>NC_081300.1:67217500-68616696 GCF_030435805.1 Mustela lutreola | reverse complement strand
GACAAGAGTGAACGAATGTTAATTCTTCTTGACAGCATCTTACTGGCCTCCAGTGGGTACTGAGACCCCTTCTAAACCTTAAGCATGCTTTAATGCCCCTAAATCTCCTTCATATACTTTCATTGCTGATACAGGCTGAAAAAAAAAATTTCTGACACCTTATTTTGAACTCATTGAGCTAATTTTATTTACTTTGATTTATTTTTCTAAAGGTTTATCTGTGAGAGAGTGTGCATGTACATATGTGTGGGGACAGGGCAAAGAGAGAGGGAATCTCAAATAGACTCCTTACTGAATACGGAGCCTGACATAGGGCTTGATCCCACGACCCTGAGACCATGACCTGAGCCTAAACCAAGAGTTTGATGCTCAACCCGCTGAGCCACCCAGGCACCCCTGAGCTAATTTTAGACTTACAGAAAAGTTGAAAAAAGAGTACAAGGGGTTTCCTTATATCCCTTAACCACTCTTCTGACATTATCAGCTCACGTAACCACTGTAGAACAATTTTTTTCTATCGCTTGGTGAATGGATAGAAAGATGTGGTATATGTACACACAATAGGATATTATTCAGCCATAAAAAAAATGAAATCTTGTTATTTGCAACGACATGGAGGGAGCTAGAGAGTATAATGCTGAGTGAAATCAGTCAGAGAAAGACAAATAGCATATGATTTTACTCATATGTGGAATTTAAGAAACAAATGAGCAAACGGGGGCATAAAAAGAGGAAATAAGAAACAGACTCTTTAACTATAGAGAACAAACTGATGGTTACCAGAGGGGAGGTGGTTGGGGGAATGGGTGAAAGGGGTGATGGGGATCACAATTGATATGAACACTGGGTGATACATGTTGAATCACTATATTGTACACCCAAAACTAGTGTAACACTGTTAACTGGAATTAAGATAAAAACTTTAAAAAAATATTTGTTTCTAATCCTAAGAAATACTTGTTTCTTATCCTAAGAAAGAGTGAAGACCTTTATCTTACATTCCTTTGATCTAAAACAACTGTATTCCACGTGCTAATTTCCACTAACCTTAGACCTTTACATTTTGGCATATACTTGAATCAGCGAAGGAGAGTCTTGTGAAGTTAGCTAAACTTCATAGATTTCTATATAAGTCTTGCCTTCCATGGTGGCAGAACACGTTTCTAAGCCTCTAGAACTGTAAGTTAATGAAGGAATTAAATGAGAAGGGAGAAAAATATTTTGAAGAAAAGACATTTCAAAGCAAATGGAATTTTATTTGGTAACTATTTTCCTGTTTTTTGTTTTGTTTTTTTTAATTATGGAACAAATAACATTTTAACTATCTTAATAGAAAAAATTTTCAGCTTTAGACCTGCTAATTACAACATCTGTCCTTGTTGTATTCTGTTTGTGTCCTTGAATTACAGGCACATGTCCTTTGATCATTTACTATGTGTTTTCTCTGTTACAAGATGCACATCATTTTATAATCCCATTTTTCCTATTTATTGCTACTTTACATAGTTTTCTTGTCTTCACACACAGACCTTTCCCTTTTAATTTCTTTAATCCAGGATTCATGATAATATGGTCTCTGGTATATTTTGCTGCATTGCTCCAAAAGGGCTGGACCTATTTACATTGCCATCAACAAAATGGGAGGCACTGATGTTACTGCAGGCACTGAATATGATTGCTAAAAACTAGTTTTTCGGGTGCCTGGGTGGCTCAGTAGGTAGTGTCTGCTTTCAGCTTGAGTCATGATCCGAGGGTCCTGGGACTAAGTCCCGAATTGGGCTCCCTGCTCAGCAGGAAGTCTGCTTCTCCCTCTCCCCTCCCCCTGCTCATGTGCTCATGTTCTCTCTCTAGCATGCTCTCTCTTTCTCAAGTAAATAAATAATCTTGGAGTGCCTGGGTGGCTATGTGTTTTCTGTGTTACAAGATTCACATCATTTTGGTTGGTTGAGCAATTGCCTTCAGTTCAGGTTATGATCCTGGAGGCCTGGGATTGTGTTCTGCATCAGTCTCCTGGCTCAGCAGGGAGCCTGCTTCGCCATCTGACCCTCACCCCTCTTATGCTGTCTCTCTCTCTCTCTCAAATAAAATCTTTAAAAAAATAATAATCTTTATAATAAAAAAAAGACAAAACTAGGGGCACCTCAGTGGCTCAAATGGTTAAGCGTCTGCCTTTGGCTCAGGTCAAGATCCCAGGGTCCTGGGATCAAGCCCTACATCGGACTCCCTGGGAACCTGCTTCTCATTCTCCTTTTACTGCTACCCCTACTTGTGCTCTCTCTGTCAAATAAATAAACAAAATCTTTTAAAAAAACCAGCTAGTTTTCTGGTTTAAGATTATAAAATAGTTACCTTGCATTTACCTTATTAGTGCATTGAAAATTTTATGTCTTATAAATGCTTTTGTATTTGTTCCTGTTACCTATTTTTTGTTTTTTGTTTTTGTTTTTTGCAAAGTGAAATCTTGTTCAATGATTTCTTTTTGGAACATAGGTTATTATTATTATTTTTTTTTTAGATTTGTTTATTTTAGAGATTGGGGAAGAGAGCACATGCTTGGGGGTTGAGGGGCATGGAGCCCTATGTTGGGCTCTATCCCACATCCCTGAGATCATGACCTGAGCCAAAATCAAGAGTCGGACACTTAACCAACTGTGCCACCCAGATGCTCCAGAGCATAGGTTTTTAAAGATGTTTTGTTGCAAAGGCAACAAATGGTGTGGCCACCATTTTCTATCCCTTGGTACATAGTTCTTAGCCTTTGTGAGGCAGGTCTCAGTGTCCATCACTAACATAACATAGTATGGGAGGCCTATAGATAAAAAAAAAAAATTGCTGGCTCAGTCTGCTTCTCCCTCCCCCTGCTGCTGTGTTCTCATTTACTTTCTTTCTCCCTCTCAAATAAATAAAATCTTAAAAAAAATTACTTTCATAAATTCCAAAAAAAAAAAAAAGTCTGGAGAACATACCAGTTATGGTGTCTTGGAAGGGAGAGAGAATCTTCCTAGCAAGGCTAAGGAGGGAGGTCCTATATTTCTGAGTACCCACTGATGGCTTAAATAGATCCAATAAAAATTGGTGTTCTGAGGCAATCTATAACTGACACCATAAGACTTTCTAATCTGAATTATTTTAGAGTATTTTTCTATAATCCATGCTTTCTTCTTTTAATTTTAAGCTAGTCTTGTTATATTTCTCATTTGTGTTTTTTCTCTTTGACTTTCCTAAATTGACTCTGGAACAAGAGGAACCACACAACTTCCAGAAGTCTTTGCTACTTTGTATGTGAAGGCTCCATTGTGCCATACTGCTGGGGAAGCTAATGCCTATGGGCTTTGAATGTAGTCATTGACTGGGGTGAGGGGATGTTGCAAGCCTAGGGTTCTTAAGAGGTGGAATGCTAAATCTAAGCAGAAAGGTGACACCCTGGTAGCTAGGGTAGAAGCTAGGTGATTATTTACACTGACTTTTTTTTTTTCCCCCTTCCATACAGCGCTCTGGTCTGGGGTCTCTCTGTGAAACACAATCCTCAAAAAGTGGGTAAAGATCATACGTTGGAGGACGAGGATGTCATTCAGATTGTGAAGAAGTGAAACCTTCCCCTTGCCCATCTGCTGGGCCAACCATAGCAGCTATTCCCATAACCCAGCTATTCCCTACCCCAAACCCTTTTGAGCTTTGGCAGCCCAGTGAATCAGGATTTAGGGGAGGGAGATGAAGGCATCCAAGCTGGAACTTTACTTGTCTTAACTTGGTGTCACCTTGTAAATTAACTGCATAAACGACCTGGTAGGCCAAGCCAGCTATGTGCAGTTCATGTGTCATCAGCATTTGTTTTGGGTTGTACTGAATGAGGACGGGTATGTACTGTGAGGCATCTGCAGAAGGGGTGCTTGGGAGCTTGGTCTTAAGTGTGGAATGGATCAAAAATGTGACTACAACATCTTACTTGATGTTTAGTCATGGGAAACTATTCCAACTGGATGTGGCCTTCACTCTTTTCAAGTGGTCTTTTGCAGGTGATACTGGCAAGAGGAAGGACATGATGTAAGTTAACTGATAATTCCCTGCAAGGCTGGTCAATTTGGGATATAATGTCATGTGACAGTTGAGTAAAGTACTCTAACCAGATGCATCAAGAGTTTGAATTGCATGGCCACTAATAATTAGCTGTGAAACCCTGCATAAATTACACAACCTTTATAATTGTCCCATTTCCTTATGTAACACGGAGATGGTGATAGCACTTACCTTTTAGAGTGGAGACTGTTAGTATTAAGGGAGAGATGGTAGTTGTAAAATATTTAGTGTAGTATCTGGCCCAGAAGTACTTAGTGAATGTTGGCTGTTACCACTGGTCACTTTCCTTTACCTGAACGGAGCAGGTTTGTGTATTATATGTATGTATGGAGGTGGGATGTTATAAGGGAAGGTGGGGTCGAGACTACTTGAGAGGGCACTGAGGAACATAATGAGAGCTTTTGGGCTGGGAATACAGGGATATAAAGGGATCATCCTGGTACTAGGAAATTCATAGGCAGAAATCTTTGGTAGACTGGGTTGGTGGTAATTATGGCAGAGGGAGGGTGTGGTTATGTAGGTAGTTACACAGAAGTCTAATCTTGGTAATCGACTGACTTTCTCTTTGGTGAAAAAGAAGTCAAAGATTATTTCAGTATGGATTACAGGGATGATAGAGAAGGGTAGTCCCTGAGAAAATCATGAATGGAAACAGATTTGTAGGAAGACAGTTTGATTTTTAGATGAAGTGAGCTAGAGCTGCTAGCAGGTTGTGAGGGATGGGGATGTGGGATTATCCACATCAGACTCAGCCTTTTCCAGTACTTGTTATTCATGCTACCTTAGTAACAGTTGTTTCTCTGATCATCTCTCTGGAGCTTGGGGTTAGCATTGTCTCCCTACCCAGGAGATAGGCCTGGTATCCCAGTCACTTTGGAGGATATAAACTTTGATATCACTGTTGCATTCATGATAGGTATCAGACCAAAATCTGGACCTACCCCCAGCTGTTTAGAGAAACATCGGCTTTCTGAGCTATGGACTTTCCAGCAAGGTTTGCTTTCCAACCAGAGAAAATACTGGGTTTCAGAGAAATCCTCATGTTCAAATTCACGTCATTGAGCAAGGATTTAGCACTGCCAGGATTTGGGTAGAAGAGGTTGCTGAAATCTAGTTCATCAAAGACCTCAGGATGTGCTTTGAACAGGCCTTGCTTCCATCATTCAGCATCCTCCTCTCTGCCTGTCAGTGACCCCTTGATGCTTAAGGAGAGCATTACCTTACCATTTTCCTTTCTTTACCTTTTGGGCTTAGACTTGAGAGTTCTTGGAGAGGAATCCTGGCAGGGGTAGGGCTGCTAAGGAGAGGGATTCCTTTAGTAAAGGCTTTCTCTTCATGGACTCCCAAGATTACAAGGTTTGGCTGTCACAGCATGGCTCGAATTTCCTGTATGGTTACACATTCCATTTCTTTTGTGATTTTTTTAAAAAAAGTTTGTTTATTTAAGCAATCTCTGCACCCAGTGTGGGCCTCAACCTCATGACCCTGAGATCGAGAGCTACATGTTCTACCTATTGAGCCAACCATGTGCCCCTTTCCTGATTTTTTTTTAGCACAACAGACTCACTGTTCTGTGCCATTAGTTAGAATGCCTTTAACTGTGTTTAACAGCAGACACTAACAAGTTAATGTGGAAGGAAACTTGATCTCTCATCTAAGTTGTAACAGTGCTCAGATGGGCTCACAGTAGCTGTGATGCCATTGAAGATCCAAATTTTTTCATCAGTCAGCTCTGTCCACTGCAGTTTGTTGGCTTTGCTGAGCAGCTGGGTCCCCTCACAATCAGAATGTCTGCTGCAGCCCCAGGCTTTACATCCAGCATCCAGAGGATAATAATTAGGACTGATTCTTACTGTTGTGGGAAGCTATTTGCCAGAAACTGCCCAGTTTGTCCTTGTGTCTTATGTCCTAAATTGGGCACAAGCCTATGCTTGAATCAGCTGTTGGTGAAGAGAATAGAATTATTGAAGAGTTTACTCCTGTAAGTTATCTTCATTCCTGCATTTTTTTTTTTTTAAGATTTTATTTATTTGACAGAGATCACAAGTAGGCAGAGAGGCAGGCAGAGAGAGGAGGAAGCAGTCTCCCTGCTAAGCAGAGCAGAGAGCCTGATGCGGGGCTCGATCCCAGGACCCCAAGAGCATGACCTGAGCCGAAGATAGAGTCTTAACCCACTGAGCCACTGAGGTGCCCCCATTCCTGGATTTTGTTTGCTCATCTTACTTATTTAAAAGAAGGGCCGGTGACCCTGCTGCTCTTCTTAGTAGAACTTCTCTTAAAGATACTCAATAGCTGTCTCCTGAAAGAAGGGCTGGCTGTCAGCACCAGCCTATTTTTTCCCCACTTCTTATTGGTTACCCTGACTTCCTGTGTACCTGCTGCTCAGCTGCTTCCTTTGGGAGGCATTCTCTTTGCTCCTTCCTGACCCACCCTCCCTAAAGGCAGGTCTTCCATGAGGCTCTTTGTGGCTTTCCTTTTTTATTTTGAGGCTGCCTTCCACATCCTGATTTAATTGTAGTTGACACACAGTGTTACATTGGTTTCAGGTATACAACACTGACCCGACAAGTCCACATGTTATGCTCACAAGTGTAGCTGTCACCATGCAGTACCATTGCCGGTATTCCCTCTGCTGCATCTTTTATTCCCATGATTCTCTTGACCTTTGTGTTGTACATCTTTCTAGTCCTGATACAGCTTTCTAGTCCTGCTTGCTTCTAAACACTCAGGCCTGCTAGACTTCCCAAAGTTTTTACATACATGACCCCTCCTGTTAGCAGAGACATCATTTCCTCCTGCCCTGACCCTTTTATCAGGCTCTTAGCTCCTGAAGACTGCATTAGTTCTTCTGCTTCCATTCCCTCCCCTACACCAAAATAATTTTAAAATCTACCTTCTGTGCTAGTGTTTGCAACATTCCCTTACTTCTTTCTGGCTCTATCTCACCAACCACTGGCAAATGGCTTTGCCCATTGCTTGGTGCCTACATTGTTCATTTCGGTCGTATCAGCTTCTAGTCTGAAAATTGGCAACTCGAGCCCAGTTCTTCTGCCAAACACCTATAACTCTTGGTTCAACATGAAGTGGGGTTAGGAAGTCAAAGAAGACAGGAAAGATGGAACTGGATTCAGGCATCTGTGTTCTACTGTCTTTAGACTGCTTTCCAGCTTCTGCTTGTGGAAACAAAGCATTTGCAAGAATTCTAAACAAAGGCTTTATTTCTAAAGCTAAGGAATCCCAAGAGCAAATCCCATGAGGGCCTGGGGAGTGGAAGGACTGATGAAGTACAAGGACAAGACAGACCTCGTGCTCAGTCCATAAAGCTAGGTTTTGCTGAAAGGCAATCTAGTTTCTTGTGTTCCTGGAAGTAACGAGTCATGGTGGGCAGCTCCAGGCTCATAGGCAAAACTCCTAACACTGAAGACTCAAGGCTGTTTTTTATCCCTGTAATCAGTCACCTTGGCCTTCATCTGTGAATCAGAGAACTACCTCATTATTTGACCCTCTGGCATGAAGTCAGAGTAGCGTTGACGGCCCTCCATGGACAAGTATTGAGAACTAGGGCAAATGGATTCGAGTTTGAGAAATGAAAGTTACCACTTCAGAGAGTAGGACTGAAAAACCTTCAGTCAGGAAAGGGGGCTCAAGACCATAGCTAAAGTATTCTGGTAGAATACTGTTTTCTAATGCTGTGCATACAGTTAAGGTAAATAATGAAAATAATTATGAGCTGAGGAATGAGACACAAAGCACAAAGTCTGTTGACACAGTCTTTAGGGCAGTTTCATATGAAAAAGACTAATTAATAGATTGAGTGAGAACTCTCTGGTCCTATTCTTTTATAGGGGGCTTATGAGCTGGAGAACAGGATGCTGACAGACTATTCACTTTTGCCCAAGTAAACATGGATTTGTTTGGGAGAAACTACCATACACATGATTACCCAATACATTGTTTTCACTGGGTGGTTTTAATTGAAGACTGGACACATTATAATCTGGTGTTAACTGCAAGGTTTCCTATAGGGTCATTCCAGCCTAAGCTGGCCCATTAGGGTCTTTAAGGTTCAAAAAAGATGGCCAGTGCCTCTTCCTTCTAAATGAGATAAAGAGTTTAATTCTGAATTTTAAGAAAAATTAAACTTCAGATAATTTCCCTTGGGGAACCTACCGAACCTTACAGGTTAGCTGGCTATAAATGAGAAGGAATGAATTCAGAAAGAACACAACGTCATTCACTTCATTCACACACTTAGCATATGCAACTTTAATCAACCAAAAGAAAAAGTCCCAAATGTACAAGTGGAAAAAATCAAATTGTTGACACAGGCTTAACTAATATCAGCTACTTTTATGTACAGCTGTATAAGTTCAAAAAAGCTATCCTATATGTATATACAAAAGTTGTTTATACACAAGTCTGTACATAGGGTCTATACATTTATTTCCTCAGAACCCTTAGGTGCCACCTCTTGGTGAAGACACCAACACTTCATTCACATATCTTACAAAAAAAGACTACTTCCAGGATTGACAACAATGTGCATCCTGTATTCAGACCATGTAGGCTCCATTCGATTGGTTAAGATCCTTCCCTCAATGCAGACCACACCAGGTGCCTGGGCATCCCTAAATAGCTTCACAGAGTGCTCCAAAGTAAAACTCCATAAACCAACCCGCAATGAGGAAGCAGAGTCCTAATCAAGGTGCCACCATAGGTCCAGGCACAGATGAGTCTGCCTGCCCTGTTCATTGACGATACTCCAATTCATCTACACTGATGACTTTGGCAGGCATGGAGGGCAGGGGCTGCTGTAGCACATCTGAGCCAAACCATTTGGCGAGGCCCACGGGGGAGCTGCTCCTCTGGCTGGGGCGATGCTCTAGCTGGGAGTGCACGTGGGGCAGGCCTGACCTGGTGGGCACATTCTGAGGGGTCGTCTGAACGCTGACCGCTGCTGCCTGGGAACCAGAGCCTGGAGGATGAAGAACTATGGGGATAAGAAAGAAGGTTATCATTCAGAGCATGTAGAGGAACATAGTTCTGTATCAGGCCTTGCCTCCCTCAAATCCTTAAAAATGCCAGAAGACCGCACCTTGGAAAGCAGAAGCCATCATAAATGACATGACCACTACTGCCCATAACAAGCAGCCCTATCACAGAAGTACTAACCTTAGCTGGTGAGAGGGCATTTGCTCTGGAGAGTCTCCATGCTAAACCTGTCAGCCTCCTCTCTTTAAGAGGCAGAGGACCAAAAAAAGGCCAAAGCATAGTCTGTTCTCTTACTGTCTATGGGAATAGGAGTTCCAAATCCCACAGAGGTTGGTTTACTTCATCCTATTCTCTGGTTATCCCCTTATCCTACTCTTGCTAGGATAAGTTAAAGAATGAATCACATAATTCATCCCCTCACTGGAAACTGGTCCAAAAGCTTGAATCCTACTCAGGCCATTCCTAGCTGCCCTGGCCCAAAGCTGAGCCTACCTGAGCGCTGTAGCTGCTGCTGCATCATTGCCAGATGCAGAGGTGTCCCAGGGCGAGGGTTCAGGAGAGGGTGACTAGCTGCAGGTAAAGGGTAAAAGGGCTGACCCAAGATTGGGCCAGATAATCCCTGTAAATGAGTCAGGTCCATCCCAGGAGGAAGTACACCTGTTGGGCAGGGGCGGAAAAAAAAACTGGTAAGACGTAATCTGCCTGGAAGTTTTCAAGCTTTGCTGAAGTACAAGTTGAACAGTGAGCAATGCTTAAGCTAGCTTCTTCATTTTTCAGTAGACTAAGGGATAGTTTGGATTGGACCCACTACCCACCAGTTAGATGGAAAAATCTACCAACATTTTTCTAGGGATTTAAAAAAAAAAAAAAAAAAAAAAAACCTCTCAAAACTGTAATACTTTATCAGTTCTGGCAACTGCTGTCATGCAAGGTCAGAAACTCACCAGCTTGGAGCAAACTTGGAAGATGCTGTGGGTGTACTCCCTGGGCCAGCATCCTTTGGACCAACCCTGGGTGAAGCTGGTGAGCAGGCCGCACGATCGGGACATGGGGGACAAGGGGAACTTGGTGGACAGGGCGGAGAAAAGGTGTTCCTGGAACTGGGGATGCCAAGGTAGGTGTTTTTCTCCCAGTTGCTTTAGGTCGATAATCTTGCTCTTTGGTGTAACGGTTAGTCTGAGACAGTGGGGTAGAACATGAAGACCGCTGCAACGTTGAAAGTTTGGGATTTGTAGTGGGAGAAGAATCCCGATCAGCACTGGACACACTGTTCGATGACAGCAAGTTCTCTGTAAGGACCCAGAGAATATTTTGGTATTGGCAAACTTCACCCAAACGTGGCCTTCCCAACGATCCAGCAAATCTCATTTCTTAGAAGGTTTACAGTCCTTAATTGATCCCCTCAACAGATTTAGAGGACTGTATCATAAAAACCTCATGAGTAGGCCTAGTCAAGGTAACAGGAGTAGTTAGGAACAGAGCTGGAACTACACCCCAGGACTGCTAGTCTCCAAATACCTTGCTGGAACAGAGTTTATTTTTCTTATAATCCTCCCAAACCCAGGAACAGCTATGGGCAAGTGAAGCTGGGTTGAGGTCTGGTTGTCTCAACCAGACAGGCACCTTGCTCAGCCTGCCCATATGGCTGTGGTTCAGATCCGTGTGGGAATTAGTACTAGTTAAGTGCTTGGGATTAACATGCTTTTTTTTTTTTTAGCCTAAGGGGGAAATCAAATGAAAGTAAAATTATACAAATCCATCACAACAGAAATTAGAGTCTAGAGAAGGAATCTGAACTGCCTTTTAGTAGAACCAATAGGATTTCCTTTTTCCCAGAAGCTTTCTCACAGGCAAAAAGCTTTCAAATCAATACTGTAGACTTGTGTAAACCTAACTAACTAGAATCTATTTCACCACATCCTTGACAGTCCCAACTGTGCAACATTTTCTTTATACCCCCTTTTTTTTTTAAGATTTTATTTATTTAGTGAGCAAGTCAAAGAGCGTTGCACACAATCAGCGGGAGAGGCAGAATCTCAAGCGGACTTCGAGCTGAGCACACAGCTGGGGCTCCATCTCATGACCCTCAGGGCATGACCTGAGCCAGAATCAAGAGTCAGATGGTTAGCCGACTAAACCACTCAGGCACCCTTTCTACATACTTCTAAAAGGCTCTCCACACCTTATGCTTCACCCATTCCTGGATTATATTGGACACTTAGTCTCCATAGACTAGAGAGAACACTTCAGAAGTAAAATGGGTTGTACCACATTAATCTGCCAAATACATGTACTAATAATTCAACTTTGAAGCCTCAATAGCATTTGAAACTAGGGGCACCTGGGTGGCTCAGGTCATGATCCTAGAATCCCAGGATGGAGCCCTGCATCCAGCTCCCTACTCAGCAGGGAGTCTGCTTCTTCCTTTGCTCCTCCCACAAGTTCATGCTCTCTCTCTCAAATAAAGATCTTAAAAAATGATTCTAAACGAATACTCACTCTTCCTCATACTAGCACTCATACCACTATTAGGTTGGTCAGAATTTCAGATGCCTAAGCAATTGTGAACTGGTACAGTGCTTTTCCCCACTGTCAGACACCGAACTATGGTCCAAAGCAGGCAGGAGTTTTGTGTAGGGATTTGCTGAGAATCAGACCAGCTGGTGAGCACTCAACCCTGTGCTCCATCACATACTTTCTTGGACAGTACATACTCAAGAGCTCTGCATTACCTTCACTGGCCTTCTGAGTGTCGTCTTTACTGTCACCAAGAGCTGCTTTTCCAGATGCTGGCTCCTCCTTGCTTTTCTCTTTGCTCTCATACATTTTACGAATGACTGAGGTAGGGGTGAAGGAAGGAGAAAGCTGCAGAGAAAAACAGTATTAGCGTGTTCTCTAAATGTCTTTCCTAATCAAGCCAGGCTTAACTGGTCAAGCTGCTCAACAAGCTGAAGAGCCAGTCCCCTTATTAGCTACTCGTGGCAGAGACCAACTCCAACCTTCTGGTGTGTAGCTGCTGGAGGAAGAGAAACAGGATGGACCAGACAGGTAGTACCCCAAGTGCACCATCCCTTGCTCACATCGCATTTTCATCAAAACCTAGATTTAGCTCTAGCACAAACATAGTTAAAGCACGGAGCTTCAACCTATCCACCTGTCTGTGTCTGTGGTGATAGAGGCCTAACTATGGTAGCCCAGCTTCAACCATCTCCCTCGCCTGGGATTAGGCTGAGAACAGGGAAGTACATGGCCAGAAGTATACCCTAGAGCAAGAGCTTTACCAGCTGGGGAAGTTCAAAGACAACCTCAAAACCTAAATTTTTCTCTACTCTTAACATCTCGCGTCTTAACTTGGCTACCAGAAAATTCACAGTTGTGTTAACAGTCTCCTCACCCCTTAGGATTCACCTTTTGGGTTCATTTGTTCCCATCTCTTCAATATCCATTTTAACTTTGATCATTTTATTGTGCATGTGCCTTTTTTCATTAACCCTAACTCCTTGATGGCAGGGGACAGGGCATGAATTATGAACAGAGAACCCCTTCTAGACCCTGTCTTCACAGTGCTTGTGCAAAGACCCACTTGGGGTCCAGAAGCAGAGTAACAGTTTTTCCCCTTCTCTATCAGCTTTGATGGTGATAGAAGTTTCTGGGGGATAAAACTTAAAGAAAAAGAAAAGCTAATATATGAATGAGTCAGTTGTAAAACTAGATTTAACAACACAAATAAGCAAACTCCTTTGTCCTAGCTTTAATTCATATCACAGACCTGAATCTGTGAAGTCCCCAACTTGTTTCACTGGATTCCCCATGATCCAACCCATTCACTCCATCCATCTCACCTCCTATCTTTCACCCTATCATCCTCTACTCCCTACTTCAACTGTTCATTTGTTTGAACGTATTGTATCATTTGGTATGTTTTAGTCCATACTCCTCCATCTGCTGGAACATACCTTCCCCAATGTAGGGGCTTCACTAGAACCCTAAGAGTTAAGACTGCATCCTGAAAGGGGAAGATCAAATAAATAAGCAGGTATGACAGACTAGTAAGCCAGTTATTCCTATGAAGGCACTTAAGGATATTTTGGGGTACACAGTGATACTATATAAGCACAAATGGAGAAGCCTTCACGTCATTTACAAAAGCAGAGGTCACTGACCATGCTTGTGATGGAGGCAGCAGGGGCAGGGGAAGAGGAATTTCCTCGGTGCACGGGTGCTGGTGACTTGGTCACTCGCTGTTGCCTGTGAACAAACCAAGTATCAATATGAGCTTCAAGCTGCTTGAACTCCAAATCCTAAAACCAAAGAATACTCAAGACCAGCAGGACTTGGATATCCCATTTCCCTCATCCATTTCAACTTTCCAAGCATTTATTAAGTGCCTAACATATGCAAAACCACATGCTAAGTTCTGAAGGAAGACAAAAGATTAAACATGGTTCTGGGCCTTGCAAGAATTCTTCTTGTCTAGTGGGGAGCCACTAACGAGGGCAAACTAAGGCACATAGATATTAGATAACAGTAAAGTGAAATGGAATAGGAAGTAGAGAAGGAGTGACACAATACTCCTACTGGAAAGACTCTGGGAAGGAGCTGCATTAAACTGAGTGTGATCAATGAGAAAGCTGTAACATGGAGAACAACAATTCAAGCAAAAGGATCAGGTACAAGGCCTTGGGAATGTAGGGTTATCCAGGACTGGTGTATAGTTTATTTGTAGGTTATGTCAGTGGGGCAGCTTATGAGTGAGTCTTCATTCTGTGGGCCAGGCTGTGCTCCTGAGAGTAGGGAGCAATACTGACGAGCACAAGGCCTGGTGTAAAACTGCTGCTATGTAAGACACTGCTTCAAATCAGAGCACAAAGAGTTTCAGCTATCTCAAGACCCAGGAACATGCAGCATCCCCCATTACTCCTGGTCCACAGACAAGGCTGATCCCAGGCCTCCCAAATTTTAAAAGAAGAGACTTCCCTTTACTTCCATTCTACTCATTCTCCCTTCACTAGGAGAAAACAGGAAACAACTGATGAAGATATACAAAGGCTGAGAGAAGAATGAATTATATGAGCTCCGTGGCTAATGAGAGTTTCACTCACTTCAGCTATCAGACCTTGTACCATGAGGGCCAAAGCCTTAGTGATTCTGGGAGTTCCTGAATCATAAACAGAGAAGACTCCTAAACCCATGGCTTCTTTCCAGTCTGTACCAGGTAAGACGCACTGCTCACACTGTGAATCTGAGCATGACAATGAGGGAGAAACAGATCGGTAGTACTCTGGAGTGATCGGGGGAAAACCCCAAGCCTGGTGGTTCTGCACACCTATCATTTATTCCTTCTGATGAACATACTTGAGCATCCGCTATGTGCTAGACACTGGGCTGACATGTGGGAGATACAGCAATAAACGAAACAGACAAAAAAAAAATCTCTGGCCTCATTACATTCTTTTGGTTGTAGGGTAAAGGGGTTACTATGGGGAGAAAGATAGACAAAAACAAAAACAACTCAGAAGGTGGTAAGTACAATAAAAAAAAAATAAAGTCTTTTGGGGGACACAAGTGTATACAGGGTGTTCAGGGAGGGCCTGAGAGACTGACATTTGATTCGAACAACATGAAGGCTCTGTGGACAATGACTTAGGTCTACTTATTAGTTTTGAGGAACTTGCATTTAAAAAAAAAAAAATCTTGGGACGCCTGAGTGGCTCAGTTGGTTAAACAGCTGCTTTCGGCTCAGGTCATGATCCCAACGTCCTGGGATCGGGTCCCGCATCGGGCTCCTTGCTCAGCAGGGAGCCTGCTTCTCCCTCTGTCTCTGCCTGCCATTCTGTCTGCCTGTGCTTGCTCTCTCTGACAAATAAATAAAATCTTAAAAAAAAAAATTAAAAAAAAAAATCTAAGTTTCTGTATCTGTAAAATGCAGTTATTTATACCATCTCCCTCACAGGGTTGTTACCAAAAGCACATAAAGTTCTGGATATCAAAAGTGCTTTCAAGGTCAATAAATCAAGTCAATGAGTTAATGAGAAACTACGTTAAAGAGAGAAATACAGTGAGGGGCTCAGTAGACCAGTCCTGAGCTCTCTGTTTAGGCTGAGGGCTACTATGTATAGATAGAGTACTTATGTAAGAATACAGGGTGCTTACTGGTTTCAATGTTTTCTGGAAGTGTCAACATATAAAACCAGCTGAAGCAAGACGAGACACTGATACGACAATTTTAAGAATCACATAAAAATATAAGTACCTTTTTTTTTTTTTTAAAAAGATTTTATTTATTTATTTGACAGTCAGAGATCACAAGTAGGCAGAGAGGCAGGCAGAGAATGAGAGAGGGAAGCGGGTTCCCCGCGGAGCAGAGAGACCGATGTGGGGCTTGATCCCAGGACTCTGGGATCATGACCTGAGCCGAAGGCAGAGGCTTAACCCACTGGGCCACCCAGGCGCCCCAAAATATAAGTACTTTTTCACTACCAAATATGCTGTATGGGCAGGACCTAACGTTCAGGGATAAAAATATTGGTGATAAAACTGAAAAAATTAAAGTATTTACTTTTTTAAAAGTTTATTTATTTATTAAGTAATCTGTACACCCAACGTGGGGCGCTTACTTATAAATTGGAAATCAAGAGTTTGCAAGCTCTTCTGACTGAGCTAGCCAGGCACCCTGGTATTTACATTTAAAGGCTGGATGGAATCAGAGAGGGAAGAGGTATTACCGGGAGAAGACCCATAGTGAGCTTCTGGGTAGCAGCTAACAAAGGAGTCTATCTTGTAATAAGCTACACATTTGTTTAGTGCAGTTTTCTGTTTTATTTTATAACAAAAAAGAATGGTATTGCTGCCCTTTTTCCCTAATTTATTGTTCATATTGCTACTTATTGCAATTATTGGAAGAAACAGGAGGAGACTGAAATCAGTAATCACTTGTTTATAGATTTGGTCAACAAACCCATTACCTCTGACCACAAATAATGGATCAGCAAACCTGTATCAAAGGACAGTTTGGTAACTCAACAAGGACTCTGTAGGGGAGGAAGCTAGGGGGAGTTTTACTTTTCATCATCTTGTAACAACAAGTAAGAGCTATGCTCACTAACTACATTTGTAAAAATGATTCCTTTAAATCAAGAATATAAAATTGTGTAGAATGAAAAGCCTATGCCCCTGCAGAATTCTATCATTTCACTTCCTCTACAGCATATCTGGAGATGGAATTCTCACTATATATTGTACAAACCTATCAGTGTGTACCACAGAATTTCACTGTGGATAACTAATTGCTTATCTGTGGAAAAGTGATTTGCAAATTCCCACAAAGGTAGGATTAGTTAGTAAACTTACCTGTTTCTGAATCCATCTCTGGTTCTGTCCACCTGTGGTTTGCCAAAACCAGGCTGGTAGAAGTTGGCTGCCTGCACTGCAAGGTCATGTGGCAGGGCCAGCCCCTCCAAAGCTGCCTGTTGCAATTCTAGCTGGCTCATCTGCTGAACAAGGTGGTAGAGGAAGATCAGCAGAAAAATGAGGATAATCCATGTACTTTCTATGGAGGCTCTCTTCACTTTCAGAAAGGTATGTTTAAGCAGCAGCTGAAAGGGGGCACTGCAAACCTGACTAAACTGTGCTGCCATCCTCTGAACAGGACTTTATTTTTTATTTTTTAAAGATTTATTTATTTGATAGAGATCACAAGTAGGTAGAGAGGAGGCAGAGAGAGGGGGAAGCAGGCTCCCCACTGAGCAGAGAGCCTAACGTGGGGCTTCATCCCAGGACCCTGAGATCATGACCTGAGCCGAAGGCAGAGGCTTAACCCACTGAGCCACCCAGGCACCCCTGAACAGGATTTTAATGAAGTATGACTATAATTGTTCACCAATCTTCTAGCCTTTACTGAGCTCAAATTGTAGTTCAAAACCACTTCTAGGCATTGCAATGATTCTCCATCCCACAGTCAATAATAAGGTTGAAAAGCAAGCAAGCAACTTAGAGAAAAAGCTCAGACAGACCTGGGCCGTGACGGGGCTCATGGGCTTGCGCATGCCTTGGAATGGATCTCCGAGTAGCTGCTGTGGTCCTGGTGTGAAACCTGATGGGAGAGTTGTGTACCAGTGTCAAGAGAGCACACAGCCACGAGAGAAGTATCAGCACGACTGCACATGGCTGCTTGTTTAACGCCATCTCTTTCAGGCAAGTCCTGTGCTGGTCATGTCCCTGTTCTTCTATGCCTCCACACTGGGCTATGTGGACCCTAATCAGAGCACTTAATGACCCAAACTGCTGGTATATTCATCTACCCCACTAAGCTGTCAGCATTGTCCCTTTCAGAGCTGAGACCTCTACCTGAGAAAGAAGTGCTTTTCTAGTCAGTGATTTGGCTCATTATCACTGAGCCAGCTGGTAAGTAGAGTCCAGGGCTTTGAGGCTTATACTCTTTCTATTCTATCTAACTAACTGGGGAAGAATAGGACAAAAACTTACTCTCAAGGTATGACTGGCAGCAGCCTGAAGTGGTCCAGGGTGAATGAACACTAAGATTTTGTGCAACACTCATGTTAAGACAGCTTTTAGCCACAAGACCTCACAGTTGATTATGTACCAACTTCATTAAGTTGGTGGCGAGCCACTACCCCTGACTTCTACTCTAACAAGGAAAAATCAAATCAACTTCTTTGAATTCCCAAAAGAAGGAATAAGACTAAAAAGCTGGATCCAATTTATACAATTTTGATCAGTTTTAAGAGAAAAAACTATGAGTGTATTTATCTAGAAGGGCAGCCAGATAAATTATCTTCTAATTTTGTGCCTCACCATCCCCCTCAAAAGGCATAATAAATTCACTTATTTCTTTGTAAACTCTTCAGGGATGCCCATGAAGACTTTGCAAGTTCTAGGGAACAAGTATAACCTTTGTGGGAGGCTGGGGGAGAATGGGCAGACATCTATGCACAAAGGATTTACCAATTGGTGATGGTATTCTAGGACGAAGGTAGTCTGCCGAGGCTGCTCGTGTCTGAAACACCTGTGACAAGGGAGGAGAGGGTGCTCTTTGCCCCAGTAAAGATGTTGTAGGCTCCAAACTCCCCATAAGGCCACTCAGAAGATTGGAAGAAGCAGGTCTCTGAACTGGCGGACCCAGAAGTTCCTAAGGCAAAAAAAGTCATCCTTGTGAACAAACTTCATTCTTCTTCCTAGTCTGAGGCTGTGAATTATGGATTAATTTTTGGAAGCCAACGATGAATCTCCCTCATGCTCCATTGAAGGACTTGGCACGTGTACATGCAACACATTTCTGTCACTGTGCAGCTAGCAACATTTGCTTTAAATTAGTGCACAAATATAGGTGTTAGATACTTCCAATTTCCATAGAAATTGCAAACCTGTAAGCTGGAAATCAAGGGCTTACTTTGTCATTTTCAACCACCTCCCCACCCCGCAATGAGATTAAAAGCAACACAGAACTATGTCAGGTAGCAACACTGTATCCTTGAATGCCAGGCCACATGGATCCTTCTCTAAGGCCCAAAGCTGGACCACTACACAAAACCGGTTCAAGGGACTAGTGTTCAGGACTTCTTATCTTGGTATAAGATGGTGAAGTACCTGCAGGATGTTCTTAGGGACAGGCTGGCCTGGAATCTCAGCAGGGGACATCAAATGGCTTTCAAGGTTTCGCTAAAAAAGTCAAAGGAAAACTGGTTTTAACCTTCTTACACACTTAACTTATATGTTCATTGGGGACCACAAGAAAGCATTAAAAACTCCCCAGGGAGTCAGCACTTAAGCAGAATGACATCTAAGGCACAGAAAACTAACTTAGATCCACTTGCTCATTACATAGTCCCAAAGATCTGGAAATGGAAAGAATCTTCACATGTACATGCAAAGTCCACTCAGAGATTCTCAGATGGTGTTTCCTCCCTGAGAAAACCCTAGTGCATTTCACTGTTTTAACACTGACCAAAAGAAGGGAGAAAGAATATGGTGAAATAGAGGAGCACTTTGTAAGAAGCCGTAATTTATAGATTTTAATTTTCAAGGCAACCTTTGCTACCCAGTATCTTTGAAACAAGATTTATAGATCACAGATCAGTAGTTTTAAAAAACCTAGTAAACAACATGAAAGTTTGGCTGGAATTGTTATATTTCAGAGTTTCACATTTCAGGAAATTTTAGATTTATTTTTAAACGAGCTGTTTCAAAATGGCTCTCATATACAGGGTAAAATTCAGACCCTCCACTCTTTGTTCTTTCAATGAAGCAGCAGTTATCCCACTGACATCATCACCTGCACTTCAGGACATTCTTGTGCCCATTTAGCTTTGCCTGAAGTGCTTTCTCTGGTACAGCTTCCCTCTACTAGGTGAAGCTGCAAAGGTGTGACAAGAGCCCAAAGATAGCCCAGTCTTTTATTGTTGGTTTTAGAATTGGGACTGCCTTCCACCGCCCCCCCCACCACAAAGTAGGCTCTGTATCTAGCGTGGAGCCCAACTCCGGGCCAGAACCCAGGACTCTGAGATCAAGAGTCAGATGCTCAAACAACTGAGCCATTCAGGTATCCCTAACTGTAGATGCTTTTAGTAAGAGATCTCGAGAGTCATTTAATTCCATCTAACAAAAAGGGCAACTTTACACTACACGTGTGGCTTACTATATTTGGAAGACAGAGCCTCTATATTCAGTTTGAAATGGAGTTTAGATTGAAGCTAAAAGATGGCGGCAGATCAGTAGTAGTATACATCACACATACAGCCATAGTAATTGAAGCCTTGATTTTGGAATAGACCATAACTTGAAAACATGCAAATTAAGCAATATTTTGAGATAATACCTGGTGTGCTTATTATATTACTTTCCTTGTTGCTTTCTTTCCTAGGTTAGTGCTACTTTTTTGTGTAGCAACTTGAATTATATTATCCATCCCTTTACACAGGTGTCTGAAGCTTCCGCCCTTGTCCAGATATATTTCTGAGCACCGAAACCTCAACATCAAACCAGTTACCCTCATACAACACAGGGCCAACTACATCAATATCAAGCCCTAGCCTCATATCTGAAACAAAATGTTTAAAACATCAGGTAATCTACTGAATCCCCCTGCTCCCACTTTTTAACTCATTCACACTAAAAGAAGCTACTTACAAGACTGGGTGCTTATACATGGCTTGGGTCCAATCACTAAGACCCAAATGAACAGGAAGAAAGGACAGTTTGTAATCTTTTAATCTAGTCCTCATTCGAAAAGATGTATATCTAATAATTCAACTCTTAAGTAATTTATTATGACAGCGGTTTAAGAGAAACATTCCCCTATAATTGGCATGGTGTGGTCAGATTCAAAGAAACAAGTCTGCCTGAGATGCCTCCTTTCAGAGGTAGAGTCAGTCCTGGCGATAAGGCGAGGAATAACGGCACCTCTGTTGGAATCTACTGCCAGCTTCTGGTCAGATAAAAAAACACCAGTTTCCTTCCCTTGGTACAAGGCATAGTGAATCATGAAAAACTACTGATATCATGACCAACTTGTAGTTCCTAGAAAGATGTCAGGAGAAAACAAGAGGCAAAATACAATTAAATAAATTTGCTGCAACTGAGCAACAAGAAGAAATCTATGTTTATGTTTTTATTATTCAGGTTTGTCTGGCATCCTGTATCACCTTTATTATCAAGGGACAGCAATACTAACACACAGGTCATGGCGGAGAGCCACCACTAATGTGTTATGACAAAGGCCAGTATGCGCTATGCACCTGCATTTATTGACCTACAGTCAAGACACGCACAACCCAAATTCGTGCCCCAAAACGTTTTTACGAGTCACAGCTTTTTCTATTTAGTAAGTTGACAGAATGCAATGGTCTTGAAAAATCCATCTTGGATATTTTAGAAATGATATGTACAACAGCCAACTGCCTAATCAAGAAAGCAGGTAGTTCCAGGTATACAGGGGTGATTAAAATATGTGAAAAGAAAAGACTCTACTATAAAAACGTGGTGAGATATTTTGGCTTAAGTAGCTGAATAAACAAAAAAAACTCTGGAGTGCATCCAAAAAATATTTTTTCCACCCCCCCCTTTCTTTTTTAGCAGTCACTTAAAGTTATATCCAAAACTTTTAATTGTTACACTGTCACCCATAAAACATACAGATTAGCCACAAGCCTTTTTCTAGTAACAAATAGCACAGTGATAATTAAAGAACACACAAAAGCATCAAGGACCAAATGACTATTAAAGAACTTCCAACTTACTCAGAATACCATTTTTAAAGTCCATTTATTATAGTGGGAAATGGAATAGAAAGGGAAAAGCAGAAAAGGCTGGGGTTTGTGCCAAATACTTACGCTGACTTTGGGCTGAGAAGGCAAAGTCCCACTTGCCTTCATGGTGCTCACTAGTTTGTTGAATGCAGTCATATCTCCATCTTTCTTGAGCTGTCGATTACTGGTTACAGCATTCAGGGTCTCCTCTAAGTGTTCTGCCATGAAGGGAGTCGAATTCTTCACTGGCTGGTCAACCTTCAAGCCTTTGAGCCCCGCTTCTACCTCTTCCACTGACAGCACAACTCCTGAATGAGCTGAAAGATTCAGAAAATCCAGATCAAGCCAAGCCAGGGTATATGTGTTGGGAATGCTCTTTGGCAACCATGATGGTCAATGTGAAAATAATAATTTATTTCACAGTTGAACTGAGGTCAGAAAAGGTTGATACCAAAAACAAACAAACTGAAGACTTAAAATCATGGCTGCTCAGTGGAAATAAGGCCATAATTCTGTACTTAGGAAGACGGCATAAAACTAAGGTCTATGTTGAGGGTGCATAACCTAAGCAAGAACATGGCAGACTGAGGCAAAGGTGTAAGAAGCTGCCAACGTATCCCCAGGAGGACTACAGCATTAACAGGAGTATAATAATCAAGCTCCAGGTGAGGAGGAGGACTTGGAGGAAAAGCCCATGAACCACCAACTAATAGCTTCTCAAGAAGGTGGTACTGTTTGATAAAAATTTTGAAATACATTAAATAAAAACCACTCGCTATTTGACTTTTGATGAAACAGCAGTATGTTAGAACCAAGTGCCCTAAGACTGAGATCCACACTTTTTCAATGCGTAAAGGAGACTCTAATAAACACTTACAGCTCTCCTTAAGTTTTTCTTTATTTGCAGAAAGACTGGAAAGAAGAGGTTTTAAATCCACTTTGGCTTTCTGTAGCATTTCTAAAATATCCACTTTATTTTCAGCATGGTCTTCCAGTGGGATAGGAGCAAAATAATTCCCCGAGTTCTGCCCAGGAGAGAGGATGGCTTGTTCCAGACCTAATATTGCAAGTAAAGATATTCATTAATCAACTGGTTCCAATAAAGCACAGAAACAGATCTTCAACAGTTATTAAAAGGGGCACAAATTGAAGGTTTTTTGTATTGTTTTGTTTTGTTTAAGTACCCAGAGACTCTTTAACCCTACTGTACCCTAACGAAGACAGAATGAACCATGTCAAAAAAGGCTCAAAACCACATTAAAAGTCAGAATCTGAAGCCATTTTACCTGCTAGTCTCTCCAGTTCTTCATGTGGTGTTGACCCAAGACTGCTGGATCGGCTTCCTGACCGGCTTGGGTTAGAGAACCACCTACTGAACCGACTGGCGGAGACTGACCCTTCTCCCAAAACATCTTCTATCATCTAAAAAGAAAGACAAGGAGCTAAAATAATGGTTTCTAGGTGAAAAGAACAACAAGGTTCAAATTTTTTAAAAAGTTCACTTACTTTGAAACTTCCTTTGATGTTGCTGACCTGAAGGTAGACACCCTCAGAATTTATGATTTTCAACATCTTTAATTTTTCTTCCCCTCCAGAGTCATTTCTGAGTAACCCAAAGGTAGGCATTACTGACCATGTACTTTCTGATCATACAATGAAAAACCTCTGTGTCACAGAATATGTTCTGGTTTTCTATCCTTTGCCTCTGTAGAAAATTCATGATCTACTTAATAATCTCAGAGGACAGTTTCAAAATCAAAATCAGCATCACAGTAAAGCATTCCATTGCCAAGCTGCTCGGTGGCCTTCAACTAAATATCAAGGATGGAGAGATGATGAAAGAAAGCCCTTGCTTCAAACTTCAACTTTGTTTCTTTTATGAAGATCATAAAATTCAATGGTGACAATTTCAGAAGCTAAGAAGTAGAGCTCATAGAGATCATAATTCCAGTCTAAATTTACAAAGTGTCAGAAAGTAAAAGATGAACTTTTAACGGATTTCTAGTATGTTTGAACTTAATAGGGAGTTTGCAAGTTTTGTTTTCTTTGAAATCCAGCTGCAGTAGTTTGTTCAGTTAACAAGAATAATTGATGTGCTACAATCAGATATAATTTCTCAACACTGTTTTGTAACAGTAATTTCCATTATCAATCCTTAAAAACTAGATTGACGCATTAAAAATATTTTAATTCTATACTATCCTAAGTCCAGTTAAATATCCAAACTGGCATTTATGCAGTGTTCTTTCTTATCCATATTTAGAAAAGACAAGGTAAAGCAAATGTCAATCCAAAAAATGAGGCATACCTTGAAAGGCATCAACTTTCGTTTCTATACCAATAACAAAGCAAAAACAGGTTTTCCCCCAAACTAGCATGAGGATGGCAAAGCAGTGACACTGTTTTATCTAAAGACAGGAACCCACAATTTCCAGTCAAAATTCAGCGACAACAGTTTGGATTTCTTATTTTATTCTCATCTAGAAGAATTTTCTCATAATGTACCCAAGCTAAGCCATGAAATACTTCTCTTGAACACAAGAATGAGAGATTTTAATTCATGATGCTAAGTTATTATTTGTGGTACTCCTGTTTTCTGGAGTATTATTCAGTTTCAATCACTCACTTGTAGACTAGCGGACTTTAAAGTGTACGAATTTTGCCATAATTAGAATAGAAGAGAAGCATGTAAGAAGTGTTTCATTGTGGAAAATTGAGAATTGTACCTAAAATATAAGGGATAAAATATAAGGGATATCCTTAGGAATAAATAGGAATTATTTTAAAACTAAAAGCTATAGCCATTAAAAATGTTTTAATGTTGAAAAGAATGTGAAATTTTACAAGTAGCCAAAAATCTCTTTGCATTTTAATCCTCTTATTTCCTCTGATCATAGTGTATCCGAAAATAGAAGATACACAAGAGCAACATGAAAAAGCAAAGGACATGAATATGAAGTATCTGGACATTTTTTAAAGCCATGACAATAAGAAACTCATTTCCATATTTTGATCAGTGATCAACTTTGTTTCTGTTAGAGCTGTTTTATTACAGCTAGAACATAAAAAGTAGAAAAAAAAGTTACTCTTACACACATTTATTAGAAATGCCAATTTCAAAAGAAACTAAAGTATTTTAAGCCCAAAAGGAATCCTAACAGTATTTTCTAGTCAGTCATTTTTACCACACAGCAAGCAGGGATGATCTAACAGCAGTGAGATTTCCTGAACCTTGGTACAGGAAATGGAGAGGTGGTACAGGCTGCTTGCTCTAACTTCTTGGTCAAGACATCCTCTGTTACCCTCTTGTCAGCCATCAGCTGGTCAAGATTAGCCTATGGACTGTAATCTGGCATGTTTAAACTTTACTCCTGCATTTTTAACAACATTAAAACAAAAGATTTTATCTATTTATTTGACAGAGACAGGCACAGTGAGAGAGGAAACACAAGCAGGGGGAGTGGGGGAGGGAAAGCAGGTTTCCCACAGAGCAAGGAGCCCGACATTAGGCTTGATCCCAGGATCTTTGGGATCACCACCCAAGCTGAAGGCAGGCGTTTAACGACTAAGCCACCCAGGCATCCCTTTAAGTAACATTTTAAGATAACATGACTGTTAGTCTGGCCTTTCAAACAAGGTCATTTAGACAAGTCATTTCTTAAGATTCATATTATTCTGATTGTCAAAGATACTGTAAAATATTTTCTCTTTATAAAAAATATTTTCTCTTTGACAATTACTAGGTTTTACTGATCAATGCTCTTCTAGTACTTTCCACTTTTATGGAAATTTCTATCATTTTGAATTTTTTCACTCCAGTATGCTTTTTGGGATTTGTAACAAAGATATACATTTTCTTCTGAGTACACTTTTTTTTTTTTTTTTAAAAGCTTTTATTTATTAATTTGACAGAGAGAAATCACAAGTAGACGGAGAGGCAGCCAGAGAGAGAGAGAGAGATAGGGAAGCAGGCTCCCTGCTGAGCAGAGAGCCCGACGCGGGACTCGATCCCAGGACCCTGAGATCATGACCCGAGCCGAAGGCTGCGGCTTAACCCACTGAGCCACCCAGGCGCCCCCTGAGTACACTTTTGATTATAACACTAAGGTTCTTCTATGTCATGATCCTTGTTCATCACTAAATAGTTTACTCTTTCCACTCTGAATTTCTTTTTCTTCATTCAACATAAGTAAGCACCTATTATGTGTCATGCGCTGTAGTAAGACTTCTATCATATCTAAAATAAACTTATTTTTAATTATTTAACTGAAATTACTAGCACATGTGATCCAAATTTTCAGTTTGAGTAGATTTTTTATGACTTTCAACTTCCAATGTGTTGTAATGGCAGTAAATATAGCCTACAAATATAGGTATAATTCTGTTTTTATCTATTAATACTTAACACTGGTGGAGCTTACTGAGTGCCATGTACTATTTCATGCACTTTTTATAACATTTCTCAGTTGATACTCAAATCCTACGTAGTTCTTATTTTTCCTAATTGGTCATTTATTGAGCATAATATTAGAATTACATGGCACAGGGCGCCTGGGTGGCTCAGTGGGTTAAGCCACTGCCTTCGGCTCAGGTCATGATGTCAGGGTCCTGGGATCGAGTCCCACATCGGGCTCTCTGCTCGGCAGGGAGCCTGCTTCCCCCCCTCTCTCTCTCTCTGCCTGCCTCTCCGTCTACCTTGTGATCTCTCTCTATCAAATAAATAAATAAAATCTTAAAAAAAAAAAAAAAAGAATTACATGGCACAATCAGGGCATTTGTTTTTAACTGATCCCAGTTTTTTTTTTTTTTTTTAAAAAAGATTTTATTTATTTATTTGACAGAGAGAAATCACAAGTAGGCAGAGAGGCAGAGAGAGAGAGAGAGGAGGAAGCAGGCTCCCCGCTGAGCAGAGAGCCCGATGCGGGACTCGATCCAAGGACCCCTCAGATCCATGACCTGAGCCGAAGGCAGCGGCTTAACCCACTGAGCCACCCAGGTGCCCCCCAGTTTTGTTTTTAAGTAAACATATTATATATACCTTAATGGGCAGGATCTTTATGAAAAACATGGAGAATTCCTAGCCTAGTAGCAACTACTGCTCAGCTTTAGCCAAATTTTGATTGAGGGTGAGGGCCAAAAGATAAGATATCGTTAAGCTCCCACAGTGCCTTTTATGCTTCAGAGGCATTATAGTTGTGGGGCATTAAAAACAAAGACCCTTAACTGAAACTGCTAGGAGTCAAAGTTCAGTGTCTACCACTTACTGGATGTGTGACTTTGGGCAAGTTACTTCAGCCTCTGTGCTTGTTTACTCATCTGTAAAATGGAAATAGTAGTAATCTAATTTACAAGGGTTTATGAGCATTAGATGACTTACTACATGTGAAGGCTAATGAATGTTACCTATAAGTAAAAGTTTAGTTTTGAACTCTTCTGTGCAAGTGCATGGGTTAAGTTTTACAGGTGTTCACATCTGGAGTTAAGAATAAGCCTACAAATTTTGACCTTTTGCGGTGAAAACTTTTTACAGTAAGATTCCATCTAAGGGGGGAAAGAAAAAGCTACTAATGTCCCCTTAAAAGCTAAGAATTTTCCAGCAAGGAAATTAAGCTCCTGTCTGAATGCCATGCTTCTGCTCAGTGAGCCGAAGGACTACTACCAACTAGCTGACTGGAAGTGAGGTGTCTGACTGGAGACTTACAGCTACAACTGCTGCTAGAACTTAAGGAACAGAATCAGCCACACAGTTGCCAGTTGATTTAGAGCCAAACTCCACAAGCTCCTGAAGGGTGCTCTAGACAAGTGTGCTCTTGGACCACATGGAGAGAAGTTCAGAAAGTCAAAGTAAATGTTTAGATACTTTTATAGCAATAGAGCACTGCTGTGACTTTTGTACTTTATACGAAAGCATGGTCCTCAAGGACTGGAAATACAACTTGACCCCCATCATGGAGAACTTCAGAAGTCTGCTCTAGAACTCACCTGCAACCCTGTACCTATCAGTGTTATGCAGTGTCTGCTTGCCTATTCTGGGTGGCCATCTTCTGGGGACAGGGGCTGCACATGACAAAGGAAAAGAGCCAATGTTGTCTGTTCCGTCATGCACAGTTCTCTCCACTCATGCAATAATCAAGCAAGGAGCCACTACAGATATGAAGTAGAGTCATTAAACCACCAATTTTAAAGGACAGGTTGAATGTATTTGCTGTATTTGGTGCTATAAATGAGATGTCTAGATCATACAGACACTTTGGGGCAAATGTGGGTTTTGGTTTTGAGAGAGAGAGAGAGAGAGAGAGAGAGAGGTCGGGGAGGGGCAGAGGGTGAGAGAATCTTAAGCAGGTTCCATGCCCAGCATGAAGCCCGATTCAGGGCTCAATCTCACAACCCTAAGATCATGACCTGAGCCAAAATCAAGAGTCAGATGCTTAACCAATGGAGCCACCCAGGTGCTCCAAATGTTTTTTAGGATTCTGTTTCCTCATGGAGTGCCTTGGTGGCTCCACTAGTTAAGCATCTGCCTTCAGCTCAGGTCATGATCCCAGAGTCCTGGGATGGAGCCCTGTATTGGGCTACCTGCTCAGCGGAGAGTCAGCTTTCTCCCTTTCTCTGTCCCTCTGCCCCTTCCCCTACTTGTGCTTACTCTAGCTCTCTCTCAAACAAAAAAAAAAATTTTTTTTTTAATACTTTATTTCTTTGAGAGAGCTAGTGAGAGATAGCATGAGCAGAAAGGAGGGGGAGAAGCAGAATCCCCACCAAGCAGGGAGCCTGATGCGGGGCTGAATCCCAGGACTCTGGGATAATGACCAGAACTGAAGACAGACACCTACCAACTGAGCCATCCAGGCGCCCCTCAAATAAAATTTTTTAAAAAACTGTTTCATGGTGATTCTATACACTCTTTCAATAACCACAGAAGAAACTCATTTCTGTGTGCACAGGTCAGAGTTCTATCTTTTATCCAATTTGTGAAGCTACAGTAATCCCTGAAGGACCAAAGACGATAGGAGCAAGGGCCGGTAGCAAGTGAAGATCTGGGATGTCTTACTGTTTCTACTTTGAAAGACAAGAAAGACTGGACCTCAACAGTTTAACATCAACACTGATAATATTTCAAGGTGCCTTTCACCAGGTTTTCAGAACCATCACACCACAAAGTTACCACCTAACTAGTCAACTTTATGCAAGGATACACATCAGCATGATGCTAATCACCAGTTATAAAAATCCACCTCCACGGCAAGTCTATAACAAACACTTAACTATTTAAAAATAAAAGCAGACAATGTTCTTAACATCTGAAGAATTCTTAGTCTAATGCTGCCAGTCTAGAAAAAGAGGTAACGGTACAGAATTCTCACTTGGTCATTTCCACTAGGCCTCTCAAAACAAAGCCATGAAAACTCAAATAATATTTATGAATAAAAGCCTAAATCCCCCAAACATCTAGCAAAACAATACTTTAAAGAGTATCCTAAATATTCAGGTCAAATTTAACCATATAGTTGCTCCATCTTGTTTATAAGTGTGCTGCTACACTCACCGAAGCCAAGCCTGGCACCTTATCAAGGTTAAAGAACTCATTAAAGTCAAATTCTCCTGGGGACTGCTCAGGCAAGACGGCGTCCCTTGGCACTTCCTGATCAGCAGCAGGCTCCTGTGCGAGGATGACCTCCACCTCATCCTCTTCGGCCACTCCTCCATTGCATTCGACTATGCCTGAAAGCAAAACCAGGACAAAAAGTGATCTGATCAAGTGAACTGCTCTAGGCTTAATCTGTGGCCTCAGCCATCAGCACACGTGCAAAAGAGCCATGGATAACTTTAAAGGCAAATCTCGTGTGCTGATACAGCATTTGCAACAGTAAAACCATTCCTTTCCTATGGGAGCTAGAGAAGAAAAAAGCCTTACTCACAAGCCAGAACACCAACACAATGCAGGAAGGATGATGGTCACTCTGCCACCCATTCTTCAGGTTTTTTTTTAAAGATAGGTTTTGCAAGTCTCTTACTGCTTAAAAATGGAACCACATTAATTTGGCCCTGCCTTCATCCAGGTATCTGCACCACCACTTTAAGTCAGAGTTTGGCAACCTAAGGTGTTCCTGTGAACCTAGCGTGAGGGCAATTTTCACATGCCTACAGGTTGGTTGTAGCTCATCCTTCAAGGTGAAGCTCAAATGTTACCTCTTCTGGGACGCCTGACCTGCCTACCCATTTTTACCATGCCCAGAAACATCACTCACTGCCTTCTCTGTAACTCTTGTGTTGTCTCTCAGAGTACTTATCACACTGTCTAGTGAGATAATTGTTTAGGGAGACCGAGCTCTCTGAAGAGAGGTAATCTGCTTTACTCAGTTCTGTCTTACTCTGTGGTGCCAAGTAAATTTATTTATTTTATTTTTTTTTAATTTAATTTTTTTTTATTTTTAAGATTTTTTATTTATTTCTTTGTCAGAGAGAGAGCGAGTGAGAGCGAGCACAGGCAGACAGAGTGGAAGGCAGAGTCAGAGGGAGAAGCAGTCTCCCCACGGAGCAAGGAGCCTGATGTGGGACTCGATCCCAGGACGCTGGGATCATGACCTGAGCCGAAGGCAGCTGCTTAACCAACTGAGCCACCCAGGTGTCCCGAATTTAAAACTAAGTATTGTTCAGCTGTTGTTAGGATGTGAAGGCAAGGTCTAAGTGAAGCTACCAAGTGTTAACATTTAAGGAATCTAATACCTTCGTTTTAGCTGGAATATGGGAAAAGGCAAAATCCTTAGGATAATTTTTTTTTTTCTTTTAAGTAAGTAAGACATTCAACTTTATCCGAAGAACAGGACTCCCAAAGGCCTAGTCTGCAGAATCACCTAGTAAGAGCTACCTATAGTTTCAAGATCTATGGCAGATAGAAGTCCTCCTGGGGGTTGGGGGGAAGAAGCCACCTCCTGGGCCCATCCCTTCTTAAAAGTCCCCAGTAGTTACTTCAGTCTCGTTATTAATCAGACCAAGAGACACTAAACACGATCAGCTGCTTTCATTCTAATAATGCTTCAGAAGCTAGCCAGCAAAGCAGGGGACTCCAACTGAAGGATTAAGTGGTTTCCTGACCCACAGTTTCAATCCCAGCCAAGTGGCAGAAGCTTCAACCTAAGATGGCCACCAATGCTGTTCCACACCAAGCCGTGTGTATCAAGGTGGCACTGCTCCTCCATAGGGGTGACTACCATAGGACTACCCCGAGCTCTCGAGGGCCTAAAGCCATCAATGAGACAGAAAGTTAGCAAGCCACCGGCAAGGCAATCAGCAGTCTCTCCAGTGGGTTGACACACACTTCCTGCCAAACAGAAGCAAATACTGTTCCTCCCAGACTGACAGTTAAACTAAAATGACTGCTTTGGTGGAGGTATTGCCCTCACTCTACAAAGAAAGGGAGCCCTAGAAAAATGACCAACTCAGCCTAATCAATGCCCAGACTAGAGCACTAGAGCAGTGCTTCTCCCTGACCCATTTTACCCAGCAGAACCTGCCTGCCCGCCCCTCAGGACTGACCAGTGACATTTTGCTGCAGTTTTGGGTCCCAACTTAAGGATGAAAAGTAGAAACAAGAGTCTGTACTTGGCTCATACATTTACAAAAGAAACTTTAATACTTCTCCTACCCCTCTTATTTTGTGTCAATATGGCAATATCTCTTAACAGATAAATAGCTTTTGCAGGCAGCAAGAGTGTCTCACGCAATTTTATGCCATTGTCAAGCTCTCTTGAAAGCAGATGGGGTCAACTGAGTGTGGGTATGAGTGGGCAGAGATGTGCACTAGCAAACAAACACAACTGGCCATTTATTATGACAGACTCAAAAGGGAAAGACTTCGGAAAGAGAACTAGGGGGATGTTTTATCACATTCAGAAGGACCATATACCTTCATTAGAGAGAGTGCAATTTAAAATGTTTTTTTGTTTTGTTTTGTTTTGTTTTGTTTGAGAGAGAGCACATGTGAGCTATGCAGGGAAGGGCAGAGGAAGAAAGAGAATCTTAAGCAGGCTCCATGCCCCAGCATGGAGCCCAAAACGGGTTCAATCTCACGACCCTGAGATCAGGCCTAAGCCAAAATCAAGAGTTGGATGCTAAACTGACTGAGCCACCCAGCCATTCCTAAAATGTTCTTTTCTATCAATGGAGGGTTTTGTCCATTTCTAACTTCTACATTTTTTTCAGGTTACAGGTGTAATGCATATTCAAACTGTTCCAATTATTACCATTTACATATCACTTAGGACTGGGCCCTGTTTAGAACAACTGCTCATTACACATCAGTCTTAAAATCAAACAGGCAAGGAATAGACTTGTCTTGCTCACTGCTACATTCCCAGCACTATGAGGCCTGCAGAGAACAGCTATATAAAATAATTCTGTGGAGGGACGCCTGGGAGGCTCAGCACGTTAAGCGTTGACTCTGATTTTGGCTCAGGTCACAATCTTGGGGTTGTGACACTGAGACCTGAGTCGGGCTCCGTGTTCAGCGGGAACCCTGAGTTTCTGTCTTTTACTCTGCCCCTCACCACCCTCTCCCAACTCTCTCTAAACAAACAAAAAATCATGGAAAGCTAGAGTACAGATACAAACATGGACTAAAAGGTACTCACCATCCCTCCCCTCCTTTCATTTTTACAGCCAAGATGAAATTACAGGGTACCTGTTGATCCTAAATACAGTAGGATTTAAATACAATAGCTAAGACGGCCTAGGGACCTTCAGCAATTAACTTTTTATTTATTTATTTATTTTAAGATTTTATTTATTTGACAGAGATCGAGCAAGAGAGGAAGCACAAACAGGGGGAATGGGAGAGGGAGAGGCAGGCTTCCCACTGAGCCTGGAGCCCAACTCGGGGCTCAGTCTCACATCCCCAAGATCATGACCTGAGCCAAAGGCGGACACTTAATGACTGAGCCAGGCACCCCTGCAATTAACTATTGGGATGAGTGAGCTAGGACCCCTGGATTCCACTCAAGGGGCTGCCATGAAATTCATGTGACAGGGTCTTGGGTTGTTCTTTCTTTCCAGACTCTCTTTGTATTTTTAAGGTAAGGAGGTGACACTCACACCATCTGGCTCATACATTTGTTGATACAAGAACGGGTAAAATTCAGATTGTACCAGTTAAGAAAAACATGTGTTTTTCACTAGAAGCCTTATCTTTATCTTATGTAAAAAAAAAAACCCACACTTGGCTGGTGCTGCTTTAGTCTGAGAATGACACAAGGGTATGTCTCAAAGGCTATTTCAGAGCAACGTCTCCCAAGTTACCCATCGATTTCCTGTGCCGCCCCAGGGAACAATGTGTAACAGCATAAAAATAATGATAATGTCTACTGTATTTCAAAGATATTACAAAAAAAGGGCAAGTGATTTCTCCCTACTTTCCCCTAAAGAAATTCCACTAGCTTATTTTCTGCTGAGATTTATCTTAGCCTCAAAATATTAAGATGCTACTGATTAAACACATATTAAGACAGATTTCTACTTTTGTTAACAGTACCTGCCAAAAGGTGTTTTTCAATTAATCCTGAAAGCTGAAGAGAACTAGAACTTAATCAAGAAGTGCCCACAAGAGGCTGAGCTCTGATTTCCTCTGATTTTTCACATTTGATCTTTAATGCTAAAAGTAACACTTAAAGTTATGGAGTAAGCAGTGTCTTCACCTTATAAAGAAACAGACCCACCTCAAAAGTTTTATCAAAGATTATCCCTTTGTAAACAGCAGCCTCAGTACTTAAAGCCAGGCTAGCCAGCCTGGCTCTTCACCAATTCTCAGGATCATCAGCCCAGGACTGGCCATCTTGGATCCAGGCTACTGCCCTGAAAATAACTAATGGGCCCCCAACCCTACACCAGGCAATCTCACATTAGCTCTGGCTTCTTCAGTTTAGCAAAGGAGATATCTCACCTCATCTCACAGCTGAGTCTGGGAGAAGCTAAGTCATAAACAACTCCTGTAGGAAGGTCTAACCATGGTGACGAAGGTGGACTCCGAAGCACAAAAGGACTTGTTCAACTCCCAACTTCACTACTTACTTCGTCAGTATCCACAGAGATGTCCCTCAGCCTCCTGCTCTCCATTCACTCATCCATAAAAGCACCAACCTCATAGGGCTGTTAGAAGTGGGATTATACACAAAATGCTTGCCACTATGCAGAGTGCTCAAAAAGAAGACTCCTTCACTATTTCTACCGTGTTTCTTATCTCTAGGGAACCCTTTTGTGTACACAGTGCTCCTACAGGGTAATGTGAGACTTCTGCTTAGCTCTGCGTGCAGAACAAGTTGAGGATAGAGTATGATATACACGTAGGAATTTACACTTAGGAAGCAGTTTCAAAATCAGGCTACAACGTTAGAAACTTTCAACTGGTACATCTCATATTAGAACAGTTAGTTTCCCTCTCAAAGTCTTTGCTTACCTTCCTTCATGGAGGCTGTCCGTCGCCTTGTTCTTTTTCTCCCCTTGTGATCTTCTTCTAGTATCTTATCATCAAAGCCAGTCAGCTCAATGGTCTCAGACTGACTTGTGGGTCCAGCTGAGAACCATTCTGGTTCTTCTTCTGTGTAGGAATCATTTCTTCTTCGCTCACCAAAGACACGCTTACTATCCCCAAACTCCCTCTGGAAAAATACACAATGTAAGATAAAAAAATAAGGTTCTAGTTAAGGCATTTCTACCTCAGTTAAGGTCCTGATGAATTAAGTAGTGCTCAACACAACGAAGACATGATGCTGCAGACTTGAAGTCCCTCCCAGCCCCCCAGCACACTCTCTTCTTCTCTATCTGGCTGAAGAATGGGCTGTGTTCATCCAGCACCTCAAAATAACCTGGTATAAATGAAGAGCATATCATGTCCCTAAGTACACAAAGGGCCAAAGAATCTAGAAGACAAACCCTAAATCGCTTGTCCTTATAGTCCCTCTCTCGATCTCGGTCTCTCAAGTCCCGCAGGTCCTTATCACTAAGGCGGTGATCCTTCTCAAAGGTCCGAGCAGAGATTATCCTCCCACTGCCAATCCTCCGTCCGCCAAGCAGGCGAAGCCCATCACTGTCTTTTTCCAGTGGGCTTCCTGAGTGCCGGGAACTAACAGCAGCTGTCACATGGCAGCCCCCTCCAAAGCTTCGTCTCTGTGGGCTGAGAACAACATCTAAGTCGTCTTCTTTCACACGCTCCCGTGGATCTGGAAAGACACCAGAAAGAGAAAGGTAAGCAAACCAGCAGTGGAAAGACACCAGAAAGAGAAAGGTAAGCAAACCAGTTATGTCCACAACTAGTGGTGGTGAGGGTATTGGAAAAAAGAGTCACAGGACGCCTGAGTGGCTCAGCTGGTTAAGTGGCTGCCTTCAACTCAGATCATGATTTTGGGGTCCTGGGACTGCCAAGGAGCCCCTGCATTGGGCTCCTTGCTCAACAGAGAGCCTGCTTCTCCCTCTGCCTGCTCAGTCTGCTGCTCCCCTTGCTTGTGCTCTGACAAATATATAAAATCTTAAAAAAAAAAAAAAAAGGAAAGAGTCACCATTGAAACAGCTACAGAGTGCCATGAACATTACATATTTAAATAAGACTAACTCTTTTGCTCTTTCTCCTTGTAGCAATAAATGTTTTTCATAATCAACGATTTTCCATGATCAGTCTCCATAACCCTTTATTATTTTTTTAAGATTTTTATTTGACAGAGAGAGAGATGACGAGAGAGGAACAGAATCGGGGGAGTGGGAGAGGGAGAAGCAGGCTTCCTGCCATGCGGGGAGGCTGATGCGGCGCTCGATCCAAGGACCCTGGGATCATGACCTGAGCAGAAGGCAGATGCCTAACTGTGCTGCAAAACAGGTTGGCAGTTTCTCAAAATGTGGAACATACATTTACTATAGGACTCAGCCATTCTACTCTTAGGTATTTACTCAAGAGAAAAGAAAGCGTATGCCTATATAGAAACTTGTACCTGAATATTCATAGTAGTTTTAGTTAATGGTCAGAAACTAGAAACAACCCAAATGTCCATCAACAGATAAATGGATAAAATGTGGCAAATTCATACGATAGACTACTAATAGGCAATAAAAAGGAACTATTTATACGCCCAACATCACGAGTGAATCTTAAAACTATTCTAAGTGAGAGAAGCTACCCAAAGAGTGCACACTATAGGATTCCATTTATACTGAATTCTAGAAAATGTAAACTAATCTGTAGTGACAGAAAGCAAATCAGTGCTTGGTGGGGGTTGGTGGGGGGAATGGGGGAGTATGAGGAACGACTCAGAGGTACCAGGAACTTTTGGGGGTGATGGAAATACTTGTTACTTTGATCATGGTAATGGGTTCACAGGTATATACACCTGCCAAAACATCAAATGGTATACTTTACGTGCAGTCTATTCTTTGTCAATTATATCTTGATAAAGAGCTGAGGAAACCAACCATGTTACCACACAAAAATTCTTCCTAGAAAAACCAGAAAACTGAAGTCCAAGTGAGAAAAAGTTCCTTTAATCTTCTCACCAGGAACAGTACCTAAAACGTATATACTTTTCCAGAATTTCCATGGGGTGTCTCCATGTCTTCTAAAAACAAGACATAGTATAGACAAGTTTCCAATTTACAGCTGAAAAATTTAATACTCCTACCTATAGACGTACCAAAGTTTATGTAACCCATTTCTACTCCTGGACATTTAGGCTGCTTACTAGTTTTTGTCATTTAATACAGTTTCTGTGTAATTAATGATTCTCCTAAAATAAATTTTCTGTTTGAGGGACATTACTAAGTGTACTTGTAAGCTGTGTAGAGGGATCTCATATCTCAAACTAGAATAACCCCTATCTTCTTTGCCAAGTGCCAAATTTGTTTTACGATGGGTTTTCACTTATCTCAAAAGAAGTCCCTCTTGCAACAAGTTCCTTGACTAGCTTCTCCACTGCCAGCTCTCTACTTCACTCCTCAATCTCTTATTGCATTTAAAGAGTAAAGGTATAGAAAACCAAAAGCCAAACTTTAGTCCAGTCTCAAACTATATCCAAACCCTGTATTCAGACCATAATCCACTATTAAGAATTGCCAGAACCAATTTATACCTGAGGACTAATTTCATATAGCAGACTAAGTATAAGTGGATTTCCAGCACTGTTTTATGCTCACTAACATTCTGCCCATCACATCTCACTCAGTTATCCCAAATGATGAAGGGTAGCAGTACTTTTAATTCCAAAAGCACACAGTCTAATGCAGTCTACTTGCCACTGCTATATAGAAAAGTTGAGTTTTCTCTGCTAATCAGATAAACCCAGTTAGTAAATCAGTTTCCTGAAAATGACATTTTCCCTGAATGCATAAAACTCTCAGCTAAGAAACCAGCGGCAAACAAATTTGCTGCTTCAAAATCAGTGCCCTGACTTCTACCCACTCACCTACTATCCTGCGCACAAGGGAAGGCCGGTCTGGATCCAACTCTTTCTTCAGACTTTCCACTGGTGAGTTCCGCCCTGAAGCTGGGTAGAGAGAGGCATGCCACTTTTCCGGGTCCCAGACACCATCACTACAAGTCAAAGGGTACACACAGTTAGCACTTGAACCTGCGGACCACATATGTAGTCTAAATTCTAAATTTCTTCAGGTGGTAAGTTATGAAAATCCCTTTCCAATATAAAACTCCATGGTTGCCATCAGAATGGTTAGCTCTTTTAACATGAAAACGAACAGCTACAGATGGTCCCTGACTTACTATGGTTCAACTCAAGAGGGTTCTACTTGGCAGCAGTGCACATTTAATAGAAACTGTACTTCAAATTGTAGAAGTTTGATCATTGCCCAGGCTAGCAATGTGTGACATAATGACCTCCTGAGATGCCGTGCAGTGGCAGTGAGCACAGCCACAGCTCCCGGTCGGCCAGTGTGAACACAAGCGTAAACTACACCATTCTGGGTTTTACTTTCAATACAGCATTCAATAGGTTATGAGATATTCAACACTGTATTATATAAAAGGCTTCATGTTAGCTGATTTTGCCCAACTATAGGCTAGTAGAAGTGTTCTGAACACTTTAACATAGCTAGGCTAAGCTAAGATGTTCAGCAGGCCAGATGTCTTATATGCATTTTCGACTAACAGTATTTTCAACTTACGATGGGTTTATTGGAACATACACCATTGTACACTCAGGAAAATCTGTATGAATTCAGTAATATTTTGTTGTTTTTCTTTGTTTTTGTTTTTCATAGAGCACCAACAGTCACTTGAAAACCAGTGGTCTGGGGCACCTGGGAGGCTCAGTGGGTTAAAGCCTCTGCCTTCAGCTCAGGTCATGATCCCAGGGTCCTGGGATGGAGCCCCGCATCGGGCTCTCTGCTCAGCTGGGAGCCTGCATCCCCCTCTCTATCTGCCTGCCTCACTGCCTACTTGTGATCTCTGTCTGTCAAATAAATAAATAAAATCTTTAAAGAAAAAAAAAAAAAGGAAACCAGTGGTCTGTTATAAATGAAATATCAGACACAAACCTTCTGGTGCATGGGGATTACAGTAACTATGCTGTCCTACACAAAGAAGATGCTCCATAAATACTTAAGTTTACTGAAGGAGGAAAACACCCATTTGACTGAAGATCAGTATATAGGAAGAGAAAAAGCTCTCACTTAAAGTAGTTCTTGGAATGCCTGGTATATCCTTTTCCAGAATTTTGATGCATACTGTTTCAGTTTTTCCCCACAGGCAGGACAAAAAGCTCTTAAGAACATAAAATGTGTGATCTGGGTTCTAGTTTGACACTCCCTCTCTCTTGATAAGGTGGTAGAGTGTGCAGAACAGGAGCTCTGGAGTCCAACGATCTGGGACAGAATTCTAGTTTTGCCATTACCACCAGGGACATCCTGGATAAGTTAATAAGCTATGCCCTTTACTCTTCTTTTGAAAGGACTTCCCAACCCCTAGATCAGACCAGACTGTACTAAACACGAGTAGCAGGGTACTCTGCACTTGTCCTTCACTGCCTGTAATGGTGGTAATGATAAACTCCAGAGTACCTCACTGTATCCTTCCACTGACCAATGCTCCATTAAGGCAGTATCTGATAGCACCTGACATAGTATCTGCCACACAGCAGCAGGTACCAACTAAGCATTTCTTGAATAAGTGAGTCAATCTGTCAATCTCAAACTCCTCACACTAAAGAAGATATTACCTATCTTCTGGTGTTGGTGTGAGGATTACCTAGAATTTAAGAATCAAATAAATTTTAACTCTGAGAAGAGAAATACCAGGATGGAAAGGTCTTTACTCTTTCTCCTTATTTTTATTATTATTACTAGCACATTTCCATGTCGAGAATAAAAGTATGTGTACCCTGATAATTTTATGCCAAGAACGGTTTTTTGTTTTGTTTTACATTTTTAAATGATTTTATTTCTTTATTTGACAGAGAGAGAGATCACAAGTAGGTGGAGCAGCAGGCAGAGAGAGAGGGAAGCACCACTCCCACTGAGCAGAGCGCCTGAGGCGGGGCTTGATCCCAGGACCCTTAGATCATGACCTGAGCCAAAGGCAGAGGCTTAATCCACTGAGCCACCCAGGGGCCCCATGCCAAGAACAGTTTTAACAAGAAAATTCAACTTGAGGCATAAAAAAGATTGACAGCTTTAATGAAAAACAAACAAAAAACAGCTTATCTGAGACCTATTAAAAAAAATCCTAACCAACTAGCACAGCCATTGTTCGAGCACCACCTTCATCAGGGGAAAGTGGTTGAATTGAGGAATTCAGACTAATTAAGGAATTGAGACTAAGCAACATTCTGAAGAGTAGACATACAAATAAAAATAGTATGTCCTATTCAACCAATTAAACTTAATACACTTTGTACATTAAAATTGAGGGCCATGTGAACCATCTACCTTGATATTTAAGAAGTGACCTTAAAGTCCTAAGGTGGCCATAATGAGTGCAATGCAGGGTTATTACAAAGATTTTCAGACCATAATTTAGCTCTAGTCTTCTCAGACCAAAGCCTTCTACCTTTTAGGAAGGAGCCCAAGATGCAAGAGGGCTAACCTAAACAGCTGAATGGTTTTTCTGGCTGGAGGCAAGGAGCGAGGTGGACTAGTACTGCAAGGGTCAGAGTCCTCTTGACCAGCCTCCTCAGGGCAGGCCCTTGAAGGAGCCCCAAAGCACAGGGCAAAAACAACCACCAACAGCAAAAGCCCTGGAGAGGACTCCTGTGTTCAAATCTTAATCCTGCTTTCCGACTATGTGCCTCTGACCAAATCATTTTCTAACTTTAGTTTCATCATTAGTTCTTTGAAAGGGAATTGGTTTGGTAGTCCTTAGTCCCATGAAGCTCAACTTTGAATAGTTAAAACTAGTTAATAATAAAACTGATGAAGACAATGCAGTAAGGTGTTACACTGCCCACAGTTTATCTGTGATGTATATGAGCAGAAGCCCAACGTCATTACCCTTGAACTCTCCCCACTCACCATTCTACCAAAAAAACTCTAAAACTTAAATTACCAAGTTTGGTGTAACAAGAAGTTGACTAGAGGGAGCACACCTTTCCCCCTGCTGCCATACCTGTCATATTTTTCAGAGAGGCATGATGGCCTTTGTTTGGAATGAGGGCGTTCTTTTATATCCAAGAGTTCCTCCTAGAAAGAGAAACCAAATGGTAATTTTTGAATAATATTTCTCATACCATGTATTTTCAACTTATATTTGTTCTCAGTAATGACTGGAGTGCCTATTTTAAGGATGTCACAGTTTTTATTTACTTACACCTGGGGTTATTCCAGAAAGGAATGGAGTTAGCTCATCTTACAAGAAGAAGCTCAAGCAGAATTGGCAAATAACTTCATAGTGATCAGTTTCTTGCTAAAAAGACAATTCTCTCACAAACTGCCATTCAAAAATATATTTGGAGTCTACAAAACTGAATGCTTATCAAGGTATGGAAGCTTCAGGCTTAAATAAGACCTCCAGTTAATTAATATTCTTAAATGCATTCGATTTACAAGCAGATAGATTTTGTCATTGTAAAGTTGCAAGAAAACAAAGCACCAAAAACATCCATTTACCATTTCTCTGATTTGCCTGTTAACATTTTCTCCCATTTAATTTAGCATTTGGGCTCTCTATACCTTTTCTTTTTTTTTTTTTTAAACCACAGAAGAGTAAATTGTATACTCATGGTCCTTAACCCTCAATACTTCAGTGCTTATTTCCCAAGAATAAGGATATTCTTTCACAGTCTCTTATCCAGTTCCATGAGAGAATGAAGCCCTACAGAAAATAATTTGAGTGACTAGTTTTCCATTCTTCCACGGCCTGTATTTGGCCAGTATCACTGTAGATGCATAAAAGAGAACCAAACCCATTATATGTTAACAGATGCCTTAGGGCATAAGGGCTTACCTTCTACAAAACCTGGTTGAGAAGTGCTGCCACTTTTATACAGTTGTCAATAATACTTTTATTTAACAATCCCTCCCAGATTCCAATTGGTCAACTAATCCCAAATGTCCTTTATATTGTTTTAGCCTCGAAAGCAGGATACAGTCTAGCATCAGACATTGACTGTCATATTTCTTTGGGACATTTCTACAACTGAAACATCACTATAATTTCTTCTTTTAGGACACTGACATTTCTAAAGAATACAGCCTACTTTCCCTCGCCCCCAAAAGAACATTATTCATTTGAGGTTTATCTAATGTTTCCTTCTGATTACACTCAGGCTAAGCATCTACGGAAGAGAATACTAACATTAGAAATGTTGTGTCCATCTCAGACCATCACCTGTGGATAATGTGATGTCCATCTGCCCCTTAGTAGTGATCCTGATTTTGATCATCTGGTCAAGGTCAGGGTATTCTCCAGTTTTTCTACAGTTCAGTTACTACTTTCCCACTTAAAACTACTGTGCAGTCTGCGAGAAGACTGCACATATCCTGGTCTTCATTAAAATTTCCCCCTGAACTTAGCATCTATCGATGAATCTTGCCCAAACCAATTCTGATTTCCCAACTCTAGGCCTCTGTCCATATCTACCAGTCAGCAGGTGGCATTTCACTGGGAGGGAAAACACAAACCATCCCTCTTCCCCCATGTATTTACCTATTATTGGCATAGACTCATAGATTCCTAGTTTTTCCAATAGGTTTAGAATTCATTCATGTCCTTAATTATTTGGGGCTTTTGGGGAGCATCCTCAAGCTGGTTCCTGTGTCTTCTGACATGTCCCATCATTTTTTAAAAAGCACTTCCTCACTTTGTTTTATCTTGTACCCATCCTAGCCCTCGTGTCAGTCACCTAACTCAGAGAAATCTTGAGTTCCTTTAAGTGAGGAATGGTATCAGAACCCAAGGTCTGGGAATTAGGTATCGTCACCAACTTCTCAGTCCTTCTGCCAGAGCTAGGGAGTAAGTGCAATTACACATGCAAACGTATACCATGCACATATGCTTTAACATACACACATCTGCTTGTACACATGCAGAGACAAAAAAAACCACTGCCTTCTTGTTATTTACATTCCAACATTTTCTTAACAAAGTAAGAAAGGCAATTCCCAACCTTTCACTGCATAAAATGCTACAACTGCCTTGCATAAAACTATATACATACCACTGTGTATGACCTCAGTAATACCATCTCAGGCCTCATAATAGAATGCCTGCTGCTTCTCTGATCACTGCTTCCCATATCCTGGGGTAAACATGAAGGAATAGATTTACTCTCTCAGCCTATAAGGAATCATTGCACACAAGCATGCCATGAGTTCACTCAGTATCTTTAGACACTTGAATCATCTAAATATTTTCTTCATGATAGCAAAATGCCCTAGGACCAGATGACATTTTGGTTTTAAAACCAGCATATCAATCATTTGATCATCTGTCTCTTTGATAGAGTGAGTGAGCAAGTGTGTGCAAGAGCACAAGCAGGTGGAATGGGAGGGAGCAGGAGAAGCAGGTCCCCCACTGAGCAGAAGATCCCAGGATGCTGGGATCATGATCTGAACCAAAGGCAAACACTTAACTGACTGAGCCACCCAGGCACCCCTATCATTTGCATCTCCTTAGGATTTATTAATGTCTTTTTAATTGGGAAGAAATACCTAGAAAAATCTAGAAGTCTGAGGTAAACAAAATTCCAAATATAAGAAAATATCTAAAAACTGCCCAAAATTCTGAAAACAAAAAACAAACAAAAAACAAAACAAAACAAATCAGGGGCGCCTGGGTGGCTCAGTGGGTTAAGCCGCTGCCTTTGGCTCAGGTCATGATCTCAGGGTCCTGGGATCGAGTCCCACATCGGACTCTCTGCTCAGCAGGGAGCCTGCTTCCCTCTCTCTCTCTGCCTGCCTCTCCATCTACTTGTGATTTCTGTCAAATAAATACATAAAATCTTAAAAAAAAAAAAAAAAAAAACCTGTCAAAGCAAAGACCTACAACCCAGAAATCACCAGTAAAGACTGGAGTCCAGGGAGATCATTAGGACACTGTGTCAGTGATGCAGGGTGCATTCAGTGGTGGGTGAAGGGTGGCTGGACCAATAGTAGTTATGATGATAGTAAACATCATAATACAGAAATCCTGAGGACAGGAAGGCTTAAAACACATTCCAGTAGAAACAGGAAGGACCTTATAATATAGGAAATATTTACACTACAGGAAAAAAATGCTGCAAAGCAACGGTCTGCTATTAGAAGAAACCCACAGATTATTTCCTATTTCTTTACCACCCTCAAATCCAAACATTAAACTAAGAATCCTAGTACACTATTAAACCAAGAGAAACATATCTTATACTTAAATATGTATACTCTCAATATACTAAAGTTTCTATGTAATAAGGCTTTATTTGAAACTTTTAACTGCCAAAGATAATAGGGAGCCCAGGTGATAGGTGTTTTCTATTACTACCACACCTGTTGACTGAATCTAATGATTTTACTTATTTATTTAGGAGTCAACTGGAAGAGACTAACATTTTAACATACCCACAAAACATGCAGGAGGATCAAAAGTTCTATTTGTGGGGATCAAAAAATGTTTTCACCAAGGTAACAATCTTACAAAAAGGGAAATGGGGAGATTAAGGAAATGATGATTCTAATTAATGTGGAATCCCAAATGGGATTCTGAAACAGAAAAAAGACATAAGATAAAGAAAGGAAGGACAGGTGAATAAAGTATGGATTTTAGTTAATAACAATGTATTAACATTGCTAATTGTAACAAGTATACCATACTAACATATTAACAGGGAGAACTCTATGATCCCAGTTTTTCGACAAATCCCACACTATTCTAAAAAATAAAATTTACTTCTACTTCATACCATATACAAAAATAACTCAAAACATATCAAAGACCTAGACATAAGAGTTGTAACTATAAAACTCTTAAAGAAGAAAATGCAGGTGTAAAAAGTTCATGACCACAGATTAAGCAATGTTTCTTAGCTGGGATATGGAAAAAGCATAAACAACGAAAGGAAAAAAGCAGGTATGTTGGACTTTAAGTTTAGGATCTTTTGAGCTTCAAATGACTATCAAAGTGAAAAGGCAATCCACAGAAGAAGAAAAAATATTTATAAATCATGTATCTGATAAGGGTCTAGTGTCCAGAATATGGAGAGAATGTGTATAATTCAACAACAAAAAGACACCAAACGATCCAATTTACAAATAGGTAAAAAATTTCAAGAGATTTTTCTCCAAAGAAGATACAAAAATGGCCAACAAGCACATAAAGAATGCTCAAAATCATTAGTCATTAAGGAAATGCAAGTCAAAACCACAGTGAGATGCCACTTTACACGTACTAGGATGGCTATCAAAAAAGGGAAAATAACCAGTAGTGGCAAGGACGGGGAGAAACTAAAACCCTTGTGCATTGCTGATGGGAATGTAAAACGGTACAGCTGCTGTGGAAAAACAGTGGCAGTTTCTTAAAAAGTTAAGCACGGTTACTCTATGACCGAGCAATTCCATGCCTAGGTATTTATCAAAAGGAACTGAAAAGATTATATCCCCACAAAAACTTGTACACAAATGCTCAGAGCAGCATTATCCACAAAAGCGAAAAAATGGACACAACCCCGTATGCCCATCAACTGATGAACAGACAAAATGTGGTAAGCCCATATAATGAATCCATTTTTATTTGGCAATAAAAAGGAATAAAGTATTGAAACATGCTATAACACAGACCTTGAAAAGATTAAAAGAAGCCAGACAAAAAAAGCCACATACAGTATGATTCTGTTTACAACCAACGTCTAGAATAGGTAAATCCATGGAGTCCAAAAGAGTAGATTAATGCTTGCCAGGGACTGGGGAAAGAGGATAATGGAGAGACTACTAATGGGTACAGAGTTTCTGTATCAGGTGATGAAAATACTCAAGAATTAGGTAACAGTGATGGTTATACAACTTCATGAATTTACTGAAAACCACTGAATGGTACACCTTTAAAGGGATGAATTTTATTATGTGAATTATATCTCAATAAAAAATATTTTTAATAAATCAAACTAAGGTGTTGTTACCAGATATTAATACTTTAATTTCTTTTCTTACAGACTTACTGCCCTAATCACAGACTGATAAATGCCAACAACCCTCAGATACGAGAGTTGCTCAGGTTGGTAAAAATGTTTTAACTTTCCCTCCCATATTATTCAGGTTGACTTTACTATGCCTGGCTTATATGAGGTGTGAATAAACACTCTGGCAACCGACTCCACAACCTGATGGGGCTCCAAGAGCACAGGCAGAGCAGTTAGCCAGATATTACACTGGCATTAATGATGCCGGCCGCACAAACGGTGCTGCTGACCAAGCGGCTAAGACATAGCTCACCTGTCTAGAGAGTACGAAGAACTATTTTCTTCGGTAGTAGGTTGTTAACTGGGAAATCAAAACAACGGTTCTTGGATAGTAAAAGTTGCTGGCAATAACTTCAAACATCTAGTAAAATTAGACTTACTGTTCTCAAAAGCAGGGCTTCTTAAACCAATTTCATGGCTCCAAGGAAACCATATGCAAAACCGTGCATTTCTGCGATTCCTGTATTGAGTATTCATACCTTCAAAAGATCTCCAATGGACCCCAAAGAAGTTAAGAAGTAGCACTTTAAATGGATGTTTCTGAAAATGTGGTCCAAAGTCCACTTGGATGTTCAGGGACAACACGAGGCCCTCTTCATGGGGTTTAAAGAGTTAAATCTGTTACCTTCCACCAATGTCTTAAGTTGCAAAAGACAGTATTCCAGCCTACAAGGTCCCCCACATAAGTGGGGAGGGGAGAAACCATGAGCTAAGTCAATACAAAAATTGCTCTCTTCATAGCTGTCCAGAGAACATTTCCTGTGTGCCAGGCTGAGTATCCAGCCATATGCAGATGACTCTTGGCCCTGGCCCCATGGCTCTCCAGTCTCTCAAGAGAAGTGTTCTTGAACTTGCCATCTCATCAAGGGCCCTTAAGAATAATATTCCTGAGGGGCGCCTGGGTGGCTCAGTGGGTTAAAGCCTCTGCTTTCGGCTCAGGTCATGATCCCAGGGGTCCTGGGATCGAGCCCCGCATTGGGCTCTCTGTTCTGCAGGGAGCCTGCTTCCTCCTCTCTCTCTCTCTGCCTGCCTCTCTGCCTACTTGTGGTCTCTGTCTGTCAAATAAATAAAATCTTTAAAAAAAAAAAAAAAAAAAGAATAATATTCCTGAAAAGGCACCCTTTTGGGATATTTTCAAAGAAAATCTTCAACTTTGGCTAAAGGCAAAATACTTGGAAAGTGCCTACTCTAAGCTGGGCATACTCTCTCCGTATGATTATAAGAGGAAATAGGAGAGTACCCTTTTGCAGAGTCCTAAGAACCCACAGGAACTTACTAATTATAAACAAATTCACTACTATCACCATCTGGACAGGAAGAGTTAATATCTGAAAACATTTTTGCACAGGTTTTAAAACCTGACTAAGCAAGAAATAAGCTGCCAATGGCCCAAGAGCCACACAGCTAAAATAGTATAAACACATTTTCTTAGTTTTAGCAGCCTTCCTCAGAGAAAATTTGTCAAGCTCCCCAAAACAATCTATTTGGGAATTACTAATATGGATACCCACTTATGGTGATCAGTTTTGAAGGAGAAAGCAAATGAATGTGAATATAAGACCAAAACAACAGTGGTTAAAACCCACATCCAGTTTCTTGTTGCAGAAATCCCATGTAGAAGCAGCTATGCATTCTGATGACATTCTGACATTACAAATTTCACAGAAGCCCCTTACGTAAGATGAAAAGGAAATATTCTTTACCTTTGTAAGCTAAATTTAATTCTTAAGAGTTAATAACACAACTTTTTAAAAAACTAACATATGTATTTTGTAAAAAACACAGTTTTATTTCATTGTTAGCGGTCAAAAGACTCTAGAAGTGACCCAGTACTTCACCTGTGTGTATACCTGGCTCTTCCTAAAGAAGGCAAATGTCCCCAGAGCAGTATTTGGGTTGGGTCATCTGCCTTTGACCTCCTGTCCCAGTCCCCACCCTCCACACACCCACTAGCATTGGGGTTGGTCATCAAGCTCTTAGACAGTTGCTGACGGACCAGATATTCATTCTGCCAAATCAGATGACTTTTCTGAAAGGATTAGAAAGCTGTTAAAAATAGATCACAACAGGGTAATGGTACCCAAAGATGATAGCCAATGCAACGGTGAACTAACAACATAGGGGGTACATGGGATACATTCCACCATTCCCCACTTAGAAGTTTGTTGCTGGAGGCATCATTTCCAACAGTTCTTACAGGCAGGTCAGGATTTCAACAGTCCTGCAGAGCTGTTAAGCAGGACTTCGCACCTGGATTCATCTAAGCATCTAATGGTGGCTGATCTGATGCAAAGACTTTCTTCTACTGAAAGATCTGAAACTAAGGAAATGGGGGGAAACTAAGGGTATGGGGGAAAAAACCCCAGAAAAGTCTGTTTTCTCTGTTGATCTGGCCAACACAATAAAAATAAATTTTGGCTTCTAAAAGTGTTCATACAACTGATTAAAACAATGTAAAACTTTAAGTAGGTAAAGACTAGAAGGAAACTTAAAATCATTTTCAGGGTGGTGGCATTATGTATTCAACAGGACTTTCCGGTTTCATATTAAAATGGAAATGGTTACTGTGACATTTAAAAAATAAGCATCTTGATCTAAAGAAGGTACCTTTGAGTATGCCCGTCAGTACATCATAAACAGTTTTCATACTTTGTGTGCCAGCCCCTTTTCTAAGCACTTAACATGCATTTTTCTCATTTATTCCCCATAAAAATCCTATCAAGTAGACGCTATTCCACCCACATTTTATGGAGGAAAAGGATGAGAATCGAGAAGCTAAGTATACAGCTGAAGACCGCATAGGGTAAGTAAGTGGTAAAGCAGGGGATCCTAAACCAGGCAGTGGGGCTTAACACCCCAATCCTTCTCTTCTCATCGCTCCTCTTGAGAGGACAAGGGAAGGGGCATGACACCTCCCAGCAACTGTCACTTAGTGTCGGGTTTGTCCCTGCCCAGTGGACTACTGGGAACTCTGAATCAAACTGCCTCATCCTTAGGCAGGATTCCCTTAAGCCTGCCTCCATTCATAGCACCTTTTCCTGAATCAAAGGCCCTAACCACAAATTTCTATGTTAAATGACTGGTTCCTTATCTAGCTAGAAGTTCCCTCCATGAGCAAATAGAAGAGGATACTCATGGGGCAACAGCCCTGAATCCCAACTTTTCAAGATGACTATTCCAAGAATGAGAACAGGTACGAAAGAATAATCAGAAGACAGTGTTGGTGGTGTTGCCAGTTGACGCCTCCTGGCGTTTCTGAGCAGCTGAAACTTTGAGATTGTATAATAATTTCTCATACCATAATTCTGCCTTCCCAAAAAACATCCTTATTTTTATATTAGCTTAAGAAGTTTGTTGCAAAACATGTCCCTGAAATACCACCTGTCAGAGGTTACTTCTCAACTCAGTTTTTGGAAAATATCTATGAAGTTACCAAATGAGATCTCTTGTAGAGTTAAACCTGACCATTTGGCTACTGACTTCAACCCAAGATTTAAATTCTATTTTTCTATTTCCTCTTTTCTCAAGGCTGGACTCCAATCTTGCAACTGATTCTCTCCAAGAAGGCTAGAAGGAAACAAATCAGTCCATTTTAGGTGCTTGTCTATTTTTTTTTTTTTTTTTAAGGTTTTTAAAATGGTTTTAAAGCAAAGACACAGGGGCACCTGGGTGGCTCAGCTCAGGTCATGCTCTCAGGGTCTTGGGATCAAGCTCCACGGGCTCCCCTCTCAGTGGGGAAATTGTTTCTCCCTCTTCCTCTGCCCTCCCCCGACTCATGCTCTCGCTCTCAAATAAATCTTAAAAAAATAAATAAATAAAGCAAAGACATAAACATGGCTGTATCACTGTGACTAACTGCCCATCTGCTGCAAATTAGGGTGGACTCCTTTGAAGAGCTGTATAGACACTGATAAAAATGGTGCCAATTTATAACTAATCAAGGTAACACATGAAACTAAGCTCAAATAACCCAATGCCTACTTTTTAGCCGGTAGATTTAAGGTAGATGATTAACACTGCTCAGTATCAAGCTGAATGTTATGGGTATTCCCTGCTTTTATTTATTTATTTAAAGATTTTATTTATTTGACACACGGAGAGAGATATCACAAGTAGGCAGAGAGGCAGGGGCGGGGGGGCGGGATTGGAAACAGGCTCTCTGCTGAGCAGAGAGCCCAATGCAGGGCTCCATCCCAGGACCCTGAGATCATGACCTGAGCCAAAGGCAGAGGCTTAATCCTCTGAGCCACCCAGGTGCCCCTCCCTGCTTTTATATACTGCTCAACTGGTAGGTGATAATACTTTTTAAGTAATCAGTGGCAAGACACAGGAGCAAAGGAGGAACAGCACCAAGTCTGTATACTCTAAAATCAGTCCGTACACTCAAAGAAAAAGAACACGGATCTGAATAGTGGAACAGTCCAAAGCATTTTTACTCTGTATTTGAAGAAGTAAATGGTATCACTAATAGCAAGTACTACACAAGAACTGGTAAAACAAGGACCTCTGATGAAGGTAAGCTGGTGGGTCCCAAAGTTTTTCCATTAATAAACATGACCGCCTCATCTTGTTTTCTAAACTGATGGTCCTCAAGCTTAAATCAGTCAAAATTCCCTGAAAGACTTAATACATGTGGATGTCTGGGTCCTACCCCTAAAATCTGATTTAATACCACTGAAATGGGACCTGAGATTTTGTAATTCTAACTGGTTACTAGGCGGTACTAAATGCTAGTTTAGGGACTACTCTTTGAGAACCACTGTCTAAAAACACTTTCAATCCATGATTTTGTGCTGAGGTCCCACTCTGTAGCCTCCAAAGGTCCTTCAACATAATTCGATCACTTTATAAATGCCACATTTAAGTATCACCAGAAAGAATTTTTGGTCTTAGCAACTTGGCCTGGCAAAATGAACCTGAGTGGGCTTTTAAATTAAGAGCTCAGACTCTCAGGATAACAGGTGCCTATGATAAATCCACTTACAACCATCCCAACTAATCATCACTAAGGCCTAGGGGTAGGCCTGAAAGTATCTAATATGATTCTAACTTGACTTCCTGAGACATTCATGGAAACACAACAGATACCAATGGAAACCTAGAGAGTAATTATGCATCTGAGTTGCTTGACAACATCAAGACCATAGACCAAGTTTTCCAAGGAAGACTAAAGCCTTGCTACTCAAAGTATGGTCAGTGGACCAGCAGTATGGGCACCACCTGCAAGCAGGTTAAAAAGCTAGATTTTGAAGCCCACTCATGATCTAACAACCAGAACTCAAACTTCACAAGGGTTCACAGATAATCCCCAAACATATCAACATTTAGGAAGCTTGAGTAAAGAATGACATAACACACAGGAGACTCTGATGTTAACTGAAAAGCACTAGGCCAAACTCCTGGATTACTCCACCCTCATGGAAAAAAAACCCTAGAATTCCGAACAGACTATTAATGTTATCTCATAAAACAAATGAGTGCTAAACTAAGAAAGGTAAAAGTTTAAGAAGCCCTCTCATCTGGTGAATGTGTTTTTTTGATCTTGTAGTAAACATCCCATGTTTACCAGTTTTCACAAAGCACATAACTTATTAAAAAAATCACTAAGGACAACTTCCTTCTCTTCTAAACTTTCTAGCCCATGAACTTGAAGCAGCGGAAACACTACTAAATGCCTTTTTTTACGCCAATAGTTTAATCTCAATATGGAGATAAGGAGTAGGATGGCTCAAGTATTATTCCAGTTGTGCAACAGACCATTTATTATAGTTCTCAGAACACAGGGCTGTTTCAAGCTTTCTTCAAAGAGAAAGGCTGTTTGCCTCAAGTACCACATTACTCGAGTATAAGAAACGTATATATGAAAGCACTACCCAAATACTGCCTAAACATGATTCTAAAATTGCCATTAACTAAATCTTCTCTAATGGAGTGGACAGTAAACCAACTTCCAACTAAATCTGGTAGAGAAGACCATTAAATCTAAGCTCCACTGTCATTAATTTAAAAGATGCTTTTCTTAATCATTTCTTTGAGGCACATTTATCTAAGTATGACAGAATTCTAAAACTAGATTATCAAAAATGGACAATATTGGGCTTCTTAATCTTTAGACACACGTAAGTTCTAGCCTAAGAAAGACCAGTATTATCTTCCCCCAAAATGACTTAAACTAAATATGGCTATACAGAAAGATGACATATACATGCCATTCTCTGATCAGTTTGAGAGTGACACAAAAGCCTCTCTGTGTGGACTCTACAAGCAGGATACCAGTAAGAACTTTTATTCAAAAAGTGCTAGGAGAACTAAAATCACAAAAGCTTATGAAAGCAGTTCAAATTAGTTCCCCTTCATTTAATAAGCTTTTCTCCATTCAGAATTCACCTGTCAACATTTTAGACAGTGAATTTAAGTTGTGAAACATTATTCAAGTACCCTCACGTTTGAGAAAAACTACATTTGTGGAGATCAAATCTGAATCAAATGCCATCTTTTTTTTTTTAATGCTAAAAATGAATATTGCTCTGATAGTACAAGACACTTTATCAAGTAGGTCTGAGCAGTGGCACTAGTACACAAACAAGGCCTGACTTCAAATATTAACCAGTCAGTATTCTGGTAAGTCAGGGACAATAACCACATCAGAACCCCTGACTGGGTTCATACTCAGGAAATAGAAATAAGAGACCAACTAGAATATGACTCTTCCCATCAGAAGTCCCAAGCACATTTTTTTGTACTCTGCCCAATACATTTCAAGGAATAAGAAATGAATTCATACCTCAAGGAGTCTGTCAACCCCTTCAGAAAAACCCAGAGGCCCACAAGATACTGAAGCAACAACTTCAGTAAGTACAGGACCTTGAGTGATTTGCATGCCAGAACTGGAATGCTTATTCTAGAGCATATAAGTCAGTAACATACCAGATACACACAGTTGTTGCAGAACATGTGTGCTAACATATGCTGATCCACAAATTCATATGCCATATGAGCCAATATTTCCTCTACCCAAAAGCTAATTTGAAACAAATTCTAGTTTAAACTGCATATTCACACTTGCAGAAAAAATTCAAAGCAATGCTTTATTAAATCTAGTTAATATTTAGTCTATATAGTCAGAATGAGACTTCCACTTTAAATAACACTAATGAAATACCTACACAATGTTACTAATCTCCCCATCTATAAAGAAACACTATTTCATTAGTAACAATACTTACTTTTGTATAGCGATGAGGGGATTTGGAGGCTGGTTGCTTCTTCAGGTCAAGGAAAGCATCTCCATTTTCTGTTTCACCCAAACTTCTCCTATCCATGGCTCCTTGGTCTACAATTCTTTGCACCTGGAAGATCAATCAGCAAAACTGTCAGGGGGAACAATATATTTTGAGAAGTCTTGACCGTTTAAGACACCGAAACTCTTTAATCTCTTAAAATGACTACCTTTAAAAAACAAAGCCTCACCCAACAAAACCAGAACCCATTTGGAAATAGAATGACTGGGTTTTTTTTTTTTTTTTTTTTTAATCTCTTCTAGTAACGTGCTCTAAGAATCGGAAAGGTTAAGGAAAGCCTAAGTGGAAGGTACCCAATCAGGGCACAGCCTTTAAGCAGCTTTAAGACAAAAAGAAACCAAAATTAGTCATTGCCACCCATGAGGACCGTTCAGACAGTAATGGGGAAGTTTCCCGAGTGGGGGCAGGTAGGAGACTGGTTGGGGATCCGGGAAGTCGGACTGTGGTATAGTGCCTGTCACTTGCCAATGGACGGCGCCAGCTGCCCCTTGTTATCCAGGGGGCAGGGGCTGGGGCCCGAGCGCCCCTCACCCGGCCCGCGGCACCTGTGGCCATGTCAGGGGCGCCGGCGGCAAGGAAAGGGCGAATGCCGGCTCCAGCTCGGAAACTCGTCTTTCCCGGGCCGCGACCCCAACCCCCGGCCTCTCGCGCAGGCCCCAGCCCAGCGGCCTCCTTCGGAGGAAGGGCGGGGACTATACTCACGGAGGGGAGGCGGGCCGGAGGGAGCGGGGAGGCCGAATTCCCCGGCCCAGACGCTCCGAGCTGGAGCCGGCGCAGGCCCGCCGCCGTCCGCCCCGGCCCGGCGGCTCGGGCCCCGCCAGCCGGCCCGCCTGCTGCCCGCCGGCCGCCCCGCTGGCCTCGCGCCCCTGCCCGCCCCCCGCGCGCACCCCGGCGCTCGCGCTCACGCACGCGACCCCAGGAGCAGCGCGCCCGCGCCCCTGCCCTCCCTGCGGCCCTGGGCGCGAGGCGCCCCGGCTCCCGCTGTCGCCGGGCTCTTACTCGGTGCCTCCGCCGCTCGGCGGCCCTTCGCCCCGGCCGCCGGTCCCCTCCCTGCCGCCGGTGCCGGTCCGAGGGCTGCTCCGCGCGGCCTTCGCTCTCGCCCCCCCACCCGTTCGGACTGTCTCTCTTCAGCCGCCGTAACCACGGCCCAGCCCTCAGCCCCTCCTCCCAGACCCCCTCCCCCTTAATAACTCCCTCCACGCACCCGGGCCCCAGCACCGCCTTCGCCGCTGCGCGCCCGGAAGTGAGGTGACCGCGGCGGTGCCGGGGGGAAAAAAGACACATTGCGGCGCGCTCCCCGGACGCCGGCCAGAGCGTGCGCCCGGCGGCGGCGAGGCGGAGGCGGGAAGGAGATGGCGGCGGCGGAGAGGGGGCTGGGGCGGCGGCGGCGGAAGCCTTTCCCGGTGCGCGCAGGCGGTCGTCCCGGGCAGCCCTGGGGAGGACGCAGCGTTCCCACGCGTGCTTCGGGGCGGGGCAGAACAGGGCGGGCGGTGCTGTAGCCTGCGGTACGCGCCTGGCAGCTGTCTCTGGAAGGCGGTGGTACCAGCGAAAGCCGGGGTCCGGGGTCCAGGTCCGGGTGCGACTTGGGGAGCGCGTTGACTGCTGCGTTTGCACGGTTCGCGACGGCGGGAAACGCGGGGCTTCGGCGGTGGCAGTCTGAGGCGAGCCTGGGGGCTTTTGAGCCTGGCGTTTGTGGGCTCGAATCTCAGGTTTTATCATTAATGGTGTGATGTTGGGCAAAGCCCTGACTTGAGTTTTCTCTTTTCTTTCTAAAATGGCCCCTCTTTAAGTGTGTGTGATTCTATTTTGTTGCATTAACAAATTTGCCGCGATTGCTTTAGATTGAGCTAAAAGTGACTGACAAGAGTCATTGAAAGGGTTTTTTGGGTTTTTGTTTTGTTTTGTTTTTTTCCCGCCCATAACCGGAATCTTTCCATAGCCTGCACGGGAAGGGCAAGTACGAGTGTATTTGGGTGAAAATGAGATAGCGAATGTGAAGCGCAGAGTACACATTGGCGAGACTGGCAAATGAGAGCACAGCAGTGCAAACATACTTTCCCTACTCTAAGAAATGAGAGTAACTGCCGTGCTGGGGAAGAGCCAACTGTGAAGGTTTGACGAAGATCACCTGTGAGCCCGGTCTGCAGGAATATCCCCAGCCCCAGTTTCCGTCCCGTGCTTCCTCCTGGGGTTGGTGTGAAGTCTACCTGGGTGTAGAGGGAAACGCAATTTTTTTCGCTAAAGGGTAGTGAAGTCTACCTTTCTTTGAAGGGGCCTGCTTTCTTTGAGTTTCACTATTAGAATAAGGGGATTGGGCATTGAGTGATCGCTGAGTTCCCTTCCTGTAAGTCTTGGCAACCGAGATAATTAAGAAAACGTTTTTCTTTTTGTCTGTAATATTGAATAAAAAAAATTTTTTTAAATAAAATGTATTAACTGTCTGGGAGCAAGAGGCAGAGGGAAATATTTGCAACCCAGCTCTGCCACATCCTACAGGCTGGGGCAAATTAGGCCAGTTCTTTATCCTTAGCCTTGGTTTTCTAATCTGTAAAATTGGAAACATGATAATCCAACTTGATAACAGAGGCTGTTATCAAGATTAAAAAGGATAACGTGGGTAAAAAGCCTTATACAACCTTCATGAAGCTGCTGGTTTTTTGTTTTTGTTTTTGTTCTTGTAAGGCCTATTCAGAGGCACATGGTAGGTAATCACACCATGCTCATCTTAATATTTTAGAAATCAAGCTGCTTTTGGAATCAGGTTCTTTCTAAGGTTGAGGATAATGGTATAATCCTTTCGCTATCAAGTGTAATGAAGAAGGCCCATTGCTTGAAGCTCTTATATTCTGATTCTGCCACTTGGTGTGAAATCTGAGCCAGTCATTTCATTTCTCTGGACCTGTTTACTCCTCTGTCAAAAAGGGATAGCAGTACCTACTTTTCAGGCTTGTAGTGGGAATTAGTCATCTATTGCTGTGTGATAAACCACCCCAAAACTCAGTGGTTTAACTCAATATGTATTTTGCACCTAAACTTGCACTTTAGGCCACTTCTAGCTGGGGTACCTGGTTTCTGCTCCATTAAGATGGGTAGAAGGCTTGCACCTAGGATCATTTAATGGCTTGCTTACTCACATATTTGGTGCTTGATGGCGGCTCTCAGCTGGGTCTCCTGGAGCGGTTGGTTGGGATGTTTATACATGCACTCTCTCTGGGGCTTGAGCTTTTTCTCACAACATGGTGGCAGGATTCTGCAGCAGCCAGTTGCTGAATTGTCCTTTCCAACCTAGCCTTGGATTCCGTGTTCTTCCACATGCCATAATCTATTAGAAAAAAGTCACTAAGGGACGCCTGGGTGGCTCAGTTGTTAATTGGCTGCCTTCCACTCAGGTCATGATCCCAGCTCCTCTGATCAAGTCCTACATAGAGCTCCTTGGTTGGCAGAGAGCCTGCTTCGTCTACCTCTGCCTGCTGCTCCCCTGCTTGTGCTCTCTTTTTCTCTGACAAGTAACTAAAATCTTAAAAAAAAAAAAAAAAGGACGGGTGCCTGGGTGGCTCAGTGGGTTAAAGCCTCTGCCTTCAGCTCAGGTCATGATCCCAGGGTCCAGGGATCGAGCCCCACATCTGGCTTTCTGCTCCCCGGGGAGCCTGCTTCCTCCTCTCTACCTACTTGTGATCTCTGTCAAATAAATAAAATATTAAAGAAGTCACTAAGGGAAGGAGACTTAGACTAGTTTTATATAAAAGTGTCAAAGAATTCGTGGACATATTTTTAAATGACCGCAAGTACACAAAATCTGCTCAAGGCATTGTAGCTACTATGAGAGAGGCCTGGCTTGGAGCTAATTTCCCAGGCCCTCAGGTCTCTCCTAGTTGGGATGCACGCTTCCACCAAGGTATCCTTTAGTGTCGTGTAGAACCTTGGTCTCAAGTCACTTATCTCCCAGAGACTCAATTTTTCCTGTGAAAGGAGATGCAAATTAGCACCTGAGAATAAAAGTAATAATTTACTAAGGGAAGGTATCTATGAATGTCTTCCTCCTGTGTCATGCAAAACTTAGATGCTTGCAAAACCTTGTTTCATTGTAGCTTTTGAGTATTCTCAGTAAGAATGATAATTTGTAATTCTAAATGCCCATTTTGGAGTTAATGAATTTTCAAATACCAGTATAAGAAGTTTTTTTGAGAGAATAAGAGAAATTATTGACTCTTGTTCTTTACTAAATATTTCTCAGATCTTAGTTTAGGTTCAGTTGTTCGTTCAAAGTTTGGCATAAGGGGACTCAAAAGTTCAGTCAGTTGAGGAGTCCAAGAGCAGTAGAAAAGCAAATGAAAATATAAGAAACCTAATAATTCTGAGAGCACCCTCATCTCAGAAAGTTGGGATTACACCTCAACTAGTCAGTGTCTCCCTAAATGGGCTTTTTTCCTGTTCATTTTTTCTTGCTATAAGGGTAATCCCTGGTTCTAAGAAAAGATTTCAACAGTTTCACAGGTGTGTGGCATCATGTACTCAGTTTAAGGACTAAAGAAATTAAGGGACTTTTAGAAACACTAATTCTTCAAAGAGCCTCTACCCTTTCTGGTGCTTTACATGCTTGATTTCATTTATGCGAAGTACTTAAGACAAAACCAACTGAAATCATTAAGTGCTGCTGCACTAGCTGTTGTTAATCTATACTGTTCTAATCTTGACTGACAGGAATAATTATTTGCATTATAACTCAAATGAAAATGCCTTTCATCCCTTCCCAAATCAGTCAGAGTTGATGGTAGTAAAGGTACATGACAGGAATAAAGCATCAGCAAATCACCTAGAAAGCATAAAGTACTTATAAGAAAGACTAATTTGACAGTAAATATTAGTGCTAATTAGGGCTTTAAAACTCACTAGATTAGTCATCCCTAAAAGATTGGTTCCCTTGTCCTGCTAAAGTGGAACTTTTCCTTTTAAACACCTGGTGTCGTTTTTGTTTTTTTTTTTTTAAACACAAATTAGCATATGTAGAAAATGGAAAATGCAAACTACCTGTGTCACTTTAATCCTGGGACACCCAACAAATTATTTTACCTCATAATTGTAGTATAAAAATTGCAGTATAAAAATCTTTCGGGGTGCCTGGGTGGCTCAGTTGGTTAAGCGTCTGCCTTAGGTCATGATCCCAGGGTTCTGGGATCCAGTCCCACATTGCGCTTCTTGCTTATTGGGGAGCCTGCTTCTCCGTCTTCCTGCCTTTCCCCCTGCTTGTGTGCGCTCGCTCACTCTCTGACAAATAAGTAAATAAAATCTTTAAAAATAAAAATAAAAAATCGTTCAAGCATTTAAGTACATAACGCTTGCCTTTACTCTCTACCAGAAGTCTTGTGTGCTTTCAAATGTTTTACAAAGCACAGGAGAAAAGCCTCACCTACCTTCCCTTACCCCTATTTTCTAAAAGATGTTCAGAGATTTTTAAAAATTTATCGACCATTTACTAACAATTAGTGCTTGTTAACTACATTTTTAAGGGGAAGGTTCACAGAAGATCCCAGCCTGGGGTAATTCAAATTCGGGGACACGGAACAACTTCCTTGTCCCTCAGATTGACAGCTTCTCTGGTCCCTGCATGCGCGTGTTCCACGCATGCACCGGCTGGGAACCATGGAGAACCAAGAGCCAGAGAGATTCACGCGGGAGCCTGGAAATGGGGCTAAGGAGGACCTTCGTCTGCGTGGGCCTCCAGACTGGAACCTCATCCCTAGTCCTTGCCGCGCGAGGTGTAGTTCGGAAATTCGATTCGAAATGACTCCTACTCCTCTTGTCTAAGAGTGGCTGTAGGAAGCTAAGCTCTAGTGGGCCAAGGAGGCCGAGAGCCCTCCTCGGGGTTGTCCAGTTCTTCCGCGGACTTTGGGGCCAACTCAGCTTAGCCAGCCCCCCCTCGGCTGCCGGAGGGAGGCGTGCCCCCTATCGGACTGAGGCTGCTCGAACTCTAGAGTCCGGGGAGGGGCGTCTCACACGCTCGCCGAGTCGCCGTGGAGACGGGGGCGGGGCCGGCGAGAGACACATGCGCCGACACGGGGGAAGTGCTGAGGCAGGTGTTGGGTCCCGCGGGTCAGAGGACCGCTGGCGGCGCGTGTGCCTACTCCCGCTGGGACTTCGCGAGGCGAGAGGCCAGTGTGCTCAGCTTGTCAGGTATGAGGCCCAGTATATTGTTTCCAGCCTGTAAGTGCCTCGGCCTCTTCGGTTTGGAGTCCAGCGGCGAGCGGACGTCCCTCGAGCTGGACCCCGTGACTCTTTTCTCCAAGCCTCCGCTTCCTTGTCCAGGAGTGCAGGCGAAGCTGCCTACCCACAGACTGTGATCTGGGAGTGGAAGAGGTGTGAAGAGAGTGCGGAGAACTTTCGGAGCTCTTCTTCCTCGCCTGGCGCGGTGCTTCAGTCCTTCTTGCTGGGTGCTGCTTCCCTTCAGCATCTAGTCGCCCGGAGGCCACCGGGCACCGCTTACTCCCGCGCGTCTGGTGCTGCAGGCGGGTATCGGTGCCTGCGTCGATGCAAGGCTCGTGCGCGGATCCGAATCAGGAGTTTCTGGATCTCTCCAGCGTGGCCAGCTAGGGGCGAGTGTGCACAAATCTCGGGGGCCTCATCTGAACCCAGAGGGCCAACAAGGCAACAACAGCGAAGCCTCCCCAGCAGCGGGAGATAAATGCTTCGTTTTTATCTCATGGGTGGCCGTTCAGGTTTCTTGTCAACCTGTACAGATGCATAGTAAATATTTGTTGAACGAATGGTGTTAGGGACCTGTGTACCGGTCCCAACCCTACCACTTAGTTAATGACTTCAAATAGATAAACTTCCTCAGTCTGAAAATCCTGTTCAGGTGTTTGTTAAAAGGCAGCTTATTAATGAAAAATGCATAGTACTATGTATACCTGACACAGAGTAGTACCCTCTCCATAAGTGGTTTTTTGTTTTTTTTAATCTATTCGTTATAGATTTCATGGTACCCGCCTAAATGACATGAAAGTATGAGGCTTGGAGGTGTCAGAGAAGGATTCCTGGAAGAAGTAGTTGAAACTGTTTGGGGGCTTAAAGATATCAATTTAGGTCTTTCCTTCCTTTTCTTTACTATGATCGTTGATTTCTCCGTCATTGTTAGCAGCTGCAAAATGCTGTAGAAACTTATTTAATTTTCCAAGTTACCATACATGATTTTAAAAGCCAGTATTAAAAGCTTATAATAGAAAATAGCCACATGCCCCAGTTATAATTTACATTATGCCAGCTGTTTCTCCTGATCTTTATAAGTTGGAAGGAAATATCCTTATGGGCAATATCTCCTGATTTTTTAGTTTTACACATAAAAGGTCCACTGTTATTCATGGAAGATAAATACTTAGCTTACAGTTTTCCTTCCATCCTCTCACCAGTGTGATTATGTATTCATTTATTTTTAAATTAGTGGTCAGTGTTTTATAACATTTCACAGCTATACCAAGCAGAGTATAGCAACTGTTTTTTCTTGTACATCCTATTATTCTATTATTTTCTCATTTGCCTAGCATTCAGGCCTAGATTAAATTTTCTTCTTGAATGTAACAGCATTTCTCAGATGCCCGCCTATTTTTTTTGTTTGTTTTTTGCAAAATTACTCTCAAAACTGTCCATTTCATCTTTTTCTTGGAGATCCTTCTCTGCTCTAAAATGATCTGGTGGCTCTATGCCTGCTGTCCTCAGTTCTAATCCTGAAACTTCTTTTCTCATCTATCATGGGATTTGCTTCTTTTTGCTATTCCCTTATGTTGAATTTGCATTGGTGGTTCAGTGGTAGAATTCTCGCCTGCCCTTATGTTGAATTTGCTTTTGCCTGGGTTCCTTTCCCCCCCTCAATTTGCTTCCTTGGTTTCTGGGATACATTTTCCTTTAATAACTACTGCTTCTACTTGTTCATCTCTTCCTTTTCTTCTTTTAACAGTTTTATTGCAAAATAATTCACATAGACAATTCACCAATTTAAAGTGTTCATTGCTTTTAATCAGTTTTGCAACCATCACCATAATCAATTTTAGAACATTTTCTTCACCCTGAAAAGAAACCCTTAATGTTAGGAGTCACTCCCCATTTCCCTTCAATCCTTCCAGGCCCTAGGCAGCCAGAAATTTACTTTATGACTCCGTAGATTTATCTGTTTTGGACATTTCATATAAGTGGAATCATATGCTATATGGTCTTTGTGAATGGCTTCTTTCCCTTAGCATGTGCCAGAATGCATCCATGTTTTAACATGTAATAGTACTGCATTTCTTTTTATGGTTGTGTGATATTTAATTGTATGGATTGTATGGATATGCATATTTTGTTCATCCATGAGTTAGTGAACATTTGGGCTTTCACTTTTTTTGGCTATTATTAATAGCCAAATTAATATTATTATTAATAATGTTGCTGTTAACATTCATATACAAGTTTTTTTTTAATATTTTATTTATTTGACAGAGCGACTGAGTGAGAGGCAGAACACAAGTAGGGCAAGTGGGAGAGAGAGGAGCAGGCTTCCGGCCAAGCAGGGAGCCTGATGGCAGGGCTTGATCCCAGGACCCTGAGATCAGGACCTGAGCTGAAGGCAGATGCTTAATGACTGAGACACCCAGGTGCCCCCATATACAAATTTTGTATAGACATTTGTTTTAAGTTCTCTTGGCTCAGTTGTGGGTATCCTTGATCTCAGTTCAGGTCTTGATCCCAGGGTTGTGAGATTGAGCCCTGTCTTGGGCAACGAACTTCGCATGGACTCTGCTTGAAATTCTCTCTCTCCCTCTCCCCATCCCCTGAGCTGAGATCAAGAGTCCGACACCCAACCAACTGAGCCACCCATGCAACCCCCCAAAATATGAATTCTTTAATAACTCATTAAAATATTGTTTTTTTAAGATTTATTTATTTATTTGACAGGCAGAGATCACAAGTAGGCAGAGAGGCAGGCAGAGAGAGAGGAGGAAGCAGACTCCCTGCTGAGCAGAGAGCCTGATGCAGGGCTCCATCCCAGAACCCTGGGATCATGACCTGAGCCAAAGGCAGAGGCTTAACCAACTGAGCCACCCAGACACCCCTAAAATATTTTTTAGATTAGAAAAAATTTTAAGTTTAAGTTTCCCTGATTGTTTAGCATTTTTTGTTTGAGAGTTAGTTTGTAGTTAGTTAAAATGAATATCCAAGGTCCATACATAGCCTTTGATTAATCTACATCTTAAGTGTCTTTGAATGTGTAAGTTTCCCCCTCTTTCTTTTGCTGTTTATTTGTTGAGGGAACTGGGTTATTAGTCCTGTGACATTTCCTACATCATTGATTTTGCTGATTGCAGAACCATTTTTATTTGTTCCCTGTATTTTTTACAAGTTGATACTTAGTTGTGGATGAGGTCTGAAGATATTTAGATTCAAGTTCTTGGTAGGAGTACATTACAGGTCGTGGATTTCCTCAGATTTCTTTGTTTGCTTTGGTCTCTTTCTTGCTGGAGGTCACATCCAAATGTCTTGAGTCTTAATTATCCATTCATTCTTAAGTGCCAGCAACTGAGAAATTAGTTAGAAGCTCCCAGTGTCAGAGCAGGACTTGTAGATTTGTGAGCTTCTCTTTAGGGACAAGCCTGCTTTTTCATTGAGGGAGATGGCGCACAGATGTGAGAATCTTGAGGCTTTTAGTTCTTAGCTTCTTCTGCAAAGATACTTCCAGTCCCCTGACGGAGATCCCAGTCAAGCTGCCAGAATTCTGGAACCGGGGTGTGGAGAAGGATCTGGATACCCTGCCTAGCAGGGTTGGGAAGGAGACTGGGGCCCCTAAATGCTCACTATGTAGACTTCCATTCAGTCCCCTCATCTGTGGCCTGTGACTACAATTCTAGGAGCCATTCCTTGTTCCTTCTAGTTCTGAGCTCTCCTGCAATTCTGTGGGCCTGCTTCTCATCCGTATCCCACTCTAGGTATTCCAGAGAATCACTATAACAAGACATAAATCCAAGACAGTGACCCATTTATGATAGCAGTATTGAATCAAAAACCCCAGTTTGATTATCCTTTAATTTATTTACTGAAATAGTCACTAATGGCGACCTTTGTTACTTAGAGTGTGATACCAGAAAGAGGAGGAGAACAAATGTTTGATCTCAATAAGGATTATTCATTTGTATGGATTAACTCTCTTTTCTGGCTAATTCCTTCTCTGATTGTCATTGAAATATGTGACCTTAGTTATGAAGGGTGATTTCATTCTTTTAGAATAGATGTCTTACTATAAATGCCTCACAGTTACTCACAATTACACATAGTACAAGTGCACCCTTCTTCCACCGTGCACTTATTACTCCTTTTTCTTTCTACTAGAATTTGTTTCCAAAGACTGCTCTGACAAAGTAGTATACATTTGGTGGCTTATAAACAACAGAAGTGTATTGTCTTATAGCTCTGGAAACTAGAAATTTGACATCAAGATGTCAACAGGGCCATCCTCTTTCTGGAGGCTCTGGAGGAGGATCTGTTCTGTGCGTTTCTCTTAGCTTCTGGTGTTGCCAGCAGTCCTTGGTGTTCCTTGGCCTGTGGACACATCATTCTAGTCTCTGCTTTCATTATCACATGCTGTTTTACCTGTATGTCTGTCTTCACATGGCATTCTCCTTTCTGTGTGTATCTGTCCCTGTGTTTCATCTCTTCTTCTTTTTTTCTTTTTAAGATTTTATTTATTGGAGAGAGAGAGAGAGCCCACAGAAGAAGAATGAGAGGTAGAAGCAGACTCCCTGCTGAGCAGGGATCCTGATGTGGGTCTTGATCCCAGGATACCTGCAGCAAGACATTGTTGCCCAACCACATTGCGCAGTCCCTCTTCAACAGAATCTTCATGAACTTGTGCTTCCTAGGCTTCATGGCATTCACCTACTGCATGACCCAAGCAGAAGGCAGCCGCTTAACCGACTGAGCCACCCAGGCGGCCCTCATCTCCTTTTTTTATAAAGATGCCAATCATACTGGATTAAGGGCCCGCTTTACTCCAATGTGACCTCATCTTAATCACATCTTCAAAGAATTTCCAAGTCAGGTCAATTAATAGGTACTCCGGGTTGGGGGACACAATTCAACCCACAACATTGCTATCCAACCCACAACATTGCTATTCTTTGCACTAAGAAATAAATAAAAACTATGTTGCTTATTTGGTTCATGATGAAAATTACTGGTAGAAATTATCACCAAATGCAAATGGAAACTGTACACAGTAATTTACTATTGACCAAAACTGCCCAGAGATTCATAAAGGTAACATTGACAACCAAAAAAATTAATCTAGGCAAAAAATAGGAAATCTAGGCCTCTCCTAGTGTTCTTACAAAGGGAAGTTGGAGGTCTTAGAGCATCACTGGGACAAGAAAAATGAACCAGTTATAGCCTTTTGAGTGTCATCCTCTTTCCTCCCAGTTTCCTTTCTTATAAAATAACTTTTTAAAAATGCATTAAAAAATTTCAGAGACTTGCCATGTTCATCTAGTGTTGAATTAGGAGGAAATTAGGAGCTAGCATGTAGCTGTTCGGAAATATGGCTCAGATAATTTACTCCCCTTTTCCCTCTTTCTCTTACAGTTAGAAGGGGAAGATAAAAGACTTTTTGATTCATGAAGAACCTGCTCACTAAGAAGTGTGTATCAAGCCGTTGCCGAATTTCCATCAGAAAAGAAGTAAGCAGAGAATGCAGAGGAAGATAGACTCCAGGTGAGTGATAGGACTTGATAAAAAAAAAGGTGACTGAAATTGTGGCCCATATAAAAACCTGTAAACATTTTGTGTGTAAAAATGATAATAAAAAAAGTGGTTTCTGCCTCAATTGTGAGTGGTGAGAAAGGAACTTTGGGTAAGGATTTTTTTGTTGATATTTTGGGTTTCTCATCTAGAGTATAATTAATGTACATTTCATACCTAATGTTACAGTTCAAAACGATTTTGTTCCATTTTGAGAGTGTGGGAATATCCATCATTAAAATTATGATTTTGAGCAAGAATGGGGGTGGTTTTGCTGAGATTGAAAGTTCCTTTTTTTTCCCTACCCACAAATGCTTTATTGAATTCAGTTGCAGATGTGTATCTAAAATGCTGTGAAAGGAGTGACAGCCTCAGACCATGGGCAGCTGCTAATAGCTTTCATAATATTTTATGTTCTCTGAAATTGCTTAGAAAATTTTAAGTGAGCCAGTGGCAAAAATAATGAGGAATGTCAGGCTCTCTTCTTAATGGGGAGTCTGCTTCTCACTCTGTCCCTACCCCCTGCTCATGCTCACTCACTCTCTGTCATAAATAAATAAAATCTTTATTTTTTATTTTTTAAAAGACTTTATTTATTTGTCAGAGAGAGAGAGTACATAAACAGGGGGAGCAATAGGCAGAGGGAGAAGCAGGTTCCCCGCTGAGCAGGGAGCTGGATATGGGACTCGATCCCAGAACCCTGGGGTCATGGATGACCTAAGCCTAAGGCAGACGCCTAACTGACTGAGCCACTCGGGCATCCCTACATAAAATCTTTAAAAAAGAAATACTGATGGGGGCGCCTGGGTGGCTCAGTGGGTTAAAGCCTCTGCCTTCGGCTCGGGTCGTGATCGAGCCCCACATCGGGCTCTCTGCTCTGCGGGGAGCCTGCTTCCTCCTCTCTCTCTGCCTGCCTCTCTGCCTACTTGTGGTCTCTCTCTGTCAAATAAATAAATAAAATCTTAAAAAAAAAAAAAAAAGAAATACTGATGAACATAATGATCAGAAGGGGGGCCCAAGACCATGGCCCAGATGTTCAGGCACTTGGTGATGGAGGCATAGGCCTGGGTCCCAGTCACATCACCTACCGTCTTCTGGTCATTAGACTTCATGGAGTAGGTGCATGCTATGAAGCCCAGGAAGCACAAGTTCATGACGATTCTGTTGAAGAGGGACTGGGCAGTGTGATTGGGCAATGACATCTTGCTGTGGGTGTTGATCATGGTAGTTGCCATGGGAGCTGATCTCTAGGACTCCCGGAGTACAGCCACCTTATGTTCCTCCTTGAGCATCTCCTAGGTTGTGGGGATACCAGTGTGGCGCCACGAAAGAAGCACTGGGAATTGTGGTTTGTGGTGCATGGTAGAGCAGCTCTGGGCCCTCCATTTCCTCAGTAGTTTTGATTTCTCCAAAGAGTCCTTTTTTGGTGTTTGGGACATCCTGAGGTTGGAAGTTCTAACACCAAAGGCTGACTGGATGTTGGATCTTTCTCCTGCTTTTAACCATGGTTACTTTTAGCCCAGATGAAGGTTCTTTTGATTCCAAATAGCAGAATCCAACTCTAGCTAGCCTTGAGAGAGGGAAGGAATTTAGAAGAAAGAGTGCAGTTTACTAGCAGACCTCAGACTCACAGGGGTGGGTATATGGCTTATAGCTGGCCAGTCATGAGTGTCCCACTACCCTGGGCACGGTGATTGGTTCAGGGTTGGGCACGTGACTGCAGAGGCTAATCAGGGTTTGTTTGTTTCTTTGTCCCCACCCCACCCCCAAAGCTGAGACAGCCATTTAAAGTGAGGGTTGCTCTCTATTGCTGAGGTTGCTGGGGCAGCTGTGATAGCATCCACCAAGCAGAGGCAACAGAACCTTGTGCTGGTAAGCAGGTCAGCACATTGAGAGAAGCAGGAAGATCTAACAATGCTGAGACACCAGTTCTTAAAGATCTACTGCAGAATTCTTCCAGAGTGCAAGAGCTAGGGAATTACCTCTTTGTGCTGGATATCTAATCTCCACTCACTGCAAGAAATTAGCCAAAGAGGAGCTCAGCAGGAGGTATGAGGGAGGGAGAAGAATGAGGCCAGAGTATTTATTCCCTTGGCTCCCACCTTGGAAGATATTTTGGGTTGGCCGTGTCCCTCCCCTGAAGCTCACAGAGCACCTTGTAAAGCAACAGACTCTGACTCTCCTTCTGTGATCTGGTAGTTATTTCCTTTTCTTGTCCCTTTGGGCCTAGAGGTGGCACCAGCTTAGCCTCTACTAGCTTCAGGTTCCTGCACTTTCCCTTGTGGTTCCTCTATACCCACACCTTTGTAAATATGCCATCCTCAGATTATCCTGTTGTTAGTATATCATCAGTTTTCTTTGGGAATCTTGGGAATTTTTATCATGACCAGTGTTAGATTTTGTCAAATGGTGTTTCTGCATCTCAAAATGATCTTATGGTTTTTGTCCTTTATTAATAGGGTATATTACATTGATTTTCAGATGTTAAACTAACCTTGCATTCCTAGGATAAATCCAGCCTAGTGCATGGTGTTTTTTGTATGGTTCTTCTACGTTGGATTTGGTTTACTAATATATTTTGAGGAATTTTGTGCTAACAGTTCTGTTTATTAGCTATTGGTGTGTGTGTGTGATTTTTTTTTAAAGATTTGAGAGAGAACACCAGTGGGGAGGAGCAGAGGGAGAGGGAGAAGCAGACTCCCCGGTGAGCAGGATCCTGGGACTCCAGGATCATGACCTGAGGCTGAAGGCAGACACTTAACCAACTGAGCCACCCATGTGCCCCATTGTGTGTGTATTTTTGTCTGTCTTTGGTATCAGGGTCTGATACTGGCTCAAAGAATGAATTTGGAAGTGTTCCTTCCACCTTTTTTTTTCTGGAAGAATTTATAGAGTGTTGTCATCATTTATTTTTAAAATATTTGGTAGAGGGACACCTGGGTGGCTCAGTGGGTTAAGTGGCTGCCTTCGGTTCAGGTCATGATCCCAGCGTCCTGGGATCGAGTCTTGTATGGGGCTTCTTGCTCAGCAGGGAGCCTGCTTCTCCCTTTGCCTCTGCTGCCCCTCTGCCTGCCTGCGTGCTGTCTCTCTCTCTCTCTTTCTCTCTCTGACAAATAAATACATAAATAAATAAAATTTTTAAAATATTTGATAGAATTCATCAGTGAAGCCATCTGGACCTGGGCTTTTCTTTGTAGGAAACATTTTAATTACTAACTCAATTTCTTCACTTGTAATAGGTCTGTTCAGTTTCTACTTCTTTTTGAGCCAATTTTGGTAATTTGTGTTTTTCTGAGAATGTGTTCATTTCATCTCAGTTATTTAATTTGTTGGCAGAGAGTTCATAGTATTCCTTTATTTTTTTTTATAATAAAATAGACTTTATTTCAACTTATGAAAAATTGGTGGTAATGTCCTCTCTTTCATTCCTATTGTTAGTAACTTGCTAAAGGGTTGTCAGTTTTGTTGAATGACCCTTACTGTTGTTACACTCTTTTTTCCTTATTCCAATTTGAATTGGATTCTTACTGCTTACAATAAGAATTTATGGAATTATTCCAATTAAGAATTATTATAATATATAAGAATTATATTATTATACATGTAATACATTTTAATATTATATTATTATATTACAATATATAAGAATTATTCCAATTTGAGTTGGATTCTTTTTGCTTGCAACCTATGATACTAACACAGAAATTTTTTGTGGCATTCCTTGGGCAAGGTAGAAGCCAGGGTATAGTGGGAGGGACCTATCTAGCAGTTGTTTGGACCCTTCCTTCTCAGTGATGCCATATTGGTGCTTCAGACCAACTACTGTTCAGTCTGTGTCTCAGCTCCAAATTCAGTCCTGGGTGGACGAATCTGGTTGGTCTAGCATGAGTCAGATTTCTCCTCCTGCTCTAATCCATCAGGACTTGGAGAAAGGTCATGGAGTTCCAGCATGGCTGCTGAGGTCTGCCCCAGCTGATCCCATGGAAAAGGGATCCTTGAAAGCTAAATCAGCACCCTGACAGTGTTTCCAATGTGATCTGACCCTTCAGGCCTGCCTCATTATATCCTCCAAAGCAAATTAACTATGGCTTAAAATGAAGCTCTGTAGCCTCTAACTCTGATTTATTTTCCCCAATTGCTTTACGGCTTTAGATGTGGGACCTTGAGAACAGAATGTATTTGCTTAAAAAAAATTTAAACTGTTAGCACAGTTTAGATTCAGAAAGGTACATAAAATATACTGTTTATTATATCATTTTGAAACAAACATGGAACCATCACACCGTAAAGAAATAGTGTATTGTCAACACCTCAGAAATACCTTTTTCTGTATTCTTTCCTAATCACACCCACTTCTTCTCTAGAGTAAACCAGTGTCCTACCTTAATAGTAATCACTTTTGCAAATTTCTTTATATTCATTTTTATTCTTTTTATTAAGATCTTATTTCTTTATTTGACAGGGAGAGATAAATCACAAGTAGGCAGAGAGGCAGGCAGAGAGAGAGGAAACAGGCTTCCCACCAAGCAGAGAGCCCGATGCGGGGCTCCATCCCAAGACCCTGAGATCATGACCTGAGCCAAAGGCAGAGACTTAACCCACTAAGCCACCAAGGTGCCCCTTCATTTTTTTTTTTTAAGATTTTATTTATTTATTTGACAGACAGAGATCACAAGTAGACAGAGAGGCAGGCAGAGAGAGAGAGAGGGAAGCAGGCTCCCTGCTGAGCAGAGAGCCCGATGCGGGGCTCGATCCCAAGTCCCTGAGATCATGACCTGAGCCGAAGGCAACGGCTTAACCCACTGAGCCATCCAGGCACCCTCCTAACAGCTTTTAAATATGCAGTACAATTATTAACTATATCATCACATGACCTACTTCTTTTATAAATGGCAGTTTGTAGCATTTGACTCCTTCACCCACTTTGATCATCCACCCCCACCCCTGCCTTTGGCAACCGCCAGTCTGTTCTCTGTGCCTGTAAGCTTGTTATTTTGTTCTGTTTTAAACTTCTACATATAAGGGAGAACATATGATATTTGTCTTTCTCTGTCTGACTTGTTTCATTTAGCACAGTGCCCTCAAGGTCATTCATGTTGTTGCAAATGGCAGGATTTCATTCCTTTTTATGGCTGAAGAATATGCTATTGTACATATATACCACATTTTCTTTATCCATTCACTTGTCAGCGGACACTTAGGTTGTTTGTCTTGGCTATTGTAAATAATGCCACAGTGAACATGGGCATGTGTATATCTTAGGGTTAGTATTTTTTTTTCTTCTTCAGGTAAATCCCCAGAAGTGTGGATCATATGTAGGTCTCTTTTTAATTTTTGAGAAGCCTCCTTATTATTTTCCACGGTGCCTACATCAGTTTGCATTCCCATGAATAGTATATAAGGGCTCTCTTTTCCCCACATCCTTTCCAACAGTTGTTATTGCTTGTGTTTTTGATATAGCCATTCTCACAGGTGTGAGGTGGTATCTCCTTGTGGTTTTGATGTGCGTTTCTCTGATGATTGGGGATAGTAAGCATCTTTTCACGCACGTACCTGTTCACCATGTGTATGTCTTCTTTGGAAACATGTCTATTCAGATGTTCTGCCCATTTTTAAATTGGATTATTTGTGTTTTTTTGTTATTAAGTTGTAGGAATTCTTTATATTGTTTGGATATTAACCCCTTATCAGAATGATTTGCAAATATTTTCTTTCACTCAGTAGATGGCTTTTTCATTTTGTTGATTATTTCCTTCACTGTGCAGAAGCTTTTTAGTTTTAGCTCCCTGTGTTGATTTTTGCTTTTGTTGTCTTTGCTTTGGTGTCAAATCCAAAAAAATCAGCACTGAGACCAATGTCAAGGAGCTTACTATCTACATTTTCTTCTAGGAGTTTTATGGTTCCAGGTCTTACATTCAAGTCTTTCATTTCTTTTGAGTTAATTTTTTTTTTTTAAGATTTATTTATTTGACAGACAGAGTTCACAAGTAGGCAGAGAGGGAGGCAGAGAGAGAGGGAGAAAGCGGCTCCCTGCTGAGCAAAGAGACCAATGTGGGGCTCAATCCCAGGACCCTGAGATCATGACCTGAGCCGAAGGCAGAGGCTTTAACCCACTGAGCCACCCAGGCGCCCCTCTTTTGAGTTAATTTTTGTTTATGATGTAAGATAGAGGTCCAGTGTTATTCTTTTGCATGTAGCTGTCCAGTTTTCTCAATACCATTTATTGAAGATACTGTCCTTTCCCTACTGTGTATATTCTTGGTTCCTTTATTATAAATTAATTGACTACAAACTTGAGTTGATTTTTAGGCTCTCTATTCTGTTTCATTGGTCTGTGTATCTTTTTATGCCAATGCCATACTGTTTTGATAACTATAGCTTTGTAATATAGTTTGAAATCAGGGAAAATGGTGCCTCCAGCTTTGCTTTTTCTCAAGATTGCTTTGGCTCTCCAGGGTCTTGGTTCTACACATACTTTAGGATTATTTGTTCTATTTCTGTGAAAAATACCACTGCAATTTTGATAAGGGTTACATTGAATCTATAGATGGCTTTGGGTAGTTTGGATATTTTAACAATATTGATTCTTCTAATCCATGACATGGAATATTTGAGGTGACTTTATAGAATATAACCTGTGAATAACAAGAATCAACTGTATATATGTATTTTTTTAATTTTTATTAATTTATTTGACAGACAGAGATCACAAGTAGGCAGAGAGGCAGGCAGAGAGAGGAAGGGAAGCAGGCTCCCTGCTGAGCAGAGTCCAATGTGGGGCTCGATCCCAGGACCCTGGGATCATGACCTGAGCCGAAGGCAGAGGCTTTAACCCACTGAACCACCCAGGCGCCCTGTATATATATTTTTGATACTGCTTTTGTCTAGAATAGTCTTGCTAGATTCTTACAAATTTTGATAACTTACCTGTAGATTCTTTGGGATTTTCCACATGCATAATCATGTCATATGCAAAATGACACTTTATTCCCCCTTTGCCAATCTTTAGGACTATAATTTTTCTTTTTTGCTTTGCTCTGCCAGCCAGGACCTTCAGTACATTGTATAGAAGTGGTCTTACATGTCCTGTTCATAATCTCAAAGGGGAAAGCTATGAGTTTCAGTTGATACCTGCATATTCATATACTGATTCATATGAATATATTTATATTCACATTTTCAGTATGGTATCTGCGTAAGTTTTTCTTAGATAGCCCTTATCAGATTAAGGTTTCTCTTCTGAGAACCTTAAACCTTAGTTTAAGACTTTTTGTCATGAATGGATATTGAATATTTTTTAATCAACTATCTTTTCTCCATCTATTGAAATGATTATTTGTCTTTATGGTTGATTTTTCTAATGGTAACCTTCCCTTTCTGGAATTAAGCCTCCATTATATTGTATTATACTTTTTCTGTGTTGCTGACTTGAGTTAGCTAATATTTTGTTTAGATTTTTACATCTGTATTCATTAGTGAGATGTAAATTTTTCTTTCTTAAAATTTCCTGGTTAGGTTTTGTATTAAGGTTATGGCTAGTCTCCTAAAACCATGTGGTTTTATACAGATCTGGGTGTGTAGGGTTCTTTTTTAAAAAAGAAATCTGAGGGGGGTGCCTTAGTTGTTTGAGTGTCTGACTCTTGATTTTGGCTCAGGTCATGATCTCAGGGTTGTGAGATTAAGTCCCATGTCAGGCTCTGTGCCGAGTGCTGTGTGCAGAACCTGCTTGAGGTTCTCTCTCCCTCTTCCTCTGCTCCTCCCCTGTTCTCTCTGTGTCTTTTTCTCTCAAATAGAATAGAACAGAATAGAAAAAGAATTCCTTCGATAGTTTATGTGAGATTGTCATGAATTTTTCCTATCATTTTGGTGGAACTTGACAGGAAGACCATCAAGGCCTGGATATTTCATTGCAAGAAGGTTTTTACTACTGTTTATTTTTGCTAATGGTTACTGGACTGTTCACATTTTATACTTCTTGTGCAGTTTTTGTTAAGTTTTGTTTTTCTAGCTACTTATCCATTTTATCTATATTTTCACATTTATTTTTATCAAGTTATTTACAATATCTCTTTGCATTTCTAATGATGTGTTTCCTTTTCCCCCCTAATACTGGTTTTTGGCCTTCTTTTTAAGAAGAGATTCTTGAGCAGTTTCATTGACTATTTGTCAGCTTTATTAGAGTTTTTTAAAAACTCGCTTTCCTTTTTGCTCTTCTCTGCTATGTTTTCCATTCATGTGAAAAAGAATCAACATTGCAGGCCTGAGACTGCTATTCTTAGAAAGTCCTGCTTACAAGGTAGGTCCTTGACTGGTGTCTAGAGACTTAGATTTCAGGATGGTTCTCACCGTTCCCACTGATAAGGGTAGTTAACTGTGCTAACAATGTAGTTTATACTGAGCACCAGCTTTCTTTCTAGGAATCTAGAATTTTGGTATGTGATAGGAAGAGGGTGCCAATAGGACCAGCCCCCATAAGAACTTTGGCCACTGAGTCTCTGATAAACTTCCCTGGTAGATGACATTTCATATGTGTTCACATAATTGAGTGCTGGGGGAATTAAGGGTATTCTTTTTTTTTTTTTTAACGTTTGTTCCTGCATTTTATTTTTTTTTCCCTTTTAAAAAAATTTTTTTATTTTTTTATTAACATATAATTTATTATTAGTCCCAGGGGTACAGGTCTGTGAATCGCCAGGTTTACACACTTCACAGCACTCACCATAGCACATAACCTCCCCAGTGTCCATAACCCACCCTCTTCTCCCTACCCCCGTACCCCCGGCCCCCCTGTTTGTTTTGTGACATTAAGAGTCTCTTATGGTTTGTCTCCCTCCTGATCCCACCTTGTTTCATTTATTTTTTTCCTACCCCCCAAGCCTCCCAAGTTGCCTCTCAACTTCCTCATATCAGGGAGATCATATGATAATTGTCTTTCTCTGATTGACTTATTTCGCTAAGCATAATGCCCTCTAGTTCCATCCACGTTGTTGCAAATGGCAAGATTTCATTTCTTTTGATGGCTGCATAGTATTCCATTGTATGTGGTGTGTGTGTGTGTGTATATATATATATATATATACACATATATACACATATATATACACATATATATATACCACATCTTCCTTATCCATTCATCTTTTGATGGACATCTAGGTTCTTTCCATAGTTTGGCTATTGTGGACATTGCTGCTATAAACATTCGGGTGCACGTGCCCCTTTGGATCACTATGTTTGTATCTTTAGGGGAAATACCCAGTAGTGCAATTGCTGGGTCGTAAGGTAGCTCTATTTTCAACTTTTTGAGGAACCTCCATGCTGTTTTCCAGAGTGGCTGCACCAGCTTGCATTCCCACCAACAGTGTAGGAGGGTTCCCCTTTCTCCACATCCTTGCCAGCATCTGTCATTTCCTGACTTGTTAATTTTAGCCATTCTGACTGGTGTGTGGTGATATCTCATTGTGGTTTTGATTTGTATTTCCCTGATGCCGAGTGATTTGGAGCACTTTTTCATGTGTCTGTTGGCCATCTGGATGTCTTCTTTGCAGAAATGTCTGTTCATGTCCTCTGCCCATTTCTTGCTTGGATTATTTGTTCTTCAGATGTTAAATTTGCTAAGCTCTTTATAGATTTTGGATATTAGCCCTTTATCTGATATGTCATTTGCAAATATCTTCTCCCATTCTGTCAGTTGTCTTTTGGTTTTGTTAACTGTTTGCTATGCTGTGCAAAAGCTTTTGATCTTGATGAAGTCCCAATAGTTCATTTTTGCCCTTGCTTCCCTTGTGTTTGACGTTGTTCCTAGGAAGAAGTTGCTGCGGCTGAGGTTGAAAAGGTTGCTGCCTGTGTTCTCCTCAAGGATTTTGATGGATTCCTTTCTCACATTGAGGTCCTTCATCCATTTTGAGTCTGTTTTCATGTGTGGTGTAAAGAAATGGTCCAATTTTATTTTTCTGCATGTGGCCGTCCAATTTTCCTAATACCATTTATTGAAGAGGCTGTCTTTTTTCCATCGGACATTCTTTCCTGCTTTGTTGAAGATTAGTTGACCATAGAATTGAGGGTCTACTTATGGGCTCTCTATTCTGTTCCATTGATCTACGTATCTGTTTTTGTGCCAGTACCGTGAAGTCTTGATGATGAATTAAGGGTATTCTATGTGGCTCCACTGGGAGAGGACTCTTGGAAGTATGCACCTGATTTGTCCCCTCCCCCTTTTCTCTTTACTGAATTTGCTTTGTGCCCTCTTGCTGTGATAAATCATAGCCTCAAGGGCAACTATATGCTGAGTTCTGTGAGTCCTTCTATCTAATCATCACTGAATCTACGGAGTAGCCTTGGGAATGTTTGGCTTACCATTGTGAATGGGAGGTATTTTTGTCAGAGATCAGGCTGCTTATTGTTCTTGAAGCATAGTTACTCTCAGTCAGTCTCATTTTGCTTATCTATTTAATTTCCCTTGTGCATCAAGAGATATTTGCATCACATGCAGAGATAATCTGATTCTCTCCTTTCCCCATTGCTCCTCAAATTTAAGGTCTCTTAAGGATGGTGCAGTTAAGAAAACTTATCCTCCAAAGGTACTGGCCAACCAGAAGTCTTCTGCCTTCTCTGGGATCCGGAGTGAGAAACCTTGGCCCACTCATCCAGTTCAGTATCCTGCCTCACATGGTTGGACCCGAAGGAACCGGTTACGAGAATTGCGTATCAGGTGAGCCTGCAAGTTGTCACCTGCCTGCAGTGGATTTTCCACTGTTCACTCTTCTTGGTTAAAATGAGGGGATGATTCTTATTCTCCTATCTCAATTAGTCGGAGACTTTGATGCCTACTCTTTGTGGCAGAATGTTCAGAAGAGAAGGATATTTAGGAATCTACAGACTTAAAGTCTGTCATTCTGTGTTTTCATTCCCATTCTCTAGTTGTACCCACAATGTATAAGCTATAAAGAGTCTTCCAGAAGAAGTCTAAACATAGTATAAGAAAAATTATCATTTTCCACTCCTCTTGATTAGGTCTATCAAAGGCATTTATTCATTCAGCGAAAAATTTTTTAAAAGATTTTTATTTATTTGAGGGGGAGAGAGAGAAGGAGAGCAAGAAAGCAGGAGCAAGGAGGAAGGGATGGAGGCAGAGGGAGAAGCAGACTCCTCACTGAGCAGGGAGCCCAATTCGGGGCTCGATCCCAGGACTCTGGGATCAGAACCTGAGCCAAAGGCAGACACTTAACCAACTGAGCCACTCAGGTGCCCTCAACAAAAATTTATCAGGCTTTTTCTTCCTGAAGACGTGGCATCCATCTCCTATGCAGCATCACGGACTTCCTCTGACCTCTGGTGAAGCCCAAGATTGTTACAAAGAGGACCAAGAAATTTATCTGGCACCAGATATGTCAAAATTAAACACAAATGGAAGAAACCCAGAGGCATTGACGGTAGGGTGCACAGAAGATTCAAGGGCCAGATCCTGATGCCCGGCATATGATACAGGAACAACAGGAATACCAAGCACATGCTGCCCATTGGTTTCTGGAAGTTCCTAGCCCACAGTGTCAGCTCTGCGATGTGCAATAAATCTTACTGTGTAGAGATTACTCCCAGTGTCTCCTCTAAGAAGCACAAAGCCACTGTGGAAAGAGCAGTCCAGCTGGCCATCAGAGCCACCAATCCCAATACCAAGCTTCACAATGAAGAAAATGAATAGATAGCTTATGTGCATATTTGTGTTAATAAAACCATCAAACTACCAAAAAAATTTATCAGGTGCCTACTTGGCCAGGTGTTGTGCTAGATGATGAGCATATAAGGTGAATAAGACATTTGTAATCCATGACCTCCCAAAGGCTTAAAATCATGTAGGCTTGACTGAGTGTTGAGTCCCACCAAGAAAACAGGATAAATGCTAGAAGATGAGAGGATGTAGTGCTGCAGGCCCACATGGGTAGAACAGCCCCGCTAGTGTAGCCAGAGGAAGTGGGCTTTAAGATGAGCCTTATATGGTAATGTATGAATAAGCCACATAAAGAGTAGGAAGAAGAAGAGTGTTCCAAGCTGAACCTGGAGACTAACTGGCTGAGACAAGCCACCTTTATTGTATGTGTACCAGGCGCTGTGCTAGGTACTTGAGATACTATAAGACTTGGTCCCCATTCTCAAGGGCTTATAGTGCAGAGGGAACAACAGGTCCCCTGTGAGCCGATTACTGTGATTTGGTGTCATAACATTATATTATACTAAGGGTTGAATCAGGGTGTTGAGGGTACAAGGCTACTCACCGTGTTTGGATTGGGGAAGGTCCAGGAAGGCTTCCCTTAGGAGCAAGCATTGAAGGTGAACCTTGATAGGTAAGTGGGCATTTGCTAGGTGTTTTAGGTAGTAAGAATAATGTGAATAAAAGCATTTTCTTGTACTTGCTTCCTTTATTTCGACTCTGAAGTCTTCATTGACAAAAGACTTTATATTGAAAGTATTTTTTCAAAAATAATCGGCTTGGGGGTCACCTGGCTGGCTCAGTTGGTAAAGCATATGACTCTTGATCTCAGGGTTGTGAGTTAGAGCCCCACAATGAGGGTAGAGATTACTTATAAACATAAAAATAATGAAACAATCTGCTTGATCTTGGCTTTATAAATCTGTCCATCCTATGCGCTATTTGATGCAAGAATAGCTGTGATTCACCTTTTGACTCATGCTAGCATACCTCCCCATGGGACATTAATTTCCCCCTGCTTTCCAGAAAATTGATGAAATAAGTCAAATGGAATTTTAAAATGTGTATGTATATATCCTTTCTTTCCTTCTTTCAGATGCGTGACCAGAAAGTTCTTATATTTGTGGATTCGAATGACTTTTGGAAGAGTATTTCCCTCTAAAGCCAGGTAGTATTAGCTCAGAAAACCAAATTCCTCTGAGTTTATTCTAGGTTTTTGTTTTGTAGTAAGCCCATATGTAACCTTTGTTATGGCATGTGTTACATTCTCCTCCCCTCTCCCCCAGCCTCTAGCAGGCATATGATATAATGGTAACCTAACACGCCCTAGTTTGACCCAATGAGTGTATGAAGGAATCCTAAGTAAACCAGGGTAGCTAAGACCCTCTCTGAAAAAAAGGATTTGCCCAGAAGTAAATAATCTCTTTCATGGACTGACCACATTGACTTGATCTAGAACAGAACCGGGGGCGGGGGGAGTTGGCATTGGCAAGGGGAGTGAAATTTTAGTATAGAAAGTCCCTGTGCCCCCCCCCCCCCCCCCCCCCCCGCTTCACTTTGTATGGGCCACTGCCCCCTACTGCGGGTTTGGTTAAAACTGCTTCAGCTGCAGCACAAAGAGCGAAAAGTGGATTGCACTGGGAGCCACCAGGGTCAGGGACCCATACAGGAGCCGGTGGGGTTGGAGACAAAGGGCCAGTGTAGGGTTTATTGCTAAGGAAAAATTGACAGCCATTGAGATGTAAGCATTTTTTTAAAAACAGAAATGTTGTGGGCTCTTAACCCCTCTACTTGTCCCTTATTACAACTTTTCTTTTTTCATTTTTCTGACATTGTGGCTTTCCTAATCTGGAACATCATCCAAGTCTCTTAAGCAAATTTGGCCTGTGGGTGTCCTCTGAAATCTTTGCATGCACCCTGTGGGGAGCCATGCTCTTCCCATCTCCTTTGTGTGTCTTTACCAGTCCCAGCCTCACAGGTTAGGCAGAGTTCACCTCTGCATTTCCTTCTTCTCCTGGACCTTGGCCCTGTCCTTTTTCACTTGCTTGGTAGCTTTTCAGTACCTACAAATAAAGTTGTTTTTAATTCAGTTGAATATTTTATTTATTACTCCACCCAAACTTTTATTCTTCTTTTAGTGACTGTCCTAAAGCATAAAATATATATGTTTAATTCATCAGTGTCTAATGTTAATAGGCTCTTTTGCCCTCTTCCCAAACAAGGCAAGGTCCTTAAAGCAAGCTTTAACTCTGTCTGTCCCCTCTCCTGACTTGTATGCCCTTTCTGTGAGGTATTTTAATTCTGTTTATATTTGAAAATCTGTAAAACATTATTTTTTCTGGTTTTATACAGCTAATATTCACATATTTATCCTTCCTGTTTTTTTCCCTGTGTCTCCAGTTTTCCATCTGTGATTATTTTCCTTATGTCCTTGGAACAGCCTGATAATTTGCATCAGAATAGATCTGCTTGTGATGAATTCTCTCAGATTTTGTCTAAAAATGTTTTTATTTCACTTTCGTTTTTGAGGGATATTTCACTGCATAGAGAAATCTAGGTTGCCAGTTTCTTCCCCAGCATTTTGAAGATAGTTCATTGTCTTATGGCTTCCATTTGTAAGTTGTTAGTCTAACTGTTGCTGGTTTGAAGATTCATTATCTTATTTTTCAGAGTTTTTTTTTTTTTTTAAGATTTTATTTATTTGCCAGAGAGAGAGAGGGAGAGAGAGCGAGCACAGGCAGGCAGAATGTCAGGCAGAGGCAGAGGGAGAAGCAGGCTCCCCGCTGAGCAAGGAGCCTGATGTGGGACTCGATCCTAGGACTCTGGGATCATGACCTGAGCCGAAGGCAGCTGCCCAACCAACTGAACCACCCAGGCGCCCTTTATTTTTCAGAGTTTTAATATGATATGCCTAGGTATGGATTTATTTTCTTAAAGTCCTTTAGTTCATTCTGAGATAATAGCTGACAGGGTTTTGTATTTTTGCTTTGTTTTGTGGACACATCTTTCTGGCATAGTTTCTTTGTCTATAGGCATGTTACTCTCCTTTTGCTTTCCCATAAAAATAACCTTGTGGAGGATTTGACCTCATATTTTGTTGCTCCTTTTTATGTGGAATTGATCTTTCTGGCCTTTTTAGAATGAGGCAAGATCAGTTAACTTTCCTATTTCACAGAGCTCCCACTTCTGTCTCATTTGTAGTTATTTAAAGATATGGCAGCTTGCTCTATGGGATATCCTGGTTCTATTCCACTAAAACACTTGGTCTGATCCTCTCTTTCTTCATCTCTCATGCATCTCCTGCTCAATTTCTATTCTGCTGCCAGCAGGTTTTCCTCATTCTGAAGCTCTGGCCTAAAAGGGAGCCTGGCATGTTGGTTCTGAGACTAGGGGCAGGACTGCTCCAACTGTTTCAGTTCTGTCTATGTGAGCCTGGTAGTGGAGTGGAGAAAACTCCTCTCAGGTTCAGCTGCGAGTCTCAGATGGAGCCTTTACAATTTGCAGTGACCACTAATGGCTGTTTTGGGTTTTTTTTTCCCCCATTCTCAGGTTCCTTAGATGCCAACCTCCTTGTTCCTTCTTTCTCCTGTAGAAATGTTAAGACCATGCAGGTCTTTTGACTGTGGATGGTTTGTCTTCATCTGCTTGCATTTTGATTTTATGGGGATAACTTGTCCCATGGTTTTGTTGTAATTGGTACGTGAATTTTTGGTTTTGCTACATGGTTACTGTTCGTGTTTTATGGGGATTTAGAGACTGGAAACCTCTGTTGTCCTCTCCACTGTCTTCCCCAAGTTCTTTTCCTCTTCACTTTTATTTAACTTATTATTTGACCCATATTTATCTAGAAATGTTTGTTTAAGTAATGCCCATTTATAGTCCCAGTACTTGGGAAATGCTGATTATATTAGAAATTCATTCAGGGGTGCCTGGGTGGCTCAGTGGGTTAAGCCTCTGCCCTTGGCTCGGGTCGTGATCTCAGGGTCCCCATATCAGGCTCTCCACTTGGCAGGGAGTCTGCTCTCCCCGCCCCCCGCCTACTTGTGATCTCTGTCTGTCAAATAAATAAATAAAATCTTAAAAGAAAAGAGTGGGGTTATGGACATTGGGGAGGGTATGTTCTTTGGTGAGTGCTGTGAAGTGTGTAAACCTGGCGATTCACAGACCTGTTCCCCTGGGATAAAAATATATGTTTATAAAAAGAAAAGAAAAGAAATGCATTCAACTCTAAGTAAGAGAGAGACTGATAGTGTCTTTAACAAATTGGGATTTGCTTTTTCTTGTAAGCAGTCTGGAGGTTGGTGTTCATTTAGCTGCTCAGGGAGCCCATCAGAGACTCAGGCTCTTAGTACCTTTTGAGTTCATCATTTTTAACGTATTGGCCCTTTTTCCTCAGAGATGATACTGCATTGTTGCAAAATGACTGTTCTGTTTTACACAGGAAGGAATAAGGAAGGGTAGCGTCAGATCTCTCTTTTACTCAGGAAAATAAAACTTTCCTGGAAACCTTCAGTTGCGTTCTGGTTTTTTTTGTTTTTTTTTTTTTTTTAAAGATTTTATTTATGGGGCGCCTGGGTGGCTCAGTGGGTTAAGCCGCTGCCTTCGACTCGGGTCATGATCTCAGGGTCCTGGGATCGAGTCCCGCATCGGGCTCTCTGCTCAGCAAGGAGCCTGCTTCCCTCTCTCTCTCTGCCTGCCTCTCCATCTACTTGTGATTTCTCCCTGTCAAATAAATACATAAAATCTTTAAAAAAAAAAAAGATTTTATTTATTTATTTGATAGACAGAGATCGCAAGTAGGCAGAGAGGCAGGCAGAGAGAGAGGAAGGGAAACAGGCTCCCTGCTCAGCAGGGAGGCTCAATTGAGCCCCCTGACACAGGGAGGGCTCAGTTCCAGGACCCTGGGATCATGTGAGCCAAAGGCAGAGGCTTTAACCCACTGAGTCCCCCAGGTACTCCTCTGCTTCTGCCTCATTGTCTGAGCTATGTTACTGACTGCCTTTTGCTATAGAGGAGGCTGATAAAGAAACCTTTCCAGCTTCTGCACCAGATGACCGCGAGGAGGCAGCGGCTTGACAGTGGGTGTTGTGTTAGCCAGTGACCGATATCTGTTATACTGCTTTAAAATCATCCTGTTAGGGTGCCTGAGTGGCTCAGTGGGTTAAAGCCTCTGCTCAGGTCTTGATCCCAGGGTACTGGGATCAGGTCCCGAATCGGGTTCTCTGCTCAGCAGGGAGCCTGATTCTCTCTCTCTCTCTGCCTGCCTCTCTGCCTACTTGTAATCTCTCTGTCAAATAAAAAAATAAAATCATCCTATTACACTCTTTACTTTCTTTGCTCATGAGTGGTAGCAGGGCCTGGAGGGATGATACTGGACTAGAATTTGGGAGACCTGAGTTTGGGGCCTAGTCCAGGGCCTAGCTAATTATTTGACCTGGGGAAAAGTTATGGCTCTGGGCCTTAGTTTCTCAGATTGTAGAGTGAGAGAGTAAGAATACTGCTTGTTCTCTAACATCTACCAGAATTAGAATTCTGATACTGTGTTGACTTAGAAATTTAGGGTGGGATGTTTTTGTTTTTTTCTTTAAGTTATAATCTCTTGTTATTTTATTATTATTATTATTTTCATTTTGTAATCTCTTTTTAAATCAAGTGAGTTGTTTGTTACTTTGGGGAAGATTGGGCATATTGATGTTTGCTTTTTTGTTTGTTTTCGTCTTTCTTTATGTTTTTCCTCACTTTTAAGAATATTAGAGGAGAATTAATTCATACCAGAAAATGCAGAATAATGCCCTTATGTTCTTGGAGATTGTTTTAACTTTTATTAACTGGCATTGTTTTGTCATTAATAAACTGAACCAAAATGACCAAAAATAATGCAGTATATATCCATATATAAGGTAGTCTTAAATGTGAGGTAGTTACTTACTTTCCTGAAGAGAAGATCTGAACAGTTTTTTTTTTTAAGATTTTATTTATTTATTTGATAGAGAGAGAAAGATCAGAAGTAGGCAGAGAGGCAGGCAGAGAGAGGGGAAGGGAAGCAGGCTTCCCGCTGAGCAGAGAGCCCAATGAGGGGCTCGATCCCAGGACCCTGGGATCATGACCTGAGCAGATGGCAGAAGCTTTAACCCACTGAGCCACCCAGGTGCCCCCTGAACAGTTTTTTTGACTAATTTGAGAAGTAGGTAGAACAGTCATGTCCTTCTATGGTATTTAATTCATCAAGCTTTCTTCCTAAGATTTCTTAGCTAATGGCCTTGCTTCCTACTTTCTTGATAGAAACAACAGAAGAGGGGCACCTGGGTGGCTCAGTGGGTTAAGGCTCTGCCTTCGGCTCAGGTCATGATCCCAGGGTCCTGGGATTGAGCTCTGCATTGGGCTCCATACTTAGCAGGGAGTCTGCTTCTCCCTCTCCCTCTGCCACTGCTCATGTGCTTTCTGTCTCACTCACTCCTTCTCTCAAATAAATAAATAAATAAAATCTTTAAAGAAAGAAAGAAAGACACAGAGGAGACCAGCACAAGTTCCCTCCACCATATCTACCCACCGCCAACATCTTTCACTGTGCAAGCTGCTTTAGGTAGGTGAATTGTCCTTGCTCTCATCTGTGGCAAAATCCTTGGCTTTTGCACCGTTTTCTTTGTGCCTTCTCAAGGCCATTACCCAAGCAGTTTTTTTCTCTTCTGCATCAGTTTTTTGCCATTTACTAGGTCATTTGCACCAGCATATACCCTTATTTCTCTCAACCTGAAAAAAAAAATCTCTTTGACCATACATCCTCCTGCAGCTAGCACCGCCGTCTCTTTGCTCCCCTTTTACCTCAACTCCCCTGGCCTTACTCTGTCTCCAACACAGAGTATGGATTTGTAGTCTCTCTCAAATCCATCCCACTAGGCTTTAGACTGGCCCTCCACCAGAACTGTTTTCGATAAGGTCACTACATCATCTTTGCACTGCTTCCATGGAACCTCACAACCGTGACCGTCTCATCAGCTCTCAGGATGATTCCCAAATATATACACCCCACCCAGACCTCTCCCCTTGTCCAGACTGCTACATATGTAACAATCTATTGTGTCTAATAGATTTCACAGTTTAGTATGTTCAATCCAAAATCTAGATCATCCCCACAAACATCTCTCCCAAGTTTTCTCCTTCTGTTAATGGAAACTCCCATCTTTCCAGGAATTTAGGTCAGAAGCCTGGGAGTTACCTCTGACCTCTCTTACTCTCTCACACCCCAGTCTGCAATGCCAGTGCCGTAATTGTGGTGACTCAGTTTTCAAAATGTGTTCAAACTCCACCTCTGTTCAGAACCTCCAGTTATCATTGTGTCTCCCCTGAATGATCCCGGTGACTGCACTGGTTTCCTGCTTCCAGCCCTGTTCCAGTCAGTCTCTTCACGACAGGTATTCTGAATAGATCAAGTCCTGTCTCTCCTGTGCTCATGTGGCAGGTGGCTTCCCTACAGGCTGAGAGAGCGTAAAACTGTAGTCCTTACTTGGTGCATAACGCCAATCACCTTTTTGTTTCACCCATCTGTGGATTTTTTTTTTTTAATTTCTGCTGTCCTGTTTTAAATTTCCTGCATCTCATTTTGTTCTCTGAATATTTTTAAAAACATAGCACCCTGAAGGTTCTTAATTTTTTTAGGTTAATGTAGCAATTTGTTTTTAAGATTTTTGCTTATATTGTCTGTTTCTCCTGAGCCCCTTTTTCTCTGTTCTTTTGGTCACTGTCTCATATGGGAGCTTTTCCCTAAATGTCAAAAGACCCTTTTGTTGTCTGTTCATATTTAAGAGGTAAGCACTAAAATATTAATTTTGGAGGCTTTTCTGTGTATGCACAGGGACTTGTAAATTGAAGGCTTCGCTTTAGGTTTTTGAGGCAGAGACAAGACAGTTTCACTGGGGAGCCTCCAGCTGTCAATATCTAAAAGCCTTTTCCCTGGGAGCACCTGGGGGGCTCAATCGGTTAAGTGTCTGCCTTTGGCTCAGTTCATGATCCCAGGGTCCGGGGATCAAGCCCCAAAGTGGGCTCCCTGCTCTGCGGTGAGCCTTTTCTGTCTCCCTCCACTGCTCCCCCTGCTTGTGTGCATTCGCTCTCTCTCTCTCGCTCAAATAAATAAATGAAATCTTAAAAAATAATAATAATAAAAGCCTTTCCCTTAAATTGATCAATTTTCCCCAGAGGAGAGGAATCCTCCAAACTCCTTTTGGGTTGAGTGGCTTGGAGGCGGGTCTTGGTGGTTATAAGTTTGGCTCTAGGCAGAGGAGAGGGAATGGGGGTCTCACTGTTGTGTATGTGGACTCCGTTGAAGACCCTCTCCAGAGCTCTGCCTGGTATTCTGCAGTCCAGTGGCCCTCTTTTCAGCCTCTCCAGAGAGAAACCTGAGTCTCTGCTTGGGTAAAGAACAGGACCTGGGGCCTAACTGATTATGCCTGCCAACCATCCTATGTTTCCATCTCCAGCCAGGCTCCCCTGTTCCTGATGCCTCATGTTCCCTGCTTTTCTGTCTGTGCCACCAGCTGGGTGTGCCTCGATTCCTCTGCTTTCTCCGATCTGTTGATTCAGTTGCCCCTTGCCTGCCTGCTCTCTAGCATCTAAAATTTGTTGACATCTCTTGTCTATCATCGTTGCTCCTATTCTCTGTCATCGTGGGCTTACCCCTCAAAATATATGGGCTGTTATTTTATAAGGTTTGGGGAAGGAGGGAGGTAGGTGGACAGTAGTAGTTGATAGAAGGAAGTACATATACAAATGCAAGTGGTTCGTTTCCATTAAAATTTTTCTAAATCAGGGACGCCTGGGTGGCTCAGTTGGTTAAGCTGCTGCCTTCGGCTCCAGTCATGATCCCAGCGTCCTGGGATCGAGTCCCACATCGGGCTCCTTGCTTCGCGGGGAGCCTGCTTCTCTCTCTGCCTACCAGTCTGCCTGTGCTCGTGTGCTCTCTCTCTCTAACATATAAAATCTTTAAAAAAATTTTTTTTTTATCTAAATCATGAACAGAGTTGTTGTTTTAAAAATTTTCAAATATAGACATGTGTAATAGGAAACAGCAGTCTCCTGTAATCAATCTCTCCCTGAGAGATAAACACTGGTAATAGTTTGGTATACTGGAAACCTTTTCAGGCTTTTAATATGTATAATATAATCATTTATATATGTATACACAATGCATGCATGTACACATAGATGTTTTTATGTATGTATGCAAATATGTGTGCATACATTATATTTTATGTAGATATATGTAAATTTAGTATGTATTAATTCCAACATATGGGTACTGGAAGTAAAAAAATTAATTTTTATAAAAATGGTGTCATACATACTTTATGAGCTAGCTTTATCTTTTCACCTAACACCTTTCCTGGAACATCTCTCCATTTCAGTTGTACTTGGCTCTACTTCATTAAAAAATGACTAGAATGGCATTGATTGAATTTAACCTACCCCCCTTTGAGGGGCATTTCTTACAATTTTTTTTTTTTAGTTTTTATCACGAACAATAGTGAAGTGAATTTCCTTGTTTTTGCTAGCTAGAAGAAGCCATGAGTGGCGAGGAAGAAGGACACGTTAGTTAAAGGACACAGTTCTGCAGAACTGTGAATAGAAATTCAAAGTGACCAACAGGCACAGAGTTCTTGAGTTCTCAGTCACCTCATAGTGCCTGTTAGCATCAATGCAGTGTGCCATTGCTCTTACTTTCTTTCTAATCAACTTTTGCCCCTTTATTTCCTCTGCCTCTCTTTGGCTGTTTTTATAACTCCTCTGGCTAACTTTCAGTTAAACTAATATGTTGTGTTCCTGTAAGTACTAGGGATACCATTAGGCATTTGCTTATAATTTTTAATCTCCTGTATATGTAAATGGGAAGTGTAGCTACAGCTTTTTACTAATAAAAAATATTTTTTAGTCTGATGAAGGAAAACAAAAACTGGAGAATAATTCTTAACTTGGAAACTCAGAAAGTCAGATTTTTATTTTACTTTAACCTCTCTAATTGGTAAGATCTGGAGTATAACATTTTTTAGTTTTCTTTCTAATTTAAATAGTTCAAAGATTTTGGTCTAAAAAATGTGTTTTTATTCTATTCTGGTGTTGTCAAATAATGAGCCACACTTTTCTATGCTAAAGGCAATATGAAACTAATTTGGAAATAAATATCATAATCATGGATCTCTGATTTTCGTTTATTGCTGAAGGTTTTACTATGAGCAAAGAATACTTCGGAAGGCCTTTGAAGAATGGAAAGAAGAGTGGTGGGTTTTCCAGCGAGAGTGGAAACTCTGTGTTCGAGCAGACTGTCACTACAGGTCAGGTTTCATGTTATATGAAATTTTATTGATACACATTATTAAGTAGCTAATTGTTAGCATGTTTCTGGTCAAAAGGTGAGAGGTTTTTGATGTTTGTTTTCCAAAGATTCACTTATTTATTTGAGAGAGTGAGAAAAAGTGTGAGCAAAGAGAGCGGGGGAGAGAATCTCAGGCAGATTCCCCATTGAGCAGGAAGCCTGACATAGGACCCGATCCCATGACCTGAGTCAAAGTCAAGAGTCGGACACTCAGCCGATTTCCCCAAGAGGAAAAAAATTTTTGCCCCCAGTATTATAACATATAATTGACATATTATCACTGTATGAGTTTTAGATGTATAGTGTAAAGGTTTCACTTATGCAATGATTACCAGAGTAAGTTTAATTAACATCCATCATCTCATACAGACACAATAAAAAGAAATGGGAAAAAAAGAAAAGAGCTGGGTGGCTCATTCTGTTAGGCATCTGACTTTAGCTCAGGTCATGATCTCAGGGTCATGGGATCCCACTTGCACTGGGCTCCCTGTTCAGCAGGGAGTCTGTTTGTCCTTCTCCTTCTGCCCCTGCCCCCATTCGTTTTTTTTCTCTCTCTCTCTCTGTCTCTCAAATAAATAAATACAGGTTTTTTTATAAAACTTTTTTAGTTATAGAGGCGCCTAGGTGGCCCAGTGGGTTAAGCCGCTGCCTTCGGCTCGGGTCATGATCTCAGGGTCCTGGGATCGAGCCCCACATCGGGCTCTCTGCTCTGCGGGGTGCCTGCTTCCTCCTCTCTGCCTGCCTCTCTGCCTACTTGTGATCTCTGTCTGTCAAATAAATAAATAAAACTTAAAAAAAAAAACTTTTTTAGTTATAATAGAAAGTCTTAGGGTTTATTATTTATTTTAAAAATATTATTTATTTATTTATTGGAGAGAGAGAGAGAGGGAGAGAGAATGAGAGTGAGCACAAGCAGGTAGAAGAGGTAGAAGAGCAGAGGGAGAGAGAGAAGCAGTCTCCCTGCCAAGAAGAGAGCCGAACGTGGGGCGTGAGCCCAACGCAGGGCCCAATCCCAGGACCCTGGGACCATGACCCGAGCCAAACGCAGACACCCAACCAACTGAGCCACCCAGGCATCCCAGGAGTTATTCTCTTAACAACTTTCATATATCTTATACAGCAGTGGTAACTATAGGCATCATGTTGTACATTTCATCTCCAGTACTTCTCTATTTTATAATAAGAAGTTTATACCTTTGACCACTTTCCTCCAGTTCCCTCTCCCTCCCCAGCCTGTGGTACTACAAATATGATCTTTTTCTATAAGTTTTTTGTGTTTGCTTTTAGACTTCACATGTAAGTGAGATCATAGAGTATTTGTCTTTATCTGACTTAGTCATTCAGTATCATGCCTTCAGGGTTCATCCATGTTGTCAAAAATGGCAGGATTTCTTTGCTTTTTATTTCATTGTATGTACATATATATATATATATACCACAACTGCATCCATTCACCCATCCGTGGACACTTAGGTACTTATGTTGTTTCCATGTCTTGGCTGTAAATAATGCTGCTATGAACATGGGAGTACAAATACCTTTTCAAGTTAGTGTCTTCATTTATATCAAATATATTCCCAGAAGTGAAATTGCCAGATCATATGGTAGTTCTGCTTTTAAATCAATACTTCTTTTTTTAATTTTTGATTGACATATAATGTATTATTAGCCACAGGGGTACAAGTCTGTGAATCGCTAGGTTTACAGACTTGGTAGTTATACTTTTAATTTTTGTGGATCCTCCATACTGTTTTCCATAGTAGCTACAGCAATTTACAGTCCCACCAACAGTGCACAAGGCTCCCTTTTCTCTGCATTCATGCCAGCATTTGTTATCTCTTGTCTTTTTGATGATGGGACAGCTGTGAGGTGTGAGGTGATGGTTCGTTCTAACAAGTACGAGGTGATAGCTCCTTGTGGTTTTGATTTGTATTTCCCCTATGAAGGGTGATGTTGAGCATCTTTTCATGAACCTGTTGGCCTTTCACATATCCTGTTTGGAAAAATGTCTATATTGAGCTTCTTTGCCTATTTTTTTAAAAGATTTTATTTATTTATTTGACAGACAGAGATCACAAGTAGGCAGAGAGGCAGGCAGAGAGAGAGGGAATCAGGCTCTCTGCTGAGCAGAGAGCCGATGCAGGACCTGATCCCAGGACCCTGGGATCATGACCTGAGCCAAGGGCAGAGGCTTTAACCCAATGAGCCACCCAGGTGCCCCTCTTTGCCTATTTTTTAATTGGAGTATTTGGGGGGTTTTTTGCTCTCAAGTTGTAGGAGTTCTTTATATATTTTGGATATTAATCCTTTATCAAATCTTATGGTTTGCAAATATTTTTTCCCCATTCCATAGGTTATCTTATTCACTTTGTTAATTTGTTTTGCTGTGCAGAAGTTTTTTTGGTTTGGTGGAATCCCATTTGTTTATGTTTGATTTCATTGTTTGTGCTTTGGGTGTGCATATAAAAAAAAATCATTGCTAAGACCCATGTGAAGGAGCTCTTTTTTCCTGTATTTTCTTTTAGGGATTTCATGGTTTCAGGTTATATTTAAGTCTTTAATCCCCTGTGAGTTAATTTTTATGAGTGGTTTAAGATGGGGTCTAGTATCATTCTTTTATATGTGCATATTGAATTTTCACAGCACCATTTTTCGAAAAGATTATCATTTTTCCATTGAGTAGTCTTTGCTCCTTTGTCAAATATTAGTTGACCATTTATACTTGGGTTTATTTCTGGGCTTTTGATTCTATTCCATTGGTTTGTTTTTATGCCAGTACCATACTGCTTTGATTTTGTAGCTTTATAGTACAGCTTTAAATCAGGAATTGTGATGCTTCCTGCTTTGTTCTTCTTTCTCAGAATTGCTTTGGATATTTTGGGTCTTTTGTGGGTCCATGGAAATTTTTGGATTGTTCTACTTTTGTAGAAAATGCTACTGGAATTTGATAGGATTTACATTGAATCTATAGATGGATTTTGGTAGTATCATTTTAATAATTTTAATAATAACAATTATGTAATTAAATTACATAATCTAATAACATTTTAATAATATTAATTCTTCCTATCCATAAGTATGGGATACCTTTCCATTTATTTGTGTCTTTGATTTCTTTCGTCAGTGTTGTATAGTTTTCAGAATAGAGATCTTTCACCTCCTTGGTTAAATTTATTACAGAGTATTTTATTGTTTTTGATGTTATTATAAATGGAATTGATTTGTCAGATAGTTCACTGTTCGTGTATGGAAATGATACTGATTTCTGTGTGTTAATACTTTATCCTGCCAAGTTTACTGAATTTTTTACTAAATAGTTTTAGGTCTGAGTCTTTAGGGTTTTCTGTATATAAAATCATGTCGTCTACAAATAGAGATAATTTCACTTCCTCCTTTCCAATTCTGATGCCTTTTATTTGTTTTTCTTTCCTGATCACTTTGACTGAAACTTCAAATACTATGTTGAATAGGAGTGGTGAGAGAGGACACTTTTGTCTTGTTCCTCATCTTAGAAGAAAAACTCTCATCCTTTCTCCTTTGAGTATGATGTTAGCTGTGGGCTTGTCATATATGGCCTTTATTATATTGAGATATGTCTGGTCTATCCATAATTTGTTAAATATCTTTATCATTAATGGTTATTGAGTTTGGTCAAATGCTTTTTCTGTGTCTGTTGAGGTTACCCTATGATTCTTTTTTTTCATTCTGTTAATGTGATGGATCGCATTGGTTGGAGAAACATTTTGAATCCTATTTCTGTTTTTCTTCAAACTCTTTTTAGAATAAGATCAAAGTCCTAAATTAAACCCAAGCACATGTGCATGTGGGCACACACACACAGAAATACCTCTTTAAGTAGCCATTATATGTTGCTCTTGTTAATGATTTGAATAGGGTTTTCTCTCTGACTCTCACGTATAATTTCTAATTCTGAGAGTGTTCCCATGTTTTTAAAATAATAAGTTGTTTTAAATTTTATTGATTATAGGAGAAAATATGTGTCCGGTATGGGACATTAAGAAAGTAGAAATAGAAAGAAAAAACTAAATCTTGACATTGGTACTCCCAGGGATAAGTAGAGGAAAAAGTAAAAATTAGAATTATGTCAAATACACATTTTATACCTTTTTTATGCAGTAAAAATTAATGTATCTTACACATTGCATCTTTTAAAAATAGTACTCTCATAATCACTTCTTTATTTAGATTCTTTGGGTCAGGGTTTCTGATTTGTGAATATTTCAGATAAAATAAAGACAATGTTGAATCATTCTAATAAGCTTATAGAGTACGAAATCAAGTCTTATGGGGCAACTGCCTTTGGCTTAAGTCATGATCCCAGAGTCCTGGGATTGAGGCCTGGATCAGGCTTCCTGCTCAGTGGGAAGCCTGCTTCTCCCTCTCCCACTCCCCTTGCATGAGTTCGCTCTCTTGCTGCGCTGGTCTCAAATAAATAAGTAAAATCTTAAGAAAAAAGAAATCAAGTCTTAGGAAATGGGATAGAAAATACGGAGGGACTGACAGTCTTAATGTGTATAGTGTATGTATTGAGAAGGAAAAGACAAAGGACGAGTGTCATTGACCATGTTTAGTGCAGAAGAGAGGTAATGTTTTATATTAATAATGTGGATGATTACGGTGATAAAGGTATGACTGTCACTCCAAATGTCACAGCTTTGTGATGCTGAAGATGAAGTTATTCTCATATAACTCAAAGACTATTTTTTTTTCTTAGTGATTTTTTTTTAAAGATTTTATTTATTTGACAGAGAGAGATCACAAGTAGATGGAGAGGCAGACAGAGAGAGAGAGATAGAGAGAGAGGGAAGTAGGCTCCCTGCTGAGCAGAGACCCCCCCCCCCCCCATGCAGGACTCAATCCCAGGACCCTGAGATCATGACCTGAGCCGAAGGCAGCAGCTTAACCCACTGAGCCACCCAGGCGCCCCTCTTAGTGATACTTTAAGTAAGGTAAGGAGAATGTGAAGTTATTCACATATAATTCAAAGTCTGTTTTTCCTTACTGATACTATAAGGTGAGGAGAACGACTCTCCATCAAGGAGAATAAGTTTTACTGTGACTATGGGAAATAAAATTTTAGCTTAAGATACAGATATGTGGGATGCCTGGGTGGCTCAGTGGGTTAAGCCTCTGCCTTCAGCTCGGGTCATGATCTCAGGGTTCTAGAATCGAGCCCTGCATAGGGCTCTCTGCTTCTTGGGGAGCCTGCTTCCCCCACCCCCCGCCTTCCTCTCTGCCTATTTGTGATCTCTGTCTGTCAAATAAATAAAATCTTCTAAAAAAGTTAAAAAGATATAGATACGGCTTTTTTGTATTAGAAGTATCCGTGTTACTTTCTGAGTACAGAATGGACTGGGATTATTGAATTAGGAGTTTTGTTTGTTTGTTTGTTTGTTTTAAAGATCGTATTTATTTATTTATTTGTCAGAGAGAGAGAGAGCATAAGCAGGCTAGAGGCAGAGAGAGAAGCAGGGTTCCCCACTGAGCAAGGAGTCCAATGTGGGATTTGATCCCAGAACCCTGGGATCATGACCTGAGCTGAAGGTAGCAGCTTAACCAACTAAGCCACCCAGGCGTCCCAAGAGTTTTTTTGGTTTAAAGAAATGCCACTTGGGGCACCTGAGTAGCTCAGTGTGTGGAGGATGCGACTCTTGATCTCAGGGTTGTGAGTTCATGCCCCATATTGGGTATAGAGATTATAAATAAATAAACAAATAAATAAATAAACATTTTAAAAAATGTTTTACTTTTTTTTTCCCCCTCCTCAGATATTACTTGTACAACCTGATGTTCCAGACCTGGAGGACCTACGTGCATCAGCAGCATGAGATGAGGATCAAGTACATTAGAGCTAAGAATCATGGTGAGAAAAGGAAGTACATGTTTAAAGAAAATGCCTTCATTTATATGATTTTCTTATATGAAGACTTAAGTTTTTGAGAGCAGTTTTACTTAGTTCATAGCACAAAATTAAGGGGCAGATAGAGTGATTACCCATATACCTCTTCCGCCAAACATTCCTAGTCTCTCCCACTATCAACATCACTCACCAAGTGGTACGTTTGTTACAGTGAACCCACATCAACACATCACAATTACTCAAAGTCCATAGTTTATACTAGGACTCACTCTTAGTGTTGCCCCCCCCTTTTTTAAAAAAAGATTTTATTTATTTATTTGACAGAGAGATCACAGGTAGGCAGAGAGGCAGGCAGAGAGAGAGGAGGCGGCAGGCTCCCTGCCGAGCAGAGAGCCCGATGCGAGGCTCGATTCCAGGACCCAGGGGTCATGACCTGAGCTGAAGGCAGAGGCTTAACCCACTGAGCCACCCAGGCACCCCAGTGTTGTCCCTTTTATACACATGTATTGATCATTATGGTATCATGCAGAGTATTTTCAGTGCTCTAAAAATCTTCTGTGCTCTACCTGGTTAGCTCATCTCCTCCCCTTGGCAACTTTTTTTTTTAAAGATTTATTTATTTGGGCACCTGGGTGGCTCAGTGGGTTAAGCCTCTGCCTTCAGCTCAGGTCATGATCTCAGGGTCGTGGGAACGAGGCCCACATCGGGCTCTCTGCTCAGCGGGGAGCCTGCTTTCTCCTCTATGCCTGCCTCTGCCTCTCTGCATACTTGTGATCTCTCTCTCTCTGTTTCAAATAAATAAAAATAAAATCTTAAAAAGAAAAAAAAGATTGATTTATTTGAGAGAGAGAACATGAATGGGAGGGGCAGAAGAAGAGGGAGAGAGAATCTCAAGCAGACTCCATGCAAAGCATGGAGCCCAATGTGGGGCTCGATCCCACAACCCCGAGATCATGGCCTGAGCCAAAACCTAGAGTTGGATGATCATCCGACATACCATCTAGGTGTCCATCCAAGCACCCATCTTCCCTGTGCCCAGCAACTTTTTACTGTCTTCATAGTTTTGCCTTTTCTGGAATGTCATATGATTGAAATCATATAGTATATAGCCCTTTCAGATTGGCTTCTTTTGCTTAGTAATTGCACTTAAGGTTCCTCCTTATCTTTTATGGTTTGATAGTTCATTTCTTTTTAGTGCTGAATAATATTCCCTTGTCTGGATGTACCACAAATTCTTTATCCATTTCTGAGAAGGACATCTTGGTTGCTTCTAAATTTTTGCCGTTACAAATAAAACTTTCCATGTGCAGGTTTTTGTATGGACATAAGTTTTCATCTCCTTTGGATAAATACCAAGGATTGCAATTGCTGGATCATATGATAAGAGTATGTTTAGTATTGTAAGAAACTGCCGAACTGTCTACCAGTGTGCACTCAGCACAGAGTCTTTGGCACCTACATCTCATTTAAGCATGATTTCTGTGAAGTGGCTCTTCTTGCCCTCCCACGGCACCTGGGGTGGTCGTCTGTCTAGCTATCATGTGTCAAGTTGTAGTGCTCACTTCTAGTCTTGTTTGTCCAGGTTGCCCTTTAGTGATCTTGTGGCCAATTTAGCTCTGGTCAGTATCTGGTTCCTCTGTGAGTTGAGTCCAGAGACCCATATTGGGAGTCTAAGAGAAAAAGACACTGAGTTTCAGAATGATGGTTCCGCCTGCATTAGCAGTTATCTCATACCCATTTCACGTGAATGCTTTGCAGCCACCTCAAACTCAGCAAGTTACAAATAAAACTTAACTGCCCCACATTTAGATCTGCTTTTTCTCCTACTTTTCCTAGCTAAGTGAGAAACCTTACTGAGGCATGGCCTATCCATTCCTCATGCCTCATGTCATTCATTTATCTGTGTTTATAATATGGCTCTCCGACGTGTCACTTGCATTCATCTTTTCTTCACTACTGTCCGATTCATCCTCTCCTTTCCCCCAAAGTTTTATAAGTTCCTCTTCCTTCATCTCTCTGCATTTATTTTCTTCCCCTTCTTATTGTCCACATGGCTATAATAGTGGTAAGATATAGGTAAGATCATGTCACTCCTGGGCATATAAGTTCGTTTGGCTCCTCTTTGCTAATAAAGTCAGCACTCCTTGGTATAGCATACAAGGTATTCACCTTTTCTCTTCTATACCTTCCATACACCATATGCCCTTGCCACACTGTATACGTACTTTGATACTTTTCCATGTTTGCCCCTGCAGTTCTTCCAGTGGGTCCATTTCAAGTATCATCTTCCCCATGTAGTGTTCCCTTCTCTCCCATGGGTTCTTCCTTCCCTTGTCTATTTTCCCAAAATGTGAGAAGCTGTTCCTGAGGTAGGTGCATTGTTTCAGTATTTAGCTGGTAAGTTGCTTATGTTGTGTTGTGTCCTTCTGAATTTATTCAAAGTAAGAATCACTCTTTTTGGTACGCAGTTCTTTGAGTTTTGAGGAATGCATAGCTGTGTAGCCACCGCCACAATCAAGTGACAGAAAATTCCATTACTCCTGACCTTGTGCTAACCTTCTGTGACACCTTCCCTCCTCACTTGATTCCTGGCAACCACTGATCAGTTATCACCATAGACTTTCCTTTTCTAGAAGGCCCTATAAAGGGAAGCATTTAGTAGGTAGTATTTTGACGCTGCTTTCTTTCAACTTAGCATAATGCATTGGATATTCATCTGAGTTGTTGCATGTTTCAGTAGTTAGTTCCTTTATATTGCTGAGTAGTATTCTGTATACTGCATAGTAGGTGTGTATGACAGTTTGTTTATCCATTCCCTGATTGAAGGACATCTGAGTTGTTTCCATTTTAGACAACTATGAATTATAAATCATAAATATTTGTGTATAGTTTCATATGTGAATACTTTTCTTGGGTAGATTATCTAGGCATAATTATCTAGTGTGATTAGTGTAAGATTGCTGGGATCTTACAGTAGGTGTATATTTAACTTTATAAGAAGCTGCCAAACTGTTTTCCAAATGGTACTGATTGTACCATTTTGCATTCCTACCAGCAATTTATGAGAGTTCTACTTATTTTGCATCTTACCAGCACTTGGTATTAACATTTTTTTAAAAAGATTTTATTTATTTATTTGACAGAGATCACAAGTAGGCAGAGAGGCAGGCAGAGAGAGAGGAGAAAGCAGGCTCCTTGTTGAGCAGAGAACTCCATGCGGGGCTTGATCCCAGGACCCTGAGACCATGACCTGAGCCGAAGGCAGAGGCTTAACCCACTGAGCCACCCAGGCGTCCCTGGTATTAACATTTAAAATAAAATTTTAACTATACAGATAGGTGTGTGGAAATATTTCATTTAGGCTGTAATTTGTGTTTAACGATTAATGATGTTGAGTATCTTTTCCTATGCTTACTTGCTTTTTATGTCTCTTTTTGGTGAAGAGTCTATTCAAGATCTTTTGTCCTTTTAAATTGGTTTCTTGTCCCTTTAAATTGGTTCCTTTTTAAATTATTTTCTTGTTGAATTTTGTTAAAAACATGTTCTGATTACTACAAGTCTTTTGTGAAAAGCATGATTGGCAAATACTTTCTTCCAGAATGTGGCTTGTTTTTTCATTCTCTCTCTCTGTCTTTTCATTCTCTTAACAGTGTCTTTGCAGATCAAAAATTTTTAATTTGAATAAAACCCAATTTTTTTAATAGATTATTTTTGATACTATAGGAACTCCACCTGCTTCAAAATCACAAAGATTTTTTCCAATGTTTTCCAACCTTGCTAAGTTCATTAGTTATAGAAGCTTTTTTGTAGAGTCCATGGGATTTTTTAAAAAAGATTTTATTTATTTATTTGACAAAGAGAGGTCACAAGTAGGCAGAGAGGCAGGCAGAGAGAGAAAGGGAGGGAAGCAGGCTCCCTGCTGAGCAGAGAGCCCCATGTGGGACTCAGTCCCAAGACCCTGAGATCATGACCTGAGCCCCAGGCAGGGGCTTAACCCACTGAATGACCCAGGCACCTGTCCATGGGATTTTTTAAAAAATATTTTATTTATTTATTTGAGGAGAGTGAGCACAAGAAAGCACAGGCTGGGAGAAGGGCAGAGGGAGACTCCCTGTAGGACCTTGGGATCATGACCTGAGCCAAAGGTAGACACTTAACTCACGCTGTGGGATTTTCTGTGCAGATAGTTAAGTGATATATGAACAGAGATCGTTTTTTCCTTCCTTTGCAGATTATTTTTATTACATTGGCTAGAGCTTCTAATAGAGTAGGAGTGGTCAGAATGGACATCCTTGCCTTGTTCCTGATCTTAAAGGAAAAGCATTCAGTGTTTAATCATTAAGTATGTTGTTAGCTGTATGTTTTATATAGATGTCCTTTGTCAGGTTATGTTCTATGCCTGGTTTTCTGAGTATTTTTATCAGTAAGAGGCATTAAATTTTGTCAAATGATTTTTTCCAGTATCTATTGAGATGATCCACTGCTCTTCCTTTTTAGTCCATTAATACGGTGAAACAGAGCAATTTTCAGATTTTGAACCAGCCTTATATTCCTCAGATTAATGCCATTCTTCATATATTGCTAGGTTCAATTTGCTAACTTTTTGTTTAGGATTTTTACATCTGTGTTCTTGAGGATATTGGCCTGTACTTTTCTCTTGTTATAATGTCTTTGTCTGATTTTGGTTTGGAGTAATACTGGCTTCATAGAATGAGTTAGGGAGTGTTTCATTGTATTCTATTTTCTAAAAAGGATTTGTAGAATTCATAGTATTTCTTTCTTAAATATTTGATAAAATTCTCTAGTGAATTCATCTGGGTCTGGAGTTTTCTTTTGTTGAAGAAGTTTGAACTTTGAATTCAAGTTTTTGAGTAGATGTAAGACTGTTTAGGTTACCTGTTCTTTCTTGAATGAGTTTTGGTAATTTGTTTTTCAAGGAATTGGTCCATTCTATTTTATTTTATTTCATTTTTTTAAAAGATTTTTATTTATTTATTTGACAGACAGAAATCACAAGTAGGCAGAAAGGCAGACAGAGAGTGGGGGGAAGCAGGCTCCCTGCTGAGCAGAGAGCCCAATGCAGTGCTTGATCCCAGGACCCTGAGATCATGACCTAAGCTGAAGGCAGAGGCTTAACCCACTGAGCCACCCAAGCACCCCGGAATTGGTCCATTTTAAATATGTTGTTGGATTTATGGTATAGAGTCATTTGAAGTATTTATTCCATTATTATAATATTAATGTTTGCAGGATTTGTAGTGATAGCTCCTCTCATTCATAATATTGACCATTTATGTCTTTAGCCTTCAGTTTTTATAAGTGTGGCTAGAACTTTATCAGTTTTATCTACCTTGTCAAATAACCAGTTTCTATATTCGTTTTCTGTTGATCTTCTGTTTTTAAGTTCCTTGATTTTTGTTCCTGTTTTTATATTCTCTCACTTCTGCAAGGTTTGGTTTTAATTTGCTCTTTTCTTTTCTAGTTTCTTAAGATGCAAGCTGAGATTGATTTGAGGCCTTTCCTTTGTTCTAACACAAACATTTACTGTAATTAAGTTACCTTTAAGCACAGCTTTAACTGCACCCCTCTGATTTTAATATTTACAATTCTGCTTCATTCAGTGAGAAAAGTTTTCTTTCCTTTTTTTTTTTAAGATTTTATTTATTTATTGCCCAGAGAGAGAAAGAGGGAGAGAGCAAGAGAGCACACAAGTAGGGGGAGTGGCAGGTAGAGGGAGAATCAGACTCCCTGCTGAGCAGGGAGTTTTCTAATTTCCATTCCTTTTTTACCCACAGATTATCTAGAAGTGTGTTTAGTCCTATATTGGGGACTTTGTAATATCTATCTATGTTTATAGTAATAGTTCAAAATATTTTTATTAATTTTCTAGTTTACCCCAATAGGAATGAGAGAACAGACTTAGTATGATTTCAGTTCTATTAAATTTGTTAAGTTTTTTTAAATTTATTTCAGGAATAGGCATTTTGCTATCTTATATTACTATTTGCAGTTATAATAAATAAAGCTATATTATGGAGTAGAAAGAAAAATCATTTGAATTCTTCAGGTAAAAGGAATTCTTTCTGGGGGTGCCTGGGTGGTGCAGTCTGTTAAGTGTCCAACTCTTCGTTGTGGCTTAGGTTGTGATCTCAGGGTCATGAGAGGTCGAGTCTGCTTAAGACTGTCCACCCCGCCCCCCCCCCAATGCTTGTGTGTGTGTGCATGCGTGGGCACTCTCTCTCTCTCTCTCTCAAATAAATATTTTTTAAAAAGAAGAGTTCTTTCTGATGTATGACAATTGTTTCACGCCATGCCCACTGACCTCAGGGAGCGTCAGTTCATTCTTGCACTGTTTTTTTCAATTTAAATTTTTTAAATTCAGTTAATTAATACAGTGTATTAATTAGTTTCAGAGGTAGAGTTCAGTGATTCATCAGCTGTATATAACACCTAGTGCTCATTATATCACATGCCCTCCTTAATGCCCATCACCCACTTACCCCATCACCCCACTCATCTCCCCTCCAGCAACCCTCAGTTTGTTTTCTATGGTTAAGAGTCTCTTCCAGTTTGTCTCCCTCTCTGATTTCGTCTTGTTTTACGCCCCCCTTCCTCTGTGTTCCTCTGTTTTGTTTCTTAAATTCTCCATATGAGTGAAATTATATCATAATTGTCTTTCTCTATTAACTCATTTCCTTAGCACAATACCCTCTGGTTCCATCTACATCATTGCAAATGGCAAGATTTCATTTTTTGATGGCTGAATAATATTCCATTGTGTATATATATACATCACATTTTCTTGTTTTTTTTTTTTAAGATTTTATTTATTTATTTGGCAGAGATCACAGAGATCACAAGCAGGCAGAGAGGCAGGCAGAGAGAGAGAGAGGAGGAGGAAGCAGGCTCCCTGCAGAGCAGAGAGCCTGACGCGGGGCTCGATCCAAGGAACCTGGGATCATGACCCAAGCCAAAGGCAGAGGCTTTAACCCACTGAGCCACCCAGTCGCCCCTATATATACCACATTTTCTTTAGCCATTCATCTGTCAATGGACATCTGGACTCTTTCCAGCTATTATGGACACTGCTGCTTTAACATTGAGGTGCAGGTGCTCCTTTGGATCACTACATTTGTATCTTTGGGATAAATACCTAGTAGTGCAGTTGTTGGGTCATAGGGTAGCTCTATTTTTAACTTTTTAAGGAACCTCCATACTGGTTTCCAGAGTGGCTGCAATAGCTTGCATTCCTACCAGCAGTATAAGAGGTTTCTCCTTCCTCTACATCCTGGCCAACACTTGTTGTTTCCTGACTTGTTAATTTTAGCCATTCTGACTGGTGTGAGGTGGTATCTCATTGTGGTTTTGATTTTTACTTATTCCCTAATGCTGAGTGATGTGGAGCATTTTTTCATGTGTCTGCTGGCCAGTTGTATGTCTTCTTTGGAGAAATGTCTGTTCTTATCTTTTGCCCATTTCTTTATTGGATTACTTGTTCTTTGGGTGTTCAGTTTGTTAAGTTCTTTATAGATTCTGGATACTAACCCTTTATCTGAAACATATGCAAATATCTTTTCCCATTCTGTAAGTTGTCTTTTGGTTTTGTTGACTATTTCCTGTGCTGTGCTAATGCTTTTTATCTTGATGAAGTCCTGATAGCCCATTTTTGCCTTTATTTCCCTTGTCTTTGGAGACATATCTAGCTAGAAGTTGCTGCGGCCGTGGTCAAAGAGATTGCTGCTTGTGTTCTCTTCCAGGATTTTGTTGGATTACTGACTCATGTTTAGGTTTTCCATCCATTTTGAGTATATTTTTGTGTATGATGTAAGAAAATGGTCCGGTTTCATTCTTCTACATGTGGCTGCCCATTTTTCCCAACACCATTTATTGAAAAGACTGTTTTTTCCATTGGATAGTCTTTCCTGCTTTGTTGAAGATTAGTTGATCATAGAGCTGAGGATCCATTTCTTATTTCTTTGTTTTGTTCCTTTGATCTATATGTATGTTTTTGTGCCAGCACGAAGCTAGATTACAGCTTTGTAATAGAGCTTGAAGTCTGGGATTGTGATGCTTCCAACATTGGTTTTCTTTTTCAACTTTCCTTTGGCTATTCAGGGTCTTTTTGGTTCCATACAAATTTTAGGATTATTTGTTCCAGCTCTGTGAAAAATGTTGATGGTATTTTGATAGGGATTGCATTGAATGTATATATTGCTCTGGGAAGCATAGACAGTTTAACAATATTTGTTCTTCTAATCCATGACCATGAAATGTTTTTCCATTTCTTTGTGTCTTCCTCAATTTCTTTCATGAGTGTTCTATAGTTTTCAGTCACTCTTGTACTGTTAGATAAAAAGTAGCAAGTACTTTCAGGCCTTAGGGAAGTGTGGTTCTCAGATTGTCCAGAATCAGGGCAGAGAACATTAATGCAGATTCTTGGGTACCACCCTCAGAAAAATAATAGCTTGTATTTATTGGAGACACTTTTTATCAATGACCTCATTTACTCTTGGCAAATACACCTTTAAGGAAGGTGCCATTTTGGAGATATGGAACTTTTGTGAGGTTACTGAGCTCAGTGACAAGTTCATATTAAAACCTGGTTTGTCTCACTCAGGAACCCAAATTCTAAACCACAACAGCATTGCCCAAGGGGCCTGAGGAAGCTACATGTTAAGTTCTCCATGTTTTGACTTGACTTGTCAATTGCTATGAAATATAAATATAGTTCTTATCCTGCTAATCACATTTTGGAGAATCTCCTGAAAATGGTTGACATAATTTTGCTTTCTCCTTTTTGTTGTAAAAAGAACAGAAATTTATTTCATTAGTGAAATCTTTGATAATGAAAATGGAATTTACTGTAAAGGGAGACCTATGGACCTTTGCAGTTCCCATATCTAGTAAAGTCTCTTCTCCAGGATCATTACTGGTCCCTATTATTCTGTTTTTCAAGCAGATATAGACGGTATCACCTTCTTTTTTCTTGCTTACTCTACTTTACAGTTATTGTTTCAAACAGTAAGTTTTATGACGTGATTTCTTCTTCTCCTTTAACTTTGTACTGTGTAAAATCTCAAATATCTACAAAATTAAAAAATGGAGTAATGAACCTCCATGTACCTGTCATCCAGCTTCAGCAGTTACCAACTCAGACCAGTCTCACTTCTCTGCTTTTTGTTATTTGTTAATTATTATAGAACATATCTCTAAAAATAAGGGCTTTAAAACAAAAGATTTCTGAACAGTGCAGTATATTGATTTTCCTGTTTTATAAATGTCATCCCTCATAGAGCCATTCTTCATGTGTGTTTGCATCCTTATTTATTTGGTAGAGCTTCAGAACTTTTCCACCAGGGGGCACTTGAAGTCTGGAGGAATTTAGATCTTCGGAAGGAGGGATGAATACAGAATGCCCATGAGCTTTTTTCATAACCCAGAGTAATGTATCTCTCCCTACTCCTTTTTAAAAATCTTTTTGGTGCATCTAGATGCAAGGCAAAAGATGCGGCAGGCCTGGAAGTCATGGCTGATCTACGTGGTTTTTCGTAGAACCAAACTTCAGATGCAGACCACCGCCCGTGAGTTTAGGCAGCGGAGTATTTTGTGGTGAGTGCGCTCCTTCGCCCTACAGATTAGTAGCCATCATCTTACCTTAGCCTTGTCTCACGAAGCATAAAAACCCACCTTAAAAACAAACAGTGCTTCAGACATAATTGATGCTTAATAAGTATTTATTGACAACTTGTTCAACTGTACAATCAGAAGTAACACTTAGTACTCGCTGTGTTCTAAACCTGTGTTGAGTTTGTGTGTGTTAATTTTTCTAATGTAAATTCTCATATAATCGTCACCGTAAACTAAACTAAATACTGTTTTTTTGAAGATGAAGATACATACGAGTCTCAGAAAGGTTGAGTAACTTGCCCAAGCTCATATAAGCTGTATTCGGCAAAATAGGGCTCGCCTACCCATCTATCTGATGCCAGAGCCCATGCCCTTAACTGCCCTGCCCAGCCTTTCATCAGCTCTGTGCACACTTAGGAGGGACATGAGTTAGATGACTTCGAGAGCCAGACATGTGTAACAATGAGCTACTTTACAATGGGACTGATCCCGCTGCGCGTTACCTCTGGTGGTCCTTTGGTGTTCTCATTGGCAGCATATTAAAATCTCAAAAGAGCTAGATCCTTTATTTAGTATGGAAAAGTGCAGAAACTTTGACTTTAGACCGTTAGACTGACACGGTCAAATCCATGTCAATGCAGTATTGGGTCCTTTCACCTCTCCACAGTTCAGGTGTGAGACAGGCTCACCAGTAAGTGTCTTTCAGGATTGTCATGGGAAATAAATATGGTAATATCTAAAGTATTTAACACAGTGTCCAGAACATCAGTACACCTAAAAATCTTTATTTTAAATACCTTATTTAAAATTTATTTGGCGGGACGCCTGGGTGGCTCAGTTGGTTGGGCCGCTGCCTTCGGCTCAGGTCATGGTCCCGGCGTCCTGGGATCGAGTCCCACATCGGGCTCCTTGCTCCGCGGGGAGCCTGCTTCTCCCTCTGACTCTGCCTTCCACTCTGTCTGCCTGTGCTCGCTCTCGCTCGCTCTCTCTCTGACAAATAAATAAATAAAATCTTGAAAAAAAAAAAAGTGGCAATTGGAGCACCACTAGCATATTCCACACTATCCTGGATGCCTTAAAAAAAAAAAATTTATTTGGCAAATTTTTAAAAAGATATTTATTAGAGGGAGAGTGAACATGAGTTGGGACAGAGGGGCAGAGAAGAGAGGAAGGAACAGATTCCCTGCTGAACAGGGAGCCCAACTTGGGGGGGGGCTCGATCCCAGGATCCTGAGATCATTATTTAAGCTGAAATCAAGAGTCACACGCTTAACCGACCAAACCATCCAGGCATCCTGGCAAATATTTTTAAATGCTTAGTAAGTATGCATTTCTATGAGAGCCTGTGGGAGATATTTTTACATAATTTTATTTATTCAATGTGTATTTTTTGGGAGCTTAAAATTTCCTAGTACTATGCTGGGTGCTGGGGCTGCACCCAGGGAACTTGTAATTCTCTAAATGCTTAAAAAAATAAGTAGTAATGCAAGATTGTTTGAGATTTTGAAGTGAGTGATGCAGCTATGCCTCGCCCGGATTGGGAGGACTGGAAGATTTTCCTAGGTTAGAGTAACTGAGCAAAGTGAGTGTTTCTGTGGGGAAAAAAAAAAAAGTTGCAAACTCTCATTTCCTCACTACTATTTTCCTACAGCTAATTAGAAAATAAGCAGAAAAGAAGCCAAGATTAGAAATCTAAAAGCCATGTTTTTTGCAGATTATTCTGCAAAATCTCCTCTTTTTTTAATGTTGGCAGTAATTTATAAATACATTTTTCAAACCTGTTCCAAATAGAGCATGTCTGTAGTTTCTAAGGCTGAAACCCTAGGAACCATCAGTTTCCAACCCTTAACTGGCTATTCTAGATCTACTTCTCTATTTTTTTTTTCCCCAACGGTGGTTCCAACAGATGTCAGTCAAGATGACTGGCACAGAGAGCGATAGGGACTTGAGCCGAGGGTCCTTCGCTGCCCTTCTGTTTTCTGGGTGGCTTATTTTTTTTTTTGTTTTTAAATATTTTATTTACTTATTTGACAGAGAGAGATCACAAGCAGAGAGAGAGGCAGGCAGAGGGAGAGGAGGAAGCAGGCTCCCCGCCGAGCAGAGAGCCCGATGCGGGGCTCGATCCCAGAACTCTGAGATCATGACCCGAGGCAAAGGCAGCGGCTCAACCCACTGAGCCACCCAGGCGCCCCTGGGTGGCTTATTTTGACTGGTTCCATCTTTGATTTGCTCTTTGGCAGGCTGTGGTGGAGCCAGTGGAGGCAGCAACTGGGACAGGTGCGTGTGGGCCACGCCCTGCTCGCATCAGCTGTGAAGCACAGGGCCCTGAGCCTCCAGCTGCAGGTGAGTGCAGCCGACTGCGGTTTTGGTATATTCTGTCCATGTTGTCAAGCCCTACACCCACGGAGGGTGGGGTTGGACTCCCAAGCAGAGGGCTGGCCATCATACTGCTGCCTCTGTCCTGGGCCCTCCCTGCAGCAAAGGGAGCTGGGCAGGGGGTGGAGGGCAGAAGCAACACAGAAGGCTGGGGTTCAACGGAAAAAAGCTGCTAATAGGAAGATGCTGAATGGGATTCCAGTTGGTTTGCACAGTGTCTGTTGGTCATGGTGCTGGGAAGGGATTTATGAATTAGTTATAAATATGATTAAAGAAAGAGCAGTATATTCTTTATTTCCTTGTTACTGTTTTCCTGCAGCAAGTTGGAAGATAATAGGGCAGAAAAGAAACTAAGACAATAAAGAAAACCTGGCTGCTAAATATAATTTTGCTTATATTAGAGGAAGCCACTAGCTTTTGGTCAGTAATAAAGGCCTAACATCTGTACCAAGACGATGCTGTAGTGAAACTTTCTTATGACCTTTGATAGACTGAGTTTCTGTCACTTTTGGGATCTTCTGGGTATTCTGGATCTGCCAAGTCATTTATAGAGAATATAACAGGAAATATGGGGAAAAAAAAAAAAAAAGGGAAGTGTCTGTTACTATACTAAGAGTAAATCTCTTTTTAATCTGATAACATGTTGCATAGGCTATGTGAACGTATGCAGTATGTAGAAATCACATGCAATTCACATATGCAATCATCTAGGCTAGGGGTCCACAGACTGGCCCGTAGGTCATATTTGGCGTGCTGTCTGTTGTTATAAATAAAATTTTATTGGGATACAGTTGTACCTGTTCATTTATGTATTGTCCAATGCGGCTTTTAGGCTACAAGGGCAGAGTTGAATAGTTCCCACAGAGAGACCATGTGGTGTGCAAAGGCTAAAATGTTATTATCTAACTTTTAAGAAAAGAAGTTGCTGACCTCTGAACTCATGAGGTCTTCAGAGGTAATAAGAGGCAAGGAAATAAGATATTTTTTGACAGTGATAATAACAGTAACAAGAACAGCAGCAGTGGCAAATAGCATTTGTGGTGGTCTGACTTAACCCTAGGTGTTAGACTAAGGGCTTTACATGCATTATCTCAATTAGTTTTCATAATTCTTTTTTTTCTTTAGTTTTTGGGTTTTTTTTTTTAGTAATCTCTACACCCAATGTGGGGCTCAAACTCATGACCCTGAGCTCAAGGGTTGCATGCTTTTCTGACTGGGCCAGCCAGATGCCTCTCAGTTATTTTTTAAAGTCCCATATTACTATTATGGAAACTAAGGAGGTTAAATAACTTGAATGCAAGTCAGACACCTGGCAAAGGTCAGATCCAGGGTTTAAATCCAAGCAGCCTGACAGCTGCAGAACCATTCTTTTACCCATCCTGCTGGATTGTCCTTAATAGATTTGTGATCTCAGGAAGGAGAGGAAACTGACAAATGTGAAAATGCCATCAACATGGAAACATAGACTGATTTTCTGTTCCTGGGGGACTACAACTGTGTGAGTGTTCTTTCTTTCAAAGAGCCACTCTGAGGGCCTGTAAATTCTTTCTGTTGGTGCTACTATATCTTAGAACACTTTCAGAATTCCCTTTGGACTGTTGTTTTCAAAGCTTGCTACAGATTTGATTGAATATTTTTAGTGATAGAAGATTTTCATGGTTAGCAGTTGGATTTAACATATAAAACAGCCAGGAGTCACTTAGAATCAAATCCAGTGAAAAATGTGTGATCAAGATTATACTGATGTGGACCAAAAGCTGTGCAAGACTCTAAGACCAAATTATATTGTGTGGATTTTGAGCAATAGTGCCTTGTGTCTAATAAGTACCATACAGCTTACCAAGAAGGTCCGCTTAAGGCATTTCTTTGAACCCTCAAAACATCTCTGAACTAGACAGGGCAGAGCATCCTGAGCTACAGGAAATTTTTATAAATGTACTTAAAACATAGAAAACTAAATATAAGACATTGATAAAAACATGAACAGATACCCAAGTACCCACCACCTAGATTAAAAGGTGTTAGCATGCTCCACACCTGCCCAGACATGGCTCAAACCCTACCTTTCCCCCTTTCTGTCACCGTTCCACCTCAGAGGTGGGCCCTGCACGGATACAAGGTCATCATTCTCTCATGGTCTTTTGAACTTGTAGAAATACGCGCATACGTAACCACAAAGAAGAAATGTTCCGGTTTCGTGTCTTTAGGAGATCTATGAATGATGTCATCCTGTACATTTCCTCTGCAGTTTCCTTTTTAGAAGCAGCAGTGTGTTTGTGAGGCTTACCCTTGTAGGGACGTAGATACCTATTAACTGTGTGTGCTATGCCATTGTATGGGCAGGCACAGTTGATCTCGTTCAGTAGTTTACCACTACTAATGATGAACTACGGATTACTTCTACATTTTTGCAATTACAAACGCTGCTGTGGAGAGCATTTTTAAACATAGATCCTTGTGCAAGAGTCTGAGAGATTCTGCATTCTGGTTCCTAGAAGTGACATGGTTGGGTCATTGGGTATTCATCTCTCCATCCTTACTACAGATTGTCCAGTGCTTTCCAGTGCCAGTTTACGTGGTTATGTTTCTGTTCCCCTTTCTTTCAGTCTCCTCAGCACTTTGCATGGTCAGACTTGGTCCTCCTCAGCAGTGGGATGTGTGTGGAGTGGTAACTTCATTGTCGCTTTAACTTCTATCTCACTGATTCCCAGTGAGGCCCGGCATCTTTACAGATGCTTGTTTGCATTCGAGTTACAGAAGGGCTGGTTTACATCCCTCCATCATTTTTCTGTTGGGTTATTTGGCTTTTTCTTTTTGAACACTGATTTGTGGACATTGTTGTAGACTCTGCTTACTCATCTTTTGAGTGTTCTGTACTTTACAGGAGCTTTCTTCCAGTCTGCAGCTTGTTTTTTTTTTTTTTTTTTTTTTTTTTTTTGCTTTGCTTATGGTATCCTTTTTTTTTTTCATGCAGATATTATTAATCTCAATCTATTATTAATCTCAATCTAGCCTAATTTATTCTTGAATCAGTTTGGTCTTTAATATATCTTGGGTTTAATTTTACCAATTGTGTGAAAAAGGTCTCAGTTGGTCATCTTCCATATGGGTAATTAATTGCTGTAGCACTGTTTGCTGATTCATCCATCCTTTATCTTTTTTATACTGGTTATTAATCTACCTTCATTATAGAGCCAGGGTCTCATTTCTTCATGGGTCTGTTCTGGGCTCTGCATTCCATTGCTCTGTATTGCTGTCTCTGAGCCAATACCACACTGTTTTAGTTGTGATTTAATGAAGCAGGTATTTATTTAAGCAATCTCCATACCCAACATGGGGCTGAAACTCACCATCAAGAGTCCCATGCTCCTCTGACTGAGCCAGCTGGGCACCCTTATTTCTTAAGTTTTTGTATATGGAAAAGGATGATCTTTTTTATTTTTGTTCTTTTTCAAATTCTTTTGGCTATTCTTCTTTACTCTTTCTCATTAATTTTGGGATCAACTTTCAAGTTTCACATCAAAGCCTACTAGGATTTTTATTATAATGCACCAACTTTTTACATTAGATTGGGGGAAATTGTCATGTTTATGATACTGTGAGTCATCCCATCCACAAATTTGATATATCTTGTGACATGTTGATGAGCATGAGAGAAAGAATAAGAAGGATGAGGTCATGAGGTAACAACACAGGAGACCCCTGCGCCCATAAAGGCTTTACGTTCTTGTTCCAGTGGAGGTGAGAAGCTGCTGGCTTTGAGTGAAGATGATACGATCACACCTCCTTCTTAATGGGATCCCTCTGGTTCATTGTGTGCTGCCTTTGGGGAGGAAAGGAGGTATATGTTTATGTGTGTGGGTGTGTTTATGTGTGTGCACTTATATTTTAAAGAAGTAATGGGAAAAATAAATCCAAAACTAACAAAATGTGGTTACCCATAGTGGGATGGAGGGAACAAAATATTTTTGTGAATTTACTTTGTTATACAGTTTTAACTTTGGAACCATATAAATATTTTGTATAATTTAAAAAATACACACAAGCAAGTCAAAAAGGAGAGAAATTAATCCCCAGAATTTTAAAACACACTGAAACAAACCTAAGCTCGTAGCCATGACTACACAGAGAAAATAATTACTTCAGGTAACTTTAAAATGCAATATTTTGGCTCTTCATCCCTAGTGGAATGCATTCTAAGGACATAAAGAACTAGGAAATCTGAAACCTACATTCAGTAGTCTTATTGTTAGTGGTGGGTTTAGAATTGTCATGTTGAAACTATTATAGCTACATTGTGAGATAAAACAAGTAACTTAAGGCAGTGTCATTAGGAATCATGATTTTCAGTGTCAAGGAAAAGATTACAAATATAAAAGAAAGGAAATAAAAGTCCTATAATCTGAGATTGGAAATGTAAATATCGGTAGGAATTTAAGATGTTTTTTAACCTTAAGAAATGTATTTCTCATTTTATTTATGGAAAAGTTAGGAGTGAGCAGCAAAGAATATATGGCATTTAGTATTCCCAGTGCCCAAGTCGTGGGCTCTGTTATTTCGTGGCTAAAAGTAACAGAGGCTTTTTGGAGAAATGGCTGATTCCTGGTCTGCAGCAAGATATGCATATCACCCACGTCATAGGCCTAGGATACACTTTGCTGGAGAGTGAGGAAATGAACAAAGGTTAATGGGCTGTGTCAGAAGGACTCAGGAGCCAAAAGACTTTCCTAGACTAATGATAAATCAGTTGGGACATCCAGAAGAATAATGACTGCAGTGAATTGAAAGCACATCAAATCTATAAAAATTCATGCATGTATAATGAGGGGAGAGGAAGGAACTCATTGGCACATATTGGGGTTGTTAGAGTATTAACTCAGTTTGAAAATTAGTGAAGGCAAAAATCAAGCATTTATCCTGCCTTTCCTATATAAACTTTATCTTTCAAAACCTGAGGGTTAATGAGAGTAGACTTCTTTATAGAATTCTAGTTAGTAGCTACAGGAGTACTGGAATGAGAAAACTGCCGTTTTGCTACCCCTAATGAGAAAATGGATCTAAGCAGCAACCACAGAATGGGAGGACAGTGGGGAAATAAAATGGAGGGATCAGGTTGACATCTGAAGCCACGGATCGTCTTGACATTGTTAAAACTGTGGCAGCCAGCTGTGATGTGCCTCATGATGGTGAGGTAATGGGCGGTCCCCAGAACCATGTGAGAAGTGTTCTTGCCTCGAAATTTGAACATGATTCCAACCAAGCCTAACATGAATCTTTCTATCAGTTTCCAGGAAATACAGGAATCAGGTGAACAAGGCAAAGACGCCTTGGGACAATTGGCCGAAGCTGAAGTGTGGGACATTTTATAGGATAAATGACCTAGTTTCTCAAAGAAATTGGTGGCATGAAAGAGGAAAAAGGGCAGGGAGGAAAATTGTCCTATAAAAAGGAGAGATTGAAGTGACATAACCAAAACAAACCAAAAAGGATTGCTGTGGCTTTGTAGCAAACCACACAAGAGTTCATGCGTCCAGTGTGCCACAAGCCAGTAACAACTGACACAGGCTTTTGCAGGGAAGAAAGAGAGACTATTTGCTGGTGTGGTGCCACCCAAGAGAACAGGGAGTTAATGCTCAAGAGTCCCAGACTCCCTTATGGCTCACAGGCAGGGGTGGGGGTTTTAAAGGGTGAAATTCAGAGTAAGGGTCTCAGGGTCTTGGATCGTGCTGATTGATTAGGGTTAGGTCAGCTGTTACATTTCCCTTCTTGTTCATCTTCTCCCTTCTGGCATGTCCCTGTCTGGTTTCATTGTGATTGTAGTGAGGTGGTTGTTCTGTTTCAAGGACCCGCTTGTTCCACTTTAGGGGTCCAGAACTGTAAAACATTCTTAGCAGAAGACATTAGCAGTATCCTCTCTAGAGTATAAAGGCAGAAGTTCCACATCCTGTGATTATCACTAACCTGCACACTATTACTATTTTTTCATGCAAACACAGCACATTGTGTCTGTTATCTCAGGTGGAACAGCATCCCACAGACCTTTCAAAAGGCAAGTTTCTGTTATTCCCGAAGGCATTTTTACAGGTTTTTTTGTTTTGTTTTGTTTTGTTTTTAAACAATAAGTAAGGGCTCTGTGACTCTGGTCGGAGGTAGTTAGGAGCCATATGGCTAAATTGTGGGGTCTAAGAGGGGCTTGCATTCCTGGTTTTGGCTGCTGTGTTAGGAATAGACCATAGAAGATCAAGGATGAAAGCAGAGAGAACAGTCAAGAAGCTATTAGAAAATCCCAAGTGAGGGGCACCTGGGTGGCTCAGTGGGTTAAGCCTCTGCCTTTGGCTCAGGTCATGATCTTGGGGTCCTGGGATCGAGCTCTGCATCAGGCTCTCTGCTCAGGATGAGCCTGTTCCCCTTCTCTCTCTGCCTGCCTCTCTGCCTACTTGTGATCCCTGTCTGTCAAATAAATAAATAAATAATCTTAAAAAAAAAAAAGAAGAAGAAGAAGAAAAGAGAAAAAGGGGGCGCCTGGGTGGCCCAGTGGGTTAAAGCCTCTGCCTTCGGCTCAGGTCATGATCCCAGGGATCAAGCCCCTCATCCAGCTCTCTGCTCAGCAGGGAGCCTGCTTTCCCCTCTCTCTCTGCCTGCCTCTCTGCCTACTTGTGATCTCTGTCTGTCAAGTAAATAAGTAAAATCTTTTAAAAAAAGAAAAAGAAAGAAAGAAAATCCCAAGTGAGATTCTACACAAGGATGATAGCAAGATGGTGTTGGATTCTGGGTGTACATTGAAGGTAGTGCTGACAAGACTTGCTAATAGACAGTTAAGACCTGAAGTTTTGGAGAAAGAATCCAAGGTGACTCCAGGTTTCTGGCCTGAGTAACTGGAACAGTGGAATGGCCATTTAGTACAATGGGGAAGATGGAGGGAGAAGCAGTTTTGTCCGGAAAGATGAGCTCCATTCTGAGCGCCACATCTGCAGCCTGACAGGCCTTTTGAATATCCCCCAAGGAATTGTACAGGAAGCAGTTGGATATTTGGGGAGTATGGAGGATGGGTCGAGACCCGAACTGTAAATGTGGGAGTCCTGAGCTTGCAGTTGGTATTTAAAGTCATGAGACTGCATGAAAGCACACAGGGAGTAAGCATAGCTAGAAGAGGGGTTGCAGGACCCAGCCTGGGAGGAATAAAGGTGAGACTGCAGGTAGCCTGGAGAATCCACAGGCATGACTGGCCTCATCACATGCTTCTGGCAGGTCAGGGAGGGTGAGGAGTGGGATTTGACCTTTGGATTGAACAATGTGGAGATCGTTGATGGGCTTGGGAAGAATAGTTTCAGTAGGCCTGAAGGGGAGAGGGTTCATGAGAGCCTGCCTGGGGGAAGAGAAATTAGAAAATAGACCACTCTTTTGAGGAGTCTGGAAAGGAAAGAACTTGAGAATTAGCTGGATGCCAAAGTGGTCTAGTGGTGGCTTGCTCAAAAATCTGACTTATTCCTTTCCGAAAGTATTTCTGTGACCCTAATCTTTTCCACCCAACTTTTTATTTTTGACATATACCAAATGACGGAAAAGGTAGATACTGTAGTCACTAGTTTAACCCTTTGCTAACATCTTGCCACATTTGCTTTCTCTAAGTATAACAATACATTTCTCACATTTCCTGAGTGGCTTTAAAGTTGCAGACATAGGGCGCCTGGGTGGCTCAGTGGGTTAAGCCGCTGCCTTCGGCTCAGGTCATGATCTCAGGGTCCTGGGATCGAGTCCCACATCGGGCTCCCTGCTCGGCAGGGGAGCCTGCTTCCCTTCCTCTCTCTCTGCCTGCCTCTCTGCCTACTTGTGATCTCTCTCTGTCAAATAAATAAATAAAATCTTTAAAAAAAAAATAAAAAAAAAATAAAGTTGCAGACATAAATGTTAACTCTAAATACTTCAGCTTTTGTCTCCTAAAATTAAGGCGTTCTCCTACATAATCCCAATATCATCTTATTCACGACATTGAATACTGATATAATATCTAAAGTACAGGCCATATTCAAACCATAGATTATTGCTATTTTATGGGCAGGTCTAGGGTCCAATCAGAGGTTGTATCCCTGAAGAGATTTGCTTTTGAGGATGGGAGAAATAGTAGCACATTCATATGCTGCTTTAGAAAAAGCTAGTAGAGGGTGAGAATCTATGATGCAGAAGGGGGAATTTGCCAGTGATAAGCTTGAGAAGGTCAGAGACGATGGGATGTGTCCATAGTTGGGAGTGACTTCTGATTGAAGAGAGCATAGACACTTTATTCAAAGTAGCCAGAGAGAAGGCAGAGCCTGTGGGCAGGTGGGTGGGTAGATGGGGAAGGAGCTTGCGAAAATTCTCTTTTGATCACTTTTATTTTCTTGGTGAAATAGGAAGAATGGTATTCAGCTGAGAGGAAGGAAAGGAGAAGAGGTGTTACAGGTCTAAGGAGGGAAGATAATGAGGTCGTCATCTGAGACTTTCCGCTTCAGACTAGGGATGCATATTGCCAAGCACACACAAGGACTTTGCTAAGGGTGCACATCTATAGATGGTCTTGAGGGTATCCTTCTGTAGGCCCTCAGCTTCCATAGCTAACCTTTCGCAGAAACAAATGTGCTTGAGACAGTAGGCTTCCTCCCACTTGGAAGGAAAAGGCAGACCCTCCCCTGTCCCAGGTCAGATTTAAGTATATCACCCCTTGGGTTGTCCCTGCCTCTTGTCTACTAGTTGATTTTATTATTCCTCTTTCCCTTGGTGCTCTTTCATTCATTGTTCTTTCATCCATTCTACTTCTGGAAGTAAATGCCCTTCTTAAAAAGCCCTTCACTGCAAATTCCCGTAGATCATGATCCTCCTTGAACATTGCCACGTCGTTTCCAGTTTTAGCTTCTCCAGTGTGTCTCTGTTTCTCTTTTCCCTCACCCATACCTCCCATCTGTTTTCCTGCCTCTTCTCTAATTGTCTCCTTTTCTCTGGTTTTCAGGCTTGGTCACGGTGGTGGGAACAGCTCCTGCAGGTCCAGAAGGAGAGACGGAAAATGGTCTTGGCAGTGAAACACCATCAGCACTGGCAAAAGTGTAAATCCCTGAAGGCCTGGATCAAATACTTGGGGACCCGAAGAGTGAAGAGACAGCGGAGAGGTGAGCAGAAGGTCCCAGGCTCTAGAGACAGAGAGGCATGGCACAATTTCCACTCTTGCGCTGCCAGTGCTGCAAATTTATTTAGAAGAGATATAATCATATTATGCCACAAATTTGGGGTGGGGGGAAGAGATCAAGGAGAAACATACATCATCCTCAATTCACATTTAAGTTATTTCCTTCTGGCCTTCTCTTCCACGCATATTTTTTTCCTTTTTGTTTTGTTTTGTTTTTAAGATTTTATTTATTTACTTATTTATTTATTTGAGAGTAGAGAGGGGGAGGGAGGGAGCAGGGAGCAGGAACCATAGTAAAGGCAGGCTCTCGCTGAGCCGAGAGCCTGACACAGGGCTCCATCCCAGGACCTTGAGATCATGACCTGAGCCAAAAACAGACATGAAACTGACTGAGCCACCCAGGCAGCCCCCCTTTTTTAAAAGATTTTATTTATTACGTATATTTTCTCAATAGGATTTAATCCTCCTATAAGTAGTGTGATTATTATGATTAATATGATACTTAAAACTTTGTATCTTGGGACGCCTGGGTGGCTCAGTTGGTTAAGCAGCTGCCTTCGGCTCAGGTCATGATCCCGGAGTCCTGGGATCGAGTCCCACATCGGGCTCCTTGCCCTCCGCAGGGAGCCTGCTTCTCCCTCTGACTCTGCCTGCCATTCTGTCTGCCTGTGCTCGCTCTCGCTCACTCTCTCTCTGACAAATAAATAAATAAAATCTTTAAAAAAAAAAAAAAAAAAACTTTGTATCTTGATTTTTTCCTCCACAACTAACAATATTTCCTATATTTTTAAGTAGTCTTCATAAATTTTTTTTTATTGTCTGCATTTTGTGGAATGGTCTACCTTAATAAACTATCTGGCCATCCTTCTTTCGACATTTGGATTGTTTCTATGTCTCCCCAGTGATGGTTTATGATGTTGATTTTTTTTTTTTAAGATTTCATTTATTTGTCAGTGAGAGCAAGCACAGCAGAGGGAGAAGCAGACTCCCTGCTGACCAAGGAGCCCAGTGGAACTTAATCCCAGGACCCTGGGATCATGACCTGAACCCAAGGCAGAGGTTTAACCAACTGAGCCATCGAGGCATCCCTGATTTTTTTTTTAACACTATTCTTATAGCTTAGTTTCCCAGTTAGTGTTCATAAGTGATAATACATAGGTCACAATTGTTGGTACTTTTTGTACTTTGGTTTCTGGAGCCCACACAGAAGTGAGTCAAGCAGTGTGCTAGACGCTGGCTGGCTTTCAACTCGGCCTCCCTGCAGAAAACTCCCAGGTTGCCAGGCCAGCACTGTCTCTTGGGAGAGTTTGAATGTGTCTGTCTGACGATAACGGCCAAAGACCCACTTTCTGATTGCCCAAGCCTAGAAGCTGAAGACATTAAACTCTTTAGTGTGATAAGCTGCAGACTAATGTGCCTCTCATTTCAGCATCGAATTCCAATTCCCTCCCACTTCCTGGACTTGAGTTAGTTCATCAGACCATTGGCTAATTAGTGTTAAAAGCAGGGGACCCTGGCAGCCAGGATCAGCCTGGCTGAAAGCTAGCAAACATCTTTGCCAGCATGGTGACCAAGTTGTGTCATTGACCTCACTCCCCAAAGTCCTACCCGAGAGACAAAGAGTAAGAGTCAAAAGTAAGAGTCATTTGAGTCTTTGAAAGAGTCTTTGAAAGCAGCAGGTGCCATTCCAGCTCCTCAGTAGCTAACTAGAAGCCTCAACTCTTTGCTATAACTGATTTTATAGCATCTCCTAAAATAACAGACCTTTTCTTTTGGAAAGAAGAGGTATAAATAACTAAGGGATTCCAAATAGCCCTCCCATGCCTAAACAGACTCTGATTTTAGGATGCTTTGTAAGAACAGCCTTGAATCCCTGCTGTCCGCAGGTAGTAGGGTACAGCTTATCTGAAAGATGCTTCCAACTCATCTCAACCTTGCAGGGTGCAGCACGTGGTGATTTTCTTTGTTGCAGAGATGGCTGAGCGATTCCACCGGGTCACTGTGCTCCAGACACGCTTCTGTGACTGGCAGTGGGCCTGGGAGCGGAAGGAGAGCTTGTACGCCCAGCAAGCCAGGGTGGAGGGGCTGGCCCGGAGGATGGCTCTGAGGCGGGCATTCACTCACTGGAAACACTGTATCCTTTTCATCTGTCCCTTCCCCCAACCCCCAACCTCCTCTACCACCACAGCAGGGCCTCCCCGGAGCTCAGCAGCCTGTAAGACAAAGGGCTGGGGATATGTAGGAAACCATTACTGAACAATAGAAGATGGTCCTGATGTCTATTGATTTCTTTTTAAGATGTTTCTGTTTAACTGGAAGTATACTTACAAAACAGTATGTATAACATACATTACAGTGTAATGAATAGTAATAAAATGAACACCCATATACTTACCACCCAACTTAAAAATTAGAACATTGCTAATACCCTATCTGCTCATCCCTCATTGCATTCCCTTTTCTCCCCTTCAGAGAGGTAATCCCACTGTCCTTAATTTTACATTGTCATTTCGTTACTTTTCTCTACCCACTAGGTGGTCTTTTTTTTTTTTTCAGCTCTAATGTTATGACCATAGGTTCCATTATCTTTTACCACATGCAGACGTTCTGCGTTATCTCTTTAATCCTCAAAATAACCCAGTGGAGTAGATGTCACTATCCCCATTTTACAGATGAAGAAACAGAGATTCAGGGGTTTAAATGATTGTCAAAGTCATGGGTGATCATTGGCTGAGCTGGGAGTTTTGGACCTGGGCCTCTGGCACTAGACTCGTGCTACACTAGGTGCCCAGCTATGCAGATTTGGACCACCCTCAGTGTCCATCCACACGTTATCTGTCCGCAGACTCTTGCTTTGTTTTAGCCTCCTGCCTAAGTTCTGGAATATAGGGAAGCTCAGAGGTGAACAGTAGTTGGTTGTCATTGGGGTAAAGAGACATGAAAACAGGGCTTTATAATGTGGTGCAGAAAGTGCTGTCATAAAGGTCCATATCACGTTCTGTGGGAGCTACTGTGCAGATTCGAGCTTTGTCCTAGAGGGTGACAAGGTCACCTAGCAGAGAAGTTGGGGAGGGTGTTGCAGGTGGAAGGAATGGCATTTACACAGGTAGAGGTGAGGAAAAGACCCAGGGACAGCGAGGGGGGTCTGTCGTGAGTCAAGGGGCGTAGATGGCGGTAGGGCAGCACAGGTGGAGGTAGGCTGGGGCCAGCTTGTAGTGCCCTGCGTACGGTGGTTGGAAGCTTGGGCTTTCTCCTGATGGCACTGGGGAACCCCTGGAGGTGTGTAAGAAGAGAAGTGATGTGGCAGGTTTGTATGTGAGGGGACAGACTGGGTTACAGGGGCAAAGCCAGCTCAGGGGGAGCAGTTACGCAAGGCTCTCGCCAGTCTGTGTGAGGGGCAAGTTGGATGTCATGCGGGGCATTGGGCGCGGGAACAGAAGAGCCCGAGATACCTCAGAGGGGAGCAGATGGACTTGGCAGCCCAGATGGAAGGAGTGGGAGGAGAAGGTTTGAAAATAACTCCAAGGTTTTTACCTGAAACATTGGACTGGGTTGTGGCACCCAACAGAGGCTGCAGGAAGACAGGAATTCTTTAGATGGCATGATTTGGAAATGTTTACTGTAATCTGTGGCAATTTATCTTAACTGTTTTTGCCTGTCATCAAATGGGCATCAGAGGGGAGAAAGGCAAGGCCAACTGTTCGATAAGCAACTCAATTTCCCTTTGCTTCCTCTTCTCTGGGTCATCAGGAGGAGACAGAGGTGGACGGCAGCCCACCTGTTATCCCCCACAGCCAAGACCCTTCTGCTGGGTCCCTAGGATTGCAGTGTGCGGGGGTGGGGACATTTTTGAGATGAGGGGCCTTCACTCCCTGCCAGACATGCTGCTGTGTGCTGAAGAAGCGGCCCAGTGGAAGGTGGCGGAAGAACACAGGAGGCACAGCTTGCTGGTAAGTGTGTGGAAGCTTCCTGAGGCTCTTTTTTTCTTTGCAGAACTGCCAAAATTTGAGTGGTTAATATTTAACAGCACAACTGGCCAAAGTCCTAAGATGTGAAGGTACCATGTTCAAGAAACTGGGGGGAGAAATCACTCTATAAAATGTAAAGTATATGATAAGGAGAATGCAACCTTTTAATAGAAAGCCTGTCTACACAGAGTAGCCATACTTAGCAGCCTTGCTCAGGCCTTCATGTTTGGAGGACCCAGGCACGCACACAGCAGACTGTTCAGGTGTATCTGGTTGTGGGATTAGCTTCACTCATGAAACCCTGTTCTATTCCAAGTGTCCCTGTTTTCATTTTGGATCAGAAAAGTTCATGGATGAGATCAGAAGGTTCTGGAAATAAAAGGGAATCTTGGAGATGATCTAGTCCTGCATTTTTTTTTTTTTTTATCCACATGGTCAGCCTCCTTTTTATTTATCTATTCATTTATTTGGAAGATTTTATGTTTAATTGATCTCTATACCCAACATGGGACTTGAACTCACAACTCTCAGATCAAGGGTCACGTGCTTTACTGACTGAGCCAGCCAGGTCCCCCTTCATTTTTTTTTTTTAAGTAACCTCTACTCCCAACGTGGAGCTTGAACTCATGACCCCCAGGGCGGACTCCCTTTTTAGTGTTGGGAGCCTCTTCTGTAAAATCGATCAAAGTAGATGCTGTGGGTGAAGCATCTACCGCTGCTTTTCCCGACCCTCACCACATGAGGAGGTCTTCAGACACATTCAGGGGCCTTGGGTTCTATAAAGCACAATATGAAAACCTCTGATCGCTTCACTTCTGTCTCAGAGGGCTGGAACCCAAGGCATTGGATAAAAGGCTTTACTTAGGTCACATGCGAGGCAGTGTAGATGGAGCTGGAGCCAGTCCCACACGTCTTGCCACTGCCCCAAACCCCTCTACTCACTCAACACCCCCCTACTCACCACTTCCTTCTCTTCCTTCTATTCTGCTCGTGCAAAACTACATTTGGAATTGCATAAGTGTGCACACTGGACACCCCCACCCCACCGCCAACATGGCTTTAAAAAGAAAGCAAACAAACAAAAAAAACCCCACCATAATCTAAGTCTTTTCCTGAGAGGCAGAGTTGATGTCTTTAACCTTTGTCTGTCGTGTTCTTGTCTGGGCCACGGGGATCTCTCCTGGTCAGAGGCGATGGTGTGTTTGTTCCAGGGCAGTATTGGTGGATAGCCAGGGAGCAGTTCAACAGCTACTTATTAAGTGCCTACTGTATATCAGACTCCCAGGTGAATCCTAAAGCAGAGAAACACTCCGGGATCCGGGAACAGCTGTGAATATCTGTGCCCAGGCCTCTCCCTACTGTACTCGGGTGCTGCTCTTACTGGTACACACGCTGCTGATTTGTAACTGCTTGTGTCCTTCCTTCTATTCACAGCACTTCTGTTTTCGAGCCCTGAAAGACAATGTGACGCATGCCCATCTCCAGCAAATAAGAAAGAACCTTGCTCACCAGCAGCATGACATCATGGTGAGGGTCATCTGTGTGGAGGAAGCTCTTGTTCCTTATCTTCTCTTTTAACCTTTGTGCCTTGAGATTTGCCCAAACCTTTCATAACCCAAAACCTTAGTGTCCATTTTCTCTGGCTACCCCTACCAGCTGGTAGAGGAGCCCTTGGTTTTTCCTAGTTTAATCCGTTTTTTAATCTGTTTGCTAAGAAACTTGATAGTTGACTCAGGGGTCAGGGACTGTGGATTCCAACCCTGACCTGGGGAGTACACTTTGAGTTTTGCATTCCAGGTGGCTTTGGTTGTATTTGCACTGTAAGTCTCTTGTCTTCAGTGATTGGTTTACCTGAGAGCAACAAACATTCTATCTCTACTTATAGATCATGTTTTTGGGTGTAGGAGGATTTTTGTTTTGTTTTGTTTTGTTTTTCATTATGAAAATGTTCGAACGTATGGAAAAATTTAAGAATAGTAGAATAAACACCTTATACTTACCATCGCAATTCAAATATTAGCCAATTGTTAATATTTACTACTTTTTCTTTTTTTTTTCTGAATCATTTCAAAGTAAGTAATAGACATTGTGACACATTATGCCTAAACATCTCAGCCTGCATTGTCCAAAAATCACATTTTCCTTCATAACCACGGTATCGTTACCATCCCTAACAAAATGAACAGTGATTCCCTAATCTTATCCAGTACCCAGCCCATATCCAAATTTTCACAGTTGCTCCTGAAATGTTCCGGGGTTTTTTTGTTTGTTTTTTTGTTTTAAAGATTTTATTTTTTTAATTATTTTTTAAAGATTTTTATTTATTTATTTGACAGAGAGAGATCACAAGTAGGCAGAGAGGCAGGCAGAGAGAGAGGAAGGGAAGCAGGCTCCCCGCTGAGCAGAGAGCCCGATGCGGGACTTGATCCCAGGACCCCGAGTTCATGACCTGAGCCGAAGGCAGCGGCTTAACCCACTGAGGCACCCAGGCGCCCAGATTTTATTTATTTGACAGAGATTACAAGTAGGCAGAGAGAGAGGGGGAAGCAGTCTCCCCGCTGAGCAGAGAGCCCAACGCAGGGCTCTATCCCAGGACCCTGGGATCATGACCTGAGCTGAAGGCAGAGGCTTTAACCCACTGAGCCACTCAGGCGCCCCAAAATGTTCCATTTTAAACCAGGACTCAACCAAAGGCTGATTACTTACTGTATCTGGTTATGTCTTATGAGGCTCTTAATAATAGTGTCCCCTCTCCACTTCTTTTGTTTAATATGTTTATTCTTTAATTGTGGTAAAATACACATAACAATTTATCATCTTAACCATCGTTGAGAGAACAGTTTCGTGACACAAAGTGCATGCACATTGTGCAATCCTCACCACCATCCATCTCCAGAACCTGTTTCATCTTGCAAAACTGTAACTCTGTCCCCATTAAACAATAACTTCCCATTCTCCTCCTCTCCCCTGCCCCCAGCAGCTGGCGGCCACCTTTCTTCTTTCTGTCTCTGTGAACCTGACCACTTTAGGGATCTCATATTTACATGCCCTTTTGTGCCTGGCTTATTCCACTTATTGTAATGTATACTTTTTTTTTCAGTGACACTGATTTTTGGAAAAGGAAGGCCAGCTATTTGGCGTTATACAATATTCCATATTCTCAGTTTATCTGTTTCCATTTGATGTCATTTGATTTTTCCTTTTTTAAATGTCATTCCTATAAATTAGAAGTTTGATCTAAGGGCTTGATTAGATTGAAGTTAAGCACTTTTTTTGGCAAGACTACATCAGGAGCAGTCAGAGGTGATAAGATCAGTTTTAACTTCTAAAATGGCATCGTTGGGGCGCCTGGGTGGCTCAGTCGTTGGGCGTCTGTCTTCGGCTCAGGTTGTGATCCCAGGGTCCTGCGATCGAGCCCCACATCAGGCTTCTTGCTCCTTGGGGGGCCTGCTTCTCCCTCTCCCACTCCCCCTGCTTGTGTTCCCTCTCTTGCTATGTCTCTCTCTGTCAAATGAATAAATAACATCTTTAAAAAATAAAAATAAAATGGCATTGTCAGGGTGCCTGAGTGGCTCAATGGGTTAAAGCCTCTGCCTTTGGCTCGGGTCATGATCCCAGGGTCCTGGGATCGAGCCCTGCGTCGGGCTCTCTGCCCAGCATGGAGCCTGCTTCGCCTCCTCTCTCTGCTTGCCTCTCTGCCTACTTGTGATCTCTCTCGCTGTGTGTCAAATGAATAAATAAAATCTTAAAAAAAAAAATTTAAAAGGGGCGCCTGGGTGACTAAGTGGGTTAAGGCCTCTGCCTTCGGTTCGGGTCATGGTCTCAGGGTCCTGGGATCGAGCTCCGCATCAGGCTCTCTGCTCAGCGGCGAGTCTGCTTCCCCCCTCTCTCTGCCTGCCTCTCTGACTACTTGTGCTCTCTCTCTGTGTCAAATAAATAAATAAAATATTTACAAAAAAAAAAAAAAAGTAAAAAATTAAAAAATAAACAAACTGGCATTGTCTTCTCTGAGGCCCAGATGAGGAATAGCTTCAGCGTCTTGATTCTGATTTCCGTAGACAGGGAAATTCATTTTTTTGCCTTTTATGTTGGCCTAGAATAGCTCTGTATAACTTAGCCACAATTATTTTGTAAGCCTGTTATATGTCGGCTACTCCAAATTGAGGTATAATTCCTCCTCTGTGGGAGCTGATGGTCTCTCGGGGCAAGGATTTGCTAATAGGTTAGGAGAGATCATTTCACCTTTTGCCTTAATAATTAAACTTCCATTTCTTTTCTGTCTTGCTTCAGCTGCTGCACAGATTCTGGAACCTCTGGCAGTCTCGGATTGAACAGAGGGAAGAGAGAGCGCAGCTTCCCTCACTGTGTGCTGCCCAGGACTACTGCAGGTAGGGGCTTGGGCCTTCTCCTTGTGCTCTCCAGGGACTGACTGACTGTTCTCTTGGAGAGAGCACTTACCCTTCCTTGCAGTGATGGCCAGCTTCAGAAAGGCCCTGCTATAAATCAGTGGTTCCTAAGCTTGTGTTTCCCTTTTGGCTCATTAGATGAGAGGTAGAATAGAGATGTTTGTACTGGTTCTTGGTCACCATAGTTCGGAATATGTGCCAGCTAGCTCCCTGCCTCAATCCTGCATGCTTTAGTGACATTCACATCTTAGAATTCAAGCACTGATAGTGTTAAAAAGCAGGCTCAGGCAAGTGTCTTATTCTGGAAGAGTGGAGAGTGTCCCAAATTTTAAATAAAAGCACCACATGTCTATAAGGAAAACTCAGTGTATAGGAAGGTAGGTATAAAGTGAAATATAAAAGTTGCTTGGATCCCTCCCTCTGATCCCTTAGTCTTACTCTTCAGAGGTAACTACTCTTCACTTTCTCCCTGCGGGAAATATTCAATATACCCTCCCTGCAGCCAATAAGCCAATCAATTGAATTCACATAGAGGTCCCGTTTTGGAACATTTTTTTAATAAGTCGGTGAGAATCTCAATATTTAACTATATTTGGAGTTACTAGGGTCAGTCATTATTTTAAATCCTGGTTTACAGAATTGAAGGCAGTTCTCACCCTGGGTATCAGTTTGGTGGAAGGAGCCTGTCACAGACCCAGGTGGTCCCAACACAGGCCCCAGAAAGTTCATGATAGGGGATTTCGTACGTATTACCTAGGTTCCAGAGACACTGTGCTTGGTGGTATAATTAAGTTTATAAGAAAATTGTCAAAATTTGGGGGCAAGCCGTAGTCCGAAACCAGTGGCTGACAGATGTTGTGTCGAATGATAGGTTCTTTTTTCCCCTGTCCTAGAATGAAACTGACAGGTTGCCTTCAATGCTGAAGATGTAACTACACCCAGATATTTTGGCCTTAAAAAACAAACAACATTTTTAAAACCCAAACCTGGACATGAAGTAGGCAGTATGTGTTATGTTATGTGTTTTATTTCAGAATAACATTGCTACGCAAGTGTATCAAATCATGGTCACAGTATATTCAGAAGAGGCGATATAAGCAGGTATGGAGTAAGTTCATAGTGAGTAACTCCACAGGCTTACATTGTCGGACTCATTTACTTTGGAAAGATTCTTGGAAAAGACCTTTGCTAAGAGGTCTTGGTGCTGCTGTGAAAACCTCAAAGATATTTCCCCCAATTCCTTCTAGTGATACTGGAAAGTCTGCGTCAGCCCCCCACCTTCACGTGCTGTGAATACACAGCCGTTCCATTCACATCGTTACTCATTTACTCTATTAGTTAGCCAGCCTTTAGGAAATACTGGGGAAAGTGTAGAACATAGTGCCGCATTCTCAGTGCTGAACCGTGTGAGGCAGGTACCCATAGCAGGCGGGAGGACATGGGGATCAGGCTCACGAGTTAGGAAAGGCAGATTGAGGAAGGATGCAGTTCCATTTTTCAGAAAAGCTTTATTTAAGTAATGTCTACATCTGACATGGGGCTCCAGCTCAGAACCCTGAGATCAGGAGTCACATCCTGTTCTGACTGAGCCAGCCAGGAGCCCTGGCTTCAGTTCCGTTCACTGAGTAGCGCCTGGGTGGCTCAGTAGGTTAAGCATCTGTCTTTGGCTCACGTCGTGATCCTAGGGCCCTGGGCTCGAGCCCCGTATCTAGCTCCCTGCTCCGCAGCGAGTCTGCTTCTCCCTCTGCCTGCGGCTCCCCTTGCTTGTGCTCTTTCTCTCTCTGACAAATAAAAAAATAAAGAAAAGAAGGAAAGACTCACTGAGCAGCCGCTGTGCCTCAGACACTGTGCTAAGCACTGGGGCTTAGCTGTGACGAAAGCAGAAAAAATTCCTCCTCCCACAGGCCTTATAATTTAGCCCCAGGATGGCAGTTAAGTGCAATATTGCAGGCCAGCTCAAATGATGGCCGCAGCTGTCTAGAGTGCTGAACTGAGAAGGGTTTGGAAGCCACCTTTAGGCTTGGGGGCATTTGTGTTCAACTGGTAGTGTCTGCACGGGCCTTTCAGGGGTTAGCGTGCTGCCTGGGCCTGGTTTTGGCCCTCCTTGTTGAAACAGGGAAACAAAAGCCAAACTCCTGCCTCCCCCACCCCCACCTCCATCTGTCGCTAGAATCTAACATGAGAATCTAAAGAATTTGACTGTTTACTCATAGTGTTGAGAGAGAATCTGAATTTTCTAGTAAGGTGTATAAAATCCTGTGGGAGCCGGCCTCTGGTTAATTTCTGTACCCTTTCCTGTTACCTACTTCTTCGTTCCTTCACAGCTGTGCTCTGGCCAGTTAAGCTGCCAGTCCTTCCCTGAATGTGCTTCTCACTGTACATGCAGTCTTCTGTCCCTCTGAACCTTTTGGCTCTGGTGTTACCCCATCCCCCGGCCCCCTGTGTGGCTTTGTCAGTGTATTCTGTGCCTAGGTGTTTCCCAGCCCCTCTCCCTGCCAGTCTGTGAGCTACTTGAGGGTAGACCCTGTCTCTCTCTTCTCCTTAGCACTGTGTGGACAAAGGGTAGGTGCCACTAATATTTACATGAGTGAATGAACGAACGAGTGAACAGCCAGATAAACTGCCATGGGTTGCTACAGAGTTTTTCTGAAGGATCATCTCTGTTCTCGGCATCTGGGCCATGCCAGCCCAGGGCATGGTTTGCCTTCCACACTTGGAAAATGGTTAGAATTGCTGCATTCTTTGACATTCCTTTGGATGATGTGACTCTTTCTGAAAGGACGTTGCCACTTGGTTTCTTAAACCCATTTAATGTAAGCTCAACAGAAGGTAGAGACCATTTAGAAAAGGAAACTGAGTGCCAGGGTTGAAAGATTGTGTTTATTCAAGATGGAAAAGAAGCAGAGTCTCTTATTTTCCCCCTAGAAAAAGAGCCCCTGACCCTGGGGCCCAGCAGTGGTGGAAGGTCAAAGGTCAGTGTTCTTATCTCTCCACACTGCTTTTGCATGGCCTGCGTCATATAGAAGGTCTGAAAAATAGTAAGAGCCCTGCTTAGTTCTGGGGTTTTTTTGGTTTTTTGTTTTTTTCCCAGATCTTTTGCTAACCATCTGACTGTCATCTAAGGAGATGACATCAGAGAACACCAAGTTCGTTAAAGAGAACATCAGTTCTTTCTATTTCAGGAAAAGATAAAGATATTTTTTATTGTGGGTTTCTTTCTTTTTAAAAAGTAATACGTAGAGAATGGCAAAACGTTTGCCAGTTATTGAAGCTGAATGTTAAGTTCATGGGGATTCGTTATACTGTTGCTTCTACTTTCGTTTACATTTGAAAATGTAAATGCCCAAAAGCAATATATAGACATTGTAATTTGAGATGTGTAGGAAGAGATAAAAGAAAAAAATTAAAACACCCGTAATCTTAAATTACATTTGGTGAGTAAATTTGGTATCTTTTTCCCTCCATGTGCGTGGGAGTATGTATACCATATGTTCACACACACACATATGCTTACTGTTCAGTTGTCTGTTGCCATGAAAAAAAATCACCCCGAACTCAGTAGCTTAAAACAATAACTGTGTTATTATACTTATGGGTTCTGGGGTACCTGGGTGGCTCAGGGGGTTAAAGCCTCTGCCTTTGGCTCAGGTCATGATCCCAGGGTCCTGGGATCCAGCCCCATATCAGGCTCTTTGCTCAGCAGGGAGCCTGCTTCCCCCTCTCTCTCTCCCTGCCTCTCTGCCGACTTGTGATTGGTGTCTGTCAAATAAATAAAATCTTAAAAAAAAAAATAAACAAAAACAGATGACCCTTTATACTTATGGGTTCTGCAGGTCAGAAATTAAAACAAGACATCACAATAATGGCTGGTCTTTGCTCCATGATTATTGGGGCCTCAGCTGGGAAGATTCTAATGGCAGGAGGTTAGCATTCTCTAGAAGTTTCTTCACTCACATGGCTGGTTCCTGGACTGGAATAACTCGCGAAGACTGGGCACATCTGGGACTGTTAACCAGAGAACCTACATTGGGCCTCTCCAAGAGGCTTGGATTGCCTTTGAGCATAGTGGCCTCAGGGGAGTCAGACTTCCTGTGTTGCTGCTCACTCCAAAAGTGTCTCAGTGAACAACACAGAGCTGTATGGCCCTTTATGACCCAGTAGCTCATATGGTCACTTTCACCATTCTCTACTGGTCAAAGCAATCACTGTCCCGCCCAGATTCAAGGGGAGGGGACTTCTCAGGGAAGGAGGAAATCCAAAGAATTTGAGGTCCTATTTTAAAAAGCACCGCCGTATATATATGCTTTTATCCCCACAAAGTTTTGGATCATGGAGGCATGTATATATTTTTATGTCAGTTGTCTATCTTCCTGCTGATAAATAGTAAAATAGTAGTAGCCTTTCGTAATTACAGTAAAATCAAAAGATATATTACAGCATGGGAAGAATGTTGATAATACACATGACAAAGGATTCATAAATTTCTTAAGATTCAAAAAGCCCATGTATGTCACTGAGTCAAACACTAGCAGTCAGAGAGTGAAACAGGCAGTGGGTATGAACACTTAGTACATAGGACAAAACATTTAGACTTATCCACGTATATACACATGTGTATACAGACACACAAGTAGGTAGAGATACTTAAACTTTTTAGAATAAAAATTTCTTACCCGTCATATTTCATTTTTCACCTATCATGTAGATTTTAATTTTCTCAGTTTAGTGTAGAAAGCAACCCTCCCTCTAGAATGTGACCCTGAAAGGTCTTTTTTTTTTTAAGATTTTATTTATTTATTTGACAGATCGCAAGTAAGCAGAGATGCAGGCGGGGGTGGGGGGAAGCAGGCTCCTCACTGAGCAGAAAGCCTAATGTGGGGCTCGATCCCAGGACCCTGCAATCATGACCTGAGCCGAAGGCAGAGGCTTAACCCACTGAGCCACCCAGGGCCACCACCCTCCCCTCTGCATTTTTTTTTTTTTTTTAATAATGTAAAATAGGGCACCTGGGTGGCTCAGTGGGTTAAGCCGCTGCCTTTGGCTTGGGTCGTGATCTCAGGGTCCTGGGACTGAGGCCCGCATCGGGCTTTCTGCTCGGCAGGGAGCCTGCTTCCCTCTCTCTCTCTCTCTCTCTCTCTCTCTGCCTGCCTCTCTGTCTACTTGTGATCTCTCTCTGTCAAATAAATGAATAAAATCTTTTAAAAATAAAATAAAATAATAAAATAAATAGATAATGTAAAGTACAAATAAAGGTCATTCTGTTCACTGTAGTGGCTGCGGTCCAGAGCAGACAGTCACTTCCAGCAGAGAGCCCTTCCTGCAGCCTTCCACGCATGGAGAAGATTCTGGCGTTGGCACCATCAGGAAAGTGTTCTCAATGCGAGAGCAGCACGCTTTCACAGGTATGCAGTGCCTCTCCTGTCTGGGCAGGCTTCTCAGGCTCTGCTCCCCACACGGCCATTGGTGGTGGTGTTCAGCCTCCCAGCCTCCCAGGCCCTGGTTCTTCCTGGTTTGTCAATTATGTGGGCTCATTGATTTCATCTAGCAGGAAAAGCCAGCCAGTATTTCCCCTGGGAAAGCTTTTGCTCAACTTTATTGCAAATGCTTTCAGAACAGCCTGAGTTCTATGCCCCTGTCCTCAGTGCAAGCCAGTGTGAGTTCTGTGAATGCTACCCGTTAGCTTTCTGGATCAGAGCGTGGTTGGACCTTGCATTGCCCTGGCAGGCATTCTTGAGTGTGATTTCCCTGAAATTCTTGCTTCCTGTCCTGCTAGACCTGGCTTTTTGAAGTCTTGAAATATAGTTGTCAACAAAATTAAGATGGGCAAGGAGCAGAGCTACGTCTTTTTAGCTCCCACAGAACCAAACTTGCCCATAGCAGGTCCTTGCTGCGTGTTGGCAGAAAGCAACAAAGAAATTATTCATCGCCGACTGTATGTCTGCCCCTGTGGTGGGCATGCTGTGATGGGAGACGGGAAACAAATACATAAGCTCATTCGCCTGTGACGTCAGCAACTTCATTAATAATTTCCTTCTCATAGCAGTCCCGAGAAAACAGGCTCAAGATGACTAATGACTCCCCCATGTAAAGCAACCAGTAAGTGGCAGAGCCAGAGTTTACATTCAGATCTCCTTGACACCAGGGACTTTCTCCTAGATGAAAAGGAAGATATTTTTGATGACTCCGTAGGAACTTTGAATCTTTGTGAGGAAGTAAAACTGATACACAAGAAACAATTGAAGGACACTTCCAGAGAAGAGATCCGCATGTCCTCACTTAGGGCAGCCCTGAGTTCTTCTAGAGCTGCTGAGGAAAGTCCCTGGAGGAAGGCATGCTGTGAGCCCGGGGATGAGGACGGACGGCAGGAGGGGGCAGGATGAGCAGGGCCAGGCTGAGGGCCTGAGCCTATAGAAAAGATAACAGATAAATGTTTGAGCAGGTGCACGTAACTAGTAAAGTGATGGTTTTGGAGATTGCCTGAGGAGAGTTCCCATCAATTTCGGACAGAGACGAGAGGGAGGGACGCGGGAGGAACGCTGAGAGAAGTTGCAGTGGTCCTGACTTCGAAAGAGTGTGAAAGCTAATCTGAGGGGATCAGCCAGAACTCTGAGAGTCCTTCACCCCAAATCCAAGGAGAAGCATTTACGGGGTAGCGGTGGGGAATTGGAGGCTGGCAAGGGGATAGAATTTACCTCTTCCCCTTCTGCAAAGACAGTGCCTTCACCTTTACCTACTTTCTGAACTGAGGTCTGGTTTAAGATTCCATTGGAAAGGGGCGCCTGGGTGGCTCAGTGGGTTGGGCCGCTGCCTTCGGCTCGGGTCATGATCTCAGGGTCCTGGGTCATGATCTCAGGGTCCTGGGATCGAGTCCCGCATCGGGCTCTCTGCTCAGCAGGGAGCCTGCTTCCTCCTCTCTCTCTCTGCCTGCCTCTCTGCCTGCTTGTGATCTCTCTCTGTCAAATGAATAAATAAAATCTTAAAAAAAAAAAAAAAAGATTCCATTGGAAAAATGGCTTTACTACTTAATACACACGCACTCCTTCATTTCTTCTGCAAAGTCATGATTGACTCTGTTACTTCTTTTGTATTTTGGCATGGCATAGGGATGGTTGAGGGTTCTCCTAACAGACTCAATCTCAGAACACAAACTGAGGGTTGCTGGAGGGGAAGGGAGGGGTGGGTAGGAGGGAGAGGGTGGCTGGGTGATGGCCATTGGGGAGGGTATGTGCTATGGTGAGAGCTGTGAATTGTGTAAGACTGATGAATCACAGACCTGTATCCCTGAAACAAATAATGTATTATATGTTAAAAAAATATCGAGGGCTCTTTCAAAATAGCCAAGAGGAGTTTCCAAAAGGATTTTTGTTGGAGACCATTCTTGAGACAAAAGGTTGGTGGGTGGGATACCTGGGTGGCTCAGGGGTTGAGCCTCTGCCTTCGGCTCAGGTCATGATCTCGGGGTCCTGGGATCGAGCCCCACATTGGGCTCCCTGCTCAGTGGGGAGCCTGCTCCCCCCTTCTCTGCCTGCCTCTCTGCCTACTTGTGATCTCTGTCAAATAAATAAATAAAATATTAAAAAAAAAAAGGGGGGGGAATGGTGGGTGAATTGGAGACAGGGTGTAGCCAGGAAGTTTGAGGGAGAACCAGAGCCTGATCTGGATTTGGCCTGATGTAGATTTTATCTTGTTTTGGTTGAGTTGGCTCTTTTTAGAAGACTGAAGTTTTTTAGGTTCCTGCCTTTAGCTCTTGAGGGAGCAAAGTGATGGGGAACCTGGCTTGGAAGCTGGAGAGCCCTGAGTTCAGACCCTTGCTCCACTGCTTGCTGGCTCCCTAACCCTGTGCAGGCCACTGGGTCTGTCTGAGCCTGTTTCCTCAGATGTAAAATGGAGATGGGTTGATATAATAGTCGTGTTTCATAAGGTTGTCATGAAAAGTGAAATAATGCCTGTGGAATACAAGCAGAATGGCAGTACAGAATATCAGCCTTCCCTGCCAATCCCTAGTGATATGTGACTTTTTTTTTTTTAAAGATTTTATTTATTTATTTGACAGAGATCACAAGTAGGCAGAGAGGCAGGCAGAGAGAGAGAGAGAGAGAGAGAGGGAAGCAGGCTTCCTGCGGAGCAGGGAGCCCAATGCGGGGCTCGATCCCAGGACCCTGAGATCATGACCCGAGCTGAAGGCAGCAGCCCAAACCACTGAGCCACCCAGGCGCCCCGTGATTTGTGACTCTTACAGTAAATGAATATTCATAGGTTCGGTTTGGAGTTTAGCAAATCAGAGTTCCCCCAAAATATATATGTTCTATCTTTCCATAATTCTTAGGGTATTTGTTTAATATTTTAGGAATATGGACAGAATTTGTAGTGAGGTCTCATGAATTATTACTAAAAATGGTAGTTTCTTAACCTACCAGTGGTCTTTTAGTATGCTGATTTGTCTTTTTTTTTTTTTTTTTTAATTGAGCTTAAGTTCATAGTGAAAGGCACAGATGTTAAGTAAAGAGTTTGGTGAGTTTTCACAAATTGTATACCTGGATAATCAACAGCCGAGTCAAGGTCTAGAACATTTCCATCACCCCAGAAAGTTCCCTCGTGCCCCCTTCCAGTCTATTTGCACCTCCCCCCATCCACCACCATAGGTAACACTGCTTTGATTACTGTCATCCCAGGTTAATTTTGCCTGTTTTTGAACTTTAAGTGATGGGATCATACAGTAGGTGTTCTGTTGTGTCTGGCTTCTTCTGAAGTTCAACATAATGTTTTTGAGATTGACCCTTGTTGCTTGGTAGGAGTTCAGTCTTCGCTGAGTGGTATTGGATGAATATAAGGCAATATTTTCACCCCTTTTAACATGGGTTGTTTCCAGTTTGAGGCCATTATGAGTAAATCTGCTATGAACATTTAAGCGGGTTATGTTTTCATTTCTCTTGGGTGGATACCTAAAAGCGGACTCTGGCTCTCAGGTGGGGACATGCTTCCTCTTACAGGGGGTCACATCATTTTACACCCACCAGCAGATAGAATGCTGGTTGTTCCACCTCCTCATTAACATCTGGTTTTGACTTTTTTAAAATTATTTTTATTTTTATTAACATATGATGTATTATTTTCTCCAGGATACAGTTTTATTAATCATCAGTCTTACACAGTTCACAGCACTCACCATAGCACATACCCTCCTCAATGTCCACAACCCAGCCACCCTCTCCCTACCCCACCCCCAGCAACCCTCAGTTTGTTTTGTGAGATTAAGAGTCTCTTATGGTTGTTGTTGTTGTTGTTGTTTTAGATTTTATTTATTTATTTGACACAGAAAGAGAGCACAAGTAGGCAGAGCAGCAGGAAGAGAGAAAAAGGGGGAAGCAGGCTCCCTGCTGAGCAGAGAACCTGATGTGGGGCTTGATCCCAAGACCCTGAGATCATGACCTGAGGGGAAGGCAGAGGCTTAACCCACTGAGCCACCCAGGTGCCCCGAGTCTCTTAAGGTTTTTGACCATCTTTTTTTATTATTATTATTATTTTTTATTATTTTTTTAAAGATTTTATTTATTTATTTGACAGACAGAGATCACAAGTGGGCAGAGAGGCAGGCAGGCAGAGAGAGAGGAGGAAGCAAGCTCCCTGCAGAGCAGAGAGCCTGATATGGGGCTCGATCCTAGGGATCATGACCTGAGCTGAAGGCAGAGGCTTTAACCCACTGAGCCACCCAGGAGCCCCTTTGACCATCTTTTTAACCGAGCCATTCTAGTGGACGTGGAGTTCCATCTCATTTCCCTGCTGACTAATAATATGGAGCATTTTTTTAAAATTTTTTATTTTTTATAAACATATATTTTTATCCCCAGGGGTACAGGTCTGTGAGTCGCCAGGTTTACACACTTCACAGCACTCACCAAAGCACAAACCTTCCCCAATGTCCATAACCCCACCCCCCTTCTCCCAACCCCCCTCCCCCCCAGCAACCCTAAGGCCAATCAGCCAGGATCAAAATCCTGTAGTTGGCAGTACCAAGTCAGATTGATTGCCTTGAAGGAAGGAATTCCAGAGGAATTCTGGAATGGTGCTGTTCCTGAGGGAAAGGAATTTGTAGGGTTTGAATCCTATGAAAGGATTCTGAAGGGGGGAAAGAGAAACAGGGATTGGTTTTGGATTGCTTGCTGTTTCTGAGGCAAAGGTAGGAGGGATAAGTGGGGTTCACTAGGGAGTACAGTTATGTGTATCCTCAGGAATAAGTGAAAACAGCAAAGCTTGTCTGGGGCATCGTGGTAAAGAAGCAGTAACCACTCCGAAGAGGCCCTTGTGGCATTTTACAGCTGCTGCCTGGCCTTTGAAGAAACCATGTTTCCTTGTAGCTGGCTTTATCAGTGTCTGTCCTGATCTGACTAATGGTTAGGCAGCTTTTCCTCTTTTCTGAGTGAAATCAGTCTGAGCTAATTTTCTTTCTTTGAATTCCAGACAGAGTTTGACTGATTCAGCCTTTACCATGTGCTTATTGACCATTTGTATATCTTCTTTTGTGAAGTGTCTATTCAGTTCTTTCCCCTGCCTTTTAAAAAATTTGGGCTTTGTGTCTTTTTAAAAAATTATTGATTTTTCAAAGTTCTTTATATATTCTTTGTTGGATATATGTATTGAAAATATTTTCTTCCAGGGTCACCTGGGTGGCTCAGTGAGTTAAGCCTCTGACGCTTGGTTTTGGCTCAGATCATCATCTCAGGGTCCTGAGATCAAGTCCAGTGTTGTGCTCTGAGCTCAGCGGGGAGTCTGCTTGAGATTCTCTCTTCCTCCCCAACTTCCCCTCCCCATGTTAGCATGCTCTTTCTGTCTCTCTCTCTCAAATAATAAATCTTTAAAAAAAGAAAAAAGAAGAACATTTTCTTTTGGTAATGTGGCTTACATTTTTATTTTCTCACAGTATTTTTTTCATTGAGAGCAATATATTTAACACACACACACATATATATATATATGGGAATGATCACAGGGTGGGGATCTATATATTAGCTAATATATATATTGAAATAAATTAACGGTATTTTTTGTTGAGCAGAAATGTTTAATTTTGTTACAGTCCAGTTCATCAAATTTTTTTCTAATCATAAAAGATCAGTGATTTGGGGGTTTTCCCTAAAAAATATTTGCCTACAGCCAGGATCTTGAAAGATATTTTCCAAAATTTTCTTTGGAAGCTTTATATTAAGTTTTACCATTTACATTTAGGTCTGTGATCATCCTGAATTTTTTCCATATATGGTATGAGGTAAGAGTCAAGGATTTTTTTTTCTGTTTTTCAGATTTTTCCAGCACTGTTTGTTGAAAAGACTTTTCATCCCCCCATTGAGTTCCCTTGGCACCTTTACTGAAAATCAGTTGTCCTTATAAGTTTGTATCTATGTTTGGACTTTCTCTTCTGTTTCATTTATCTGTTTGTTTATCCTTAGCCATTATTATACTCTCCTGATTTTTGTATCTTGATAGCAAGTTTTGAAATCGGTTCTTCAACTTTATTCCTCCTGGAATTTTCTTTTATTTGTTTGGGATTGCACTTAATCTGTATAGACATTTAGGGGAGATCGGACATCTCAAACTTACTGAGTCTTCAGTAAGTGTAAGTGAACATACACTTCTCCATTTATGCAGTTTTTCTTCAGTTTTTCTCAGTGTTTTATAACTTTGCATAGAAGTTTTGTATATATATTGTTCAATTTATTCCTAAAGACCTTTTTTTTAATATTCTTGTGAATAGAATTATTTTTTAAATCCATTCACTGTTTGTCCTAGTATATAGAAATACAGCTGAAACTTTTTGTTCTGTGACCTTTCTAAATTTACTTAATGGTTTGAGTCTTTTTTTTAATTACATAGTTTTCTGCATAAATAATCCTGTTATATGCAAATAAGGACAACTTACTTTATCCTTTCCAGTCTGTAGGCTTTTATTTCTGTCTTCATTAGCTAGCATCTCTAATGAAGTATTGAATAGAGGTAATGAGAGGATACATACTTGTCTTTTTTCCAATCTTAGGGGGAAAACAAAAGCAGTCAGTATTTCACATTATTTTTGTAGATACCCTTTATCAGATTGAGAATATTGCCCTCTATTCATAGTTTATTGAGAATTTTTATTATGAAGGTGGTTAAATTTTGCCAGATGCTTTTTCTGCATTTATTAAGATGATCATATGTTTTCCTGATTTCACGTATTAGATCAGCCCTATATTTCTGAGACAAACCCCACTTGGTCATGATATATTATTTTTTTCACGTGTTGTTGATTTTTAAGATTTTATTTATTTATTTGACAGAGAGGGGGATCACAAGTAGGCAGAGAGGCAGACAGAGAGGAGGAAGCAGGATCCCGACCCAGCAGAGAGCCCAAAGTGGGGCTTGATTCCAGGACCCTGAGACCATGACCTGAGCCGAAGGCAGAGACTTAACCCTCTGAGCCACGCAGGCACCCCAAGTGTTGCTGATTTTGATCTGTCAATGTTTTCTTAAAAATATTTACATGTATTTTCATGAGGGATCGTGGTTTTAGTTTTCTGGTATTTAAATTTGTTATGGAATTTGCTAGTGAAATTATCTGGACCTAGAGTTTCCTTTACAGAAAGGTTTTTGATTACAGATATAATTTTGAAAATAGATACAGAGGGGTTGCCTGGGTGGCTCAGTGGGTGAGGCCTCTGCCTTCAGCTCAGGTCTTGATCTCAGGGTCCTGAGATCGAGCCCGCATTAGGCTCTCCGCTCCGCTTGGAGCCTGCTTACCCTCCCTCTCTCTCTGCCTGCTGTTCTACCTACTGGTGATCTCTTTCTCTGTCAAATAAATTAATAAAATCTTTAAAAAAAAAAAAAAAGAAAGAAAAGAAAATAGATACAGAGCTACCAAGAGTTTCTTTTCATGTTAGTTTTGGTAAGCTCTGTTTTTCAAGGAATTTTTCATTCTATCCAAGGTGTTAAATATATTAGCAAAAAGCTTTCATGAAAGTGCCTTAATATACTTTTAATGTCTGTAGAATCTCTGATGATACCTCCTTGTACATTCCTGATTTTGGTAATTTGTATTTTTTTCTCTTTATTCTTTAAATTTTATTTATTTATTTCCCAGAGAGGGGGGGGGAGTGAGAGAGGGAACACAAGCAGGGGTAGCAGGAGGGAGAAACAGGCTTCCTGCCAAGCAGGGAGCCCAATGTGGGGCTCGATCCCAGGACCCTGGAATCATGACCTGAGACTGAGTCACCCAGGTGCCCTTTTCTCTTTATGCTTGATCAGCCTTGCAAGGAGTTATCATGGGTTTTTTTTTTTAACTTTTGTTTGCTAATTTTTTTATTGTATATTTTTCTTACATTGATTCTAGCTCTTTATTTTGTATCTTTCTACTTACTTTGGATTTAATATGCCTTCCTTTTTTTTTAAAACATTAAGACAGAAGCACAAGGGCGCCTGGGTGGGTAAGTGGGTTAAGCCTCTGCCTTCAGCTCAGGTCATGATCCCAGGGTCCTGGGATCGAGTCTCACATTGGGCTCTCTGCTCATCAGGGATCCTGCTTCCCCCCTGACCCTGTCTGTCTCTCTGCCTACTTGTGAACTCTCTCTCTGTCAAATAAATTAAAAAAAAAAAAAAGATGGAAGCACAAATCACCCATTTTTTTTTTAGATTTTATTTTATTTTATTTTATTTTATTTTATTTTTAGCAATCTTTACACCCAACATGGGGCATGAACTCACAACCCTGAGATCAAGAGATTCATGCTCCTACAGCTGAGCCAACCAGGCATGCCCACCCATTCTTTTGTTATTGGCAATAAATTATAAATTTTAAATCTGTCTCTTGTGAAAATTTTAAGCTGCAAGGTTTCCCTCTGCTTTAGCTTTATCCCACAAATCCTGACATGCTGTATTTTTATTATCATTCAACTAAAAATATATTCTGATTTCCTTTGTGACTTCTTTCTTGACCTGTGGTTTATTTAGAAATATGTTATTTGAGGGGCACCTGGGTGGCTCAGTGGGTTAAGCCTCTGCCTTCGGCTTAGGTCATGATCTCAGGGTTCTGGGATTGAGCCCCACATCGGGCTGTCTGCTCAGTGGGGAGCCTGTTTCACCCCCCACACCTGCCTCTCTGCCTGCTTGTGATCTCTCTCTCTCTCTCTGTCAAATAAATAAAATCTTAAAAAAAAAAAAGAAATCTGTTATTTAATATCCAAATAGGAATTTTCTTGATACATTATTGTTTTTAATTATTATTTAATCCATTGTGGCTAGAAAACGCCTTATATAACTTCAGTTTTTGAAATGTATTAATATGTTTTACAGCCGAATATATGTGATCTGATTTGGTGCACCTTCGATGTGTACTTTATTTTTTCCTGTGTGTACCTTAAAAGGATATTTATACTATACTTGTTGGATACAGTGTTCTGTAAATGTCTGTTAGGACAAGCTGGTTGGTAGTCATCTTCAAATTTTCTGTATCCTTGTAGCTTTTGTTTGTTGTTGGGTTTTGTTTGTTTTTTTTCATGGTTATTTCATATTTTATTGGACTGATTACATTTCACCATTTGAGACATAAAGCTAACATAGGACTAAGAATGTAGAATAGGAAAGTGGGAGAAACCATCCACAAATTTGAGTCAACTTGAAAGGTCCATAAATCTTTGTGTTTGAATTGAAGGAAAAATCTGTTCAGAGCTGAAGAGAGGTCCTTGGTTTTTAACAAAAATCTCCTAAAGCCTTTATTTTTTTTTTTTTTTTTTTTTTTATATTTTATTTATTTATTTGACAGAGATCGCAAGTAGGCAGAGAGGCAGGCAGAGAGAGAGAAGGAAGCAGGCTCCCCGCAGAGCAGAGAGCCCGATGTGGGGCTCGATCCCAGGATCCTGGGACCATGATCTGAGCCGAAAGCAGAGGCTTTAACCCACTGAGCCACCCAGGCGCCCCCTAAAGCCTTTATTAATACAAGAGTTAGTTTATGGAAAAACTCTGAATTGTGCAAAATCCCATTAGGCAGGAGAAATGGGCAGGATAGAAAGACATGGGCAGTGGGGGCAGCCAGTCTGCAGGCAGGATGTCTGGGCTGGAGGCCACACCTCAGGTCCAGGACCTGTAGGTAGAACCAGGCTGGAAGAGAACTGTAGAGGCAGAGGTTATTGGTGTTCACTCAGTCAAAGCCCTGGCTTTCCAGTCAGTCTCCAGGATGCAGATGCTTTCCTCAGGCAAGGTATTTGTTTGTTTTTTAAGTATTTTATTTATTTGAGAGAGAGAGATAGCAAGAGTGAGCATAAAGCAGAGTGGGAGAGGGAGAAGCAGGCTCCCCACTGAGCAGGGATCCCAGGACCCCAGGATCATGACCTGAGCTGAAGGCAGACAGTCAACCAACTGAATCACCCCCCACCTTGGTTTTTTTGTTTGTCTGTTTTTTCTATCGATTACTAGAGAGAAGTGTTAAAATTCTCTAGCTATGATTATGGATTTTCTATTTTTCCCGATAATACTACCAGTTTTACTTCATGCGTTTGGAATCTCTGTTATTTGGTCCATGTATAGTTTAGATTGTTATGTTTTCCTCATGAACTGTCCCTTTTTATCATTTTGAAATGAACCTCCTTATTTTTGGTAATATTTCGTTTCTCAAAACCTGCTTTGACTTTTATTAAAATATCCTCAGCAGCTTTTTCTGTATTTATAGTTTATGTGGTTTACCTTTCCCTCTATTTGTCTTCATATTTAATAAAGCTTTCCTCTTATGTCTTTTTTTTTTAAATCTAGTCTGACAATCTCTGCTTTTTTATTTTCATTTATTTATTTATTTGAGAAAGAGTGAGCAAGTGAGCATGAAGGGGTTGGGATGGGGAGAGGGAGAGGGAGAATCTCCCAGGCAGTCTCCACACCAAGCATGGAGCCCAGCTTGGGGCCTGATCCCATAACACTGAGCTCACAACCCAAGCCAAAGCTGAGTCAGATGCTCAACTGACTGCACTACCTAGGGATTCCTGACATCTCTGCTTTTTTTTTTTTTTTTTTTTAAGATTTTATTTATTTACTTGACAGACAGAAATCACAAGAAGGCAGAGAGGCAGGCAGAAAGAAAGGAGGAAGCAGACTCCCTGCGGAGCAGAGAGCCCAATGTGGGGCTCGATCCCAGGACCCTGGGATCACGACCCGAGCCGAAGGCAGAGGCTTTAACCCGCTGAGCCACCCAGGCGCCCCACATCTCTGCTTTTTAATTAAAGTGTGTGGTTCATTTACATTTAATGTAATTGGTGTGGTTGGGCCGAAGCCTACATCTGTTTTTTGTTTCTCTGTTTCCCCTTTTCTGTGCTGTTCATTTAGAATTTTTTAATATTCCATTTTATTTCCTGCATTGGCTTTTTATACCTTTTGTATTTTGTATTTATCATTTTATTTTATTTTTAAATGTTTTATTTATTTGATAGAGCAGGGAGAGAGAGAGAGGGCACAAGCAGGGGGAACAACAGTCAGAGAGAGGAGGAAGCAAACTCCCCACTGAGCAGGGAGCCTTATGTAGGGCTTGATCCCAGGACCCTGGGATCATGACCTCAGTTGAAGGCAGGCGCTTAGCTGACGAATCACCCAGCTGCCCCTCTTTTGTTTTTTTTTTTTTTTAAGATTTTACTTATTTATTTGACACAGAGAGAGATCACAAGTAGAGCACTAGACATAGGGAGAAGGAGAAGCAGGCTCCCTACTGAGCAGAGCCTGATGTGGGGCTTGGTCCCAGGACTCTGGGATCATAACATGAGCTGCAGGCAGACACTTAACCGACTGAGCCACCCAGGCACCCCTCTTTTGTATAGGAATTAACAATACACATTGTTAGACTTACTACAGTTCTATTCAGTTCTGTTGTACCACTTCATGTTAAATATAAGAACATAAAAACAGTAGAATTCCTTTCCTCCCCATCATGTTTCTTTTTTTTAAGATTTTATTTATTTATTTGACAGAGATCATAAGCAGACAGATAGGCAGGCAGAAAGAGAGAGAGAGAGAAGCAGGCTCCCTGCTGAGCAGAGAGCCCGATGCAGGGCTCAATCCCAAGACCCTGAGATCATGACCTGAGCCGAAGGCAGAGGTTTTAACCCACTGAGCCAACCAGGCGCCCCCCTCTCCATTTTTGATAGTATTTCTTGTCATATATTTTGCCCATGTAATTTTTGGTTTAGACAGAATTCGTTTTTAAAAATTAAGAGATTAAAAAAAATCTTTTATATTTACCCACATATTTTCCATATCTAATATGGAAAATTGTTTCTTCAATTTGTGAGTTTTCATCTATATGCTTTTGTCCTTTAGCATCTTTTTTTTTTTTTTAAGATTTTATTTATTTATTTGACAGAGAGAGATTACAAGTAGGCAGAGAGGCGGGCAGAGAGAGAGGAGGAAGCAGGCTCCCTGCTGAGCAGAGAGCCCGATGTGGGACTCGATCCCAGGACCCTGAGATCATGACCTGAGCCGAAGGCAGCGGCTTAACCCACTGAGCCACCCAGGCGCCCCTTTAGCATCTTTTTAAAAGATTTTATTTATTTATTTGACAGAGATCACAAGTAGGCAGAGGCAGACAGAGAGAGAGAGGAGGAAGCAAGCTCCCGCTGAGCAGAGAGCCTGATGCGGGGCTGGATCCCAGGACCCTGAGACTATGACCTGAGCCGAAGGCAGAGGTTTAGCCCATTGAGCCACCCAGGTGCCCTGTCTTTTAGCATTTTTATACTATAAATCAGCTGGAGAGAAATTATCTCAGCTTTTGTTCATGGTTATTTCACTCTTGGTCTCATTTTTAAAGGACCTTTTCGTGGATATAAAACAATGAGTTTCTCTACCCCCTCACTCCTGAATCAATCAGTCTGTCTATCTTTATTTATTTTTATTTATTTATTTAATTTTATTTATTTATTTAAAGATTTCATTCAGGAGAGAGAAAATGAATGAGCATAGGAGGGGGCAGAAGGAGAGGGAGAAGCAGACTCCCCACTAAACAGGGATCCCGATGTGGGGCTTGATCCCAGGACTCTGAACCAAAGGCAGACCCTTAACCATCTGACCCACCCAGAAGACCTCCCAAGTCTTTTAAAGACATTCTTCCCTTGTCTTCTGGCCTCCATTATTTCTGGTATAAAGGCATCCATCATTTGTATCATTTTTCCCCTAAATGTAATCTGTCTCTCTTACTTTGCTTTTAAGATGTTTTTATTTATCTTTGGGTTTTGTTTTGTTTTATTTTAAAGATTTTATTTACTTAGGAGCACCTGGGTGACTCAGTGGTTTAAGCCTCTGCCTTCGGCTCAGGTCATGGTCTCAGGGTTCTGGGATTGAGTCCTGCATGGGGCTCCCTGCTCAGCGGGGAGCCTGCTTCCTCCTCTCTCTCTGCCTGCCTCTCTGACTACTTGTGATCTCTCTCTCCTTGTCAAATAAATAATTAATATCTTTTTTTTTAAAGAGACGGGGAGAGGGAACACAAGCAGGGGGAGTGCATTTCCAGAACTTTTTCATCATCCCAAACAGAAATTCCGTATCCATTAAACACTAACTTTCTATTTCCGTCTATTCCCAGCCCTGGGAACCTCTAAACTACTTTCTGTCTCTGAATTTGGCTATTCTAGGTGTCTCATATATGTTTGTAATTGTGTAATATTAGACCTTTTGTGTCTCGCTTATTTTACTTGGCATAATGTTTTCAAGGTTTATCCATGTCATAGCATGTATCAGAATTTCATTCTTTTTATGGATGAATAATATTCCATTGTATGGATATACCACAGTTTGTTCATCTGTATGTTGATGGACACGTGAGTTTTTACCTTTTGGCTATTGTGAATAATGCTGCTGTGAACACTGGTGTACATACATCTATATAAGTCTCTGTTTTTCATTCTTTTGGTTGTATACCTAGAAGTAGAATTACTGAATCAAATAATTCTGTGTTTACTTTTTGAGAAGCCACCAAATCATTTTGGTTCTTTTTTGCTTTTGGTTCTATTTCTCTGCCAAGATTCCCTGTCTGGTAACTAATTTTGTTCATTCTTCATTTAAGTACACACACTTTAATAACTCTTTCTAAGTGTTTGCTGATTCCAACATTTGGGTGATTGTTTTTGTAGACAGCTGTTTTTCCTTTAAAGGGTTTTGCCTTTTATTCTGGTAGACAGTAATTGCTCTTTATTCTTGTGCTTCCTGTTGATCCTATCAAGTGTGGTTCTGTTCATTCTTTGTGTGGGGTGTGTGTGTGTGTGTGTGTCTGTGTTTTAAGATATTTTTAAAGTAATCTCTACACCAAGTGCAGTGCTTCAGCTTACAACCCTGATATCAAGGGTTGCACGCTGTACCATGTGCCCCATGTGTGAGTCTTTTTGATTTTTGTCTTCAGAGTTAGGGCATGGCGCTTATTCCTGAGGCCATCCTTTCTGAATTCTGGGGTTCCCAGAAAAGTGTCTTCATTCAGACTGGGCCAGAACTCCCATCTCCCAGCCCTTTCCAGCTTCTGGTAATCTCCATCCAGCAGTCAGCCCTGAAGAGGCCACTCTGCTAGGTCTCACAGAGCCTGCTTGTATAGCCTTACTTGTGGACTGGGCAGACTCACAGAGAAAGTGAGGTACACACTTGCAGTGTGCAGGGTGTGTGTGAGCGTGCCTCTGAGGTCTCTACAGGTTCTAGAAAGCCATAGATGCATACATTCCTTCCCCTGCAGTCTTGAACTCTATTCTCTACCCCAACTGAGTGAGACTGGCCTGTTCTGCTTGGACTCAGTGGCCCTGCCCCTGGTGTCCAGAACGTGCCCTCAAGGCAGAAAGCCTGGGCGGCCACAGGGCTCACCTTACTTGCTTCTCAACTCTAAGGATCACAGTCTATGTTGCCTCTTGTCCAGGGCCTGAAAACAGTTGCCTCGTGTATTTTGTCCCGTGCTTTTGCCAACGCATGGCTCCTAGTGGCTGTTGACCAGTGCTGCGTTTGTGGGCCTTCACATCATTGTGCTGAGTGGGGAGGCCGAGGCAGAGGTGACAGAGCAGTGGTTCTCAAACCTGTCTCCCTGTCTACCTCACATGGAACACTTCTTTTAAATATTCTTTCCTGTGGCCCACTTCAGACTTGCTTGGTCAGCCCTGGAGACCTGGCCTCTGTTTTTAACCACTTCCCCTAAGTATTTGTGTAACAGCAACCAGGCCGGTCAGCCCGGACTAGAAAGGATTTCAGTACTGACCATTGAGCACTGTTGGTATTTCAGTGTGGAACTGAACTAATGAAGAGCCAGCGTCTCAAAGTCAGTCTTATTCATACTGTGCAAATGCTTGGCTGACACCGGAAACAACTTGGAGAGGACTGGGTCGTTCATGGGGCTTTTTGGCCACTGCTGTCTGCTTTCCTTCTCTTTCTCTTTCCTTCCTCTCCCATCTCAACTTATTCACCTTTTAATAGCCTAAGGGAAAAAAACCCCAATTATTTGGAACTTCTCATTCTTTTTCATAGTGATTTTGTTTTATCTTCAGTGCTTTGTTTCCCATTATTGTTATTATTTATCTTTTTAGGGAGACGTTGGAGAAGCAAGTATTTGCTATTTGGTGGCAGAAGATGTTTCAGCATCGAGAAAACCGCTTGGCGGAGAGGATGGTAAGTGGCCGTCCCTGAGGAGGTGCCTGGAACGGGCAGGACTTGCTTCAGACTTTGCGCTCACTGTCTCCTCTGCTCGGGACGTCACCCAGACCCACATTGCGGGGCATCCTGCCTGTGACCAGGACTCACAAGGCAGGGCAGGGCAGGGCCTGGGACATCTGTTGCTCTTGTCAGTGGAGTTTACATATGACTTCTGGGCCAAGGCAGCTCGTTAATGCCCATCTCTTTTGCCTTGGTCAGTAATTGTGGCCTATAGACTCTTCCTGGCTTCTATGCCCCCAGCTGCTGGACCGACTCTGTTCTCTCCCTGCCATCCTGCCCCAGGCCATCCTTCACTCAGAGCGGCAGCTCCTGCAGAGGTCCTGGTCCACGTGGCACCAGCGGGCAGCAGCACAGCACCGGGAGCGGCAGCAGACAGCAGCGGCCTGGGCCCACCACCGCCACCACCAACTCAGGAGGGCTTTCTGCATCTGGAGAGACAGTGCCCGAGGGCTCAGAACAGAGTGAGGGGCCGCTTCTGCCCCTGATGCTCTTCCCCTCTCAGGCCAGCTTCGACCATAGTGGTAGACTCTCAGCTCTGAGTGCCTGTTGGAGGGTTGTGTTAGTCTAGATCCTGGTTTTAAGTTCTAGAAATTTTGCCTGATATAGTCTATACAGAACCAGGGCTGTAGTGGGAGGATCCTGGGGTACTTCATGGAGCTCCCAGCCTCAGGAACTCGACTAGGGACAGACATGCTCCATGGATCTGAGGTCCTATCCACTGGATGCATCTCACTCACTGGGTGGGGTCCAGTGTGACCACGTCCAGAAAATAGACTGATGAGCCCGTTTCAGGATAGCTGAGCACAGGACCAGCAGCTGTGGCCTAGGGGCAGGTGGTGGCAGTTTTTACCACACCATATGGTTGGAGACAGGGTGGGGCAGACAGCCCACATGGACACAGCAGACACTGTCCCGCTTTTAATGCTGTTCTGCATCCACTTTGTGCTGTGAGGATCTCCCCACTCAGATTCTGGCCACATTTAATCTCCTGAGTCGCCAGCACATGAGTGTACTTCAGTGTACTTGAACCCTGTCAGTTTGGCTCCGAGAATTTGAGTAGATGCTCACTTTCCTGAGGGGAGAGCCCAAATCTTGGCAGCTCTTCAGAGGTCTTTTTTTTTTTTTTTTAAATATTTTATTTATTTATTTATTTGAGAGCATGAGTAAGAGAGCATGCTCACAAACAGGGGCAAAGAGAGAGGGAGAATCAGGCTCCTTGCTGAGTAGGGAGCCCAACCCAGGGCTTAAACCCAGGACCCTGCGATCATGACCTTTAGCCAAAGGCAGACACTTAACTGAATGAGCCATCCAGGTACCCCCAGAGGTCGTCTTGATTCCTCCCTCCCCACTAATTTAAGAACCACTAGACAGGGGCCCGGGACTGTGAGGGGTGTGGGTGGAAAGAGCCCTGGCCGGGTCCAGGCTGCAGTGCTGACTCCAGCCATCCCCACAGGAAGACGGGCCTAGTGCTGGCTGCAGAGTTCCACTCCGCACGGCTCCTGCACCGGGCCTGGAACAGGTGGAAGGAGGTGAGGCTTTGGCACAGATGCCACCACGTGTGGTTGTGGACAGGTGGAGCTGGGTGTCAGCGTGACTCGGAACGGGCATGTGGGCTTGTCTTCCACCCCTCGGCAGCCACCTGCCTCTGAGCACAGGAGACAGGCTAGGCAGCAGAGGGGCAAGCACTAACCTGGTTTCCTGAGGTGACTGGCTCAAACTCCCATGTTCTTCGGTTCTGGTCTGAACTCACTGAACCTAAAATTCTTGGTCTAACCATTTGCAGGTATCCTACTCAGGGTAAAAAGTGTGTCAACTGCCAAATGGCTTGAGCCTAAGTCAGGCTCTTGCCCCATCTGATCCCCACAAAGCCCCTGAGAGATACCTAGTCATAGATGAGGCCTTGGCAGGGTGGGTGGGGCAGGTGAGAACCCCACGGGTGAAGATGGCGGCATGGCTGAGCCCCTCCTGGCCCCCACTCTGTCCGCAGGGCCTGGCTCTGCGCATTGCCGAGCGGCGGAAGCTGACGCGCGCCCGCCTGCACCACCGGTGCACCTTGCTGCGGGGGGCGCTGTGCTCCTGGGTGGTAGGGGCTTCTGCTGGTCCCTCGGTCACCCCTTGCCTCGGGTGGGATGGGGGTGGGGTGGGGATCTTGTGTCCCTCCCTCGGTCTCCCTGCCCCTCCCAGAGGAGTCCCATAAGCCTCCGTGTGCCCACGATGGTGGGTCTCTCAGCCACGGGGCTGAGCTCTGGCTTCCTTGCTTGGCAAAGTAAAAATGAGTGCCCTCTGGGGGGCCAGCCTCCACATCAAAGTGACCCCTTGTCCAGGAGGCCAGTGGCCTGACTTGCTAGGTGAGGACTTCGTAAGACCATCTTCTCTGTTATCCAGGTGCTCTACTGGCGTGGGACTCGGAGCTCTAGGCCAGTGCCCACTTCCAGCATCGCACCCCCTGGGAGGAGGGCCCCGGTTGAGGGAGGGATAAAGGAGGGAACTGGGCCCTGCGCCCGCCATTCCTCTCGGTCTCCCACAGACTTATCAGAGCCAGGTTCGGAGCATCCTCCAGGAGGTGGCAACCAGGGAGAGGCAGCACAAGGGGCGGCTACTGCGGTGAGTCTCCCCGGCATCTCCCAGAGGGCCTCAGGATCAGGGCGCCCGCTCCAGCCCCAGGCAGGGCCAGGCTGGTGTGGAGGGAGGGCAGCCTGGCTCCTTGCACTGCTCACAGCATTGCTGGGCTTTGCCACAGCAAGCACTCCATTCATTGGGTCACCCCTTGTCTGGAAGCTGCTGTGTGCAGACTGGGGCCTTGAGGAGGCAGCTGTCAACCTGGGCATCTGCGAGACAGCCCCCCCTTGTCTTGCTCCTGTCAACACTCTTCCCTCCTCTACAAGATTCTGTGTCTCCCCCTCCAGAGCTGCAGGGACCCCCTGTGCCTCAGCCTCCACTCAGTTGCCTCCCTGCTTGGCTCTCCAGGCCTTCCACGGATTCCAGAGGCATCTCTCACAGCCTTGGAGGTCACTCGCTCTCTCTGTTCCAGCGCCTGCTAAACCAACCTCTCACACTCTCCTTCCCGGCAGGCCTCCCTCATTCCACTCTTTTCCTTCCTCCGTATTTGTTCAGCACATGGTATTCCAGGCCGCCTGTGGGAGGTGGGCCTTGTGGACTTACCACTTCTACCCTCCTTCAGGGAGGTCCCCATCCAGCCCCTCAGGCAGAGTTCGCTGAGCGAACTCTGCAGCAAGTGCGGGGCAGGGGCCGACGGCCCTCCGCCACCTCCCGTCTATGTGCCTTACTGTGGTGTGACTCACCTGTACTGTCACTGCCTGGTCACCACTGTGTGTCACGTACATGCACGAGGACATAGTATTTGGTCTTGTTCACCGTGGTGCCCCTGGGGCTCCCCCAGTGCCTGGCACGGAGCAGAGGCTCACCAGCCCTGTGTCAAGTGTGTCACCATAAATATGGCTGTTGGTGAGACTGATATTCTTAGGTACAAGGAGTCTGTCCTCAATTGAGGAGTGGGCAGAAGAAGCGGGAATGACTCACAGGAACCTCCCCCATCTCATACGCACTGCTGACACCCTCATCTCCCCGGCCTGTGTTCCTGCAGGAGTGTGTTCCGTCGCTGGAGAGAGAACACCCTGGCCCGTGTGCACGAAGCCCAGCAAAGCTCCCGAGCACGCGCTCACTACCAGCGAACCTTGTGTTCCAAGGTGAGGCCTGGGGAGACCAGCTGGTTGCCCAGGAGGGTTTGGGACCTCGCTCCTGCGAGGGGGTCACCCCGAAGCTAGGCACTGAACAAGGAACCCAGGACATGGGCTCACTCATCCTCCTCCATGCAGGTTTGTTTGTTTTTTTTTGCTGGATTATGAACCAATATCTGTTAAAATAAAAACACAGTGAGCACACTGGTTCTTATCAGAACCAGTACTTCCGGGCGCCTGGGTGGCTCAGTGGGTTAAGCCGCTGCCTTCGGCTCAGGTCATGATCTCAGGGTCCTGGGATCGAGTCCCGCATCGGGCTCTCTGCTCAGCAGGGGGCCAGCTTCCCTTCCTCTCTCTCTGCCTGCCTCTCTGTCTACTTGTGATTTCTCTCTGTCAAATAAATAAATAAAATCTTTAAAAAAAGAAGGAAAAAAAAAAAAGAACCAGTACTTCCTACACATGTGGAATTTTCCACTGGGACAAGCCATGTCAGTGTGGCCCTCCTTCTCTTCATCTGTCAGAGGATGTTCATTGTGGCTGATTTTGTGGCTGCAGAGGCTTTCTCAAAAGTGTAGAGCACCCCGGGAATGTGAGATTGTTGGTCATCATCTGTGGGAAGTGGCCCCAAAATGCCACCTGGTGGGGCCTGTCCTATGTGCTGCAAGAGGAAGGGCGTGCCAGCTCACGACCCTGTGAGGAAGGCGTATTATGCAACAGGGTAGTTCAGAAATGAAGGGACATGGGGCGCCTGGGTGGCTCAGTGGGTTGAGCCGCTGCCTTCGGCTCAGGTCATGATCTCGGGGTGCTGGGATCGAGTCCCGCATCGGGCTCTCTGCTCGGCAGGGAGCCTGCTTCCCTTCCTCTCTCTCTGCCTGCCTCTCTGCCTACTTGTGATCTCTCTCTGTCAAATAAATAAATGAAGTCTTTAAAAAAAAAAAAAAAAAAAAAAAAAAAAAAAAAAAAAAAAAAAAAGAAATGAAGGGACAGCAGTGGTCCCGGCACTGGGGGCTGTTTTAGAGAGGATTTTTGCCAGGAGCTCTGAACAGCAGTGGTTCTCCCACTGGAAGGCCGGGGAAGACTGGTCCTGACAACTTGGAAGCCTCCAGAGGGTGAAGAACTGTGACAAAGTCAAGGCCTAGTCTGCTGTCAGACTTGCTTGGCTTCCGGCTGGGAAGGGAGGCCTTTTTTGCAGAGAATGGAATTTGTGCCTAAGGAGCTGGGGAGCGGGCAACCCCGGCTGCTTGACTTCTTTGTAAAGTGCTCTGCTAGTGTGATTTCATGGATTGCATGAAGATGCACGCATCTGATGCACAGCTTCGTTCAACACCTAATAATGGAACAAATGCCCATGGGACGCCTTGACTTCTTGATGGCGTGCTCAGAAGTTGAACTCCTATAGAACAGTTCATTGCCTGGGATACTTTGCTTCCTGTGGGGACTGGGGGCTTTGGTCCATGGCCTGGGGTCTGTGCTGCTGGCCGGTGTTTTCCGGAACATGTGTGGGTGCCATGTCCCTGCTCAGCCCCACAGCGCTGGGCGTCCCGGGAAGTCAGGCTCTGCTCTTCATCTGTCCCTTAGGTCCTGGTGCAGTGGCGGGAGGCTGCATCCGTGCAGATATACTACCGACAGCAGGAGGACTGTGCCATTAAGGAGGCCCAGAAGGTGCTGGATAGGGGTGAGTGGAGTTCCTGGCAGCTGGGGAGGGGGCTCTGAAGGACATAGAACTGTCTCGTGTTCCATCTCTTCCCCCTCAGTCTTTGTATTCTTCTACCCTGTGTGAGTTTTCTGTTGCTGAGATAACAGTAATGCGGACTGGGAGGTTTCCACCAGCAGAAGATTGTTCTCTTGGCCTTCTGGAGGCCATGTCTGAAACTGGGGTGTTAGCGGGGCCATGATTCCTGTGAAGGCTGGAGGGGAGAATCCTTCCTTGCCTCTTTCAGCCTCTGACAGCCCCGGCAGTCCTTGGTGTTTACTGGCTCACAGACCCATCCCTCCAGCCTCGGCCTCTGCGGGCACAGGGCTATCTGCCCTACTACCACGTCTCTCAGAAGGACGCCAGTCCTCCTGGGTTAAGGGCCTGCCCTGCTCCAGGGTGGCGTCAGCTGACTACACTGACCGTCTTGCCGAGTCACAGCAGTTCGGAGGTTCAGGATGAGGCTCCGGGTTTGGGAGGAGGGGTAACCATTCAACCCAGCGTGTCACAGCGTTCTCTTCCCAGCCAGTTGCCAACCAGTTGATGTTCAGGTGTAAGACCGAGGCTTAGTATCTGATCCTCATGAAGGAATCAAGGGGAGGGAGTTTGCTTCCTTGTGTCGCTGGGTCCTTGTGTGTTCAGGGAGTAGTGGCCTTGGGCAGCCTGACTCCCTGCTGTACAGAGAGCCTGGGGAAGACCGTCAGATAGGAGCACAGGTGAGATGCAGGGAAACTGAGGCCCATGGCCCTGCAGTAGGGACATGAGCAGTGGTTAGAATAAATGACAATACAACCGGAAATGAAAACAAATTTTTTAAATCGGACTGGAGGGAAGACAGGTCAAGTTGTTGGTTTGCTCCAGGACAAAAACTGATAAACTGGTTTGGTTCTGACTGCACTATTTATGTGGCTAAACACACATCTCTGCTTTCCTTTGGACAGAACCCTGGGGGTCAAACATCCCGCACCTACTCCACGCTAGTGTGCTTCTCTGTGTCCTTAAGCTGCCCCCCCACCCCAGAAACCAGTGCTGTTTCCAGGTGTCTCCCAAGAAAGAAGTTGAGGGGTTTGGCCCATTCTGGGGCCTCTGTTTGGGCAGAGTTTTGGCATCAGCACTGCAGAGGCCTTGCCAGTGGGGGTCAGGTGGCCATAGCAGGTGTTAGAGGGGACAGGCACAGGCTGCACCCTGGACTGCAGGAGCGAGGGGCAAGCAGCTTTCCGTGGAAGGTGTTGGGTGGCACACGGTGGGCCCTGGGATTGCTGTGTCCTTTACAGGTGGTACAAGGATTTGGGAGATCACAAGACAAGACACTGTGTTCTCGGCACATAGCAGATGTGCACTCAGTGCCTGCGGAACCATTTCTGGGCTTAGTTAAGGCCTCGAGTCTCAGGCACACCTTGGCAGCCCGAGGGCGGGGCTGAGTGCTGGAGGAGGAGGAGTTCAGGGTAATGTGTCCTAAGACACATTCAACAGAGTGTCTGATACGGGCAGGGTCAGGTGCTGGCTGTGTGGCCCCATTAAGGCCTCTCTGAGCCTCAGTTTCCCCATCTGCAAAATGGAATAATAGTAGCTGCCTTGTGGGGTTGTCGTAAGGACCCAGTGAGAGGTACACCCTGGAAGCAGTATGCAGGAAGTATCAGCACTTGGGCCTAAGGCTTTGCCTCCAGGCCTACAAACCTGCCTTCCCTGCCCCCTCCAGCAGTTCCCAGAGGACACCTCCATCTTGGCATCAGTGCCTTAGTATCTGTTGTCTATAAAAGAAACTTGTCTCAGGGCTTAAGGGAAAAACCTAAAAGAAAAAAAAATAGAAGAAGAAGAGGAAAGTGCTTGCTCCCCCTTGAGAATCTGGTGACACAGAAACAAAATGCATGCAGTAGCCTCCGCCTGCTTGCAGCACCCAGAATAGCAGACGCTGTGCCTCCTCCAAGGCCTGGTTGGAGCAGCTTAGACTCTCTGAGCCTGGGTTTCCTCCCAGGCCAAATAGGGCCATGGCCCCCCATTCCTTCAGACACAGAGTCTTGTCCTCCAGGTGTCCAGTGGCCTTCCGTGGGCCGCTTCATGGGGGTACTACAGACACGTGGTCACTGTCGACAGGCGGGTGGTTCTGGTTGACTCTTTGGGGGCACAATAGTAAACGGCACACCAGGTTATGGTCCCTAGGGTGCTCATGGCCACTGAAGGTGGCCACAGCTGTCAACACACAGCGGCCACCGTCCCCATGTGGCGGTTTCACCGAGTGGAGGCTGACACCCCAGCTCTACCCCGACACAACCTTTTCAGCTCTCTGAACCTTGCAGATTCGTTTGTAGAAACCTCCAAAAAAGTAAACCCTGACTTGGATCTGCCTTAGGTTGTCTCAGGACGTGGTTTCGGCGCTGGCGGGACCGAGGCCAGAGGGCGGCCCAGCAGAGAGCCCAGCTCAGGAGGGCGGCTGCACACCATGGCTGGCGGCTGCTGCTGCAAGCTCTGGCCCAGTGGAAGGCGCACCATCTGGGCTGCATCAGGAAGCGGGTGAGGCAAGCGGCGGCTCCCGGGCCAGGAGACCACCACCTGGGGAAGAGGAGGGCTCTGTGGCAGAACCCACGACCGCCAGGATGGGTGCTGGGTGGTTGCCGCCCTGCAGGCACAAGGCTGCAGGGACCTTTCTGGGAAGGCTGAGGGAAGCCAGCCTCTGGGTCGGGTCTCCCCCAGGCACCAGATGGCCCAAGAGGGAAACCTAGCTCATCCTGAAGGGTGGGGTGTCAGAGCTCGATGCTCCTGCCTGGTACAGGAAGCCTTAGCTTCATCCAGGACTCTTCTTGGAGATGGGAGGACAGTTCTCTTGGGCCGAGAGCCTTTCACCACAAGGCTGTGCCCAGATGATTGGGATGCAGGGCCCTGACTGCTTTTAGCTGCTCTCTCTCCAGCTCCTGCAAAGGCAGGGTGCCCAGCTCCTGGCCCAGACCCGCAGCCGGGCCTGCTTCCGCCAGTGGAAACAACAGGTGGGAGCCAAGGAGAAGCCCCTTCCCCCTCCCACTGCCTCCTGAACCCACATTTATTATTTTTATTTATTTAATCTCTGTACCCAACATGGGGCTCAAACTCACAACCCCAAGATCAAGAGTCACATACTCCATGGCACCCCCACATTTAAAATTTTAAATTCCACCCTTGTCTGAGGGCTCCCCCAACCCTGGTCATTTCCCGGCACTGCCCAGTTCCTTTCATCTGTGACCTATACAAGCCCATCACTTCAGGGCCCTGTTTCTACAGTGTCACATTAGGGTATTACCCAAAATTAATATGAATGCATTTTAAGTCTTCACCAAGGACGTGCTAAAACACCAGGCAGGGTTGCATTGTGCCCAGCAGACCTTCCTGTGCCCAGCACTCTGCCCCACTCGCCCCCTTCCCCCAGAGCTCTGCCTTTGTTCTTCCCAGAGGATCACTCCTTGGTCCACCAACTCAGGGCCAGGCAGCACTGGGCCCTTCCCAGTGGAGGGAGGGCAGCCTTACTAGAAAAGGGTCTCAGAGTGACCAGGTCCCTTTGGTCAGAGTGGCCTCCCTGACTTCCATAATCTTCTTTTTCTGGCACATAGCTGGCGAACAGGAGGCGGGAACAGCAGGGCACAGCCCGGGCCCTGTGGTTCTGGGCCTTCTCACTACAGGCAAAGGTAACAGGGGCTCCACACCCAGCTGTCCCTGTACGCCTCGGGGGAGGCCAGGGTGGGTCGTGGGCACAGCCCTGGGGGGAGCCTTAAGCAGGGAGAACTGGGCCTCCTCTCCTCTCTCTGGAGGTGTGGGCCTCGTGGCTGGGCTTTGTGCTGGAGAGGAGAAGAAAGAAGGCGCGTCAGGAGCAGGCCGTACAGGCCTACCAGCAGCAGCTCCTCCGGGAGGGTGCCACACGCCTTTTACGGTTCGCGGGTGGCATGAAGGCCCTCCGGCAGCAGCTGCATGCCCAGCAGCAGGTGCAGGTGAGGGTCCCCTGCCTTCTCACGGGGAGCAGGTCAGACACAGCACGACTTGACCAGATGCCCGTTGCAGGCGGCTCACAGTCTCCACCGTGCGGTCCATCGCTGTGCCATGCTCTGGAAACAGAAGGTTCTGGGCCAGGACAGGGAGACTCATCCTACCACATCCACCATGCCCAGGAGGAGAGTGACATTTGACAGTCCCCTTTCCAGCTATGTTGCAGCTGGGGCTGGGGATGCTGCTCCGGAGACCAAGAAGCCACCAGTTCCTCATGGGCCCTGGGGGGCTCGGGGCAGCCTGTCCCTGGCTGCTGGGGACCCCCACCTCCTAGAGCTGTGAGTAGCCCATCCCTCGCCTCTTCCTCCTTGCTTTTTGCCTGGAGCAGAAATTTGCACTACACAAGGAGGGAGGTCCCAGCTGAACTGTGTGGACCCCTTTCTCTAGCAGGATCCTGTCCCTCCCATTCCATCAGCCCCAAATAAAGGAACCGCAGCCTCTGTTCCTGCAGAATGTGGGGGAGAGAACATATAGTTTTTAAAAAAGGAATCGGCTGTCGGGCAGCCCCGCCCTCACGCCCCCAGACCTGCCAGTCACCCTGCTTCTCCCCTTCCGACCAGGAAACCCCACTGTTTGTAACCTGGCCCATCCCTGCACACCGGGCTGACCCAGCTGTTGGCTCCCAGAGTGACCAGCACTGCCTGAGCCTCAGTCTGCTTCCCTTGGCTCCGGATCCCAACAGGGCCTGACCCGGAAGAGTCAGGAAGAGTGTGTTCCTCCTCTGATGTGGGAGGGGCACCTGTGTCACTGGGTAGCTGCAGAGGTCAAATGAAGTGAGGCAGGTGAGGCACCTCCACGACATCAAGCTCACTTCATTGGAATTACTGAAAGTACTCTGTGGCCCAGGTCCACTCCCCGTCACCTGCAGACCGTAGACCAGCAGTTTCCGTTTCCCTATAAGATTGGAGGGGTGGGACTGGATGCCCTAGGTAGGCGAGAGGACTAGGCCTGTTTTTCTTCCCAGCAATGATGCCCGCTTGGCAAGAAAGCAGCCTCGACGCCCACATTTCCTGCTGGAGCTGGAGCCGAGCCAGAGGCCCCTGGGGTGTGGCACCCTTGGGGTGAAAGGGTATATGGTGTGGTCCTAGGGTGGGTGGCTTCCTTTCCTTCCTGCTTCTCAGGCCAGGTACCAGGGCCTGACCAGCTCCTGTTGTCCCTCTGCTTAGGCCCAAGGCACCACAGGAATGTGACTCAGGCATGGCCCAGCCAGCAGGCCCTGCCCTGATGAGGCCTTTCCTACCAACGGCCTGGGCAGCCCTGGTCCCAAGCAGCCACCTGCCCCAGCCCAAGGCCCTGCTGAGTCACCCTGGCCCAAAGCTGCCCCCCACGTTGAATACAGGCCCAGAGCTACTGCCCCCTTCATCCTTCATGCCATGTGTGGTGGAAATCCCTGCCAGGGTAAGTCCTCCTAGTCACCTGGGGTCTTGTTCTTTGGTCTGGCCTTCAGTGCTCTTCTCACACTCTCAGTGCTGTAGCCACAGCAGTACTCACTGCTTCCAGAGCACTACCGGCTCAGGGAGATGGAGAGGGGCCACTCATGCCTTAACCAAGTAGAGGTGCCCCTGCCCTAGGAACACAGTAGGGAAAGGCTGCTGGGCCCCTGCTTGTGAAGCTCATGTCGCAGAGGTGGGGACCAAAGAAGAGCCCTGGACATGGATGAAGACACTGCAGATTACGAGGGTCCTGCAGGCCCAGGGGAAATACTTGGATGCTCAGTAGAAAGTGATGGGGGCTGGTTGGCAGCCGTGATCCCATGGGCCAGCACAGGGTGCCAGGAGCCAGGATTAAGTGGTGACTGTGGCTGTGGGCAGAGCCCATTGTGGGAGGCAGGCTAGGCAGGACCTGCTCCGATGGGTTTGATAAGGGTGAGGAAGGAATCCAGGATGACTTTTGGACTTCTGGCTTGAATAACTTCAGGAATAATTAGTTCCTTACTGAAAGAGAGAAAATGGGGCGGAGTGGGGGGCGGGGTAGAGGCCTGCTTGGGATAAAGCCTGAACAGTCTGTCGTGAACCTGTTAAATTTGAGATAAAGCAACAAGATTCTGAGTGTGGCCCTTGGGAAGGTGGTGAGGGCTGGGGAGCAAAACTGAGAGTCTGCAATGTAGTTGTTGAAGGTAAACCCCTGGGAACCAAAGAGGTCACCTTGGAGAAGGTGGCGGCTCCCTGGGGCATATGACAGCCAGATAGAGGAGTCTGGGCAGGGACAGCAAGGGGGTGCGAGAAGGCACAAGTGCTCAGTAATAGAGGAGACAGTGGCAGAGTTGGGGTCCCCCAAGAGTTGGTGCCCAGAGAGCTGGTCGAAGGTCACCAATAGAGGAAAGGAGGGTTGGGGATGTGTGGTCTGACCAGGACAATTGCCCTGGACCACTTTTCCTCACTGAACTGCAGGGGCACAGCTCAGAATGAGATGGGGGTCAAACAGCTGCTCAGGATGGGCTGAACCAGGCCCTAGGGTAGGGGTGGGACTGGACTGCACAGGTGTGGGGTGTTCCTTGCGCTGCTTGTGCAACTTCCTCAGGTCTGAAGAAAGGGGCAGGGCCAGGCCCGGCCTGGGTGAGCTGGTCAAGTCCAAGACCTCACCCCCCCAGACCCCTGCAGTGGGTGACCTGGTGCGTCTCCCCCAGTCTTCCTCCCTGCTTCTGTGTTCATCTGTTCTCCCTTTACAGGTGTCTGCACAACCCACCACCCCTGGGCTGACACACCAGGCCTCACCATCCCCAGCCAGCGTCCCTCACTCCCGCCTCCTGCTTCCTGGGGACTTCACAGGCACGGGGCCTGGGGCTGGCTCCACAGCCAAGTGGGTGCACCTGAAGCCTGACAGCATTGTAAATGCTCAGGTCACTCCCAGTACCTGGGATCCCTCCACTCAGCCCTGGCCTAGCCGCAAGGGTGGTCCAGATCCAGCTTGTTCTGTCACCAAGAGCCACATGGACCTGGAGGCTGAGCTTCAGAGTATCCAGAAGCAACTGCAGGATTACCAGACCATGAAGCAGAACCTCTCGTAAGACCCAGAACCGCCCCCCTCCCCGGCTGTTTCCCCAGATCTGGCTGTGAGGGTCCTTGGGCCCACCCAAGGTGCTTGCACAGCTGGGTGGGGGAGGGTGGGGGGGGCTGGCAAGGGAACTGCACCGCCCTCCTCGAGCCTCCCCACCCCCAGAAGTAGCAGATAGGCTGCTTCCCTACCTGGAGGCAAAGCCAAGGGCCTGGACAGGCTGGCAGCATGTGTCTCCCTCCGGCAGGTCCTGCCAGCGACAAGCAAAAAGCCTGCGCCGGTGGCTGGAGCTGAGCCAGGAGGAGCCCAGGCCTGAGGACCAGGAAGCAGAGCGGCAGGTGCAGGAAGAACTACAGGAGGTGAGGCCCCAGGCAGCCCTGGCACAGTTTCCCCCTCCCCTCCCCTGGTCCCCCACACAGCCTCCCCGCCCCCTCTCCCCAGGTGGAGCGGCAGATCCAGCAGCTGGCCTCTGAGCTCCAAGCCCAACGCCAACCCATCCGTGCCTGCATCGCCCGGGTCCAGGCCCTGCGGCGGGCTCTGTGCTAGTCATTGCCCCAGGGAGGCCTCAGCCCACCTCCAGGAACAGAACGCAAAGCTGCAATGAGTTTTTTTATTTCAAAAGGTTGCAATTAAATGAATTACTGTTCAGAAGTCTCCCACTTTTCATACAAAAATACTGTGCTACTGATACAGTTGAAAGAGTTCAAATGGCTTCTCCTGCAGGAGAAATTCACAGCGTCCCCGGGAAACCTGAACCCTGCCCCCCCCCCACGTCAGTGGCTCCCTAAGGACTATGTACCTGTTACCTGGGGACAGGTGTTATAGGCACTAACACCCCCCCTCCCCCCGCCAATACACCAAGGCTCTTCTGCTGCCAACACAAGCTCCTGAATCAATAGCAGCAACTTACCATGTTTCTGTGGGTCTGGATATGGGGGGGCGTCCCCCCCACACCAGGCCACCACTACCTGCCTGTCCATTCACTCTGGACCCATTTGGGGGGGTGGGGGTTCAACAACTGGTCTTGCCTACTAGAACGATGTCTCGCCAGCTCTGGAAGGTCACTCACTGGGGCGTGTAGAGCGCCACCCCCCTCGATCCCCCTCAGAAGATGCTGGCGGAGTCAAAGATGATGTGTTCACAGCCACAAATGCAAGGAGAAAGCTCTTCCCAAACAAGTGGGGGGTGAATTGGGAACAGAAAGCGGTTGTGTTAAAGGCCACATGGCGCTGCTCTGGGGGCAGCACAGCCTGGTCAGTGCAGGGGCGGCAGGGGGGAGGCTGAAAAGCAATGATGAGAGCAGCAAGAACAGAAAGAACCACCCGTCTTACAACAGAAATCAAGACCAACGGAACACCCAGCCAGGAGACGCAGGGTCTCCAGTTTATACAATAGGTTAAAAAGAGTCTCCAAAAGGTAATCTGAGATCATCTTGACCTGCATGTTCTCTTTAGATGGGAAGAGGAACAATATAGGTCCAGGGCCAATAAGGGCTCTGACCTCACCCACGCCTCAGGACGGTAGGAACTAGTCACCCAGGTCCCGCGTGGTCGGGCCCCATAGCCCGGAGACTGTCCCCTCCCTATACAGCCATGGAGGCTCACCAAAAAGACTTTCCCATTTCTGTTGAGAAAGCTCCTTCAGCAGCCGACGTCAGGAAGAAGGCTCTAGAGGGAGCCCAGAGCCTCTCCGAACCGGATCTTCTGTCCCGCTTTCAGCTTAAAGTTGAAGTCCTTGGGGGCCTCAAAGATGAGCACAATGGTGGAGCCCAGGTTGAACTCGCCCAGGTGCTCGCCCTTGCGCATAGGGATGCCCTCCTTGTTGGTGTGTGTCACGAAGCTGAAGTCATTGTAGGAGCCCTTGCTGTAGCGTGGGCTGTTCGTGTGCAGGTCCTGCAGGAGGCCCGGGGTAGAGCATGTGGAGTCTGCTCCTGGACCCAGAACACCTCTGTGCTGCCTGTCCCTAACCCAGCCTGGAAAGGGAGCTGGGCACAGCGATTTGGCCCATAAGCCTAACCAGAGAGTCACCAGTAGAAGCTGTGAACTGGGACCCGAGGGGGACCCAGGGGATTCAGACCCCACCCTTCTCTAGCACCCAGAACAGGCAAGGGGCAGCCCTGCCCCCCACTTCTCAGGGGAGGATGGCCACTAGCCACCCCCCTCGGACACTGGCTTCTGATCAGCATGCTCCACTCTGAGCTCCATATTCCCCTTGGGTTCCCAGCAAAAGCAAAATACAGACTGGGAGGTGAACCCCCTCCCTGTCCAGCCATTTCCAGATAAGCAATGATAGCATATAGGGGTGGGAGCTGGTAGAGCAGGGCCAAGCCTCTACTGGGGGCAGCTGTTCTACAGAGCCGGGCCTGGCCAGGGACACGCTCTTCTAGAACTTAGTCTTAACGGATCTGGCTCCATGGGAGAAGGGGTGGGGGAGACACCAAGTGGCCCAGAACTTGGGCCTGACTCTGCTTACCCTGTCAAAGTAGATGCGTATAGAGCCCACGTTGGTAGCCCCCACAGCCGTCAGCGAGAAGAAGCCGTGTTTCCAGTCCCCAGTGAGGACCACCCGCTCGTTGTGGCAGAAGAGCTCTTTGATCCAGCGGGCCATACCAGGGTTCACAGACATCAGGGAGCCTGTGGGAGCAGAGACACTGCCATTCCCCACCCAGCAAGAAGACCAGCCTCCCAAAGCCCCCTGTCCACCTATATCCTTCCAAATGCAAAGTGGGCTAGACCCCAGACTGCCCCCTGCTGCCCTCATGCTGCCAGACTAAAGCAGTCACCTCACAGCCTCAGCACTCCCAAGTGTGGAGCCTTGGTCCCTTGACACCAAAAAGCTTAGGACACCAAAAAAATTGTAAGGCTCTGGCCAACCTGGGAAATGGCGCCGGTGGGAAACGGTCCAGTCAGTGGGGGAGTGGAAGCAGTGGTAGTCCCCGGGGGCCAGGTAGATGACACAGTGGTAGAGCTCATTCCCTTCTCTAGTGACCAGCTGGTTCCTGAAGGAGCCGCAGGGGGGCGCTGCAGGAGGCAGACATGAGGGCCAGCTGTCAGACAAGCACCTGAGCCTGTGCAGTCTGGACATGGGCTTCAGGGAGGCCCCAAAGCTCCACAAAGCGATTTGTAGCCCTTCCCTCCCTGATGACCAGCCCAGCCACGCTGCCACAGGGTCTCAAGGCTGCCACCCGGCAACAACCCACCTGGTGGAAAGGACAGATCATCTGTGGAAGTACGTGGGCCCAGGAACGACTCCAGCGAGTAGGTGACCCCCTTCACCTGCTCCACCTCGCAGTTCTTCACCTGCCCGAAGTTCAGGATCTTCCCATCTGAGGGGCTGATCTGGAAGGGCCAAGAGAGGCTTGCTACCAGGGAAGCAGGGGGACTTGGGGCAGGGTCTCCACCTCCCTGGGGGCCCCAGCCTGGGAGGAGTACCCATGTGCCACCTGTGGGGACTGCTGGGACTGGTTGCCAAAGGCAAGGGCAAGAGTCCCATTTCCGGGGGAGGGATGGAGGACAGGGCCAGGCCTCACCACGCTGTGCAAGCCACAGACAGGCCGGGCCTGCGGCTTCAGCTTGCGCCGGAAGAACTCGCTAAGGTTGCGGTAGTGGTGCAGGTCCTCCACGGCGGCCTCCTTCATGTTCACCCCAAAGGTCCAGATGTACAGGCTATAGACAGGCCGGCGCAGCCAGTGCGGCAGCTCCACCTGGTTGAGGCGGCCCCAGGCCCGCGACAGCAGGCGCGTGGGCACCGACTTGTACAGGGCCACCTGTGGGCCACAGGCAGGCAGATGAGCAGATGGCCCCGCGTGCCCCTCAATCAGCCACCCACCACCCCCGGAGACGTGGGCACCCTGCCACGGCTTTGTGATGTGGTTGTTGCCCACTAGGAACCAGACTGAGCTTCCCAAACACTCCCACAAACTGAGTACTGGCCAAGACTGACACAGTGACTTAAACCCAGTGGTTTCAGTCACTTAATACACCAATAGCAACTGCCCCCATCCCCAAGAACAGACTGGCCTCTTTAGGAAAGGGAGGGGGTGAACAGCTCTGCTACCTGCACCAAGAGGCTGTGGCAGAAAGGGGCAGGAGCCCCCGGGGGCATGGGAAGGTCTACAGCCCAAAGCACTCGTTCTAATCTGAAGAGAAGGCAGAGGAACCCCCCCCCCCCCAGAGCAGGTGCTCTGGACCACGGTCACCAGGGGCGGGCTGCTAGGGCTCTGTGAGGGCACCGGGGGCTGCTTCCTGGAGGCAGAGGGGACTGGGCCCGGCCTCCCCCAGCACCCCCGCTATCTGCTGGCACCCCCAGCCAAACCCTCGGGCCAGGCGACCTGGAAGAGGATGCCTTTCAAGCCTCAGGTGCGGCCGCCACAGCAGAACCCGCCTCTAACTGGCAGCTGCTGCTTGTCAGCCCAACCCAGACACCAAGTCCCTAGGGTGTAAAGGCAATTTCATTCCAACTTTAAACACCTCTACAGTGTACTGAGTGAGTAGTGGCCCAAACTCTTCCCAGCTGACGCTCGTGAGAGTCCAAGGTTCCCTGCCTGGGGTCAGCCTGCCCAGAGAGCCCAGGGCAAGGGAGCCAGGCAGCCAGACAGCCCTCAAGGGTGCGGCGGCCAGGTCGCTCAGTCACCCAGCACTGCCTGGGGCTCCCAAGTCCATCCACACCCTAAGGGGCCCAAATAGGCATTAGTCCTCCTCAATCACCCTCTGGCACCCAGGAATTAATTTGCATTTCTCTCAAAATCACCTCTAAGCTCTCCTCTGCCCAAACACAGGAAATCTCCCAAACACAGGAAACCATTTTCTGAATTCCCAGTATAGGTTTCTTCCAGAAGCAGAGCCCCCAAATGGCACAGTGCAGGCAAGAAAAGGCAGTGCAGAGCAGGCCATCAGGGCCACCAGCCTGCTTGGACTTCCCAACCAACTTGCCTGTCAAAATGACCATCCCCAAGGGCTCAGCACCCACACCATCAGCTCTAATCTGACAAATGTCTCCTGCGTTTCTGTGGGCCAGGTCCCAACCTTAGGCCTACCCCTGGAGGGTAGGGAGGGGGAGCTGGGCCAGCAGCCTGTGCACACTTACCCTGCTCACGGGCCTCCATCCCACCCGGCTGAGCGGTCTGAGGGCACCGAAGGGCAGGAGGTAGTAGAGGACCGTCAGGGGCCAGGAGCGCAGTTTCAGGGCAGGTCTGGACATACAGCTCAGCTGTCCCAGCCTCCGCCTCAGAGCCAGCTGGGGGAAGTGCAACCTAGAGAGCAGATGTCCATGCATGGCCAGGTCAGCTGGCAGGGTCTGGGAGGCCCCACCCCGCCCTCAGCAAGCCTGCCTTGAGGTTCCTCAACCCAACCCCAGGCTGAGGTGGGGGCTCATCTGCCTTTGCTCGGCAGACTCCCATCCCAGTCTCACCCCAGCCTACCAGTTAAGGGGGACTAGGAATCGGGGGCAGCACAGGGAAGACGGGGTGCACAGCCTGCATGCCAGCCCCCCACTCCTGGGGCCAGCTGTGGCCACAGGGCCCCCAGGGGGAGACAGTTGGAGTCAGAGACCCAGCGGTGCAGCAGCACACAGCAGCGGGGCGCGACTGCAACCGCTGCACGGTAGCATCTTGGAGAATCTCTTCCTGGCGCTAGGCCTCATTTCCTCATCTGATAAATGAAGGGATTGGGCCTGACAAGATCCCAAAGGAAAAGCCTAGGAACATGCACCTGCACACACAGCATACCCTGAACAGCTAAAGCTCCATCCACCTGCCTGGTCTTTCTACATCAGATCAGGTTCTCCAAAGGAGACGCAGAGGCTGGTGGGGGGAACCCCCTACCAGCTCTCAGAACACCTCCCAGGTCTGCTGGGGCCACACACCTGAGCCAGCCCCCTCCTTTCGGCAAAGGTCCCCACCAGCCAAATTCAGTGCATCCTGCACGGGCTCAGCCTCGTGGGGATCTTAGAGGTGGGGTGGGCATTTCCACCAGAACCCTGGCTTCCTGAGACACAGCAGACCCAAGTCCCCTGGTCTCATGCCTAAGCACGCTCCTGAGATCCAGTGCAGCCACCAGGCAACCACATTCCCATCCACTCTGGGAAGGTTCCCAGGCCTCAGTTTCCTCATCTGCGCAAAGACTGCATTCAACTGGATAATCTAAGGCTCCCATCTGCGCCTTTGTGCTCTCAGAGAAGCGTGTCCTGTGCCCCTAGTTGCTGAACAAAAGCAAGGAACAAAGAGGCATCTCAGCTGATACTAAAAAGAAAAAATGGGAGCACCAAGCTGATGGCTGGGATGGCCATGGAAGACGCTTCTTCCCACAGCTCGCCAGGCTCCCTGTGTTCCTCTTCTCCCAGCCGACCCCACCGCACCCCACCGTATTTTCAAAAGGTCTTTTAAGGGGGTGGGGACCAAGCAAAGCTGAATAAATCCCTGCTGTCCCCAGGGCTTCCCCCACCCGCCCTGATCACTGCAGAAGCCCAAGGACCAATCCCAGAAGAGCAGCCCCTCTCCCGGAGCTGGGGGGTGGGGGGACAACCGGGGTGGGGGGCCTGGGAGCAGCAATCAGGGTGCAGCAGACACAAGGCCACCAGCCCACTCCGCCTCCCCAGGTACCTGAAGCGGGCTCTCCGACTCAGGCCCCCCGGGCCGGGCCCCTCCAGCCTCGGGGGCTGATCCCCTGGCCCCCGGCTGCCACCTCCACCACGGGGCCGCTGGACATGAACTCTGACCTTCCGGAGGTTGTGGCGGGGCACAGAGGGGTTAGGACGGGGCCGGCAGCATCTCACCATTTCGCTGCTGCTCGGAGCTCAGGTCCTCGCCGTGCCTCTGACTGACACATGGTGGGCGGCGCCAGGCACACTCGCCTTTGTTTCTCCTCCTTCCTCCCTTCCCCCCAGCCAGGAGCTTCTGTGCTGTCACCACTCCTCTGGCTGGCCGCCTGGTGGCTGGTGGGCCTCTTCCCAGCTTGGTTGGGTCCCGCTGGCTCACGGGGCGCAAGTTAGAGGTCGGGGCTATTGCAAAGACAGGCACTGGTCACACCAGCTCAGGAAGCGGCAGAGGCCTACCGCCTGGGACACAAGCCCCTGCCTTCCGCCCACTCTGTCCCTAGGCTTGGCCACCTGCCTGCTCCAGTGAGCTGATGGCAGGGAAGGGACCAGACGCTTATGAGCCCAAGAAGTACAAGTGGGAATCTGAGAGCCCTGTGCTCCAGGCGGGCGCCCAGCGTCGGCCTGTCTGCAGCTTGGGCAGCCCCTCCCTCCCCAGGACCTGACCCATTTTCCATTCAGGTGACGAAGTAACATCTGAGGAATGAGAGAGCAGGAAGGCAGGAGAGACACAGAGGGTGAAACGATGGACATCTGACCTGCTACAGCTCTCTCTTTGCTGCCCCCCAGGCCTCAGAGCCTCCCATCCCTGATACCAACCCCCACAAGCCCTCCTCAGCAGATGAGCACACACATGACCTGACCTGAAGGAAAACCAACCAGCACTGAAGCTCCCCCCACAATCTTTGCTTTGGACAGCACTTTGACTCTGCCTGGCGATCTGGGAGGACACGCCCAGCCTCCACAAGGCCCTCACAGATAACAGGGAAGGAGAACAAACATTCCACAGTTGTTGCTGTCTAAACCCAAGGGGAGTCAAGGCCCCACCCAGCCTGGCCTCCAATCCCAATGGCAGGCTACAGGGGACGGTGCCCGCCACCATCGTTAGATGCAGAGATGCGGGCCCCAAGAGAAGCTCACAAGGCGGAGAACTGACCTGGCCGTGGATGCAGTCCCAGGCCAGTGCTGACCACCCCCCACCCCCGCCACAGCCAACGGACTCACAGAGCAAGAGGCCCTACTTAGACATGACTCCACCCACACTAGTGAAATGTCTGATGCCCCAGCAAAGCCACCTCAGCCAGAGGTGAAAAGGCTAGGCCCTGGAGGTTAGCGTTGAATCCCTGGAGCGCAGTGTGCAGAGGGAGACTGCACTGGGTCAAGAGACTGACAGAGGTCCAAAAGCAAAGCATGGATTTCCAGCCCCCACCAAGGAAGTGGCAAAGCCTGGGCAACCCCAGGCCCAGACCCCTCCAACAGAGATCATCTTCCCAGGCCACTTGCCTGGGTGGGCAGAACAGCTCACTGAGGGTGAGCCAGGTGGGATGGTGCCCACCACCCAGTCTCACCAAAAAGCGGACTTAGACATAAACCTCCTCCGCCCCAAGGGCCAGGCCCAGGCCCAGGGACCCATGGACACCCCTGTGTCTATGCCCCACCAAGGCTCAGCCTCCTAACTTTCCCATCCATAACAGTCAGATCACCTCAACTATACTACCCACATACTGAGCACACACCCCCCGCCCCTCCATGACCCACCAGGCCATGGGGGTCCCACATTAGTCCCTGTCAGCTCCCCAGGAAAACAGGCCCCAAGGGGGGTCAGGCAGGTTGGGTTGGGCACAGTGCTTGGCTTCCCAGTACTCTTTCCCCCACTCTAGAAAACTTGGAATGAATGCACACCTGGGATTCACAGTGAGGCCTTGTGGGAGAGGAGAGGAGCCCCCATCTCCTCTTACCCATTTTCCTCACCATCCTATCACACCAGGCAGCAGCCACTGCAGCATGCGGCTAGAAAGGCACCTGCCAGGACCCAAACACAAACCTACCTTGGCCCCAAACCTCCAGTCCTCAAAGCAGATTCCTGTCTGTGCCTCTCCCATTTCATTCACCCCAGAGCCTCTGGCCTAGGGACTTGGCTAGAACACACAGCCCGTCACGGCAGTGCAGGCCCAAGTTGTTGCTATCCTAGAGACTCTAGAAACTGCCCCGAAGGTCCGGCAGAATGTCTTCTGCCCTCCATCCTGTCTCCATCACCACTCTACTTACTCTCTGGAAATGGGACAGGGACCAGACTGTCAGGCTTCTTCCAAATCACCATGCATGGGCCAGAAAAGTTCCCCAGAAAACAGACATGAATTCACCTGTCCCCCAGGGAACAGGCCTGGCACCCTCTGTTCAGTTCAAAGCTGCAGGATGGAGGGAAGGGGCTCCCTAAAGGTCATTCCTTCCTTCCTGATTTCCAAAGGCTAAGCGCCACTTCCTAGGCCAACAGTGCTCCTGCCCTCCCCGTTTCAGTGCCCGACTTCCCCCCACACCTGCAATGACCTTGGAGCCCAAGCCAGAACTCTGTTGCTCTCCCGCTTGCTCTCTGGCTCCCTGGAGTGGGACGAGGGGCTCAGGCCCAGATGAGGAATCTGCCAGAGGCATACCCTGAGACCAGGAAGTACAGACAACCTCCCTCACTCCCTAGTCTCAAGAACACTCTGTGGAGAAGAGTTGTGAGCTGTGACCAGTAAGAGTTTAAAGTTATCATAAGGCCTAAGGGCTGGCGACAATGAGCAGGAGAGCTCAGAGGCTTTGGTAGGGTATGGGGACAACTCAATTACTGCAACCCTGGCAGTCCAGCTGGCCCTGAGCTGGGAGAGGCCTTGCAAGTCACAGGTGCTCTGAGGCTATCAGTTTCTTCATCTGGAAAATGGGAAGGGTCAATCCTCCTGCTCACCGCCTACAGGCTCAGATCATAGCAGCGACCCTGGTCCAGAACTCTGCTCTGTTCAGAAACACCACGCCTCACTTCCACCCAAGACCTTGGTGCAGCCTCATCCCCTGGACCTGAATCCCAGCCTCTCACCTCTATTTCCAAACTCACACTCTGGAGGAAGGAGGTTCACTCCCACTGACGAGATGAAGGCACAGGGTAGAGGTGGCAGTTCTGAAAGAGCCCAAACCACAGTAACAGTGGCTGCCCCTCTGAGGATAAGCAACAGCCAGGACGCCTGGGTGGCTCAGTTGGTTAAGCAGCTGCCTTCGGCTCAGGTCATGATCCCAGCGTCCTGGGATCGAGTCCCACATCGGGCTCCTTGCTCCGCAGGGAGCCTGCTTCTCCCTCTGACTCTGCCTTCCACTCTGTCTGCCTGTGCTCGCTCTCACTCACTCTCTCTGACAAATAAATAAATAAAATCTTTAAAAAAAAAAAAAAAAAAAAAAAAAAGGATAAGCAACAGCCCAACAGGACCAGGTTGAGGGGAGGGGTCACTTTTGTCTGGATGTCCCATTCTGGGGGTTCAACTCAAGCAATGTTCAATGTCCCCATCTACCCCTCACAGCCTGTGATGAAGGCAACACTACCCCCTCAGTGGAATGGAACATTCCAACTGAAGTCGGATGGACAGACCCAGGCCAGTTACCCTTGCTAGAGGTGTGGGGGCAGGGGATTGCGGGAGGCAGGGGACTGCCTGGTTCCCTTGGACTTTGGTGGATTCAGGTTTGAGTTTTGGCAAGTCCAGGAAGGCAGGGACAGAGTCGGGACTGTTTGCCCCCAACAAGTACTCCCTGAGCACCAAAGGCCTTGCAGCTAGGCACAGGTCCTGCCAGAGACACTGAGAAATTTGCTCTTGCTCCCTGAGTGGAACTCTCACTGGGTGCCAGGGTCACTCCTCCTGAAGTCTCAGCAGATAGCGAGCCTCAGAGGCCTCAAGTCCTAGATCTACCTGCCTGCCTTTCTGAGCCCACTTTCACCCCAGAAGGCAGGTCAGGGTGGCTTTCCTCCTGCAGCTCACCTGAAGCACACACAGGCAGCTGTGTCCAGGGGGGCCACCAACCCTTCCTCCCTGTGTTCCAGGGCTAGAAGCAGACAAAACTTCAAGAACTGGGAAAAGGGAAAATGGATTTCTTGCCAGGTGAAACAGGCGAGCCATCTTGGGGAAGCTTTGGGCAAGAGAAGAGGAAGCAAAGAAAAGGACCCAGAGATGCTTCTTTAAAGCCAGAGGCCAGGGAAGGGGAAGGGAGGGGAGGTACTCCCCACAGCGTGGGGCTTCCTTAAATCTCCCAAATGAAAGGAACCCTGACGCGGGGATGGGGCTCTGCGAAGGGCAGCATGTCATCCCCTCTCCGCCCCTTGGGTGAGGAACTGAGAACACCTCCGGTCCCACCCAGGAATAGGGCCGCACTGAGGAAATCACCCAGAGCTCCCCGCGCGGAAGGGGACACAGAGCCCCAGCCCAGCGTTTCCCCTTTCGGCTGGAGGACCAGGAGATGCTACCAGACGCGGCGGAAATGAGCTCATCCTGCGCGGCCCGTGACCCACCATGTGGGGCAGGAGAAACCCCCAACGGGATGGAGACTGTGGGGTGGGCTCTCCGGCCCAGGGTCCCGCAGTTCCATGGGGCGCCGGGCACCCATGACGCCCGCTCCAGGGAGCCCACTGCTCTCTGGCTCACTCACCCGCAGGTGGTCCCGTCCGGCGGGACTTCAGGGACCGACTCTCAGGGAGGTGCCGCTCGGGAGGAAGCCTCCGCAGGCGGGGACTCGGGTCCAGCCACTGAGGCCGCCGGGGGCGGGGACAGAGGGCGGACATTGGACAACGGCAGACAGACGGCTCCTTCCTCCCGGAGGGCGGCGCAGCCACCCCGCCCAGGGCCCCTTTAAGGGGAGGGGCTGCGGCCCAGGGACCAACCCCGCCGGTCACGGGATTTCCCAGGCAACACCTCCTGGGCCGGGCTGAGGGCCTTCCTCCCTGCCCACCCCCATCTGGGTAGTCTCAGGCCTCCACGTGCGGCTTATCTCACCCAGGGCCAGCTTTCCAAGACTGAGAATGCCACCCCCAGCCACCTTTTCTGGCCCTTGAAGCACACACACAAGGCATCTAAGTCTGGCTCTTTCTCACACCCCATCCTGAAGGTACAAGCTGCCCCTACCCCCACCCCTGCCCCCTCTTCTCCACTATCATACAAAACTCCTGCCACACAAAATCTGGCAAAGACCATGGAACCAGACCCAGGAAGCAACGTCCCCTCTGGCCTCGGGCTGTTTAGAACCTGTGCTGCTGGCGGGGACAGAGGGGGATGGGGGGAGAGATTCCTACAGTTGCCTTTCTACCCCACTAGAGAGCAGGGCCCAGCCTGGGGAGGTCAGCACCCTATCCCCATGACCACCAAGCACTTGCTCCACAAGGGATGGAGAGAAGGAACCAGCTTAACATTTTCTAGGCAAGACAGTGTCTGACGGGAACACCAAAGAAAGGGTATGGCAATCGGAAGCCAGATTAGCATCTGGTAGGTCAGCACCCCCTTCAATGGTCAGACTGCCTCTGAAGGCTCAATCTTGCCACTCTAGGGTACTGATCAAAGGTACATCCCCCTAGGGGCGCCTGGGTGGCTCAGTGGGTTAAAGCCTCTGCCTTCGGCTCAGGTCATGATCCCAGCGTCCTGGGATCGAGCCCCGAATCGGGCTCTCTGCTCTGAGGGGAGCCTGCTTCCTCCTCTCTTTCTGCCTGCCTCTCTGCCTACTTGTGATCTCTGTCTGTCAAATAAATAAAATCTTAAAAAAAAAAAAAAAAAAAAGGTACATCCCCCTAGGGGTGCCTGAGTGGCTCAGTGGGTTAAAGCCTCTGCCTCCGGCTCAGGTCACGATCCCAGGGTCCTGGGATCAAGCCCGCATTGGGCTCTCTGCTCGGCAAGGAACCTGCTTCCTCCTCTCTCTCTGCCTGCTTCTCTGCCTACTTGTGATCTCTGTCTGTCAAATAAATAAATAAATAAATCTTTACAAAAATTGAAAAATAAAAAGGTACATCCCTAGCTTCTTATGACCACGGAGAATCTGGTTTCTTTCTTTGTTTTTGTTTTTTTTTAAGATTTTTCATTTTTATTTATTTATTTGACAGACAGAGATCACAAGCAGGCAGAGAAGCAGGCAGAGAGAGAGGAGGAAGCAGCCCCTCCGCCGAGCAGAGAACCCTACTCAGGGCTCCATCCCAGGACCCTGGGACCACGACCAGAGGCGAAGACAGAGGCCTCAACCCACTGAGCCACCCAGGTGCCCTCAGAGGATTTTGTTTCTAAAGCAACATTTGGAACAGGAAAAAAGAGCCTTCTGGCTTGTAAAGAGATGGGCAGCTGGGCCCAGGCAGCCTGGAAAAGGACATGGTGCTGGGCAGACAAAGACCTACACACACTGTCCTCCTCATCTGGCTCTATCCCAGCAAATGCTCTGTGAAAAGCTACAGGCCTGGAATGCTGCAGTGGGGAGGCCAGAAGACAGTTAGGGTCCCTCCTCATGGACTTCCATAACATTGGATACCACAATGCAGAGCAGGAACAGGCCAGCAGGGATGCCCTATGTCTAGTTCCAGCACCCTGGGGTTCAGGTTCCAGCACAAGGCTGGTGAATACCCAACATGGGCTGTACCTGGCAGCTCCCAGTCTGGGCCCACAGCTTTCTCTGAGACTCAGTGAGACTTAAGAGACTCCATTCTCACCCCAGAACTCTAAGCAAACACACCATGGAGCCTGGATAAAAAGCAGTTAAAGCACAAGAGGATAACACAGAATCCTGGCAACACTAAATTCCAGAACCAGAAAGATCCTGGAGGACCATTCTGACTTCCCCAAAGCTGCCACTACTTCCAGACCAGGTCTAGTCCAAGTTACACTCGGGGGAGGAAAACAAAAGCCCGGGTTCTCATTTGCTGAGCAGCCTTTGGAGCACCAATGCTCTCCCTGTAAAATGAGGAACACTGCTACTCTATGTCTACCAGAGCTCCTTTATAACCATTCTAGGCCTCTTGGGCAGACTGGTATTTAGAACTCATAAACCAGCCCACAGGTCTGTCCTGAGATCAGCCTTCTAGCATGACTTCCACCTCACACGTTTCAGTAAGGAAATGCCTTCTAGATTCCAGACAATAGTTAATAATGATTTCTGGGAAAAACAAAAACCCTTTGGTAAGTTTACATTCCCACCCCGAACGAGGTCCCTTCCAACCACCCTGCTGGGACTCCCCTGTGTGAGAGTGCCACCTAGTGCCACTTCAAGGCTCTGCAGGCCTTAGGCCATTTGGCCATGAGCACCTGAGGACAGGCGTCCCGGGTGAGTCAAGCCACTGGAGCTCCCTACAGACTGAACTTCATGCACTGCTGTGCCAGGGGAAGAGTAATGGTGGGGCGAGGGTGCCAGGTGTTCTTGCTAATTCTCATTTCCTGGGAGCCAGGAGAGGCCTCCTGAGGAAGACCACTAATGGCTGGTGTCTCACATCTGGCACAGAAGTCATGAGCAAGTAAGCGCCCTCACAAAAGTCTGGCCAAGGAGCCAGGACAAGCATGAGATGCCCTAGGAGATCTCTTCATCTGAAAGCTTCTCCCAGCCCTGCCAAACTCCCCCCTCAAACGTGAAAATGTTTCTTAGCAGTCCCACCAGCAGCTCCTGGAAGAGGGGGCCCAGAAGACCGGTGGTCTGCAGCATGATCAAGGAAACAAAGTGATTTGTGGAAGAACAGCCTAGCAGAAAGCTCCACACAGGGCCCTGAAGATGTCTGAGTCAGCCACCCTGGACTCCTTCCAGTTCCAAAGCTCAGCTTTGTCTTGTTCCTCATCTTCTTCAGGCAGAGTCCTGGGCTCTTCCACACACTGGCTGCTCAAAGCTTCAGGAGCCAGGCAGTTCCCAAATGGTGAATGGTACAGGCACAGAGCTGTCCCAGAGGTGGGGGAGGCAGGAAGAGGCAAAGGCTGGAAGGGGGTGGGGGGCTGGAGCTGGCAACACTCTGTCACAGCCCGAGCGACCTGGGGGAGAGGCTGCCACAGCCCCTCCCAGGTAGGGGCCCTGAAGGTACTGATACACCCTCCTGCCCTTGAATGAGCCCAAGATTCTCTGAGGACAGAGCTGGGCTGTAAACTGTACTTGAGTGGGCAAGGGGGATCTACTTCCCTGCCAACTTGACTGTTTGCCCACTTCAACATCCACATTTCCTCAACACCTATTAGGCAAGAAGTATAACAGTCTAGGCATACCTCAGAGATGGTTTGGTTCCAGGCTACTGCAACAAAACAAGAAGCACAATAAAGCAAGTCAAATGAGCTTTTTATTTCCCAGTGTATATAAAAGCTGTTTATGCTATACTATATATTAGTATATTAAATATGCAATCGTATTATATTTAAAAAAGCAATGTACACAGGGTGCCCGGATGGCTCAGCTGTCTAAACGTCTGCTTTGGGCTCAGGTCATGATCTGGGGGTCCTGGGATCAAGCCCCACATTGGGCTCCCTGCTCAGTGGGGAGTCTGCTTCTCCCTCTCCCTCTGCCTCTATCCCCGTCCCCAGCTCGTGCTCTCGCTCTCTCAAATTAATAAAATCTTTTTTTTTAAAGCAATGTATTTAATTTAGAAATACTGCTAAAAAATGTTAGCTATCATGTGTGCTTTCAGCAAGTTGTAGTCACTGATCATAGATCACCATAACAAATATAATAATAAAAATGTCTGAAATACTGCGAGAATTACCAAACTATGACACCAGGACACAAACTTAGCAAATGCTGTTGGAAAAATGGTACTGACAGACTTCCTGGACATAGGGTTGCCACCAACCTTCTATTTGTAAAATGAACGCAATTATCTCTGGAGCACAATAAAGCAAAACGCAATAAAATAGGAGTGCCCAGACGGACTGACTCTACTCCCTGCCAGCATGGGACAAGGTATTTACATATACATCCTTCTCATTTAACAACCTCATGAGGAACTTAATAGCAGCCTGTTTACAGAAGATAAGAATAAAGCTATAGTGACTACATAAAGTTGTAAAAAGTGCAGATTGTGCTCAATTACTGTCCAGGGTCACAGATACCACAGCAAAGCCAATGGGGCTCCGGGCGGGTGGGCAGGAGCAAGGACACAGGGCAATTGTGTGGGCACAGGCTGCTCGGTCCTCATTCCTTTTCACAAACTGGAATGCTGTACCATACATTTTTTAAGGTTCTGAACTAAGGCTGGAAATCAGAAAGTAGTGCTAACACAGGAAGTGAGCGTGGATGCGGCTCCAGCTGCTCCTGACTGCAGCCTATTGTCTACGTTGCTGGTCCCTGTACACCTCAACCTTGCCACAAGCCGCCATGGCCAGGCCAGAACTGAACAACAAAACCAAGTTGTTGTTATGCTCAGATACGAACTGAAGTATTTATTTTTTTTATTTTTTTTTTAAAGATTTTATTTATTTATTTGACAGACAGAGATCACAAGTAGGCAGAGAGGCAGGCAGAGAGAGAGAGAGAGAGGGAAGCAGGCTCCCTGCGGAGCAGAGAGCCCGATGCGGGGCTCGATCCCAGGACCCTGAGATCATGACCCGAGCCAAAGGCAGCAGCCCAACCCACTGAGCCACCCAGGCGCCCCACGAACTGAAGTATTTAGAGTTGAAGTTTCACAATGACTGTAATGTGCTTTCAAATGGTTCAGAGAAAAATAAAATATATGTGTGTGTATGTGTATATATATATATTTAGAGAGAGAGAGATAAAGCAGATATGATAAAACATTAACTGTTCCATCAAGAGGTATGTATGTGGGTATAAGTCTATTCTCTCAACTTTTTTACTCTGTTCAAAAATGTTCACATTTTGGGGCGCCTGAGTGGCTCAGTGGGTTAAGCCGCTGCCTTCAGCTCAGGTCATGATCTCAGGGTCCTGGGATCGAGTCCCGCATCGGGCACTCTGCTGAGCAGAGAGCCTGCTTCCTCCTCTCTCTCTCTCTGCCTGCCTCTCTGCCTACTTGTGATCTCTCTCTGTCAAATAAATAAATAAAATCTTTAAAAAAAAAAAAAATGTTCACATTTTGGAGTTGGAACAGTTTGCTTTAAACCACAGAAAATTCTGGGAAGCCTGGGTGGCTCAGTTTGTTAAGTAGCTGCCTTCGGCTCAGGTTGTGATCCCAGGGTCCTGGGATCGAGTCCCACATCTGTCTCCTGGCTCAGCAGAGAGCTTGCTTCTCCCTCCCACTTTGCCTGCTCCTCTTCCTGCTTGTACTCTCCTTCTTCGTTAAGTGAATAAATAAAACCTTAAAAAAAATTCTTTAAAAAAGGGGGGGAGGGGCGCCTGGGTGGCTCAGTGGGTTAAAGCCTCTGCCTTTGGCTCAAGGCATGATCCCAGGGTCCTGGAATCGAGCCCCACATCGGGCTCTCTGCTCAGCAGAGAGCCTGCTTCCTCCTCTCTCTCTGCCTGCCTCTCTGCCTACTTGTGATCTCTGTCTGTCAAATAAATAAATAAAATCTTTTTAAAAATAAATAAATAAACCACAGAAAATTCTCTAAATTCTGTTACTGGGGAGAAAAACCCAAGACCACATTCCACCTGCAGAGTTGCTCCTGCTCTTCAGTGAGGCAGGACAGCCAGGCCTGCCCTCAGCACCCACTGCTGCCACTTCATATGGAGGGCCTCAGGACCCACCCACTTATTTGCTGTCCACACAGCCCGGGTATATTCACACCGGCAAAGCTGGGCTCCAGGCTGGAGACAGCCCTTCACACCTGATAGGATATGTCAGGTGCCAATCACATAGGCCCAGCCCTCTCTGTGGAGTCACATCAGAGGTCGGCAGGAAGAGGGACAGGAGGACTACTTCCTTCCTAAAGAACCCACCATGTCCACCAGGCCAGTTTTCCCACCACACGGATTTCTGTCCTCAGGTCCAGTGGTCAAGGAAGAAAGGACAGCCTGGAAACGCTGGAGACTGAGAGGAGTCTGTCACTGGATGTCATCCTGCATGGAGCTCAAATCACCGAGGTGTTCACAGGAAACCCTGGAGTCAGCAGGCTGCAGAGCTATGTGCACGACCAACTTCCACCCCTTCCTGTTAAGAAGTGCCCATGAAGGTTTTGGTTCCCTATTGACAACAAGGACAAATGGACAACGAGGACACAAAAACAGAGTATCTGGAATCACAAATGCCACGCAAACTCAGAACATGTGACAGCTCCAGGCACACCTGGTTGCTTTCTATCCCCTGTGCTGTTCACTCAAAGCCAGCTCTCTGCAGAGACCCATGTCAACCCCTCTCCTTTCTAAGGCCAAACACCAAGGCCTAGGCAGCCTAACTGAAGAGGCACTTTGACCACAAACCCAGAGCTGTTCCATCATCGTGGATTTCTGAAAAGAAACTCCTGGAAGCAGCCATACTACTAGCACCCTGACTGCCTTGGCTCCTGCTCTAAGGGCAGGGCGTCTTCATGGCTTGACAAGGCTGGGAGCCCTGTTTTTGGAGGAGCATGGATTCCTTGCTCCATCCCATTCAGTGTAAATGTAAAAATTACAAATACTCTGAGCCAGTATAAACAGAACAAACGTGAAAAATGCTGAAGTCGACTCACATTTAAAGAAAAGCTTAAGTTACAACTTGAATTAACATACCAGAGTCTAGCTGCTCCCTATTTTCCCCACAGCTCTATGTGAAGAGCTATTCCACCCCTCCATCTGCTCAAGCCAAAACTCCTGAATCCCTTCCCACCTACCTGCATCCGAATCCTTCATCACATCCTGTCCACTCTCTCCTCAAAACACACCCGGAATCAAGCCCTTCCCCACCTCAAGCTCCCACTCTGACCCAAGTACCCCCCGTTTGCACTTTCTCTCTCTCCCTCTAAAATAAAATGAAATAAAATAAAATAGGAGATAGATGTCCACAAGGGTGCTATGACCATCCAATGGGAAAAGGACAGTCTTTCCAACTAATGGTTCAGGGAAAACTGATAACCACATTCAAAAGAATAAAGTTAGACACTTAACCTTACACCATTAAAAAAGAAACCCTTAACTAGGGGCCACTGGGTGGCTCAGTTGGTTAAGCATTTGCCTTCGGCTCAGGTCATGATCCCGGGGTCCTGGGATCGAGCCCCATAAATGTATCAAAAACCTAAACATAAGACCTAAAACTTTTTAAATATTTTGCTTATTTATTTGACAGAAAGAGACACAGTGAGAGAGGGAACACAAGCAGGGGGAGTGGGAAAGGGAGAAGCAGGCTTCCTATCAAGCAGGGAGCCTGATGCAGGGCTTGATGCCAGGACCTCAAGATTATGACCTGAACCGAAGGCAGACGCTTAACAAATGAGCCACCCAGGTGCCCCAGGACCTAAAATTTTTCCTTCTTTTTTCTTTTTTTTAAAGATTTTATTTATTTGACAGACAGAGACACAGTGAGAGAGGGAACACAAGCAGGGGGAATGGGAGAGTGAAAAGCAGGCTTCCTGCCATGCAGGGAACCCAATGTGGGGGTTCGATCCTAGGACCCTGGGATCATGACCTAAGCCGAAGGCAGACACCTAATGACTGAGCCACCCAGGTGCCCTAAAATTTTTCTTAAAGAAAAAAAAAAAAAAAAAAAAAAAAAAAGACCTAAAAATTCCTTAGAAGAAAACAGGAAAAAAATCTTCACAATATTGGATTCAGCAATGACTTCTGGGATAGGACACCAAAAACAAAGGCAATAAATGCAAAAACAAATAAACTAGACTTCATCAAAATTAAAAACTTTTGTATATCAAAACATACTATTAAGAGAGTGAAAGTACAATTTATGGGAAAAAATATCTGCAAACACATATATCTGGTAAGGGTCTAACATCCAGAATATACAAAGAACTCCTACAACTCAACAACAAAAATCCAACCACCCAATGTAAAAATGAGCAAAGGAGTTGAAGAAATAAACATTTCTTCAAAGAAGCTATATAAATAGCCAATAAGCACGTGAAAAAGATGCACAACATCATTACTCATTAGAGAATGCAAATCAAAACCACACTGAGATGCCACCTCACAGCCACTAAAACAGCTATCATCAAAGTGAGTAAGTTTCGGCAGGGATATGGAGAAACTGGAATCCTCCGCATTGCTGCTAGTGGAAACGTAAAATGGCATGGCCGCTGTGGGAAAGTCCAGCAATCCTTCTAAAAGTTAAACACTTATGTCCATGTGATCCAGCAATTCTACTCCGAGGTACACACCCAGAAGAGCTGAGAGCAATGACTCCAGCGTGTTCTTGTACATGCAGTGTTCACAGCAGCGCTATTCACAATAGCCAACAACCCAGTAGAAACAAGCCAGTATCTATCAACAGAGGACTGGATAAATGAAATGTGGTATACATCCATACAATGGAATATTACTCAACCTTAAAAAGAAGTGAAACTCCAATAGGATGCTACAACATGTATACCTCTTGAAAATATAGAGCAAACGTCTGATTCCACTTATATGAAGTACCTAGAATAGGCAAATTCACAGAGACAGAACTGGTGGTGACTAAGGGTGGCAGAAGCCGAGGGCAGAAAAAAAAAAAAAACAGTATTGTTTAATGAGTACAAAGTTTCTGTTTGGGACAATGAAAATGTTCTAGAAATAGAGAGTGGTAATGGAAAGTACTATGAAGGTACTTACTACCACTGAATTGTGTACACTTAGAAGTGGTTAAAATGGTGAATTTTAACCACCCAAATTCATATGCTGAAGTCCTAATTCTTAAAGCAAAGGCATCTGGAGATGGGGCCTTTGGGAGATAATGAGGTCATGAGGGTAGTTTATCAGAGTGAAAAAAGAGAATAAAGAGACCAAGACTGTGGGTAAGCACACAACACCAAAATATTCTGGGAGGAGAGGAAGAGAGTTGCTGTTAGAACAACGAGCAAAATGACTTAGAGAAGGTGAGGAGAAGGGAAAGAAGCAGGAGGGGTTTGGGGAGAGCACACCAACGAACACAAAGCCAGCGACACAGCGAACGTAGAGACGATGAGAACAGAGTGTACAACAGAAGCGAGGCGAGAAAGGGTGTCTCCACGTCCCTCTCCTCATTCCTCTCCTTGTCCCTTTCCTCGCGCTGCACCCCCCCCCCCAGAGATTATGGATCAACAGTTTCCTGTTAATGTGACCTGTGACCTCTCCTTTCCTCCCAAACACTTCTCTCAGCCAGTGAGGAAAGTGAAATCACTGGTTAACACCTGTAAAGGACATGCTGGACGGCTGCAGCATACAGAGAGGGCTCTGGCTGAACTCAAAGCACAGGGGCAAAAGGGCAGCCAGTGCCTTACACCACTGTAACAAAGGGGTAGAAGAGTCTTAAATGGTGGTGACAGCTTCTATAAGCAGTCATTCCTGATATACAACTGTAATATTGTGGTTTGTAAAAAATATGTATTTGGTCATTCATTTGAGCAGAGCACATTTCTCATAAATAATTGGTCACTGGGGGCGCCTGGGTGGCTCAGTGGGTTAAAGCCTCTGCTTTCGGCTCGGGTTGTGATCCCAGGGTCCTGGGATCGAGCCCCGCATCGGGCCTCTCTGCTCAGCGGGGAGCCTGCTTCCACTTCTCTCTCTGCCTGCCTCTCTGCCTACTTGTGATCTCTGTCTGTCAAATAAATAAATAAAATATTTAAAAAAATAATAATAATAATTGGTCACTGTTCCTGGCTCTCAGCTCCCAAAACCCTTGGAATTTCCTGAGTGACAAGAACAATGGAAGCATCTTTTGTTATACTGTGTGGTCTTTTGTCTTCAGCTCCTAAAATCATTTGACAGCCATAAAGCTGAAATGGGTGTTTTGTTAATGATAACAACTCTCTCTCCATCACTACTGGATTTATGTTAATGAGATGACCTCTCGAAATCCTGTAAGGATAGGGAACTGACCACAAAAGAGAGGGGGAACTTTCAGACCCACCCTCTGACCTCGGGGGAGGGGAGAGGGACTAGAGGCTGAATCAATCACCACTGACCAGTGGCTTAATTAATCATTCATGCCTATGTAATGAGACCTCCATAAAACCCAAAAAAGATGGGGTTCAAAGTGCTTCCAGGCTGGGGAACCACCTGGAAGCCACCTCTGTGCCACCGTACAGAGCCCCATACTCCATGAGAACAGAAGTTCCTTCTTTCAGGACCTCACCCTAGGTATCTCTATCTGGCCGTTGATCAGTATCCTTCAATATCCTTTGTAATATACTGATAATCTAGCAAGGAAAATGTTTCTCTGAGCCCTGGGAGCTGCTCTAGCAAATTAGCTGAACCTAAGAAAAAGGTTATGGAGACCTGCGATCTATAGCCATTCAATCAGAAGCACCTGGACTTGCAACTGGCATCTGAAGAGAGTTAGGAAGGCAGTCTCGTAGGGCTGAGTTCTTAACCAGTAACTCAAAGTGGGGAGGAGGAGGTGGTGGAACCTCCAACCTATAGCTAGTCAGTCAGAAGCACAAGTAACAACTTCTGAAAGCATCTGGTGGGGGGAGGGACAGTCTTGTGGGACTTGAGCCCTTAATCTGTAAAATAGGATGCGATCTCTGGGCAGATAGTGTCAGAACGGAGCTGAACTGTAGGATACCAAGTTGGTGTCAAGGGCCCTGCTTATTGATGTAGTGAAACACAACCTCCCCCGCCCTGCAAGCACACACATTGGAACTGGTTCTAGAACCTTTAAGGATAAAACAGACCCCTTCAAGTGTCCCTGCTGAAAAGAGTTCTACTTGTTTGTAATGAAACCCAAATGACTACATCAATAAAGAGCTAGGTTCTCGAAGGTGGAGAACCAGAAAGGTGGGAGCTATGCAGAAAACCCCATAAGGGATGCCTGGGTGGCTTATTTGGGTAAGCATCTGCCTTTGGCTCAAGGTCATGATCTCAGGGTCCTGGGATAGAGGCCTGCATTCTCCCTTTTCTGCTCTTCCTGCTTGTACGTGCTCTCTCACTCTCTGACAAATAAATTTTTTCAAAAATCTATGAATAAATAAATAAGTATATCCCATTTGTTAAAATCTCTTAAAAGACAAATCTAATTCATAGTGACAGAAAGCAGATCAGTGATTGCCTTGGAGCCATAGGTGGATACTGACTACAAAGAGGCACATGTTCCCTATCTTGAGTGTGGTACTGATTACACAGGTACATATATTTACCCAAAAAACCCCAATGAAATGATACACAGATGAATGGAACAGAATAGAGTCCAGAAATAAACCCACACTTACACAATCTGTAATAAAGGAGGTGAGAATAGACAATGGAGAAAATGCCAACTCTTTAAATAGTTCTGGGAAAACTCAATAGACACATGAAAAAGAATGAAATTGGTCCACTTTATTACACCATATACAAAAATAAACTCAAAATGAATTAAAGTCCTAAAAGTAAGACCTGAAACCATAAAACTCCTAAAACAAAGCATAGGCATAAACTCTAAGGTGATGATCTTGGCAATATTCTTTTGAATCTGTCTCCTCAGGCCAGGGCAACAAAAGCAAAATTAAACAACTGGGACTACATCAAACTAAAAAGTTTTTGCACAGCAAAGGAAAACCATCAACAAAAAAGAAAAGGCAATCTATTGAATGGGAGAAGACAGTTGCAAATGATACATCTGGTAAGGGGTTAATATCCAAAATACATAAAGAATTTCTACAACTTGACACCAAAAGAAGTCAGTCAATTAAAAAATGGGCAGAAATTAACATCATTAATCATCAGGGACATGCAAATCAAAACCACAACTCGTTATCACCTCACACCTATCAGAATGGCTAATATCAAAAAGATAAGAAATAATAAGTGTTGGCAAGGATGTGGAAAAAAGGGAACCCTCATGCACTATTGGTAGAAATATAAATTGTTGCAGTCACTGTGGAAAACAATCTGAGAATTCCTCAAAAAATTAAAACTAGAACTGTCATACAACCCAGCAATTCCACTCCTGGGTATTTATCTGAAGAAAATGAAAATACTAATTCAAAAAGATACATGCACCCCTAAATTCACTGCAACAGTATTTACAATAGCCAAAATATGGAAGCCACCTAAATGCCCACAGATAAATGAATGGATAAAGAAAATGTAGTAATATACACATAGTGGAATATTATTCAGCTACAAAAAAGAATGAAATCTTGCCATTTGTGACAACATGGATGTACATGCAAGGTACTACGCTAAGTGATATAAAGACAAATACAGTAGGATTTCACTTATATGTAGAATCTAAAAAGCAAAACAGAAACAGACTGGGGCACCTGGATGGCTCAGCTGGTTGAGTGTCTGACTTCCAGGTCATCAACTCAAGGTCCTGGGATCAAGCCCCAAGTCAGGCTACCTGCTCAGCGGAGAGTCTGCTTCTCCCTCTGCCCCTCCCCCTATACTCACACTCTATCTTCCCCTCTCTATCAAATAAAAATCTTTAAAAGAAGTTTTTTAGGGTGCCTGGGTGGCTCAGTGGGTTAAGCCACTGCCTTCGGCTCGGGTCGTGATCTCAGGGTCCTGGGATCGAGTCCCGCATCGGGCTCTCTGCTCGGCGGGGAGCCTGCTTCCTCCTCTCTCTCTCTCTGCCTACTTGTGATCTCTCTCTGTCAAATAAATAAATAAAATCTTTTTAAAAAAATAAAAAAATAAATAAATAAAGAAGTTTTTTAAATAATAAAATAAAATAAAAAAGCAACAATGAACTATATGCTTAAAAAGGGTATGTTTTACTATATGGAAATGATACCTCAGTAAAGTTAACTTAAAAAATTAAATCATCGGGGTGCCTGGGTGGCTGGCTCAGTCAGTTAAGCATCTGCCTTCCACTCAGATCAAGATCCCAGGGTCCTCCCTGCTTAGTGGGGAGCCTGCTTTTCCCCCTCCCACTCCCTCTGCCTATGCTCTCTGTCAAATAAAAATGTTTTTAAAAAATTAAATCATCATACCAACATTATTTACAATGGCCAAGACATGGAAATAACCTAAGTGTCCAACGGATAACACACACACACACACACACACACACACACAATGTATATATGTACATACATACAATAGAATATATTATTCAGCCAGAAAAAATGAGGAAATCCTATACTTGCAACAACATGGATGAACCCTGCAAGCATTATGCTAAGTGAATTAAGTCAGAAAAAGAAAGACAAATACTGCATGATTTCATTTATATGTGGAATCTAAAAAAACAAATAAAAGGTTAAAAAAAGAAAGAAAGAAAGAAAAGAAAATGAAAAAGAAAAAGAAAAAACCCAGACTTGGAGGAAAAGAAATCGGACTCCAGGGAGTGGAAGGACACAGGGAATTAGAAGAAGGTCAAAAAGTACAAACTTCCAGTTACAAGAGAAATTAAGTACTAGCGATGGAACATATAACCTGATGCCTAGAGCCAACACTGCTATCACAGAGGAAAGTACAGCAAGGTAATCCTAAGAGTTTGGGAAAAGTTTTTTCTTTTTTCCTTTCTTCTTTTTTTTAAATTATATCTAGAGAGATGATGGATGTTTGCTGAATCTATTCTGACAATCATTTCGCAATATATGTAAATCAAACCATCATGCTATATACTTTAAACTTACATAGCGATGCATGTCAAAATTAAATCACCTTTGAATAGCCAAAAAATATGTAAGTAGAAACATTCTGTAAAGATATGCTAATGTTAAAAATGCTTGCCTGCTTCTGAAGAGTGGAGATGAAATTAGTAGGGGCAGAGAGTGGAAGATATCTTTATATGTAACTCTTCATTAGTATTTGAATTTGTACATGATTGTGTTTTATTTAAAAATTTTAAAACTAGGGGGGCCTGGGTGGCTCAGTGGGTTAAAGCCTCTGCCTTCGGCTCAGGTCATGATCCCGGGGTCCTGGGATCAAGCCCCGCATCGGGCTCTCTGCTCAGCACGGAGCCTGCTTCCCTCTCTCTCTCTGCCTGCTTCTCTGCCTACTTGTGATCTCTGTCTGTCAAATTAATAAATAAAATCTTTAAAAAAAAAATTTTTTTTTTAACTATCTCATTTAAAACAAAAATTAACAATATGTATTCCTAAATACCCCAAACCCCAGAAGGGCTAAGTTCCCCAAAATGTGAACTGTGGTTTCCTGTGAGTTGTACAATCCTGGGTCATCACTGTTTCGTCTTCACATTTTATAATGCTTTCTAATTTAAAAAAAAGTGAGCTATTTCCCCGTTGAGGAAAGTGATGCCATATATATATAAAGAAAGAGCGGAGCTGCTGGAACCTGGATGCTTCTGAACACCCTCAACAGGCTATACTACTCACTTTGCTGCTAGTTACAGAGTTTCCTTCATCCCATCAAGCAAACACATAAGCTTCATTTCCACTCAGCCAACTGCATGAGCTTTTTTTGCATGCATGACTCTTAGAGCAAGCAAAGATTTTCTTAGACCTATAAAAACAGAACCTAGTGGGCACCTGGGTGGTTCAGTTGGTTAAGCACCTGCCTTTGGTCCTGGGATCAAGTCCCACATCAGGATCCCTGCTCAGTGGGGAACCTGCTTCTCTCTCTACCCTTCCCTTATGCTCATGATCTCACTCTCAAACAAATAAAAATCTTTTAAAAAAATGAAGGAAGGGGGTGCCTGGGTGGGTCAGTCGTTAAGCTTCTGCCTTCGGCTCAGGTCATGATCCCAGGGTCCTGGGATTGAGTCCCATGTCAGGATCCCTGCTCAGTGGAAAGCCTGCTTCTCCCTCTCCCACTCCCACTCCCCCTGCTTGTGTTCCCTCTCTCGCAGTGTCTCTCTCTGTCAAATAAATAAATAAAGTCTTAAAAAAAAAATAAAGAACAAACCCAGGAAGATGAAACAGCATGCCAAGGTGCTACAGCTGAGCTCAAGTCTTCAACTGTGTCTGACACCTGCCTCCCCGCTGTCCCTCTGCAAGAGCTGTGCCCTCTCCCCACACCCCCGAGTGGAGTTTGCGGTGAATGAGGCAGCGCAGAGTTTGGGGTTATGGTTTCTTCTATACTGTTGGAAAGGGAAGTGAAGGGAGAAGGGAGGACAAGGGAGGGAGGGAGGAAGGAAGGGAGGCAGGAAGGAAGGACAGACAGACTTAAATTGAAATAAAGTAAAGATATGGGGGCGGGGGGAGATGGGTATAAATCCTTAAAGAGTCCCAGGGGCTCATCTCAGCATAAGTACCAGCCAGTCCTCTTTCAAGCTCTAGAGATGCCACACTTGACCCAAGGATATGAAGAGATTATATTCCAGCAAAATTAGCAGCAGCAGTTTTCATCTGCCATTCAAAAAAAGAGCCCTGAAGGGAACCTTACAGCTCATCTGCCCATGATTCCTAAATCATCAGAATCACTGAAGGGACTTTTTAAAAACAAAGATCTTGAGCTTGCCCAAACTTTCTAAATCTCCAGGGGTGAGATCAAAGAATCCGTAGTTTTTAAAGCTCCCCAACAATCCTGATGATTGACCAGATTAGGGTACTCTCATTTTTCATGAGATGCCAGTGATTAGGTGGGGCAGGGGCAGAACTAGAATCCAGTTTGCGACTGCCAGTCAGCACTCTCCCTTCTCACAACCTACTGTCTCTCCTTTGAAATCCTACAATGTCTACTCAGAGTCCAGACCATTTCCCCTTCATGAAGTGAAATGCTGGCATCCTGCCTGTAAACCCAACAGTCCTGTGGCCATTTTACTCCACCAGAAGAACCGTATCTAACTGAAACCCAACTCTTAACCAATAGGGGCTTCAGATCTCACGCTCCATGGGGCCACTCGGATCCAGTGTTCTGTTACTGTCCAGGCCCCAGAACTTATAAGCCAATCAAACCTGTCCTCCCTACAAATGGTTGTCTTTCAGGTATTGGCTCCTACATGGCAGTAATACTAATTATTCAAACGGTGAATGCTAAAAAAATACTACTGACATTAGTCTTTATGATTTTGGAAGTCACAGATTTCTTCCAAATGTAGATTCTCTTGGAAGACCTTTGAAATGGGTGGGAATTTGCTGAACAAGCATGCAAAGCTTGTCGCAGCGTGACTCAGCCTGCAAACACGTGGGGTCAGAGAGAAGCTACCTTGGGCCGAACACTTGAGCGGCGTCATATGATCACAGTCTAACAAGTAGTTTATTAGCGTAAAGGAAAAGGTATATTTACAGAGGAAACCACCAATGTCATGGGAAATAGAGTACAGCAAATTTTAAAAGTGTGACTCACATACTACACAATTATCCTTTGCCAAAAGGATTTTGTCAGATACTTCCAGAAGACAAAAAACCTTTTTTCTTTTTTGGTCTGAGATAGGCTACTATAAAGTCCAAGATGTACGAACAGGCCAAAAAAAGGGTAGAGAAACATGGGCAAGCAAAAAGGTACCTCTTGGCGTAATACCCACATCTGGATCTGTAGGGCCGGCTGACTAAGTCACAGTTTTACAGGACTGTCGGAAATCAGAGGAAATCTTTACACTGTATTCTACTGGAGAAAGAGGGTCTAAACCAAAATTCAAAATAGGATTGTGGGAGGAAGCCTGTAATGTAGCATGTAATGCCAATGCCAACAAATATTCCTAGATAAACTCTGCAAGAGCTAGAAGGAATCTCAGAGGGGTTCCAATCCAGCCTGCCTTATAGTTGTTTATACTACTTATAGCATAGTCACACAGAGGACCGGATGGCAAGTGACATGTTCATACAGCTATTGAGGGACATGGTTAGGACTCGCCTTCAGAACCCACATGCCCTGGCCACTGGATTCAAACAAGCTAAATTACCAATATAGAGAGATTCATGAAGAAACCCAAACGCATCATTCCAAATGCCATAAAGTCTCCCCCCACTTTTGCCCAGGCTACTGATCTACTGATGTTTCAGATTTTTCATTTATTACACTATGGCTGAAAAGAAGGCATTTTTAAATTTACACCTTAACGTTCAATTTCAACATTTACTGAATGGCTGTTAGGTATCATCCTGGGCCACGAGAGCGCAACTGAATAAGACAGTTCATTGTACTTCACACATGGCTCAACAACATCAAAGCCTGCCCTGTTGTGGGGGAAGCATTTCAAGCAGTAACAATAATGGAATTTGATTATTTCAGTCTGGTTCCTGGTAAGAACTTATCCACATCACAAAAGTCCCACCATTTCAGCTTATCCGTAGACAGAGCAGAGCATAAACGACTAGGACATTAGGTCCCACACAAGGCATGAAGTCTGAGGATTGCAATTGCAGGTAATTGCTACTCAGAGCCCTTGGGGAGACCAGGCGTAGGTGTGGACACAGAAAAGAAGCCCAACATGACGCCAAAGGCATAACGTCTGTGTCTGGCCAAAAGCCCACTGGAGACATGAGCTCCAAAGAAGCACATTTCATTTTTTCAAACATTTCAACTTTGAGGCAATTTAAAAAGTGATAGTTGTGCCTAGTGAGAACTCAAGGTGGTTCCACCTTTATTCCTACCTCCCAGTGACCAGCAAGTTTGGGTGGAATCTCCAACCCCAGCTTCTCCAGCTCTCGCTCCCTGTATTTCTCATATTGCCGGTAACCTGCATACCCACCGCCTGTCACCAACAGAATGGGCAGGGGACGGAGCAGAAACAAGGTACGAGCAGGGGCAGTGTGGACTCTTCTGGCATCTGTAACAACAACAAAAAAAAAAAACAGGAAAATTTTGAGACTGGGAGAAGGGACAAGGATGAGTCATGCAAACAGCACTAGAATGAGGTCCAGGAAACACCAGTGCATCTTAGATAGGCAGGTGCGACCTTGAGTCACTATTAAGACCCTTCTGGGGCTGCCTGTGTGGCTCAGTTGGTTGGGCAGCTGCCTTTGACTCAGGTCATGATCCCAGGGTCCTGGGATTGAGCCCCACATCTCTGCTCAGTGGGAAGCCTGCTTCCCCACTCTCCTTCTGCCCCTCCTCCAACTTGTGCTCTCTCTCGCTCTTTTTCTCAAATAAGTAAAATTTAAAAAATAAATAAATAAAAAAGAATTTTAAAAAAGACCTTCTGTCTCCAAATTCTACCAATATGTAAGGGACAAACATCTTTGTGCGTGTGTGTGTGTGTGTGTGTTTTATTTTTTAGATTTTAGATCTTATTTATTTGACAGAGAGAAAGAGAAAGAGAAAAACAAGCAGGGGGAGCAGCAGAGGGAAAAGGAGAAGCAGACTATCCACCAAGCAGGGAGCCCAATGCAGGGCTCAATTCTAGGACCCTGAGATCATGACCTGAGCAGAAGACAGACACTTAAGCGACTGAGCTACCCAGGTGCCCAAGGGACAAGCATCTTTCCTATGAAACTACAATGCACCTCAATTGCCACCACAGCCAGAGAATGTAAGATGAAAACACTGTACAAAGAGGTCAAGAAACTAATCAAGGTTGCCAGGCTAGCTACCACCAGATCCAGAACTGGGAATCGGGCACCATTTCTCACCCAGGACTCTCTGACCTTACTTCTACAATCTAGACCCAAATCTGACCAGACACAAGTATTCTCAAATGCAAACTCCCATAAGATCTTATGATTCAATAATAAAAAAAGACAATCCAATTTAAAAACATACACAGGATCTAAATAGGCATTTCTCCAAAGAGGATACACAAATGGCCAATAAGCACATGAAAAGATGCTCAACATCTACTATTGCTTGAACTGTATCCCACCCCAGAATTCACATGCTGAGTTCTAATTCCCAGTACCCAGAATGTGACCTTACTTGGATACAGGGTCTCTAGAGAAGTAAACAAGATAAAATACGGCCATCATGGTGGGCCCTAACCGGATAACGACTGATGTACTAATATAAAGGGAAAACTTGGAGACAGACATGCTTATAAAGAGAATGCTGTGTGAAGATGAAGGCAGAGATCAGGATGATGCTTCTGGCTTCCATGAGAAGCCAGACCAGAGGCATGGAACAGGTTTCCCCTCACAACCCTTAGAAGGAAGCAGCCCTGTGACACCTTGATCTCAGACCTCTGGTCTTCAGCTTGAGTAAGTTTCTACTCAAACCACTCAGTTTGCAGTACTTTGCTAGCACAGCTGTAGCAAAACAACACATCATTAGTAAACAGGAAAATGGAAATCAAAACCATGGTGAGATACCACTTAACACCCACTAGGATGGTTATAATAAAAAAGACAATTAGGGGGCACCTGGGTGGCTCAGTGGGTTAAGCCTCTGCCTTCAGCTCAGGTCATGATCCCAGGGTCCTGGGATTGAGCCCCGCATGAGGCTCTCTGCTCAGCAGGGAGCCTGCTGCCCCCTCTCTCTGCCTGCCTCTCTGCCTACTTGTGATCTCTCTCTCTTTGTCAAATAAACAAATAAAATCTTAAAAAAAAAAAAAAAAGACAATTAAGTGCTCGCAAAGATGTAGAGAAAGTAGAACACTCATACATGGGCCAGCCACTTTGAAAAACAGTTTGTCAGTTCCTCAAAATGTTAAACATAAAATTACCATTGTGACCAAGCAATTCTGTTATTAGGGATATTTCTGAAAGAAATGAAACCGACACCTACACAAAAACTTATATAAAAATGTTCAGTAGCAGCCAAAAAGTAGAAACAACCCAAATGTCCATCAACTGGTAAATGAATTAAAATGTGGCGTATCCATACAAAGGAGTATTATTTCATAACACAAAGGAATAAAGTACCAACACATGATATAATATGAACCTTAAAAACCTTATGTGAAAGAAATGGGGAGTGATAGTTTAAAGAGCCAAGTGCTGTTACTGGCTTGGGGAAAGTGGGGGGGAATGAAATTCTAAAATTAATAGTGGTGATGGTTGCACAATTCTGAATATACTCAAAGCCACCGAACTGCACTTTAAAAAAAGATGAATTTTATGGTATATGGATTATACCTCAATAATGCTGTTATTAAAACAAAATCTCAAGAGCTGAATCACCAGGAGCCTATACAAAACCAGAGAATACCCTTCTTACTACCTGTGACTTCCAATGGGAGGAAGCCCTCCTGCTCCCGACATGACCAGCTCCCCCCAACATGTTTTGGGTGTTGCTGTTTTTTCTTTTAATGAGCAAGTGTGGGTGTCATTAATCTCTTCCATCTTCTAATTATTCCTAATGAACCCTTACTAGTTCACAACTAAATATTCTGTCTCTGACCAAGAAAGACTGACCATAAAGCAACTTTCTGAAATAACTGGTGACAAGCGAAGTGCTGTTCCCTCCTCACTGCAGTGAGCCCTCACCCTAGATGGACTAGTCACGTTCCACTGAATGTTGCCCGCTACACTAGCCCTTTGACTACATGTCTTGCCTTCTTAGAGGCTTACTTTGCCTCCCCAAAAAGAAATTGTTAAGTAGAGACAGCCCTCCACTACTGACCACCTCTCTGCTGGACTTGTCACTTTATAAAAGCACAGCTTCTCTGCAGATTCAAGATCATGGCTCAGGTACTGTGGCTCCCCTTCTATCCTTCTTGTGATTCCCACGTGGTCCAGCTTGCAAGTCTTAACTAAATAAGGAACACCCAGATATGCTGCTATCTACCGTTATAAACATTTTGTTTTCATTCTCTTTAACAAATTTGTTTTATTCCCAAGGTCCTCTCATGGTCAGTTCAAAATGGCTTCTGGTATGATCGAATAAAAAGAATATCTTACAGAATCAAGCTCCGTACAAAATCAAAAAAGTCCATAATCTAGTTTTTATGAGGGTGTGGGAAACTGTACTCATGAGCACCTCGTGCTCATATGCACACAAGCTGGAACAACCCTCCTTGAAGAACAATTTGGCCTAAATGCCATCTTGTAAAATACACAAATCTTCTGCTCCAGCAATTCTAGTTCTACAGATTTATCCCGAAGCTACACCAAAATATGTTACCTCAGAAATATCTATAATAGAAAAAACCTAGAAACAACCTAAAGGTCCAACACCAAATGGTAGTCTTCAACAGAATACTATGCAGCCAGTAAAAATGATGAGGTAATGATCACTAGGGCTCCAGTGATGACTGTCTACAAGACACTCTAAGCACCCCACAGATATAAGGTCAGTTAATTCTACTAACAATGCAATAAAATAGGAGCTGTCTATCCCAGTGTACTGATAAGCAAATTGAAGCACAGAGGCCAGCACCACCTCTAACTGTCCACTTACTTGTATAGAAGGCTCTGACAGGCAGCTTTCTTAAGGACTGTAGGACGTGGCTCACAGCAGTGTTCTCACAGTGAAGAAGGCTATAATCAAGCAAAAATGAACCATTAAACATTTATTTTTAAAAAATTTCTTTTTTTAAAGATTTTATTTATTTATTTGACAGAGAGAGATCACAAGTAGACAGAGAGGCAGGCAGAGAGAGCGAGGGAAGCAGGATCCCTGCTGAGCAGAGAGCCCGATGCGGGACTCGATCCCAGGACCCTGAGATCATGATCTGAGCCAAAGGCAGCGGCTTAACCCACTGAGCCACCCAGGCGCCCTATTTTAAAAAAAAATTTTTTTTAAATTTTTTTAAGAAGGCTCCTTGCCCAGCATAGAGCCCAACATGGGGCTTAAACTCACAACCCTGAGGATCAAGACCTGAGCTGAGATCAAGAGTCAGCTGCTTAACTGACCAAGCCACATAGGAGCCCCTATTTTAAAAAAAAATTTTTAAGATTTTATTTATTTATTCGAGAGAGAATGAGAGAGTACAGGGATGACTGGGTAGCTTGGTGGATTAAGCGTCTACCTTTCCTTAGGTCATGATCCCAGGGTCCTGGGATCAAGTCCCACGTCAGGCTCCCAGGGAGCCCATTTCTCCCTCTACCTGCTGCTCCCTCTGCCTACTACTCCCCTTGCTTGTGTTTTATCTCTGACAAATAAATATTTTTTTTTTAATTACTTTAAAAAATGTTGGAGCACCTGGGTGGCTCAGTTGGTTAAGTGACTGACTCATGTCATGATCCCAGGGTCCTGAAAATGAGCCCCACGTCAAGCTCGCCATTGAGCAGGGAGTCTATTTCTCCCTCTCCTTCTATCCCTTCCCCCTGCTCATGGTCACTGGCTCCCTGGTGCATGCGTGCTCTCTCTCTCAAATAAATAAATAAAATCTTTTAAAAAGTTTTTTTTAACATAGATCAATTGGCAAAACTTGAATACAATGTATAGATTCAATCTTATACCAATCTTAATTTCTTAGTTTTGACCACTGTACAGTGGTTGTGTAAGAAGATGATTTTGTAGGAATAAAAGCTGAAAAGTTCATAGTGAAGGAGTACCAAATCTGTAATTTTCTCTCAAGCCTTTTACAAAAAATATAAATATATATATTTATAATATATATTATATATTTAATAATAATAAATATTATATATTATATATTTTATATATAATATTTTATATATATATACACAACCACATACACATGTATACAGAGAGAAGAGGAAGGGAGAATAGTAAAGCAAATGCAGTTGACATTTGGGAAATCTGGGTGAACGGTTTTCAGGAATTCTATTCATTATTTTTATAACTTTTCTGTTAAGTTGAAACTACTTCAAAATAGTTAATTTTTTCTTAATTAACATAAGATCATAATAGACAGTAAACCCAGCACTCTTACAAAAAGCCTTATGTTTCCATACCACAAAAGAACAATTGTACTTGTAAACATATAACTCTTATTCATTCAGGAATCTAATACTGGTAGCTGAAACTTTAAATTCTAAATGTCTGGCCTGGAAAAAAAATGACACAAATAACCATGTGAACTATTCTAATATACTTCAAGTCTAGAAGGCTCACTTAATTTAGAATTTTTGAATTCTTTTTGTGGCTACTTTGCTATTTTGTCAAGCTAGTTTGACAGAATGAAAAAAAATTACCAACAACTTTTCACAGCTTTCCACTCTAAAGAACCATTCTTTCTTTCTTTTTTTTTTTTTTTTTAAAGATTTTATTTATTTATTTGACAGACAGAGATCACAAGTAGGCAGAGGGGCAGGCAGAGAGAGAGGAAGAAGCAGGCTCCCCGCTGAGCGGAGAGCCCAATGTGGGGCTCGATCCCAGGACCCTGGGATCATGACCCAAGCCGAAGGCAGAGGCTTCAACCCACTGAGCCACCCAGGTGCCCCACAAGTAAAATCTTTTTTTTAAAAAAAAAAAAAAAAAAAGGAAAGCATTCATCAACTTTTAGTTAAAAATTGGATCTCCCCTAATCAAAGGAAATATTTCCCTTTCAATTCAGATAGCACTTCGGTTTCCCCCTAATTTGACCTGAAATCTGAAGGAAAGAAACTCCTTGCCAGTAGCGCTTCTTCTCTGCTGGAGCCCTTTATGATAGAAGCAGTAATTTAATAAACATCTACAATGTCACTTTTGTGGAAAACAGAACTCTGTGTATGGTCTTCCTACAATAATGTTTACTTTCATGGATATTTAGTATTTACATCTTATATAGATAGTCTCCAAACATGATCAGAATTGACTTAAAAACACCCTCACTGCATCGTGCTAATAGGGCTAACGTGATGAACCTGATGCTCCAATAGGTGAGTCAGGTTTGTATGGAGATAAAATATGGGACCATGATAATCACCACCACAAAGGCCAGAGAGACATACAGCTACTAACACAAAGAAGGGTGATGTTTCAGTATATGAATGTTCTTTCAGCACTGAACAATGCTCATTTCTTAAGACTAAAAACTCCCACTACAAAAGCTAAAAGCCTCAAACCCTGCTTTCCAAAAAGCATTAGAACAAGAAGTATAAATCTGACTAAAGGTACATTGTTGTCTTCTATACACTGCTGTGTTATGTGTCTCAGAATGAATGCTGAATCCCCCAACTAAAAGAATGTTTGTAGACTGTTGAATAAGGCTTCTTTTTTCCCTCCCTTAGCTGGGGGAGGTAGGAATCAGAGACAATCGTCTATCCACTGGAACCAGACACACGGCACACGGGTGGTTTCTCTTGCATGTAGGTCTTCCCCCTTGGAAGCCCTACTCCAGAACACAGAGCTCAGCTCTCTTGTATACCGCCTTAGCCACAGCTCCTGGAAAAAATGCCCAGCAAATGCGCCATTACACCAATTTGTCTTTTATTACTGGACTGTTTCTATCCTCATATAAACCCTATACTGTCTCTAATCTTACATAAACACTGTCCACCATGCATCCTTGCCTAGCTTCCACCCCACTTTTCTTCTCTCCTTTGTAACAAGCTCTTAAAAAGAGCTAGGTTCACTCTCAACCATAAAAATCCTAGAAGAGAACACAGACAATTTCTCTGACATCAGCTGTAGCAACTTTGTTCTAGATAGGCCAAATGCAAAAATAAACTACTGGGATTATGTCAAAATAAAAAGCTTCTGTACACGGGTGCCTGGGTGGTTCAGTGGGCTGAGCTTCTGCCTTTGGCTCAGGTCGTGATCTCAGGGTCCTGGAATTGAGCCCCACATTGGGCTCTCTGCTCAACAGGGAGTCTGCCTCTCCCTCTGTCTGCCTCTCTGTCTACTTATGATCTCTCTATCAAATAAATAAATAAAATCTAAAAAAAAAAGCTTCTGCACAGTGAAGGAAACAATCAACAAAACTAAAAGGTGGGGGTAGGAGGATGGGGTGGCAGGTGATGGACACTGAGAGGATATGTGCTATGGTGAGTGCTGTGAATTGTGTTAAGACTGATGAATCACAGACATGTACCCCTGAAACAAATAATACATTATATGTTAATTTAAAAAAAAAACTAAAAGGCAACCTATGGAATGAGCTGGGAGAAGATATTTGCAAATGATATACCCAATAAAGGGTTAGTATCTAAAATATATAAAGAACTTATAAAACTCAACACCCAAATAATAAATAATCCAAATAAAAAATTGGCAGAAGACATGAGCAGACGTTTCTCTAAAGAAGACATTCAGATGGCCAACAGTCATATGAAAAGGTGCTCATCATCTATCATCAGGAAATACAAATCAAAACTACAATACAAAAAATATACAAATACAAAAGAAATACAATACAAAAAAATACAAATCACCTCACACCTGTCAGAATGGCTAAAATCAACATAAGAAACAACAGGTTTCTTCTGACAAGGTTGTTAAGAAAAAGGAACCCTCTTGCACTGTTGGTGAGAATGCAAACTGGTGCAGCTACTGGGGAAAACAGTATGAAGGTTCCTCAAAAAGTTAAAAACTTATGACTCAGTAATCACACTACTGGATATCTACTCAAAAAATACAGAAACACTGGGGCACCTGGGTGGCTCAGTGGGTTAAGCCTCTGCCTTCAGCTCAGGTCATGATCTCAGGGTCTTGGGATCAAAGCCCGTGTCAGGCTTCCTTCCCTCCTTCTCTGCCTGCCTCTCTGCCTAATTGTGATCTGTCAAATAAATAAATAAAATCTTAAAAAAAATACAAAAACACTAATTCAAAGTAATACTTGTACCCCTCTTTATTTTTTTTTTAAGATTTTATTTATTTATTTGACAGAGAGAGATCACAGTAGACAGAGAGGCAGGCAGAGAGAGAAAGAGAGGGAAGCAGGCTCCCTGCCGAGCAGAGAGCCCGATGCGGGACTCGATCCCAGAACCCTGAGATCATGACCTGAGCCGAAGGCAGCGGCTTAACCCACTGAGCCACCCAGGTGCCCTGTACCCCTCTTTATAACAGGATTATTTACAATAGCCAAGATATGGAAGCAGCTCAAGTATCCACCTGATGAATGGCTAAAGAAGATGTGGTGTGTGTATAAATATACGTATATATACACACATACACGTATGTATATACCTGTGTGTATACATATATCTATACATATAGTATATACATATATCTATATGTATCTATATGTATAGATATATGTACACACACACATATATACATATATATATGTATATACACACACACACCACACACAATACATATACACAGGCAATGGAAAATTATTCAGCCCTAAAAAAGAATGAATCTTGCCATTTGCAATGACATGGACAGAGCAAGAGAGTATATGCTAAGCGAGATAGGTCAGAGAAGGACAAATAACAAATGATTTAACTCATACATGGAATTTAAGAATCAAAAAAATGAACAGAGGGCAAAAAAGAAAAAAACGGGAGAGACAAAACAAGAAACGGACTCTTTATAACTACAGAGAACAAACTGATAGGTACCAGAGGGGAGGGGAGTAGAGGGATGAGTTAAATAGGTGATGGGGATTAATGAGCACACTTGAGATGAGCATTGTGTGTCCTATGGAATTGCTGAATCACTATATTGTTGAAACTAATATAACACTGTAACATGAAACTAATGTAATACTGTATGTTAACTAACTGGAATTAAAATAAAAGCTTAAAAAGGGCACCCGGGTGGCTCAGTCAGCTAAGCATCTGCCTTTGGCTCAGGTCATGTGGGATGGAGTCCCACATCTGCTCCCTGCTCAGTGGGAATTTGCTTCTCTGCCTTCCCCTGGCTCACATACCTTCTCTCTCTCACTCTCACTTAATAAGTAACATCTTGAAGTAAAATAAAATAAAAAATAAAAAACTTAACCAAAAAAAGACCTAGGTTCACTTCCCACCCTCTCTTAATCCTGCTCAACCAGGCTTTTCTTCCTATCCTGTCACCTCTTGTCAAGGTCACCAACAACCTCTGTGTTGCCAGCACACAATGTATGTTTCTTGGGTCTCATATTATTTGACCTCTCACAGCAGCATCTGCCACAACTAATCCCTTTCTCTTTTTTTTTAATTGAGGTATGACTGTCATATAACATTGTTAGTCTCAGGTGTACAACATGAGTCAGTATTTGTATACATTGCGAGACGCCTGGTGGCTCCGTAGTTAGGGGTCTGCCTTTGCCTTGGGTCATGGTCCCAGCATCCTGTGCCAGTCCCAAATTAGGCTCCCTGCTCAGCGGAGAGCCTGTTCCTCCCTCTCTAGCTCTGCTGTTTGTGTTCCCTCTCTTGCTATCTCTCTCTCGTAAATAATAAAATCTTTTAAAAATTTTGCATATATTGGTGCGCCTGGGTGGATCAGTGGGTTAAGCCTCTGCCTTCGGCTCAAGTCATGATCCCAGGGGCCTGGGATCAAGTCCCGCATCGGGCTCTCTGCTCAGCAGGGAGCCTGCTTCTCCTCATCTCTCTCTGTCTCTCTGCCTACTTGTGATCTCTCTCTCTGTCAAATAAATAAATAAAATCTTTAAAAAAAAATTTTGCATATATTGCAAAATGATCACCACAGTAAGTCTAGTTAACATATGTCGCCATACAGCTACAAAACTTTATTATGATTAACTACACATCCCCATGACTTATTTATTTTACAACTAGAAGTTTGTATCTCTTGACCTCTTCACCCTTTCTCCTTCCTGAAACACAACTCTCACATGAGTCTAGGACGCTGATTTTCCTCCTACCTTTCTGGCCTCTCCCTGCCTTCAAACTGTTGCCATGCCCACGTTCAGATCTCATCTCCATCTACACTCTTCCTAGAGTTGCTCATCCAGTTCCCTGCCTTTACTTTTTTTAATTTTAATTCCAATATAATTAACATACAGTATTATATTAGTTTCAGGCGTATAATACAGTGATTTCAGCAATTCCATACATCACTCAATACGCATCACAACAAATGCATGGCTTAATCCCCATCACCTATTTCACTTAGGCCCTCAAGCACCTGTCTTTAAATAGCCAGACACTGGGCGCCTGGGTGGCTCAGTGGGTTACACCACTGCCTTCGGCTCAGGTCATGATCTCAGGGTCCCGGGATCCAGTCCCGCATTGGGCTCTCTGCTTGGCAGGGAGTCCCTTCCTCTCTCTCTGCCTGCCTCTCTGCTTTCTTGTGATCTCTCTCTGTCAAATAAATAAATAAAATCTTAAAAAAAAAAAATGTTTTAAACAGCCAGACACTGATGATTCCCTCACTGCTCCTTCAGAGATGTCCAGACTCATTTTTTTTCAACTGGCTACTCAACATCCCCACTCATCATCATCTACAAATTGAGTTTGTCCAAAACACAACTCTTAACCCTCCCTAACTCCCCTTCAACCTGCTCCCCCCCATCCCCAGAGGTGTCCAACTGTGGTGTGACTAGTCTGTGTTTATCAAATCCATATCATCTTCTCCCTGGACACCAAAAACATGGAGTTTGCCAGCTTCCTCTGCAGTAGGGTGTGACCACAAAACTGTGTTCTAACCAATGTGAAGACCATTCAGGTTTTCCAGGAATCCACCTCCAGGCTTTCCCCTTCAGCTGGCTCACTGCAGAAAAAAGTGAAGAACTTGGGGAGCCATGTGCTAAAGACAGCAGGAGCATCTTTGAATTACTGTTGTCCCACTGATCAGAAGGACCCACTGGGACTTTATTAAGATCAAGACATAAACTTACTGTGTTAAGTTAGAGATCCTGGGGTTTACCTGCTGCTATAGCAACATTTCTATTAATACACAATCTCAGCAAAAGGTATCACCCCTCACACAGCTACACAAATCAAAACCCTAAGACTCATTCTTATAGAGGTCCTTTCTTTCTCACTATGCATATTCAGTACACTGGCAAGACAGGAAAACTTCCTTTAAAATATATTTATCTGGGGCGCTTGGGTGGCTCAGTTGTTAAGCATATGCCTTGGCTCAGGTCATGATCCCGGGGTTCTGGGATCAAGCCCTGCATCAGGCTTCTTGCTCAGTGGGGAGTCTACTTCTCCCTCTCCCTCTGCCTACTTGTGCTCTATCTCTGTCGAGTAAATGATTTTTTTAAAAAATCAAAAAATAAATTAAATAAATAAAATATATCTTTATCTGCCAAGGAGCACTTGGCTGGCTCAGCTGGAAGAACATGCAACTTGTGGGACGCCTGGGTGGCTCAGTTGGTTAAGCAGCTGCCTTCGGCTCAGGTCATGATCCCAGCGTCCTGGGATCGAGTCCCGCATCGGGCTCCTTGTTCAGCAGGGAGCCTGCTTCTCCCTCTGCCTCTGCCTGCCATTCTGTCTGCCTGTGCTCACTCTCTCCCCCTCTCTCTCTCTGATAAATAAAAAAAAAAAAAAAAAAAAAAAGAACATGCAACTTGTTCCCAGTCTTAAGTTCAAGACCCATGTTGAGTGTAGAGACTACTTAAAAAATAAACTTAAAATGTGTGTTTGTGTGTGTATCTTTACCTGAAGATTTTTCACTGCCACCACTACTCACACTCCAGCCCAAGACACCTGATTCTCTTACCAGATGACTATGAAGGCCTGTTCTCCAGTCTCCCATTTTCATTCTTGGCCCTCTACATACTATTCATCCCAAAACAGCCAGAACGATTTTTTCAAAACAGAAAATAAAACCAGACCCTATATACTAATTCCTTGCTGGATTCTCCGATATCCTGCTGTTTTCCATCTTCTCCTTACTCATTCCTGTTGCTGCTCCTAGGACCCACCACACCTTGGCCTCTTCCCACAACCTGCATTTGCTGTTTGTTCTACTGGGCACACCCTTCTATGTGACTCACTCCCTCATTAGTCAGTTCTGTGTGAAAAGGTGTTCTACTGAGCTTGGCTTTCCTGACCATATGCCCAAGAGTTGTCCCCATGAAGTATTAACCCTTTAATTGCTTTCCTTTATTTTTTTTCCTTTTTTTTTTTAAGATTTTATTTATTTATTTGACAGAGAGAGAGAGATCACAGAGAGGCAGGCAGAGAGAGAGAGGGAAGCAGGCTCCCCACTGAGCAGAAAGCCCGATGTGGAGTTTGATCCCAGGACCCTGAGATCATGACCTGAGCCAAAGGCAGAGGCTTAATCCACTGAGCCACCCAGGTGCCCCTATTTTTTTTTCATAGCTACCTAGAATAAGAGATTACATATATATGTGTGAGTATGTATGTGTGTGTGTGTGTGTGTGTGTATAGATAGATAGATAAATCTCCACCTATTTGTTTACTGTCCATAAACCTTTTTTTTTTAAATTTTTTAAAGATTTTTTATTTATTTATTTGACAGACAGAAATCACAAGCAGGCAGAGAGGCAGGCAGAGAGAGGGGAGGGGAGCAGGCCCCCCGCTGAGCAGAGAGCCCGATGTGGGGCTCAATCCCAGGACCCTAGGATCATGACCTGAGCTGAAGGCAGAAGCTTAACCCACTGAACCACCCAGGCACCCCCATAAACCTTTTTTTAAAAGATTTTATTTTTTTGACAGGGAGAGAGAGAGAGAGAGCACAAGTGGAGGGGGGAGCAGTAGGCAGAAGGAAAGGGAGAAGCAGGCTCCCCGTTGAGCAAGGAGCCTGATGCAGGACTTGATCCCAGAACTCTGGGATCATCACCTGAGCCAAAGGCAGACACTTAACTGTCTGAGCCACCTAGGCGCCCCAACTGTCCATATTCCTTGATGAACATAGGGGTCTGCCTTCTTACTGAACTCCAATCTCAGTGGTGAGAGTAAGTCCAGAGGGATGAATGGATAAGTTTAATCAGATGTCTCTTCTGAAGCTGGTTACTCATGTGGGTATCCTGCAAACAGGTGATTAAAACCCATGACTGAGCATACAAGTCTAATTGTATGGCTCACTGCCACTCACTAGCAGTGTGACTTTAAAAACGTAATTAATTCTAAGCCTCAATTTCTCCACCTGTTAAAACAGGACCTACCTCAATAAGATTACCTGAGACAATCATGAAAAACAGGCACCTAGTTACATATTACTATTATTCAAAGTAACAGAGTTTAGGGGCTCCTGGGTGGTTCAGTTGGTTAAGCACCTGCCTTCAGCTCAGGTCATGGTCCTGGGGTCCTGGGATGGAACCCTGGGTTGGCCTCCCTGTTCAGCAGGGAACCAGCTTCTCCCTCTCCTCCCCATTCGTGCGAACACGCTCGCTCTTGCTTCCTCTCTCAAATGGATGGGTAAAACCTTTAAAAATAAACAAACAAATAAATAAGTAAATAAAATAGCAGTTTATATTCATTACCAATTGTCTATGACCAGGGGCTCAGTCAGTGGAACATGTGACTTATGACCTCAGAGTTGCAAATTCATGCCCCACGTTGGGAGTAAAGATTACTTAAAAAAAAAAAAAAAAAAAAAAATTTGCCTATGACCAATGTCCATGCTGATTGGTTTGTGCCCATACAGTCACGGTTATAAAATCCTTTAACATCATCTATGGTGGTGATGCTTGAACTGTAGTCTTCTTTTTTTTTTTTTTTTTTTTAAGATTTTATTTATTTATTTGACAGAGAGAGAGATCACAAGTAGACAGAGAGGCAGACAGAGAGAGAAAGGGGGAAGCAGGCTCCCTGCTGAGCAGAGAGCCCGATGATGCGGGGCTCAATCCCAGGACCCTGAGACCATGACCTGAGGTGAAGGCAGAGGCTTAACCCCACTGAGCCACCCAGGCACCCCGAACTGTAGTCCTTCTATCACCTCTTTCTGAAGTTATGAAAATTCTCCTAAAAACGAACTGGCAGACCTTCTGAAGGCCTTATTCCACATTCTATCTTGTATTAGTGTTGAGCGTCTTCTCTCCCTTCTACTAAACTGCAAAGTTCCTTAAACACAAAGCTTATTCCAAATACCATATCTCATAATTCGTTTCTTCCCTCCCTTCCCCCATGGTTCCTGGCACTATGGTTTGCAGTGGTAGGAATATTATAAATATTTCTGAATCAAAGTCTTGCATAAGCAACCACTACCTAGTTACTAAGTCCATACTTAACCTGAACCTGAGAATCATCTGAAGCACTTGCAGCCCCAAGCTACTACACCTACTGAATCTGAATTTGGCAGCAAGGTGGGGATATATCTTGGAATCTCAATTTCTAATAAACATCCACCCTATTATTTTATCAAACAAGTTTGGAAAACACGGCCATTAATTATCACCCAAGATGTTGCTTTCTCTTTGTTCTATCACCTGCCACACATCACCCAGTTACCAAAAACTCCCCTGCAATACGAGGCTTTCATCTATATGTCTCACAGACATACTTTACTTAAAACCTAAGAAAATACTGACTTTTTGTTTTTTATATGTATTAATATATAATACCTTTGAAAATTAAAAATTTGTACTGTGTCCAAATCCTCATCCCTTCCAACCCCCGCACCTAAATCCAGTCTCATTTAATCTCCATTGATACTAAAGTATGACTCCCCGCCTCCAACCCCCTTTTTTTTTTTTAAATGATGGTGAGTAATGCTCCCCATCAGCATTTTTTTAAAAATATCTGAAGAGTGGGCGCCTGGGTGGCTCAGTGGGTTAAGCCGCTGCCTTCGGCTCAGGTCATGATCTCAGAGTCCTGGGATCGAGTCCCACATCGGGCTCTCTGCTCAGCGGAGAGCCTGCTTCCCTCTCTCTCTCTCTGCCTGCCTCTCCATCTACTTGTGATTTCTCTCTGTCAAATAAATAAATAAAATCTTTAAAAAAAAAAAAAAAAAAAATATCTGAAGAGTGTCATTTTTAGCTTTCTAACTCATAACATAGTTTAGCTGAATTCGTGGCTGGTATCAATAGCAAATCAGCACAGCTGGTATCAATATCAAATCAGAGACCCTCAGTCCAAATTCCAACAGTTACCCCACACTGCAGAGCCTTCTCCTAAGAGAACTACACCATTTCTGAATAGTCAGTGATAGTAGAGTAAAGCTTTCATGGTAAAGCCAATGACAGTTTCTGTTCCCTCTCAGTCCAAATCCAGTGTCCTTTTACTTGCCAAATCACAATGACAGGTCACCACCTCTGGTCACAGAGCAAGTTTTGGTTAACGCTGACAAAATTAACCCTGCTAGAAAAACAAAAATCACTGTGCATCTCTCATACCCTCGCTCTCTGAAATGACACCAAGCAGACAACTCTGAGTCATAGCTACCAACATTTTAATCCATTTTCCGGGAGTCCAAATGCTCCCAAGCTATTTCTGAACAATAACTGCCCTCATGGTGGATAGTCTGGGGGAAAGGTCCGTGCATGAGGCTGGTCAGGGGCCTGGCTCTGCTACTAACTGGCTGGGTAAAACTGAACAGGTCTCTCCCACACTCAAGGCCTCAATTTTGCCAATTCGAAAAACAGCTGGATTCAGATGATCCCTCAGATCTCTTCTAATTCTAAGAACCTAAGAGGTGGGAGTTAGTCCCCAGACTAACGAAGACCCTAATTCCTTACAGACTATTTGGGATCACCCAATCAACCTCTTTGCTTCAAAGACGAAGAATTCGAGATGAAAGTCCCCGGCTTCCAATCCAAAGCTCTTCCCACATCGTACTGCCCTTCCAGGAACACAAACCCCGAAAGACATGTCCAGCCTAGCCTCGACTCTAGTGGACGGCACGCAGCCTATTCCATCTGTTTTGTTTGTTTGTTTGTGTTGTCCCTTCTGCATTTCCACTTAGCTGGAAAGGGCAAAGCGAGAGCGCTCAGGCCAGACCCTAAATAAATCCGGACCTCCCTAAGCACCGGCAGTCGCACCTGCTCCCGAGCTGAAGGTGGATGGCTCAGTCTTTACCCGACCCTTCCTTAGGGAGCCCGCAAAAAAGAAACGGTTTCTCCCTCCCGACACTCCGGCTCGGACCAGGCCGCCTCCCACCCGAGACAGCCTCTCCAGGCAACTGTACCTGCTCCGCCACGGTGCGACCACGCATAGCAACCTCAGGAACCTCGACCTCACGGACGCCGCCATCTTGTGTCCTCCTTCTTGGTGGACCACGCCCCCTATCCACACTTGTGGCGCATGCGTGTGACGTTACGCACATAGAGCTCACGGGACCAATGAAGAACGCGGTGGGCTGTGGGCGGAGACGGCTAAGCTCCACCCTATGGCTGCTCCTCAGCGCCCGCCCGGCTCTTTGGGCACCTCCAGAACCAGGTTTGGTAGGTTCCTGTTGTGCTATATTGAGGCCTGGGTGCAAAGTCCGCAGTCTTTCTTCCTACTGGCGTGCGATTCCTCGTGCTCCTGGAGGATGAGTCACCCAAGCGAGATCTGAGAATGTATCAGTTTAGCCAATTCCCTTAATTACAAGTGGAGAAGCCAAGAGCACCCACCACTCCTTTTATTCCGGGCTTCCTAATTACCAGGCCCTGTTCTGAGCACTTTGCGTGCACGGTGTCTCGTTCTTACTTTCCCAAACTGAAGAAATACAGCTCCACTTTTTCCTCCCCCAGCCTGCTAATCACAGTTGTCTTCACCGGACATTTGACACAAGAGTATATATTGCCTGACGTCTGCAATTATTTCTTTGCGGTTATTTAAGCACAGACCAACTAGCGCCCAACCAGCCCTTCCAGGGAGACTAACAGGCATCAGGTTTCCTGTTGGAGGGAAGACACCTCCTTCCATAGGCCTTTAGAATATGAGACGGGAAAAAGAAGTATAGAATTGGTTTTACTATTCAACTGAGACAACTCAAAAGGAGACGCTTAACGACTGAGCCACCCAGGCGCCCCTAAAATTAAAACTTTAGTGAACCAAAGGACACTGTCAAGAGAATTCAAAGACAACCCACAGAAAGAAACTATTCGTAAATCCTGTATCTGATAAATATCTAATATCCAGGATACATAAAGAACTTCTAAAACTCAGGGTGCCTGGGTGGCTCAGTGGGTTAAGCCTCTGCGGTCAGCTCAGGTCATGATCTCAGGGTCCGGAGATTGAGCCCCATATGGGGCTCTCTGCTCAGCGGGGAGCCTGCCCCCGCCACCTGCCTCTCTGCCTTCGTGTGATCTCTTTTAAAATATTTTTTTAGGGGCGCCTGGGTGGCTCAGTGGAATAAAGCCTCTGCTTTCGGCTGAGGTCATGATCTCAGGGTCATGGGATCAAGCCCCGCTTCGGGCTCTCTGCTCAGCGGGGAGCCTGCTTCCTCCTCTCTCTCTGTCTGCCTCTCTGCCTACTTGTGATCTCTGTCTGTCAAATAAATAAACCACCTTTAAAAAAAATAAATAAATAAAATTTTTAAAAAATAAAATATTTTTTAAAAAAGAACTTCTAAAACTCAATTAAAAAAAAAAAACAATTAAAAACTGGGCAAAAAATGACCAGTCATTTCTCAAAAAAAAAAAAAAAAAAAAAAGAAAATCATACAAATGGCTAATAAGATGCTCAACATCACTAGTCATTAGGGAAATGCACATCAAAACCACAATTAGAGGGACGCCTGGGTGGCTCAGTTGGTTAAGCAGCTGCCTTTGGCTCAGGTCATGATCCCAGCGTCCTGGGATCGAGTCCCACATCGGGCTCCTTGCTCCGCAGGGAACCTGCTTCTCCCTCTGCCTCTGCCTTCCACTCTGTCTGCCTGTGCTCGCTCTCACTCTCTCTCTCTCTGACAAATAAATAAATAAAATCTTTAAAAAAAAAAAAAACAACCACAATTAGATACCAACTTCACATCCATTAGAATGATTATACATTTTTTTTAAATGGAAAGTAACAAGTATTGGTAAGGATGTGGAAAACCTAGAATTCTTGTGCATTGCTAATGGTAAGGTAAAATGGTACAGCCACTATGGAAACCAATTTGATAATTCCTCAGAAAGTTAAACACAGCTATGATATGATCCGGCAATTTCACTCCTACATATACACCCAAAGGATCTGAAAGCAGAGACTCAGATATTTGTACAGTGTTTATAGCAGCAGTATTTGCAATAGCCAGAAAGTGTATTTATAGAAGAATGGATAAACAAAAGGTGATCCATCCATATAGTGGAATATTATTCAGCTATGTAAAGGGGTGATGTATAGATACATGTTACATCATGTATAAACTTTAAAAACATTATGATAGGGGCACCTGGGTGGTTCAGTGGGTTAAAGCCTCTGCCTTTGGCTCAGGTCATGATCCCAGGGTCCTGGGATGGAGCCCAGCATCGAGCTCTCTGCTCAGTGGGGAGCCTGCTTCCCCTTCTCTCTCTCTCTGCCTGCCTCTCTGCCTACTTGTGATCTCTGTCAAATAAATAAATAAAGTCTTAAAAAAAACTTACTTACTTATGATAAGTAAATTACCCAGACACAAAAGGACAAATATTGTATGATGCCATGTGAAGTACCTAGAATGGCAAATTTACAAACAGAAAGTAGAATAGAGGCTACCAGAAGCCGGGAGGAGGGGAGATTGGGTAGTTGATAGGTACAAAGTTTCTGTCCCAGATGATGAAAAAGTTCTGGAAATAGTGGCAACTGTTGTTTAACATTGTGAATATACTTGATGTCACTGAATTATACACTTAAAAATGTTATGTATTTTTTATCACAATTTTTGAAAACAAAGTCAGTTCTCCCTCTCCCTCCTCCCCTCCCCATCACTTGCACTTTCTCTTCTCAAATAAATAAAATCTTAAAAAAATACATAAAAAATTAAAAGTTAGTTGATAACAAATATTGAGAAGAATATGTGTGGAGAAATCACAACCTTCATACTCTGCTGGTGGGAATGTGAAAAGATGCACCTTCTTTGGAAAACAATCTGGCAGTCTCTCAACAATTAACCATGGACTTACCACCATATATCCCAGCACTTCTACTTGTAGGCATATAACCAAGAGAAATGAAAGTGTATGTCCACACAAAAACGTGTACACAAATGCTTATAGCATCATTGTTCATAAAATCCAAAAGGCACAAATGTCCATCAAATGACATAGACATGGTATGGATAAGCAAAATACGGTGCATCTGTACAATGGAATACTATTTGGCTATAAAAAGGAATGAAGTACTCATTCATGTTACAACACTGGTGAACCTTGGAAACTTTATGCTAAGTGAAAGAGCCCACTCACAAAAGATCACATATTGTATTATTCTAGTCGTAAGAAATATCCAGAACAGAGAAATCTGCAGAGACAGGAAACAGATTAGTAATTGCCTAGGGCTTGGGAAGAGGGAATGAGGGATGGGGATAACTAAAGGGATGAGATTTTTCAGGGGTTGATGAAAATGTTCTAAACTTGGCTGTGGTGATGATATATACATATCTGTGAATATAATAAAAACCACTGAAGTGTCACCTTAAAATGTGTGAATTTGGGGGTGTCTGGCTGGCTCAATTGGTAGAGCATCTGACTCTTGATCTCAGCTGAGGTCTTGATCTCAGGGTTGTGAGTTCAAGCCTCACATTGGGTTCTACACTCAGCATGGAGCCTACTTAAAAAATAATAATAAAATAAAATGGGTGAATTATACGGTATGTGAATATCTCAATAAAGCTGTTTAAAATTTTTTATTTCTATTTATTGCTAGAATACAGAAATATACTTTATAAATACTTTATTTATACTTTATAAATGAGCTTGTATCTAGTAGGATGTTTGGTTGTAGGTATTTATAATAGATATTTTTCTGATTAAAAGTCTTCCCTTCTAGGGGCGCCTGGATGGCTCAGTGGGTTAAGCTTCTGCCTTTGGCTCAGGTCATAATCTCAGGGTCTTGGGATCAAGCCCTGCATCGGGCTCTCTGCTCAGTGGGGAGCCTGCTTCCCCCCTCTCCCTGCCTGCCTCTCTGCCTGCTTGTGATCTCTCTCTCTCTCTCTCATCAAATAAATAAATAATTAAATAATCTTTTTAAAAAAGTCTTCCCTTCTATTCCTACTATTGTGCAAAATTTTTATCATAAGTGAGAGTATATAAATGTACATTTTGGCATATATTAAGATGAGCATATGTTAGCTTTTTTCCTTCTCAATTCTGTTTATGTGATGACTTACATTGATTTTTTTTTTTAAAGACAAATGTATTGAGATACAGTTCACATACCATACAATTCACTCATTTTAAGTGCACAACTCTATGGCTTTTAATATATCTACAAGGATTGGGCAACCGTCACCATAATGAATTACATTTCATCACCCCAAAGAGAAACCCCACACCCTTTAGCTATCACCTCTATGTCCCCCATTTCTACTTCCCTAGACGTAAGTAAAGAGTAATCTACTTTCTACCTCAATAGAATTCCCTATTCTGGATTTTCCTATGAAAGGAATCAAAATAATATGTAGACTTTTTTTTTTTTTTTAGATTTTATTTATTTATTTGACAGAGAGAAATCACAAGTAGATGGAGAGGCAGGCAGAGAGAGAGAGGGAGGGAAGCAGGCTCCCTGCCGAGCAGAGAGCCCGATGCGGGACTCGATCCCAGGACCCTGAGATCATGACCTGAGCCGAAGGCAGCGGCTTAACCCACTGAGCCACCCAGGCGCCCCAATATGTAGACTTTTTAAAGGAATTTATTTATTTATTTGAGAGAGAGGGCAAGAGAGAACACAAACAGGGTGAGTGGAGAGAGAGAAGGAGAAGCAGGCTTCCCACTGAACAGAGAGTCCAATGCAGAGCTTGATCCCAGGACTCTGGGATCATGACTTGAGCCAAAGGCAGATGCCTAACCAATTGAACCACAGAGGTGTCCATAGCCTTTTCTTTTTTTTTTAGATTTTTATTTATTTATTTGAGAGAGAGAGACAGAGAAAGCAAAAGCCGAGGAGGGGCAGAAGGAGATGGAAAAGCAGACTTCTCACTGAGCAGGGAGCCTGAAGCAGGGCTGGATCCCAGGACCCCAAGATTGTGACCTGAGACAAAGTCAAACATTTAAGCGATGGAGCCACCGAGGCACCCCTAATGTGTGGATTTTTGTAACTGGCTCTTTCACTTAGCATGTTTTCAAGATTCAACCATGTTGTAATATCTATTGGTACTTCATTTCTTTTTATTTTATTTTAGGAGTGGAATTCCTGGCTTGTATGTTGACTGAATTGTTAATTGTTTGACGAACTGCCAGATTGTTTCCCAAGATGGCTGTACCGTTTTAGGTTCCCACAAGCAGTGCATGAGGGTTTTGATCTCTTCATATCTCATCAACACTTGTTATTATTTTTTTTTATTATCATTATTACATCCATCCTAATGCCTATGAAGTGGTATCTCATTTAGCTTTGATTTGTATTTCTCTGATGACTAATAATGTTCAGCATCTTTTCCTGTGTTTATTAGCTATTTGAATATCTCCCTTGAAGAAGTGTCTATTCAGATCCATTTTTATTTTTTAATTTTTAAATATTTTATTTATTTACTTGACAGAGAGAGACACAGTGAGAGAGGAAACACAGGCATGGGGAGTGGGAGAGGGAGAAGCAGGCTTCCCGCTTGAGCCAGGAGCCCTATGCGGGGCTCCATCCCAGGACCCTGGGATCATGACCTGAGCCAAGGGCAGATGCCTAATGACTGAGCCACCTGGTGCCCAAGATCTTTTCCATTTTTAAATTGCATTGTCTTTTTATTAAGCTGTAAGTGTTCTTTATATATATTCTAATATAATTCCTTAATCAGATATGTGATTTCTCCCATTCTGTGAGTTATCGTTTCATTTTTTTTGATGGTGTCCTTTGAAATATGAACGTTCTTGGAGCACCTGGGTGGCTCAGTGGGTTAAAGCCTCTGCCTTCGGCTCAGGTCATGATCCCAGGGTCCTAGGATTGAGCCCTGCAGCAGGCTCTCTCTGCTCTGCGGGGAGCCTGCTTCCTCCTCTCTCTGCCTGCCTCTCTGCCTACTTGTGATCTCTGTCTATCAAATAAATAAATAAAATCTTAAAAAAAAAAAGAAATATGATCGTTCTTAATTTTGATGAAGTTAAATTTATCTAATTTTTCTTTTGTTGCTTATGTTTTTGATGTCATATCTAATAATCATTCACCCAAATCAAGGTCATGAAGATTTACACCTATGCTTTCTTCTAAGAGTTTTATAGTTTAAGACTCATTTTAAGTTTAAAGTTCATTTTTTTAAGATTTATTTTTATTTATTTATTTATTTATTTATTTTTTAAAGATTTTATTTATTTATTTGACAGAGAGAGATCACAAGTAGGCAGAGAGAGGAGGAAGCAGGCTCCCCACTGAACAGAGAGCCTGATGCAGGGCTCAATCCTAGGACCCTGGGACCATGACCTGAGCCCAAGGCAGAGGCTTTAACCCACTGAGCCACCCAGGCATCCTCAGTTGCCCTATTCTTGTGTTGGTTTGATAAGTTGTCTTTTCTTCTAGGAATTTGTTCATTTTATCTAAAATTTCAGTTAATTGGCACAAACTTGTTCTTAACATTCTTTTTTAAAAGATTATTTATTTATTTATTTATTTGAGAAAGAGAGTGAGTGAGTGAGTGAGAGAGAGAAACCATGAACCGGGGCATGGGACACAGAGAGAGGGAGAAGCAGATTCCCTGCTGAGCAGAGAACCCAGTGTGGGGCTTGATCCCTGAACTCCAGGATCATGACCTGAGCTGAAGGCAGATGCTTAACCTACTGAGCCACCCAGTTGCCCCCTAATATTATTTTGTATTCTTTCTCATGTTTATAGGATTTTTAGTGATGTACTCATGTTCTTTCCTGACATAGGTGAATTTTTGAAGAGTCTCTTTTGTTTTTCTTCTCTTGGTCAATCTAGAGGTTTAGTAATATTTTTTTCAAAGGACTCAACTTTGACTATTTGATCTATTATACATTTGTTTTCTTATTTTATTAGTACCTACTTAACTGTATTTTTTTTTCTACTTTCTTTGGGTTCAATGTGCTGTCCTTTTCTAAATTTCTCAGAATACTTAGAGGATTTGGTTTTCACCAATCTTTTCTAATATATGCATTTTAGGCTATAACTTATTTCTAAGTAGAGCCTTAGCTATACATTCTATTTTGAGCTACCATGTTTTCAATATTACTCAGTTCAAAATACTTTTTTGAAAAACGATTTTATCTGTAAATAATCTCTACACCCAACTTGGGGCTTGAACTTACAACCCTGAGATCAAGAATCACATGCTCCACCCACTGAGCCAGTCAGGCAACCCCCAAATACTTTTTATTTTAAAAAATATATTTAAAAAATAATTGTTTTAAATTGAAGAATGATTCACACATTACATTAGTTTCAGGAGTACAACACAGTGATTCAACAAATCTATATGTATTAATCTCAATGTACTAAAGTATATTATGGGGGCTCCCGGCTGGCTCAGGAAAAGAAAGAAAGAAATGGATAACTGAATGGTTTGAGTAAAAGATAGTCCCAAATTTTAAAACATGCTCCCTGCCCATCAGCGCTTGAATTTGCTGGCCCTTCTTCAGCAAGGAAAAACAGCTGCTTCTATATCCGGAGGGGGAGAGGCAGCCAGTGCCTTTCTTTCAGAGATGCTGACAATGTATAAATAGATGTCATTCCAAAGGGATGTGAATGAGGCAGCCAAGCCAAATAAATCTCTTCTCCACCAGGAAAATGCAACCTCCCAGGTCCCTAAGTGGCTCAGTTGGTTAAGCAATTGCCTGGGATCAAGTCCCGCATTGGGCACAGGGCTCAGCTGGGAGCCTGCTTCTTCCTCTTCCTTTGCTGCTCCCCCTGCTTGTGTGCTCCAGCTCTCTCTCTGTGTCAAATAAATAAATAAAATCTTAAAAAAGAAAGAAAGGAAGGAAGAAAATGCAGCCTCCTTAGAAGACTCATATTAACTTAAGTTGCATTCAGCGATGATCCCCATCACAGCCTTAAGCACAGTGTCTGGCTCTAAGTAAATGTAGACAGCATGAAAGATGCTGGCCGTGCAAAACTCTCCAAAAGTTCTGTTCTGTCTCCAAACTGGGAAACCTAGAGCAGTACTGTAATTCTCACTGCTGGAGTCCCCCATCCCAACAATGGGAAATCTGGATAAATGGGGTTCTCCATAGTGTTGGGCCATGGCTGGAAACCAACTGTCCAACTAGTCATGTGACCCTGGTTAAAGGTCTTAAGCACCTTGAGTCTCGGTGACTTATCTGGACATGGGATATCACTAACTGCATGGGATTGTGAGGATGAAACGATATAGGACAATTTCAAAGCACCTGGTAGGTGTGAATTATCCAACAGCTGCTGCACATTGATTTCTTCTGAAATTTCTCTACTACCACTAGGGGGCAGAGGTGGCCTAGGATTTAAGAATGAATTTGCAATCCCCCTGAGATTTAATTTTTTTTTCTTTTTCTTTCCTTTTCTCTTCCTTCCTTCCTTTCTTTCTTTCTTTCTCTCTCTCTCTCTCTTTCTTTCTTTCTTTCTTTCTAAGATTTTATTTTTAAGGGGCATCTGGGTGGCTCAGTCCTTAAGTGTCTGCCTTCAGCTCAGGTCATGATCCCAGGGTCCTGAGATGGAGGCCTGCATCCAGCTCCCTGCTCCAGGGAGAGTCTGGTTCTCCCTCTCCCTCTCTGGCTCCCCCTGCTTGTGCTGTCCCTCTGTGTCAAATAAATTAATTAAATCTTTTTTTTTTAAATTCTATTTTTAAGTAATCTCTGCACCCAATATGGGGCTCAAACTCACAACCACTGGATCAAGAGTCACATGTTCCCCCAACTGAGCTAGCCAGCCAGGCACCCCTCATTTTTCAACTTTTAAAGATGTTTTGCAAACTGTGGATGGTGGTGGCCATAGTGCATTATAGCTTTTGTGAGTCCTAAACACTTCTGCCTTAATGGAACCCTTCCTCCATAAAAAATAAATAAATAAAAATAAAAAATAAAAATTACATTTTACAATTGTATTTATAGAAATACAAAGGAATCCAGGCCTCGTTCGTTACTATAATTATATATTTTCCCCTATTTTAATAAATTAAAATTAGAACATTGCTGTGGGCCCTAGCAACATCACAGTGCCTACATTTTTTTCTATTTTTGTGCCTATTGATCAGGTTGGCCTAGGGTTTTAATGGAGAGGGTATGCCATCACTCCTGATAAAATGAGTGAAGCTTGGGCTTTGAGAATGTCAGAGTCCTCACTGGGCTTCCTGTAAGTGATGTGTACCAGCCAGCTAATGCTGACATAACAAAATACCACAGATATGCTGGCTTAAACAACATAAACTAATTTTTTCCCAGTTCTGGAGGCCAGAAGTCCAAGATCACATTATCAGTAGGTTTGACTTCTTCTGCTGCTTCTCTCCTTGGCTTATACAGATGGCTGCCTTCTCACAGTGTCCTCACATGGTCTTCTTTCCTCTGTGTGTGCAAATTCTTGGCATCCCTTTGTGTGTTTTTATAAGAAGAGATTCTTATAAAACACCTCTCAGATGGGATTAGAGCCCACCCTAACATCTCATTTTACCTTTAATCTTTTTTTTTCTTTCTTTTTTTCTTTTTTAGTTACCTCTATACCCAACATGGGGCTCCAATTCATAACCCAAGACTGAGTCGTATGCTCTACCCACTGAGCCAGCCCTAATGTCTCATTTTAACTGAGTCACCTCTTTAAAGTTTCATTTTAGGGGCGCCTGGGTGGCTCAGTGGGTTAAAGCCCCTGCTTTCAGCTCAGGTCATGATCCCAGGGTCCTGGGATCGAGCCCGAGTAGGGTTCACTGCTCGGTGGGAAGCCTGCTTCTTCCTCGCTCTCTGCCTGCTTCTCTGCCTACTTGTGATCTCTGTCTGTCAAATAAATAAATAATCTTTTTAAAAAAATAAAGTTTCATTTTATTTTTTAAAAAATTTCTTTATTTGGGGCGCCTGGGTGGCTCAGTGGGTTAAGCCGCTGCCTTCGGCTCAGGTCATGATTTCAGGGTCCTGGGATCGAGTCCCGCATCGGGCTCTCTGCTCGACAGGGAGCCTGCTTCCCTCTCTCTCTCTCTCTCTCTGCCTGCCTCTCCATCTACTTGTGATTTCTCTCTGTCAAATAAATAAATAAAATCTTTAAAAAAAAATTTCTTTCTTTGTTGGAGAGTAAGAGAGAGATATAACAAAAGAGAGAGCTGAGCAGGAGGGAGAGGAAGAAGCAGGCTCCCTGTTGACTTTATCCCAGGACCCTGGGATCATGATCTGACCTGAAGGCAGGTGCTTAACTGACTGAGCCACCCAGGTGCCCCTAAAGTCTAATTTTAACTGAGTCACCTCTTTAAATACAGTCACATCCTGAAGGCCCTGGGGGTTAGGACTTCAACATATGCACTCTGGGGGGAAGAGGCACAACTCAGTCCATAACACAGTGTGACCTTGAGCAGTTGGTTAATGTCTCAAAGTTTGTCCCTCCATCTATTAAAAATGGGGCCACATCGGTAACTGCTTATGCACATTATTGTATTCTGGAGTTGTTGGGCTAGCAGAAAGGGCTACTTAAGATGGCGAAAGTTCGGGGCGCCTGGGTGGCTCAGTGGGTTAAGCCGCTGCCTTTGGCTCGGGTCATGATCTCAGGGTCCTGGGATAGAGTCCCCCATCGGGCTCTCTGCTCAGCGGGGAGCCTGCTTCCCTCTCTCTCTCTCTCTGCCTGCCTCTCCATCTACTTGTGATTTCTCTCTGTCAAATAAATACATGAAATCTTTAAAAAAAAAAAAAAATGGCAAAAGTTCCCACCACAAGACCTGAGCTTGGACAGGAGAACAAAGGCCCAAGCAGGAATCTGAGACCCTCCCGCCCCCGGCTCCAGTGGACCAATGGGACCCCGACGAGCAGGTGAAATAACCAAATAAGGGAAACTTGCCAAAAGACCCCTTAAAAGCCCCCTCCTCCCTGCTTTCCAGAGTTGTGGAACCTCGCCTGAGGGTGCCCACCTCCTCCAGGAACAACTTTCCTGGCTCCCCTTCTCCTGAGCCCTGAAACTTCGCTGGAGAGTGTTTTTAATAAATCTTGCCTTGCACCCACTTTGCCTGGTGTTGTGTTTATCTCGCCGGAAAAAACTTTACAGGAGTGATGAAAATGTTCCTGAATTAGGTAGAGATGACGGTCGTTCAACATTGTGAATATACTAAATGCCACTAAATTGTTCACTTCAAATGGCTGGGTTTAACAACCAAAAAAACCAAACAACCCAATTTAAAAAGAGACAAAGCAGGTGCCTAGGTGTATCCATTGGTTAAGTGTTGGCCTTTGGCTCAGGTCATGATCCCAGGCTTCTGGGATTGAGCCCCATATCTGGCTCCCTGCTCAGCAGAGAGCCTGCCTCTCCCTCTCCCTCTGCCAGCTACTCTGCCTACTTGTGCTCTCTGTTTCTCTGTCAAATAAATAAATAAAATCTTTTTAAAAATTAAAAAATAAAAATGGACAAAGAATACCATCACTTTTAGGGGTTAATACTTCAACATATGAATTTTGGGGGATGCGTTCAGACCATAGCAGAAATGCATTGTTTTGCAAGATGTTACATTGGGAAACTGGCTTCCTCTGTATTATTTCTTGCAGAATGTGCATGTGAATCTACAATTATCTCAAAATTGAAATGTTTTATTTAAAAAAATCTCATTCCAGGGGTGCCTGGCTGGCTCAGTCTCTTCATCTTAGGGTTGTGAGTTCGAGCCCCAAGTTGGGCGTAGAGATCCTTAAAAAAAAATAATAAAGATTTTTTTTTTAATCTTTAAAGATTTCATTATTTATTAAAAAAAAAAAAATAGGGGCACCTGGGTGGCTCAGTGGCTTAAACCTCTGTCTTCTGCTCAGGTCATGATCTCAGGGTCCTGGGATCGAGTCCCGCATCGGGCTCTCTGCTCAGCAGGGAGCCTGCTTCCCCTCTCTCTGCCTGCCTCTCTGCCTACTTGTGATCTCTCTGTGTCAAATAAATAAAATCTTTTAAGAAATAAATAAATAAATAAATAAATCTCATTCCGGATAGATTTGAGCCAGACTTCTGTCCCCTCATTCAAGCTACCTCTGGAATAAAACCTTTCCTTGATGCCTTAAGAAAAAAAATCTCATTCTGGCTGCTGTGTAGAGTTGGATTTTCGGGGGAGGAGGGTGAGAAAGAGTGGTTAGGAGTAGATGGCTCTTGTGCAAGTCTTTCGTTTTTTATTTTTATTTTATTTACTTATTTATTTATTTTTTTAAAGATTTTATTTATTTATTTGACAGACAGAGATCACAAGTAGACAGAGAGGCGGGCAGAGAGAGAGGAGGAAGCAGGCTCCCCGCTGAGCAGAGAGCCCGATGCGGGGCTCGATCCCAGGACCCTGAGATCATGACCTGAGCCACCCAGGCGCCCTGTCTTTCGTTTTTTAAAAAGGTCATGTGACTTTCTAAGATTCACGGGGTCAGTGAATGAAATGGCTGGGCAATTACACCCAGATTGTCCAAAAATTTTCCAGGATGACTTTTTATGAATCCTATGCCTTCCAAAGAATACTGAGACAATGGGGGTTCTGAAGGGTAACAATAGACTCTGTTGCTGGTAACTGAATCTAAGGTTGGGGGGGAGGTGAGGAATGCCAAAGGCATTTAACCCCATTCAGCAAACACAAGTTTTGTTACACTGTTGTGGGAACTTCAACATCTGAGTGATTTGCAGCATACAGTCCTGAGAAGAAATTCCAAGCGTTCCTGCTGAGATTTTCATTTTTGTGACTTTGAAGCTAGGGCAAAAACTTGTTTGGTGAAGCAGATTTTTTTTTTTTTTTTTTTTTTTTTTTTTTTTTTTGCTGTTCATAAGATTACTTCTCAGGTAGAGCAAGTTTTTGGCTATTTCTGCCCATGATTGTTATCAATTTTGTTTTCTTACACTCTGTGGTAGGTTGAATTTTTACCCATTTGTCCCAGTTCTTTATACTTCCCTGTATTACACTCATGTTCTTTCCCTTGTGGCTTTATGATTGATTCGTCCTACTACGGGTAGAATATTTTCCCCTGCTCTGTTGATACTAAGGTTGGCCATATGATTTGCTTTGGTCAACGGAGCATGTGAGGAGAGCACAGAGGCTTTCACCATTTGTGTGGTTTGGCTTGGCTCTCTTGCTCTGGGAAGCTATTGGTGCAAGGAATGTGAGAGATACTTGGACCAGACTAAAACCTAAACTACAGCCAAACCCTGCTGACCTGGAGTCTGAAGCAGATCCACTGAACTGAGCCCACTCTAGATCAGCCAAAGCACAGTTGACCTATACAGATCCAAGAGCAGGATAGTAGGGGGACCTGGTGGCTTAGTGGGTTAAAGCAGAGGGCCCAGACCATTCCTGCTCTTTTCCAATAGACTGCACCATCTGTCTGAATCCCTACTGATGCAGAAATTCTCCAGTTATGCTTCGATGATGGTCTACTCTATAGCAAGGGAGAGCAATGACCCATATCTACGTATATCAATCTGAGTTCGTCTCCAAAATAAAACGTCATTTGAAAATAACCAAGACGCTAAATGACACATACTCAGACAATTGGTGCACTTTAAAAAGAAAATAACATTGAGTGTGCCTAGGTGGCTTAATTGGTTAGGTGACTGCCTTTGGCTCAGGTCATGACCCTGGAGTCCTGGCATCGAGTCCTGCACTTGGCTCCCAGCTCAGCAGGGAGTCTGCTTCTCCCTCTGCTCCTCACCCCTCTTGTGGTCTTTCTCCCTCTCTTAAACAAATAATATCTTAAAAAAAAAAAATTACAGGGCGCCTGTGTAGCTCAGTCGGTTAGGCATCGGACTCTTGATCTTAGTTCAGGTCTTGTTCTCAGGGTTGTGAGTTCGGCTTCCACATTGGGCTCCATTCTGGCTGTGGAGCCTATTCAAGAATAAAAAAATAGGGGCACCGTGGCTCAGTGGGTTAAAGCCTCTGCCTTCAGGTCATGATCCCAGGGTCCTGGGATCGAGCCCTGAATAGGGATCTCTGCTCATTCGGGAGCCTGCTTCCCTTCCTCTTTCGCTGCCTGCTTGTGGTCTCTGTCTGTCAAATAAATAAATAAAATCTATAAGTAAATAAAATTTATAAAAAAATAAAAACAATAAAGCCAAAATACATATCCTTTCTACCTGTGAATGCTGGCAAGTAAGCACTGTTCAAGTTTCTCCTCCTGCTGGCATGTTGAAGTCAGTCTCCCAAAGATTCTGAGCAGCTGCAGAGTTCTTCATGGGAGCTTTCAAACAGCTGATGAGTCTGAGGAGCCATTTTGAGCAATGCAGAAAGCTCACGGACTATGTGGTGTAATGAGCGAGCCAAACACTAAGTGCTTCAGGGGGCAGGTGGATTGGAGAGTTGTGGAACCAAAGAGAAGATTCTCAAAGACCTGGTGCCCACTTACCTGTGGAAAAAGATTTTTTGTTGGTGACATTAGAGAAGACACTGAAGAACATCACTTAAGAGATTATTCTGAACACTATGGGGAAATTGAAGTCATTGAAATCATGGCTGACTGAGGCGGTGCCAGGAAGAGAGTTTTTGCTTTTGGGATCTTTGATGACCATGATAAACTATCGTGGTCAAACTGTCATTCAGAAATACCACACTATGGGGTGCCTGGGTAGTTTAGTCGGTTAAGTTTCTGCCTTCAGCTCAGGTCATGATCCCAGGGTCCTGATATTGAGCCCCACATAAGGCTCCCTGCTCAGCGGGGAGCCTGATTCTCCTTCTACCTCCGCTTGCTGCTCTGCCTACCGGCACTCTCTATATCTCTCTGTCAGAAAAGTAAAATCTTTTTTTTAAAAGATTTTATTTATTTATTTGACAGAGAGAGATCACAGTTAGGCAGAGAGGCAGGGAGAGAGAGAGAGAAAGAGAGAGGAGGAAGCAGGTTCCCCAGTGAGCAGAGAGCCCAATGCGGGGCGATCCCAGGACCCTGGCATGACCTGAGCCGAAGGCAGAGGCTTTAACCCACTGAGCCACCCAGGCGCCCCAGAAAAATAAAATCTTAAAAAAAGAAAGAAAGAAAGACCTGCTATGAGTGGCCACAACTGTGAAGTGAGGAAAGCTCTATCTAGCAGGAGATGGGTAGTGCTTTGTCCAACCAAAGAGGTTGAAGTGACTCTGGAAACATTGGTGGTGGTCATGGAAATGGTTTTGATGGGAATGACAACTTTGGTCATGGAATAGCTAGTGGCTGAGGTGATTTTGGTGGCTGCCATAGCAGTGGTTGCATATGGTGGCAGTGAGGAGGCTGTAATGGATTTGGTAATAATGGAAGCCACTATGGAGGTGGCAGAAGCTATGATGATTCTGGCAATTACAACAATCACTCTTCAAAATCTGGATCCATGAAAGGAAAACACTTTGGAGGCAGAAGCTCTGGGCCCTGTGATGTTGGAGGCCAATACTCTACCAAACCACAAAACCAAGCTGGTGATGGCAGTGGCAGAAGGTTTCAATTACTGCCAAGAAATAAAACTTAGAGAGAGAGGAGAGCCAGAGAAGGAACAGGGAAGCTACAATAGATTTATTTGTGAAACCCCCCAAACACCATGGTGGCAGAACCTAACTGCTACAAAGAAGACAAGTTTTGGGGCACCTGTCTGGCTCAGTCAGTGAAGCATCTGCCTTCAGCTCAGGTCATGATCTCAGGGTCTTGGGGTCGAGCCTCACATCAGGCTCTCAGCTCGGCGAGGAGCCTCCTTCTCCCTTTCCCTCTGCTAGCTGCTCCCCTGCTTGTGCTCTCTCCCTGTGTCAAATAAATAAATAAAATCTAAAAAAAAAAAAAAAAAAGGTAAGTTTTAGATAATATTCATGTGTATGGACAAAAAACATAAGGACTATATTTGTGACTAATTTTATAATAGAGGTTTTTCTGTTTGTTTCTGTCGGTAAAAAGTTGAAGCATTCCAATAAAGTCTTTTTTTTTTTTTTTTAAGATTTTATTTATTTATTTGAGAGAGAGAGACAGAGATAGCCATAGAGAGCAGGAGCTGGGGAGGAGAAGCAGGCTCCCCACTAAGCTGGGAGCCTGATGTAGGACTGGATCCCAGGACCCCGGGATCATGACCTGAGCTGAAGGCAGAAACTTAACCGACTAAACTGTTAGGGTCCGTAATCAAAAGAGCGAGACTGATACAAAGCGAAGGTCAGGCAAAGCTTCATTGAGAATCAAACTGAACGGTCAGGGCCGTCTCTTGCAAAGAGGCGACCCCTCCCCGCCTCACAGACTAACTTTTATAGAGGTAGTTTAGCCGGGCTATACACGCCAATGAGATTGCAATACACAGAGAAAACTGCACAGTCACGCTAGGTCTGCCACACACAGAAAAAACTGCTAGGTAACACACGGGTGGCCAATTGAATTTCAATTTACCCTAGTAGATGTATGTGCCCCCTAGTAGATATCAGTGCCCCACTGATTGGATGTCTTCACCTGGCTTGACCCGCCCTTTTATCTAGATTTTGCAAGTAAGTTCCTCTGGGAGAGGTGGGGTCAATCTAAGTTCACTATGTAAACAAAATGACTCCCTCTGGCCAAGCAGGCCCTTAGACAAACCACCCAGCCCCCTCCTCCAATAAAGAGTCTTAATATAGATTTTTTTTTTGCATTCATACTTTTCATTGCTAAATGTAATCATCTGATCATGATGCTGAATAAATGTGTCTTAAAGCCAATACAGAGGCACTTAGCGGTCTCAGTCGGAAGAGCATGTGACTCTTGTCATGAACTCAAGCTCCACACTGGGTATAGAGCTTACTAAACAAAATAATATAAAAACAATATTGTAAGTTGCTTATATATATATAGAGAGACAGGAGTTAGGGGACTGAAGGACAAATACTAGCCTTCTGACAGTGGCTGTCTCTAAGGAGTGGAGCAGGGATATAATAGGGACTGATCATCTCTTTGGACTTTGGTGATATCCATAATGGTTTATTTCTTTTAGACATGACGGGAAGCAATTTGAAAAATACTAACCCTTGTTAATTCTGGATGGTGGAAATATGGGTGCTTATTATGTTCTTTTTTTTTTTTCCTGCAACTTTTATATTTCTTAAAAAAAAAAAATCTTTTTCTCTCCCCACAGCACTCCTACCTATATCCTAAAACTTGCCAGTCTGCCTCCTCTCAGTTCCTGACCCATGTGTCTCTCTCCCCTATCTGTCCATGACCTTCCAGAGGACTGGCTATTTTGTGTCCTATGGTGCTCAGGCAAGCCATGATACATTGATCTGTTCAATAAGCAGTTATTGAGCATGTGTGTGCCAGGGATGTGCAAGGGGCTGGGGATGGCAAACAAGACCTGCTCTCCTGAAGCTCACAGGGGAGGGGGATCCTGGGGAGTGAGCAGGCAGCTCAGAGGGTGGGGGAGTATATGCACTGAGGAAGCATGTAAGAGGGGTGCCTACCAGGCAGTGGTGGGGACAGAGCCGGAAGGGGCTGGGGGAAACCTTCAGAGATCTGAAGTACAGGCAGTTCAACGAAGGGGTGGAGAAAGAATATTTCCCGCCAATGTGACAGCTTTCCTGCAAAAGCTTCAAGGGAAGAGAGAGCATGGAGGATCTAAGACACTAGAAGAAATTCAGGGTGCTGATTCAAGGGGGAATGAGGCTGGAGAGGAAGATGTGGGCAGAAATGCTGATTTTGATAACACAGCCTCACAGTCAGGAGGAGGCCCGTGGTCCTCATCTACAAAATGGGGATTACAATGATTTACTCCAAGTTGCTGTGAGAATTCAAGGAGAACATAAGCACAAAATGCTTGGCCCTTGGGCAGGGCTCAGTAAATGGCAGTTATTATCTTTATTTGGGTATGAGGACAAAGCCATGAAGAGATATTAAGAGGTGGTTCTGACAAGGGCAAAATTGTGTTTCACAAAGATGGCAGCAGTAGGAGAAGGCAGCCAGACTCATCAACTGCTGCAGTGCTTTGGGAATTTACCTCTCTGTTTGCACTATTTCAGGAACCATTGCACCATCTTCAAGAGTCTGAGATTAAAAATGCAAAAGAATGGGGTGCCGGAGTGGCTCAGTCAGTCAAGTGTCTGCCTTCAGTTCAGGTCGTGATATCAAGAGTCCGGGGATCGGGCCCCATATCAGGCTTTCTGCACAGCGGGGAGTCTGATTCTGCCTTTCCCTCTGCCTTCTCCCTGTTTGTGTTCTCTCAAATAAATAAATCTTTTTAAAAAATGCAAAATAAAAAGGAGAAAAATTCCCAAGAGGATTCCTGTGCATGGGATTTTCTGCCTTCCAGCACACCACACTTATGTCCTTGGGCCAGGGATGCAGTCTCCAGGTTGGGGTTGCAGGTACCACCTCCCAGATAGGTGACCCCACTGCCTGCTGCCTCCGCAATGGGTAACTCAACTGGCCCCTCCCCGCTTATGAGCTACAGTCAATCAGAAGGCGTGAGACCAGCTGTAGGTGTGGCTGCAGCCGGAGCTGGGCAGAGCTGGGCAGAGCTGGGCATCAGAAGAGTTGACCAGGGGCACCTGGGTGGCTCAGTCAGTTAAGCATCTGCCTTGGGTTCAGGTCATGATCCCAGGATCCTGGGGTGGAGTCCCACAGAGGGCTCCCTGCTCAGAGGAGTCCGCTTTTCCTTCTCCGCCTGCCACTGCCCGTGCTTGTGCGCTCTGTCAAATAAATAAAATCTTAACCAAAAAAAAAAAAAAAAAAAAAAAGAAAGAAAGAAAAAAGAAAAGAAAAGGAAAGGCGACCAGTTCTACCCTTTGTATCTGGGTAGCCACAGGCTGGGTCCCTTGAAGAGTCACTGAAGGGAAGAATTACGGGGCTTTCACATAGCCAGAGTCAGGGGGTTGAAAAGGACTTCACCAGGTCCGCGCCACAAGAAGTTCTGTGAAAGCAGCCTATCCGTTCACCCATGACATGTTTACGCAGCTCCTCCCATAATATGTGAGGGGCTGTTTAAGGTGCCAGGAGAGCCCAGCGTGAATAAAACAAAGTTCCTGACCTCAAGGAGCTTACCTTACAGGAATGAATATGTACAAAGTTGTAAGTGCTGCAGAGTATAAAGTACATAACGGTGATGCAGAATGGGTGGGGATACACCTTTAGGAAGGGTGATCTGGGAAGGCAAAGATCTGAGAGAACATATAGAAACATGGGAGAACATTCTGGGCCCTGGAGACAGCAAATCAAGTGAATGTATCATACAGTGGGAGCATGCTGTTCAAGGAACTGCAAAAGGTCTGTATGTGAGTTCTATTCAAACTGCTTCTATCTCCTCAGTGTACAGGGAGAAGACACTGGAAGTGTAAGATGTTATGACTCATCCATGACCTTTGGAAGTTGCTTAAAAATTAGAATTTTCTGGAGCACCTGCGTGGTTCAGTGGGTTGGGCCTTTGCCTTTGGCTCAGGTCATGGTCTCAGGGTCCTGGGATCAAGCCTCACATTGGGAATCTCTGCTCAGCAGGGAGCCTGCTTCCCCCTGGCCTCTGCTTGCCTCTCTGCCTATTTGCGGTCTCTGTGTCAAATAAATAAATAAATAAATAAATCTTAAAAAAAAAAAAAAGAATTTTCTATAACACTTCTTGAGAAAAGTCCCAGAAGCAACTGCAGAGATGAGGTGTCTGTCACGGCAATAGGGCAGGACATCACAGAGGATTCTTAATCAGCATGGACCAGTCCTTATTCTCAGGAGGCCCTACCAACCCAAGATTCTGTAATGGGATTCGCTAAAGAAAGAACACTTAATAGATGATTAGTCTCTCCCTTCTAAACAAAGAAAATGTGTAGGAGAGTACTCTTCTCAAGTAATTGTGAAAACTAACAGAAGCACAGCTGCCAGGCAGAATGTTCCCCAAATGTAAAAGACTACATGGATGGAATTGTGTTGTAGAAGCCCAAGAATTAGAAAAAGCCAAGAAGGGACACTGGGCACTGCTTTTCCTCTGGACAGAGGAAGAACAACCTCAGAAATCATGCTTCTCTCTGGGACATGTCGGTGTGTTAGAGAGCCATGTTTTCAGTCATTTGCTAGCTGCCATTGGTGGAAAGAGGGAGCTGAGAATGGAGGGCTCACAGCCTAACTCATGGATGGATAGGAGGATGCGATAAAAGGCAAGACCCTTTTTACAGTAAATGAATGAACTTATTTATACTCTTATACTCTATCTAGTTTCATTAGCAAGTCAAGCTCTTACCTAAATAGGCTAGTATTGGAAACATATCTGCTTTCTTGCCCCTCTGCCAAATGAGAAAGTAAGGTACACTATTTAAAAATCATACCTAGGGGCGCCTGGGTGGCTCAGTGGGTTAAGCCTCTGCCTTTGGCTCAGTTCATGAACCCGGGGTCCTGGGATCGAGCCTCACATCGGGCTCTCTGCTCCCTCTCTGCCTGCCTCTCTGCCTATTTGTGATATCTCTCTGTCAAATAAATAAAATCTTTAATAAATTAATAAATAAAAACACACCTAATGAGTGCTGTGAATTGTGTAAGACTGACGATTCACATACCTGCACCCTGAAGCAAATAATACATTATATATATATAATATATATATATATATATATAATTTTTTTTCTTTAAGGATTTTAGTTATTTATTTGACAGACAGAGATCACAAGTAGGCAGAGAGGCAGGCAGAGAGAGAGGGGGAAGCAGGCTCCCCGCTGAGCAGAGAGCCCGATACGGGGCTCAATCCGAGGACCCTGAGATAATGACCCAAGCGGAAGGCAGAGGCTTAACCCACGCAGCCACCCAGGCGCCCCCCCCTTTTAAAATACATTATATATTAATTAAAAAACCCATCACACCTAAAATACTGCTCAGCAACCCTACCCCACATAGTATGACTCAGATCTGAATGAGTCTCAGTGGTTTCCAAATACCAAATTCTCTCACAAGATAATTTGTTACCACTGAGTAAATTTTATTTTATTTTATTTAAGACCTTTTTACTTACTTCAGACAGAAAGTGAGAATGAGCTCAAGGAGGGAGGGGCAGAGGGAGAGAGAAAGAAGTAGACTACTGGCTAAGCACAGGGCCTGATGCAGGGTTTGAGCCCACTACCCCAAGATCATGATCCAAGCCAAAACCAAGAGTCGGACACTCAACCAGTTGTGCCACCCAGGTGTCCCCCACTGAATAAAATTTCAAAGGTTCACTGCAGGATCAGAAGGTCACACAAAGCAGGAGTCCTTGGGGCAGTCTTCAGAAAATAGTGAAACCTCATGACACTAGAGGTAAAATTTTAATCTATTACCAACCTGTAAGAATAAAATAAGAGGGGTGCCTGGCAGTCTCAGCCGGTAGAGCATGTGATTCTATATCTTGGGGTTTGAAGTGTGAGCCTAAAGCTGGGTATAGAGATTACTAAAAAAAAAAAAAAAAATTTTTTTTAAAGATTTTATTTATTTTGGGAGAGCGAGTGAGCAGAGGCAGAGGGAGAAAGAGCATCTCAAGCATACTCCATGCTGAGCATAGAGCCCCACGTGGGGTTTGATCTCACAACCCTGAAATCATGACCCAAGCCAAAAATCAAGAGTCAGACACTTAACCAACTGAGCCACCCAAGTGTCCCCCCCCTCTTTTTTTTTTTTTCAAAAGGATGAAATAACAGCCTTGAGAGTTATTTGAAAGGTTTTCAAAAAAAATTTTATTTTCATAAATTAACACACATAACAGTGGGAATTTTAGAGTCACAAACTACCAAACAGAAAAGGAACTGCAGGAGCATCTTGTATGCCAATGTTACCAAAAATGTACAAATTTCACTTAACTATTGACCATGATAATATATAAACACTTCAGGCAGCTATTTACTGGCCCAGACCAGCCCAAGGAGATGCTGAGGCCTCTCACCAGGAATTCAAATCCAATTCAGCACCAGGGAGGGGCTCATGAAGACACACAATGAACAAGCTTCAAATCTGAGAATATGCTGTGCTAGATGGAGGGCTTTATGGGGACCCTCACTTTATAATCAAATTAGCATTTGCTGCTCAATTTGTGGTTAAATGGTAATATGAAACTTTGATTTTTGTAAAACTAAGCCTTCCTCCAAAATCAGCTGTTTACATTAAGAAGTGCAGTTGTGGTAAGGCACCCTTCCCGTGGATAAATCCAGGAAAGGCTATTCCATACCTCTGGCCAATTATTTAGACTTTGGATACAGCCACCCACAATGTGGTATTTAAGAGGTCCTTTCCATGATACCAGGGGAAAAGCTTCCAGAAACAAAACAAAACAAAACAAAACAAAACAAAACAAGGGAATTAAAGAAAGCACCAACTGGGTACTTCTCCCTCGGGTGGTGGGAGAAAAGTATCACTGACTAAAAGTTGGTCTTTCGCAGATCTTATTATACATGGAATTATGAGATGGAATCCCAGCCTGGGGACGGAGCGCTGGCTGTGCGTTCCATTAGGCTATGCCAATGCCTTGGCTCTGCTGCCTTAGTCCCACACACTCCACAGGCTCTCAGTCTGGTGGGCAGGGAGTGAACCCTGGGGGGAGGGATCATGCCCAGATGGTAGGAACTGGAATTTATCTCAGGTTGGCTCTGGTGCCCACGCGAAAGACCCTTTCAGGCAAAACTGTGACAAAGTGTCATGATTTTCACAGCTCGTGAAGGAGCGCTGAGTTTGGGGATTCACAGCATGAGTTTCTAAGCTCTTCAGGCTCCAAGTAAGGCAAACGCTACATGTCTTTCCATTGTACCTCCCTCAGCTGTAGCTCTTAGAGTAAGGTCACTAAGAAAAAGTGGACATAATATGCTTGAATAGGTGATGAGGTACATTTAAACGAATGGAGAAACGAAGCTGGAAAGGTGACCAAAAGAGAAGGGGAAAGTGGGTGGGGAGCAGATGAGAGGAAAATGTAGCTATAAACTGAAAAATGGGGAAAACAAAAACAAAAACCCAAAAAACAAAACAACAACCCATCTTTGAAGTTTCAGTGAAAAGCTGATGGGCAGAACCCTGATTGGACCTGAGATTTCTCCTCTCTTTCCTGTATTAAAAATACTAAACCTCTGGAGTTGAGTTATAGCTGAGTAAATCATAGTTAATTGTAACTTCCCACCACTTGGGGTAGGAAGTCCCCAGACTCAGAAGTTGTATCAGCCTCCAACCCAGGAGACCTCCAGTAGCTCTGGACAGGTGGTGTGCCAGCAGCCGACTAATGCCTCCCATTGCAGGCAGCTTCCACAGGCTCTGAGGACCACAGAAAGCATTGAAGCTGGCCAGGCCAATGATGAAAATGGATGCTAAGACAGGTTGGCTGAGTGTGGTTAGAAGTTGATGTGTCGACTTCAGGCAAGCAATTTTAAGTTTGCAATGGGGGCCCCTTCTTAATTTTGGAGCAGGGGAAAGCCCCTAGTCCGGGGTCAGGCCAAGATTTTCAAGGATAGGCAGGGCTGCCTCAGAGCTGCTTCTCTCCCACACGGCCAGGACAAGGAGAGAGCCCAGGCCTCACTTCCTCCATCCCTCCAGTGTTCCAAATCATTGCTCCTGGCTCTTCCAAGTGCCATGCCTATAAAGGGCAAACTTGAAATTGTGTTTCTGTAATGGTGGTGATGCCACAGCTGTGCCCACTCAACTTCAGTCTGGTGGATGACATGGCTGCCACATTACTAACTGGTCTACACTGGCAATGGAGCAGGCAAACAGGGCTCTGTTGAGTTGCTGGGAGTTTGCACGCTGTCCAGCAGCACTCCCTAAAAACATCTGTCGGAGGATACAATGGATTACTAATCCCACTCCTTTAGGCAAAAAGACAGAGAGAAGCATTTAGTGTCTAAGGACCTTGTCCCAGGAAGGGAGAGGTACTGAAGTGAAACACAGGTTGTGTCTATACAGTCTGGGCAAAGCGGATGTAGAACGACAGAATTTGGTTCACATCATTTAGAGCCAGTGTGGAAGTGTGGCCCTCTTCTAATGCTATTTGGCCAAGGCCTTAGAAGCCTCCGTGGGTCACCAGGTATGTATCTCACTTACTAAATGCTATGTCTGAGGCAGCGGGCCTAGAAGATAGACGTGGCACTTTTTTTTTCTTGCTCAAGTCAGTTCTTCTGCTCCAGTGCGGCATAGACTGTCAACCTGCAAAGGAAAGGCACATAGAGACCCCCCGCCCCCACCCCATCTCCCCACCCACTCACAAATGGGGAGACAAAGGAACCCTAGGAGACAACACTCCAGGACGGCACCACTCACTCTTCTCTAACAGACTGGCTTTGAAAATATCTCTGGAGTTCTGACAGTCTCTAGGGGCGGATGCTTCCCAGCAGAGGCTCCTAGGAGAACGGAAAGAGGTGACCAGTGTCCTGAGGCTGGGTGTCGCATCTCACTCACCAGCCAAGGAATGTTAATTCTCTGAACTTTTGTTTTGAGAGCAAGAGAGAAAGAAAGATATAACACAAGGGAAGGAGGTAGGGGGAAGCAGGGCAAGGGCACACAGGAGTTAAGTGGAAAAGGAATGACACCTCTGGGCCTGGCTGACCCACAGAGTGTCCTTCTAGGCCACGGACTCCTGCAGGTCCATATAAAGGACTCTGCTAACTCTGGCACTCCACAAAATTTCCAGTAGGTTTGACACAGCCCCCAATACGATGGTGTCCTCAGAGAGGGCTGGTGGTGGAATTTCATGATCCAACCACAAGGATGCATCACTGGGTCTGAACCATGCCCTGTCTCACTCCCCACTTCTGGAAGACACTCTGGGTTGACCTTTATCACAGCCTGAGCTGTTATGCCCAACTTTGTTCTATACTACCACTTCAGATATAACCCATTAAGACCACACCCAATATTCCTATTTTTTTAAATGGCTGGGAGGAAAACCTGCTCTTACTTCCATCATTAAAATAAACACATCAACTTAACGAGCAAGAATGAGAACCCAGATGAAAAAGTACTCCCTCTAATGAGTTACACTGGAAGGTAGAGATGGGGAAGGGGCTGTTTGAAACATGTGATGGAAAAATGTCTCTCCATTGTCCCAAACCATGCACTGATACACTGGGTCAAATGCCTGTCATATATTCTGAAGATGTGTATTGTCTTTCTCCTTGATGTCTTAAAAATTTTGTTTTAAAATCACATTTAAAGGCTCCAAACATGCAGCAATAATACAAAAAAAAAAAAAAAAAGGAAAACAAATGAAAATAATCAACACCACAACATTAAAAAGTGCAACTTACGTCGAATGGGGCCTGGACGGGCTCCTCTGGCACTAGTGACCCACAGTCACAGAGGGGAGAAAATGATGGGGAAAAAGCCACACACACACATACACACACACACACACGCACATGGTTCTAGGCAGACAGACTCAGAGGATTAGGAAACACAACAGCTCATCTTTCCTCAACTACGAAAATGAGCTGGTGTGACCACACAGGACAGGACGCCAGGTCCCCCTCCCTAGCCCATGTCTCTAAATAATCTTGGTCTAGCACCACCGTAAACAATGCAGAACTTTCACATGGACGTGCAAATGCTGTGAGTCCTTGGAATCCTAGTGTTACTGAAGGTGTGCTGTGTCCTCCTCCTGAGGATGGCAAGTGGCGGGAGAGGAGGCCAGATGTCATTCAGGACCATTTCTAGGATAAAGGGAGCATTCCTGAGGTTCAATACTCAGCAGTAGAAGTAGAGGACCCTCTTTCACCATTTCCTAAAAAGGTTGCACCTTAAAATAGGTAAAAATCCATGGACTGCATCTTGAGTAGTTTGGGTGGTAGGGCAAAATTAGGCAACCTCTTCCAAGGAGCCTGGAAAACCTAAAATCGAGACCCCCAAACTGAATTGCTTCTCAACAACCAGATGGTCGCTCCTGATCCTCCTCTTCCTTGGCAAAAAATGTCTCCAATTCCATTAGTTTCTGTATCAACAGAGCATCGAGCTCCCGACTCTGCAGAGCTGCCTTCTGCGCCCTGGTAAAGCTGCCTGCCACCTTGACCTTACCACGAACTCTCCTCTTTCGTGGGACGGTAAAATCCTGAAATTCTAGAACTCGTTTTCTCTTCTGTTGGCTGATTGAGATTAGCGTACCATTTCGTTCCTTAGGTTCCTCAAAGATGGTCTCCAAACACCTGAGAGCAAAGTACAAAAAACAATCAACACGCTGACTCATGTGGTGCGTCTCCTGCGCCACCAACCCTTCTGGTTAACTGGGGCTAAAACAACTAACAACTACTTACTCAACTCTGGCCAATATTTCTCTCTTTTGTATGAAAAAATATATATATGGGTATGTAATATATGAACACATAGTGAAAAAACTGCAGCTGGACAAAAGGGTAAAGAATAAAAGGCCAGCCCTTGTCAGCAACACGTAAATTGTTTGTGTATCCTCCCAAAAGTCATTCAATGCACAGACATACATAAATAAGCATTTATTATCAGAGGTGAGCTCTTTTACATAAAATGCCAGAGTAAACATTTTAAAATTAGTAAGCCACATAGGACTCTACTACATACTCTTCTTGTTTTTAAATAACTTTAAAAATGTAGAAACCAAAAAAAAAAAAAAAAAAAAAAAAACCCAAAATGTAGAAACCATTCTTTGCTTATAGACTATAGAAAAGAAAAGAAACAGGCCATTGGCTGAATTTGGCCTGTAGCCTGCTGACCCATGACATTTATCTTCCACTTTGAGTTTTTTCCCTCTTACTCAAATGGTAGCAAATTACATACACTATCTTATGCACTGTGCCTCTCTGACTTGCTAATAACTTTTTTTTTAAAGAAAGATTTTATCTATTTGACGAAGAGAGACAGAGAGCACAAGCAGGGTGAGCAGCAGAGGGAGAGGGAGAAGCAGCCTCCTCACTGAGCAGCTCGATCCCAGAACTCTGGGATCATGACCCAAGCCAAAGGCAGATGCTTAACCAACTGAGCCACCCAGGAGCCCGATTCATCTTTTTTTTTTTTTAAATAATTTTTTATTTTTAAATTAACATACAATGTATTATTAGCCCCAGGGGTACAGGTCTGTGAATCACCAAGTTTACACACTTCACAGAACTCACCATAGCACATACCTTCCCCAATGTCCATAACCCAACCACCCTCTCCCTACCTCCCTCCCCCTGGCAACCCTCAGTTTGTTTCTGACTTATCTTTTTAATGGCTATACAGTACATTCCATTATAAGGCTGGATTACAATTTAATCAAAACTAGATTAGTGAATATTTTCAGTTGTTTCCAATCCTTTCCTAATATTTAGTAATGCTGCAATGAATAATCTGTACAAAAGTCTTAGAGCAAATATTCAATTTACAGGATAAAATCCTAGAAACTCTCTTGCTACAACCTGGACACAACAGGAATTTAAAAAATGTTCCCTGACTTAAACTGAATTCAGATTCAAAGGCAGCCAATGAAATTTGTTCTGTATTTGGAATCATATCTGAAGATTGACCATTATTAGTCCTGAAGAAGAGAGCTGGCATGTTTGCTAAAAACACAAGTACAAATTGAAATAAGACGTTTTCTGTACCTACACCACTCAACGCACGTTCCTGTCCCATCCTACCACCAACCCCGGTCCAAATGCTGGGAAATAAAATAACTGAACATAAAACCCTTTCTGAAGTGAAAGGATTGGAGATTTGCATTGATCATTTCAGAAGTCCTCCCAGTCTATTAACTCCTACTCATGTACCCACCTGTTTGCAGGAGGAGACTTATAATTCTTATTGGTATAGATTTCTTCTAAACTAAACTCTTTTTTCTTCAACCTGAAAAGAGAACAAAGTAAGTTCTTCATGCTTTTTTTTTTTTTAAAGACTTTATTTATTTATGAGAGACAGAGAGTGAGAGCACGAGCAGGGGAGAGGGGAGGAATTGACTCCCCCCATTGAGCAGAGGACCCTAGGAGCATGACCTGAGCTTAAGGCAGATTCTCAACCAAGTAAGCCGCCCAGACGCCCCTCTCCACTGAAAGATAAACTCTTCAACGTGAGGCAGGAATCCATCAGAATCTTAGAGGAGAACATAGGCAGTAACCTCTTCGACATCGGCCACAACAACTTCTTTCAAGATATGTCTCCAAAGGAAAAGGAAACAAAAGTGAAAATGAACTTTTGGGACTTCATCAAGATCAAAAGCTTCTGCACAGCAAAGGAAACAGTCAATAAAACAAAGAGGCAACCCAGGGAATGGGAGAAGATATTTGCAAATGACAGAACAAAGGGCTGATATCCAAGATCTATAAAGAACTCCTCAAACTCAACACCCAAAACACAGATAATTATGTCAAAAAATGGGCAGAAGACATGAACAAAACACTTCTCCAATGAAGACATACAAGTGGCTAACAGACACATGAAAAAATGTTCATCATCACTAGCCATTAGGGAGATTCAAATCAAAACCACATTGAGATACCACCTTACACCAGATAGAATGACCAAAATTAATGAGACAGCAAACAGCGTGTGTTGGAGAGGAGGTGGAGAAAGGGGAACCCTCTTACACTGTTGGTGGGAATTAAGTTGGTGCAGCCACTTTGGAGAACAGTGTGGAGATTCCTTAAGAAATTAAAAATAGAGCTACCCTATGACCCTGCAATTGCACTAGGGGTATTTACCCCAAAGATACAGATGTAGTGAAAAGAAGGGCCACCTGTACCCCAATGTTCATAGCAGCAATGGCCACAGTCACCAAAATTGTGCAAAGAAGTAAGATGCCCTTCAAACGGATGAATGGATAAAGAAGATGTGGTCCATATATACTATGGAGTATTATGCCTCCATCAGAAAGGATGAATACCCAACTTTTGTATCAACATGGACGGGTCTGGAAGAGATTATGCTGAGTGAAATAAGTTAAAGAGAGAGACAATTATCATATGGTTTCACTTATTTGTGGAGCATAAGAAATGAGATGGAGGACATGGGGAGATGGAGAAGAGAAGGGAGTTGGGAGAAATCAGAGGGGGAGACGAACCATGAGAGACTGTGGACTGTGAGGAACAAACTGAGGGTTTTGGAGGAGGCCTTTCAGCTCTTCCGCAATGAGTTTTAGATGGCTCATGTGCACAGCACAAACTAGATTTTTCTTTTCTAGGCTGTCAATTTTCAGCTTTATGAAATTTTGTCCATTTATACTTACTGGCAATGATATAACTGTATTTGTATCTATTATCATATTTTACAGCTTCTTTTAATCCTACCTTTTCAATGTTTTTCTTCTCCTTGACTGACTGTTTATTTTCTCTTTTTTATCCCCCCTTACTGGTTTGGAAATTATACATTCCTCTTTTAGTGGTTGGCAAGAGTTTCAGTAAGTATTTTTAACTTAGAAAATGAAGTACATCACTTTTACCCTTTTCCCAAACACAGGTCCCTGGAATTTTTAATCCCAATCACACCCATCTCAATTTGTATGTTACTCGTGTTCTATTTTGTCTGTCTCCCTTTTCATTTTGTAATTTATTTGGTAAAGAAACCAGGTCGTTTGACCTGTGGCTTCCCCAGTCTAGATTTTCTTATTACACCTACACAGTATCATTTAACCTGTTCCTCTGACCCAAACATATGGGAACTACTATAGGTATTTCCTACAGACTGATGATTAAATATAGAGGCATAATCGGATTTAGGTATTTTGATAGTAAGATTTTTAGATGGTGGTATATACTTAAATCATGATGGACCTGTTGTTGATTTTTTATATAATACTAATAGCCACTGAAAAAGGCTGACTAATCTATTACTTCTTCAGGGTCATACATGGTGACAGTCTATCAGTCCTCCAATCATTAGGTAGAATTCTTCTATCTAAATTGAAAAACCTCATGCTCATCAATTACTTGGTAATCCTGAGGTACAACGTATGCAGGAGATCATGACCTGAGCCGAAGGCAGCGGCTTAACCCACTGAGCCACCCAGGCGCCCCAACGTATGCAGGAAAAACAAATCATACTTGGTTCTTTCCCCTTATTTATTGATTTCCAAAACAATTAATTGGTTCTCTAATCTCATCCAAATATGGCCAATGGATTGTAAGGGCATCTGGGTGGCTCAGTCAGTTAAGTGCCCCCACACAGGGCTCCCTCCTCAGCTGGAAGTCTGTTTCTTCCTTTCCCTCTGTGGTCTCTCACTTTCTCTCAAATAAATAAAATCTTTTTTAAAAAGTGTCATTATAAACTATAGCACTTAGGGGCGCCTGGGTGGCTCAGTGGGTTGAAGCCTCTGCCTTCGGCTCAGGTCGTGATCTCGGGGTCCTGGGATTGAGTCCCACATCGGGCTCTCTGCTCGGCAGGGAGCCTGCTTCTTCCCTCTCTCTCTGCCTGCCTCTCTGCCTGCTTGTGATCTCTCTCTATCAAATAAATAAATAAAATAATTAAAAAAAAAAAAAAACTATAGCACTTAAACATATTTCTTGTGCTTTAATCTTTTCAATGCTCAGACCATTTCATCTGTGGCCAGTGGGAGTTCCAAACTGGTTCCTGATCTATTTGATATGACCTTAGTAGTCTTTGAGAGCTTTAGCACTTCCTGGTAAGAAAAGATATTCTATATGCATCTTTTTAAAAAAACCAAACAAACATTTTATTTACTTATTTGAGAGAGAAAATGAGCAAGCAGGAGCAGCAGCAAAGGGAGAGGGACAAGCGGACTCCATGCTGAGCACGGAGCCCAATGTGGGGCCCAATCTCACAACCTGGCAATCATGACCTGAGCCAAAATCAAGAACGGGATGCTTAACTGATTGAGCCCGCCAGGCGCCCCTATACTCATCTTGTACATTTTCTGCTGTAGAACTTTAATCAGTCCTCGAGAAGTCTTGGTTCATATACCATAAAATTCACCCTTTTATTCATTTGTTTGAGTATACTCAGTTCATTTTGGCTACACTATGTGGAAGAGGATAGCTGCAGGTCACCACGCTTATCTAAGTAGAAACTTATTTTCAGAGAGCATAACTTTTACATTAACTATTATGAAAGAGCAAATCACCACAATGTTTCTGTATATTTTAAACCCGTCATTCAGATAAGAAAAACAGTCTGCAGAGCATGTCAATTAACTCTGGCATCATGTTTTAGTTTCTTTCTGAAAATCTTATGAGGTTTTGTTTGATTCAATTTCAATTCAGCAAAGAACATGCTCATGGAAGATACCCAAATATAACAACACATATATAATTTTTAATAGTGATTAAGCACTGGCATTCCAACAGACAGCAGCTACTCTGCTTCTTACTGGTAGCAACTGCTACATTAAAGATGTCCGATGGGCAGTTTGAAAGTGAAAGTCATTCTGACTGGCAAATCAGGGCAGTATGTGTCATTTCTGCACTGAGGTGAAAGATGGTAAACAGAGCTCAGATTCTGGAATTTCTGGCCCTTAACAAACTGCCTTCTTCAGAGAGGCTTCACTCACTGGAATGATGCAGTCTGCCTCAAAAGCACATGTTCTGTGGAGAGACCACCTTGCCCAGAGTGGTTTTGGCGAGAGTCTACATTTGAGTGTCTTCCCATCTGGTGGGTCCTCTCTCCCTCATCACTTGATTTGTTTTTATGACTTGCACCATGCAGAAGGCAATTTCAGAGAAAACTCTCTGTGTAAGGTGTGGTCTTGAGGCTGAGATGTGCGGATATATATGCTAAGCAGAATATAGCAACAACTTTTGATGGCACCTGTTTTCTGGCCTAGAAAATGACTAGGGACATTGAATTCCTAAGGTGACCAAACTGCTTGAGTAACAATGACTTTTATATTCTGAGGCAGAGAGAACAAATCTCTACATACAGACAAAGATAAAACATCAGGCATTTGGTGGGTAGGTTGAAATTCTCATTTTGAGCAATCACATCCCTCATTTATAAATGTTTATAGAAGACACGGTTACAGAAATGGTCTATATAAAACAAAGAAGTCTTAAGAATTCCTATTTCCCCGAAACCTCCATTGTTTTATACAAATGGCAACATTCCACAGACAATTTTTGCTCTAGCCAACACTACCTTAAGACACTGATTATATAAAATGGTACATCTTGGTGTTTTGAAAGATTATATGGCATTCTGTTCTTTTGAATAGATGTACCATAAATTATTTGATCAGGCCCATATTTTTCTTAGTCTTCTGACATTATTATGATGTTGTGAGTTTTATACACGTCATTTCCTATACATCGAAGTGTATCTGTATCAGAAATTCCTAGATATCCAAAGGGTCTGCACATTTCTAATTTTGATACAGCCCTCCAAACAAGCAATGTAGTGTTATGATCATTTGTTCCATTTGGGTAAGAGCTATTTTCACTTTCTTACCTGTGGGCCATCTATCTAGTCACATCCTTTGCCCAGTTTTCTGTGGGGATTTTCATTTTCTCTTATCAATTTGTACAAGTCTGGTGTGTTTGTATGCACAAGCATATGTATGTATGTAAATTAGCTTTTTGATAGGAGTTTATGGTTTCTTAAAATTTTAAAATTTTACTGTTTTTTTTCCAGCTTTATTGACATATAACTTACAAATAAAATTCTAAGACATTTAAAGTGTACATCTTGAGGCTCTGTTATGTGTATGCATTGTGAAAGGCCTCCTCCCATCTAGTCAATTAGAAGTTGTGGGGTTTTTTTTAAGTTTTTATTTGAGACAGAGTGTACGTGTGCAAAAGGGCGAGGGGGGGCAGTCTCAAGAAGACTCCCCACCAAGTGCAGAGCCCGTAACCGAGGCTAGGTCTTAGGAACCGAGGCTCAGTCTTAGGACCTAAGATCATGACCTGGACTGAAATATAGTTAGGCACTTAACTGACTAAGCCACCCAGGTGCCCCACAAGTTGTGTTTTGACTTTGTTTATGGTATTCCTTTTTCTAGCAGAAGTGCTAGATTTTTATGAAATATATTTCTCAGACTTTTATTTTATGGCTCTGGACTTTGTATTCTAGTCAGTCACTCCAGTTAGAAATTTCCTATGGGCAGGGGCACCTGGCTGGCTCAGTCAGTGAAGCATGTGACTCTTGATCTTGGGGCCATGCTGGGGGGAGAGTTTATGTTTAAAAAAAAAAATTCCTATGGTTTCCTCAAGTATTCTTTTTTTTTTTTTTAAAGACTTTATTTATTTGTCAGAGAGAGAGGAGCGAGAGCGAGCACAGGCAGACAGAATGGCAGGCAGAGGCAGGGGGAGAAGCAGGCTCCCTGCCAAGCAAGGAGCCCGATATGGGACTCGATCCCAGAATGCGGGGATCATGACCTGATCCGAAGGCAGCCGCCCAACCAACTGAGCCACCCAGGCGTCTCCTCAAGTATTCTTACAGTCTGATTTGTTTCTGTTTAAATCTGATTCATTTGGAATTTCTTCTGGTAAAAGGTCTAAGATACAGATTCAACTTTATTATTTTTTTTGAAGATTTTATTTATTTTTATAAGATTTTATTTTTTGAGAGAGAGAGTGAGAGAGTGAGCAAGAGAGAACATGAGAAAGGGGAGAGGCAGATAGAGGAGAGACTACCCACTGAGCAGGGAGCCCTACAAGGGGGTCAATATTCCAGGACTCTGGGATCATGACCTGAGCCACCCAAGTGATCCCCAAATTTTACTTTTAAGTGATCTTTATACCCAACATGTGGCTTGAACTTACAGCCCCGAGAACAGAAGTTGCATGTTCTACTGACAGATAGCCAGGCAACACTCCCCACCAAGTTTATTACTTTTAAAATGGCTATCCAGTTGCCACTGATTTGAGGGGACACCGTGATCACATACTAAATCTGTGTTTGTGTCTAGTTCTGGACTTCCTATTTTAATTTATCAATTTGTATGTTTATGCTCTGGCACTACACCATTCTTATTTACTGAGACTTTACAATATATTTTAATATCTCTTAGGATTAGTACCTCTCTTATTTCACTCCTTTTTGGAATTTTCCTCCCTATTCTTGCTTCTTTATTCTTCCATGTGACTGTGTTAAATACCACTTTTCCATTTATTCGAATCTCTCCTTAAAAGGACAGTCTCTTGGTCAAGTGAATGGCATTCATATTTCTGGTTTATACTGGTATGTACCAGCTATCAAATTATTGCTTCTTAGATCAAACTGTACCTTTTAGTAGCTACTCTGTGAAACTGGAATCTTGGACTCTCAACACATTTCTTCTTTACAGTAAGAATGACGCTAAAAGCTTTGGCAGAAGAGGGCACTGGGGCAACACTGTAGGAGGAAAGGAGCTTCTCTTCCTGGTTCTGGTAAACTACCCCCAGCCCCTGTCACTGTGTGTGCTTGTGAGGATGTCAAGGAGGGGCATTTGGAGTGGGCTCAGCCCTAGCTGTGTGGACAGAGCATGCAGTCCGTCAGTGCTCTGGCAACCCTAGCCTGGTGACCACGTCACATGTTTCTGTGTCAGGAAATACGTGGCACTCCAGGCTATAAGCTTGCACTCCAACTTCTTGAGGGTTGTTTCCTGTAGCCCTCCTGAAAGAGGGCAGTATCCCCTTCCCCTGCATGCCCACCTACCTCAGCTTGTCTGCACCCTGCAAAGTTGCTATTTCTTGCTTGCCTAGCTCTGGCCTTAGCAACCCAGCCATCCAATGGGTTGCAACTCTACTCTCTCCAACAAAGTCTAAATGGCAACTTTGGGAGGTGTCCCCTCTTCCAAGTTTATCCTTCTTTGAGTACTTGCCCTCAGTCTTAGGGTACCCTCAGAATTCTCTGTACATCTTGTGGCTACTCTCCTATTATAGTTTAAGATTTTATTTTACCATTTCCCTATTTAACATACTGTGTAGTCTGTCTAGTTGGACTGAAAGACACATGAACTCCCAAGAGCTAAATAAGGTTGCTGTTAAATACCCTAAACCAGTGGCATTCACACCAGTGTGCCAAAAGACATGTCACAGAGTACACGAATACCCTGTTTTAGTGTTTTAGTGGAAACTATCTCCCGATCTTTAATTTCCTAGAACTTCTAGTCATATGTTTGAGAAGTGTCTTTGAATGTTTATGCAGATTTCTCCATCCCCACGAATTCTTTCAGAACAGCACCTATCCATCCCGAATGTTACTTCAGTAAATGAGTCAAATCAGTGATCTTGCTGAGTCCCCTTCAGTAATTAATGAAATCACAGTAAACTTGGATTGGATTGGTCTTTCCCTATCACCTATAGTTCCAGTAAGAGAGGAGTGGCTTTAGAAATAGGGTACTTTGGCTGGTGTCAGAATATTCAGATTTCATATATGCTGTAGAAATGAGTTTGTCATGGTGACCCTACATCATGTGTCTCCTGATTATCATCAAACAATGCCTCCTTAAGAAGGAGGGCCGACTTAACAGTCAATTCTTCTTTCTTAAAATATACCACTGAAATATTTACCAAGACTATCAAACGTTATTAGATGAAGTGTGTAAAACCCACAATCAAAAATTTTAAGTAATTTCCTTCAGTTAAGGAATAAACTTAACAAATCACATTAAGAAAAATTTAATTTGATTATTTAATCCTCATCTTATTTTAGCCTATAAAGTATTGTAACTTCTACACCTGTTAACAGCAGCAAAAATTACAGGATACTGCCATGTAAGCTGGTTTCATAGTACATTTTCTCCTACATTGAATATTGAAGCAGTCCTAAGATTTACATAAATAGGTTTATTTGATGTTTTACATGACTCTTAATTGCTCCTAAAAGTCCAATAACATTGTTTGATTCACATATGCATACACATTTACTGAAGCAGTATCATGCTTTTACCACACTCCTCACTTCATTATTTATTTATTTAAAAAATATTTTATTTATTTATTTATTTGAGAGAGACACAGTGAGAGGGAACACAAGCAGGGTGAGCAGGAGAGGGAGAAGCAGGCTCCCCGCCAAGCAGGAAGCCGAATTCGGGGCTCAATCCCAGCACCCTGGGATCATGCCCTGAGCAGAAGGCAGATGCTTAATGATTGAGCCACGCAGGTGCCCCCTCACGGCATAATTTATTATTCTAACTACACATTACATTAGTTTATTACAAATCCAGTAATGACAAACAGCATTACCATGTTATTTTAATAATGTGCTATTAAAATAAATTATATATTTGTTATATATGATTTTAATTTTCACTTACAGCTTTTACAAGTAAGATATTTTCAGAACTTACATCTATAAATAAATGCAAGGGGGCGCCTGGGTGGCTCAGTGGGTTAAGCCGCTGCCTTCGGCTCAGGTCATGATCCCGGGGTCCTGGGATCGAGCCCCGCATCGGGCTCTCTGCTCAGCAGGGAGCCTGCTTCCTCCTCTCTCTCTGCCTGCCTCTCTGCCTGCTTGTCATCTCTGTCTGTCAAATAAATAAAATAAATAAAAAAAATTCTTAAAAAAAAAAATAAAATAAAAAATAAATGCAAGATACTTTACTGGTAAGATATGTTCCATAATTTATTTCTCAATGGTTTGCATAATTTTAAGTGCGAATTAATACATTTACTTGAGTTGGAACACAAAAGTTAGGGAGTAAGAATGATTTGGCTGATGGGCTTGAATAATAAAAACTGTGTTTGCCAATTTAGTTATATGTTAAGGGGTGGGGGAATGTGCAAAATGGGTGAAGGGGAGTGGGAGACTGGGGTTTCCTGTTATGGAATGAGTAAGTCACAGGGATAAAAGGTATGGCACTGGGAATATAGTCAATGGTATTATAATAGCATTGTATGGTGACAGATAAGAGTTACAATTGTGGTGACCATAGCATAATGTGTAGTCTTGTTGAACCAGATGGGAAACTAATGTAACATTGTGTCACGTGTATTAAAAAAAAGTTGAATGTCAAGGCTTTTCCATACATTTACTACACTAAATCTGTAACTTCAAGATTTTTTGACAAAAGATGATGGGAATAAAAAGCACTTTATCAAAAAGCATCTTAGACTAAGGTTTGTCAAAAATCTTATTTTTTCAACCTCTTTCATTATATTGACTTAAATAAAGTATCTCTAAGTGAAAGACCGGCATACAAATTCTTGGGCATCTGACACTGGTCAGATCTTTTTGGTGTGTTGCTTGTACAATGAAACACTCACTGCTTCAATGCCTGGTAACAGAACCTATATGAGTCAGCACTTGTCAATTCTTTGCTTTCAACAAAATTAGGTGATAAATCATTAAATATAATTTGATGATAGATCACTCTGGGATTTTTTGGCTAGTAATATTACTTGAAAGAAGTTTAAAGGACTGAATGTCATTATTATATTAACTGTCTCTACTCCCAACTACTTATTTATCATAAAAAGGTTTTTCAGAACTTATATCTATATACAAATGCAAGATAGAATACATCTGATTTTGAATCCTATTTCATTCTAGTAATAAATACTATTCAACCTAGGATATCTGAAGTATTTCAAAATTTCTCTTATAAAGACATATGGTAGGATGATCAATAAAAGAACTGTAAGATAAAAATATATTAAGACAAAACCATGTGGGAAAAGTAGGTCAATTATGATTATAGTAATTATTGCATTTGTGTTACATGAAGCAATGTAATAGGCACACTACACATTTTTTCTTCAACTGGACTGTACAGCAATCTTAAGTGTTAGGAATTCTTACTACACTTTATAGACACATTCTTGAAGTTCAGGAAGGTTCAATAACTTACCTGGAGTCACTTAAGGGACTACTGTTAGACTTCTATTTGCCAGTGAGAAATGAAGGAGTGAAATCCACCACAAGAAAATGTAACTCTGGAGATCTTTTATAAAATGTTATTTTCATAGTGTGTCTGTATAATGTACAGTACACCAAACACCTAATTTGGTAATCTGTTTTTTCTTTCCACTTCCTGTTTTAGGGTTAGCAATTATCTCTGTCATAAAAAATAAATCTTTAGAAACCAAGTTTTTAAAGGCCATGATATAGACCATAGCATGGATCTGGCATTTTCTAAAAAAAAAAAAAAAAAAAAAAAAAGAGAGAGAGAGAGAAAGAAAAAAAAATTTCAACTTCTTTCTCTCATGACATCAGGTCCCTTCTCAATTTGTACCAGCATGTTGTGAGCTTGGGCTGTGGGTTCGGGTAAAAACCATGTGAGAGAGAAGCCGCCTGAGCCACGACTGACACCATGGCCTAAAACAAGTGTCTTATACACTAAGCCCTGGCATCCTCATCTAAACCTGGGAGCAACAATTGCACTGACCTCTCAGCACCACTGGGGGACAAACAGACTATGTACATAAAGGGACAGAATAATATCTGGCATAGTGAGCTTGCTAAAAATGATTAAGAATGCAGAACAAGGGGTGCCTGGGTGGCTCAGTGGGTTAAGCCGCTGCCTTCGGCTCAGGTCATGATCCCAGGGTCCTGGGATCGAGGCCCGCATCGGGCTCTCTGCTCAGCAGGGAGCCTGCTTCCTCCTCTCTCTCTGCCTGCTTGTGATCTCTGTCAAATAAATAAATAAAATCTTAAAAAAAAAAAAAAAAAAAAAGAATGCAGAACAATATCCCTGGCACATAAATCTCTGGTCGTATTACCAATTAACTGTTTTGGATAAATTCCTAGAAGTATAATAAATAGCTTAGAGTCCTTATATTCTACCAAAGGTCCTTATATTCTACCAAACAATTTTCCAAAAAAGCAGACCTATGTGTGTTAGAGAAGGAGCTCACCTTTTGGGTCGAGGAAGGCCCATAGGGGTAAGATTAGGGTCTGGCTTAGGAATGGTTTTCCGGATACGAATCTGTGAGACTTTCTTTGGCCTCTTCTCTGGCTCAGCCTATTTTTAAAGATTAAGAAGAAAGACGGTCAAGTTGTAAGACATTTTAAATACAAAAAGTCCTTTTTCTTGACACTCTAAGATTTTGCTTCCTCAGTTTATAGATGACTCTAACTCATAGTTTATGACAAAGCTCTACTTACTCCTGCTGACAGTGTTCTCAGCAACCACTCCCTTTATATTATTAGAAGAGAATCCGTACATTCAGCTCAGATATTGAGATTAGCAATATGAAAGCCTGTTAACTGTTGGAGACAGAGAGAGATTGCAAAATTGAAGAATACCATTGTTCACTCATCTTTGAATGCATGAAGCAGCTCTTTGGTCTAATACTCTAAATACTGTTAAATGCTATCATCGAACAAAAGGGACCTGTAAAACAATGCAGATTCAGAGATCCAGAGTAGCCTTCAGTGGCCAAGCAGAAAAACCCCTGCTTTGGTAATCTCCAGCACTCAGCTGAAGCTAACAGTGATAAGCAAAGATACCCAGGGGCCTGTGTACCCATCATGTGATATGCGGACCTCAATGGACGCTTCCAGTACTGCCCCCGACTCTATCAGCTCTTTACATTTACCTCCTTCTCTTCTGGAGGGCTGCTCTGTGGATGGGGGCATGACGCTGCCACACTATCCAGCTCATCAAACTCAGGAACCTGGAACTCGGAGGCTGAAAGCAGGAGCTTGCTGACAGCTGAGTCTGTTACCAGGCAAGACTTTGGTACCAAGGCAGGGAATGGAGGCTCTAGTCTAGCACCATGGAAAGAAAAACGGAGAAGGAAAATATGAGACAGGTTTCACTTTCTACCTGGGCAAAAACTTAACATCAGACTAAGGTTGAAGATCTTCCCTTTTTCCAGCAATGATGTTTCCAGCCAAAGGATTCTCTAGTTATTTCTGGACACAGCCTGTGTCTACATATTTAAAAAAATTATGAGGATGTGGCCAAACCTTTCCTTGGTGTAGAACAGTTTTATTTAAGAAAAATATAAAAAGGAACAGATTCTTTGGAGGAAAAGGCATTTAGTGAACTGAACAAAAGAACTGTGCTCAGATAAGATCAATCCCATCAAGGCAATGAAGATGGTTCTATGAACAAGAGATAGCTTGACAGGGAATCTGTGGTTCAATGAGCTGGCTAATGATTTTGACTTTTTTTCAGTAAATGGTACTGATTACACACCTTAGGTGCCACTTAGGATAAAAGATATCTGAATCTCAGATCATGTTTGGAAGGAAAAGATGTCAGAATCATACTGTGCTCGATGTACACCATCTGCCAGCGCGTCCTCAGGTGCTGTGTTTGGTTGCACATTCACTCTTTCCTTGATCTCCCACACATGCACACACACTCGTTGCAAGCCCTCTGTACCAGGTGCTGCTGGAGGCTTACCTCATCTGACTGCCATTGGTGTTATAAGAAGCTTCCATGCCTGGAAGAGGCACATATGGTAACATGGTGTGGCTGAGGTGGGGCAAAAGTACAAAAGCAACAGGTTAGGGCAGTGAAACAATAGGAAAATTTTGATGCCACTGTGGTACTCAAAGGTTTTGATGCCCCTGATAGCACATGATAAGCAATTAGACCCCAGGAAGACAAGAAATGTCCAGTCACTCAGAAAGAAGAAAAACCGCCTCCAGTCATAAGAATTACATTTGCATGCCCACCACTGGAATGAAGGCAGGCTGATGGGAAGATATTTTCTAACCTATATGGGAAGAAGATAGAGAGAGTAATAAAGAGAGGACAGTAAGAGAATGGAGGGGAACAAGGATGACTTTGAGTCTTGCATCTTCTGTTGTTAAATATATAACTTAAAAGATTTCAAAAAACGATTCACAGATAAAAAAATCTTGTATTATTCATCTCCTTATTAATGCTATCAAAAAAATAGAATTTTTTTAAAAAGATCTTATTTATTTGACAGAGAGAGAGAGAGAACACAAGTAGGCAGAGAGGCAGGCAGAGAGAGAAAGGGGAAAGCAGGTTCCTTGCTGAGCAGAAAGTCTGATACTGGCCTTGATTCCATGACCCTGGCATCGTGACCTGAGCCGAAGGCAGAGGCTTAACCCACTGAGCCACCCAGGCACCCAAAATAAAATCTAATTTCTATACCCTTAGAGAAAATTATGAAGAAACCTTGTTTTCTTTAAAGCCAAGTTCCACAGAAAACATGGTTATGTAGAAGAAAACCACTAACAGGGTTAGCTCCTTTGTAATTAAGCTTTTATTTTTATAAATGAAGCAAGAGTATTCATCACTTATAGATAAATCAATACGCGATGGTGGAGAGCTTTTTGTGCCTCTCAAAGTAAAACCTGTATCAGTTTCTACTGAATTTGGAACACAGTACCAATTAATGAGGTGTTTGTATGGCTGTAAAACAATTCATCTTCTCTTAGAAGTAGATTTGCTCAATGTCTACAAAATAAAGATAATTCAGATTTTTAGAAGGTTTAGCACTAATTCAGGATTCCTTGACAGGTACTGATAAAAGGAAAGAGGCAAGGTGTATACTGGAAAAGGAGCAGACCAAATCAGAAATCAGGAGACCCTGCGTCTAGGTCTAGTTCAGCTGAAACACTAACCTGATTTGGGTTAGAAAAAAACATGTTCCTCAAGATCATCATCTATAAAAACAGCGAAAAAGAGGCCCAATCAACCTATATTATTGAGTGCTTAAGGTTCAAATAAATTCTTATGGGGGTGCCTGGGTGGCTCAGTCAGAAGAGCAGGCAAGCTCTTGGTCTTAGGGTTGTGAGTTCAAGCCCCACACTGGGTGTAGATTAAATAAATAAAACTTAGGAAAAAAAAGTCCTATGGGCTGCCTAGGTGGCTCAGTTGGTTGAGCATCTGCCTTTGGCTTGGGTTATGATCCCTGGGGTCCAGGGATTGAGGCCCACATTGGGTTCCATGCTCAGCAGGAGCATGCTACTGCCTCTCCCTCTGCTGCCTCACCCTGCTCGTGCACTTGCTCTCTGTCAAATTGAAGGAAAAAAAATCCTACAGAAACAAATTAATTTAACATTTGTTAAGTCCTGCTTTCTTGGGTTACCCAATTTATCATGCTTAATATTTCTAAGTCTGTTTAAAAAATAGCAAACTTCTAAACCTAAAGTCAAGGCATATGATGTTAAGGCACTTCTAGAACCAACAAGAAGGAAAAGTCCCTATAAACAGCCCCCACGTCCACATTACACTTGAACTGAACTAAAAAACACAAAGTAAAATGCTAGACAAAGGAAGGGAGGAAGAGAAAAAATATCCCACACTAGGAAACAGAAGTCAGAAGGGAAGAGAGTTCTGGATGAAGGAAAAGGCCAAAGGCCACACATCTTCACACGGTACAACAAAGAACTGGCCTACATTCGAACCTCAGGCATGAACATAGTGTAGAGAAGGTACAATTTAAAGCTGTGTGTCAAAAATAAATAAATAAAGCTACGTGTCAGACACTGAGCAAAGTGTGTTTATGAGATCATAGAGGCATACTGACAAAACAGACAAAATAAAATGAATACACTATCATTTAAAACAATCTGAGTCAGGGGTGCCTGGGTGGCTCAGTCAGTTAAGAGTCTGCCTTTGGCTCAAGTCACGCTCTCAGGGTCCTGGGATTGAGCCCCGTGTCAGGCTACCTGCTCAGTGTGGAGTCTGCTTCTCTCTCTCCCTCTGCCCTCCTCCTGCTTGTGCTCTCTCTCTCTTGCTATCGCTCTCTCTCTCAAATAAATAAATAAATAAAATCTTTGAAAAAAGTTAAATAAAAAAAAAAAAAAAACCCAATTTGACTCATTCCAGTGTATTTCTTGTGACTACACTATACGAACATTTTTCTATTAACTACAAGACAAGTACTTAGAAGAGCACTCATCTCTCAATTTCCATCAACCCCATTCAGGTTCTGGGGTGTTCTTCTGAAACCCTTTGATTTAGTTAGTTTTCTACTAAGACGCTCAGGGAACTTTGCAATATGCGCCAGATAGCATTTTAGTGACACAGAATGATTCTGCACAAGAGACTGCACAGACACACAAAATACAAGACCTCTTCCAGGCTATTTGTAATTTTAAGGCTTTGATGGTGCTGAGTTTTTAAATTATAGCAACAATGAAAGCTAATTAAAAAAATGTTCAGTTTCTTTGAGGGATTACAAATCAAAGGATTTTTTAATGTCTGAGACAGATCTTTGGGAATTCAACTCTCAAATTCTTTTTCCTCTTATTTTTATAAGGAGGTAAAATGAGGGGCACCTGGGTGGCTCAGTCAGTTAAGTGTCCAAATCTCAATTTCAGCTCAGTTCATGATCTCAGGGTTGTGGGACTGATCCCCACATACGGACTGGGATCAGCAGGGAGTCTGCTTGAGATTCTCTCTCTCTCCATCTCCCTCTTGCCCCAACTCCCTCTCTAAAATAAATAAATGAAATCTAAAAAAAAAAATCAGAAGAAAAAGAAAAAAAAAAGAAGGTAAAATGATATTGGTGAAATGATTTACAACTATTCTAAGTGGTCAAACTCCTCTTCTCTGGCTCACTTAAAATTCTATGAATTGTACAACTATAGTATGTAAATGTCAATCTTTGAAGACTCTCTGCTCCAGGGAGAAATCCAAAGGTTTGTGAACTAGATTTGGTGATGTCTACATAATTAGTTTATTTACTTAAGAAGTACTTATTCTGAGGGTGCCTGGGTGGCTCAGTCGGTTAAGTTGTCTGTCTTCAGCTCAGTTCATGATTCCAGAGTCTTGGGACTGAGCCCTGTGTTGGGCTCTCTGCTCAGTGAGGAGCCTGCTTCTCCCTTCCCTTCTGCCTGCTGCTCCCTATGCTGTGCTCTCTGTGTCAAATAAATAAATAACATCTTAAGAAAAAAAAAGTACTTACTCTGTATCCTTTATATATCAAACATCAAATCAGTTGCTGACCGAATAACACTTTGTCAATAAGATATAGTTAGAAGCCATTGTTTGTCACTATTTTCTTTTTTAAAAGATTTTATCTATTTGACACAGAGGGAGAGATCACAAGTAGGCAGAGAGGCAGGCAGAGAGAAAGGGTGAAGCAGGCTCCCTGCTGAGCAGAGAATCTGACGCGGGACCTGATCCCAGGATCCTGTGATCATGACCTGAGCCTAAGGCAGAGGTTTAACCCACTGAGCCACCCAGGCGCCCCTGTTTGTCACTATTTTTAAGTCTTTGACCTGTAATGGTGTTTGCTCTTTGCAAGGCAGGGGCATGGATAGAAGAGATTCAAAAAATTTGATGGTTTGCGAATGACATGGACAGAACATAGAATGGTAAAAAGACTTAAGACTTACAGGTACATTTTCTCAGCAGAGATTTGTCAAGGTAAACAGAAAATGCAGACACAAGAACTCTAAATAGCCTTGCATTTCCAGCCCTCAACTTTCCCCAGAGATTGAAAAGCAAACATGGATTTTACCTGCTCGTGGTGCTCGGAGTTGGCTGCTGCTTGCTGTGAGTGGAATGAAGAGCAGAGATTTCGAAGGGGCAGGCAGAAGGCCCATGCTGGCTCCAAATGGAAAGCACTCGGCCCACCGAGTAGGGAAGAGAACAGAAGACCTTGTCTGCTATGGAGGCTGGAGATCTTAACCCTTTTAAGCCCTGTGTAAACTGGGTCATGAAGAGCCTCTGCATGGTAGGCATGTGACTAGAGAAGCTCCGTTTTTTTGTCCAGATTCTGTAACATCCAGGAGAACAAAGTGCTAGAAGTGTGTGAAGGCCAAGTACAGAGCAGCCTGCTCTGGTCTGGACTATGGCAGTGCCTCCATAGTCTTGGAGAGGACCTGGAGACTGTGAAGGAGCCTGGGCACATGCCTGACCATGGAGGCCAGTGTCTTCCCTGAATGTGGCCATCCCAGGACAACTGTGGGACAAGAAAAAAGAAAAGGTCCACTTGGGAGGTTGAGACAGGCACCTTTGGGCCTCTCCTAAGGCGAGCCTGGCTGGAGCACAGTGCTCAGGAAAAGTCCTTGGGGACTCGGTCATGCACTCAGAGCCCGATTTCATGTGAAAAGATACTGGGAAAATTTCCGAACCAAACAGCAGTGATGGCACCTTGTTGCTCAAATCTATGAAGCTCATTTTGATGGCTTCGAGTGAATAAAGTGTCAAGGGCTTACTGTTAGGTCTCTTATCCCATCCGCCAGCTGCCAAATAGGGATTCAGCTGCATTGTATTGTATGAAAATCCATCCAGAAGCCTTTTATATCTGAGACGCTTGTAGCTTTTAGCCACTGGAAGAAGTTCAGAGGAACACCGCCGATATCTTAGTTTCTGGGTCTTTGTGGCTGGGACCAGTTTGGAGGCAAGAATGGACAGCTTGCTAAGTAAGGCTGATTCTTTGGTAGGCTTCCTAACATTCAGGCTCCTCAAGGAATGGCATGGAGTCGCCTTCTGCTTTGGTATGTGGCTCGTTAAGCTCCTGGTTGGTTCTCTTTCAGGTTCCAACTGTGCAGGTGCAGGCACGGCACATGAACTGAGAAATCTGTGTGCTTTTGTGGGGATGGTTATAGAGGAACTCTTGAAAAAGGCAGAGCTTCTGATTTTACTTATTTTTTTCCCCGTGTTGACTTGCTCCTGACAGGAAACTTTCTTACATGTTCGATGGGGCTGCTTCTTTAAGGGAAGCACTCTTTTCTGATATGAAGTGTTCCCAAAGGCACCATGTATTTCATCACACCCAGCAAAATCGGGCCCTTGTGCTTTCTGAGGGGCACCATGAAGGCAAGGACCTGTGCACGACTCCATGGCCCTTTTTAATGGATGACACAAGCTTTCCTCCTTTGGATCTTCCAACTTCTGGAACTGTGCAGCTCTGCTGCCCTGGGCCAGCTTTGCTAGGGTGATTTCCTTCATCACGGTGGACCCACCTTTGCAATCTTTAGCTTGGTTCTTATCTTGCAACTCATCTGATAACATGTTAGATGATGTGCATTGTTCCAATATCGTGTGTACTTCTTTTTGATGTATATATTCCTCTTCATTCTGCAACATGTAGTCCAAAGCCCTCTGCCTTTGCTGCTCTTCATCACCAAGCATCTTCTGGGACTTAGAGGGGGTCTCTCTTATTTTATCACCATGACCAGCTTCTCTGGAAATCATCTCCTCAGACTCTTCGCTGACAGTTAAGTGACCCATGGGTCCCCTCCGATGTTCTTCAGTTTTTTCTTCTCTCAATTTAGTTCCTGTTTCTATTGTCAAAGGCAAATTTTGCACACCAATGTCTATTCTGACTCCTTCACTAGAATTACTCCCATCTCCTGGTGCTCTTTCCTTCGTCTCAAGCAGGACGGTGTGATGCCCCATGTTTTCACAAGGCATTTCACCATCTTTTGGTTTAAAAAGATTTTCCAGGTCAGTTTCTTCACTATTAACATTACTTTCTGAATTTTTGTGAGAAGACAGATATGAAGGCATTATCTCAATGGATTCCAGGCTCCCTACGGGAGCAGGATTCTCATCTGGACATCCAGAAGATAGCAACTCTTTCGAGGAAATTCCAAAGGTACTGTCCTTATCAAACTCAGAATTTATTTCCAGTCTTGATCCTTTAATCATTCCTTCTATTTCTCTAAGAGATGTTTCTTTAACTTGCTCTTCATGATGAATATAATTTAAGGACACATTTACTCTATCCAGTGTTCTTGTATTTGGTTCATGATCTGTAACAGACTCTATATCATGGGCACAAGAGTCTGGGTACACTTCCATTTCACAATCTTTTAATGATCTGCTTACTTTCTCTTCACATGATTTTTTAATTTCCAGAGGCTGCCCTGTAGAGGACGTAGCATTTGGGAAATCTGAGTCCTGGCCAATCATTCCGATAAATGCAGCATTCAGTTCTCCTCTCTGAGATAGAGTACTCACCAAGGTTTCCTGTAACCTCAGTCTATCTTGCCCTGCACCACTGTCAAGAGTACTAGATGCTCTGAAGTCTAACATGCCTTCTGTAGACTTTCTACTGCAGTTCGTGTAGATGATGTCTGGCATGTCATCTGCGGACTCCTCACTACCAGAAATACGTTGAGAGTCTCCTTTCAAATTGCCTTTCTTTGAACTACCACTGGACAATGGGTTGTTACTGGCTGAACCAACTAGCAGATCCTTTTGGTTGTGGCTTACGTCTCTGTTAGGTGCTATGACAGTCTCTTTCTCTTCACCATCTAGTGTCTCCTTAGCTGGTTTATCTTCATTCCTGCATTCATCTGGTCCATTTTGATTATGCTGGCAGTTAAGGACTTCATCTCCTTTCTGATCAAGAGTTTCAACTGTTTGGCTCCTGTTTTTGAAACTGGAGAACATAATAGTAAGAGACTGGTCCAACAATTTTTCAGGCCTTGGAATGTTTGCAGGTACGTTTAGTTCTGGTGTGGCACAGTCAGAGATTTTATACTTGCAAAACACAGTCTCTTTAGGTATATCCTGTTCCTTTCCTTCTAGCCATTCCTCACTGGGCTGGGTGTGAATAGTGGGGGAAATGGCCTTGTCTAAAGCTTCACTATTTAACATGCCTGCTGCCATTCTTTTCCTCATCTTATCTCCTTTAGTTTCTTCCCCAGAAAGTTCACTTCCCTCCGAAGTAAAACTCACTTTGTGGGTGCTACTTTCTGTGGAGTCTTCTCTTCCTTGCAAGTGGTGACTGCTGAGCTGAAATGCATCTTCACACTTGGTTATCAAAGAGTTTTCAACTTTTGTGATGATTCTGCTGGACTCAAAAGCAGCACAAGAAGAACACATACTCTCTTCTTGTGCATTTTTACTTACACGAGGACAGCTAGAGAGATCCTGAGATTGAACACTATGACATTCCATAACAGAGACTTCTTGAGGCAAGCCTGCTGCTTCTTTCTTACTTGAGGGAAGTCTGGAATGTAGATCGACTATTCCAGAATCAGTCACTTTGCTTTTTCTTTCTAGGCTTCCTGGTTTGATGTTTAAGGTGGGGTTGTTTGATGAGGCACCACAGGTTTTGTCACCTGATGGAGAGACATCTTTCATTTTTGTCTTCATGGAAATGATTTGGGTATCAGCAATGACATCTGCTCCATCCTCTAATGGAGGGTGATGGCTCTGTTGGGAATCCTCACTTGTTGCTAAAGGCATCTTTCTTCGAGCTGGCAACTTAGCGTGGTCTTGAGAATTAAGGGGCACTTGATTTAAAACACATTCACTTTCTATTTTGTTTACAACCAGTTCATTGGTACAAGGAAGTTCATTCATCTCACAGGCAATGTTCTGCTCATCTAAATGTGAACTATCGTCCTGTGCAGCCTGTACAGCTTGTTCTGACTTGGGTTTGTAATCAAATTCTAGGGATGGTGGTAACTGAGCAATATCTTTCTTGGGTTTTGACACCTCATTCACAGGACTTATCTGGTCCTCACGCATTAAACTCACAAGGGATTTTCTTTCAATCAGAAATTCATTATATGATGCTTCACTTAACTGGGTGTCGCCTTCCAGATTTCTCTGGAAGCGGAATGAGTTAGAGTCTTTACTGTAAATCTTTTCAGTTATCGTTCTGAGCTCTATAGTGGTTGTCTGTTCTGGCTCCTTAATTGGCATTAAGGAGGAAAAGCTGCTCTCTTCAGAGTGTTTGCCTAAATGGCTCATATCAGTAGAAGTTTCTCTATGGTCCTCATGGTTTTTCAAGCTACCTTGAGTGTCTAGAGTGATTTTCAGATCTTTTTTTTTAAACATTTGTTCCGTGGCTTCAGTGAAAGAACCAGGCATTGAAGAACTAGACCTGTCTGTCTGGATACTGCCTTGAACACAAGAGTTACCATGGCTAGTCTCTTTGGGGGAGGCAACAGTCTCTTTTTCACCAGGACAATAACTGCTAGCATCCTCTTCTGGTTGCCTGGCGTTAACAAGAAAGAGTTCCCCTCTTTCACTCCTGGGGTTCAAAAACTGTTCATTTTCCTCTCTAGTAGCCACGTTCTTGCTTTGATCGTCCCCATCAAAACAGGAATTGCCTGTCTTTTCAGCACATCCCTTTGGCAAGCCATCACCTTTAAAACCACATGTTTCTAAGGATGGTGTTCTGGATTGTGGACCAGACAAACTTGAAGAGAAATAGGAAATGCCAGAGTTTTCTCCTAAGGGTTCTGTAACAATTACATTTCTTGTGGCTTTGGGACTGCCATGGGCAGAACTGTGTTTTTCATTATGGTGGCTGAGAATTTGTTGGTGATTGTCATCTGCTTCACAGACAAGGTTTAACTTATACACCTCTTCCTTCCCATTGTCCACTTTGGAAATGGCACTGCTCCCTGGTAACAATGACAACCAAGAAGGACAAGTTTTTAATTCTTCACATTCTTTTTCTTTAGAAGTTGCTTCTGTTAATCCAGGGTCCACAAAGGTTAAAGGCTCTAGGGAAACTAATGTGCTGGTTTCTGAAACCTCACCACTGGCCATGATTTTGTCTATTTCTGGGTATTCGCTGCACCCAGCTGAGAGACCTTTACTCACATTGCCATTCTTGTGTCCTTCATTATAATCCGTCTTAGTACCATTGACCTTTATACCTTGTACTTCAGTAGATTTTAGAAGAGTTCCAGTTGTAATTTGTACATTTCCTTCTGCACGAGAAAAAGAAATCCAAATCAGTATGCAATTAAAAAAAAATTAGTTACACTTTCATAAATTTAATTATGTGATCAATAGCAACAAAAAAGACCCAACTCAAAAAGCAAATTATAAAATTAGTGCATGAGGGTGCCTGGGTGGCTCAGTGGGTTAAGCCGCTGCCTTCGGCTCAGGTCATGATCTCAGGGTCCTGGGATCGAATCCCGCATCGGGCTCTCTGCTCAGCAGGGAGCCTGCTTCCTCCTCTCTCTCTCTGCCTGCCTCTCTGCCTACTTGTAATCTCTCTCTGTCAAATAAATAAATAAATCTTTAAAAAAAAAAAAATTAGTGCATGATACCATTGGTTTTGTTCTTTTATGCAAAATACGACGCAGGGCCAAAAGTATACTCGCCTAATTTTGAACAACTGCCTTTCTCTAAGTATTACTTATTTAAATGTACTTACTTAGCTGGACAATTGAATATGGAGACATACATGTAATCCAGAGTCTTAAGAAGCTTCCATTTTAAAAGATTAATAAAGCAGACCCACAATATAACATCTTATATTATTCAATGAGCATCTTCTTATTACTTGAATAATACTGAGACATAAATAAATTACCTCTTTGTAAAAGAACAGTTTTACACAAAACCTATGTAAAAGATAAATGTGTAAGTTGAATATTAGTTTTGAACTGAATTACTTAGAGTAACTGCTTCCCTACAAAACTAGTTATGAAAGCTGAGTGACAGATACATGTGGGTTTAGTATACTCGCCACTTTTCAATAAATTAAAAATTTTCTTTTATGAAACATTAAAGAATAAAAAACCTTTTTAAGCAGAAGGTAAATGCAATTCATAAAGAAGTATTACTATACAGTGTCCCTGAAATCCTAGGTAAAAGACGCAGTATAAACAAGTTCCCCAAACTTGTTAATATATAAAAAGTTTTTCATCCTTACTTTCTTTTTAGAAAACACAGATATACTCATACATGTGCATATATGTATATGTATATTTGCATGCACACATATATATAACAAAATACGAGCACTAAACAGATAAAGCTAAAACCAAATCAACCTAAAGATCTAATTCTCACTAGAATATAAACTCCGTAAGTAAGGATCATGTTTGTCTTGGTCTCTTCCTTTCCCTATTGCCCAGCATAATACCCAGTACAAAATAGCATTCAATAAATCTGGGGAATTAATAAACGGTTAGGTCAAATCAACAAATGCTATGAATACTGTCTTTTAGAGCTTCCCTATCCATTTCTCAACTGGTACTGAGAGCAGCAATTCTGAGAAAAAGAACAGCAACTCTGAAGGCAGGTGGGCTCTGTGATCTTACTTACCTCTCTGAGTTTCAGTTTCCTCCTCTGAAAAAGAGGGTATGAAATACACTTACCTCAGTGCTACTTTGAGGATTAAATTAAACAATACATGTAAAACACCACCTGGTACAGTGCCTGCCATTTAAAGAAAAAGTGCTTTTCCTTTGTTCTGCTTTCTTTCTTATCTTACTGGACCTGAGAACAGTTAAAATGATAAACTTAATAACTATGCTAGGACAGGACACAGTGTTTAAAAATACTGGGAGTCAACAAATACTAGATGGATAAATACATACTGGATTCCACAAGCCTGCACAAATTCCAATTATTGACTTATTATGGCCTTGAAATCCTAATGGCCCATACAGTATTTATCTTTTTGAAACTAGCTTACTTTCCACATCATAGCAGATAACCCTACCTATTCATGAATTTCTAAGTGCATTTACCCCAAATAGTTTAGTGTATCTCTTCACTGGAGAGTATAGCATTAAGCCATTCCTGTAAATTCCAGTCCTTTACACGCTGGTCTAGCACCATCCTAGTCAAATCCTTCGTTTTATCTGCTCAAGAAAACTGCAAAACTCTTCACCCATCCCCAAACTATTCACTACTGTGCAAGGCACTTAAGGCAAGATTCCACCTCAGAGCCCTTACCTGCTAAGAAGAACACCTGTTCTCAACTGAGCTGAGAATCTTAGGGGGAAGGAGGGGAACAGTTGCTTCCCAGGTGGTATTAACACTGAAGGCTGGGTGGGAAACAGGGGTTGTGTACAGCTTGAAAGCAAGAAGATACTCTACCAATCTTTTACTTGATTATAATTAACCACGTTGACTTGGAAATGTCGAAGAATTTTAAAGGAGAGTTTGAGGCAATTATGTTTATAAGAAAGTTCTCTAAAGGCTATGGAACACTGACCCAGTCCTCTCCTTTAATATGGGGAGAAAGATGGTATCCCCTTGTAGGACTTGTAAAGGTGAGTCAAGTGCCAGAGTTCAAACTTGGTTAGGGCTAGGAACTCCTTTGGGTTTTCACTCCCTTGTACAGGATCTCTACTAAAACCTCTGTGATACTGTTTCTCAAATATTTGTTTAATGTATCACCTCTGTGAGACTGGAGCTATCTGAGGGCAGAAACAGGACCTTAATGATCACTGTGGATTGAGTACCCGACACTGACCTTGGCACATAGCAGGTACATAATAGATGTTGTCTGAATGAAGAACAAGAAGGTTAGGGAAGCTGATCAAAGTATTAGATATACTCCATCCAGCAACTCCACTTCTGGGTATATATCTAAAGGAAATGAAATCACTATTCTGAAAAGATATCTGCACCCCATGTTCATTCCAGCATTATTTACAGTGGGTGAGACATGGAAACAACCCTAAGTATCCATTAATGAATGAATGGATAAAGAAAATGTGGCATATTAAAAAGAAGTATTTAGGTATACTGGAGGGTAAAACATGTATTTTGTGAGGTATGGGTCTATTTTTATTTATTTATTTTTAAAGATTTTATTGTATTTATTTATTCGACAGAGACAGAGACAGCAAGAGCACAAGCCTGGAGACAAAGGGAGAGGAGAAGGCTCTCCACTAAGCAGGGAGCCCAATGCAGCCCTAGATCCCTGGACCCTTGGATCATGACCTGAGTTGAAGGCAGCTGCTTAACCAACTGAGCCACTCAGGTGCCCCAGTCTGGGCCTATTTTTACAAGCATTGGGATTTCATGACCTCAGCTGAAGGCCCTAGATTTATTGTTTTATTAAATGGTTATTAACCATTTAAAAAGTGCTTACATTTGCAGAAACTGACAAAACTAATCCTAAAACTCAAACAAAAATGCAAGGGACACATAACAACTGAAATGCTCTTGAAAAAGAACAAAGATGGGGTGCCTGGGTGGTTCAGTCATTAAGTGTCTGCCTTTGGCTCAGGTCATGATCCCAGGGTCCTGGGATCAAGTTCCACATTGGGCTCCCTGCTCAGAGGGAAGCCTGCTTCTCTCTCTCCCACTCCCTCTGCTTGTGCTCCCTCTGTCAAATAAATAAATAAAATCTTAAAAAAAAAAAAAAAAAAGACAGAAAGAAAGAGAAAGAACAAAGATGGTAGACTCACACTTCCTGATTTCAAAAACAAAGTTGCAGTAATATAGTGTGGCACTGACACAGGATGGATTTAATGAAAAGCAAGGAAATCAGAACTGAGAATCCAGAAAGAAACTCAAACATTTATAGCCAGTCAACTGATTTTTGACAAAGAGACCAAGAAGAATGGCTTTTCAATATATGGCTCCAGGACAACTGGACATCCACATGCAAATGAACACATATGGACGCTGTCTCACGTCATACAAAAAAATTAACTCAAAGTAGATCAGAAATCTTAATATAAGAACTGAGAGTAAAAAGCCTTACAAGAAAACACAAGAGTGAATTTTCATGATTTTGGTAATGATTTCTTAGCTAAGATACCGAAGGAGTGATAAAAAGAAGACTGGTAAACTGGACTTCATCAAAACTAAAATCTCGGGGAAACTGGGTGGCTCAGTTGGTTAAGCATCCAACTCTTTTTAAAAAAGATTTATTTATTTATTTGAGAGAGAGGGAGAGAGAGCAAGCATGGGGAGGGAGAGGAACAGAGGGAGAAGAAGACTCCCTGCTGAGCAGGGAGCCTGATGCAGGGCTCGAAGGACCCAGAGATCATGACCTGAGCTGAAGGAAGACACTTAACTGACTGGCCACCAAGATGCCCCAAATAAATAAAAAATCTTAAAAAAAAAAAAAAAAAAAAAGAGAGAGAGAGAGAGAACTGAAAATTTATGTCTACACAAAATCTATACACAAATGCTGACAACAGCATGATTAATAATAGCTAAAAAGTGGAAACAACCTAAATGTCGATCAGACAAATGGATAAATGGAATATTATTCAGCCATAAACATGAATGGCGTACTTATATATGCTAGATCATGGATGAACCTTAAAAATCTTTATGCCAAGTGAGATCAGTCATAAAATACCAGGTCTCATTTACAAGAGCAGATTAGTGGCTGGAAAAGGTTGGGGGGTATGGAAGAATGGAATGAAAAATGAATGCTAATGGATACAAACCAGGTGGGAGTAATGAAAATTAAATTAGGGTTATGGTTGCATGCTGTAAGTACAGAAGAAAACCACTGAACTGTATGTATACCTCAAATGGGCAAACTTTATAGTACATAAATTGTATCTCAATAAAATTATTTTTAAAAAAGTGCTTATACTCCAATTATAAGTAACTTAAAGATTAATGTAAAATATAAGTAAAAATAGAAGTAAACTTAAAGATTAAAAATCAGAAAACTGAGAGATCTTTTTTTAGGTGTTATTTCCATATAACCATATAACCAAAATTGGGGACAGACATGCTGGAGGTTGACAAAGATTTAATTGCATTTCTGTCAAAACCTTCTCCCAAATCAAAACATTAAGTGGTTAGACTGTGGACACTAAATATGACATCCGTTTTTGGCACATCGTACATCTCATTTTAAAAAAGATGTGCAATGGGTTAGCAATATTGTAATGTCTTATAAAAGGAAGCTCTCCTGTGTGGAGACTCACAAAAACTACCTACAGGGAGGAGGCCAGCAGACAACCCTACAAGCTATTGTCACCTCCCCAGCTTCTCTGACCAACAAACATCTGGTTTTCCAAACGAATGAATTAACAATGAAAAAGGATTCAAGGGGCACCTGGGTGGCTCAGTAGGTTAAATCCTCTGCCTCTGGCTGGGGTCATGATCCCAGGGTCCTGGGATCGAGCCCCACATCAGGCTTTCTGCTCAGCAGCAAGCATGCTCCCTGCCCCCCTCTCTATGCCTGCCTCTCTGCCTACGTAGGATCTCTGTCTGTCAAATAAATATAAAATTAAAAAGAAAAGAAAAAGAAAAAGGATTCAACTCCTTAACTGGAACTCATATACTATTGGTCCCAAAGGGTACAACCACTCTGGAAAACTGTCAGTTTCTTATAAAATAAACACACTTTCCAAATGACCCAGCAGTGTCACGCCTAGGTATTTGCCCAGGTGAAATGACAACTCATGTTCACACAAAACCTTGTACACAAGCGTTCACTGCAGCTTTATTCCTAACTGCCCAAACTGGAAACCCCATTTCCATGGAAATAGGAAACCCTATTTCCCTAAACCCTATTTCACATCTCCCTCAATGGGAAATAAACAAGTTGTGACAGAAATTTCCCTCAATGGGAAATAAACAAGCTGTGATAGAACCAGACGACAGGATACTCTTCAGCAAGAAGAAGCAATGAAGTACTGATACACATAGCTGTATGGATGAATCCTGAACGCACTATGCTAAATGAAAGAAGCCAGACTCAAAGGCTTCTCTTCTATGATTACATTTAGGGACATTTTGGACAACATAAAACCATACGGACAGAAAAAGATCAGTGGATGCTAATGACGGAGGCTGGCCAGAGGGATGCACTATAAAAGAAATGCAAGAAATCACTGGGGTGATGGAAATGTTCTGTATCTTGATTGTGGTGAGTCACACAACTGTATTTGTCAAAACTCACAGAGCTGTACACACAAACAAAAGGGTGAATTTTAGTGTAGGTTAAGTTATACCTTAATTTTTAAAAATGATTTTATTTATCTATTTGACAGAGGGTGAAAAAACACAAGCACGGAAGTGGTAGAGGGAGAGGAAAAAGCAGGCTCCCCATGAGCAGAAAGCCTGATACAGGGCTTGATCCCAGAACTCTGGGATCATGACCTGAACTGAAGGCAGACACTTAACTGAATGAACCACCCAAGGGCTCCTACACCTTAATCTTAAATAAATAAATAAATAAATAAAAATAAAAAAATTTTCAGTTCCCAAAAGGTCTGCACTTATTTCATGTTGTCTATTAAATGGGAGTGGTACTGGCTGATTTTTCAACTTTCCCCACCCTAAAATATAAATTATAGGAGGACAATGACATAAATAGGGAATATAAACAGGAAATATTCTTTCCAAATTATATATATATATTTAAAAAGAATCAATAAACTCCAAGAATCTAGATGAATATAGAGCATAAGAAATTTATTGATAGGGTTCTTTCCATCTACTTAAAATGCTTAATTGAATCGTATGACAGACATAGAGGGCTTTGAAACATAGTTTCAACTTGAATTCTTCTAAATAGTTCAAACTACCTAGTTCCAAAAATTACATAAGGTATCTTTTCCCTCCTTGACTGCTTTTACCTATGCATCATAATGTATTCCCTCAAATGCTCTTCCTATTTCTTATGACTCTCCTACTTCAGAGAATTCCTAAATAACCCTTCATGGAGACTGCTACTCTGGGAATTAAGTCATAAACTTCCCAAACCAAGCCTGTTACTAACAGGGAACTTGCGGGGGAGAAAACCACAACAGAAACAAACAAAAACTTGATAATGTCAATTCTATAAAATACTAAACAGAATTATGGTAAAAAAGCCACATTAGAAAAGCCACACTGATGGAACTAGAGGGTATCATGCTTAGCGAAATAAGTCAATCGGAGAAAGACAACTATCATATGATCTCCCTGATATGAGGAAGTGGAGATGCAACATGGGGGGTTAAGGGGTAGGAGAAGAATGAATGAAACAAGATGGGATTGGGAGGGAGACAAACCATAAGTGTCTCTTAATCTCACAAAACAAACTGAGGGTTACTGGGGGAAGGGGGTTTGGGAGAGGGGGGTGGGGTTATGGACATTGGGGAGGGTATGTGCTATGGTGAGTGCTGTGAACTATGTAAACCTGGTGATTCACAGACCTGTACCCCTGGGGATAAAAATACATTATATGTTTATTTAAAAAAAAAAAAAAAAGAAAAGCCACACTGGTAGAAAGGGAGGGGCAACAGAGTGCCTGAGAGGAGGACACCCTCCTTTTGTGAAATGGCCCCTCAGCCAACATCCATCACTGCTCCCCCATGGCCATTTTTCATAGGCCTGCCCTACAGCAATCAAGAAATAAGGAATGATTTGCAAGGTAACATCCTACCAATTAAAGATGACTTTTGGTTAACACAAATGTCCTTTCAAAGCATTAAGCTTGTTCTAATTTTATCTACCTAAGTCACAGCAGACATGACTGTAAAGAACCTAAAAATTCTGAATACCACACTAACTTGGAAGTACTGTGAATGGGACATTTACTTAGAGAAGGAAGAACAACACACCAATGAGAGTGTGGCAGACTTAGGTTCTCTTGCTGAACGCCTCCATGCAGGGAACCCAAATCCATTCCTCAGAAAATTTATCAATTCACACAGCCCTAACCTCTGAGGTGCCCTCATTCAGAACAAGCAAAACCGAATAGAGCAAACATTTAAAATAAAAGTAGGAAGGATATACCAGTTTTTATCAGGAAGATCTACCTCTAAAATGTGTGGGACCAGGATCTGGGGCAGAGTGAAAATTCTGCAGCTGGGGACCCCCGAGGCAGTGCACCACTAAGTCTCCAAGAAATAGTAAATGACAGGCTGCCAAATGCTTTACTTTAAACCTGGCAAACTGAGCTGAGATGCTGGCCACATGACAATACAGCATGTACACTTGTTTAATTGAAATCCATGGCAGCAGCCTGTGTGTTCATTTCTTTCACAGACCTGCCTTCATAGAACTTTCTTTCTGCCTTGAATGATTGGTTGGGCGGAGCCTGTTTCCTCCTGTGCAACAAAGGGACACCTTGGGTGGCTCTTTGGGGACTGAATGGAAAAACACATCACAGTCAGGCACACTAGGTCACTGTTACTAAAAAACTCTAGTAGAGCTGCTGTTTTCAAGTTTCTCCATCTAAAACTGAGAACCTTGCACATGGCTTTGGGGAAAGAAAAATAAACCATATTCCCAATTTTAGTAATTAAAGAATGGTATTAACTCAGGAAGAAAAATGTCACAAAGTAGTTTATCTGTGAGTACTTTTCAGAAGAGCTCATCTTATCCATGTCCAATGTAGACCAGATTTTTTGGTGGACAGTGACCAGGTAAGCCTGAGAAGGCAGATTTCCTCACTGAAAAGAATTCTCTTTTCTTCTCTTGTTTTTGTTTGTTTTTTTTTTCCCAATATTTTTATTTATTTTTTTAAGATTTTTTATTTTTTTAAGTAATCTTTACACCCAACATGGGGCTCGAACCTACAACACCGAGATCAAGAGTTACTTACTCTACCAACCAAGTCAGCTAGGCACCCATTTTTTTTGCTTGTTTTTTAATTTATTTATCTTCATTAAGTAATCTCTATGCCCAACATGGGGCTCAAACTCATGACCCTGAGATCAAGACTTGTATGCGCTACCAAATAAACTAGTCAGGCACCCCCCTAATTCTGTTTAAAGGTCAGTTCAGTTGTTAAGTGAAAGTGTCTTTGGTATATTTGGTATGTGGGTGAAAATATACCAAATACACCAAAGACTCAATACAGCAATATTGGAGCCCCCTAAAAAGATATTTGAGGTGGGGGGTGGAAGGGTGGCTAAAATGGTCCCAAGTAAGGCCCTAGGAACTGGGTGAGACACGTACAAAAGGACATTTCTCATCTTCAGAGTTTTAATCTATACTGGACAGCCAAGCCTTTGAGCCACAGAGGAAATCTCCAGCAGCAGGAAGCAGGGTGATAAACTGGGACAAGTGCCCTTTCTCATAAGGACAATTTGTGCTTCCTTTTCTGTCTGGGCTGCCAAAAAGCAGAGAGTCAAATATGATGTTTTATCACAGTAACAAAACGTTCATATAATTAAACATACTTGCTCTATTTTCCTTTTTTTATGGTTTTGATTACTCCGTATTTTTAACTTTAATTGCATAATACATACACAGAGTCCTCTCTAAAGTTACATATGATTATTTTCAGCCTGGGGAGAAAATCTTGGCTCAGCACTCTTTCTTTAGGCCTCTGTTTTCTCCTCAATCAATCAATCTAAAGGTGGTATCTCAGATGCCTCTATCTATTCATTATTTTGAGGAACAATACAAAGCAATGGAAATGAAAATGCTTTGACGGTTTTCAAGGTGACCTGGAGTGAACACTTTCTCCTATCCCTGCCCAGGGGAACAGAAACAGGATGCACTCTATAGTGCTGAACTGGACTGGGTCAATTTCTCCCCATTCATGTTAACCTTTCCGAACAGGCAGTTTAGTTTTATAAAATCAAAGATTTCACATCAATAGGGGTTCATTATATAAAAGGGGGAAGCAAACTATTGTCAAAACTAAGGCTCTCTGGGTGCCTGGGTGGCTCAGTGGGTTAAGCCGCTGCCTTCGGCTCAGGTCATGATCTCAGAGTCCTGGGATCGAGTCCCGCATCGGGCTCTCTGCTCAGCAGGGAGCCTGCTTCCCTCTCTCTCTCTCTCTCTGGCTGCCTCTCTGTCTACTTGTGATTTCTCTCTGTCAAATTAATAAATAAAATCTTTAAAAAAAAAAAAAAAAAAAAAAAAAAAAAAAAAAAAAAACTAAGGCTCTGCTTGGGGTGGCTAACTGGCTCAATTGGAAGAGCATGTGACTCTTGAATTCAGGGTCATGAGTTCAAGCTCCACACTGGGGGTAGAGTTTACTTAGAAACAAAAACAAAAGACGGGTGCCTGGGTGGCTCAGTTGGTTAAGTGTCTGCCTTCAGTTCAGATCATGATCCCAGGGTCCTGGAATCCAGTTCCATACTGGGCTCCCTGTTCAGAAGGGAATCTGCTTTGCCCTCTGTCTTTCCTCTTCCCCATGCCTGCTTGCGTGCTCTCTCAAATAAATAAACAAAATCTTTTTTTAGAAAGTTGAAAAACTTAGGGCGCCTGGGTGGCTCAGTGGGTTGGGCCGCTGCCTTCGGCTCAGGTCATGATCTCAGGGTCCTGGGATCGAGTCCCGCATCGGGCTCTCTGCTCAGCGGGGAGCCTGCTTCCTCCTCTCTCTCTCTGCCTGCCTCTCTGCCTACTTGTGATCTCTGTCGAATAAATAAATAAAATCTTAAAAAAAAAAAAAAAAGAGAAAGAAAGTTGAAAAAATTAAAACAAAAACCAAAAAACCACAAGAAAACCTCAGGCACTGCTCAATAATATTAAGTGTCTTCAAGTATGTCTGTGGACAAGATCAAGAATTTCTACAGTTAAGTCCATCTTGCAAGGCAGGGACTTGCATTCCCAATGCGAAATAGAAACCGTGAACTAAAACAGTGTGTGTAATAAGTAGAAAAAGGAAAAGACTGGAGAAAAATAAATACCTTTGCTTCTTAGACAGTCTTCAGGGAGGCCTGTGCATAAACGTTCTCTGCTTGACTGCATCAGGAGGTCTTCCTGGAAGAAGAAAATCCAGTGGTCAGGGAGGATTCAGAGATACCTGATCATGAATGCAAATTACCATCTGAGAAACTTCTTTATGACTAGCAGTCATAAATTTTTGGTAGCAGTCACAAAGATTGGCAACTGAAGGAAACCTCAAATTTTTTTTTTTGAAGATTTTATTTATTTATTTGACAGACAGAGATCACAAGTAGGCAGAGAGGCAGGCAGAGAGAGAGGAGGAAGCAGGCTCCCTGCTGAGCAGAGAACCTGATGTGGGGCTTGATCCCAGGACCCTGGGATCATGACCTGAGCCGAAGGCAGAGGCTTTAACCCACTGAGCCACCCAGGCGCCCCAGAAAACCTCAAATTTAAAGAAATAAAATCAATAAAAACTGCTCTTCTCTAGAATTTGAACTTGAAAAGCCAAGTTTCCCAAGGTCTGGATAATAACAGAGGCTTAAAATGCTGACCCTATTAAATACCTTCTGAATAAAGAAACACATTGCTGGGCCGCCTGCCTCTCTGCTTACTTGTGATCTCTCTCTGTCAAATAGATAAATAAAATCTTTAAAAAAAAAAAAGAAACACATTGATGCAATGTAACCTTAATTTCATCCATTTATATCCAAAGTGGATGTATCTCAATCCCCAACCACTCTAGAGATCATGTATGCATTTTCTTTCCAAACTTCTTAGAAGGGCTATTTTCTCTTTTCATCTCCCTTCACTGGAGGAAGAGCATGCAAAGAAGAACACCATCAATGACAACCAGTTTTCTCCTACAGAACAAATTCAGAAAAATGGGAGGGGTCAGTGACAGCAAAATGTGCATGTCATGGCAGCAAATGGCTTCAAGCACCATGAAGGAAAGTTTACCAGCTAGGAGATGCTGAAAGAACAAAGATCGCTGCTTATGTTAAGCTCTCCTTCTGAGTCACCTCTCTTACCCTACCCCAAGATTTAAGTTTTTTTTCATACTGATTTAATTGCTAAGTGCAAGATACTGACATGGTACATATCTAAATCCATGGATAGTGGTATCATTACTGTAACTTGGTAATTTTTATAGCACTTCAAACAAACTCAAAACTAGCAAAAAGCTCAGTGGATTAAGCCCCTGCCTTCAGCTCAGGTCATGATCTCAGGGTCCTGGGATCGAGCCCCACATTGGGCTCTCTGCTGAGCAGGGAGCCTGTTTCCCCCATCTTTCTCTGCCTGCTTCTCTGCCTACTTGTGATCTCTGTCTGTCAAATAAATAAATAAAATCTTAAAAAAAAAAAAAAAAAAACTAGCAAAAGCCATCTGTATCCTAAGCAAAGTTCTCTCGTGGAAACAGAACCCAGGACGGAGAGGGAAGATAAAAGCAGTGGCAAGAACTGGTGGAGACAGGCGGAAATAAAACATCACCACTGAAATTGACAGCATGGACTATCTCATATGAAGGACTATTTTTCCATTTTCTTAGTGTGGAATACTTTTGCAAGGCATGAACTTAAAAACAAGTATCTCCCAGATAATTTACAGTAATACTACCTGTTTGACAAAATATGAGTTCTAGCATGATGCCAGACTGAACTTGTCTGCAAAGGAGGAGAAGAGAAAGCTCTTACTTACTGTAAAAGGAATCATGGAATTAGAAAATCACTACTGGGTGACCATCACAGTAATAATAATCTCAACCAACAATCGTCAATGGATGTTAAAACTAGTGGCTAACAATAGCCAAACTATGGAAAGAACCTAGATGTCCATCAACAGATGAATGGATCAAGAAGATGTGGTATATATACACAATGGAATACTATGCAGCCATCAAAAGAAATGAAATCTTGCCATTTGCAACAACGTGGATGGAACTAGAGCGTATCATGCTTAGCGAAATAAGTCAAGCAGAGAAAGACAACTATCATATGATCTCCCTGATATGAGGAAGTGGTGATGCAACATGGAGGCTTAAGTGGGTAGAAGAATAAATGAAACAAGATGGGATTGGGAGGGAGACAAACCATAAGTGACTCTTAATCTCACAAAACAAACTGAGGGTTGCCGGGGGGAGGGGGTTGGGGAGAAGGGGGTGGGATTATGGACATTGGGGAGGGTATGTGATTTGGTGAGTGCTGTGAAGTGTGTAAACCCGGTGATTCACAGACCTGGGGATAAAAATATATGTATATAAAAAATATATGTTTATAAAAAATAAAAAATTAAAAAAAAAAAAAAAAAAAACTAGTGGCTAAAAGTTTGAATCAGAAACAAATATTTACATAGCCTCAAAGTATCTTTCCATGAGATAACTAATAATTTCATAAGGGAAAATAGTAACTGCAGTGGAGAAAGCTGGCAGCTCCCACCTGAACCAAGTGATAGACTTGACCTCCCAGGAATGAAGCAACCCAAAGCCATGTGCCTCCTAAGAGGATGGACCAAGAAGAACCAGCATCACTTCTGTGGGATTCCTGCTGCCAAAATGCATAATCAGAATCTAATCATGAAAAGTCCAGACAAATCCAAATAGAGGGAAATTCAACAAGATAAATGGCCTGTATTCTTCAAAAGTGTCAAGGTCATGGGCTGAGGAACTGTTACGCATTATAGGAGGTTAAAGAGACATGCCAACTGAATGCTACAAGTGATCCTAGGTTTTTCCTAGACCGCCCCCCCAAAAAAAAACCATTTTATTTTGCTTCAAAAGACATTAGTGCAACTGGCCAAACTTGAATATAGTCTGTAGATTAAATAAAAATACATAGATCAGTGTTAACTACTTGATTTTGACTAAGGTACCATGTGGTCATGCATCACAATGTCTTTTTTTTTTTTTTTTTAAAGATTTTTTTTATTTTTATTTATTTGACAGAACACAAGTAGGCAGAGAGGCAGGCAGAGAGAGAGGAGGAAGCAGGCTCCCTGCTGAGCAGAGAGCCCGATGCGGGACTCAATCTCAGGACCCTGAGATCATGACCTGAGCCGAAGGCAGTGGCTTAACCCACTGAGCCACCCAGGCGCCCTCACAATGTCTTTTTTTTGCTAGGAAATACACACTGAAATATTTAGGCATCATGTCTGCAACTATACTCCCAAATTATTCAGGGGGGAAAAAAAAAGCAAAAGTGGAAAAATGTTAACATGTAGGGAATTTGCATGAAGGGTATATGGGAATTCTTTGTACTATTTGTGCAACTTTTCTGTAAGTCTAAAATTATTTCAGAATAAGAAGTTACAGAAACATCTTTATTTGTAGTTACATTTGCTTCTTTATCCAAAATGGTATTTCTCTTGCTGTTACAGTTCTCAGGCTGAATGTTTGGGATGTGACATGAGATGCTATTTAGAATTATTTTTTCAGGCTAATACTTTATAGAAAAGGCAGAATGTTGGAGTAAAAGATTATGGGATGAGGAGTTAGAAAGGGCTCTGTTCCAACCTCAGGACTCCTACCTATTAGCACTAAGAACAAGCTTGTACAATCAACCATACAGACTCCTGCTCTGGGAGGGGCTCCTGGAATTTTAGTTTTGCTCCACCTGCTGCTCTAAGGTTCTCAGCTGGAGGACTCAAAATACCCTGGTGGAGTGCCAAGCCAAATGCTTCAGCCATGTCCCCTTCTTCTTGGTTTGTCATGATTTGTACCAGGGAAGGAGAGAAGCAGAAGCTAAGAGGAAGTGACTCCCCTCTCCCTCTGCCTTGCTGACTTCTCTTAAAAGGTTCTGAGTTAAGAAGACCCTATAAAGTTTGAAGTCTCAAATATAATAAGAAGTTGACTGTGTTGAAAAGAAAACAGAGTGTGAGGCTGAGGTCAGATGTGAGACACCTCCCACCCCCAACAACCACCACCACAGTGGTGGGTCGTCTCCATATCAGATGGGAGCTCTACAAAGTATGGGCCTCAAGTGCGGCTGACAGAACAGAACAGCCCACCTGCAAGCAGGACACATGGAGCATAATGATCCTGTCATTCTCCCAACCCCATCACGGTCAGCTAGTCATAAAATAAACACTTGCAGAAATTTATCAATTCCTTTTCCTATAATATTTTATAGGCTAAATGTTCTAACTTTCAGGATTTTTAGAGGTGGAGTCTAAACATTTTCTCTTCCACCTAGATTCTGCAAAATCTGTTTTGAATGAATCAACTTCCAAGATGAAAGTTCACATGGTTCCTTCCCTCTGCTATAGCTTATAACATGCTGTTAGCTGTATAGAGTAAGAATTGCCACAGTACATTACCAATTCATTTTTCAAATCGACAGTAAACATTCTTTGCCTTGCATATCCAATATACCAGGCTCTTGCCAAATGCTTAGAATCAAAATCAACTTTTGATACTTCAAAGTTGTGGCAGATTTTAGAAAGGTCTTGAAAAACCATTCTTACTGCTCATCTGTGATCTTATTTCCCATTAAAAGTTGTTATGTCCTGGAAAGGATGCAATTCTCTGATTCATTCCTGTGAGACTAGTTTAGAGTAGGAGAACACAAATGTTTCAAAGAAGAAAATAAATATAAATCAGATTCTTCAGCTTTTTACACGTGGTAAGTTACAAGCTCTTCAGGGCCTAATTTATCTCTGAGCTGTGAGTCCCGCTTGTAACCAGACTCCACTGAACTCTTCTAAACCTGAGCTTCCTGAGCTGAAGGCAGAGCTAGATGAGTAAGGATGGTCAGTGACCACACCATCTTCAGATGGGACTGTCTGTACACTGAAGTGTGCAATGACAGGGCAACAATATGGAGCAAATGAGATTCTTCCTACTACCTAACCTTTGTGGAAACAGCCATGATTATGTTCATAGTGAAGAATACTTTGAAAATAAAAGAAACTTTTGTATCTCTAAGTGGATCTTTGAGTTTCCTGTCTCTTGCATATTTAGAAAGGAACAGCTGTTGAACAGTAACTGTAAATCATCCTTACTGAGCTTAAAAAGGAATTTTCCTTCACGTATTTCAATTCAGGGAAACAACTGGTGACTTTAAATAAGGCACTGATCACCTTAGCTGGGAGAGGCATTTGATAATAATCCCATTTCCCAATAATTATCTGAGAACTCTTCTAATAATTAGGAGAAAGTTCTATCTTAGTCTCAGCAATATGCCCTTTGTGCTTAGGGCAATTTTCTGTCACTTTTAACATCATAAGATATCAGAGGGCAAACCATCACTGTGGGGACAAGAGTGCCCTGGCAGACCTGGAGAACAGGTTATGGCCACCAGCTTTACTAGTAACAGCATGAAGTTCAGACTTTTTCCACCTTTTTTTTAAATTATTATTTTTTTTATTTTTTATAAACATATATTTTTATCCCCAGGGGTACAGGTCTGTGAATCACCAGGTTTACACACTTTACAGCAGTCACCAAAGCACATACCCTCCCCAATGTCCATAATCCCACTCCCTTCTCCCAACTCCCCTCCCCCGAGCAACCCTCAGTTTGTTTTGTGAGATTAAGAGTCACTTATGGTTTGTCTCCCTCCCAATTCCATCTTGTTTCATTGATTCTTGCCTCCTTTTCCCACCTTTAAATCACCAAAAGTGAATTCTTTCCACCAAGATATCCTTTCAAGCAAATAGCAAGCTCCTACACTCAACCGCAAATTTCGCATAGGATCACAGACTCTTAGAGTAAGATGTAAATAAGCTTAATGGGCATTTACTTCAGTGGGCTTTCATTTAAGTGAAGTCACACAAATTGCACAAGTTTGGGTCTGATGAACATGGCATTAAAAAACAAGTTTCTTGGGGTGCCTGGATGGCTCAGTGGGTTAAGACTCTGCCTTCGGCTTGGGACATGATCCCGGGGGTCTGGGATCAAGCCCCGCATTGGGCTCTCTGCTCAGTGGAAAGCCTGCTTCCCCCTCTCTCTCTGCCTGCCTCTCTGCCTGCTTGTGATCTCTCTGTCAAATATATAAATAAAATCTTTAAAAAAAAAAAAAGTTTCTCCAACAGCATAACATGGTTCAAGTGATCAACAGCCATTGTGCATCCTTATTTGATATCCCCTGTCCAGATAGCTTCAAATATATCTGTCAAAAGTGTATAATGACTCTTCATGTGTACAGATAACAGATGATCAGAACTTTTTTCTATGTCCGTGTTGAGCACAAATGAAGTATCATATCCTGGAACTAAAGCTTTTGTAACATATTCAACCCAGGCACCTCAACCACTATGAGAGGAAAAAAAAAGTAAAATACATAAAAACTTAAACACCCGGGGCACCTGGGTGGCTCAGTCATTAACCGTCTGCCTTCAGCTGGCGTCGTGATCCTGGGATACAGTCCCGCATCAGGCTCCCTGCTTGACAGGAAGCCTGCTTCTCCCTCTCCCACTCCCCCAGCTTGTGTTCCTTCTTTCTCTCTCTCTCTCTCTCTCTGTCAAATAAATAAAATCTTAAAAAAAAACAACAACAAAAAAACCAAAAAACCTTAAACACCCTACAGCTAATATCTAAGCACCAGGAAAAACAAAGAACAAGCATATGTTGGGGGCGGAGGGACCAACCACACACTGAATAAAGAGTTTTCAAGGTTAAAATCATCTACATGGAGTATCACATTCTCATCTCTATCTACTCTTAAATAACACTAACATTGTCCACATCCTCGCTATGCACTCGATTTGCTGACCTTTGTCCTACAACTGAGTTCTGAACTGAATTCTCTCTTTCACCATTCAGTCTGGCTCTTGCAGCTGTCCCTGCCACTGAGTCTGTTCTGATACTTTCCCCTCCTTCCTTTTTGTCTTTCTTCTCTCCTCCTCAATAACAAAGTGGTTTCCTGATCAAAACATCAAATTATTAGTTGTAAGCTTTTATGCCTTTTTGACACAATCCTAAGTCAGGAAAGAATTATTTTTTGTTGGTTTCCCTTTACATGACTGAAGCATTTGAATGACTGAAGTATTTCATGGTTAGAATATTTTAATTTTTTTAAGTGGATCTTAAAAAAAAAAATGTTAAGTGCAGTCACAGAAGGACAAAGAATGTATAATTCCACTTAGATGAGGTCCCTAGAGTAGACAGATTCATAGACAGAAAGGAGAATGATGGTAGCCAGGATTGAAGGGAGAGTCTAATGGGGAGTTAGCATTTAATGGGTAGAGTTCCAGCTTGGGAAGATGAAAACAGTTCTGGAGATGGATGGTGTTGATGGTTATATAACAGTGTTAATGTGCTTAATGCCACTGAACTGTACATGCACAAATGATTAAAATGGTAAATTTTATGTTATGTGCATTTATCACAATTTAAAAAAGGCAAAAAAAAGTTAACACCAACATTTAAAAATATCCCACTTCATAAAATAACATATTGTTTTTTCTTTTAACAACAAAAACCTGTAACAACTTTAAATGCGATTAAACAAGTCAATGAATTAAACAAGTGAATTAAAACCAGTGCAAACTTCTAATTATAAAAATGAGTGCTGTCCTTCTCCTTGAACTGGGAAGTTCACCAAGCAAACTGGACTGTTAAATTCATTTGATTTATACAATGTATGCCCTGGAAGCCTAGGTGGCTGAAGCCACTACTTTTCCCGTCGTGATGGATTTTGGTCCAAAGGGAAGAGAGAGCAGTGGGTAAGAGGTAATCTTTGAGTATTCACTGTGCTACAAACCTGTGGCAGTGCCCAGCTGGGCCTCTTTGCTGGTATGAGATGAAGAACAGCCGAAGGAAAAGAACTTTGTGGAATGCTGCTGAAGGCTATTAGAAATAAATCACAGACCCTTGGGATGGGAAAAGAACAGCTCTCAGGTTGCCTGTCCAAACTAGATCCCCTCTGCTATATTCCTGACATTCAGTCATTCTGTCTCTTCATAAACAGGACTTCCCCACACAACATAACCTATTTCTAAACTGGCCTAGATGTGAAAAAGTACCTTTTCTATTGATTTAAATTCTGTTTCCTTTAAACAAGAAGAGTTATTTTTTTTGGTTGTTTTTACTATTATTATATTTAAAAATGTTAAAATTTTTTTAATAATTCAGAGGTATTTTCCCTCAGATGTGTAAAAAAAATTTAAAAAGTTGGCAAATACTGTTCAAAAAATTTTCTGTAATCTTCATCCAGCTTTCCTTAATGCTACTATCTTACACATAACCACCATACAGTTATTAAGGCCAGTAAACTACTATTATTATAATATTTACAGAATTTACTCAAATCTTATTAATGGCTTCCCAAGTCCTTTTTCAGGACCTGGATCCAATCCAGGCTCTCATGATACCTTTAGTTATCATGTCTCCTTAAGTTCTCCCTTAAACTGAGATAGTTCTTTAGATATTCATCTTTGTGACTTTGACAAATTTGAAAAGAAAGTCCCTTGATTTGGGTTTGATGTTTCATCAGTAGATTCTGGTTATGTATTTTGGAGGCAGGAATCTCACAGGAGTGATGCTGGTTCTTGGTGGATTCTCTCAAGAGGAACATAGCTTTGGAGGGGGGTGTTCTCAAACCTCTGGAGCCAAACTTCCAACACTTGGTTCAGGTGGTGTCTGTCAGGTTTCTCCACTGTGATTATTTTCTCCTTTGTATACCTTGTAATGATTCTGTTACTATAAAATTACTAAGTATCTTATGGGGGAGGTATCTGGAGACAATGTAAATACTTATTTCTCATTTAAACTTCTAGCCACTACCCATTGAGGATTCTTGCTTGAGATGACTATTACTGTGATGGTTGCCCAATGGAGATTTATTTCCATGATTCCTTTTGTATTTACGAATTAGAATTCTTTAAGAGCTTTCCTTTTCCAAGTTATTTATTCAATTATTTTATATCAACATGGGCTCATGATACTTGCTTTATTCTCTGGGTTATAATTCATTATCATCATTATTTAAGCTCAAATTGTCCCAGTCTTAGCCACTGGGAGTTCTTTCAAGTTGGCTCCTGGGTCCTTCTGTTATGTCTCCTAATTTTCTAAGCAATTAACCATAAATCGTTCTTAGCTCATCTTGTATTTTCCCCTGTGCCAGCCTCTAAAACATTTCCCCAAAAAGTCCTGGTTCCTTTAATTGGAAAATGTTACTTAGGAACCAAGAACTGGGTACTCACTGCTATGAGGTGTCACTAGATCTAGATCCTACCTCACATACCCATATATATAAGTACATTTCTTTATCTATCTACATATATTAAAAACCGGAAGTTCATACTGATAGCTCCAATTCTAGTTTCACACCATAGGATTCATTCTAGCTCTCAACCCACCCCCATCTATAATTTCATTTTGTTAGTGAGAAACCTGGTTCACTCTCATTATTCACAATATTTACCTATTTGCTCAATCCCTGAACATAACTATAGCAGTTCAGGAACTGCTAAGCCTCACCCCTGTGAAAAACAAATTACTAAAATGAGGGCTACTTGGTGACTCAATTGGTTAAGTGTCGGACTCCTGAATTTGTCTCAGGTCATGATCTCAGGTCATTGAGCCCCAAATTGGGCTCTGCGCTGGGCATGAAGCATGCTTAATAAAAAAAAAATTTTTTTGAAGTTTTATTTATTTATTTGACAGAGAGAGAGAGAGAGAGATCACAAGCAGGCAGAGAGGCAGGCAGAGGCAGAGAGAGAAGCCGGCTCCCCGCTGAGCAAGGAGCCCGATGCGGGGCTCGATCCCAGGACCCTGATCATGACCTGAGCTGAAGGCAGTGGCTTAACCCACTGAGCCACCCAGGCGCCCCATGAAGCCTGCTTAAGATTCTCTCTCCCTTTAGCTCTGCCCGCCCTCCCCACATGCCCGCCTGCTTGTTCTCTCACTCTTAGGAAAAAAAAAAAAAAGGCCTTATTGGATTTAGATTTAAAAGTACAGTTAAAATACTGTTTCCCAAAGGTACTCGGGTTACTTTTCTTTTTCATCCCCCTCCCTTAATGTGGGTAATACAGTTAAGAGTTATTTGTTAAGAGTTTTTATTCAATTCTGGGTTCCCCTCACACCCAGGTTATCTAATTAGTTATTTTTTTTTAAATATTTTTTTAAGATTTTATTTATTTATTTGACAGAGAGAGATCACAAGTAGGCAGAGAGGCAGGCAGAGAGAGAGAGGAGGAAGCAGGCTCCCTGCTGAGCAGAGAGCCCGATGCGGGACTCGATCCCAGGACCCTGAGATCATGACCTGAGCCGAAGGCAGCGGCTTAATCCACTGAGCCACCCAGGCGCCCTAATTAGTTATTTTTTAAGAACAGACTCAAAATTATACAAAAAGATGTACTCAGAGAAGTGTCACTTCCTCTTGTTCCTTCTGTCCTATTCCTACACTCTCTACCCTGCTCCCACTGGCTTCTTTTAAGTAGCCAAACCCATTCATTTCTACTTTATTCTTCCTGCATGTACATATGTGTGTTTTATACAAACCAGTAGATACCTGTACATACTCATCTCCCCTTATTTCTTGAATGAAAGCGAGGATACAAACAATTATTTACTTGCCCTTTGCTCTTTTCCTTTACCAGTATATCCTAGTTTGCAGAAGAGAGTTAACATAGTAGGCCTGTTATCCTTAGAAAGGCCTTGCTTGCAAGGGTGGCCTTGGCTCATCTGGGAACTTAGATTTGGGGAGAGTTTCCAACATTCCCTAGTGGGAAGAGTGGCTCGGTGCACCTATATGACAATGGGGTTTATGCTGAACATCTGCTTTCCTTCTGGAAGTCTGGAATTTTGGTATGTGCCAGCCAGAGGATGCCCACATGACCAGCCCCAGTAAAAACTCTGGGCTCTAAAAACGTTTCCATGGTAAACATTACACATGTGTTGTCACAGTTTGTTCCTGGAGAAGGCTGTGTATATGTGTTTGTGTGTGTGTGACTACAGCGGGAGAGGACTCTTGGAAGCTACCACCTGATATCTTCTGGACTTTGTACCATGCTTTCCCCCCTTTGCTGACTGGCTAATATTCTTTGTTATAATTAAACTTAGCTACAAATATGACCGTATACTGAGTCCTGTGAGTTCCAGTGAATACTGAAACCTGGAGGTGGTCTTGGGGAGCCACGGTACTTCTGGAAATTCCTATCAGTACACAGAGATCCTCCTTGATTCTTTATTATAGATGCATAGTGCTCCATGTATAAATGTACCATATACATACTATGGTTTAATCAAACTTTGTCCTATATGTGGACATTTAGGTTGCTTCTAACATTTTGCAATGCTGCAAATAGTAACTTTGGGTATATGTATTTCCATAATTTGGGAGTGTATATTCAGGGTAAATTCCTAGAAATGAGAGTGCTAGGTCAACAGGTCAGAGTATGTGCTTTCTAGTTAGGTGCAGCCAAATGCCTTTGCTGAAAGGTTGTATCAGTATGCATTCCCACCAGCAACGGGTGAGAACACTTTCCCATAGCCTTGCCAAACAGACATGTTGCCATCATTTTTCATTTTCTCCAGTCTTACAGGTAAAAAAGTGATATTTCAACCATTTAAAATTACATGTCTCTAATTATAACTGAGGTCGACCATCTCTTCACGTGTTTTAAGAACATACACACGAACACACACACACACACACACACACTAATCATCTATTCAAGTCTTTCCTTCATTTCTCTATTGGGTTTTCCATTCCTCAATCTAAGAGTTCTTTATATATTAGTGGGGTGCCTAGTTGGCTTGGTCAGTAGAGCATGACTCTTGATTGAACCTCAACTTAAAAAAATCTTTAAGGGCCCCTGGGTGGCTCAGTGGGTTAAAGCCTCTGCCGTCGGCTCAGGTCATGATCTCGGGATCCTGGGATTGAGCCCCATCTCAGGCTCTCTGCTCAGGGGAAGCCTGCTTCCTACTCTCTCTGCCTGCTTGTGATTTCTGTCAAATAAATAAAATACTTTAAAAAAAAAGAGAGTTCTGGGGCGCCTGGGTGGCTCAGTGGGTTAAGCCGCTGCCTTCGGCTCAGGACATGATCCCAGGGTCCTGGGATGGAGTCCCGCATCAGGTTCTCTGCTCAGCGGGGAGCCTGCTTCCCTCTCTCTCTGCCTGCCTCTCTGTCTACTTGTGATTTCTCTCTGTCAAATAAATAAAATCTAAAAAAAAAAAAAAAAAAAAAAAAAAAAGAGAGTTCTTTATGGGATGCCTGGGTGGCTCAGTCAGTTAAAAATCTGCCTTTGGCTCAGGTCATGATCGTAGGACCTGGGATGGAGCCCTACTATGGGCTCCATGCTCAGCAGGGAGCCTGCATATTCTTCTCTCCTGCCCCGCCTCTTGCTTATGCACTGTCTCTCTCATATAAAATATTTTTTAAAAAAGAGAGAGTTCTTTATATATTAGAGAGATAAATCCTTATCTGTGATATATACCGCAAAATGTTTTCCTAATTCATCAGTTGTGTTTTGTCTGTTTGTGGTGTTTTGCCAATCTAGCAAGAATTATCTTGCAGCGCCTGGGTGGCTCAGTGGGTTAAGGCCTTTCTGCTTTCGGCTCAGGTCATGATCCCAGCGTCCTGGGATAGAGCCCCGCATCGGGCTCTCTGCTCAGCAGGGAGCCTGCTTCCTCCTCTCTCTCTGCCTGCCTCTCCACCTACTTGTGCTCTCTGTCAAATAAATAAATAAAATATATTAAAAAAAAAAAGAAATCTTGATGTCAAAGATGTCTGGGCTCTGCAAACCTTCTGAAACAGTAGTCTACTTTAATGAAAGATATGCAGCATTCATTCAGATTTTCAAAGGGTCCTGTGACCTAAGAATGAGCTACCACTGTCTTCTACAGAGCCTAACTGTGCCCAACAGAACCATTTCTACTTGACAGCTTTGCAAATTCCTTTTTTTTTTTTAAGATTTTTTAAAATTTATTTATTTGTCAGAGAGAGTGAGCGCAGGCAGAGAGAGAGGCAGGCAGAGGCAGAGGGAGAAGCAGGCTCCCTGCAGAGCAAGGAGCCCGACGTGGGACTCGATCCCAAGACGCCGGGATCACGACCTGAGCCGAAGGCAGCTGCTCAATCAACTCAGCCACCCAGGCGTCCCAGCTTTGCAAATTCTTTTATTTATTTATTTTTTTTAAGATTTTATTTATTTATTTGACAGAGAGAGATCACAAGTAGGCAGAGAAGCAGGCAGAGAGAGAGGAGGAAGCAGGCTCCCTGCTGAGCAGAGAGCCCGATGCGGGACTCGATCCCAGGATCCTGAGATCATGACCTGAGCCGAAGGCAGCGGCTTAACCCACTGAGCCACCCAGGTGCCCCCAGCTTTGCAAATTCTTGAAGGCTTCTCTTGATTCTTTTTTCATAGGACATATCCAAGTGAGTGGCCTTCAGTGGTGTAGTTTCAGGGTTTTTTTTTTTTTTTTTAAAGATTTTATTTATTTATTTGACAGATAGATCACAAGTAGGCAGAGAGGTAGGCAGAGAGAGGAAGGGAAGCAGGCTCCCTGCCGAGCAGAGAGCCCGATGCGGGGCTCGATCCCAGGACTCTGGGATCATGACCTGAACCGAAGGCAGAGGCTTTAACCCACTGAGCCACCCAGGTGCCCCTATTTTCAGGTTTTGTCATTAGTGTGAACTCTTTATCATGAATGCGTTTCTGGTTTTCTATATTCTTCCTACACATGATACATGTGACACCAGGCTCAGCATGGGGAGAGGACAGGATCCAGTTTGGCCAGTGACCCCAACACTGACACATTCTTTGCTTTCCCTCTGTCCTTCTCACTCCAGGGGCATCTTGAGCTCATCTGAGTGCTGGAGTGGGAAGAGGGGACTGTGAGTGTGATATTCTAACTATAGATTAACCAACACACAACAGACTATAATTGCTAGTTCTCAGTTCAACTAACACACTTCTGTTCATGGACATTTAAGAGCAAATTGGCTTTTCTTGATGGCTATCCCAAAAAGCCAATTCTAATTGAGTAGCTAAAGCCTATAGGTCTTTTGTTTTTCCAAAAGTATTTCTGCTTTTTTCTCTTTTTTTCCACTTACGCAGTTTTTGGAACGAAGTAAAAAAGTCTCACATTTATATCTATTAAATTTAATTTTGCTTTACACAATTCAAAATAGTATTTATCTCTGGTAGAGCTGGGAGGAAGAAAGGGACAATAATTTTCTAGATCTTAGGTTGGGAGGCATATATATGTGAGTGTATGTACTTATTCATTACGTACTTCATAATTTATGCATATGTACTTTTATTTTATACCAAATACCACATGAAAACGTCATCAAATTACAGAAAAATTTCATATTGTTAGACTGAGCCCACCATATCAAGAAGTTAAGAAACTTTCAGATCCTGAATCTGTTACCTCACTTATATTTTTAAAGGTAGCTTATCATAACATAAAATCAGATACATTACTTAATTGTTGTTATCTAAAGCTATTCCTAAGTATGGTCAATGTATGGAGACTATTAACAATCAATTTTGCCCTGTAACCTGTGTAAACAAATGACAGATCTATAAGATGGGAAATGGAACTTAGCTCAGAAAGCCCAGGCAGTATGAATTTATTTGTAGGTTTAGGGTGGGGGCTGACAAACTATACCCTACGGGCCAGCACCTGTTTGTAAAAAAGGTTTACTGAGGGGCGCCTGGGTGGCTCAGTGGGTTAAGCCGCTGCCTCTGGCTCAGGTCATGATCTCGGGGTCCTGGGATCAAGTCCCACATCGGGCTCTCTGCTCGGCAGGGAGCCTGCTTCCCTCTCTCTCTCTCTCTGCCTGCCTCTCTGCCTGCCTGTGATCTCTCTCTGTCAAATAAATAAGTAAAATCTTAAAAAAAAAAAAAAGGTTTACTGATATATTTTGCCACACTCATTCATTTATGTATTGTCTATGCCTGCTTTTATGCTACAAGGGCACAGCTGAATAATTTTGACAGAGACCCTATGGCCTACAAAGTCTAAAATATTTACTACATGGCCCTATACAGAAAAAAGTTTGTTGAACCCTGGTCTGAGGCATCACCCAGAGAAAGTTAGTTTTCTAGTGTACTTGGCAGGTATATTCCTTTAGGAATCTGGGTTCCTCAGGCTATCACAGCTTACTAATCATTAGTTTTACCTACCTGAACCTTATTACTCTAATTTCACATTACAAAGAGAGATTTGATTTCCCATGTAGACTTGCCTACAAGAAGAAGACATACTGACCAGCCAGTGTGACCATTCCTACCAAGTTATAATTCCACTTTTCACGCAAATTAAAGAACTGGCTTTCTGATTTATACTTTAGTCTCTCATGAAATGGGTTAGCATGGGTCAGTCCTTTGGAGATAATAATCTCTGATATACTAAAAAACAAAAGTTAAGTGTCTGGACCTGCAGAGCTAAGGACTGGCTCCTGAAATAAGGAGATTGCTCTAGGGTATTCATCCTATGAAGCCTGACCTGGGTCAACAGAGTTTCTGAGAGATTTCTGTGACATGTCCCTCCATCCTACTTATGATGCTACCAAAAACTTAAGGAATGAGTACCCATCATTTCTTAAAACCAGATGCACAAATATCCGACTACCATAAGACTCAACATTCCACATACGGTAGCTGCTTCAGAGAAGTGACACTTTTTCATCAGATAAGCACTTTCTCTCTTTAAGTGTCTGATGCGACACAGATGTTTTTAAAAAAATCATTAAAAGAAAGTTAACATCAAATTCAACTTTTTGGAAATATTTCAAGAGCAAATCATAAGCTACCTGTCAGCATCTGTACTTTACCATGTGAAGTGTTACTCTGGAAAGCTGTCATTCACACTCATCTGAATTGAGATCTCATGTCTTACCTGACTTAAGCTGATCTTTTCTTCAGCAGCTGTGGAATGTTGATGTGGGTCTTCCTTTGCTCCCTCACAGGGGTCTCTTAAAGTTTCCGCCTGGTCCCCTTGATCTCTGAAGACCTTTAGCTCCATGCTCTTGATTTTCTCTTCCCTATCCAAGATCCCAGAAGCCACAGAACCTCCTGCTGTGGAGTCCACCAGCCCACACCGCCCAGGTTCACCCCCATGATCCAAGGTGCCAGAAGTTTCTTCACAACAACTTTCCGCATGAGTCCTCTGCAGCTCCAAGGGCACTGCCCTACTCTGACTTATAAGAGAGCTTGAGGCTCCGGGTTTTACATCTGGAATCACACTTGGCTCAGGGTCAGCATGAAGCTCTTTGGAGACACTCACAGGGAGTTCAGAGTATAATTCCTGTACCACGGCAGACATGGAGGAATCAAGTGGAACTGGCTGAGTCTCTACTCCGGATGACAGCATTAGGGCAGATGGAAGATTATGGAGTCAAGTCTTTTACATCAAACGGTTCACCCTGACACAAATCAAAGGAAGGGATAAAAGTTTAAAAGCTTGCAGGGTAGAAGAAAGCTGTTTCAGCTAAAAAGTGGCTAAAATAAGGACAAAAAAAAATCCACCTCAAATGCTGACAACATCTGGCACCAAAACATCTTCCTTAAAAAGACTGTGAATTGGGGCGCCTGGGTGGCTCAGTGGGTTAAGCCGCTGCCTTCGGCTCGGGTCATGATCTCAGGGTCCTGGGATCGAGTCCCACATCGGGCTCTCTGCTCAGCAGGAAGCCTGCTTCCTCCTCTCTCTCTCTCTGCCTGCCTCTCTGCCTACTTGTGATCTCTGTCTGTCAAATAAATAAATAAAAAAAAAAAATCTTTAAAAAAAAAAAAAAAAAAAGACTGTGAATTAGTGGAAAAATAAATAGCTTACACCTTTAATAGACACCTGTCTAATCTCAACTGAAATACTGCCTTATGAACAATTATCAATTGTGGGTGAGCAAGGGACAGCAATATGGATGAGAATAAGACATGTTTTAAGCATCCAAGGATAGAAATGATGTAAGTTAGAAGATAAAGATAATTTTCTACCTGTTTTCAGGGCATGAACCTTGCCTGTTGTGTTCATTGCAGGATCCCCACTGCCTGGGAGAAGTGCTTGGCACATAGAAGGTACTCAGGAAATACTTGCTGAATGAACATATACCGAGAGATTCTGAGGAATTTAATATACTGACTTTTCCTCAAGAATAATTCTCTGTAAAGGAAAGTTTATAGACAACAGAATTCCATTCCTTTATTGCTTACCAAACACTTGAGCTGGGTCTACCCACTCTGGCACAAGACACTACTAAACCAGAACTTTAGCAAAGTCCTCTCTGACTTCCATTCAGCATCTTGAAATTTTCCAAGTGCCTTCACAGGCACAACTAATTCGATTCTCACAACCCTATGAGCAAAGTAGAGCAGCTATCACCATCCCATTATAGATCCTAACATCACATTGAAGAGGTAAAAGTGACCTGCCTAAAATATTATAGGGTTATCTGAGGAGAGATGGGAAGATACAAGAAGCTTCCACAGTGTTGGAAATGTTTCACCTTTTGCACTGGAGAGTGGAAACAAGAGTTATTTGCCAAAATACGTATATTTGTGTAATTCATAAAACTAAATTACTAAAGTTACACACACACACACAAACGCACACAGCTAGGGAATGGTACACTTGGACCTAAGGTTTCCTGATTGGTAACTTTTTCATTTTAGTCTACCAAATATGGGCAGTTTCCACAACAAAATTTACTTCGACCTGACCAAGGTGGAAACTGGCTAACCAAGTAAGATACTACATGCTTTCATTCTTGATGCTTTCCCTAATCTAAACAAAGGAAGAGAAAACGTGAGAAATCTCTGGCAACTGAGTTCATAACAAGGATTTACCTGAGGCTACTGATGGCAAATCCCTTTGGCCAAAATGCACACAGGAAAGGGTATTTCAGAAAGCCAGCAGATTTCTACTCCTACCACTTTCTAACATCCATCTCTTCCCAAAATAAACATATTACATACAAGCAAAATCCATTGTTGGCTACCAAACTGTTTTGACTACTAAGCTGTCTCACCTCCTCTCTCTCAATTGACCACATTCAGATTTCTGAGCAGGAAGGACTCTCCAATACACCATGTAAATCTTTACAACTCAATTTCCTTGGACACTGTCTCTATTCCTGCCCTGATTTTCTTGGGAAGCCCACACATGTTACTTATACAAAAGGCACTTGCTCTGCCTCCCCGTCAAGAAGCACCTACCCCTTGGATATTCCTGGGTTTAAAATCTTTCCTCCTTCCACAGAAGATCCCATCCATTGACCTGAGCTATCAAGACTGAAGCTGAGGGATGAGTAGGGACCAAAGACAGATCCTTTCATTTTGCACCATTCTGCCTTTCTGGTTTTCCAACCTGTGGTAGATAAATTTACTTACTCACGTTCCTATGCTTTCATCCACTGGGTGTCCTTATTGTTTTGAAGGACTTCTCCCCAAAAGTTAAGACATGACACTACTAATTTAAATACTAGAAATTATAGGAAATCAGACTGCTGGTCCATTAAGTTCAGAGAACACAAGAGGGCTGATGAAAAAAAATGAATCCAAAAAAGCAGCAAGGAGAGATAAACTGTTGTGTCCAGGAGTACGGTGAGAATCAAATGAGACATTTTAATAAATGGTGCTGACAGAAACATATCCTTTTTGGAGCTACAATCTTCCCCTTTCTCCTCTAGCTCCTGGATATTTTTAGAGGCACTTTAGATTTTAGGCCACTGAGGCGGGGGGGGGGGGGGGGGGGGAGATTAACGGCTAAAGTAGAATTGCTATTGGATGCCAAAAAAGGGAGGAGGTGCTCAATTTTCATTTGGCTCAGTTTCCCTTTCCCAACAACAGATACAATCCAGTTTTTGGTTATCACACCACATACAGACCAGCAGAGTAAGTGCAGGAAAGGATACTGTAGAAGAGCAGATTTGTTGATCGAGATCAGCTCCCTGGGTCTCTTGCCCCCATGTGCTCAAGAGCTCCTCTCTCTTACCGCCACTAAGGTGTGAGTGTTCTCAAAAGTTTAATCCTTGATATGCCTCGCATTCCAGGCTTCACTTTTTTGATGCCCTCACCTTTTTTGCAGCCTTTCTGCTATGTAGATGACTCAAAACTCTCCCTTTAAGTACAGGTAACCATATGAGCCAAACGTTCCACTCCTAAGTACGCATGCACAAAAACTAGTACACAAATGTTCACAGCAGCGCTATTCACAATAGCCAGAAAGTGGAAACAGCTTTTATGTACAACAACTGATTAATGGATAAGCAATGTGGTACACCCATACAATGGAATATCACTTGGCTGTGAGAAGGAAGTGAATACTGATTTGTGATAGAATATGGATGAACCTTGAAGACATTACAGTAAATAAAATACACCAGTCAAAAAGAACCATATAAGATCTCATATATATAAAATATCCAGAGTCAGCAAATCTGTGGAGTTAGAAAGTGAATTAACAGTTCCTTAGTGAGGGCTCGAAAAACTGGGAGTGACTGCTAATAGTTTTTTGGGGGGGCATAAAAATGTTCTAAAATTGATTGTGGTAAAAAAAAAATAATAAAAAAATAAAATTGATTGTGGTGATGGTTACACAACTCTGTGACTATGCTAAAAACCACTAAATTGTACAGTTTAAACTGCTGAATTGTATGATATGCAAATTATATCTGAAAGCTGATTTAAAACAAAAACAAAACACCTATCCCCAGCTCCCATGTCTTCTCAAATTCCTGACCTATGTTTCACTTATAAGGAAACTTAACATTTCCAAGATAGAACCCACTCAACCCAATAAATAATTGGGTCTCACTACATACAAACAACAACCAGAAATGAAGGTAAGTAAGATGTTCTCAGTAAACTTACATACTTATTTTTTTAATCCATTGCCTCTCTGAGTAACAACACCCCCACTATTCTAGAGGTCAGACTTGAACCCAGACACAACTGTATCTGACCTTCCACCTGTTGCTCCATTAGCACTTGTAGTCCACAAACTCAACTCCCATGGTTTCTCTAACAAATCCCACTCCTTTCCATCCCCATGGTCCTAATTCAAGATTTGTTTCAAACACAGGATCATACACAAATACACATTTACTAACAGATCTGTATCATGAAGAGGCAATATTGATAATCACATAGAATGGTTCAAAATATTCATCAAGGAAAACAGAGCTGTTATGTTTCTTGTACATGCTTCTATGCTATAAACTGGCATTTGCCAAAACAGAATTTTAAAGCTTTGGTCACTCCCAAATAACCTCCAATTTACAAAAGCCAAACACCACAAAGCTATCTATCACTTCTTGAATTTTCTGTTTGGAAAAGATACAATTCTAAGAATTTTCAATCTGTAAATCACCTAAGCACATTGGCTGTTGAAGCAAAATAGACTTCTCTCCTTTTCTCCTTGCCCTATCCTGGGTCCTTGAGTTTCTGAAGAGTATCTGCAGTTGAGTCACCCAGGACAGGGGAGTGTCTCAGCTGGAACCCTCGGAGTTGAAGTAATATTTAGATGTAAGCCTAGAGTAGCAGATTAAAATTATTCTCAGCTCACTAGCTTGTACCATCAAATATTGAAAATGCCACAGACTGTAGAAACAGAAAAAAATTTTAAGAAGACATTCAAATTCTTTAAAACTAAATTTCTAATTACACCGGAACAATTAAAGATGATGGTGTAGGGCGCCTGGGTGGCTCAGTGGGTTAAGCCGCTGCCTTCGGCTCAGGTCATGATCTCAGGGTCCTGGGATCGAGTCCCGCATCGGGCTCTCTGCTCAGTGGGGAGCCTGCTTCCTCCTCTCTCTCTCTCTCTGCCTGCCTCTCTGCCTACTTGTGATCTCTCTCTGTCAAATAAATAAATAAAATCTTTAAAAAAAAAAAAAATAAAGATGATGGTGTAGAGAAACAACTCTACAAAGGAGGTTGCCTGGGATAGCTGATCAAACTAAACATCAAAACTCTTTTATTATGGTAAAATATACACATAAGAAAACTGTCTGAAAGAATATAATTAATATTAACAGTATTACCCTAGGTGAGAAGATCACCAACAACTTATATGTTTACTTTTTTTTTTTAACAGTAAGTATATACTACTTTTGTTAAAACATTTTAAACACTGTTTCCCAAGATCCAAACAGGAATAAAGAATAACTGGTATATGGTTTCACTTATCTGTGGAGCATAACAAATAACATGGAGGACATGGGGAGATGGAGAGGAGAAGGGAGTTGAGGGAAACTGGAAGTGGAGGTGAACCAGGAGAGACTATGGATTCTGAAAAACAACCTGGGGGTTTTGAAGGGGTGGGGGCTGGGAGGTTGGGGGAGCCAGGTGGTGGGTATTAAGGAGGGCATGATTGTATGGAGCACTGGGTGTGGTTAAAAACAATGAATACTGTTATGCTGAAAAGAAATTAAAAAAAAAAAAAAAAAAGAATAACTGGTAAGTGGGACGCCTGGGTGGCTCAGTTGTTTAGCATCTGCTCAGTTCATGATCCCTGGGTCCTGGGATCAAGTCCCGCATTGGGCTTTCTGCTAGGTGGGAAGCCTGCTTCTCCCTCTCCAACTCCCCCTGCCTGTGTCTCTCTCTCTCTCTCAAATAAATTTAAAAATATATATATTTTCTTTTATTCTTTTAAATATTTTTAAAAATTTTATTTATTTATTTGATAGAGATCACAAGTAGGCAGAGAGGCAGGCAGAGAGAGAGGGAGGGAAGCAGGCTCCCTGCTGAGCAGAGAGCCCAATGAGGGGCTCGATCCCAGGACCCTGGGATCATGACCTGAGCCAGAGGCAAAGGCTTTAATCTACTGAGCCACCCAGGCACCCCCCCCCAAAAAAAATAATAATAAAAAAAAGAATAACTGGTAAGTGTATTATCCCTTTATTTTTATCAGTTATCTTTCCAAATGTCAGCTCTCTGCCTCAACCATAAAAATTTTTACATCAAAGTGTTAAGTAAACTTGAAAACAGTGAGTTACACATGCTCATAAAATGAAGGCAGGGATTTATAGCTTAATCCTTACTAATGACTTGTAACCAACCTACTGGGTTAGCACACTGGGTAATTATCTAGTTTGAGGTATAAGCAAAAAATAAATAATAGATTCACAAACTCTTAACAGCTGTTACTGGCTTCTCATCTTTACCATGACACAAATTAGAATTAGACTGCTTAGGGAATGGACTTAGCCCTGAAAAAAGACCCATATTTATAGGAGTATGCAGTAAAGTTATCCCAATAATGGAAGAAATTCTTTTGAACTGAGAACAATCATCTCAAAACCTTTCCATGTCAACTGCAACAGCAATGCTGGGAAGCAGTCTAGTTGCTGGTCTCCAAACAGGGTCCCTATCCTGCTGCCTGTATGGTCTTGAATGTCACTTAACTTTTCTTCCATGTTTTTCACATGTAAAATGAACAAGTTAAACAAAGTAACCTCAAAGGGTCCTGCCACCCGTAAGAATTCCATGACTCTAAATGATAACTTTTCTATTTCTCTTTGTTTTTCAAAGTACATTTATAGATATCAATAATGGTGATAGAATTCCAACTAAGCCCCACTGTGGCACTCAAGGTTTACACACACAAAGTTTTTTCTTAGTGGCAACATTAATTCCTATCCTACCAAATAACAAAAACGTGAAAAAAAGAAAATAAACTACCAGTGAAAGATTAACACTGCAGCTCTCAATCTCATTAGAATACATTTTATAATATAAAAAACCTGACAAAGTGGTTTAGTAGTTTAGTAGTTCAAACACTCCCTAAAACAAAAGTTCTGGGAGTACAAAGTTTACAGCAGTAAGTAAAACGTAGAAAAAAGAATCAAACAAAGAAAAAAGCGGAACAGAAAACCATGTGCCCAATAATCCCCAGTCTGAAGGTCTCCCCTCCCTTTAATTCCAATGCAAAAGGGCTGCTCAAAATGAGAACAGTTAACACTGGGCGCTGCCACACTTATGTCAAGGGACAATACTCACAATATCGATCAGGCCCTCAGAAGTTCACAACATTCCTTTCACCTTGAGAAAGGGGCTTTCTTTTCCAAGATTCGGACACTGTAGCCAATGCCTCCATGAGGGCATTCGTAGAAGGGGCCTCTTCTTGAGGGACAGAGAAAGAAGAATCTTTTAGCAAGATCTCTAGACAAACAGAAAGTAGGGTAGTGAAGTCTGTACACTAAACAGGGCCCAGCTCTTCAACATGGGAGTGTGCAGGAAATCTCAAAAGCATCAAGCACTGTTTCCCTTTTCCTTCCTTTATTAGCATGCAGAAAAAGGATCCCTCTGTCTCCACATGGGGAGTGAAACAGCGAAAATGCTCCTGATTTCTGACAAAGGCTTTCTGCATAAAATATTTTCATTTCTTTTTCAAAGGATGAGGAGAAGGAAACCATCTGTGCCACTCTAAATACACTGCAGGAAAGACTCCTCCTCTAAAGGTAGAGTCTTATTTTCCTTGGGAGAGAAAGAAAAAAGAAGTTGGAACTCCCTCTTTGAGGAGGGGGAGGTGTGTAAATCACTACAGCAGGTAGGGGGAGTGGGTGAGGACATCTCTAACCAGTCAGGAAGTGATAGCTTCTGTGGACAAAGGGAAAGCTGGCTTTTAGTATCTGTCCTCCCTCCCTCTTGGAGTACAGACCTGTTTCCAAAAACAAAGTCTTTTCTCTTGATTATTCTGAGGCCCTCTTTGTTAATCTGGGGAGCATGGAAGAATCTAAAGGGAGTAGAAATGCCTCTTTCTCCACCCCAGGATGGGGAAAAGTCTCCTTTCCAGTGAGAAAGGATGGATTGAACACCTGTGATGTGGGGGTGGGGACGGGAGGAGGCATGCATGGAAAAATCTGGGTCTCTATGAAGATATTAGTTTTCTTTCTTTAAAAACAACAATAACAGTAGCAGCAAATTTAGTAACAATGACAGCAACAGTCTACCAAAAGCTTGTTATGTCCTAAACACTTACACAAATTCTCCCTTAGCCCTGAAGACCATGCTTTCTACAAAGAGGACCCAAATTAGAGATGGGCTAATTGAGACTCAGGAAGGTTGAACAACTAAGCAAGGTCACGAAGATGGAAAATGGGAGACAGACTTGAAACTACCACATTCCAGACGCCATGCTCTTAACTGTGCAAGGGAAAGGAGCTCATTGCACACCAAGAGACTTGCGGAAAGAGAAGAGAGCCTCACTCTGGGGACGTGATTGGGGGAGGGGGGAAGAGACTGACTTCTAATACCACAAAGTAAATTCAGGGTCTTCCTCTCTATATCTAGGGTTAAAGGTGAAAAATAAAAGAAAGAAGGTAAGTCTCTCTTTTACAGGGAAGGAAGACACCCCCCTCCCCAACACTTTTAGGCAAGTTGAATCTCGCTCTTCATCGAGAGCGCTGACCAAATCGGGGGAAAAGGTCTTGTTGAGGGATTACCTACTACTGCTCCTATTGAAATAAGTTTAGAATCGCCCTCTCGCACCCCGGGAGCGAGTGTCGCATGGCTGACAAACGCACAGGAACTGGGGAAGAGCGGACGCCCACAACAAGGGGCGTCGCCCTCCTCGAGAAGTTGGGGGTCCCCCGCCGTATCGAGGTGGAAGAGGAATATCTCTCCCCCGTCGGAGCCATGACTCGAAAAGCCGTTTCCCCCTCGCGACGCGTGGTCTCCTCCCTCTCCCCAGGTCGTTCCGCCGCCCGCAGAGCAGCCTCCGTTCCCGTCGACACCCCAAGAGGGAGGGGAGCCCGGGCTCCCCCTCAGCCTGCAACGCCCGGTAAAGGGTCCCCTGGGGATGGAGAGGGGCGGGGCGGCTGCGCCCGAAGCCTTCCCGCCCCCGGCCTCTTACCCTGAGGCCTGCTCCGCGGCCCGCGCTCGCCCCGCCAGGCCGGCCTTTGCAGCCGCAGCCCCGCCGCCGCCAAAGCTACCTGAGCCTACCGAGCCGAGAGAGCCCGGGGGCGCTCCAGCCGCCACCGCCTCTTCGTCTCTATGGTTTTCTTCCTCCTCACCACCCCCCACCCCGCACTTCCTCATCCGGGACCCGAGCCAGCCATGCGGGCTCACCCAAGTCCCGCCCCCGCATGCCGCGCGCGCAATCCTAGGGGCGGCTCTTCCCGCGTCCAGTCTCGGCTATGGGCCGGCCCTAGCAGCCTTCTGCCCCGCCCCTGCGCCCAGGATTCTTAAAGGGGAAAGCACCTTTGCCTCAGCTCCTATTAAACCTTAGGGCCTATTGTCTCCCCTGCTGCTACCCTGGCCTAGTCCACTGTTTTCCTGGCCCGAATGGCTGCAATTCTAGGGGACTCTCACTGGCAGCCCAGGAGATCTTTTTATAACTCGAATCAGTGTGTTAGGTCATGTCAGTCCCCTGCTCCTTCCAATCACATTGAACACTAAATCTAAAGGGCACCTCGGCCTCCAGTCCTGCAGGGCATCTTGTTTTAACTTCTTCAAGGCTTAAAGACCGGTTGAAATTGCCACGTTGCAACTATTTATTGATTCATTCATCATTTGTCCCTTCCCATGCTTGTTCATCATTCTATGGTCAGCACCTAGCATAGTATTAGGCGTAAGTAAATGTTCAACAGATATTTGAAGGAAGAAAGATGGTTTATTCAAAAGGGAATCAGAGGGGTGCCTGGGTGGCTCAGTTGAAAAAGTGTCCAACTCTTGATTTTGGCTCAGGTCATGATCTCAGGGTCATGAGATGGTATTGAGCTCCATATGGGGCTCTGTGCTTGGTGGGGAATTTGCTTAAGATTCTCTCCGTCTCCCTCGGTCCTTTCCTCCTGCTTGCACACACTCTCTCTCAGATAAATAAACAAATCTTGGGACACCTGGGTGGCTCAGTTGGTTAAGTTCTGCCTTTGGCTGAGGTTGTGATCCCAAGGTCCTGAGCTCTAGTCCTGCACTGGGCTCTCTGCTCAGTGGGGGGCCTGCTTCTCCCTTTTCCTGTTCTGTCTACTGCTTCCCCTTCTGGCGCTCTCTCTGACAAACAAATCAATAAAATCTTTTAAAAGAAAAAAAAAAAAAAGAAGGTTCAGAATAAATAAACAAATCTTAAGAAAAAGTGGGGTGGATTAAGGAAGTTCAGAGAATGGAGTCAACTTGATCCAAATCACACAGCCTTATATTAAACACAGAAATCTGTTGCTTTTTGGAACTTAATAACCTCGCTGCCTATAGAACTAGAGATTTGGAGGTTTATGAGAGATTTTAATTCTCTTTTCTCTGATCAGGATATCTTTGAGCCAACATGTGGACCATTTTGGCCAAGATAGTGGTTTTCCCACTTTTGGTCAGGGCTGGAGATAGATAAACCCAAATGTCAGCTCTGTTATTTTACAGCCCATGAGTGCAAAGATCATCTGTATATATGTACAATTCATATATAGACTACTACAAAAGGTATTGTTTTTTTTTTTTTTTTTTTTAAAGATTTTATTTATTTATTTGACAGAGAGAAATCACAAGTAGATGGAGAGGCAGGCAGAGAGAGAGAGAGGGAAGCAGGCTCCCTGCCGAGCAGAGAGCCCGATGCGGGACTCGATCCCAGGACTCTGAGATCATGACCTGAGCCGAAGGCAGCGGCTTAACCCACTGAGCCACCCAGGCGCCCCTACAAAAGGTATTGTGATGATTTTTTAAAAAAGATTTTATTCATTTATTTGACACAGAGAGAGAGATCCCAAGTAGGCAGAGAGGTGGGCAGAGAGAGAGGGGGAAGCAGGCTCCCTGCTGAGCAGAGAGCCCTATGCGGGGCTTGATCCCAGGACTCTGAGATCATGACCTGAGCCAAAGGCAGAGGCTTAACCCACTGAGCCACCCAGGCTTCCCAGTATTGTGATGATTTAACTAGAAATTCACTTTAAACATGGCTGCCTTTACACAGTATCCACATTGTCCAGTACTTTCTCAGGCAACTATCTGCCTATAGGATGGGAATCTGAGAAATCCAGTATTACTGGTTTGTCTTTTTGCTTCAGGATCTAGCATGACTGTCCAGCATCACTATTGATCTTGTCTTTATTTTATTTTAAAAGAGTTATTTATTTATTTATTTATTTAAGGCGTGAAGAGGGACAGAGAATCCCAAACAGATTCCCTGCTCAGTGTGGAGCCTGACGCAAGGCTCAATCCCACAACCCTGAGATCATGACCTGAGCCGAAGTCAAGAGTTGGATGCCCAGCTGACTGAGCCATCCAGGTGCCTTGACCTTGTCTTTTTTTTTTTTTTTTTTTAAAGATTATTTATTTATTTGACAGACAGAAATCACAAGTAGGCAGAGAGGCAGGCAGAGAGAGGAGGAAGCAGGTTCCTTGCTGAGCAGAGAGCCCGATGTGATGCAAAACTCGATCCCATGACCCCGAGATCATGACCCGAGCCGAAGGCAGAGACTCAACCCACTGAGCCACCCAGGCGCCCCTTGTCTTTATTTTAAAATGTGATATTTTGGGGGCTCCTGGGTGGTTCAGTGGGTTAAGTGTCTGCCGTCTGCCTTCAGCTTGGGTCATGGTCCCAGGGTCCTGGGATCAAGCCACACATCAGGCTCTCTGCTCAGCAGAGGGCCTTTTTCTCTCTCTCCCTCTGCTGCTCTCCCTGCTTGTCCTCTCTCTCTGTCAAGTAAATACACACACACACACACACACACACACCCCTTTAAAATGTGATATTTTGGGGTCCCTGGGTGGCTCAGTGGGTTAAGCCGCTGCCTTCGGCTCAGGTCATGATCCCGGGGTCCTGGGATCGAGTCCCACATCGGGCTCTGCTCAGCGGGGAGCCTGCTTCCCTCTCTCTCTCTCTCTCTGCCTGCCTCTCTGTCTACTTGTGATCTCTCTCTGTGGAATAAATAAATAAAATCTTAAAAAAAAATAAAATGTGATATTTTAGAGGTACCTGGGTGGCTCAGTTGATTAAGCATCTGCCTCTGGCTCAGGTTATGAACCCAAGTTTCTGGGATCAAGCCCCACATTGGGCTTCCTGCTCAGTCAGGAGCCAGCTTCTCTCTCTGCCCCTCTTCCTCACTCGTGCTCTCTCTTTCTCTCTGAAATAAATAGATAAACAAATCATTTTACAAATGTGCTATTTTGGGGTGCCTGGGTGGTTCCATCAGTTCAGTGGCTGCCTTCAGCTCAGGTCATGATCCCAGGGTCCTGGGATTGAGCCCTGCATCAGGCTCCCTGCTCAGTGGAGAGCCTACTTCTCCCTTTCTATCTGCCAGCCGCTCTGCCTACTTGTGTTTTCTCTCTCTGTCAAATAAATCAATAAAATCTTTTAAAAATGTGATATTTTGTTAATAGTGGGCTTTTGTATTAATTTTTATTTTAAAAATTATATTAAATATTATTTATCTTGTTCCCTGAGCTTTTTTTTTTTCATTTTTAAAAGATTATTTATTTATTTATTTGACAGATAGAGAGTACAGGTAGGCAGAACAGCAGGCAGAGGGAGAAGCAGACTCCCCGCTGAGCAGGGAGTCTGATGCGGGGCTCCATCCCAGGACCCTGGGACCATGACCTGAGCTGAAGGCAGTAGCTCAACAGACTGAGCCACCCAGGCGCCCTTCCCTGAGCTTTTTTGACATCTCCTTAACATTTTGTGCCCTAAGATAAGTGTCTCACTAGCCTTACCCAACTCTGCTCCTAGCTCTCTATTAGGCACAAAGAAGTCCAAAGGAAGGAGCATAAATATCATTCAATGCCCTGAAAGTCGTGGAAAGCCAGTTTCCTAATCAATTCCATGCTTGCCAATAATACTCTGTATTTATATATAGTATTTTAAATTATTTTAATTTGAAAGACTTAATATAACATGCCCATCATTTCATTTGGTCTTTAAACATCTTGTGAACAAGGAAATACAGGTACTTCTTATCTCCATCTGGCAAGGGAGAAAATTGAGAAAAGAGAATTTGGTATAAAGCCACACTGCCCAAAACAGGCTATTGTGCAGGTGGTTGTAGCACAGTGATCTTAGAATTGAGAATCCCCTAGACTAGATCCCCTGTCCAGGAACTAACTGCTCCAGCCATCCCTAACCTTGACCAGGCTTGACAATTTTTTTAAAAACTCAAAACCTATTAAGTTTTTTTTTTAAAGATTTTATTTATTTATTTGACAGGGACAGCAAGAGAGAACAAGTAGGCAGAGAGGCAGGCGGAGGGAGAGGGAGAAGAAGACTCCTCACTGAGCAGAGCAGAGTCTGGACCCCGGACTCTGTCTGGGATCATGACCTTGATGAAAGGCAGGTACTTAACTAACTGAGCCACCCAGGCGCCCCTGTTAAGATTTTGTTTGCTTGTTTGTTTGTTTGTTTTTTTACAAGTTTTTGCCAAATTAAAAAGTGAAATATTTGCAGTTCTAAGATATGACACCAATTATAGACATTTCTCAGGAGATGGAATCAAATTTCAATGAGGGCCAGTGAGAGAGAATCTCATTAGGCCCTCTGGAATGAAAGACTTCCCACCAGCCACTGCTGCTAACAAAACAGTCAGGGGGATCTGAATGCGTCCGCTGAATTAGCAACATTGAAGTCTTTCATAGTTAACATTTTATCCCTGAAGTTTTTGCAACTGTTGCAGTTGATTACATGTTTTTACTTATATAAAAAATCACAATTATTTTTTAGTTTTAACTTCTGAATCCTAAAACAAAAGTATGGATACCGAAAAGCAGCTCCTCTCTTCACATACCCCCCCTCCTTCCCCCACCCCCGCCTTCTCCCAATCAGGTCTCCTTTGTGCCACGCGACGTTTTCATCTTTAAACATTCAGAAAATTTCCCAAACCGTTGTCAGTTAAATGGAATTGGTAACTTGTCAGAAGTCCTTGGCGAGTTTCTGGAACAGTCCACACAGCTCTAATTTTCTTCTGGAGAACAGAAAGATGTCCTGAAACGGTCTTAGGAAGAGCTCCTCGGTCTGTGAGGAGGATGCTCGTTAGAAGCTCAGCCTTCAGAGCCACGCTGGACTCGACTGGGTCAGGATCCATCCTTGCTTCCTTCTGAGGAGTTTCGTGTCCCCCGCCTGTTTACCTATATGTGAAATACAACGTACCTGCCACCTAATAGGGAAGTGACCATTTTATAAGGATGTCTGTGAGAGGGTAGCTATTAACCAGGGAGGCACGCAATTCATTTGGGGTTTCGAGGGATTTGAAAAGTGAATGCTTTTCAGCAGAATCCGTCGCTCTATCGCAAGACCTGGGCCTTTTGCATTTTACAAAAGTTCTCCCAGAAACTCTTTTGTGCTTCTCAGTAGCCCCGTGAGGCCAGGCGAGGGTCCGCAACACTATTTACAGATCCGAGGAGACTCGTCTGTTTGCCCTGTTGGGCGGGGGGGAGTCCTAAATCGGAAACGAAGTTCTTGGGCATGGATCTAGGTGAGAATGTCTGGAAGAAAAACGATTTCCATTCCATGGCCGGCTACCGCCCTGCCTGCGAGCGGAAAACACAGCAAACAGCCAGAGCTAGAAGCCACACGCAACGCCCCGCCCCCGGCGGGAGCCCCGGATAGGGAAGTGGCGTGGACACCGAGATGAGGCGGAGGCCGGGCCAGAGCGGCCCGGGGCGTGTGGGCGGGAAGGGGGCGGGGCTACGGGGCGGAGCCACCAGAGCTGCGCGGGTTCTCAGGTGAGCACACTGTGGCCGGGGCGGGCGGACAGGAACCTTGAGCTGGGGCACGGAAGCCGCAAGGGCTGTGGGGGCGTAGGCGGGGCGTCCAGAGGAGGCGCAGGGGACCGTGGGAGGGTCCGGCCCTCGGAGTCCCGGCTTGAAGAGGGAAGGGGCTCCGGAGCTGTGGGTGAGTGTGGCTGCTCGCCGGGCCCGGGTTTGTGGAGTCTGAGGAAGGGGGTGGTGGCCCAGGTTCGAGTTCTGACCCCACTCTCCATGCTGCTGTGTGATCTTAGACAAGTCTCCGAGCCTCTCTGAGCTTTAGTGGCCGCAGCTGTGAAATGAGAGTGGGGAGGAGGAGTCGCTGAGAGTTTGTACAAATGGACATAAAGGGAACGAAGCCCTGCCTTCCTCCTCTTTATCCTCTCCTTGCCCAGGACACTGACTGCGAAACGTGAATGGTGGGAGTATCTCAGTCTCTGAGTGACCTTGGACAAGTCCCTTACTTCTTCATCCACAAAATGAGTGCGCTAACCTGTTTCAAGATCTCTTTAGTATTTGGGTGTTTTTGCTTTAGATAGAGACAAGGTAGTGAGTGCGCAATTGACTACAAGTTTTCCATTTAGGGGGTGATAGAATATCTTCTTGGAGGTTGGAATAGACCCTGGGCCAAATTTCCTTTAGTTTCCAGATTCTCCGTTTTGCCCTTTAACCCTCCTTGTAATTGGAGGAGTGATTTCATCCAAGGGTTGGTGCTACCTCTTCTCTGAACAATACCAGTATATTCAATGGCCTAAAATCAAAGAGCAGTTGCAAAGAAAAGTCTGACATTCTAGCCTTTTTGTGTTTCAGTGGCAGAGAGGCAAGATGACTTCTCTCCCCCAAGCTTGGAACAGCTGAAGGAAAAACAACAGTACAAGATGAAAACAACAAAGGTCTACAAACTTGTCATCCACAAGAAGGGCTTTGGGGGCAGTGGTCAGTATTGATTGGTCTTTGAGGGTTGTGTAAGTTGGCTAAGGTTCTTGATGTGTCCAATGCCTTGAAAATGACACACTGACTCACATGACCATAGCAGCTAGAGGCAACTTAACTGAGTGAAACAGCAAGTATGAAATAGTTGCAGGGAGGACAGTAGCACCAGAGAGCACAGGCCCCTGCTAAGAGCATTTCTATTCTGACTTTTAAGGAACATGGTGAATGTTGCCAGTCTACTACCCTTCATTTATTTGTATTTTATTATTTATTTATTTAAGTTTTAAAAGATTAATTTATTTATTTGACAGGAAGAGAGACAACAAGCAGAGGGAGCTGGAGGGGGAGAAGCAGGCTTCCTGTCGATCAGGGAGCCAAAGTGGGGCTTGATTCCAGGACCCTGAGATCATGATCTGAGCCAAAGGCAAATGCTGAGTCGACTGAGCCACCCAGGCGCCCTTATTTGTATTTTATGTTACATGTTTATTGCATATATCTTATAAAATCTTAGTATGCACTGGTTTGGCAGATAAAAGAAACTTACATTATATGAGAGCAGTAGTAGACACACATTAGACAGGTCTGATCAAAGCATGAAACTTTGCCTGGCTGAGAGGCATAGTGAGGAGGGGCAGGACAAAGCATATTGTTCTGTACTAAACCAGATTTTTCAGCTCTGCCTTTAACTTTCCCTGTGACCTCATAGGCAAGCCCCTAGTTTATCTTATCTAAACTTCAAGCACATTAGAACAATTTTTCTGTTTTTCTTAGCACATTGTGTCTATTAATCTGCAGAATAGGATGGTGATTAGTAAAATGATTTTTTTTCTTTTTGTAAAGAAATAATTTTCCTTTTTGTCCTAACAATCTTATTTGCTTCAGAAATTGGAATTAACAACACAATGAGTGTTTTTTGTTTTTTTTTAAAAAGATTTTACTTATTTATTTGACAGAGAGAGATCACAAGTAGGCAGAGAGGCAGACAAAGAGAGAGGAGGAGGCAGGCTCCCGGCTGAGCAGAGAGCCTGATGCGGGGCTCGATCCCAGGACTCTGGGATCATGACCTGAGCCGAAGGCAGAGGCTTTAACCGACTTAGCCACCCAGGCGCCCCACACAATGAGTCTTTTTAAAGATGTATTTTACTATGCATTTGCTCTTGTATATGTGTAAGCCTCCCAAGGGCAAGGATTCCCCAAAAAGGAAAACACTAGTTTGGATATCATAAAGTATGTGAGGTTGAGTAAGATGATATATGGAAGGTATTTAGTAGAGTATCAGACTCAGTGCCGCTCAGTAAATGTAACCATTATTATTACCAGGGCAAGGATATACCAGGTGTTGCTGTATTTAAAACACAATTTCTGCTAAAATGCAGAGTCTGTTGTGAATACTAGATTTTGTATTCTGTTGATGCTGCCTGAACACTTGGGGTAGAATTTTTTTTTTTTTTTTTAAAGATTTTATTTATTTATCTGACAGAGAGAAATCACAAGTAGATGGAGAGGCAGGCAGAGAGAGAGAGAGGGAAGCAGGCTCCCCGCCGAGCAGAGAGTCCGATGCGGGACTCGATCCCAGGACCCTGAGATCATGACCTGAGCCAAAGGCAGCGGCTTAACCCACTGAGCCACCCAGGCGCCCCTGGGGTAGAATTGAGTAGAAAACAGAAACAACTTTTGACAGACAGAAGAATAAGAAGATACAGTGTATACAGTGTATATACAATGAATACATGTCTACTTTTTCATTTGTATAAGAGAAAGACAGCTAAGTGTTATACCCCGTCTCCTGTAGGACTATAAATAAAAACACATCAAATGAAATTAGGTGCATATCTGTGCTAAACGTAAAAGTTATGAATATGACAAGGTCCCTTGTCCCTAAGGAGCTTTTAGCTTGATGAGACAGATATGCAAAAAGAAAATGGTAAAATGAAACAGTGGAATTAGTGCTCAGGGATTTTAATTCAGAATATGGAAGTTAGGGGAAGGCATCATAGTGGATTTGGCATAAAACTATCAGTGGAAGCAATATACCAAATAAAATTTGGGATTAACCCAATGCTTTGCTTTCCTAGGCTGAATTTTTATGGAGTCTGATTATATTTGAAGTTTAGATATACGTATTTGTCATGGTTTTAGCATAATTAAAGGCTGTAGCTTTTCCTCAAAATCAAAACAATAACAAAAAAAATCACTCCCTCTTTATGATTCTGAGTTTGTTATATATGAAAGGATTCTCTCCACTCCTAGTGAGTGTGGAGGTGGGGGTAGATAAACATATGAAACATAGGTCCTCCCTATATTTTAAGAGTTTTATTGGACCCTAATGTGAACTAGTATCCAAAATTTTTCCCTGATCAAGTGCTGCCTTCCAAAGTGTAGGGTATTTTACTTGGCTTGTGGGATTTTGTTTTGTTTTGTTTTATGACATATGGGAGGTTGTGGGCTTTAGGCAGAAGGAATCCTGGGCTAAGGGTGCCTAGGTGGCTCAGTTGTTAAGTGTCTGCCTTCGGCTCAGGGGATTGGGCCCTGCATCAGGCTTCCTGCTCAGTGAGAGGTCTGTTTCTTCCTTTCCCACTCTCCCTGCTTGGATTCCCTCTCTTGCTGTGTCTCTCTCTGTCAAATAAATAAAATCTTTTAAAAAAAGGGAGGGGGGAGAGAGAGAGAGAGAGAGAGAGAATGAATGAATCCTGGGCTAGTAATCAGTCTTGGCTGTGCTGTTATTAGCTGTTTACCTTTAGGCAGGTCACATTATCCCCTAGGTCATTTCTTCACTTCTGTTAGATCTAAAGATTTATTGTGAGGATCATATTAAAGACAGTATTTTTGGAAATTCTTTGAACACTTTATAAATATCAGGGATTGTGCTGCATTTGTGGGATCAGGCTGTTTTGTTCCTGGTATAGGCCAGGTATGTGATAATTCAAGGAAGTAAAGTGTTAATCCCAGAGGTTTCTTTTTCCCAGTGGGGTGGTAATAGAAAGAGCATGGGCTCTGAGGACAAAGGCCCCGAACACTATCCAACTCAGCTACTCACTAGTTTTATGTCTCTCTGTGAATCCTTAAGTTCACCTGAATTGCAATTTAGAATGGAACCTCATCTTCGAGATGGGGTAGTGATACTAACCAATGAGGTCACCAGGACCCAACATGAGAATGTATATCACAGCTTGTCGTCCAAGTTAGTCCGTTTTCTACTTGAGATTGCTGACTTGTCTTTCAGATGATGAGCTAGTCATGAACCCTAAAGTGTTTCCTCACATCAAGCTTGGAGACATTGTGGAGATTGCTCACCCCAATGATGAATACAGGTAAACATCTCATTAGGATCAAGGGGACTAACTGGGCAGCCTGCTGTTTCCAAATATTTTGTTTAAGGGGCATGCAAGGCAGGACAGCTCTTAGCCTTTACATGAAACTGTTCCTGCCCTCTGGGATTTGATAAAGCAATAATCTTTTAAAAAGTAGTCTATTCTTTCTGATTTTAAAGTCAGGATAACAACTCTGTGAAAATTGTGTAGCATTTAGCTGTTTCCTGGAAGGCAAGTGCAGAGTTTCTTTGTTTCTAAGAGAACTTCTCCCCCTTCTTGTGCTGTAGGTTACAATATATCCAGAGGGATCTCTTTGCCTTTTGTAGGGGGTGAAGAAAGCTGGTTAATTACAGCTTACAACATCCTATCTCTTTGTTGCTTTCTCCCCCAGCCCTCTGCTTTTGCAAGTCAAGTCACTTAAGGAAGATTTGCAGAAAGGTAAGAATTTCATCTCTCTTCTCTAAGGTTTTTATTTTTACACTTGGAGAAACTGTTCCAGAAACTGTAAGGAACATGTCTCTTCATAATCTCAGGGAATGAGGGCATAGTACTTCTTTCCTTGTCAAAATGTGTGCCCCTAAAAAAATTGTCAGATTTCAAAAGTGCCAAGGAATCTCGTTTGTCAGCATCCTGAGGGCACTGAAGAAACTGTCTTTATTGTTAGGAGGAAAGTTAATCTGACTAGGTAAAGCTTTATTCTTAACTCCAAAAAAAAAAAAAAAAAAAAATTGTTGGCAAAGCATGCTTTCCTAAATATTGTATTTTTTCACAAGATGTTTGTTAAGTGCGTACTCTAGGTGAGAGAAGATAACCTATCACAAATGTAGGATAGTATACTGGGAGCTTTTTGTCTTATTTATTTATTTATTTATTTAAATTTTATTTTATTTTTTCAGTGTTCCAAGATTCATTGTTTATGCACCACATCCAGTGCTCCATGCAATACCTGCCCTCCTTAATACCCACCGTCAGGCTTACCCAACCCCCCATGCCCCTCCCCTCTAAAACTCTCAGTTTGTTTCTCAAAATCCACAGTCTCTCATGGTTCATCTCTCCCTCTGATTTCCCCCAACTCACTTCTCCCTCCTCCCAGTCTCCTCCATGTTATTCCTTATGCTCCATAAGTAAGTGAAACTGGGAGCTTTTTGTAATGTCTCTTTCTTTTTATCTTCCCACACAACTCTTGATTGAGGGAGGGAACTTAGTTTCACTGAGGTAAATTGGCTTGTCTGACGTCAGTAAGTAGAGGAGCCAGAGCAGCCATTCTACTTACTCATTCTGGATCTGATCCTTTCTTTTTTCCTCTAATGAGTGTACCTCCAATGAGCTGTTCAAGGAACCAAAATGTTAATTGATAGCAAATAAGGTAATTTCTTTTTTTTTTTTTTTTTTTAAAGATTTTATTTACTTATTTGACAGAGACAGATCACAAGTAGGCAGAGAGGCAGGCAGAGAGAGAGAGAGGAGGAAGCAGGCTCCCTGCTGAGCAGAGAGCCCGATGCAGGACTTGATCCCAGGACCCTGAGATCATGACCTGAGCCGAAGGCAGCGGCTTAACCCACTGAGCCACCCAGGCGCCCAAATAAGGTAATTTCTTAAATGGTACTTCAAAGAAAAAAAAATTCTGATTTGCTCTAAAGGATGGTGATGCTCACTATTTTTAGAATTCAGTATGATGGGGAAGCATTTTATAAAACCCAAATCATGGGGTGCCTGGGTGGCTCAGTTGTTAAGCGTCTGCATTTGGCTCAGGTCATGATCCCAGGGTGCTGGGATCGAGCCCTGCATTGGGCTGCCTGCTTAGCAGAAAGCCTGCTTCTCCCTCACCAACTCCCCCTGCTTCTATTCCCTCTCTCACTTGTGTCTCTCTGTCAAATAAATAAATAAAATCTTAAAAAATAAAAAGACCAAAACCCAAATCCTAAGAGTTTTCTCCTTGCTCTCACCACTCCATCTCCTGCCATCTGGTATGTTTCTTACTTACCAGCTGTAACGGCTCATTGAAAAGTTTGTTTCTCCCTTAACTACCTCGGCTACTTTCATTCCAAATGAGAAATGGTCTCCTTCTGAATTTTCACAGTTCTTTGAGCTTTTTTATGTTGCTCCTTGGTTTCTTTAATTTTCTCTCTCTGTCTCCATTTCTGTTTCTCTCATTTTTAATTGCTGAAGGCTTGGGTCTTATTTCACATGCTTGTTTCACCTAAAAAGCTTTCAGATGCTAGAAGGCAGAGAATTTTTCTTGCCCATGGCCAACAGTCATTTGTGTTGCTTGTCAAATGACTACAGATTAGAATATATTTGCCTGCTTTTTCAGAATATGTTATCTGATCCAGATTTCTTCTGTTTCAGAAACTATTAGTGTGGACCAGACTGTGACTCAAGTATTCCGATTAAGACCTTATCAAGATGTTTATGTGAATGTTGTAGACCCTAAGGTATGTGTTTGTTCTGGACTTGAGTATCTTTTGGGAATGATTAATACTGTTCCCAAGAGGTTGGGTCTCTAAGGAAGTAATGAGTTACTTAAGTATAGTGTTGATTATTAAATATGTGGTCATATATAGGTCACTTAGATTGTAGGTATATATAGGTTGCACTTAAAGCCCTCACTTTTTTGTAAAAGCTTTCCTAAAAAGATTCTGTATATATAGGTACGTGTCAAGCTCAATGTAAAATTTGCTATTAAAATACTGTAATTTCTCTAGGCGTTCTTATTTTTTTTTTTTTTTTCTGAAATGAGAAATGGTGCTATAATAGGTAAAAATCATTCTTTAAAAGACACCACTGACATTATCTAGGGAAATAAAACACAGAGCTCAATGTCCTGTGTAAGTGCCAGAATCAAGACTAAACACAGAATTATTACTTTGGTACTCTTTGCACTTAGTCATGATCCAGCTGCTGTAGCATCTCTTGTAGACTTATCATCTGTACTCAGAAGCCTTTTCTGGCAGGATGAAATGCTGTTTGTCAGTGTTCTGTTATCAAATGTTCTTCCAGTAGTTTTCTTGTTTGCTGAAAAGTTTCTCCATGCTGAGTGTGCCTTATCTTAAGATGAAGTGTGGCAGAGTAACACAGAGAGATATATTTGATTATCCCTTTTAGGATGTGACCCTTGACCTAGTGGAATTAACCTTTAAGGATCAGTATATAGGCCGTGGAGATATGTGGCGACTAAAGAAAAGTTTGGTAAGATGTGATAAAAAAAAAAGTCTGTTACTTTTCCTGTTATATTAAATAATCCATTTTCCTTGTAGAGATTTAATAGGGAGAAGGGTATAAAATCATTTCTAAAACCAGCTTCACAGATAATTATTGTAAACTCTTCGTGTATTTTCTTCCATTCTCTTTGTGGTGTTTTTTTTTTGTTTGTTTGTTTTTGTTTTTTAAAAGATTATTTATTTATTTATTTGACAGAGAGAGAGAGATGACAAGCAGGCAGAGAGGCAGGCAGAGAGAGGAGGAAGCAGGCTCCCTGCTGAGCAGAGAGCCTGATGCGGGACTCGATCCCAGGACCCTGAGATCACGACCTGAGCCGAAGGCAACGGCTTAACTCACTGAGCCACCCAGGCGCCCTCTCTTTGTGGTTTTTTTTGAGCTTTGTTTTTCCTTGTTTATAGATTTTTACTCGACATTTTTGGTTCAAATGGGAAATTATAATATTACCTTCCATTTGAGTGGAACTTTAGCTTTCACATGTTCATGTCATTCCCATGGATAGCTTTTTATTACCCTTCATTTATAGATGTGAAAATTGAGATTGAGAGGATAAACGATTACCCAAGACTAGAAAACTATAGTCAGCAGTTGACACCAGGCTAGAATCCAGATCTTGTCGCTTCCTGGTTAAACTGCTTTTGCCGTACCCTCCCATTTTCCTGATCTATTTATTTTGAGTTAACGTTTTCCACTTAAAATGATCAATTCATTGTGAGCTGATGCTGAAAATTTTTCTTATCGGGCATTTTGAGCATTGTGAAGCAATGAATTATAGATGGAATTTCCATAACAGTGAATATTTTCAGAAAAAATATATTTGTTCATTTTTTATTGGACAGGGAAGGGTTCCATTCTATAAAATGAGAGCTAAAATGAGAAATGAATGTTGTGTAATTAAATAAGCATGTAAATAGAGATATGTATGCAAACATATGTGAAGATAGCATGTTAGTGAAGCCCAGTTATTTTTCCACCTGGTCTTTATTATTGTCTATACTTGTCACACTCTTAAGAACCTACTGTTACACTTGCCCCAGCAGGTTTGCCTATAGGGCAAATCTATTGCTCCCTTGTTAATTGAACCTTTGGTTGTTAGAAGAAATTAAAAAGGCAGGAGACCTTCTTTGTGACCTTGATGTGTTGTTGAATCTCATATTCTCTCTATCTTCCTTAGGTCAGCACATGTGCCTATATCACTCAGAAGGTGGAATTTGCTGGCATCAGGTAGGTATTACATCACTCTTGACTTAATCGGCTAATATCTAGGAGTAGGATCTAATGCTGTAACTGGGATATATACTGCATTTGAGGTGTGTGGTGTCCATATAATAAAATACATGATAGCTTAAACGATTAGACTGTTGTTGCTAAAATAAACCAAAAAATCCCGAAGTACACTACAGTAGGTTTTTTTTTTTTTTAAGATTTTTATTTATTTATTTGACAGACAGAGATCACAAGTAGGCAGAGAGGCAGGCAGAGAGAGAGGAGGAAGCAGGCTCCCTGCTGAGCAGAGAGCCCGATGTGGGGCTCGATCCCAGGACCCTGGGATCATGACCTGAGCCGAAAGCAGAGGCTTTAATCCACTGAGCCACCCAGGCGCCCCTACACTACAGTAGTTTTAAGTTGAGTGGAAGTTGCTGAAGCCACATGGTATTCTGTAACAAAGCAGGCACAGCCTCATAATTTTAGAATAAGAGAAAGCCTTAGATGAATGTATTTAATCAAACCTTCTCTTTTTACAGATTCAGAAACATACTTGGAGATACAAAAAGACTAGCCTAGTAGTTCCTGATTTGCTGCCTTTTAAACCATATTGCACTGCCCTTGATTTATTAAAATGATTCCTAGATTTTAGTTTGTAAAGAAGAGAGAAAAAGGGATTTTTTTGAAAGCACTTTTAATGTGAAAAGCACAACATCCACAGAATAAAGCCTTCAGACAGGGCAAAAAGGTATAATGAAAAACAAATCCTTCTCCTTAGAAGAAATGGTTTCTTTCCTGAAATTTGTTATGTATAACACAAGCATGTTTACATCTGGTTGACTCATATTTTTTAAGATTTTATTTATTTATTTGAGAGAGCGAGAGTTCACACGTGAGTGAGTGGGAGCAAAGGGAGAGGGAGAGAGAGAGAATCTCAAGCCGACTCCATGTTGAGCATGGAACCCAAAGTGGCTCAATCTCAGGACCCCAAGACCATGACCTGAGCCAGAATCAAGTCAGACACTCAATCCACAGATTGAGTGTGTACAGAATACACACTCAGGCGACCCTGGTTGACTCACTTTTAATGGCACTAGGATTGATCAGGGGTTCCAGTGAGGTAGTCTGGTCCTCCATTATGAAGTTCCCCGTAAACTTTTCACCTAATGGTATCATCCATTGATGATCATTGCATGATAGTGATTTTCTGATTCAGTCATTTCTCCTACCTTTGTTAGCCAGAATCCATTCATTCATCCATCCATTAATCCTGCCATTCATTTCTTTCTTTCCTTTTTTCTTTCCTTCCTTCCTCCTTCCTTCTTTCTTTCTTTCTTTCTAAGATTTATTTATTTATTAAGGAGAGTGAGAGAGAGAGATAGTGCATGCATGCAAGCACACAGAGAAAGAGGCAGAAGCAGACTCCCCACTGAGCAGGGAGCCTGATATGGGACTTGATCCCAGGACCCTGGCGATCATGACCTGAGCTGAAGGCAGACACTTAACTGACTGAGCCACCCAGGCACCCTCAGAATCCCTTTTATAAAGAGCATTTCATCATCAACTAGGGCTAATTGGTTAGTCTGAACTACTGATCCTAAAGGAAAGAAAGGATAAAGGATTAATTTTTTTTTCCCAAAAAGGGGATGGTTTAAAAATTGGAGGGTCAAGATTCTTTGAGAAATCTTAGTAAGAGATTATAAAGCACAGCCCAAGAAGTGACTAAGCCTTGAGTTAAACAAGAAATGTAACCTAGATTCATTCTTTCCGGTACAACTTAGTCTCTCCGAGGTGGTGGGCCAGGAGTCAGGAAACCTATAATCTGTTCCTGTACTGCCAGTGATTAGTGGGGTGATGTTGGGCAGGTCAGGGAGACTCTGAGTCTACTCCTCTGCAAAATGAAATGGTTGGTTTAGAATCTTTTTCCATAAAGGACCAGAGAGTAAATTTTTATGCTTCGGGCTACATGGGTCTCAGGTCTCTGTTGCAATTTTTTTTTTTTTTTTTTTTTTTAGCATTTAAAAATATAAAATCCATTCTTTAACTGTGACCCTCATAAAAATAGGAGATGGACTGGATTTGGCTTGCGGGCTATAGTTAGCTTAGCCCTGGTTTAGAAACCCACTCAGATACCTTTCATTCTTAAATTTCTTGTTTTTCTGTGCAAGTGCCCATATCTATATGGTGCCAGATACAGAAATGAGAACCCTGACATAATGTCAGGCTTAGACTTTTAAAGATCTGTCCTAATATTTTGCTCATTCATGGTTAAATGTAAACCATAGTCTTCTACTATTTCTCTAGAATATTTACTTATAATCTTCCTACATTGAATCAAAAGTCACTTTCTTTCCTACAAGGAGGCATGCAAATTAAGAAGACAAAAAGAAAAAAGAAGGAAAGACAGAAACTAAGAAAAAGATACTCTGGGCCTCACATAACAAAAGACAGTTGTTATTTACATAAAGTCATAATTATTGAAGTCTTCTGTAATTTAGCTTCTTTACTTGGTACTTTAGTTAGTTCTTAAGGACATATGAGACAATTTCATTACCTTGAGACCTTGCCTTTGAAGCATCATTTTTCCTTCAAAGGTAAACATTTTGATTTTCTCAGACTAAATTCCCAATGTATTCTTCAAAATGTTAAAAATAAACCCTGCAATCGATAATTTTAAAAAAATTAAAATTTTAAAAGAAAAATACTGCACTAAAGTCCTATTTCCTAAAACTTAGCATTTTGCTTTTTTTTAAAATATGGAACTTAAAAACCTAGTCCATTTGATTTCATCATGAAGTTTTCCAGGTAGTTTTGGGACTGCTGACTAGCTAAGGTATCTTTTTTTACTGAAAAAAAATTTTTTTTTTTTCTGATCAGACTCCAGAGGGAGCAACACTGAATAATTTCTGGCCTTGACTTCTCAGCTCTCCAGAAGCAGACAGACCAGTGTGGAGAGTCATAGTTAAACCCCCTTGAAATACTCAGTTTGGGTGTTTTCCTGCTAGATCTGCTGTATCGCAGATCTGGAATCTTCTCTGACTTGAGTCTTCTCTGGTGGCCATTCTCTTAGAATGTCTTCTCTAACTATAGTATTAGTACTAAGTACCACTTGTTTATCACATGTTAGATATCAGGCATATGCTAAATATTTTTTATATATAATATGTGTTCAATATAGGCAGTTTGAAAAATGGAAAAAAGAAGCAGGGAAGAGAAACATAACATTACTACTCAGAATCAACAACTATTAACATTTTGACATAGTTCTGTCAAAATATTCTGCTTTTTGGCTTGAGACCATATAATATATGTGATTTTATATTCTGTGGGAAAAAAAAAAACCCTGAAAACTTTGCTTTCATAATTTGAAAAAAACATTTATTCTAGAAAATTTGGGTATTACAGAGAGTATAAAGAAAAAAAAACTTGGGTTACCTGAGTCTCCGTTGGTTGTGCTTTTCCTTTCAGCTCAGGCCCTGTCTGAGATGGAGCCACTCATCAGGCACCTAGCTCAGTGGGGTTCTCTTCCTCCCTTTCCCTCTACCCCTACCCCCACTCATGCTTATGTGTGCATTTTTTCTCTGTCTCAAATAAATAAATAAAATCTTAAAAAAAAAAAAAGTGGGGTACCTGGGTGGCTCAGGTGGTTAAGTGTCTGAATTCAGCTCAGGTCATAATCCCAGGGTCATGGGATCAAGCCCCACATCAGGCTCCCTGCTGAGTAGGGAGTGTGCTTCTACCTCTTCCTCTGCTGATCCCCCTGCTTGTGCTCTGTCTCTCTCAAATAAATAAATAAAATCTTTAAAAAAAAAAGTGGAAAACTTATGGTGGAATATAAGCTAACTATGTATTGGTAACCACTATTAAATTTTAGTGTGACCTTTCAGTATTATTTTTCTTTTATTTAAAAAAAATTTTTAAACAGTGAATTATCCTTTTAATGTATTATTGAATGCTGTTTGCTAATATCTGTTTTAAAAAATTTTATTAACATATAATGCATTATTAGCCCCACAGTAGAGGTCTGTGAATCGTCAGGCTTACATACTTCACAGAACTCAGCATAGCACATACCCTCCCCAATGTCCATAACCCAGCCACCCTCTTCCTTTCCCCTCTCTCCCTGGCAACCCTCAGTTTGTTTTGTGAGATTAAGCGTCTGTTATGGTTTGTCTCCCTCCCAATGCCATCTTGTTTCATTTTTTCCTTCCCTACCCCTTAATCCCCCCACTTTGCCTCTTAAATTCCTCATATCAGGGAGATCATATGATAATTGTCTTTCTCTGACATCCATGTCGTTGCAAATGGGAAGATTTCGTTTATTTTGATGGCTACCTAGTATTCCATTGTGTATATATGTATATACATATATACACACCACATCTTTTTTTTTTTTTTTTAAGATTTTATTTATTTATTTGTCAGAGAGAGAGTGAGCGAAAGCGAGCACAGGCAGACAGAGTGGAAGGCAGAGTCAGAGGGAGAAGCAGGCTCCCCGTGGAGCAAGGAGCCCAATGTGGGACTCGATCCCAGGACGCTGGGATCATGACCTGAGCCGAAGGCAGCTGCTTAACCAACTGAGCCACCCAGGCGTCCCCACACCACATCTTCTTTATCCATTCCTCTATTGATGAACATCTAGGTTCTTTCCATAGTTTGGCTATTGTGGACATTGCTGCTATAAACATTTGGGTGCATGTGCCCCTTCAGATCACTACATTTGTATCTTTAGGGTAAATACCCAGTAGTGCGATTGCTGGGTCATAGGGTAGCTCTATTTTCAACTTTTTGAGGAACCTCCATACTGTTTTCCAGAGTGGCTGCACCAGCTTTCATTCCCACTAGCAATGAGGAGTGTTCCTCTTTCTCCCCATCCTCGCCAGCATCTGTCGTTTCCTGACTCGTTGATTTTAGCCATTCTGACTGGTGTGAGATGGTATCTCATTGTGGTTTTAATTTGTATCTCCCTGATGCCAAGTGATGTGGAACACTTTTTCATGTGTCTGTTGGCCATCTGGATGTCTTTGCAGAATTGTCTGTTCATGTCCTCTGCCCATTTCTTGATTGGATTATTTGTTCCTTGGGTGTTGAGTTTGCTAAGTTCTTTATAGATTTTGGGTACTAGCCCTTTATCTGATATGTCCTTTGCAAATATTTTCTCCCATTCTGTCAGTTGTCTTTTGGTTTTGTTGATTGTTTCTTTTGCTGTGCAAAAGCTTTTGATCTTGATGAAGTCCCAATAGTTCATTTTTGCCCTTGCTTCCCTTGCCTTTGGTGATGTTTCTAGGGAGAAGTTGCTGCGGCTGAGGTTGAAGAGGTTGCTGCCTGTGTTCTCCTCAAGAATTTTGATGGATTCCTGTCTCATATTGAGGTCTTTCATCCATTTTGAGTCTGTTTTTGTGTGTGGTATAAAGAAATGGTCCAGTTTCATTTTTCTGCATATGGCTATCCGGTTTTCCCAATACCATTTGTTGAAGAGACTATTTTTTTTCCCATTGGTCATTCTTTACTGCATTGTCGAAGATTAGTTGACCATAGAGTTGAGGGTCTATTTCTGGGCTCTCTATTCCATTCCATTGATCTCTGTGTCTGTTTTAGTGCCAGTACCATGTTGTCTTGATGATGACAGCTTTGTAATAGAGCTTGAAGTCTGGAATTGTGATGCCACCAATTTTGGCTTTCTTTATCAATACTTCTCTGGCTATTCGAGGTCTTTTCTGGTTCCATATAAATTTTAGGATTATTTGTTCCATTTCTTTGAAAAAAATGGATGGGATTTTTTTTTATGGGATTTTGATAGGAATTGCATTAAACATATAGATTGCTTTAGGTAGCATAGACATTTTCACAATATTTGTTCTTCCAGTCCAAAAGCATGGAGCATTTTTCCATTTCTTTGTGTCTTCCCCAATTTCTTTCATGAGTACTTTATAGTTTTCTGAGTATAGATTCTTTGCCTCTTTGGTTAGGTATCTTATAGTTTTGGGTGCAATTGAAATGGGATCGACTCCTTAATTTCTCTTTCTTCTGTCTTGGTAGTGGTATATAGAAATGCAACTGATTTCTGTGCATTGATTTTATATCCTGGCACTTAACTGAATTCCTGTACAAGTTCTAACAAATTTGGAGTGGAGTCTTTTGGATTTTCCACATATAGTATCATATCATCTGCAAAGAGTGATAGTTTGACTTCTTCTTTGCCGATTTGGATGCCTTTAATTTCTTTTTGTTGTATGATTGCTGAGGCTAGGACTTCTAGTACTATGTTGAATAGCAGTGGTGATAATGGACATCCCTGCTGTTTTCCTGACCTTAGTGGAAAAGCTCTCATTTTTTCTCCTTTGAGAATGATATTTGCTGTGGGTTTTTCATAGATGGCTTTGATGATATTGAGGTATGTACCCTCTATCCCTACACTTTGAAGAGTTTTGATCAAGAAAGGATGCTGTACTTTGTCAAATGCTTTTTCAGCATCTACTGAGAGGATCATATGGTTCTTGTTCTTTCTTCTGTTAATGTATTGTACCACATTGATTGATTTGCGGATATTGAACCAACCGTGCAGCCCTGGAATAAATCCCACTTGGTTGTGGTAAATAATCCTTTTAATGTAATGTTGGATCCTATTGGCCAGTATTTTGGTGAGAATTTTCACATCTGTTTATCAAGGATATTGGTCTATAATTCTCTTTTTTGATGGGGTCTTTGTCTCGTTTTGGGATCAAGGTAATGCTGGCCTCATAAAATGAGTATGGAAGTTTTCCTTCCATTTCTTTTTTTTTTTTTTTTAAAGATTTTATTTATTTATTTGACAGAGAGAGATCACAGGTAGGCCGAGAGGCAGGCAGAGAGAGCAGGGGAAACAGGCTCCCTGCAGAGCAGAGAGCCTGATGGGGGGCTCAATCCCAGGACCCTGGGATCATGACCTGAGCCGAAAGCAGAGGCTTTTTTTTTTTTTTTTTTAAAGATTATTTATTTATTTGACAGAGAGAAATCACAAGTAGATGGATAGGCAGGCAGAGAGAGAGAGAGGGAAGCAGGCTCCCTGCCAAGCAGAGAGCCCGATGCGGGACTCGATCCCAGGACCCTGAGATCATGACCTGAGCCGAAGGCAGCGGCTTAATCCACTGAGCCACCCAGGCGCCCCGCTTTCCTTCCATTTCTATTTTTTGGAACAGTCTCAGGAGAATAGGAATGAATTCTTTAAATGTTTGGTAGAATTATCCTGGGAAGCCATCTGGCCCGGGCTCTTGTTTGTTGGGAGATTTTTTGATCACTGCTCCAATCTCCTTACTGGTTACGAGTCTGCTCAGGTTTTCTATTTCTTCCTGGTTCAGTTTTGGTAGTTTATACGTCTCTAGGAATGCATCCACTTCTTCCAGATTGTCAAATTTGCTGACATATAGTTGCTCGTAATATTTTCTTATCATTGTTTGTATTTCTTTGGTGTTGGTTGTGATCGCTCCTCTTTCATTCATGATTTTATTTATTTGGGTCCTTTCTCTTTTCTTTTTGATAAGTCTAGTCAGGGATTTATCAATCTTATTAGTTCTTTCAAAGAACCAGCTCCTAGTTTCATTGATTGGTTCTACCGTTTTTTTGTTTGTTTGTTTCATTTTCATTGATTTCTGCTCTGATCTTTATTATAATTTCTCTTCTCTTACTGGGTTTAGGCTTTCCTTGTTGATCTTTCTCAAGCTGCTTTAGGTATAGGGTTAGGTTGTGTATTTGAGACCTTTCTTGTGTCTTGAGAAAGGCTTGTATCGCTATATATTTTCTTCTCAGGACTGCCTTTTCTGTGTCCCACAGATTTTGAATAGTTGTGTTTTCATTTTTATTTGTTTTCATGAATTTTTTCAGTTATTCTTTAGTAGGATGCTCTTTAGCCTCCATGTAATTTGGGTTCTTTCCAACTTTCCACTTGTGATTGAGTTCGAGCTTCAGCGCATTGTTGTCTGAAAATATGCAGGGAATGATCCCAGTCTTTTGGTACTGGTTGAGACCTGATTTGTAACCCAGGATGTGATCTGTTCTGGAGAATGTTCCATGTTTAGAGAAGAATGTGTGTTCTGTTGCTTTGGGATGGAATGTTCTGAATATATCTGTGATGAACATCTGGTCCAGTGTGTCATTTAAAGCCTTTATTTTCTTGTTGATCTTTTGCTTGGATGATCTGTCCATTTCAGTGAGGAGGGCGTTAAAATCCCCCACTATTATTGTATTATTTTTGATGTGTTTTTTTTTTTTTTATTTTATTTTTTTTAAAGGTTTTATTTATTTATCAGAGAGAGGGGGGGAGACAGCAAGCACAGGCAGGCAGAATGGTAGGCAGAGGCAGAGGGAGAAGCAGGCTCCCCGCTGAGCAAGGAGCCTGATGTGGGACTCGATCCCAGGACGCTGGGATCATGACCTGAGCTGAAGGCAGCCGCTTAACCAACTGAGCCACCCAGGCGTCCCTGATGTGTTTTTTGATTTTGTTATTAATTGGTTTATATAATTGGCTGCTCCCATGTTAAGGGCATAGATATTTAAAATTGTTAGTCTTCTTGTTGGACGGACCCTTTGAGTATGATATAGTGTCCTTCCTCATCTCTTATTATAGTCTTTGGTTTAAAATCTAATTTATCTCATATAAGGATTGCCACCCCAGCTTTCTTTTGATGTCCATTAGCATGGTAAATGGTTTTCCACCCCCTCATTTTAAATCTGGAGGTGTCTTTGGGTCTAAAATGAGTTTCTTGTAGACAGCATATTGATGAGTTTTGTTTTTTTATCCATTCTGATACCCTGTGTCTTTTGTTTGGGGCATTTAACCCATTTACATGCAGGGTAATTGTTGACAGATATGAATTTAATGTCAGTGTCTTGCCTCTAAGGTGAGTGTTACTGTATATTGTTTCTGTTCCTTTCTAGTCTAGTACTTCTAGGCTCTCTCTTTGCCTGGAAGACCCCTTAGAGGACCTGGTTTGGTGTTTACAAATTCTTTTAGTTTTTGTTTGTCCTGGAAGCTTTTTATCTCTCCTTCTACTTTCAATGATAGCCTAGCTGGATATAGTATTCTTGGCTGCATATTTTTCTCTTTAGTGCTCTGAATATATTATGCCAATTCTTTCTGGCCTGCCAGGTCTCTGTGGATAAGTCTGCTGCCAATCTAATATTTTTACCATTGTATGTTACGGACTTCTTGTCCCAGGCTGCTTTCAGGATTTTCTCTTTGTCACTAAGACTTGTAAGTTTTACTATTAGGTGATGGGGTGTGGACCTATTTTTATTGATATTGAGGGGGGGATTCTCTGCACCTCCTGGATTTCAATGCTTGTTCCCTTAACCATATTCCTCTACAGGGAAATTCTCTACAATAAATTCTCTACAATAATTCTCTACAATAAATTTTTTTTTTTTTTAAAGATTTTATTTATTTATTTGTCAGAGAGAGAGCGAGTGAGAGCGAGCACAGGCAGACAGAGTGGAAGGCAGAGTCAGAGGGAGAAGCAGGCTCCCTGTGGAGCAAGGATCCCGATGTGGGACTCGATCCCAGGACGCTGGGATCATGACCTGAGCTGAAGGCAGCTGCTTAACCAACTGAGCCACCCAGGCGTCCCTACAATAAATTCTCTACAATAAATTCCTCTAATATACCTTCTGCTCCCTTCTCTCTTTCTTCATCTTCTGGAATCCCAATTATTCTAATGTTGTTTCATCTTATAGTATCACTCACTTATCTCTTGAATTCTCCCCTCATAGTCCAGTAGTTGTTTGCCTCTCTTTTGCTCAGCTTCTTTATTCTCTGTCGTTTGGTTTTCTATATCACTAATTCTCACTTTTGCCTCATTTATCCTAGCAGTAAGAGCCTCCATTTTTTTATTGCCCCTCATTAATAGGTTTTTTGATTTCAACTTGGTTAGATTTTAGTTCTTTTATTTCTCCAGAGAGGGTTTTTATTTCTCCAGACAGGGTTTCTATAATATCTTCCATGCCTTTTTTGAGCCCAGCTAGCACTTTGAGAATCGTCATTCTCAACTCTAGATTTGACATATTACCAATATCTGTATTGATTAGGTCCATAACCTTTGGTACTACCTCTTATTCTTTTTTTTTTTGTGGTTAGTTTATCCACCTTGTCATTTTATCCAGGTATGAATGAGAGAATAAAATAACTAAAAGTGTGGCAAAGATCCTAGATACATGTATGCTATCCGAATCAAAAGAGACCCCAAATCAGGGGGTGATAAAAGGGGGTAAAAGTGAGTTTTAAAAAAATTTAAAATGATGGGGCGCCTGGGTGGCTCAGTGGGTTAAGCCGCTGCCTTCGGCTCAGGTCATGATCTCAGGGTCCTGGGATCGAGTCCCGCATCGGGCTCTCTGCTCGGCAGGGAGCCTGCTTCCCTCTCTCTCTCTCTGCCTGCCTCTCCATCTACTTGTGATTTCTCTCTGTCAAATAAATAAATAAAATCATTAAAAAAAAAAATTTTAAATGAAATAAAAAAAAATACACACACACACACACATATATATATATATATTAGACTGATGAATAGAATAGAGTTCTCTTAGAAGAAACTACTTCCCAGAGTTTTAAAGAAAGAAAAACTTACATGTATACAAAATTAAAGGTAAACACGATGAAGGAATGGAATATAACTGTAACGATGAAAATTTAAAAAAAATTTCTAAAAAAGAATTGGTAAGATACATTGGTTGGTAAAAGAAAGAAAAAGAAGGTGGAGAGAATTTGGTCAGGCTGGAGACTAGAACAAAGCCCTGTGCTAGATTTAGGGTATATTTTAGAGGAAATTTTATCCCAAAATTTTTTTAGAAGAAAACCCCTATATGTATACAAGAAATAAAGTTAGATACAATGAAGGTTAAAATGTGACTGTAATACTCTGTCAAATAAATAAATAAAATCTTAAATGTGACAATAATAATGCAGGTTTAAAAACATTTTTTCTTTAGAAAGGTATTGTTAAGATAAACTAGTTAAAAAATATTGTGAGAGGAAAGAGGAAAAGTTAAAAAAATTAGAATAAGAAAAAAATTAAATTAAAAAAATTTAATTAACCTTGCAAGACTAAAGAATCATGGGGAGAACACCATGCATTGCATGCTTTGCTTTTCCCTTCTCTGGAATTCCACTGTTCTCCTTGATCAGTGAGCTTGGTCTTGGCTGGATGTTCCTGCTGATCATCTGGGGGAGGGACCTGTTGTAGTGATTCTCAAATGTCTTTGCCCAGGTGGAATTGCGCCATCCTTCCAGGGGCTGGGCTAAGTAATCTTGGTTCGCTTTATGGAGCCTTTGTTCTGCTAACGCTTTCTGTAGAGCTCTGGAGGACAGGAATTAAAATGGCGGCCTCCCACTCTCCGGCCCGGAATAGCCAAGAGCTTGGGCCCCACTCCTCAGTGCCTCCTTGGAGAAAAGTGCTCAGTCACTCCACTCTCCCTCGTCTCCAGCCACACTCCTAGCTCATCCGGCCTGCAACCAAGCATTTATGTCTCTGGCACACAAATCTAGCAGATTCCTGCCGCTCTGCTTTTCCGGCAAATGAAGGTGGTTTTCTCCGGATCTGCCACTTATGGGGGCCCTGCTCAAATAGCAGTGGCCTGTCTGTGCCATGGATCACGGTTTAAGGTAACCCTGAGCTGAGAGCTCACTCATCAGCTCTGTCTCTGTAGCCAGCTTCCCCGCTCTGATACCTCTGAGTTCTGCTACACTCAGACAGCCCCAATCCTTCTGTGACCTTGCGGGACCTGAGACACACTCTCCCTGTGAGGGCTCCACCCCTGCTTAGCCTCTGGAGCAATGTTCCTCAGTGGAGCAAACTTCTAAGGGTTCAAGTTTTGTGCTCTGTTGCTCCACTGCTTGCTGGGAGCTGGCCTCTCCCTCCACGGTCTGTCTTCCTGTTGCTTCGGATTCATTTCTCCGCACGTCGTACCTTTCAGAAAGTGGTCGGTTTTCTGTTTCTGGAATTGCTGCTCTTCTTCTCTTCGATCTCCTTTTGTGTTTGTAAGTGTTCGGAATGGTTTGATAAGTATCTAGCCGAACTCCTGCGACCTGATGTCATCTCAGTCTGCTACTCCTCTACCATCTTGACTCTTTCTTTTATTTTTTTAAAAAGATTTATTTATGTATTTAAGGGAGAGAGAGAGAGAGAGAGAGAGAGAGCGAGCGTGCATGAATGAGAGGCCAGAGGAGAAGCAGACTCTCCACTGGGCAGGGAGCCCAATGTGGGTCTCAATCCCACAACTCTGAGATCATGACCTGAGCCATAGGCAGTTGCTTAACTCATTGAGCCACCCAGGTGCCCCCTCTTTCCTTCCTTCCTTTCTTTTTAAATTTTTGATTTAGTAATTTCCATGTCCAAAGTGTGGCTTGAACTCACAACCCAGAGATCAAGAATCGCATGCATGACCTACTGTTTGAATCAGGTACCCCTCAATGTTTTTTTCATGCATACACATGCATGAATTTTTTTTATATAGATGAATATATATATATAGGTGAATCTATATTTTTATAAAGATGATGATACTGTGTGTACTATTTTGTATCCCTTTTTTCTACTTAAAAGCTTATAAACACTTCTGGTGAAGTTAAAACTCCTTGTAAACATGAGTTTAATGGTTGCATGATATTCTGTTGTCTGGTTACATCATAATTTACTTAATCTGTCTGCCATTGTTGGACATTCAGGTTGTTCAAAGCTGTGTTACACAGGTAACAGGATAGTGACCATACTTTGCATTTATTTTAACTTCGTATTCACAGAAGGATGAAATTTAGTTGTAAAAGATAGTGGAAGTCACTGATCCCCAACAGCTCACTCGATAGAAAAGGAAGGGGAAGTGCCCTGCCTAAGCTTCTACATAAATCAAGCGCTAGTACCCTGTAGGTTAACTTCATCCTCAAGGCTTGGCAGTGTGCCCTTTTGTCTTGTCGTAAGCCATGTGTGCTTTTAGGTTCTGTCCTGGGGGATAATGGATTTTGTGTTTGCATTGGTCAGTGGCAGTTTTTCTTCCCTTGAACCAGCAGAAAAGAGAAGAAAATCTACCTCAGGGCCATTTTCAGTTCCTGTTTGGCAAAGGGCAGATTTTAGGTTTAGGAGCAAAGGTCAATACTGCATTTTCTATGTGTGTTTTATTTTTATGTTTATTTTTTAAAATTTATTTGACAGACAGAGATCACAAGTAGGCAGAAAGGCAGGCAGAGAGAGACGAAGGGAAGCAGGCTCCCGGCTGAGCAGAGAGCCTGATGCGGGGCTCGATCTCAGGACCCTGGGATCATGATCCGAGCTGAAAGCAAAACTTTAACCCACTGAGCCACCCAGGCGCCCCTCTGTGTGTGTTTTATAAGGAACCATTTACATTGGAATCATAACTGTTTCACAGTACACCAAGTACTCTCATTTACAGTGATCTCATTTACTGGATCTTCTCAAGAGCTATAGAAGATGGATGAGGCGGTGTTCTTATTAATCACATTTACTGATTTTTTTAAAAAACTGGCTCAGAAAGATTGTGACTGGGGGGGACCTGGGTGGCTCAATCTGTTGAGCATCTGCCTTGGACTCAGGTCATGATCCCAGGGTTCTGGGATCGAGTCCTTTATCAGGCTCCTTGCTCAGCAGAGATCCTGCTTCTACCTCTGCCTGCTGTTCCTCCTGCTTGTGCACTCACACAAACACTCTCTCTCTGGCAAATAAATAAATAAAATCTTTAAAAAACATGCTTACCATTGTTACGGTTCCTGCTAATACAAGTAGCTACTAGTACTCTTAACTCTGACACCTCCTATCCCAGCACTGTCCTGAATAGTTTCTCCACAGTATGTGGTTTAATTCTCTGAATACCTCTATAAAGTAGACGTCATTATTTCCTTTTTTAAGATAAGGGTGCTGGGCTTCAGAGTTATTTCCCTATGGTCGTTCATCTACTTTAGGACACTCAGAACTGAGATTCCTGCCGCGAATAGTTCCACTCAAGGCTGGTCAGCTCAGAAGGACATACTCTTTGAACTATGCTATCCATTTCATGCCCTTAATAAGTTGCAGAGCCAAAGACATTAAGCCCCAAAGTGCAAAATCAAGTCGCCATGAAAATTTTTCGGAGTGACCTTCATTGAATAGGGACTCTGTCCCATGCCTCCTAATGGCTTGTCTTCCAATCCTGATATTAAGACAGATTTTTGTTTTTGTTGATACTCATCATATCAAAGTTGGGATTAGCAAAATTGTTTGTTTGTCAGTTCTTCCTAATTATTTTTGTGACATGGACCCTTTAGAGATTTGACAAAAACTATAATTCTTTGCCCAGAAATCTTTGCATGATTTCAGAGGATTCATGGATTTCCTGAGACTTGTGTGTTGCCTATGGATTCCCAGATTAAGAACTGTCATATAAATTCACTATACTCTGAGAATTATCTTTTTTTTTCCTTCTATTTTTAATGACAAAACAGATCTAAAACTGGAGCTTCTGGAAGAACCACTTGTTCTTGCTTGTCTCATACTTCTTCTCGAACTTGACCTTGGCCTCTCTTCAGGCCTGTGTTTAAGAGTAGGGCCTCTGAAGATGTCCTGTTGATGACAGTTTTGTCAAAGGGGGTATCCACAGAGTACCTTGTGGGCATGAAGTTGTTTGTAGTTACCAACTTTCACAAAAGACTTGATCTTTGATCTCTGGGTGATTTTCTTCTTCCCCATGGCAGCTGTCACTTTGTGGGGATGGTGGTCATTTCCAACCACCAAAGTATGACTGTAGGGACAGTTTGAGGTGCCATCATCAATGCTTTGTGTCTGGAGCAGTGTCTGGCCAGGAGCAACACCACCTAACTGGGTTTCATGAACTTGTCCATCTTGACACCAGCCACTCCAGCCCATAGCAGAAAGGAAGAAAGGGCACTTCCACTCCATTATGAGAATTCTTCATGTTGCGTAATCTGTTCATGGCATTTCCTCTGGAAATCGGTAACCGGGCAGGTCATTTAGGGATAAGTATCAGAGTACAGGGAGGCACCCTGAAGTTATCCCTGTTTCTTTGTGTTTTATGTAAGACTTGCAATAACCTCTGTGTCTATCTTTTCAGGGCACAGGCTGGTGAGCTGTGGGTCAAGAATGAGAAGGTCATGTGTGGTTATATCAGCGAAGATACTAGGGTGAGACTGATAAAATGTCTTTTGGTTTTGTTTCTTCATACCATTATCTCTGAGTCCTGAAACCAAAAACAAATCAGAAACAGTCAAAAACTTGATTATCTCCTGATGGGTACTATTCTCCCTGGTAAATAATATTGTAATATTGTTAAGGACTCCTGGAATTCTTTTTTTCTTTTTTAAAAATATTTTATTAATTTATTTGACACAGAGAAAGAGAGATCACAAGTAGGCAGAAAAGCAGGCAGAGGGGGAGGGAGAAGCAGGCTCCCCGCTGAGCAGAGAGCTGGATGTGGGGCTCAATCCCAGGACCCTGGGATCATGACCAGAGCCGAAGGCAGAGACTTAACCCACTGAGCCACCCAAACGCCCCAAGGACTCCTGGAATTCTAATGTTCTATAGTTGGAGCTCTCCAGTTTGGGGTCAATCTTTGTTTTCTCTTCTTATTTATTTATTTATTTATGAGAGAGAGAGTAAGCGTGCAGGCACAAGTGGAGGGAGGGGCATAGGGAGAAGCATACTCCCCTCTGAGCAGGGAGCCTGGTGGGGGACTCAATCTCAGGACCCTGAGATCATGACCTGACTGGAAGGCCCATGCTTAGCTGACTGAGGCACCCAGGTGCCCCTTTGTTTTCTCTTCTGAAAGAGGTCTAAACATGGAAATGCAGTGTCTAGTTTGCAGGCTTTGATGCTTGCTAGTACATATAGCAAAGGTTAAACTCAGTAGAAGACTGCAGTTGGTAAACATCAACAGAGACTTTTGTGAAGGAATTTCCTTCTTTGGTTCTCTATTCTAGCTGGCAAAATCCAAACTGAAGAGCTGTAAACATTACCCATGCTGGTGAAACCACCTGTCTGCTCTTCCTTGTTCTTATCCCCTGCCTCCTTTGGGAGTGGTGGTTTGACCGGAGGGTGATCTTGCCTCCACTGGGGTCTTTTGGCAATGTCTGGAGACATTTTTATGTGTCACAGCTAGGATTTTGAGAAGAAGGTGGTAAACATGATTATAATGTATAAGACAGGTCTCCAGAACAACGAATTACCTGGTTCAACATAGCAGTGATGTGATGGGGGGCTGTCTCATGCAGTATGGGATGTTTAGCAGCATCCCTAATTTCTGTGCACAAGATACCAGTAGTACCCTGTGAGTCACGACAACCAGAAACATCTCCAGATATTACTGAGCATTCCCTTGGGGAGCAAAATTGCCTCTAGTTGAGAACCAGCGCCTTTATAAGTAACTGCTATCTGAATTCTATTTTTGTGTATTTTTCTTGTTTACTTAGTAACAAATACATGTGTGTCTTACTCTTAACAGTATATTATTTGTTTCACTAATTTTTGAGCTTTATGTATGTATGTATTTATTTATTTATTTTAATCAGAGAGACAGAGGGAAAGAGCGAGCGAGCGAGAACAGGCAGACAGAGTGGCAGGCAGAGGCAGAGGGAGAAGCAGGCTCCCTGCCGAGCAAGGAGCCTGATGTGGGACTCGATCCCAGGATGCTGGGATCATGACCTGAGCTGAAGGCAGCCGCTTAACCAACTGAGCTACCCAGGCATCCCTTGAGCTTTATTAAGGCAAAAAAAAAATATAGTCCTTTTTAGCTATATTTTTGTACCTAATACATACATACAAATAAATAAATACATACATACAAATATATAAATATATATAATATATATATAATATATATATATATAATATAAATAAATAAATAAATATATATATATATATATATATATATATAAAAGATTTATTTATTTGAGAGGGCAAGCACAGGTGTGTGAGCAAGGGGAGGGGCAGAGGGAGAAGGAGAGGAAGAGAATATCAAGCAGATTTCCACTGAGTGCAGAACTCTATTCAGGGCTTGATCTCACAACCCTGAGATCATGACCTGAGCTAATATGAAGACTTGGACACTTAACTGACTGAACCACCTGAGAGCCCCTTTTTATATATTTTTAAAGATTTGGGGTGCCTGGGTGGCTCAGTGGGTTAAACCTCTGCCTTCAGCTTGGGTCATGGTCTCGGGTTCCTGGGATCGAGCCTTATGTTGGGCTATCTGCTCAGTGGGGAGCCTGCTTCCTCCTCTCTCTCTGCCTGCCTCTCTGCCTGCTTGTGATATATCTCTCTGTCAAATAAATAAATAAAATCTTAAAAAAAAAAAAGATTGATTTATTTATTTAAAAGAGAGAGTGTGCAGAGGGGAGGGGCAGAGGGAGAGGGAGAGAGAGTCCCAAGCAGACTCTGCACCGAGCACAGAGCCCAGCACAGGGCTGGATCTCACGACTCAGATCATGACCTCAGCCAAAACCAGGAGTCAGACGCTCAACTGACAGTGCTCCCCCCAGGTGCTCCCTTAATACTATATTTTTAATCTATAATTAGGAGTGTATAGGCCATAGGTAAGATAATGGAAAATTATTTTTCAAAATATTTGGACCAGGTCATATTCCTAATAGCAATATATATAATCTCCTGTAATTTTTCATTTTTTCCTACATTTGGTATTAGATTTTTATTTTTATTTATTTATTCATTTATTTTTAAAAGATTTTATTTATTTATTTGACACAGAGAGAGAGATCACAAGTAGGCAGAAGGGAGGCAGAGAGAGAGGGGGAAGCAGACTCCCCGCTGAGCAGAGTGCCCAGATGTGGGGCTCGATCCCAGGATCCTGAGATCACGACCGGAGCCGAAGGCAGAGGCCCAACCCACTGAGCCACCCAGGCGCCCCAGTATTAGATTTTTAAAGTCTTTGCAGCTCTAATGGGCACAAATTGTTATTTGATGGTGATCTTGTTTTGCTTGTCCCCACTTTACTAGAAATTCACTCTTTTTTTTTTTTTTTTTTTTTTTTTAAAGATTTTATTTATTTATCTGACAGAGAGAAATTACAAGTACATTGAGAGGCAGGCAGAGAGAGAGAGAGAAGGAAGCAGGCTCCCTGCTGAGCAGAGAGCCCGATGCGGGACTCGATCCCAGGACCCTGAGATCATGACCTGAGCCGAAGGCAGCGGCTTAACCCACTGAGCCACCCAGGCGCCCTACTAGAAATTCACTCTTAAGCATAATTTACAAAGACACAATAATTTGGCATATGCTTGTTTACATCTTCAACCTCATTCATTCACATATTTAAAGATTTTTTAAGATTTTATTTATTTATTTTTCATAGAGAGCACAAGCAGGCAGAGTGGCAGGCAGAGGCAGAGATAGAAGCAGGCTCCCCGCTGGACAAGGAGCCCGATATGGGGTTCGATCCCAGGACCCCAGGATCATGACCTGAGCCGAAGGCAGCGGCCTAACCGACTGAGCCACGCAGGCATCCCTCATTCACATATTTAATAAATAATATGGAAGCACCTTCTGAGTGCTATTGTGCTTTTCTTTCTTTTTTTTTTTTTTTTTAATACTTAATTTGGTGGGGGGAAAAATTGGTAGATGGGTACCTGGCTGGCTCAGTTGGTAAGGCATGTGGCTCTTCATCTTGTGATGAGTTCAGGCCCCAAGTTGGGTATAGAGATTAACTATTAAAAAACAACCAAACAAATTGGTATAGAATGTTATCCATGAGCATCCTTCATTCTAAAGATTTTATTTATTTATTTGTCAGAGAGAGAGTGTATGCACAAGGAGGGGGAGCGCTAGGGAGAAGGAGAAGCAGGCTCCCTGCTGAGCAAGGAGCGTGATGCAGAACTTGATCCCAGGACCCTGGGATCATGACCTGAGCAAGGCAGACACTTCACTGACTGAGCCACCCAGGCGTCCCTATGAACATCCTTCATTCTAGAGGGGAATTCAGAGTGGAGCACTACCACTCAGTGGGGAGGCATGAGTGAACAGCACAGATGAGATCCCTCCTGGTAAAGAGCTTACACACCCTAGTGGGGAGACAGATGTAAGTAGACACCCAGTGCATAAATGTAATTATAGATTATGATGAGTAGTCCAAAGGAAACTAGTTGGGTAATGAGAAAGACTAACTAAAGGTGGCCTTCTTAGTAAACAAATGAGATAAATTAAACATTCATAGGGAAACAGAGCATTGCGAGAGAGAGTAGTAGATCTCCTTTACAAAGATGGTCAAGGAGGTGTCTCTGAAAGACTTCAAAAAAGTGAAACTTAGCCAGTGTATGGAGGTTTAGGCAAAGAGCTTTCCAGGCAGAGGAAACAATTGTGAGAGGCCAGTGTGCAGAAGCATAAGAGATAAATAGGAAGAATGATGTCGGTGGAAAGGTGGACTGGTTGCAGCCGGTTCACATAGGTCCTTGTAACTGGGGTAGAAGGACAATTGGAATCTATTCAAGGATTTTGAGTGGTTGAGTGATTCTCGAATTACGCTTTCAAAAGATCACTTATTCATCCAATTGTTTTTTTTTTCTTTTTTTGTTATGTTGTTGTTACATTAGTTAACCTATTTATTATAGGCTAGAGGTGTTTCAAATGATGGAGCTTCTGCTGGTCTCTGAATTCCTTTCCTGCACTGATGGCCGCCTTTGCTATGATGGTAGTGTAGGTCCAGGCACCACTGGTTACTGTTTTCATGTAGGAACCATAGTGCCAGATGCCCACAGCTCATCTTTTCATCTTAGTTTTGCCACAGAAGGAGCATGTGTACTTGATGTGCTGACTTTTTCAATTTTCTTCATCATTTTCCTGAGGGAGACCCTGTAATGGGTGCTGTTATTTACCAACAGTTCTGACCTTCCTGGTGCATTGAGCCATGTCACCACAAATAAGGTCCATGTTCAGAGCCATTCAGTTGGATTTTGTTGAACAAAAAAATCCCAAAGTAACAGTGGCAAATTGATGTTCCAGAGTCAACTTTTTTCTCTCTGATAAAAGAAGTCCATGGGAAGACCATTCCTGGCTGGAATGGCAGTGTCGCAATTATTGGTGAGCTAAGGCTCTATTTATCTTCCTGTTCTTCCATCCTCAGGACTGGGCTTCCCATGGTACAGCGGGAGCTGCTGTAACCACATTCATATTCCAGGTCGAGGAGAGAGGAAGGGAAGAAAGTCAGGAGGGATTCACCTTCCAGCCATGTCAGCTTCCAGATGTGACATTTTGTTTACATCTTATTGGCCAGAATTTAGTCACATGTAGCTACTCAGGAAGCTGGGAGGTTTAGTCTTTTGACTGGGTGCCTTGCCTCTTGGAATAGAATCAGCTTCCCATTACTTAGGAAGAAAGGTTGTGGCATATGCACCCATAGTATTCTACTCTGTGTAGAGCATTGTTTGTAGGGGCAAGAGTAGAAGCAGAGAAATAAGTCAGGAAGATAGAAAACTATGGTATGGACTAAGGTAGGAGCCCTAGCAATGGAGGGATGTGGGCAGACTTAAGAGGCATTTTGGAGTAGAGTTCACAAAACTTAATGGTGGATTGGGTATGAGGAGTGAAGGAAAGAGAAGAATTGATCAGCTTGATGGACAGACAGTGATGTCTTTTATGAGGTGGAGAAGACTGGGGAGGAGACATTTGGGAGCAGTTGAAAAAAGTTGTTTGTAAGATACCTGTTGGACTTCTGAGAGGAGAAATCTGCGGAGACATTGGAATCTGGAGCTCATTTTTTCATTTCTCCCATAAGTCCCTCTATTGCATGCTGTCCTGCCCTTGAGAACCATTTGCTGTTCCTCAAACATGCCATGTTCTGTCTTGTGTCCGTGTCTTTGCACATACTTCTCTACTTCTCTCTCCTGTCTGGAGCATTTAGCTCCTGCCTTCTCCCCCTTACAAGCTACTCATTCATCCCTCTGTACTTGTCTTAGGCTCCCTTACTTTTGGAAAGCCTTCCTGATTCCTTGAGGCAGTCTAGGTATGTAGGGTGTGTCCGATGTGAATTATAATTAATAATTTATTAGACTGGCAGCTCATCGACTGGCATGTCTTACCCCAAGTTCTGTATTCATAATGAGGTTTTCTTGACTATCCTAGGTAGATTTACTGCCCCCCCCATTTCTTACGAGAACCTTCAAGGAATATTTGTATATGTTGCAGTCTTTTGTGTGTTTTAATCCTCTACTCTAAGCTCCTAGAGGGCAGGGACAAGATCTTCTCTTCGTGGCTTTATGATGCCAGGGATGAAGCTTGCTTTTAGAAGTTCCATGTCACATTTAAGAAAAATCTTCCATCACTGCCTTTCTTTTTCTTTTGTGGTAAAAAACATGTAAAACATACCATCTTAACCATTTTATTTTGTTTTATTTATTTTTTAAGATTTTATTTTAAATATTCTATACACCGGGTGTGGGGTTTGAACTTACAACCCTGAGATCAAAAGTTGCATGCGGGGTGCCTGGGTGGCTCAATTGGTTAAGTGTCTGCCTTTGTCTTGAGTTCAGCATTGGTCTCCTTCCTCAGTGGGGAGTCTTCTTCTCTCTTTGCCTGCCCCACCCCCTGCTTGTGCTCTCTCAGACAAATAAGATCTTAAAAAAAAAAAAAAAAAGTCCCATGCTCTACTGATTGAGCCAGCCGGGCCCCCTATCCTATCTTAACCATTTTATTTTATTTTATTTCTATTTTTTTAAGAGAAAATGAGAGTGAGTGGGGGCCAGGGGCAGAAGGAGAAGAAGGGAGAGTCTCATGTAGGCTCCACATCCAGTTCAAAGTCCAACACTGGGCAAGATCTCATGACCCAGAGATCAGGATCTGAGCCAAAATGGAGAGTCAGATACTTAATTGACTGAGCCACTCAGGTCCCCTGTCTAAACCATTTTAAAGTGTACAGTTCAGTAGGGTTAAGTGCATTTATATTTAATTATTGTGAAATGGATCTCCAGAACTTTTTCATCTGCACAACTGAAATTCCATACATCATTGCTTTTTAACGCAATTAACATTTTTGTTTATTTCAGGTGGTGTTTCGTTCTACGTCGGCTATGGTTTACATATTTATTCAGATGAGCTGTGAAATGTGGGATTTCGATATTTATGGTACTGTTCCTAAGTGCTGGTTGTAGCTGCCATTGGGTTGACATTTCTGGTTTCTCCCAAGTTGGTATCATTTTACAGTAAGCTATTGACATTCTCCAAAAATCTGTCCTGAGATCTTTACAAATCATTAAATGCCAAAATAAACAAATTGAAAGGAAATATTTTACATATTTATATTTATATGGTGAATTCCATGAAATGCTATAAAGTATTAATGGAAAATCTGACTTCTCAGATCTTTAATTATCCTGCAAGTATGGGTTGAAAAGACATAAAATCACTCTATGGCTAGGAACAAACTTTCTTTGATATCATTCATTTCTCTTCGTGTCACTCAGAACTCTCCATGTTTGTCTCATTTTTTTTTTTTAATTTAAAGATTTTATTTATTTATTTGACAGAGAGAGATCACAAGTAGGCAGAGGCAGACAGAGAGAGAGGGGGAAGCAGGCTCCCTGCTGAGCAGAGAGCTCCATGTGGGGCTCGATCCCAGAACCCTAAGATCATGACCTGAGCCGAAGGCAGAGGCTTTAACCCGCTGAGCCACCCAGTTGCCTCTGTTTGTCTCATTTTATTAGAGTTATCATGTAATGAGTAGAGGGCAGTATAGCTGCTATGAGGTGTGGCTACTGTGTCCAATACACCAGCCCTATGGTACATGTATTTCAAATTTGTGTTTAGCAAAATTACAAATTAATTTCTTTTTAAAAACTTTTTATTTAAATTGAATTAATTAACATATAGTGTATTATTAGTTTCAGAGGTGTGGTTCAGTGATTCATCAGTCTTATGTAACACGCAGTGCTCATTATATCACATGCCCTCCATAATGCCCATCACCCTATTACCCTATCCTCCCAAACCCCTTCCTTCTAGCAACCCTAAGTTTATTTCCTGTAATTAAGAGTCTCTTATGGTTTGTCTTCCTCTCTGGTTTTGTCTTGTTTTATTTTTCCATCCCTTCCCCATGATCTTCTGTTTTGTTTCTTAAATTTCACATATGAGTGAGATCATATGATAATTGTCTTTTTCTGATTGACTTATTTCATATAACATAATATTCTCTAGTTCCATCCATGTCTATAAACTAAACTCTTTTATGGGTCATCAAAGTCACTCAAGAACAGTAGGAACTGCAACTGATAATTCAGTGAATGCGCAGGGTCATCTAACCAACTTTAAGCATCATTGTGAGAATACTCACATTTGGAGATTAAGATGGTCCTCTCATTCTGAAGGTAACACTGCATTTTTCAGTCATCAAAGCATTTTCTTTTTTTTTTAAAGTTCTTTTTTTTTTTTTTTAATTTTTTATTTATTCGATAGACAGATCACAAGTAGGCAGAGAGGCAGGCAGAGAGAGAGGAGGAAGCAGGCTCCCTGCTGAGCAGAGAACCCGATGTGGGGCTCGATCCCAGGACCCTGAGATCATGACCTGAGCCGAAGGCAGCGGCTTAACCCACTGAGCCACCCAGGCGCCCCAATCAAAGCATTTTCAATCTTGGCTTTTACCTTAGAGCTACAGCTTCTTTTTTTTTTTTTTTTTTTTTTTTTTTTTTTTTTTTTTAAAGATTTTATTTATTTATTCGACAGAGAGAGATCACAAGTAGGCAGAGAGGAAGGCAGAGAGAGAGGACGAAGCAGGCTCCCTGCTGAGCAGAGAGCCCGATGCGGGACTCGATCCCAGGACCCTGAGATCATGACCTGAGCCGAAGGCAGCGGCTTAACCCACTGAGCCACCCAGGCGCCCAGAGCTACAGCTTCTTACTAAGTTAGGCAAATATTAAATTTGGCTCTGTGGGAAGTCTAGATTGAAGCTACTTTTATACACCTGACTTTTATAATCTTGTTTTAAGATATAGCAGAACCCACCTTGTCTTTGGTCCCATTCCTGCTACTTTACTGAGAGCAGATACTGTAAACAAGAAATAAAGATAATCTTCACCCTCTTCTCATTGTTGCTTTTCAGGGGATCTGTATTTTGAGAAAGCTGTGAATGGTTTCCTTGCTGATCTCTTTACCAAGTGGAAGGTATGTTTCTTACACACTAAATTTCATTGCATAAACATTACTATTGCGGATTTTAGAAATACACCATTTTTATTAAGCTACCTTTGGATTTTTAAATTTAATTTTATTTATTTATTTGACAGACAGAGATTACAAGTAGGCAGAGAGGCAGGCTGAGAGAGGAGGAAGCAGGCTCCCTGCAGAGAGCCCGATGTGGGGCTTGATCCGAGGACCCTGAGACCACGACCTGAGCCAAAGGCAGAGGCTTAACCCACTGAGCCACCTAGGTACCCCAAACTACCTTTAATTAAAGTTATCATAGCTAAAGCCTAAATTAATAAAACTCTAGATTTACATTACTTTAACTACCTCGACATGATAAAGTATTTGTGAGAAACCCATAGGTGACATCAGATTTAATGGTGAAAGACTAAAAACTTTCCCCTTTAAGATTTAGGAATATTAGGGTGCCTAGGTGGCTCAGTTGGTTAGGCATCTGCCTTTGGCTCAGGTCATGATTCTGGGATCGAGTCCTGCATTGGCTTCCCAGCTCCACGGGGATTCTGCTTCTCCTTCTGACCTTCTCCCCTCTTATGCTGTCTCTCACTTTCTCTCTCTCTCTCAAATAATAAATAAAATCTTAAAAAAAAAAAAGATTTAGGAACACAGTAAGGATGCCTGCCTTCATCATTAGTATTCAGTGTTGTACCAGAGGTTCTAACTGCAGCAATTAGGCAAGAAAATGAAGTAGAATGCACCCTTATTGGAAAAGAAGAAGTAAAACTACCTCTATTCACAGATGAACTCTTATATGTAGGAAATCCTAAAAAATCTACAAAAAAAACTATTAGGACTAATGTAAATGGATTCAGCAAAGTTCAGGGTACAAAATTAACACACACCATCATTTGTGTTTCATAGGCAATGAATAGTTTGAATAGGAAATATAAAAACATAGAATTAAGTTTTAAAAAGAGAATTAAATTAAAAACAATTCCATTTACAAGAGCATCAGAGAGAATCAAATACTTTGGCGTAATTTAGCCAAGGAGGTACACGATTCGTATACTAAAATCTACAAAATTAGCTGAGATAGATTAATAAGGATCTTAAAAATGAAAAACAACCCATGAGAATAGATTGGGAAACTTAATAAGTGTTAAAGTGGCAGTACTACTCAAAGCAAACTATAGTTCAGGGCACCTGGGTGGCTCAGTTGGTTGGGCGACTGCCTTTGGCTTAGGTCATGATCCCAGAGTCCTGGGATTGAGTCCCACATCAGGCTCCCAGCTCCAAGGGGAGTCTTCTTCTCCCTCTGACCTTCTTCCCTCTCATGCTCTCTCTCACTCTCTCTTGCTCTCTCAAATAAATAAATAAAATCTTAAACAAACAAACTATGGCTCAGTCCCTATCAAAATCCCTGTGGCCTTTTTCTTTGCAGAAACAGAAAAGCTAATTCTAAAATTTATATGCAATTGCAAGGGATCCTGCATAGTCAAAACAACCTTGAGGAAGAGCAACAAAGTTGGAAAACTCTTACTTCCTAATTTCAAAACTTACTACAAAGTTAAAGTAGTAAAAACAGCATGGTACTGGCATAAAGATAAATGATATAAGTCAATGGAATAGAATTGAGAGTATAGAAATCAATCCATACATTTATGATCAATTGATTTTAGACAAAGATATGAAGTCCATTCAATGAGGGAAAGAATAGTCTCTACAACAAATGATTTTGAGCCAGATATCCATATGCAAAAGAATGAATTTAGACTCTCACTACACATCCATATTTAAAACTTAACTCAAATTAGGGTTCCTGGGTGTCTCAGTTGGTTAAGCATCTGACTCGTGATTTTGGCTCAGGTCATAACCTCAGGCTTGTAAGATCAAAGCCCTGTTTCGGGCTCCCTGTTCAGCAGGGAGTCCTCCTCTCTCCCTTTCCTCCCCTCGCTCGAGTGCTCTCTTTCTCTCTCTAAAATAAATAAATACATCTTTAAAAAAATTAACTCAAGGTGGATCAAAGACTTAAATAGGAGAACAATTTATATGTTATAAATGTTATATATGATTTATATGTTATTATATGTTATTATGTCTGAGGTTATATTATGTAGTGGGAAAGAACATGGAGTTTGGTTAAAGTCTGACTGGGTTTAAAATTATGGTTCTACTTTGATTCTATTTTTTATCTTGGAGAAGTAGTTAGTTTCCTGGGCCTCTATTCTCTTTTCTGCAAAATGGAGTTGATAGTAGTTCCTGCCTCACAAGGTGTTTTTTTTTGTTTTTTTTTTTTTTAATTTATTTGACAGAGTGAGATCACAAGTAGACAGAGAGGCAGGCAGAGAGAGAGAGGGAAGCAGGCTCCCTGCTGAGCAGAGAGCCCGATGCAGGACTTGATCCCAGGACCCCAAGATCATGACCTGAGCTGAAGGCAGTGGCTTAACCCACTGAGCCACCCAGGCGCCCTCTCACAAGGTGTTTTAAAGCATCTATACATAGTATGGTCTCAGTAGGATCCTGGTCTCAACTGAATCTAAGTCCCATCTTCCTCAGCAACACCGAAGCAATATCCTTCAGCTGTGAAGTGTATAGACGTAGAAGTACAATGCTTGCCCCCAGAGAACTTACAGATCTGCTGGGAGCTTGCATCTGTGTATTTGAAGCAATAGCAAACTGTATGTTTTAGGGGTTGAAACTTTATTTACTTTTGAATTTGGGCCTGGAAGGCCGAGGAAGGTTTGGATGTTGGAAAGGAAGATGGAGAGGGTGTGTCAGATGAACAGTTCGAGCAAACGGATGTAGACAGGTGTGAGAGTGGGGAGTGGTCTAGGCAACTTCATAGAGGGTTTATATGAGGTATAATTAAGTAATGAGGTGGATTAGAAAGATAGGGTCACATTGAGCCAGGTAGTTTTGGACTTGAAGTATGGGAACTATTACAGGTTCTCAACCAAGACATCACTGTGATCTAAGCCAGGGAGAATTTGAGGAAAGAAGAGTCCAGTGGCCAGGAGCAGTTTGGTGAAGGGACACACTGAAATTAAGCAGACCAGCCAGGAGGCTTCTGCAGTCATGTGGCTTAACCATGATCAGGCCTTGGTGTCTGCCAGAGTACTGAGCCTAAAGCTTGGGGTGGGCTGAATAATGGTTACCTTGGACCTCATAATGGCCATTTCATTATTGGGTCTGTGAAAACCTTCATTTCAGGTCTGGCTCAGTCGTGTCTTAGATGTGGACTAACCCAAGATTCTGTAAGTGGATATGTGATTAGCTATAGGGGCAGAATTTGGCATAGGCCCAGTCATTAGTTTACAGGATTTTGTTCTTAGGATTTGTTTATTTTTTTAAAGATTTTATTTATTTATTTATTTTTCTTTGGCAGAGAGGGAGAGAGAGAGAGTAGGGAGGGCAGAGGGAGAAGCAGACTCCCCGCCGAGCAGGGAGACCGATGCAGGGCTCCATCCCAGGACTGGCATCATGACCTGAGCTATATCATTAAATCAGGAGTTGAGTTTGGAGCACTGGGTTGGCTCAGTCAGTTAACTGCTTAACTGACTGAGCCAACCAGGCACCCCATGAATTTGTTCATTTTTTAAATTCAAGAACTTGTTTTTTTTTTTTTTTTAATATTTAAAGATTTAAATTTCTTTATTGTTTGACAGAGTAGGCAGAGAGGCAGGCAGAGAGAGAGAGGGAAACAGGCTCCCCACTGAGCAGAGAACCCGATGAGGGGCTTGATCCCAGGACCCTGAGATCATGACCTGGGCCAAAGGCACAGGCTTAACCCACTGAGCCACCCAGGCGCCCCTTGGTTTTATTTTTTTTTAAGACCTTTATTTCTTTGTGATAAAGAATGTGAGAGAGAAAGGGAGCACGAGTTGGGGAACGGCAAAGGCAGCGGGAGAAGCAGACCAGGAGCCCAGTGTGGGACTCCATCCCAGTGCCTGGGATCATAACCTGAGCTGAAGGCAGATGCTTAATGCCTGAACCACCCAGGTGCTCAAGAACTTGGTTTTAAAGCAGGAGCTTGAAAATGAATTGACTTTACATAACCACTCTGTATTGATTTAATGATTTTAGTGAAGGTTGTTTATTCCTCTTGTCTAATAACTTAAAAGTTAGCACTGTGGACAGAAGGATTGAGCATGAGAGTTCATGAATTCATTTCAGAGCCCAAAATATAGTAGTGGTGGGAGTAATAGTAGTAGTCTGAGTTAACATTTATTGAATATTTTGACATAGCAGGTATCTTGATAAGTGTTTTATCCACATTATCTCACTAAACTCTTGCCACTATTTTACAGGTAGGGAAAGTACAGCTCAAAGAGGCTGGGTAATTTGCTCATGATCAACAGCATGTAAAAGCAGAATGAGGATTCTAATTGGTGCCTTCCATTCACCCAGAGGTAGCCTGAGATCATAACCTCTGTGCTATCCTGTCTGTATTATTATAGTCCCAGGTCATGTTGCCTGTCATATATTATCCCCGTCATCACATGAGTTGAGAGGCTCATATGGCCACACCAGCCCACTGTAAGGCATTTTTTTCTGTATATCACTTACCAAAATCAGATAAATCAGGAGTTGAGTTTGGAGCACTGGGTATCCAATAAATTTGTTGGTGGCTAATGAAGATGTGCTCTTTCCTAGCACTCTGCTCTGGGTACTGTGGCTTGTATTTAGGAATTTCTGTCCACTTGAGGTATATCCATGGGGGTATATAAGGTGGATCATGGTAAATGGTGAATTGTGTAGTCAGTGAGTGTGGTCAGTTAGAGATGGGTCATTGTAAGCTCTCCTCTTTGAAGATTGGGAGGAACTAAAACTGGGCTTGCTGGTTCACTGGTGCAAGCCAAATTTCATGCCATCTGTGAACAGCCTATTTCCAGAACATTGATCTCCAGACTCTGTGGAAATGTATTCTCACCAAAACCCGTCCCCATCCAAAGGTACTTCATTGCCTTGGCTTCGACTCCTGCATCTCAAGTAGTCCCAAGTCTCATCTTTATGGCAGTGGTAGGATGTTGGGATGTGTTTGATTCTCACATCTACCACCATGGGTTTTATTCTTGTTTCCTAAGCTACTTTTCTGAAGAAATTTTAAAAACACCATGAAACAGGTACAGATACCATAATCCTTTGACACTGGGCTAATCTAGTTCATGCCAAATCAAGAGCTGGGAGATAGTAACCCATACTTATTGGCAATTTGCTGTTTTTAAGCACTTTTTGCACTTCTGGAACAATTGGTAATTTGCCCAAGGTCATGTGGTGGTAAATTTCAGAGCCAGGACTCAGTGCAGATCTTCTCACTCCAGCAGTGCTGTGTTCACTGCATTATGCAGCCTCAGTTATGTGATATCATCTAATACAGTGTGCTACCACTGAGCCTCCTAAAATTGAGACTATTATGTTCATGCAGGCTCCTTCATTGTGAAGTAAACGAAATAAATGTAAGCCTTTTTTTCTCTACTCATTCTAGGAGAAAAACTGTAGTCATGAAGTTACAGTGGTCCTATTTTCTAGAACTTTCTATGATGCAAAATCTCTTGGTAAGTTTTTCTCCTCTAGTTTTTTTTTTGTTAAGCTTCCCACCCATTCCTTACATCTTTCCCTTCACAATGCTCATCTTTCATACTTTTTCTGTTATGAGCCCAGGGTAAAATAGAAAATCTTATAGTCTATTAGTGGATGCCGAGGGTCTGCAGGCTGTGATTAGCCAACTTGATATATAATTTTATTCACTCATTTATTTTGGTGATGCAAATTTTCAACCCAGAAGAGGGAGCAGAGAAACTGAATTTCTCTTTTCACTTTGATTTATATGTGTTGTTTCTCTTTTTCAGATGAATTTCCTGAAATAAACCGAGCCTCAATTCGACAGGATCACAAGGGACGGTACTATGAAGACTTTTATAAGTATGTTTGAGTGGTTTGCTGTGCCTTTTTTTTTTTTTAAAGGATATTTTAAAGATTTTATTTATTTATTTGTCAGAGAGAGAGAGAGAGAGAGAGCGAGCACAGGCAGACAGAATGGCAGGCAGAGGCAGAGGGAGAAGCAGGCTCCCTGCCGAGTAAGGAGCCCAATGTGGTACTCGATCCCAGGACGCTGGGATCATGACCTGAGCTGAAGGCAGCTGCTTAACCCACTGCGCCACCCAGGCGTCCCTGCTGTGCCTTTTTAAAAAAAGATTTTATTTATTTTATTGAGATAGAAAAGAGAGGGGGGATTGGTGGGGGGGGCAGAGGGAAAGGTAAAAGTAGGTTCCCCACTGAGCAGGGTGGCTGATGTGGGGATTGATCCCGGGACCCTGAGCCAAAGGCAGATGCTTAACCGACTAAGCCACCCAGGTGCCCTCTATGCTCTGTTTGTTTGTTTGGTTGGTTATTTCTTTCCTAACTTAAAAAAAAGTTAACCTTTTCATTTTGGAATAATTCTGGGTTTATAGAGAAGTTACAAAGATAGCCCAGAGAGAGAGTTCCCATATACCCTTTACCCATTAACATTAACATTAACATACCCCTGTTAACATTTCATAACCAAAGTCCATTTGTCAAAACTGCAAGATTAGCCCTGGTGTATTACTATTAACTAAATTTCAGATGGTTTTCAGATTTCATTAGTTTTTCTACTTTATGTTCCAGGATCTAATCCAGGATACCACACTGCATTTATTTATTTATTTATTTATTTATTTTTAATTTTTTTTTTTTTTAAAGATTTTATTTATTTATTTGACAGACAGAGGTCACAGAGCAGAGGCAGAGAGAGAGGAGGAAGCAGGCTCCCTGCTGAGCAGACAGCCCGATGTGGGGCTTGATCCCAGGACCCTGGGATCATGACCTGAGCTGAAGGCAGAGGCTTTAACCCACTGAGCCACCCAGGCGCCCCACCACACTGCATTTAGACTTTACAAACTTTGTACTGTGAAAACTGTCAAACTCCCAGAAAAAAAGAATAAATAATGTAATGAATTCACATACTCAACAGCTAGATTGAACAGTTATTATTATGCCATATTTGCTTCCTCTGTTTTATTTGTTTCTTTATTTTGCTTCATCTTGTTTTTTCGGCTAGCTTTTATTTTAGCATAAATTGCATATGCAGCCTCAGTTATGTGATATCATCATTAGCATAAATTGCATAAATTGACATTTTTGTTTTTTGGTATATCTAAAAAATAAGGGCATTTTTACATATAACCACAATGTCATGGCTATGTTGAACAAAGTTAATTCTAATATCTAATATCTAATATATATTCAGATGTCATTAATTATCTCTGAAATAATTTATGTTTGATTTGCTTGTTAAGTCTAAATCTAAAGCGGTTTCACCCTTCCTTTTTGCCCCCAAACATTTGATGTGTTGAAGAATCTCAGTTGTACTGTGTGCTTCCCCAACTTCAATGTGCAGGTGAATCATTCCAGGGGATCATGCCGATTCCATTAAGTTCAGGAGTCCTGGGGTGGGTCTGAGATTCTGCTCAGTCTAGCTAGCTCCTTTGCTTGCGTAGGTTGGTTTTTGTATCCCGTTTTGAGTAGGGAGGCTGTAGAAGACCCCTTCTGGATTGGTCTAAGTGCATCCTTATGGTGGTGTAGGTTTATTTTCTGTAAACCAGAGGCTCCACTGGGGCAATTTCCTTGCCACCTCTACTTACCCAGCACATTTGGCACTGTTGAGAGATTTTTTTTTTTTTTTTTTTTAAATCGTCAAAATAGTGTGCGGGAGGTAAGAAGGGGAAGTTATACAACTGATATCTCCTGGAGAGGCCAGGGATGCTACTAAGTGTCCTACAGTGTGCATAGGACAGCCTGCACAGCAAAGTTACTTAGCCCACGAGACCAGTGGTGCTGAGGTTGAGAAGCCCTCTGGAAAGACTTGACTGGACCTTTTTAGTTAAGACTTACCCTCTTTGCTGATGCCCTGTACTTCTCATTCCATCAGCACAGAATTCAGATCAGTCCAGATGTCCTGAAGTGCCTCTGAATAAGGAGGCGCTTTGTGAGATGGTAGAAGCATAGCAGATACAGTCGGATGGGGATTGCTTAATGGGCTGGAGCTAAAGGGCTTTGATCTTTTATTTTTTATTTATTCATTTTAAAAAAATATTTATTTATTTATTTGACAGACAGAGATCACAAGTAGGCAGAGAAGCAGGCAGAGAGAGCTGAGCAGAGAGCCCAATGTGGGGATTGATCCTAGGACCCAGGGATCATGAGCTGAGCTGAAGGCAGAGGCTTTAACCCACTGAGCCACCCAGGTGCCCCGGCTTTGATCTTTTAAATTCTCAGATCCTTGGAGAAGTTTATCACATGACTGTTGACACTTCAGGTGGATGATAGAATAGATCTCGAGGCTTTAGAAAGCCTTTCACTTTGTAGAGTTTAAATGGATTGTTTTATTTTTGCCTGAGGTAACAAGATTTTTTTTTTAAGACTTTATTTATTTATCTGACAGAAAGAGAGAGCTAGCAGAAGCAGGAGGAGCAACAGGCAGAGGGAAGAGGGAGAAGCAGGCTCCCCACCAAGCAGAGAGAACCCTATGCGGGGCAATCCCAGGACTCTGGGATCATGACCTGAGCCAAAGGCAGATGCTCAACTGACTGAGCCACCCAGGCGCCTCCCAAAAATTTATGTTTAAATAAAAAGGAACTCTTTTGATACGAAACGTGTTTCCTCACCTTACTACACTTGTTAAAGCCAATAGAGACTGCTTCTCTCAAGCACATGACTCTGTTACTGGTTCATTCTTGCTGCCTCAGACTATTTATTTCCTTCTGTAACTGAGAGGAGGAACCCTTTGCTCATTTCCCTTACCATCTCAGACTGGGAAATCAATGTCTCTCTCTTTTGCAGAAACAGTTTACTATGTGGATTTAGTTTTTGTCTCAGATGTCCATTCTTCTCCCCTACCCCCAGCCTGGAACCTTTAACATTTCTTTGTAGCTAGTTCCTTCCTAAGTCCCAAGCCAGCACCAAATGCCAATTTGTAGAGTATTCCCCCCTTCCCGCCCCATTCTCAACTTTGTCGTAACATTCCTAAAGAAGAAATTTTTTATTCTTTTACAACTGTGTGTGTGTGTATATATAGGTATAGGTATATGTATATATGTATGTGTATATTATAATGTATATGTGTGTATATATATATATACACACACACACATATTATCATTTGTATTCTGGACTTACTATGTGTATGTATATGTGTGTGTATATATATATACACACATAGTTATATTTTATTTTATTTTTTTAAAGATTTTATTTATTTATTTGACAGAGAGAGATCACAGTAGACAGAGAGGCAGGCAGAGAAAGAGAGAGGGAAGCGGGGGAGCCCGAACACATAGTTATATTTTAAACTGTGGTTGCGGATAAGCCCCAAAGAATGACAGAAGTTACGGACACTCTCTAGGCAGTTTTTTGGGCAACCTTTTAAAATTTCTATCTCAAAAAATTTTAAGTTATGAGAAAGTGGAAGGAGGAATATAATGAATATCTGTATACTTTTCACCAGATTTATCAATTATTAACATTTAATAGACACATGATTATCTTATACTTCATTATTTATCTCCTTAGAGCAAGGACACATGATTATCTTATACTTCATTATTTATCTCCTTAGAGCAAGGACATTGTAACAGTGCTAATTGTCCTAATATTCCTTCTTGAGATGCTTTTCCTGATCCAGATTTCTTTCTAGGATCAGCTTAGGTAATTTCTTTCTAAGATTAGCTTAGGTAATTTTGTTTGTTTTTATAGTATGTTACTGTGAAAATTTTCAAACAGAGAGACAAATTGATTGAATTGTATAGTGAACACTCATATACCTACCACCTGGGTTCTATAATTAACATTTTGCTGTACTGTTGACCCTTGAACACATGAGTTTGAACTATATGTCATATATGTGGATTTTTTCGACAGACACAATACAGTATGTAAAGGTATTTTCCTTATGATTTCTTTTTAAGATTTATTTATTTGAGAGAGAGGGAGCACTGATGCATGTGAGCAGGGGGAAAGGCAGAGGAAGGGACAGAGAGAGAGAATCTCTCTCTCTGCTGAGCACAGAGTAGGACACAGGGCTCTATCCCACAACCCTGAGATCATGACCTGAGCTGAAATTGAGTCAGACGCTCAACTGACAGAGCCACCTAGGTGCCCCCGTTTATGAGTTTCTTTTTTTTTTTTTTTTTTTTTTTTTTTAAAGATTTATTTATTTGTCAGAGAGAGAGCGAGCGAGAGCGAGCACAGGCAGACACAGTGGAAGGCAGAGTCAGAGGGAGAAGCAGGCTCCCTGCGGAGCAAGGAGCCCGATGTGGGACTCGATCCCAGGACGCTGGGATCATGACCTGAGCCGAAGGCAGCTGCTTAACCAACTGAGCCACTCAGGCATCCCTATGAGTTTCTTAATAACGCTTTATTTTGTCCAGCTTATTTTATTGTGAGACTATAGTATAAATTATCTATAACATCTATAACATACAAAATACATTAATGGACTATGTTATCAGTGAGGCTTCTGGTCAGCAGTCAGCTATTAGTAGTTAAGTTTTTGGAGAGTCAAAACATACACACATTTTCAGTTGCACAGGGCAGGGGCGTTAGTGCCTCCAACCTCCATGTTGTTCAAAAGTCAACTCTATTTCCTTTATCACTTACCAGATTACCTTTTTCTGTCATTTAAGAAATAATGCATCTTCATTGTAGAAATTATGAAAAATCTATAGAGGAGCACAAGATAGAATATAAGAGTGGCTCCACTCTCTTATTGAGATGGTAATAAGATGATAATAGTTATCATTTGTATTTTGGACTTACTATATATAGGACACTTGCTAAGCACTTTAGTTATCTTGATTTCATTTAAATATCATAGCATTCCTTGTGATGGTTGCTGTTATCCCATTTTACAGATGCAGAAACTTGGACACAGAGTTTAAGTAACATATCCAAAGTCCATGGAAGATTAAGTGATGGAGTATGCACTTGATGCAGGCAGTGTGGTTCAGAGTCTGTGCTTTTTTTTTTTTTTTTTTTTAAAGATTTTATTTATTTATTTGACAGAGAGAGATCACAAATAGGCAGAGAGACAGACAAAGAGAGAGATGAGGAGAAGCAGGCTCCCTGCCGAGCAGAGAGCCCCATGCGGGACTCGATCCCAGGCCCCTGGGATCATGACCTGAGCTGAAGGCAGAGGCTTAACCCACTGAGCCACCCAGGCACCCCGAGTCTGTGCTTTTGACCAGTGTATTCTTTTTTTTTTTTTTAAAGATTTTATTTATTTATTTGACAGAGAGAGATCACAAGTAGGCAGAGAGGCAGGCAGAGAGAGAGAGAGGGGAAGGGAAGCAGGCTCCCTGCTGAGCAGAGAGCCCTATGCGGGACTCGATCCCAGGACCCTGAGATCGTGACCTGAGCCGAAGGCAGCGGCTTAACCCACTGAGCCACCCAGGCGCCCCATTGACCAGTGTATTCTTCAACCCCATACTGATCATACTTTAAATTATTTGTCGATTTTCTTTTGGGTCCTGTATTATAATGGGCCATTTCTTCCCCCAATGTCACCATTTATATCTTCATGCTGTTAAATTCATCATATCACTTCAGTGGATCCTAGAACTTTTTTATTTGATTTTTTTTTAAAAGATTTTATTTTTCAGTAATCTCTACATGTAACATGGGGTTTGAACTCATGACCCTGAGGTCAAGAGTTCTATGCTCTTCCAATTGAGCCAGCTGATTCCTGGAACCTGAGAACCTCTTTTGGCCTAAGAATATATGAAGTTATTTCTACATAATGAATATGAATGAGTATGAATTCACTTGAGGATAATTATGGACATATTAAAACATATTGTAGAAAGCATGAATGAGTTACAAGTATAGATTTACATATGTAAATATATCATTAATATATCATTATACATCATCATAAATATATCATTAAGATAATATATCATTAATATATTAAAATTTCCTCACATTATTAAAAAATCAGCCCCAACATTTTTTTTTTAAGGTTTTATTTATTTATTTGACAGAGATCACAAGGAGGCAGAGAGGCAGGCAGAGAGAGAGAGAGGAGGAAGCAGGCTCCATGCTGAGCAGAGAGCCCCTTATGGGGCTCCATCCCAGGACCCTGGGACCATACCCTGAGCTGAAGGCAGAGGCTTAACCCACTGAGCCACCCAGGTGCCCCAGCCCCAACATTTTTTAAATTAAAAGAAGCTTTGTTTATATTTTTCTTACTATAAAAACAATACAGATTTATTTTTAGGAAAATCATGAAATATAGTTAGGTACAGGGTAATACAATATAGGACACCCTCAATTCCACTTCCCAGGTGCAGTCATCATCACTTGGGTGTATCAAACCCTGTTCTTTGTTTATAGAGACAGAGTAGTTTTCACAGAGATGTGGTCACAGACTCCCCTGCCTTTTTTTTTTTTTTTTAATTAATTTATTTATTTTCAGAAAAACAGTATTCATTATTTTTTCACCACACCCAGTGCTCCATGCAATCCGTGCTCTCTATAATACCCACCACCTGGTACCCCAACCTCCCACCCCCCACTCCCCTGCTTTTTTCACATGATGTTTTAAACGAGCATTTTCTTTTTTTTTTTTTAAATAGATTTTATTTATTTTATTTGACAGAGAGAGATGACAAGCAGGCAGAGAGGCAGGCAGAGACAGAGTGGGAAACAGGCTCCCTGCTGAGCAGAGAGCCCGATGTGGGGCTCGATCCCAGGACACTGAGATCATGACCTGAGCCGAAGGCAGCGGCTTAATCCACTGAGCCACCCAGGCGCCCCACGAGCATTTTCTTTTTAAGATTTTATTTATTTGACAGACAGCGAGAGAGAGGGAACACAAGCAGGAGGAGTGGGAGAGGGAGAAGCAGGCTTCCTGCTGAGCAGGGAGCCTGATGTGGGGCTCAATCCCAGGATGCTAGGATCATGACCTGAGCTGAAGGCAGATGCTTAACAACTGAGCCACCCAGGCACCCCAAAACCAGCATTTTCCACTAACTTCATCACAAATGCCATTCCATGTCAAATACTGTTTCCACAGCATCATTTTTATTGCTCTGTAGACATTTCATTTGATTGCTAGCATTTATTGAACACAAGTAATTTTCAACTTTCCACTACTGTCAGAAGTTCTACCAGTAAATGGTCTTACAGTGTGTAAGCATCAGCTTAGTTATAACCTTAGCATAACCTTAAGCATAAACAGGATAAGTTCCCAGAAACCGAGTTATTGGGTCAAAGATATTCTGTTTCTGTTAAGGCTTTTTATTGGTGTTGCCAAATTGCCCTGCAAAACCACGGAAGTTAAAAAAAAAAATCTGTTTTCCCAGTAGTTATGTTATTTCTCTGTCCTTTCCAACACTGAATACTATTTTCTTTCTTCACAGTTAGAGTGGAAGAACAGTTACCTCACTAAGTCTTAATAATCATTTCTTTTAATACCAAGAGTAAATATTTTCTCATGCTGATTGGCCTTTGTATTTCTCTTTTGCAAATTGTATATTCATCTTCTTAGCTAATTTTTTCATCTTTTTTGTTTTTTGTCTTATCCCTGGTTTGACTTTGTAATCCAGAGGGAAGTACTTTTAATACTGTGGTATGTTTCTCTAGATCTTTTTCTCTTTGGCCCATTTTATTTTATTTTTTAAATATTTTAGTTTATTTTTTAAGTAATGTCTACACTGAGTGTGGGGCTTAAACCTATAATCCTGAGATCAAGAGTTGCATGGTCCACTGACTGAGCCAGCCAGGTACTCCTGTTTAGCCTGTTTTAAAATTGGATGATTTTTTTGGCTTGCTTTTTTTTTTTTTTTTTTTTTTTAAAGGTTTTATTTATTTATTTGACAGAGAGAAATCACAAGTATACAGAGAGGCAGGCAGAGAGAGAGGAAGGGAAGCAGGCTCCCTGCTGAGCAGAGAGCCCGATACGGGACTCGATCCCAGGACCCTGAGATCATGACCCGAGCCAAAGGCAGCGGCTTAACCCACTGAGCCACCCAGGCGCCCCTGGCTTGCTTTGTTTTTAATAAAATCAAATATACTTGGGTGAGAATAGCATTGTGAACCTCCATTACTCATATTAAATGGCTATCAAAGAGGATTTCATTTTTGATAGTTATATATCTATTGTAGCCTGAAATTTTATCATATCATATGATATCTTTATTGTTAGATATTTAATCTTTTTCTAATTTTTATTTATTTATTAAAGATTTTATTTCTTTATTTGACAGAGGGAGAGAGAGCACAAGTAGGCAGAGTGGCAGGCAGAGGGAGAGGGAGAAGCAGGCTCTCCGCTGAGCAGGGAGCCTGACTTGGGGCTCTGTCCCAGGACCCTGGAATCATGACCTGAGCCGAAGGTAGCTGCTTAACTGACTAAGCCACCCAGGCACCCCTCTCATTTTTAAAAAGATTTATTTATTTCCTTGAAAGAGAGAATGAGCAGGAGGGGCAGAGGGAGAGGGAATCTCAAGTAGACGATGCTGAGTGCAGGGCCCAACACGGGGCTCAATCTCACAACCCTGAGATCATGACGTGAGCCAAAACCAAGAGTTGGATGCCCAATCAACTGCACCACCCAGGCACCCCAGTCTTTTTCTAATTTTTAAATTAATCAATGTCCACTGTGATATACAGGTATGTAGTTATACATTACTGAATGTTTCTTGCTTTTTTTTTTAAGATTTTTAAAAAAGATTTTATTTATTTATTTGATAGACGGAGATCACAAGTAGGCAGAGAGGCAAGCAGAGAGCGGGGGGAGGCGGGCTCCCTGTTGAGCAGAGATCCCAATGAGGGGCTTGATCCTAGGACCCTGGGATCATGGCCTGAGCCGAAGGCAGAGGCTTTAACCCACTGAGCCATCCAGGTGCCCCTATTTTAAAGATTATTTATTTATTTATTTGACAGAGAAATTACAAGTAGGCAGAAGAAGGCAGAGAGGCAGGCAGAGAGAGAGGGAGAAGCAGGCTCCCTGCTGAGCAGAGAGCCTGATGTGGGGCTTGATCCCAGGACCATGGGATCACGACCCGAGCTGAAGCCAGAGGCTTAATCCACTGAGCCACCCAGACTCCCCGCCTTTTTTTTTTTTTTTTTTTTTAAATTAAGACTTCTAATTTTTTTAGAGCAATTTTGGGTTCCCAGCAAAATTGAGAGAAGGTACAGGGATTTCCCAAAACTTTCTCTACCCACATCTACATAATGCCATTCTCATATTATCAACATCCTTTACCAGCGTGATGCCATTGTTAGAACTAATGAACCTACACAGATACACCATAATCACTGAAAATCCATAGTTTACCTTAGGACTCACTCTTGGTATTGTACTCTCTGTAGGCTTTGACAAATATTTAATGATATATCTCCATCATTATAGTATCTTGCAGAGTATTTTTACTGCCCTAAAAATCCTCAGTGTATCACTATTCATCCCTTCCTCCAAAGCCCTAATCCTTGGCAACCACTGATCTATTTAGAGTCTGTACAGTTTTGCCTTCTCCAGAAAGTCATGTAGTTGGAATCATACAGTATATAATCTTTTCAGATTGGCTTCTTTCACTTAGTAATATGCACTTAAGTTTCCTTCAAGTCTTGTCATGGCTCATTTCTTTTTAGCACTCAGTAGTATTCCATTGTCTGGATATACCACAATTTATTTATCCATTCATCTACTGAAGGACATCTTGGTTGCTTTCAAGCTTTGGCAGTTATAAATTAGGCTTCTATAAACATCTGTGTGTAGGTTTTTGTGTGGACCCAAGTTTTCATCTCCTTTAGGCAAATATGAAGGAGTTTGACTGCTAGATCATATGATGAGAGTGTGTTTAAGAAACCACCAAACTGTCTTCCAAAGTGGCTGCATTATTTTGCATTCCCACCAGCAAAGAATGACAGTTTCTGTTGCTCCACATCCTTACCAACATTTGGTGTTGTCAGTGTCCTGGATTTCAGCCATTCTGATAAGTATATAGTGGTCCCTTATTGTTGTTTTAATTTGCATTTCCCCATATGACATGATGTGGATCATCTTTTCATATACTTATTTGCCATGTGTGTATCATCTGAGGTGTCTTTTTAGGTGTTCTGCCTATTTTGAATTGGGTTGTTTGTTTCTTATTGTTGAGTTTTTTTTTTTTTTTTAAGATTTTTAAAATTTATCTGACAGCGATCACAAGTAGGCAGAGAGGCGGGCAGAGAGAGAGGAGGAAGCAGGCTCCCTGCTGAGCAGAGAGCCCAATGCGGACCTAGATCCCAGGTCCCTGGAATCATGACCTGAGCCAAAGGCAAAGGCTTTAACCCACTGAGCCACCCAGGCGCCCCTTACTGTTGAGTTTTAAGAGTTTTTTGTGTATTTTGGATGATAGTCCTTTATCAAATGTGTTTTTTGCCAGCATTTTCTTCTAGTCTGTGGCATGTCTTCTCATTCTTTTAACATTGTCTCAGAGCAGAAGTTTTTGTATTTTAATAAGATCTAGCTTATTAGTCTTTTTGTTTCATGGATTGTGGCTTTGGTGTTGAATCTAAAAAGTCATCATCCTACCCAGGGTTATCTAGGTTTTGTGGTATATTATCTTTTAGGAGTTTTATAGTTTTATTTTTTTTTTAAAGATTTTATTTATTTATTATTTGAGAGAGAGAGAGATTGATGAGTAAGAGGAGGGGCAGAGGGAGAAGCAGACTTCCTGTGGAGCAGGGAGCCCAATGTGGGACTCAATCCCAGGACCCTGGGACCATGACCTGAGCCGAAGGCAGATGCCCAACCAATTGGGCCACCCAGGTGTCCAATATAGTTCTACATTTTATATTTAGGTCCACAATCTACTTTGAGTTGGTTTTTAAAAAGTTTTCTGCCAAAACCCAGGATCAAAGCATATATTTTAGTTAATTTTTATGAAGAGTGTAACGTCTGTGTCTGGCTTGCTTGCTTGCTTTCTTTCTCTTTTTTTTGCATGTGGATGTCCAGTTGTTCCAGCACCATTTGTTGAAAAGAATATCTTTGTTCCATTGTGTTATCTTTGCTTCTTTGTCAAAGATCTATTGATATATTTTGGGGATTCTATTTCTAGGTCCTCAATTCTGTTCCATTAATCTGTTTGTCTACTATTTCACCAGTGCCACACTGTGTTTATTACTGTAGCTTCTTGAAGCTTCAAAGGTGTCCAACTTTGTTCTCTTTCAATATTGGGTTGGCTATTCTGGGTCCTGTGTGTTTCTTTTCTTTCTTTCTTTTTTTTTTTTTTTTTTTTAAAGATTTATTTATCTTAGAGGGTAAGAGCTGGGGAGATAGGGGCATAGGATGAGAGAGAGAGAGTTTTGTTTTGTTTTTTAAAGATTTTATTTATTTGAGAGAGAGCATGAGAGGGGAGAGGTCAGAGGGAGAAGCAGACTCCCCTCCGAGCAGGGATCCCGATGTGAGACTTGATCCCAGGACTCCAGGATGATGACCTGAGCCTAAGGCAGTTGCTTAACCAACTGAGCCACCCAGGTGCCAAGGGAGAGAGAGTCTTAAATGGACTCAGCACTGAGTGTAGAGCCCAACTTGAGATCATGACCTGATCCAAAACCAAGAGTCAGACACTAACTGACTCTGCTACCCGGATACTCCCTTTGTCTGCCTTCCTTCCTTCCTTCTTGCTCTCCCTCCCTCCCATTTTCCTCCCTCCCTCTATCCTTTCCTTTCTCTCCTCTCTTTCCTTCTCTCCTCCTCTCTTTTTAAAAAGATTTTATTTATTTATTTGAGAGAGATATCAAGAGAGAACATGTGCAGAGGCAGGGGAGAGGGAGAAAGAAGCAGGCTACCCACTGAGCGGGGAGCCCAATTCAGGGCTCCATCCCAGGACCCAGGATCATGACCTGAGCTGAAGGCAGATGCTTAACCAGCTGAGCCACCCGGGCACCCACTGCTGTGTGTTTCTTTAGGATAAGTTCCTAGCATTAAAATTGCTAGGTTAGGGGCACCTGGGTGGCTCAGTCAGTTAAGCTACTGCTCAGGTCATGATCCCAGGGTCCTGGGATGGAGCTCTGCATCAGGCTCCCTGCTCAGCTGGGAGCCTGCTTCTCCTCCCCTGCCACTCCCCCTGCTTGTATTCTCTGACTCTATCCCTCTGTCAAATAAATAGATAAATTAAATCTTTAAAAAAAAATAAAATTGCTAATTTAATGCAAATGTATGTATTTTCATTTAAATTTAAATTTTACTTCTTGTGGTACATTCACATGGTTCAGAAGGTCTATAGTAAATAGATTGCCACCTATCACTTCTTTCTTTCCTTTTTTTTTTTTTTTAATATTTTGTTTATTTATTTATTTGACAGACAGAGATCACAAGTAGGCTGAGAGGCAGGCAGAGAGAGGAGGAAGCAGGCTCCCCGCTGAGCAGAGAGCCCTATGCAGGGCTTGATCCCAGGACCCTGAGATCATGACCTGAGCCAAAGGCAGAGGCTTTAACCCACTGGGCCACCCTGGCACCCTTTTTTTTTTTTTTTAAAAATACTTTATTTTTAAGGAACACCTGGGTGGCTTAGTTGGTTAAGTATCTGCCTTCGGGTCAGGTCATGATCTCAGGTTCCTGGGATCAAGCCTTGAATTGGGATTCCTGCTCAGCTGCTCGGCACCTCTCTTTGTCTCTCAAATAAATAAATACAATAAAAAAAAAAAAAAAGATTTTATTTTTAAGTAATCTCCATGCCCAACGTAGAGCTCCAGCTTACAAACCTGAGGTCAAGAGTTGCAAGCTCTACTTACTGAGCCAGCTAGGTGCCCCATTTGTATTATTTATTTATTTAGATTTTATTTATTTATTTGAGAGAGAGAGAGCAGGAAAGCATGAGCAGGTGAGGGGCATAGGCTCCCTGCCAAGTAGGGAGCCTGATGTGGTGCTCGATCTTGGGACTCCAGGATCATGACCTGAGCTGCAGACAGACGCTTAACCGACTGAGCCGCCCAGGTGTCCATTCTTACTTGTTTTAAAAGATTTTATTTTTAAGTAATCTCTATGCCCAACATGAGGCTCAAACTCACAACCCTAGATCAAGAGTCTCATGCTCCACTGGGTGAGCCAGTGAGGCTCGCCCCAACCCATCCCTTTCTATTAATCTAGTTTCCTGTGCTCGCTTCGGCAGCACATATTCTATTAATCTAGTTTCCTGACCTAGACATGTTTATCGGATATATATGTAAAACATACATACAGTTATTTTCTTTTTTTTTTTAAGATATTTTTATTTATTTGTTTGACAGACAGAGATCGCAGGTAGGCAGAGAGAGAGAGAGGAGGAAGCAGGTCCCCCGCCGAGCAGAGAGCCCGATGTGGGCCTCGATCCCAGGACCCTGGGACCACGACCTGAGCCGAAGGTAGAGGCTTTAACCCACTTAGCCACCCAGGCGCCCCCAGATATTTTCATTTAGGGTTTTTATATATTCCCTAATTGTAATTCATTATGTGAAAATTTCATATTCCTACTCAATGCTAGGTATTAATACAATCTCAAGGCAGTTTTAAAATATATATTTTTTAAAGATTTTATTTATTTATTTGACAGAGAGAGAGATCACAAGCAGGCAGAGAGTCAGGCAGAGAGAAAGGGGGAAGCAGGCTCCCCGCCGAGCAGAGAGCCCGATGTGGGGCTCTATCCCAGAACCCTGAGATCATGACCTGAGCTGAAGGCAGCGGCTCAATCCACTGAGCCACCCAGGCGCTCCAAAATATTTTATTTTTGTTTTCAATCTGTGTGACTGTTTATGTGATTACATTCCTTTGTTAATGTTTGTTATGTGCATTTGACTTTAATACTTGTTATTATATGGTAAATTACCCTAACCTTGGGAATCCCATCTTCTCCTTTCCTTCAAAACCCTGTGAAGGACCTGATGTAAATAATAAGCTCTTCAGTATTTATGACAATATTCCTTTCAGAGTGGTGGTGCAGAATGAAAGGAGAGAAGAGTGGACTTCACTCCTTGTGACCATTAAAAAACTCTTCATCCAGTATCCAGTGTTGGTGCGACTGGAACAGGCAGGTACTGCATACATATGATAGGAGGTGCGGCAGGGAAAGGAGGATGGAGAGATGAAGGAGGGGAGGTGAAGAGGTTCATGCTTGCTTCCTTCCCAGTGCTGGGCATAGTTTCTGCTTCTGGTCGGGTTTCTATTTCTAGTTGCGTCCATTGTTCATTAGGTATGCAGTAAGTTCAGTAATGTTCCTACTACAGGGTTGGGCGGCCCTGTCCAACTACTTTCTGCTTGTTCTTTTAGAGTTCATCTTTCATGAGATACTTTTCCTTCTTGTGTTTTTTTGCTTCAGAGGGTTTTCCTCAAGGAGACAATTCTACCTCAGCACAAGGAAACTACCTAGAGGCCATCAATCTGTCATTCAATGGTGAGTAAGGACACTAGCCATGGTGAGCTGGCATCTTGTTTACCACATGGATATGAACTTCTTCTTTTTTTTTTTTTTTAATTTTATTTACTTACTTGACAGAAATCACAAGTAGGCAGAGAGGCAGGCAGAGAGAGAGAGGAGGAAGCAGGCTCCCCACTGAGCAGAGAGTCCAATGTTGGGCTCGATCCCAGGACCCTGAGATCATGATCTGAGCCAAAGGCAGAGGCTTTAACCCACTGAGCCACCCAGGCACCCAGGCTATGAACTTCTTTTTACTATCATCCAAAGACCTAGATCCAGTTGATAATCTCCCCACCCACTTACCTCAAAGATTAATTGAAAGCAATAACTTCTGATTGGATGGTTTTAATGGCCAACATTAAGCTTTTGGTTCTGCTGTTCTCATCTGCTTCTCATGGTAACCTGAGAGTAAAGAGCTGGAAGGAATCTTCCTTGGGCTGCTTTACTAAAACTGTGTTCTTGATATTTTCTACCTTATCCCTCAATTGCTTCTAGGGAATTAAAAAAAGATTTTTTTTTAAATTACAAAAGGAACTCATGTTTCTAGAATTCAAATAATCAGAGGTATATCAAGTAAAAAGGAAGATCTCTCCCCTCCCTCTACTGTCAGTTCCCTTCTAAGAGGGAACCTTGTTAACAGTGTGGTGTGATTTCTTCCAAAGGTTTGTTCCAGCATATATGTGTGAGGTGATACGCTTTGTTTCCAAATAACTGAAACCTACTGAATTGGTTTACACAAAAAGGGAAATTTACTCTCAGGATATAGAAACCTGGTGAGGCCACCAGGGAAGGCTTGAACATCATGCAGAAGAAGGTGGGGACCAAGGTGGCTCTAGGAACTGCAAGAGCAGGTATTCCTAGAACAGTGGTCAGCTCCCAGCTCTGCGGTCAGCTCTCTCCTCTCTGTCCAGAATTCCATGTTCCCAGCACAATCTCATTGGCCCAGCTCTGGTTAGGCATCCGTTGACACTGGCTAGTGGTGGAAGTGATGATGTGTGGTCACTTCACTGCATATAACCTGCCCATGGGTCTACACCCAGGTGTGCTGGGGATTCTAAAGCACAGGGTCTTGTGTTAGTCAGTCTTTTAGTCATATTGGAACATCTTTGGTTTTCTAAAGTCAGGATTGTATAGGACAGAAAGAAAAATTAACTTGCCAGATACACAAAGTCCACTCTTTTAAATATTGTCTTAGATTAATATTTGATTTTTATGAATTTCAATACAGACTCATTTATGGATTGTTTAAATTAATGACATAAAATTTGAGCATTTAATGCTGCAAAAGGCAAGTATTAGGCATCAGTGATGGAGTGTTAGCAAAGGCAAATGTGACATAGTCTTGTGTTCAAATAGTTCTTAACGTAGATGGGGAGAGGCAGATGTACACACGACTAACTAGAATTCAGGTGAGAATGTCGCTGCAAAGAAACATGGACAAAATACCCTGAGGGCACAGAGAGGCTCACCAGTGGCTGGTTTCTGAGAAGCTATAACCTCTTCATTTGAGAACTTTTGGTTTCTTTCAAGTGTTTGACAAGCACTACATCAACCGCAACTTTGACCGAACTGGGCAAATGTCTGTGGTGATCACGCCTGGGGTGGGTGTGTTTGAAGTGGACCGTCTACTCATGATCTTGACCAAGCAGCGGATGATAGATAATGGTAATGTTCCTTGGTTTGTGCTGTCTCTGAGTGTTTATAGCCTCACTTACCCGTAGAACTCTGAGCTTTCCCTGGTTCTGTGTGTCAGAGATCCTGGAGATGTGAACAGTGTTAGGGGACAAAAAAAGTTCCGTGGTCAAGTTGGTTTGGGAAGTGCTGGGTCATACACAGTTTAGGCAGATTCCCTAATTGCAGGTTTTAATATGTTAGTGTATCTTGTCTATCTCTAATGGTACTCAGGGTTTTGCAAATATAAATGACACTGGAGAACTCTTTTTGGGGGGATCGTTTCAAGGAACTGGTGTGCCATCAGTCTGCCTTGGGGAGGACCATCAGATCCTCTGATCCTGTCCTCCCTCCATGATGTGCCCTGCTACCCCAGCTTGTAACCCTGGCCTCATTAAATTTGTGCTTCAACAACAAGATGGAGGTGGAATGTAGATCCTGATTGCCAGTGAAGAAGCTCCATTAAATGATATGGATTGTTTTGCTTTTTTACTGAAATAACAAAGTTCCTGTTCCTTTCTGGCCTTGAAACTTGAGTAATGGGGCCTGGGTTGTCTTTTTGACCAATCATGATTTACAAAGCGGTCAAAGGCTAATTGTCAAGGATTTAATAATTGCAGGCTGTGATGGGACCTGGTAAAGAGGAAAGAGACAAAAACGCATCTATTTATTTCTCTGCTCTGTAGGCAAATAAGGTTATAAATCATAGGATGGGAAGTCAGCTTTGCCTCATACCCTGACCCGCTTAAATAGTATTGTTAATAGATTAGGACACTTATCTCTACTTTTCCCACCTCCACCCCAATCTCTTTTCGTCTTCTGTCTTTTTAGGAATTGGTGTGGACTTGGTATGCATGGGGGAGCAACCATTACATGCTGTCCCGTTGTTCAAGGTAATTCGATTTTGGAGTGCTTCCTAAACCAATTTCCTAGTACTAGGGTGGTCTTGAGAATACTGCTGAATAAGGGCGTCTGGGTGGCTCAGTTGTTAAGCATTTGCCTTTGGTTCAGGTCATGATCCCAGGGTCCTGGGATCAAGCCCCACATCTGGCTCCCTGCTTGGTGGGAAGTCTGCTTCTCCCTCTCCTATTCTACCTGCTCGTGTTCCCTCTCTCACTGTGTCTCACTCTGTCAAATAAATAAAATCTTGAAAACAATAAAAGAATGAATACTTCAGAACAGAAAAGTTGAAGTGAGTTGGGGGAAATTGGAGGGGGAAATGAACCATGAGATACAGTGGACTCGGAGAAACAAACTGAGGGTTTTGGAGGGGAGAGGCTTGGGGGGTTGGGTGAGCCTGGTGGTGGGTGTTAAGGAGGGCACGTATTGCATGGAGCATTGGCTGTGGTGCATAAACAGTGAATGCTGGAACACTGAAAAGAAATAAAATAGGGGCGCCTGGGTGGCTCAGTGGGTTAAGCCACTGCCTTCGGCTCAGGTCATGATCTCAGGTCCTGTGATCGAGTCCCGCATCGGGCTCTCTGCTCAGCAGGGAGCCTGCTTCCCTCTCTCTCTCTCTGCCTGCCTCTCCATCTATTTGTGATTTCTGTCTGTCAAATAAATAAATAAAATCTTTAAAAAAAAAAAAAAAAGAAATAAAATAAAATAAAATGGAAAAAAAAAACTTAAAAAAAAATAGAAAAGAAAAGTTAGAGCAGTTCCATAGCCTCCTTGTTTTCTAGCTGATCTGTGACCTGGCTTTTTTCTTCTAGCTACATAATCGAAGTGCGCCTCGTGATTCTTGTCTGGGTGATGACTATAATATTCCTCACTGGATAAACCACAGGTAGGTGTGACCTTGATTCGTAGTAGATGATGTGGGTTTTGAGTAACTTCCTTGCCATTTTCTCTTCCCATCTATAAAGTTCTTTTTTTTTTTTTTTTTTAAAGATTTTATTTGTTTATTTGACAGAGACACAGCGAGAGAGGGAACATAGCAGGGGGAGTGGGAGAGGGAGAAACAGATCTCCCTTTGAGCAGGGAGCTGGATGCGGGGCTCAATCTCAGAACCCCAGAATCATGACCTGAGCCGAGGGCAGCTGCCTAACAACTGAGCCACCCAGGCATCCCCCCTTCCCCCGCCAATCTGTAAAGTTCTTACCATAGAAACTTTTGTCCAGAAAATGCAGAGACCAAAGTTCCAGTGTTTGCTTAGAGTTTCTGTACATGCAAAGCGGTGGCAGTAACATAATAACAGTCTAGAGTGGAAAAATAAAGGCAAATTTGAAGGACTTATTTTTATTATTAGCCCTAGCTACTAAAATTCCCAGCTCCCACAGATTATAGCAGATGAACATTCTGCCCTTCTCTGTTTGTAGAAAAATCCCCAAGCCTCTTCTTCACATTGGGACAAGGCCTCAGTGTTTCTGCTGACTGAGACTCAATGGGGTTATCTCTCATGCCTCTCTCAGTGCTACTGCCTTCTCCCATCCTCATGTTTTTGAATATCTGCAATATTTTTTAATTTTATTTTTAAGATTTTATTTACTTGATAGCATAAGCAGGGGGAGCGGGAGAGGGAGAAGCAGGTTGCTCGCTGAGTGGAAAGTCTTCTGTGGGGTCCTGGGATCATGATCTGAGCCCAAGGCAGTTGCTCAACCAACTGAGCCCCCCAAGTGCCCCGGATAACTGCAGTAGTCTTTTTTTTTTTTTTAAGATTTTGTTTATTTATTTGATAGAGAGAGATCACAAGTAGCAGAGAGGCAGGCAGAAAGAGAGCAGAGAAGCAGGCTCTCTGCTGAGCAGAGAGCCCGATGTGGGTCTCGATCCCAGGACCCTGAGATCATGACCTGAGCCAAAGACAGAGGCTTAACCACTGAGCCACCCAGGCGCTCTGCAGTAGGCTTATTAGTGTGTCTATTTCTGATCTCTCTCCTTCAGTCCATCCTTTAGATCAGGGTTTTTCAACCTCAGCACTACTGACATTTTGGGCCAGATCATCTTTGTTGTTGGGGGGCTGCCCCATGCCTTGTAGGAAGTTGAGCAGCATCCCTGATCTCTACCCACCAGATGCCAACAACACCTACCCCCAGCGTGATAACCAAAATGTCTCTGAGAACTGTGGCTAAGTGAATTTTCCTATAAAAAAACCTGGAGCGAGTTAACTGTTCCTTTGAAATCTGCCAGTAGAGCTCATAACCTCCTGGAAACTAACTATGAGAACTAGATATCTGCAGACCTGCCAAAAGTGAAAAGACTTGAGCTATTATTCTTTTTAGTGTTTTATGATTTTTAAAAAAAATGCCTGCAGGTTTATGGAAAGTGCAGTCGAAACCATTGGAAACTGGAAAGGGAAATCATTTAAATTAAAAAAAAAATTTTTTTAAATTTAAAAAAATCCAGTGTCTCCTACAGTACCACATGCCTCCCGAGTGGCAGAATCCCACTCATTCCCCATTCCCCACTTCGAGAATCAGTTCTTTAGGCCAGTGGTTTCTTCTTTCCGATTTTTTTCTTAAGCAACAGCCTCCCCACCTTTTTTTTTTTAAGTATAAGTCTTACTTGCAACCAAGTATACAGTAGTGAGAAAGTACTCTTTTCACTTTTGTATGAGGAAAAGTTCACTTTTCCTGATGTAGTAGGCCCATATGTCACACCAAGGAACCCTGGGGTTCTGTGGGCCAGCATCTATCAACTACCATTCTACCTGGTTACCAGAGTCATTTCATGAAAAGTAAATCCCATTGCTTTTCTTCTCTGATTACTCATACCTGCTTGATGAAGACTGAAGTGTTTGACATCTGAGGCCTCCTTTCCCCCCTTTGCCCTCTTTTATTCTGCATAGCAGATGCACACTTGCCCCTCTTCTGAGTCTTTCTACCTGGAGGGCCTCTCCACCTGCCCTCTTCCTCACAAATGCCTATTTATCCTCTAAAACCTGACCTCAGCAACTCTCTCCTGCGAGTTTTTCCTGTGCTGTCCTGGAGAGCCAAAAGCCACCTTCTCTTGAGTGCTTCTGGAGCATTCTGCCCTTCCCTGGGTTGTCTGTTTTAAGGCGGCATTCTGTGAAGGGCAGAAGACTGCTCAGCTGTTCCCCAAGCTAAACAGAACCTGTAATTTTGTCTTCTGTTTAGTTAGAAGTCTTTGCTGGAGACCAGCTTGAAAATTGATCACAAATGCTGATTTTGGCCTTCTGGTTTTTTCTCTACCTTTGCTATGGGCCAGATTGCCCTTGTATGGTGGTTGCTCCCAGTCAGCTGTAATCATTCATAGGTGAAGAACCAAGAAGGAATAGTGGTTTGGCCATCCGTGTAAGGATGGTCTGGTCACCCAGTAATTATCCTGTTCTGAGTGTGCCTCTCCCTTCTCAGCGCAGTGAGGGACTCTCTGGCTGGTCATCCATGTGATTCCGTTATGTACATGTGTGTGTAACTGTTCAGTGATGTTCAGTTTTGTATGTTGTCATTGCATTGCTTGATGAAGTCACTTTAAGAAAAAGTGCCTGCTTTCCAAGAGGTTGCCTTCAGAATCTTTCTCATCTTGTATTTATGTTACTGTCGTTTTAAAAACTTGGTCCAAGTAAAATAGTATTTTGAACTTTTTTGATTTTTCACTTATTTCAGGGAGCAATGTATCTTCTTTTTTGTCAGCCCTTTAATTAGTTTTGGCTTTGTAATCTTTAAATAGACATTCAGATTCTTTTGCCCATAAGAAAATAGCTACTGTTTAATTATACACCATATTTCATGGTTTTATGTTTAGTTTAGGAAATAATTAAAGGACAGAGTAGCTGTAGCACACAAAAAATTATATAAGAATTTAAGCACTGTAATTTCCTCAAATTTTAATTAATAATAACTTGAAGGTTTCCTGATGTATCACTTTATTTTTCATGCCAAATTGGCTCTCTGATGCCATTTAAGATGGATGATAGATCCAGGTGGGGCTTCAGAATTTGAGAGCTGGGATGGCCTGAGGCCTGCTTTTCACTTCTCATTGTGAGCCTTATTTGCTTGAGCCATCCAGGGACAGGAGCAAAGAGGGCTGGCTGCCTGGGCTACATGGCTGCTCACAGGGGCCATTGTTCTCATTCTGTCCGCAGCCTCTTCAAAAGCATCCCACAAGGCCAGAGAGCTTACCTGAAGCATAAACAAATTGTCTTCAGTGAAAAATTATCACTCTCCAAAAAGATCCAAAAAGTAAATTAATAGCAGATATATGAGTTACGAAGGTGGGGGATATCACCGACTATCCCCAGAGACTGTTTTGGAGATCATAGAGACCTCCAGTCACACTGTATAGGTGAGGAACCTGAGTTCCAGAGAGGTAAAGTGGCTCATTGAACAACAAATTCATGGCAAACCTGAAGCTATTGGTTTAAACCATTTGAAATTGTGATAGGAGACTGGTTTTGACTTTTTTTTTTTTTTTAAGATTTTATTTATTTATTTGACAGAGATCACAAGTAGGCAGAGAGGCAGGCAGAGAGAGAGAGAGGAGGAAACAGGCTCCCTGCTGAGCAGAGAGCCTGATGTGGGACTCGATCCCAGGACCCTGAGATCATGACCTGAGCCGAAGGCAGCGGCTTAACCCACTGAGCCACCCAGGCGCCCTGGTTTTGACTTTTAAACACAGCAATTTCATGTGGATAAATCTAGTAGAAACCCATTGTTCTGGCTAACATCACTATGCCACACAAATTTTTAAATTTATATTTATATTTTATTTATATTTTTCAAATTTTATTTTTATTTATATTTTATTTTTTTTATATTTATATATATCTTTATTTATATATTTTTTATATTTATATTTTTTGTTTATATTTATTTATATTTTTTCAAATTTTTATTTAAATTTGAGTTAGTTAACATATAGTATAATATTGGTTTCAGGAGTAGAATTTAGTGATTCATGACTTCCCTCAGATCATTTGTAATTAATATCTGGAAACAGAGCTACATCCTCTACATAGTACTTTCCTTGGTACCACTTGGAGTGGCCAAGTGCCAGGAGCTGGTTGGACTCCAGGTCTTAATGTAGTTAGTATTCTTTTTTTTTAAAAGATTTTATTTATTTATTTGACAGACAGAGATCACAAGGAGGCAGAGAGACAGGCAGAGAGAGAGGAGGAAGCAGGCTCCCTGCCGAGCAGAGAGCCCGGTGCGGGGCTCGATCCCAGGACCCTGGGATCATGACCTGAGCCGAAAGCAGAGGCTTTAACCCACTGAGCCACCCAGGCGCCCCTGTAGTTAGTATTCTTACTTTCTTGTGCACATAAAGTGTTAGTTACTAGGATTACCCTAAAGTCTGCTGGTTATCTATTGATACTGCCTTTTTTTTTTTTTTTTTTTTTTTTTGGCTTATGATCAGAGTTATGATGGAAGGTGGGGATTGGTTAGTATTCAGAACATCCTTCCCATAAATTAATTATAGATTAAAGAGGATGCCTGAGAAATGGAAAAGGCTGTATAGCCTCTATTTCCTCATTCATTCAGTATACCCAGGGCCAGCTTGGGTCTCCCAGTTTTCTTTTGTGCCTGACATGACAAATGTGATTTTCAAAGGGGTAGGAATTTGATGGTTGTGTCTTTTTTTTTTTTTCCCTTTCCTTTTTTTCTTCTTCTTCTTTTTTTTTTCCTTTTCTCTTCTTTTCTTTTCTTTCTTCTTAAGTAGATTCCATGGCCAGAATGGAGCCCAGTGCAGGGCTTGAACTCACAACCCTGAGATCAAGATGTGAGCTAAGGTCAAGAGTCAGATGCTCAAAAGACTGAGCCACCCCTGTGCTCTCTTTTCATGAGATCACTTTTTTCTTGCCTTGCATGATTTATTCTTGCTTACCAAATACTATTCAACCAATAAGGAGCACCTTTGGGCCCAGCATCATGCCAAGTATCAAGATGCAAAAGTATCATGGTATAAATAGATTTAAGGAGGAGTTTCTCATCCAGGTAGGAATCAGGGCTAGCATGAAACCGTTTATGGAGAATGAAAGAACAATAATTAAAACCATATTTAATGTTTTATAGTAATTACAGAACAAGTTAGAATTGGGGGAATGAGTGAAGCCTGAGACATAGGCAGTCATGAGAGGGCTAATTCATGGCTGCGTTTTAATTGTGTCTTGAAATTTAAAATGAAAGGAGCTTAGATTAATGACCCTTTCTTCTTTCACAGTTTCTATACATCCAAAAGCCAGCTCTTTTGTAACAGTTTCACCCCACGAATAAAACTGGCAGGAAAGAAGGTAGGTGTCACCAACCTCCAGAGCCTTCAGGGACAGTCCCTCACCAACATGGTTATTTTGGTCCCGAGATATGCCCTTCTCCCTTACGGTCATTAATATGTTTAAGATACTCATCTTAGAGCTTTGTAATTTTCCACATTAAATACATCAATAACAAGGCAAACCCTCCCAGACCATAAGAAATATCTTTGGGAAAAGTATGACAATTATTTGTAGTTCCTTAATAATGAAAAGAATTATTTTAGTTATGATGTGACTGGTTTATTCAGATACTGGGACCTCTCAGATACCTTTGGGGACAAAGACATGGGCATGCATTGCAGCAAAGGGGAAAGATGAAAAGATCAAATCTTAGTGGTAAAGAAATGCAAATTCAAACAAGAATAGGATTATTTTTTGCTCACCAAATGGGTTTATTTTATTTAACTTTATATTTAAACATTTCATTTTTAAGTAATTGCTACACCCAGACTTAACAACCCAAAGATCAAGAGTCACATGCTGTACGGACTGAGCCAGGCAGACACCCCTGCTTACCGGATAACCTTAAAGCAAAATAATTATACTAAGTCCTAGAAAAAGTGGTGAAGTTGGTGCTCGAGTACCTGGTTGTTGTACCATACTTATGAAAAGAATTCAGCCATGTATATCAATAGCAGTGCAAATGTTCATGCTACTTAATCAGATAATTCCATTTTGGCAATGTGGTCTAAGGAAATAACTGAGCTGTATTGAATGCAAGTGAAGTCTTGGTCCTGTATTATTTATAATAGCTACAAGTTGAAGATAATAGGGAAATGACTAAGTGGAACCATGAGATATCCACTCGATGGAATATATTCACAGCCAATAAAAATGCCAGTTTTAAGAATCTTAAAGGGTGTTTTTGATGTAATATGAAGAGAAGAGCAGACTGTTAGGTATGTAGGTGGTATACCAGTGTGCTCTCACGCAGCTGCCTGTTTCTACCAGAGCTGAACTCTGAAAGTTGTCCCATTGTCACTTTGTTAGTAGTATCAGGGCCATTTCTTCCTTTATGGGGAAGAATGGGGGGTTAATGTTACTTGTCTAATAAGGAAAATGTTAATTTCAAGGACTAGGAGGATTCCTCCTAAAATAGGCCATGTCAAGTAGTGAAGTGCTGGGAGAAGGGACTCTGCCCAGAAAGGGCCACCTCCTGTCCTCTGAGGTTTTATGCCTTCATCACAACCCTTCTGGGCAAAGAGGAACACAGAGGAACTTCTCTGCAACATGACCATTTTTGTCTTTTTTTTCCCCACAAGATTTATTATTTGAGAGAGAGAACAAGAGCACTCATGCTGCGTGTAAGCGGTGGGGAGGGGCAGAGAGAGAGAGAGAGAGAGAAAGAGAGAGAATCTCCAACAGATTCTCTGCTGAGCATGGAGCCTGATGTGGGGCTTGATCTTACGACCCTGAGGTCATGAACTGAGCTGAAATTGAGAGGTGGACACCTAACTGAGCCACTCAGGTGCCCCTGCAAAAAAATAAATAAGTAAATAAAATAAAATAAAAATAAAAAAATTTTTATTTTATTTTGAAGATTTTTAAAAATATATTTGAGAGAGGGATCAAGAGAGAGAAAATGAGTGGGATGAGAGGGTGAGGGGTGGAGGGAGAAGCAGGGTCTCCATTGAGCAGGGAGCCCCATGTTGGGCTCAATCCCAGGACTCTGGGATCATGACCTGAGCCAAAGGCAGATGCTTAACTTACTGAGCCACCCAGGCACCCCAACATGATCATTTTAAAGAAGAAACAATGAGTATTATGAACATTTAAAGGGTGCTGAAAAATATTTATTTGGGTGGAAAAAAAAAGCTCCTTCTGTTTTCTATCTCTGTATGCCATTTCAGCAAACTGGGTAATCCACTCAGTGCTGAGCTCTTGTGGGTGTAGGCAGACCGGTGAGAGTACCATGGTGAAGGGGGAGGCATGCATGCAGGGCTTAGGGTAAAGTAGGAGCAAGCCACGGTAGGACATATACACCAGTGGACTGACCAAGAGCATGAAGGGCTGGGCTTGGATTTTGGCTCTGCCAGCTGCTAACCATGTGACTTTGAGCAAGTCCCTTTTTCTCTTTAGAATTGAATATCCTTTCCTGAAGGTGGGGTGCATATCCCCATTGAATAGAGTTTTGAGGGTGACCAAGGTGTGAAGTGGGCCGGGTAGGGCCTGATACTGAGGTAGGGGGGCCTCAAGTGTTCCCTCCTGCCTTTCTGTCAGTTTCATTGAGGGGGAAGGCACGGTCCCTTCCCTGGGGAGCAGCCACCTACATATTGTGCCTTGTGATAAGTTCTGTTCTGGCAGAGGAGACAGTGATTAATTATCTATCTAATTTTACAGCCTGCCTCTGAGAAAGCAAAAAATGGCCGTGATACATGTGAGTATTTTTGTGACTTCCTTTCATCCCTTTTAGAAAGAGTCAGCTAAGCCATGGCAACAAGATCATGTGAGGTCGCAGAAACAGTTTACCACCCAGTTGGGAAACTGGAGTTCCCTTTGGAAGGTCCCTTAACCACCTTGTATATTTTTGTCCCATCACCTGCAAAATGGATGGTGACAAACCTTGTTTTTCTTTTCCTTAGGTCAGTTGTAGGGATTGGGTAGAAAATTTTAAAGTACTAACTGTGTTACATATTAAGATGATCTTTTTAAAGTGGAATCCCAGAAGAATGAAATATTGCCAAAACCTTACCTTTATTTAGTGCTATATTATTTTCTTTTTTTAAAAAATATTTTAAAATTTATTTTGAGAGAAAGAGAGATTGAGAGATAGAGAGCAAGTGGGTGGGGGAGAGGCAGAGTGAGAGAAAGAATGTAAAGTAGACTCAACGCTGAGCGAGGAGCCCTATGCGGGGTTCGATCTCAGAACCATGAGATCATGACCTGAACCAAAATCAAGAATTCAAAGCTTAAGCGAGCCACCTATGTACCCTAGTGCTAGTGTTATTTTCTGTATCACTTCGACATGTAAGTCATTTAATTTCAACAACCTGATGAATGGATTATCATCTCGCTTTTCTTGGGCGGTCATGATGGTGATCATCTCTGCCTTGCAGATTTTGATGAAGACCCTTCGAAGGCATCTGGTTGAAATGTGTTTTAATGACTATTTGTGTGATTTATGCATTTCAGCTCTTGGGACACCAAAAGAACCTGAGAATGCCCTCCCCATCCAAGTAGATTATGATGCTTACGACGCCCAAGTTTTCAGGCTACCAGGCCCATCCCGGGCTCAGCGCCTCGCCACCTGCAGGTTTTTTGCCAGATTCACTTTGGAGTGTATATAAAAGTTGCTTGGAAAAAATCTGAGGGCCTGTGGGGACCTTCATGAGTACAACCTTGAAATTGTTTTAAATTAAAATTAGCCAATGGAAGCTATACCATGTAGCTCATTGGGGATTTTGTTTCCAAGTTCTCTGGCCCACCCATTTTGTTAGCTATATTTGCAGGAAGCATTTTCTCCAAATAAAGAGAGTGTTCTGCTTTTTCTAACCAAGAGAAACAATTCACAGATTCTAGAATATTTTTCTCACTGGGCTGCTACTAATACGTATAGATCCTATAGATCCACAGTTCCTTTTGGCTTTTTTATTCCCAGAAGGCAAGAGACTTCCCTTTAATTGCTTTTTTTTTTTTTTTAAATAAGATTTTATTTATTTATTTAGTTGTCAGAGAGATAGAGTACAGGCAGGCAGAGTGGCAGGCAGAGGCAGAGGGAGAAACAGGCTCCCTGCGGAGCAAAGAGCCCTATGTGGGACTCGATCCCAGGGCGCTGGGATCATGACCTGAGCCGAAGGTAGCTGCTTAACCGACTGAGCCACCTAGGCATCCCTCTTTAATTGCTTTTTAAATTGCTCCATGGTGTTTGGTCATAAGCTAGTCTTTAAGAGTGATGTAGTTAGATTTACCAATATATTAATTTCTGAGTATTATGTTAAAAAAAAAAATCCATCCCTATCCCAGGGCTTCCTCCTGCCCTTGTGAACCAAGTACCACAAACCCATTTTCCAGATTTCTTAAATATGCAAGTTTATTTAAGCACAAGTGATTGGAAAAATATGCATCCCTTCACATTGGTAAATGAGCTTATAGTGGCCACATGATTATCTTTTGTCCTTTTTCCTCATCCCAAGATGAAAACATTTAGAGCTCAGACAAAACATTTCCTAAATGTTGAGAACATTCAGTGCCATTAACTACAGCTCTCCCACACATAGATGCTGCTTAGGGGCTCGGTCGTGTTTTCATTTGGAGTATTTTAAAATGCTTTCATGGTCCAAGATCCTTGGTTTTCCTTTTTCTAATGAAAGGTGGCAAGACCTGGTATTTCAGAGACCTAGGTTATATGTTCCCTGAGGGAGCAGACCATGTTTTGGTGCTCTGTACCCTGTGCAGGATGAGCATCCACTAGTGTCCATATATTTACTGTTGCAATAATGTACATATGGTCAGCTCAGGGGATCTGTTTTCAGGCTGTTTAAGCTCTGACTTAAGGCAAAATCCTTCCAGGTGGAAAGCAAACAGCTCTGATGCCAGAGAGGGCAAGCCTTATCTATAGTTGCTGACTTTTCCTTTTTTCCTTTTTGTCTCCCCATTGGGCTTCTCCCCTTTTGATACTTCCTCCCCCTTAGGGAGTTTTATGTTTTAATAAGAGTATACTGTTTTTTAAACCTTTATTAAGGACATGTTCGGACATGTTCGAACGTGTTCGAACAAATGGAGTAATATAATGAAGAGTGCTCAGTGTCTTGTGAGACTCATTTCATTACTTTCCTCACATTTTGCATTTTGCATTTTGCTTGAGTGTTCTAAAGCAAATCCTTTTTAAAAAACCTGTAAATACTATAATGTATGTCTCTAACAGAAACAAATAAGTAATCACAAGTACCAAAATTAACACTAATTCTTTCATATCTTCTACTAGCCAGTCTATAATTAGATTTCCCAGTTGTTTCAAAAATGTATTTTTAGTTTGAATTGGGATCTAAAGGAGATGTAGACATTGCATTTGATTGGAATATCTTTTTTTCTCTAAATGTAGTTGTGTTGCTTTCTTCATTTGGCTGATTGTTATGTTATAATGTTTAACTTCTCCTCTCTTTTCTGGATTTCCTATAAACCAGCAATGACCTCCAGAGGCTTGATTAGATTTAGGCTCAGTTTTTTCATGCAGGAAGCCTCTTGAGGTGGCACTGTGTACTTTTCTCTTGCGTCATATTGTATCCTGCGTAGTTGTCCCATTTTCAGTGATATGAGATGGATCAGTGGGGATCAAGCAGGGTCAGACTGGACCAGTCACTGCTTGACAGCAATTACCCTAAGACTTGGGCCATTTGCAAACAGTTCTTAACATAGCATCTCAAGCTGGTCAAGGCAGAATACCTCCTACTATTTCCCACTCATAGATCACAGTGGGGGTTTTTGTTATTGGTTTCCCAAGTATCTTGGGGTGGCGACTAATTTTGTGTTTTCAGTTCTGGGTGGGGCAGCATCACTTGTTGGTTGGTAACTCATTGTCTCTCATCTTTCAGGTCTGTGCGAGAGCGGGAGAGTCACCATCGGAAGAGTGCCAGCTCCTGCGACGTCTCATCCAGTCCTTCCTTGCCCAGCCGCGCACTGCCCACTGAGGAAGTGAGGAGCCAGGCTTCTGATGACAGCTCCCTGGGCAGGAGTGCCAACATCCTGATGATCCCACACCCCCACCTGCACCAGTATGAAGTCAGCAGCTCCTTGGGCTATACCAGCACTCGAGGTCAGAGAGCTGAAGTATGGGCACAGCTAGGGACAGATGGGGACAGCTCCCTTCCTATAGCAGGGGCTAGGGGGCACGGGATGTGACCAGGTGTGGGGTTTAAGCCCCATATCTTATTTATTTCCATGCCAGTGCATTGAGCTGTATGTATGTGCCTCTGACACCTTTCCCCCCTTCACTGTAGCTGTATACCTTTCCTTCTGTTAATGTAGATACTTTCTTAGGCCTAGAGCCCAAGGTGTTTGCTCATTTCCTTTTTAAAAAAATTTTTAAATTTTTTGAAGAGTTTATTTACTTGAGAGAAGATAAGAGAAAGAGAGAGAGAGAACACAGAGGCAGAGGGAGAAGCAGACTCACTGCTGAGCAGGCAGATTCACTGCTGAGCAGGGAGATGGACATGGGACTCAATCCCAGTACTCTGAAATCATGACCTGCGCTGAAGGCAGACATTTTTTTTTTTTTTTAAGATTTTATTTATTTCTTTAACAGAGAGAGAGAGAGATCACAAGTAGGCAGAAAGGCAGGCAGAGAGAGAGGAGGAAGCAGGCTCCCCGCCAAGCAGAGAGCCCGATGCGTGACTCGATCCCAGGACCCTGAGACCATGACCTGAGCCGAAGGCAGTGGCTTAATCCACTGAGCCACCCAGGCGCCCCTGTTTACCTATTTCCTTATCACTGTCATTTGTGCCATCCCTAAAACAGCCTTTGCCTCATATTCTACTTTAAGATTTCTCGCAGTCACCTGCTAACCTGGCTTGCAGTAACGAGTGTGGGTACTGCTTTTTTTGTATCTCATCCTGCCATTCGACCGTACCTGCAGCTGGAGTCTAAAGGCCCCTCCTGAAAAAACTTCTGTTTGAAATCATTATGGATCCATGGAAAACTGCAAATTACACACGCATGCACACACATTGGGAGGTCGTATGTACCTTTCATTCATTTCCCCATGGAGACATGTTGTATAATTGTAGACAACCTCACAGTCACAGAAACTGACGCTGGTACAAGCCCACAGCGCTTATTCAGAGTTCACCAGCTTTGCATGTACTCATTTGTGCATGTGTATGTCTATGCAGGTTTTTTTTTTTTTTTAAAGTAAGTACCATGCCCAACATGGGTCTTGAACTCATGACTCTGAGATCAAGAGTCATATGCTCTAAAAACTGAGCCAGCCAGGCACCTCCTGTGCAGTTTTATCATGTGTGTAGATTTATTTATTTGTGAGTATCATCGTAATTAAGATACCAAACTATCCCATCATCACAAGGCTGTCTTGTGCTACCCCTTTATAGCCACACACTGTCACTAATCATTCTCTTTCTCTATAATTTTGTTAATTTCGAAGATGTTCTATAAATGTAAGCATAGCCCTTCTGACTTTTGACCAGTGACTTAGGAATGTTGTATACATGCAGCTTCCCTCTGTTGCCCTCCTGGAAGGATTCCTGAAGGGTGAGGACTGTTTTCTGTGTGCCAGGACATTGAAGGGGAAGGCATCAGCTCCAGCATCATATACACTGTGCCAAAGGCCTAGGACATTTTTTTGTTTTAATTTTATTTGTTTATTTGCGAGACAGAGAGAGAGAGCATGAGAAGGCAGAGGGTCAGAGGGAGAAGCAGAGTGCCTGCTGAGCAGGGAGCCTGATGCAGGATTTGATCCTGGGACTCCAGGATCATGACCTGAGCTGAAAGCAGTTACTTAAGCAACTGAGCCACCCAGATGCTCCAGGTCTAGGAAGATTTTTGACCGCAGGAAAAAGTTTGTTTTTTAACTGGCTCAAAGTATAAAAAAGAAATGCTGAAAGAGAAAGGAGCAGATATTTAATTGCATGACTATAGCATATAACCTATGTATATAAACATTCAAAGAAATTTTAATACGTTTGAAATTTTCTAGGTTATCTTTTTCCCACTTTCTGGAAATATCTAAGTTTGCATGACAGGTACTCCCATTTTGCTGAAAATATTCTTGGTAGGGTCTGTAACAAAAGCTAAATTAAACTAAATGTTAATTCTTTCAAAACGCTTTTTTACTCTAAAATCCAGCTCTCTGGGGAAATAACATTGTAGCTTTGAAATTAGCTTTGAAAATAGTTTTCTTAAAAATTATCTGAATAGTAGAATTGATTTCAATGTCCTTTAGTGATATTTGGGAGTTTATTGAGAAAGCCAAAAACCAATTCACCGGAATATTGTAAGGCAGTACAATCTACAGGCCCTTAGTTTACTATTTCTCTGCTATGTTCAGGGGGTCTTATCTATTTACCTACCCAACATAGCATAAAAAACATTTCCCCATTCCTCTACATGTATTTTTGACCCATTTTATCCCTTAGTCATATTTCTCATCCTTTTCAAAGCATGAACTTACCTTTTTAAAAAATTGGGTTTTCGGGGCACCTGGGTGGCTCAGTGGGTTAAGGCCTCTGCCTTCGGCTCGGGTCATGACCCCAGGGTCCTGGGATCTAGCCCTGCATCGGGCTCTGCTCGGCGGGGAGCCTGCTTCCTCCTCTCTCTCTGCCTGCCTCTCTGCCTACTTGTGATCTCTGCCTGTCAAATAAATAAATAAAATCTAAAAAAAAAAAAAAAAATTGGGTTTTCTCCTTTTACTTTCATGACAACTAACTAGACCATATTCTTCTTTACTTGGTAAACCAGATCATCGGTTCATTAACTAACAGTGAAAAATACAGCTTTCACGGAGATCTGAATGTCCTCTTCTTGCATGCAGATCAGCTTTGAGGAATTAACTATTACTGTATACCAGGTTCTTTGGTAGGCATTGACTAAATATTGGTGGACAAGACAGATTCCTTGATGCCATGAAATTTGCATCTGTTTGATCCCCTTTCTAATGTGGGTGATTGCTTAGTGAACATGGGATGCACATCAGGGATGCTGGTTGTGGGTTTTAAATCTCTGATCCACTTAGGTTATGTAGCCTGTGGCCTCCATCTCTATAATAGGGACCTGTCTGCCATTGGATGGGGGACAGGTTGAGTCTAAATATCATGCCACCTCCTTGCCAGGTCAGCACTGGATGCATCCATTTCTTCATTCTTTTCTCCCAAGAATTTTTTTTTTAAACACAGTGGCATTTGATTGCTTTCTTATGTCCAGGTCACTGAGTCAGAAGGAAGGGGTTCTGATCCACCCAGTCATTAGGGCTCAAGGATCCTTCTATCCTGGGATGCCATGATCATTAGCACTGGTCTTCAAAGTTGGCACAGTAGGGGAAAAGAGAAGGGATAATTATGAGTGGAGATATCTGTGGTCTAGGCCTTCAATTGGAGCATGCCACTTCTACCAGTGTTCTCTTGGCTAGAACAAAGTTTTTTATTTTATTTTATTATTTCCAGTATAGTTAACATACAGTGTTATATTAGTTTCAGGTGTACAGTAGAGTGATTTAACAATTCTGTACATCACCCATTGCTCGTCAGCAAGTATACTCCTTAATCCCCATGCCTCCACCCACCTCCCCTCTGGTAACTATCAGTTTGTTCTCTATAGTTAAGAGTCTATTTGTTGGTTTGTTCCTCTCTCTCTTTATCTCCTTTGCTCATTTGTTTTACATTTTGCTTAGTGTAATATTCTCTGGCTCTATGTCATTGCAAATGGCAAGTTTTCATTCTTTTTCATGGCTGAATAATTTATCATTGTATTTATATACCACATCTTTTTCCGTTCATGTATTGATGGATGCTTGGGCTGCTTCCATAATTTGGCTATTGTAAGTAATCCTGCTATAAACATAGGGGTGCATGTATCCCTTTGAATTAGTGTTTTTGTATTCTTTGAGTAAATATCTGGTAGTGTGATTACTATATCATAGGGTAATTCTATTTTTAATTTTTTGAGGAACCGCCTTACTCTTCTCCACAGTGGCTGCACCGGTTTACATTCCTACCAATAGTGCAAGGGGTGGAATGAAGTTATTTGGCCCCAGCACAAAGGGGCTGTAGTCTCGTGTGCCTACACATTTGCTCTCTCTGCCAGGACCTTTCCTTCTGGACACCAAATATCTATTTTAAAAATTTTTTTTAAAGATTTTATTTATTTGACAGAGAGGGACATACAGCGAGAGAGGAAACACAAGCATGGGGATTGGAGAGGGAGAAGCAGGCTTCCTGCCAAGTAGGGAGCCCGATGCGGGGCTTGATCCCAGGACTCTGGGATCATGACCTGAGCTGAAGGCAGACGCTTAACAGACTGAGCCACCCAGGCGCCCCTCAAATATCTATTTTTATTGTTCCTTCCATATAGAATATACTCACCCTATCTCCCAGGGAATTGTTGCATTCAGCTCAAAGTATAAGGTCTCCCGCAGATGTGTGTGTGGTCCTCCCCACCAGGTTGTGGTGTGACTTCATTGGGCCAGTAATTTAGGAACCAGAATGCCCTTCTTTCAGGTATTTGTTTATTGAGAAAGCATGGGGGAGGGGCAATGGGAGAGGGAGAGAGAATTGCCCCACGCAGGGCTCAACTCTCAGGACGCTAGGGCCATGACCTGAGCTGAAATCAAGAGTCAGACCCCTTAAGTGACTGAGCCACCCAGGTGCCCTTCTCACAGGTATTTAAAAAGCGAATCAAATCAGTGATTTTACGTGTTTCTCTCACTCCCAACATGTCTGATATCCAAGATTCTGGTCAGCTTGGCTGATTGCCTGCCCATCCCTGGTTTCACCATCATCTGTGGTTTCTCTTTGTGCCCCTACCATCACTGACAGATGTCCTGGAGAACATGATGGAGCCACCACAGCGAGACTCAAGTGCACCGGGGAGGTTCCACGTAGGCAGTGCGGAATCCATGCTGCATGTTCGACCCGGGGGATACACACCCCAGCGGGCACTCATTAACCCCTTTGCCCCCTCACGAATGCCCATGAAGCTTACCTCCAACAGAAGGCGCTGGATGCACACTTTTCCTGTGGGTAAGTTGGTTGCTCAGGAAAGAGCCTAGGCTGGGAGCTGCTGGTCCTGGTCCTTGTCACTAACCAACCATGTGGCTTGGTCAAGTATTTCAACTTGTCTACACCTCTGGTGCCCCACGCATGAGATGGGGATAACCATGGCCATTCTGCCTATCCCAGGGGTTCTTGTGAGGATTCTTGAGGGCACTCTTGGAAAGGGCCTTGTAACGACGGAGCTATGTAAACCTAAGGGCTTCTCATTTTTGTTTGCAAAGGACTGTACTTTGTCACCCGTCTTCTTTGTTAAGGTGATTGCCCCTCATTCTTGTTCATTCCTTCCTCTCCTAGCTCTCTCTCTGGATAGTGATATTATTGTCTTGCTTACACAGAAGTTAGGTTACTCTGTGTTCTCTCAGGGGTCTCTGACAACTGAAAAAAACAAAACAGGACATTTTTTGAGAAATGGGTGAACCTTCTTTTTTTAGTTCAAATAAGTAAAAAAAAAAGTGTAAAATAAGTGGGTTCTATTTTTTATAATGAGATGCTGTACAGAAATAAAATTGAACTACAACCATATACAAACCTATGTTGAAATTTACAAACATAATGAAAGAAGCCTGACATAAAGAAGTACATACTGTATGATTCCATTTAAATTAAGTTCAAAAGCAATCAAAACTTAAGAAAATTTTTTTCTTCAATTTCACTGTTTTTCCTAGCCCGTCCTCTTTGATCTGTGTTCTGTCCTACAGAGGATGACAGTAAGATTTTATAAAGCTGTGGCTAAAATTAAACTTCAGCTTAATGGGCTCTGACTGGGCTGGGAGGGAACAGATGCATTAAACTCCAGGGTTTTTTCATGGAGGCGATCCTGCTGAATGCCTGCACATGTCTAGTTATTTCCTTTTCACTTGCTTTTAGTGTTAAAAGTTGAATAAGTGAGAAGTGAATCTGGTTGTTTGGGATGTAATGGGGGTTCACTCCCAAACTCCTCTTTGACCCCCGTCTCCCTGCCATAATCAGTCGCATGGTTTGTTTCTTCCCGATGTCTCTTTCCCTACATTGTTATCCCCATGAGCTCCCTTCAAATTCTCTTACGAGAACTGTTGATGTTTGTTGTGTGACCTCTAGCTCTTCTTTCTCCCAACCATTAGGTACACTTTCCTAATACAGGACTGTCCGGCCCCACTTCCTCTGTTTCCTCCTACTGCCTGCCCAGCCTGCTCATAGCTGAGGCCCTCCTTTGCCCAACTCCCCAACTTGGTGTCCCCTTGCTCCCATTCTCAGAGGTTCTGTTCTTCCCCAAGCCCATCTGGTGGTCTCCTGCTTGTCTTTTTGGCTCCTCCACATTTGCGATTTCATACACATTGTTTCTTCTGCCCAGGTAGTCACCCTGTCTTTCAGTTCCTGCTAACCTTGCTGAACATTCACCTCTGAAGCTTCTCCCTCCCCAGGAAGCATTTTATAGTAGATTTCACCCATGGTGATTTCTCTTCCGCCTACCCAATGTCTTTTCGGCACTTGCTCATCCTCTGCTGCTTAGAGTTACAGTTGTCACTGCCTTATGTGTTAACAGAGTCATTGGCATTTCACTTGTTGTGTTCTTTGTTTAGTTTGTGTTAGCCCTCCTGGGAGGGACCCTGTACTCCTATACATCAGAAGTTCTCCATGGTGTCTCAGCTTGACATGCATGAGACAGAGGCTCCTAATGTATTCTGAGGCTAAACAGGATGACAAATGTGAGGCCCCAAAGGAGGGTGAGTCCTGCTCAGAAGAGGAGATGTCCTTTTGGGAAGCTGGAGGGTCATGTGTGTAGTGTTGCCCTTAGAGTGCTCTCTTGACAGTCTCTCCCAGCACCCATGTCCCAGCAGCTGGCAAGAAGGAAGAATCAAGCTAAGTACAAAGCACTGACTGTTGGGTGGGAATGATGCTCAGTGGATCTTTGTCTGGGTAGGACCATCCGGAGAGGCCATCCAGATCCATCACCAGACCCGGCAGAATATGGAGGAGCTGCAGGGCAGCGGGCAGAGGGACCCAACTCACTCCTCTGCAGAGCTGCTGGAGTTAGCGTATCATGAAGCAGCTGGAAGGTGAGGATGTGCGTAGGGCTCTAGAAGGTACCTTGAGAAACTCCCCAACACCTAGGACCATGGCTGAATAGTCTGCCAAATATTATGTTTCTATGACTTGAAGGGGCAGGATGAGATCAAACCTTTCCTTTGTCAGTGCCATTCCTTTCACTGGGCCAAGTGCAAAGCAAATAGCCTGACACTGTTGCCACATGTGTTACTCAGGCCCTGCTGTAGCTTTCATTCAAAGCATACTTTGTAAACCTCAAACATGAGCTTCATCTAAACCTTAGCCAAGGGTGAGACCGAGTGCTGAGGCAGGTGGTTCATGCTGCGTGTTTCAGGCAGTCTGTCTATGACTTTTGTCGTTTTGGTGACTGAGAAATTCCACTGTTGAGTTTAGAAGTTGTTTATGCTAAAAGCAGTGGAAATCAAGGCCTGCATTTATAGAGACAACTCTTCTGAACCTGGGCTATGAATGCGGTACAAAGCAGCCAAGAGAGTCAGTGCAGGAATAAAGTCAGTTAAGCCTTGACAAACATGAGCTGGGGGTGACCTCCAGCCTCACTGTTCCTCTGATGATTTGGAGACACTTGGCAAAGGGCAATCTTCGGCCCCGTTTTCAGTCACTTCGACATGCCATGGGTTGGATGAGATAGGGCAGGGCCTGACCCTCTTTATCAGCTTAAGTCACCTTACATCCTTCTGTCCATGTGAGCAGGGGAAGGCTGAGGACAAGAAAGGGCTGCCCTGTATGGCAGTTGGAGAGTAGTTTTGAGGGGGCAAGGGCAGGACAAACAGGCCACAGGGGAGGCCAGAGCTGGCCCACATACTGAGCACGGCAGCCTGGTAGCCTGTGATATGGCTCCCAGTTGTTGCCAGCCCATGTGGCCAGATATTCAGAGCTGTTTTTGATGAAAACTCCTGGGATACAGGGTAAGCAGGATGACAGAGGTGATGGTCTGCATTAAGCCAGGTGGCTGGGCTCTGTTCTCTGCAGGCACAGCACTTCCCGTCAGCCTGGTGACAGCATGTCCTTCTTGAACTTCAGTGGAACAGAAGAGCTTTCTGTCAGCCTGCTTAGCAGCAGTGGTGCAGGTAACCAGTCCAAGAGGTAACTTGGGATGCTTGGAGTTGCAGGCTCACATCTAGAAAAGACCTGGGGAACCAGAGAAGCAGGGCCAAGTCTATTCTGGGATCATTTCAGCCACGATTTTGGGTGACCTATTTAGAAGCAGTGCTATATAATGCATGGAATTAGAAATGGGCCGCATGTTACATTTTGAGCCAAGAACTCATTGGTCAAGCCACATTTATCATTGGCCTGTCAGTGAGTCGTGACCAAGGGCTGCATATGAGCTTGGTGTGGAGGGTAACACCCTTGGTGTTGGATAGCAGGAGAAGCCTCTGCTCTCAAGGAGCTTCCAGATCTGGGAGTAGGGGCCTCACCCAGCAGCGTAAAAATAATCAGAAGAGGCCCAAAGTGAAACAGTGTGATTCCAGTTGTGCAATCAAAAAAGAGAAGGGTGGCATTTTTGCTTCGAGAAGTGGGCAAGCACCTCAGAGTTGAAGGCATAGAATTTGGTTACCTAGAGAGTTAGCAGGTGAGGGTTCTAGGTGGAAGTGGGGAGAGGATAAACTTATACAGGTTATATGATTTCTGGAAGCACTTGTATATCTCCCCTGTCATGCAGTCATCCTAGGAGGACATATGCTATTAAATATTTTTTGCACATGGGGCAACTTACTGCCCAGAGGTGTAGAGATATTACATGAATCTCTCAAGCCCATGGCCAGGTATCCTGACTCAAACTGCTGTTCGTCATTTCGACTACACTTTTCAGAGTACCATTAGGATGTAGGGGAGTAGGAGTTGGGATGGGTGAGCACAGATTTTGGAAGGCCTCACAGGACAGCTGTTGTTCAACATGAGTGTGAAAAACATTAAAACTTGGGGGGCAGGGTGGAAATGGGCTGCTCTTGTTTTCTGTAACTAACTGCATTTCTATAACTTAGCTTATAGTGAAAGTGAAACTGTATGAGATTGGTTGTATGAAGTGTTATTTCCATTTGTTGGTTGCTTTATCCAACAATATTTCTAGAGGTCTGTGGCTAAGCATTGAAAAGCAGTTGGTAGTAAATGAATCCCTAAAGGATTATAATTTATTCATTTTCTTCCCTTCTTCCCTCCTTCCCGCCTTCCTTTCTTCCCTCTCTCTCTTTCTTTTATTCTTTCTCTTTAAATGAGAAAATGAACTGAATAACAGTTTGGGGATAAGATATTTTTTGTGCCTGCACTCAGGGTTCTGAAAATTTCACTGGGCTACCAGACTCCTGTGAAGTGCCTTCAGAACATCATAAAGGCAACCTTTCCATTTTGCTAAGCCAAGGGACCATTTTATAGGAACCTAGACTTTGAACTTCTCAGGCTGTTTGGAGTGGGTTGTACCAATGAGGACTGCTCTAGGATTCACAGGACTATAGTTTGACCTAGTTTTACTGGTGACCTGAAGCAAGGGGATTCTGGGTTCCAATGGCAACAACATCGAGATTTACCCTGACTAGTCTTGGAATGGTTCTGGGCCTGGGATAGAAAAGGTAGACCAGATGATTTCTCAGAAGATGAATCTTTTGGAAATTTGAAATCTACTTTGAGGAAAAAAGGAAGTTTCAGAGTCCTTATTTGGGGATGGTTGTGGAAGATCCTCTAATGACACCATCATGCTTGCACCTGATGGGCCTCTCTGCTTGGATGACTCCCGAGTACCTCATCCTTAGTGTACTGACAACGAAAATCATGTCTTGAGGTTCACCTACCCACTCTCCCTCTTCTGTTCCCTCCTTCTTCTGACTCTGGCCCCTCCCCTCCATTCTCAACTGCCATTGCTTTGGTTCAGAAATGACTCCTGTCAAATGACTCCTGTCATTTCTGGCCAGGATTATGATAGCAGCCTTCTAAGTGATCTTCCAGATCCTGTTCCTGTCCCCTCTGATTCATCTTCCTTGCTGTCACCAAGGACATAGTTCCAAATGCAAATTGATCAGCCACCCCTTCCCATGTATAAAACCCTCCCATGGTTCATAGCTCCTGCCTGCCTTGTGTCCTCATTTGTCACCACGTCCGCACATCACTGCATGGAGAAAGAACTCAGGCTGTCGACTCTTCGGATATGAGTCCTGACTCCACTTCTAATGAGCAATGAGGCACTCAGGCCAGTTAACCTCCATGTGTCTCACTTTCTTCTGTATCATTCAGTGTGATAATCCACATATGGTGGTTGGAATAGTGCCTGGCATGCTTGGGGTGTGCTCTGTGAATGAGAGCTGCCATTATTGGGTATGTTATGAGATGTGCATATGTTATATTCCAGCCATTGCTTGTGGCTCCTCCAAAGATCCTTGTCCTCTTATTCCTTTGCATGGACTAGTCTGCCTGCAGAATGCTTTTCCTCTATCTTCAGCCCTCATTCTCTCTGGCAGACATGAGCTCAGTCTTTATGATTCAAGCCCAACAATACCTTCTCTTTGAAGCCCCCCCTGGTGGTTCGCTCTCATCCCCAGGAGATGATAGACATGTTTCCACAGAGCTCCATATGCATAACGCAATTGTACTACTTGGCATATCATGATCTCTCTGTTTGTTTCTATGTCTGTCTCTGCACTAGACTGAAAGAACTTATCTTTATTCATTTTCTCTCCACAGTGTTTAGCACATTTATTGACAAATGAATTTGTGCTTCCACGATCAAGCTGCCATATGTGAGAAGCACATATGAAATTGAACAGCCCATGAAATTATTTTCTTTAATTGGTATGCAAGTGCATAATTACATAAATATGTTCTAGAATGTGTAGCTTCTTAGAGAAGGTGTGGGCTCCTTGGAGTCTTTATCTAGTCAGGATGAGAACGTTAAGTAGGATCATCCTTACCTTTGCCTGGTCTCTTTATGATTGGTAGCGTGTGTTTTCAAAGAGGCAAGAGGTCATTAGGAGGTAGACTGAAGGATTGGGCTCCTATAGGAATTGAATTCCCATCTTTGATCTTGTGCTTCCTGATCAATTATGTCAGCCAGCCACAGAAAGGATTAGGTAAAAATCATTCTAATTTTTATTACCATGTATAATAACCAATTAATGTCAGACCTATCAGGATATATCTTGAATCTTTCCATATGGTATCACTGCCACCAATCCCAGCCCTGTCCAAGGTACCTTCATATTTTGCTTGACTGTTGCAGTATCCCACTAGCTGGTCTCTCAACTTCCTCCTTTTGTCCTTTCATGTAGTTTATTTCCAGCACAGCAATTCTGAGTGACCCTCTGAAAATAGAAGTTAATCATGAAACTTCTGTGCACAAAACCCCCTGGGGCTTCCCAGTGCACTCAGATTAAAAGCCAAGGGTGTTATGGTAGCCAACAGAGCCCCCTGCCTCTTGGGACCCCATTGTTACTCTCAGACCTCATCTCCTCATTTCCCCTTGCACTTCAGTAAAGTGGTTTCCCAAATGTATGAGGCACACTCTGCATCTGAGGCACACTCTTGCTCATCCCTCTGCTCTGCTGTCATACTCAAGAGCTTTATGGGTAAGGTCTGCATGTCTGAGTTTGCCCAGGACAGCCCTGGTTTGAATTCACTGTCCTGTATAATTATTAATAGTGTCTCCTTTCACTCTTGAAGTTGTCCTGGATTGGATGATAAATGATATGGCCATCCTCCCCACAGCTTTTTCTATTCCTTCCATTAGGTCTTACCCAAATTGCCTCTCTTTACCCTGGCACTCCCCATCCATCTTCCATGCCTATTATTTCTCTAGAATACCACCTGTTATACTAGATCTTTTAATTTTGTATTTTTTATTGTGAGCTCCAACAAGTCAAGGATTGTTTCCCTCATGGCTGTATCTTCAGAACTTAAAACAGTTCCTGGCACATATCAGGTAGTTGAATGAATATTAAAAGCTTTCTGAGGTTAGCTTTTCCTCCACTGGAGAGTGCTTTTCTTTCCTGTCTTATAACCTTGTTGAACAATGAACTGGATGCCTTTTATTAAAGGCTTGGATAGTGTTTTTCTGCCTTGCTTGTTTTTGAAGTGACTTTCCTTTCAAGCCATCCTCAATCTTCCTGGAATTTGGTTTGCTTTCTCAAAACCCACTATACTCTTACCTATTCCAGAAATATTTATTGAACTGTAGGCACTGTGCTAAGGCCTGAGAAGAAACAAAATAATTAAGGCACCAGTTCTCTTCACCTCAAGGAGCTCTGGCTCACCATTCACTTGCAATTCTGTTTGAAGCAGTTTTATGCAAGATGACAACCATGAAAGGGAAGCCCTCTTGTGGGGAGCTAGACCTAGTGGTTTACAGTGCAGTTTGAACATGTGACCTCTGCTACATTATGATATGATAGATGAAGTAGTGCCCCAGCCCTGTCCCTCATGGTCTTTAGAGTTTAGCCTTCAGTTCATCATCTGTATAATGGACATAAAGTTCTTCACCTTCATGCCTGCCTCACAGGGTTATTGTGAGGAGCAAAGGTAGATTGGGCTCCTTAAGGGCAAAATTGTTACAGTAGCTTCTCATCTGGGGACAAAGTGGGGTCTAACTAAACAACTAGTTATCTTTTTATTCATTAAAAGGTAGAAAAGAAACAGAACCTCATATGTGACCCCACCTTTACCTCCTGGGCTTGACAGTTTGCACCATCTGCAGGCACTCAAGCGTGACTCAGATTTTCTCCTGCCTTTGGACGTGATTCATCTGCAAGTCACGATTCACAGGAGTGGTGCCTCTGTGGGTTTCCCTCCTGGCCCTTTAGAATTTCATTTTAAGCATTGTTGCCTGGGGCTCATACCTGTACACTTCACTTGTTTTTCACCATGCTCCCCAGCAGGGACCAGGTGGTTGATGAGGTTGTGGAGACAATCTTTTTTTTTTTTTTTTTGAGATTTTATTTATTTGAGAGAGAGAGAGCGAGACAGTGTGAACGAGCATAAGCAGGGGCCGGGGCAAAGGGAAGGGTAGAAGCAGACTCTCTGCTGAGCTGGGAGCCCACTGCGAGGCTTGATTCCAGGACTCTGGGATCATGACCTGAGCCAAAGACAGATGCTTAACCGACTGAGCCCCACAAGCAGCCTGGGGAGATCATTTTTATCCCTCTTGTTTCTTTTTTTTTTTTTTTTTTAAAGATTTTATTTATTTATTTGACAGAGAGAAATCACAAGTAGATGGAGAGGCAGGCAGAGAGAGAGAGAGGGAAGCAGGCTCCCTGCTGAGCAGAGAGCCCGATGCGGGACTCGATCCCAGGACTCTGAGATCATGACCTGAGCCGAAGGCAGCGGCTTAACCCACTGAGCCACCCAGGCGCCCTATCCCTCTTGTTTCTTTAACTGGGCACCCATTTATAAGACTTGTCAGTCACTGTCATTCCCTTCCTTGGGGATAAGTGCTGTAGATGATTTTGGAAAAGAAAACAACTGGATGCCATGCTTTCTTTCCCTGTGGTATTGGGACTCAGAATCTGCAACTTGGTATTTGTGTTGAGTATTAGGTACATGTGGCAGCCCGATAGCTGAAGTAGAGAGGAAATCATAGCACATGGAAGCTGGAGAAAAGGCCCTCAGAGTCATTCATCCAGGCCAGGTTGGGATTTTTGTGGGTTAAGTTCCATCTCTGTACCCCAGGGAGGAGAAATGACTAGCCCCACGCACAGGTTTCTAGATGTCACCAGGGACCAGTTCTGAAGGCTCCACACTGATAACCTGTTTTGGCCTGAGGTTAGCAAGCAAAGGTTATGTTCATACTTCTTCTTCTTCTTCTTTTTAAAGATTTATTTATTTAATTTTGAAAGAGCGAGAACAAGCATGTGTGTGCCTACAAGCAGGCTGAGGGGCAGACAGAGAGGGAGAGAGAGACTCTTAAGTAGGCTCCCCGACGAGCATAGAGCCCAATGTGGGGCTGTATCCCATGACCCTGAGATCATGACCCGAGCCAAAATCGAGAGTTGGATGCTCAACAGACTAAGCCACCGACATTCCCCAAAATTCAGATTTCTTGACTTTGAAGAGTTGTCAAAAGACAAAGCTAAGATGGCAATTTTCAGCATTGTTTCCCCAAGTTGAGTGAATATTTGACTTTGAATGTTGAGCGTAAGGTCTCATTCACAAATGTTAGGTTGGAGCAGAGCTAACTGACCATGAAGTGTCACCTTGGTCACCTTAAGTTGTGAGGCTGTCACATTCCAATAGCCAGTACATTTTATTGAAAGTAAAATCTTAAAGTCAGAGCTGGTGGGAGCAGCAGTTCATTGGGCTTGAACTGCGAGAAAACTGTGTATAAAGAGCCTCATAAAAGAGTACAAAATATCTTTCTTTTAATGTTTTTCATTGCTATTTTTTAAAATTAAAGTGTGTGTGCATGTGTGATAAAAGGCTGGTGGCCTTAAATATGCTTTTGTCCAGTTCTACTTTTGGTCTAGAAGCCAGAGCTGCTCTGAGAATCCCTATTGGTTTGCCTCTTTGCACTCAAAGAATTGCCCATGTAGTTATAAGTTGAACTGTTTCTTTATTAGTGTAGGAATTTCAGTTCTCATAGACCCAGTCTGGATTTGGGTTTTCTTAAAAAAAAAAAGATGTATATGCTTTAATGACAAAAATTTAGCATCTCAATCTGTGAGGTAATGTATTTAATAATTTCCTGTTGCTCAGAATACATTTGTGAATGAGATACTTTGAGGTGGCTGGTTTTATACCAGTTGCCTTCATACTGGTTCTCAGGCTGAACAAGAAAATCCACTTTGTGGCTTTTTTTAAAAAAATATTTTATTTATTTATTTGAGAGACAGAGTGAACACGAGCAGGGGGAAGGGCAGAGGGAGAGGGAGAGGGAGAAGCAGGCTTCCCACTGAGCAGGGAGTCCAACTTGGACTCCTAGGATCATGACCTGAGCCAGAAGCAGACATTTAGCTGTCTGAGCCACCCAGGTGCCCTCACCTCTTTGCTTCTTAAGAGCCATGCTTTGTGTTGCATGAAGATGGATGTTATCAGCTAATATCGCTTTTTCAGAAAATTTAGCTTCAAATGGCTTTTGGCTATTGACAAAGAACAGCTAACATTTTCAATAGCCGAAAACTGGTGCCCCAGATGGAGAATCAGGAAATGAAACATCTGTAGAGTTGAGCAGAGTCTAAAAGCATCTTTCCCCTATTTACTGTGTGATCTTCCCTAAGTTAATTCTCTTCTCTGAGCTTCAGTGTGTCCGTACAAAAGGAATAGTACCTACTTCATACCTGCCTCGTAGCAGGCGTTTGAATAAAATGAAACACTGAATTTGTCTGACTTAGTAAGTTTTATCTCCTTATTCTGATGACTAGAAATTAAAAAAACGAAAAATCTGCTGAAGACAGTTCCAAAAAAAGAAGTCCTAAAACTGTTTTGGTCAAGTGCCATCATCTTTCTAAATTTAAAAAAATGTTTTAATTTTAGAGGCGCCTGGGTGGCTCAGTCAGTTAAGCATCTGTCTCCTGCTCAGGTCATGATCCCAGGGTCCTGGGATTGAGCCCCAGGAGCTTGCTTCTCCCTCTCTCTCTGCCATTCCCCCTGCTCGTGTGCACTGTCAAATAAATTTTTTGAAAGTACTAATTTTAAAATTCATACAGTACAATTCATTCTTTTTAGTGTACAGTTCTGTGAATTTTTAACAAATGTGTACAGTCATAAAACTACTAACAAACACATCAAGCAAGATACAGAACACTTCCATTATGCTCCCCCGCCAATTCTTTGTGTGTGGCCCCTTTGTATACAACCCCACCCCCTGTCCACTGGCAACCCCACTGATCTGTTCTCTGTCCCTCTAGTTTGGTCTTGTCCCAGCATGCCATGCACATGAATCATACAGTACGTAGCTTTTTGAGCCTTGCTGCTTTTATTCAGTGTATAATGATTTGAGATTCATCCAAGTTGTTAAATGTTCATTACTTTTTATTGCAGAATTGCATTCCATTGTATGAATGTATTAATTTGTTTATCCCTTCACTAGTTGCAAGATATTTGGGGTGTTTCCAGGTTTTGGCAACTATGAATAAAGCCGCCATTTACAGAACAGGTTTTTGTAAACATTGGTTTTTTTTTTTTTCTCTTGAGTAATTTCCTAGGCATGAATTGCTGGGTCAGATGGTAAATATCTTTTTAACTTTTATTATTATTATTTTAAAAATATTTTATTTATTTATCTTTAGAGAGCATGTGTGTGCCTGCAAGCAGGGGGAGGAGAAGGGGAGAGAGTAGGAGGGGAAAAGAATCTCAAGCTGACTCTGCCCTGAGTGTGGAGTCTCATTTGGGGCTCGATCTCACAACCTGAAATCACAACCTGAGCTGAAACTCAGGAGTCCAGCACTCAACTGACTGAGTTATCCAGGCGCCCCATTAATTTTACTTGTTTTTTTTTTGCCAAATTTTCTTTGTTCATTCATTCATTTTTTTTTTTATTAATTATTTTTATTAACATATAATGTATTATTTGTCCCAGGGATTCAGGTCTTTGAATCGTAAGGCTTCAACATTTCACAGCACTCACCATATCACATACCGTCCCCAATGTCCATAACCCAGCCACCCTATCCCTCCCCCCACTGCCCCCAGCAACCCTCAGTTTGTTTAGTGAGATTGAGTCTCCCTCCCGATCCCATTTTGTTTCATTTTTTTCCTTCCCTCCCCCCCAGACCTCCCACCCTGCCTCTCAAATTCCTCATATCAGAGAGATTAATTTTACTTTTTTTTTAAAGTTGATTTTTTTTTAGTAATCTCTACACCCAACATGGGACTCAGACTCAGGACCCCGAGATCAAGAATTGCGTGCTTCTTGGGGCGCCTGGGTGGCTCAGTGGGTTAAGTCGCTGCCTTCGGCTCAGGTCATGATCTCGCGTCCCGGGATCAAGCCCTGCATCGGGCTCTCTGCTCGGCAGGGAGCCTGCTTCCTCCTCTCTCTCTCTCTCTGCCTGCCTCTCTGCCTACTTGTGATCTCTGTCAAATAAATAAATAAAATCTTTAAAAAAAAAAAAAAAAAAGAATTGCGTGCTTCTCCAGCTGAGTCAGCCAGGAGCCCCTGTCTGGTTTGTTTGTTTGTTTTTTTTTTTTTGGTCTGTTTAACTTTTAAAGAAACCAACTTTTTCCCAAAGTGGTGCACCATTCTGCATTTCTACCACCAATGTGTAAGGTTTTCCATGGCTCCACATCCATATTCACACTTGGCATGACTTGTCATTCTAGACATTGTGAGAGGTCTGTAGAGGTAATTTCTCTTATGGCTGAGGATGTTGAGCATCGTCTCCTGTGCTTTTTTACCTTCTGAATATGTTTGGTGAAGTCTTCAAATCTTTGGCCCAATTTCTCTTCAGGTTATTTTATTCTTGTTCTTGAGTTTTGAGGTCTCTATATATTCAGGGTCAGGTCCTTTGCCAGGTAAGTGATTTGCAGATGCTCTCTCCCATATCGTGGCTTGTCTTTTCAGAGATTCCATAAGGGATTTATACATATTTATTCTTGTTATAAAAGAGTCACATGACACACAATATCTAGAATAAAAAATACGAGTTCTGGTTTACCTCCCAGTACCTCCTCCACCTTTTTCTTGCAGATAGCCACTGTTGACAGTTGGGTGAGGATTTTTTCAATCTTTTTTAAAGTATCATAATTTTCTAGTAAATATATATTTAGAAAGGGACCTTTAAATATTGATATGTACTTTAAAATTAATTCTGTTACTTTTCAGGCAATAAGTTGCATTTCAAAGAATCTTTCTGTTTTTCCTTTCAGACCCCCTATAGGGAAAATCATTGTTTTTCCTTAAAGTGGTGAGTTTTGATGTGTCCTAGGTCATATTCCAGAAAACCAAGATTTGGAGAAGAAAAATCCAGATGATAAGGATGACTGATGAGTGAAATGAACTTTAAGTGGGTCATTTTATATTTGCTAAAGTTTTCTCCAGTTAGTTGAAATGACTGAAATGTGGCCATTTTCTTAAAATAAGTGGTGGGTTGCTTTTTGCCAGTGTGTGTGTGTGTCTGTGTGTGTGCATGCACATGTATGTGAATGCTAACTGTCATTGGGCGAAGAGTGGTATTGATAATCTCAGAGTAAAGTTTTGGCTTATTTTCAAGTTTTAAATTGTTCATTTTTCTTGGATTGACTATTTTATGCTATTTGAAATATTCAGCATAAAACTTGTACTTGATTCACATTTTTATTTTTAGCTATAACTTTGGGCTCTTTCAACCATAACTGGCCATAACATTTTTTCTGCAGAATGAGCCTTATTAAAACAACCTGTTTTCATCTTTCCATAGGTATGAATCCTAGGACTCAGAATAAGGATTCCTTAGAGGACAGTGTTTCTACCTCTCCAGACCCAAGTAAGAGGGGGCAGCTGATTAGGGTGGGGTCAGGGTGGAGGTGATCAGAGCATAAGGAAACAAGGGGAACCCTATAGGCAGTCTACACATCTCTGGGGTACCAGAAGGCAGTGTGGTAAGGGAATACTCGGCAGCCTCTCCAATGGAAAGTGAGAGGGGCCAGATAACCTGTTCTGGAATGTGATTCAGGGCATGTGGGAAGGGTAACGGAATTCCCATGAGGTCCTTATGCTGGTCCAGAGCTGGCCTTAGCCCTTAAAGGCTCTGTGATGGCTCTGGGGAACAAAGGAATAAGAGGGACTGGAATTGTTTAGATACCTGTAGTTGAAATTGTTTGACTGGGTTGCATTTTTTAAAAAATCATCTTTATCTGTTGAAACATCTGTGCAGGAAGAACACATCTCAATATCTGTAACAGCGTAAATCCTACCACCTGATTGACTTTATTTTACTTAGCTATAACCAGTAGAGATATATTATTGAGTCTTTTTCCCCTGGCTTATGATTAACATAATAATCATTTTGCTTTTTCTTCAGCCCCTCCTACCTCCCACCCCCCACCGCCCTTTTTTGAAGATTTTATTTCTTTGTCAGAGAGAGAGAGAGAGCAAGCACAGGCAGGGGGAGAGGCAGGCAGAGCAGGCAGAGGAAGAAGTAGGCTCTTGGCTGAGCAAGGAGCCCCATGTGGGACTCGATGCCAGGATTCTAGGATCATGACCTGAGCAGTGGATTAACCAACTGAGCCACCCAGCCTCTTCAGGGCCCTTTTTAATAGCAGTGTTAATAGCAGTGTTAAACACATTACATCCCAGTTTGAATAATCATTCATTATTGGTGACCATCTGGGTGGTTTCTAGTTTCTTAGCCATAATGTAGAATGCAGGTGTAATGCATGATGCAGTGGGTATAGCTTTTCTTTCCCTTTACATCCTTAGAATATATTTTCCCCAAAGTACAGTTGGCAGGCTGATTATTTTCCAGAAAGCTTCCAGCAATGAATAGATGAACCTGTTACTTCTGTACAACCCTAGGACTGGGTTTTGTAATCCATGTTTATCATTGTTAATGGTTTTGATGTGGGTCCTCCTCAAAGGCCCTCTTTATAGGGCCTGAAGTTGCTGGAGTTAGAAAAGAGACCACAGTCTTTTCCCAGGGAAAGAACACCATTAAACTAAGAATCAGGAGCTTTCTCACCGTGGGATTTGGGACCATGCATTTGAATTCTCTGTGTCTCGGTGTGTGCCCAGCAGAAAACATTTCTGAAAGATGTTCATGATCCTGAGGGATAGGACTCTAACGAGAGCCAGAACAATCTAAGAGGGCATGAAGATACAACTGCCTTGTGCTTCTGGCTTCCCACTGTGGTTTTGGTCTGGTGTCTTCCTTCTGCTCTTGGTCCTAACAAGGAAGTAGAAACAAACTCACCCCTTCATCTGCCATTTAGGGAAATTGGGGTGATCAGTTAGGCTCTTTTGGGTTGTGTTTTCAATTCTGGAAGTGTTAATAAGTTAACGAGGCCTATGTATAGTTAGACTCGTAGAATGAGTGTGGAATGGTGGTTACTAGGGGTGTGAGGAGAGGCAGACATGGGGAGGTGCTGATCAGTGGTGTAAAGTTCCAGTTATGCATGATGAATAATTCTAGAGACCCGTACAGCACTGTGCCCAAGTTAACAATATTGTGTAGTACATTTTTTTAAAATTTTTTAAAATTTATTTATTTGACAGAGAGAAATGACAAGTAGATGGAGAGGAAGGCAGAGAGAGAGAGAGAGAGAGAGAGGGAAGCAGGCTCCCTGTCGAGCAGAGAGCCCGATGCGGGACTCGATCCCAGGACCCTGAGATGATGACCTGAGCCGAAGGCAGTGGCTTAACCCACTGAGCCACCCAGGCGCCCCACATTTAAACATTTTTAAAGAGAGTTCCCATGTTAAGTGAGCTTACCACAGTAAGATAGAATTCAAACACACAAACAAAATACTCAGACTTGTGTAGACCTTGGAGTTAGGCCTCTTGCAGGTCAAATCCTCTTTCCCAAGGTGGTGGCTACATGGGGCTTGTCTCCCACTATGACTTAGCATACGGGTCCTTTTCTTGTCCTTTAACTCTGCTTAAATGGGACTCTGTTGTATTGGCTAGTATGTGTGTCTCTGTCACTGCATGGTGGGAAGATCCCTAAGCAGAGAGGCTTCTGATCGAGTAACCTCTGGGAGGTTTGGCCTGGCCAGGTGTTTAAAGGGGTTGATGGTATTGCAGTCCCTGCTCCAGGGTGGCCATGTGAGGGCTGATGAGACAACAGGGGTGTATCGCGCTGTGAGCCACATTAGCACTGTACAAAAGATACAGTGTTGAAGGCATCCCTTGCTTGAGACTCAGAGGCAAAGAAAGGCATGGAGTGTTTCTGTTTCCTATTGCTCCCTTGTCTAGAGATTTGAAAAATAATCTTTGCTTAAATTATTTAAAGAGATAACTGCCCTATTACCTTGATTAGTGATTCTCAACTGGGGAAGGATTTTTGCTCCCCAGGGGGGGGATATGTGGCAACAACTGCGGACATTCTCGGTATTTACACCCAGGAGATGCCACTGGCATCTAGTAAGTACAGTCCAGGAATGCTGTCCAACATCCTGTAATACAAAACACAGCCCCCCATGACAAGGGATTACCCAGTCCAAAATGTCAGTGGTGCCAAGGTGAAGAAACCCTGCTTTAACCAAAGATCAGGCAATTCAGGGCAGACCCGTGTGATTGGGCCCACTCTGCTGATTGCAGCTTTCCTTTCTAGATCATTAAACTCTGTCTCTTGAAGTCCTGGCCTTGTAACTTTCCCAGACATCCTTCTTTGACTTCTCCTACCCTTTTGGATCTGTGGCTTACTTTTGCAATTCTGGAAGTATTCCTCAATTCTGCTACCATGTGCTCTTCGCTCCCAAATCAGGCTGAGCTCTTCTTTCCCCACCAGCCACTCTGTAGTCCTCCAGAGAGGCTCTGGCTGGAACTCTTGGAATGTTGATTTGCTTTGACATGTAACTCTGCCTGCGCTGCCCTGCAGTAACCTCACTGGCATTGTGGCTGTAGCTTAAGATCAGCAGAAAATGAGTACCAGCTGTGAATCCCATTTGCATGATGGGATTGGAGGAGCACGTGCACTGCATTGTCTAACAAACTCTGTTTCTCTCTTTCTCCCCCCCACCCCTTACCTTCTTCATCCCCTTTCCTGGCCATTTTGTCACTGTTCACTGTGAACTCCTTCCCCTCCTGCCCCGCCCATGTCCCACACCTGCCCTGGTGACCACACGTGCCTTTCTCCTCTGTTACACGAGGCAGTTCTGACACTGTCTGCTCCCCCTGTAGTGCCAGGCTTCTGTTGCACAGTTGGAGTGGACTGGAAATCTCTCACTACTCCGGCGTGCCTCCCCCTCACCACCGACTACTTCCCCGACCGCCAGGGCCTGCAGAACGACTACACGGAGGGCTGTTACGATCTCCTTCCAGAAGCAGACATCGACAGGTTGGTGTCAGAGGAGGGTTTTGGATGCGTGTCCAAACACTGCATTCTCAAACCTATGTCTTCCTTTTCTGTTCAGAGAATTTCATGAAGTAAGAACTGTCCTTTTTTTTCTTTAGGGTTCTGTGTACATGCCTTCTCTAACCATTTCTCCTCATGGGTGCTTTCTCACATTTTTCTGTGGCAATTGCTCTGGACCCACTAGATAGGATCTTTTTTTCCTAAGATTAGCTATCTGAGCTATTCTAGGAACAGCTGTTAGCTATTCCCTGCCTTCTTCCTCTGCGTCTTTGAAATGATCATTTCTCCCCAAACTGGCTTGTAGATTGTTAGTTTTATGAATCACCATGGAGTGCTTATCAGGGCTGGCTTGTGGAGTCAAAGCAAAACAGAGGATGGGAGTGTGGACTGAGTGTCACTTCGCCCTGGACCAAGCATGTCCATGTGAACAACCGTCTGTTTTCTCAGAAGGGACGAGGAGGGTGTGCAGATGACGGCCCAGCAGGTGTTTGAAGAGTTCATCTGCCAGCGTCTCATGCAGGGCTACCAAATCATAGTGCAGCCCAAGGCGCCGAAGCCCAACTCCACTGTCCCACCCCCACTGAGCAGCAGCCCGCTCTATAGCCGAGGTGAGTTGTTCTCTTTGGACTTGGATTTTTTTCTTTTCTACTAAATTCATGTAAGTAGGTTCTCAAGATAGTAGGGAATAGATAAATCCAGGAGAGAATTACTTTTCAACACAACATTTTTTCTTTCTACATGAAGAATAAAGTCTGCTACACCCAGATTTATCTTAAAGCTCTCTTTAATCTACTGCTCTCCTTTTAAGGAAGGGGTGTGACCCAGTTCAGGAATGTTGCAGCCTGGCTTTGGCAGCACCTAGGAGTAGCAGGCACCTGAGCCAGGCCTGAGCTATCAATGTACGTTGCGAATATTTTAGACCCGATATTTATTTCTAGCACAAGTCCTGGACACAGCAGGTTCTCAGATGTTACTTAAACCTAGAATTTATACTCCCCCACCCCATTCTGGCTGCATCTTCTCTTGTTTGTCACTGAAGCTTAGCATGATGAAGCAATAATGGATCATCTGTGAGTAGTAGAGACTAATAAGTGACAGAGACTCAGTGAGGCCATTTGAGGCTCAGCCAGGCTCTGGAGAGTTTTTCTAAAATAAGTCAGGTAGAGAGAATAAAGTATGGGTGCTTAGGATCAGAAAGCAGTGATCACTTCCCAGGACAATCCATTACTCTCCCACTTTCTTTTTATAGCTACTGAGCGTCCCCATTCTCCTAAACTCCCAGTCCAAAGCCTCAGATATCTTTGGCCCCATTTAAGTGCTTCGGGCCAGAGGATCAAAGCAGTGTGATGGGGAGCTTGGTGGTCCTGGATGGACCAGTTGTTGCTTATGATGAGGCTTTGGACTCCCTCTGGATGTTGTTTGAAAACCCATTATGATATTTATCACTTGTTGCCTTCTTTTCATGTTCTAGACTGCACTGAATATTAATCTTCCTGAGTGCCAGGACTCTTTCATCTTCATGTTTTTATCTCCTGCAATGAAAATGATTGTGCCTGGTATACAGCAAAATGGGTTGATAAATATATGAATGAATGAATCGCCATTTATTCATTCATTCATTCAACAGTGTCCTTGTACTTACAGCCCAGTGAGGAAAATAACATTCCCAGTGAGGAAAAATAACATTAGTAAAACTTGAAATATAATTCCTCATTGTGATAAAGATTGTGAGGGAAAAACCAAAGGGCTATGAGTATATTTAATACAAGACTTAATCTGGTCTAGAGGGTCAGGGATGGCTTCCTTGAGGAGGTGATGTTTGAGGTGAGACCTAAACTATGTGCAGGAGTTACTTGGAAGAGAAGCAGTTTGAGAGTGGTGGGCAGGAGTAGGTAGGAAGAGCATGCCAGGCAGAGGGATTAGTATGTGCAAAGGCCGAGTGGTGGGAGGCACCGTGACACTTTCTGGGCACTCAAATGAAGACTGGTGGGGTGGAGTACAGGAAGTAAGCTAGAGATATATTCAGACATGTCAGGAGACCGAGGCCTCACAAGGCCACATGATTTTGTCCTTTATCCCAAGAATAGTGGAATGAATTCACCTTTAGTGTCAATGGCCCTGTCCAGCCTTCCTACCTACTTTTCTCTAGAGTAGCTGATCAGTGTCCCTTAGTGGTTCATAATTCCTCTGGCATCTAGTTCTGCTCTGGCTGATAAATGAACCTTGTGTCATGGCTAGTTAGCCAGAGTCTATAGAAGACCCCTTCTGGCTACTTTTCTCCTTCAATAAATTTAATCCTTTTATTTCTGTAGTAACAGAAATGGTATCATTGTTGTTATAATTACTGGAAAAGTAATTATAAGTGACATTGTGTCTGATTGAAGATTTGTTGACTACTGGTTATGAGAGGGACACTGTTCCGGTAGTGAACAGAACAGCCCTGTCCTCAAAGTTTATTGTCTACTGGATGAGACAGTCGTTGAACTAATAAACCACAAGTATTTATTTGATCACAGGTTGTAAAGAGTGCTGTGCAGAATAAAAACAGGAACTAATTTAGAGTGGGGTCGGTACTGTGCTAGGTGCTCGTGAACATTGTTCCATGACTTCCTGACAGCAAGCAGGGGGTTGCAAGAAAGAACGATGCAGGGATGGGGGACAAGACCTCTTTCTTCCTTTCTTCCTTCCTTCCTTCCTTTTTTTTTTTTTTTTAAAGATTTATTTATTTATTTATTTGACAGAGAGAGAGAGATCACAAGTAGGCAGAGAGGCAGGCAGAGAGAGAGAGGAAGGGAAGCAGGCTCCCTGCTGAGCAGAGAGCCTGATGCGGGACTTGATCCCAGGACCCTGAGATCATGACCTGAGCCGAAGGCAGCGGCTTAACCCACTGAGCCACCAAGGCGCCCCCTTCCTTTCTTTTTTATTAAAGATTTTATTTATTTGTGGGCGCCTGGGTGGCTCAGTGGGTTAAGCCGCTGCCTTCGGCTCAGGTCGTGATCTCGGGGTCCTGGGATCGAGTCCCGCATCGGGCTCTCTGCTCAGCAGGGAGCCTGCTTCCTCCTCTCTCTCTGCCTGCCTCTCTGCCTACTTGTAATCTCTCTGTGTCAAATAAATAAATAAATAAATAAATCTTTAAAAAAAAAAAAAAAAAGATTTTATTTATTTGAGAGAGAGAGGGAGAAAGAGTGTGTGGTGGGGGGGGGGAGGGGCAGAGGGACAAGCAGTCTCCCTGCTTGATGTGGGGCTTGATCCCAGGACCCTGAGATCATGACCTGAGCTGAAGTCAGATGCAAGCCCACTTTCTAGTTGCAGAAAGGGAGACTTAGAGACTTGACATCCAAGGTTACACCACTGGCAAATGGAAGTGCTGTGGTTTAACCCAGGGTCCTCTGAGTCAAAGCCTGACCTCTTTTAGACAAGTGTGCCCCTCACTGTCACCTAGAAAATTTTCCACAGCCTCTGCTGTCTTCTCTTGTCCTAACAATTCCCATGCTGCTTGCACTGTGTGACTGTCTCTCAGAACTACACAAGAGGAGCCTTTAATTTTGAGATCATGGGAATCTTGTCTTGGCTCCCTTGTCTGTTGAGGCACTAGTTTTACTCTCTTGAGAGCTCGTATTTTTCTTGATTCCTCATAACTTCCCTCTTTCTGATGCCCAACTCAGTTCAACTAATATTTTCAAATACCTGCTGTGGGCATGGCACTTTGCCAGGTGCTCTGGAAAATTTAAAGACAAACAAGATTTGGACCCCGGCTTTGTGGAACTTCCAGTTTGCAGGGTGTGAGATACACACATGGGGAGCCACATCTAGAGTAGAATTCAGACGGCGGATGGGTTCTGCTAGCTTTCTGGAGGAAGTGGCATTTGACGGTGACCTTAAATGACCCATATGATCTTGATTGTGGCCCAGGAAGAGAAGGCAGAAAAAAAGCAATAGGAGCCAATGTTTGGAGAAAAAAGTTCTTTAAGATAGAAGCAGGCTGTGGGAGTCATTGAAGCTGATGCCAGGTTGACCGCCACCCTGGGGTGAAGACCTCAACTGCCAGGGTGGCAGCTTGTGCTGGAGCAGAGTGGAGCTCCATTTCAGTCCCAGAGTTGACTCTTGGCCCATTAACATCTAATCCAGAACTTTTCCTTCTCAGAGGCTGAGGAGTCAGGCTGTTCACCTTTGAGTGCGTCTTCTGGATGCTGTCAGCACTTCTGGGCTCTGTCTGCTGTTGGCTGGCTTAGTAACAGAAAATTCTGCCAACTTCAGGACTTTTTTTTTTTTTTTAACCAAGAATAAGTCTTTTCCAGGAAACTGTTCCTCAAGAGAAAAAGTTGCTTCTTTTGTTTTTCCTTTTCTGACTGTATATGGAAGAGAAGTTATTGTCTGTTAAAGGAATGAACCTCAACCAGATAGAGGAAATGATTCCACCCCGTCCCTCTATTAGGCCTTGTGTCCCGAAACCGACCTGAGGAGGAGGATCAGTATTGGCTGAGTATGGGCAGAACATTCCACAAAGTGACGCTGAAGGATAAGATGATCACAGTGACACGTTACCTTCCTAAGTGAGTCCTTCCTTGGAAATCTCAGGTTTTCTGCTACTGTCCTGAATTGTTTCCATATCCTAACTTCTGTTTATAATGCCTGCTGTGCACCTAGTGAATTCTGTGACACATTATTAAAACCAACACAGGTTGAGTGGTTGGTTTTCCTGTTCTTAGAATTACTATTTTGTTTTCTAGGGTTATTTACTGTTGTAGTTCACCTGCCTCTAAAAGGGATTTGACTCAGCTTGTAATGTTTAGCTTGATTCTTAGCAAGCCCATTAGAAATAAAGAATGAGAGGATAAAAGAATGACAGAGTTTAAGAAAGGAGATGAGTTGGTTACCACACTTGAGGATTGAATGCCAAGGATGGTGCTAACTGTATTGAGATGGAAAGGGGTGGGAAGGTAGTGATTTTCTTTTGGACTTCTGGGCATGCCCTTTGTTTTTCAGGTACCCTTATGAATCTGCCCAGATCCACTATACCTACAGCCTCTGCCCTTCCCACTCGGACTCAGAGTTTGTCTCTTGTTGGGTGGAATTCTCCCATGAGCGGCTAGAGGAGTACAAGTGGAATTACTTAGATCAGTATATCTGTTCTGCCGGCTCTGAGGACTTCAGGTCAGAGGACATACTTTGGCTTTCCATCCAGCTACCTTGTGTGTGCCTGACTTTGAACATGTCTGTCCTTTTGTTTCTGATTACAAGATGATGTTTGTTTTAGAAAACATGGAAGAACAAAAGCACATCTGCATTAGTGTACTTAATGGCATAGAATTGTACACTGAAGGATGTTAAAATAGTACATTTTGTTATGCACATTTTACCATGAAATGACAGAAACCTCAGTGATGAAGTCCTCTTCGATGGAATGTCAGTGTAGATCATGTTCTTAACCTTTTCCTAACTACCTGTGGTATCTCATTTTTTATCTTTAATTTGTATGTGTGATTTAATATTGTGGTGATAAAAAGCCACAACTCCATTGGGTCTGGGTATACAGAACTGTCCTGACATCTCTGGGATGTAAATTAAAAGTACCCTTTGTGATCTTCCTCTAGAGCTGTGTTTCAAATGAAGCCATGAGATGTAATATTAGACAAACATGTACTCAAGGGGAGAGGACCCCTTACATACATGCTCCAAGGACAGGCTAGAGATGGGACCTTCACTGGGGGTGCCTTTTTTTTTTTTTTTTTTTAATTTTTTTTAGAGAGGCAGAGGGAGAGAAGCAGACTCCCCACTGGATACAGGGCTTGATCTCATGAACGTGAGATCATGACCTGAGTGGAAGCCAAGGGTCAGACACTCAACCGACTGAGCCACCCCAGTGTTCTGAGAGTGCTTGCATTACCTGCTTTTGTTCACCACCACCCCCTTTTCTCCCTTTGGCCCTTCACAGCTTAATTGAGTCTCTGAAGTTCTGGAGGACCCGTTTCCTGCTGCTACCAGCCTGTGTCACTGCCACAAAGCGCATCACAGAAGGGGAAGCCCACTGCGACATCTATGGGGACAGGCCCCGGGCAGATGAGGAGGAATGGCAGCTCTTGGATGGGTTTATCCGCTTCGTGGAGGGTTTGAACCGAATCCGCAGGAGACATCGCTCAGATCGCATGATGCGGGTAGGGCTCTGTAGGCCCCTTGGGGACTGTGCTTGGTCTCCTCCTATCTTAGGGGCCTCTCTCTGGCCAGTTTATTTACTCTACAATTTATTTTAAATCTAAAACAGTGTGTTCTCCAGTGTAGGGTGAAGGAGGGAGGGATAGGGTACCAGGCGGCCAATGGCAGTGTTCTGTGGCCCTGAGGACACACAGCTCCTTCATGTGCTTCCCAGGTGAGACCTCATGTCAAGCCCAGTGGCTTCTGCTGGGTTACTGAGTAAAAGTCACTCAAGAGGGTAATGGCAGCAATACTTGCTTACTGTTGTATCACTTTTAGAATTTCCAGCACCTTGAGCATTCATTCACCCACACACTACCCAGGGAGGACACTGAAGCCCATGGGGTGGGGATATGGCTGAGGACACCATCCGATAAAGGGCAGAGCCGGAATTCTGGGTGTGTGTATGTATAGTTCTATAAATTTTAACTTTTTTTTTTAATATATAGACTCACATAATCAGGATACAGAGCAGTTCTATCACTTCCCCAAAAAACTCCTCATGCTACCCTTTATCTCACACTTTGCCCCATCTCTAACCCCTGGCAGCCACTGATCTGTTCTCTGTCACTATATTGTTGTCTTTTCCAAAAGTCATATGCACATAATCACATAATATAATCTTTTGGGAAACTGCCGCCTTTAACTCAGCACAATGCCTCTGGGATTCATCCAAGTTTTCCTTTTTAGTGTGAGTAGAACTGCATCATCAGTTATGTTTTTAACCCCAAGTTCAGTGTTCTTCCCCATACACTGGCTACCCTTTGTCCACAGCCTTGCCTATGACGGGAAACATTTCAAAAAAAAAAAAAAAGAAAGAAAAGATTTCCTAAAGACCCTGCATGGTGGAAAGAGCTCTGGTCTTGAAACCAGATGATTAGAGCTTGACCTCCAGCTCCAGTGGGATTCACTATAAGTCACTTAACTTCTCTGGGACTCAGTTTCTTCTTCTGTGAGTTAGATAAAACATTATTTACTTCCTAGATCCAGGACAAGGGTGAAAAAATCTGTGGACTCCACCTCAAAGAGGCAGTTTATTTTGAGTCAGTAGGCATTCAAGCCTTCAGCTTAAGCAAAAAAGCAGTTTTCAGCATTTACCGAATAACAAGGGTCTGTGTTGCTTGCCTCTGTGAATTGGATTCCCAGAGGGCCTGACGCACAGCAGTTGCAGGAGGCACTCTCTGGGCTGTGAGTGGCATCCACTGAGGGAGCCCACTTGGGCTGATGGCCTTATTTCCTCTTGTCTGCTTTAGAAAGGGACCACCATGAAAGGCTTACAGATGACCGGGCCCATTGCCACACACTCCCTTGAGTCGGCCGGCCCCCCTGTTGGGAAGAAGGGAACCTCAGCTCTGTCCGCCTTGTTGGAGATGGAAGCCAGTCAGAAGTAAGTGCCTGCTTGGGAAGAGACTCATCCCCACCCCACAGGCTCCACAGGTTTTCAGTGCCCCACCTTGTGAGTGGGGGTGAAATACAATTTCTATCTGCAAGGAGCCTGAAATTAAGAAAAAGATGCATACATGAGCCAGAAAGCTGGGTTAATACCTGGTAAGTGTCAAATAACATGAAATATGCCAGACATTATAAGTGTGCAGTCTGGGGCTTAATTTGAGCTACAGATACATTTTCTTTGGCCCACAAAGTGAGGTTTCTATTTGTTTCTTTGTTCTTTTTTAATAGATTTTATTTTTTTAGAGCAGTTGTAGGTTCAAAGCAAACGTGAATGGAAGGAACAGAGATTTCTCATATACACCCTGACTCCCACACCTGCGTTGATTCCTCCATTGTCAACACCACCCTCCAGAGTGGTCCGTTTGTTAGAATTGACAAAGCTGCGTTGACACATCATCATCATCCAGTGTATATTCTGTGGATTTCAGACAAATTTATAATGACATGTAGCTACTGTTACAGAGTAGTTTCACTGCCGTAAAGGCCCAAAATATTTTTAAAATAGCTGAGCCACATTTTTTAGTTCGGAGATTTTGAATACAAATCTGGATTTTACAGGAAATTATATAGTATACACAACATGATACGTGATTATATTATATGTAAAACCATATATTATAGACAATATACACAACACTGTATTATAGATAATAGATAAAATCCAATCTTTTGAGAAATAGAAGAGCCTCAGTTATAGTGCTGCATGCATACTCACGTGCCTACCCCGCCATGGGAGGACTGGTGCTTTAGAATGGGCACATGCCCCCTGGTTTATTGGAAAACCAGCACACCCTCTGGTTTTGGGCTTGCCCTGTTCCCTCAGGCATGTGACCTGGCTAGCTTCTCTAGGCATTTGTGTGGTCCCTTCATAAACAGTAAGCACTCCATTTCCCAGGATGCCAGTGGGGCCATATCTTGCCTGGAAGGGCAGTGACAGCATCACAGGAGGGGGGATTTGAGTTGGCCTTGGAGGAAAGGAAGTATCTATACAGAGGGACAAGGGGGGAACTTGGGCAAGAGGAGAAAATACCTCTGTGTGCAGGTGGCACCCACTGTAGGAGCCTTTCCTGCCCCTCTGTCCTTCCAGCCAACTCAGATTCTGTGCTTCCCAGCATCTTGGGCCAACATGCATCAGAGCCTTTACCAGAATTCTACCAGGGTTTACTCATGTTCCCCCTGGCTTGCCTGTGCTCTGAGAGTAGAGGCTGTGTGTTGTGCCTGGAATATAGGATGTGCACAGTAAATAGTCATGGAATGATAGAGGAAAGGATACTGGGGGTCCCTGTACAGGTGTTAGGGGAGGCTAGACCTTGTCTCTCTGGTGTGAGAGGCCATGTGGTGTCCAGCAGGTACCTGTGTCCATTAGGCTTTCCACGTGTCACGTCGAGTGACCTTGAGGCATAGTGGAGTTGCAGTTGGACAGACAGGTGGGAACATGGATGCCAGGCTATCCTTGCATGTTCTCATAGCAAGAGGGATCCTTTGCAAGTTTTTTTGTTTTATTTTAATGGAAAATTTCAAACAGATAAAGTAGACTAGTATAATAAATCCCTGTTTACCTGTCATGGCAACTTCGATGATTATCAACTCATGGCCAGTCTTATTTCATTTATATCCCGCTTGTTCTCACCTTCCCTTTTTATTCTTTATTAAATTTCAAGCATCATATCTCTTTATTTAAAATATTTCAGTATATATCACTGAAAGAGAAGTACCCCTTTAAAAAAAGTCCCAATACTGTAATTTGTCTAAAAGATTATAGTCATTCCTTAATAGCATGAAATATCCAGTCAGTGTCTTTGACAGAAGTGTTTTCAGAGATGAGCCCCATGTATAGGAAGGCCTGGGACGTGGGCCTCAAGAGACAGAGACTCTTTGGCAGGCTCTCAGTAGTCAGGCAAAAGGCCACAGAAGATGGAGAGACGGTGATTAAAAAAAAAAAAAGGAAAGGAAGGGAGACAGGGAGAGAAGGGAACCTGGCGGGGACACTGGGGTGGTAAATGAGAGGAAGAGAGCACATGTAGGCTGGGCTCATTACTGAGGGAACTGGGTCCTCTTACCTTCGTCTGACCAAGGGAAGAGCTCAGAACTCAGCCTGGCAGGTCCTCCCTATAACTAATCACAGATCTTTCCTGCTAGAAAAAAGAACAAGGAACATATGTTGCTGGGAGGGGTGTGAAGCTGGGGGTGGGGGTGGGGATCTTATTTTAATTTGTCAGTGAGTCACCATTTAGTATGCTCCAAGGAGCAGCTTTCTGCTCAGCCTGGAAGAAGCAGGGTAGTTGGGGTGGGAGTGTCCCCCCCCCCCCATGTGTAGGGAGAGACTCTCAGCTAAACCCCCAGGAATAGGCAGGACAGAGAGACCCAAGACTTATTCTCTCCCCAGATGACTGCTCTTGGGTTACTTGCTGCGTTTTCTCAGTGCAGGAGGTAGAGCAGAGGGAGCCAGACCTTTATATAATGTTTGCTCACGTAGCATTTTTTATTTGTGCGCTTTTCTTTTGCTTTTGCTGCACTGAGCAGATCCAATTTTGTTTATTATGAAAAACAATGCTATAGCGATATGGAAAAGAATTTTTAAAAATTTCATCTATAGTCCTGCCATCTTAACCATAAACTGTGTTTCTTTCATTTCTCTTCTAGTCTGTATCTGGGGTCAATGTTTAGTCAGACTCTCGTGGAAGACAGAGGCCCCCAAAGTCTCAGCCTTCTGCCCATTGTCTTCATGACTGGGACCAGTCTGGGCAGCTGGTGCTGGCCCAGCTGCTCCTCTTAATAGATGAGCATAACCTGATGACAGCTAAGTCAGGGCAGAAACCACCAAAAAGCAGTTGTCACTGCTTCCATAGAGGCTTGGCCGGCAACCCCATCCCAGCAGAAGGCAGCGTGTCTCTCTGTATGTTTTCACATATACATATGTATAGTAGAACTGCTCGTTTTCGGGCAGGTCCCCTTCTTCTGAGCCATCAGACAAGGAGCCTCCAAACAGGGTTTTACTCGCCTCTGAATCCCTGATTCCTAGTCCACAGTTCCCCACAAGGAAGACAACTCAGTAAATGGGAATTGTCATGTGCATCTGAGGGGACACGGGAGGAGGTGGGAGGTGGTAACCAGGGCTTCCTGTCCCTGCAGCCTTGGGGAAGTACGAGAGAATGTCACAGTGTGCATTTGTGAATGAAGCTCAGAGGAAAACACACTTCAGTGTGATAGAGACAGTGTGGTGTAGGGACATGGGAAAGAATTGAGCATTAGTTCTGCTTTTCCTCTATGAATTACACCTCAGAGTAACAAAGTAATTGGTGTAGGGAGGTTTGTGTTTTTTCAGTATTACAGCTCATAGGTACAGAAGGAATGATAGACTATTACCATGTCTGATCTTTAATGAACTTCTGGATCTAACAGCGTTCACCAGTGGCCATTAATACCACCAGAGAGAGAGAGGGCCAGACATTACAGGCCTCCAGATAGGTACACAACACCACTTAGGAGTTCTTGCCCAAAGTTGAACCTGAATCTGCTCAAGCCATTAGATAAAACTTCTAGTTCTCAGGAGGTAGGAGGCAGAGAGGAACATGATAAACAGTAAAGGGAGAAAATCAGCCCATCCAGCCTATGTGAATTTACAGGACAAATGAGCTACTTTCTTCGATAAATAAATAAAGATATAAAGAGAAATGAAGAGGAACTTATGCCTTAAAAGAGAGTTAAGAGACATAACTTAGTGCAACGTAGGAACCTTAGTTGAAACCTGCTTTGAACAAACAAACTGTACAAGTGATTTTTGGGAGACAGTTGAGGAAATACTTGATACTAGAAAATTAAAAATTTTCAAGTGTATTGGAGTTGTGGTTGTGTTTTTTCACAAGTTATTTTCTTTTAGGGATACAGTGCATACTGAAGTTCTTAATGGGTGAAATAATATGTAAGAGTTCTGCTTCAAAATAATTGGGATGTGTAGCTAAAGGGTAGAGATGAGTCATAATTGGCCCTAAGTATATAATTTGTAGGGACTCATTATCTTAGCTCTTTTACTTGTGTTTGAAATTTTTCCATAATAAAAACTAGAAGAAAAAAAAAAGAGTGTAACAGGTTACCATGGAAACTGATTTTTAATCTCTGGTATGAAATTACTTGACAATCTGTAACAAACATGTCAGAATTTGAGAGTAGGGAAGTCTTACAGACTGGGTTCTTGGGGAGGCAGACTGTGATGGAGTTTAACATGCAGGATTTTTTTTTTTTCCCCATGCAAGATGTTTATTAAGGAGAGTCAGTGGGATAAGCATGTGTAGGAAGCAAGAGTGGACTGAGGGAGAAGCCCAGGTGCAGCATAGCCCCAGGGACAGCTTTGGGCCACCTCTGGAGCTAGAACAGCCTTCAGAGATGAGCCCAGGTGGACCAACATGGCCAGACCTGCACACTTCCTCATGGATCATTCATTGTCTATGGGCTGCTCTGGGTGGTGTGGCAAGAGCCTGAACAGGCTGCTGTGCAGTTGGGGCTGTCCCCGAAGGGGCTGACAGGTGAGCTGGCTGGACAGTATGCCCAGCTACCATGACAGCAAGGCCACAGCAGAGGGACCTGGGCAGTGCCTGACAGTGCCCACTGCAGGAAGTATATTTTGCAATAATAACGAAGATTTAAGACTATATATAACGTGAGACTTCTGGAATCTTCCAAACAAAAATTAAGTGATGTGTTGAAGCAGTCTAATTTGGGGGAACATTTAAGTTATGATAGCTCATAGTTATTTTTAGTACAGATAGAAGGAAAATAAACGTAGAAGTATACTTTTATGTACATCAGAGCTGAGAGGGATAAGATGTTCTAAGAAACCATTGTTGTCTCTGGTTATGAAATAGTGTCTGTTAGATTCTGTTAGATTTGTGTGGCTGGGGGGCGGGGCAAGGATATCAAGTGTGTGCATTTGAAAAATTAACATGTAAACCTTTGAAATGTATGGGGAGTCAATTCATTTCCCCATCTAGTTTATGCCACGTTAATGCAGCCCTAATTTTCAGAATGTGCTTCTGCTGGTATATTTAATACAAACAGAACAAGTCTTCCCAGTGGATTAAAAAAATGGTGTTCTTGGGTGGAGCCACTCACACCATGTTACTTCACTTTTCAAAGTAATAGGTACTGCCATAGTGCTTCTTAAATTGGGCTCTTTTCTTATTTACCTTGGGGGACTGGTGATTGTCCAGGAAAATGAATGCAGTTAAGGGTATTGTGTTGGGCCTGAAAGAGAAACAAAGCAGAAGTCTATATTTCAGAGGTGACAGCTGACCTGTCTTCATTTCATCTTGGCTGACATGGCCCTTTACCAGGGGCTTTCAGCAAGCTACAGGCGTGTTTTTCCATCTTTCAGGTGTTTAGGAGAACAGCAGGCAGCTGTGCATGGTGCCAAGAGCTCCTCCCAGCCAGCTGAGAGCAGCAACGTTGCCATGACTCCCACCTACGTGGACAGCCCACGAAAGGTAAAGGGGACCACTCCAGCAGGGAGCTGCCTTGTGCTCTCAGGGACCCGAAGTGGAGAAGAAAATGAAGAGTGATTCGAATCCAGGGATGAATGTGCTGAGGATTTGTATGAATTCTACCCTGAATCCTCTTAAGCATTGCCATTTCTGTAGAAGCCGTTTCTGCTCGAAGTTGTAAGGAAGTTAGCTGCTAGATAAATGCAGATATAACACAGTCAGGCTAAACTATATTGGTCAGGTCCCAAGATCTGGCTTGAGCTGTGAAATTGGCCATCTGGTTTTCCTTCAGCTACATCTTTGGCTCTCCCAGACAGGAGGTAGAAAGCTAGTGGGGTAGCTCCTATGAGAGCTCACTCTTTGATAAAGAAATTCCTATCTGTTTGCTTAAACTCCTGAGAAATATAGTCAAATGGAGGCATCCTGTGGGGGAAAAGATCAAAATATGGGGCCTTGGGCCTCTCCTATAGAATAGTAAGTACAAAACTCCATAGGTCAGGCTTTTTGTATCCTTTAAGACCGATACACTTGGCTCTGTCTACTCATTCAGGGAAATTCAGAATGTGAGATCATCTGGTATGGGAGTCAAGGTGAGCTGACTATGCATTGTCTTATCTGGTCTCTATCACTAGAAGATGAAGGAGATTCAATAGATGTATTTTATTTTTCAAAACTGTGGCCAACTTTCATGCTTATAAGTCTGTATATGTATTTGTATTTTTAAATTTCACTTCCATATCTTAAAAATGTCCTAGTCAGTTAACTATTTTTTCAAAACATGATTTAAAAAAAATACACAATATTTCATCATATAGATAGACCTTCATTTATAACTTACTTTTTTGTTAAAAGTGTAGATGGTTTCTTTACCAAAAAGAATTTTGGTAATTATTCCTTAAATTTTTACCGTTATTCTGCACTGTATCACAATTATAAATAATACTGCAAACAGCACCCTTGCACATAATTATTTGACCACATCTCTTTTTATTTCTTTGGGATAAATATATCCCATGAGGATGGAGGGATTAAAATCTGAGAAAGAGTATCATCTGAGACTATAGGCAGCTTATATATTCTCTAGACCAGAGGTTGTCAAATCTAAATAAATATTTTAGGCTTTGTGAGCCAAGAGGCAAGATCAAGGGTATTATGTAGGCATTTTTTTTTTTTAATGTAGGTACTTCTATATTCATTTAAAATTTTAAAAACTACCCTTAGCTCAGAAATTATAATAAACCAGTAGCCAGATCTGCAGGCTGTAGTTTGCTCACCCAGCTCTAGGAAGTGACTTTACGTACAGTCCCAAGGATATGCAGTCTCTGCATAAGGAATGATCTGTCAGTTAAGAAAGAATCTTTTCACGTCTACGTAAATCTCAGCAGCATTAGCCTGTCTGATTCTCTGTGTTCTAGTGGAGAAGGGACACAGATGAAACAATGATATTGCAAAGGCGCCCTGCGTGCTGCCCGCTAGCTGTTACCCATACTTATTGCCGTCTTTGAGGATTAGAACTAGTCCCTGGGACAGGCCTGAGAAGTAGAGAACTTATAGAACCACAAGCAGTAAGGTTAAAATGCACCAATGGCCAAATATTAGATTGCTGTTCAGAACATTCTTCTCATTTTCCAAATGAATGCTAAAAATCCACATGGATGATTATCATTTGTGGCCGATGTAGATCCCCAAGCAATCAAAGGGAAGTGAAGGTCTTATGAGATGGTCAAAGGGAAGACCTCTGGGTGACATACTCAGAAATGCCAACAGTGTCTCCAGTCAGCATCTTGTGTTAGGAGGCGAAGAGTGGTCCCTGAACTTGCATCTCCACAGCCACACATTCCCATGATTTTTTACTTGACTTCAAAGTGGTTGATCGGGAAATGGCAGCAGTATGGATGAAATGGACCCTCACATAGTTCAGTGATTCTACTTTGAGAATTGGAGAAAAGTTGTAAGAAAGCAGACTTTCAGATTTATCAAGTGCCATTTCTGAATTTCAGTGATAATGTGGAAAAAGTAAAAGTATTTGGAAGGGACAAGAGGACACTTAATGATTTTAAGAAAGATGGAAGGAGGGGTCTTCGGGAAAGCCATTTTTGTTTCAAATACATGGAATCCTGTACCCCACAAGGGTAGGGTTCAGCAGGGAAGGCAGCTTGAGAGCTCTCCCACCTCCCCTCTCCCATCCTATGAGTGCTTATGTTTCTGACACTATGTGTATTTCAGCTTCTTGGTTATTTTGTTATACAACCAGTGGAGGAGAAGGTATTGCTGCTTCTGGATCCCACCTTTGCCTGCATTGAATCCTTTTCTCCCATCTGGCTGCCGTGTTTATTAACTGAAGACCTCAAACCTCTGTATCTCCCCAAGAGGGCTGCTGGTCACCCAGCCAGGTGGGAGGCCAGGAAGTGACCCCTACAGGCTTTCCCCCACCTCCTCACCAAGCAGCTCTGTGGCCTTTTCCTCTCCCTTGACATAGGTCTGAAGAAAGTTCAGAGCTATGTGGGAGGGTGCAACATCCAAGTGAGGCTCTGATGAGACCTCAGGGAGCTTGGACACACCTTCTATCCCTGTGTTTGCTCCCACACAGATGGGACATTCTGCCTGGGAAGGTATGAGTTCCTGCTAATGCTTGCATTTGGATATAGTCTTTCTGGGTGGATCGCTCTCCCCCCCCCCCCCCGCTTTCTCTCTCTTTTTGTTTCCTCTCCATTCCCCTCATGTGCCCTTGTTTCTCTCCTTCCCTCCTTGTTTTTATTTTTATTTTTTTCTTTCATACCCTTCTCTTTCCCCTGATGGTTCACCACGGGTCCACATTCGTCCCTTCGCTCCCTTGCATTTGCTGCTGCCACCGCTGCTTCCTCCTCCTCTGACTTCAGGACGGGGCCTTCTTTATGGAGTTTGTCCGCAGCCCGCGCACAGCATCGTCTGCCTTCTACCCACAGGTCAGTCAAACTCTGAGGGCTCTGCAGCTCGTGCATGCCTGTCCCATCAGCAGAAGGCTTCTTCTTGGCTCTGAACAGATAGACTTGGGCTGAAATTGAGTTTGAAGAGCAGCTGAAATTGAATTTGGCCTCAGAGGTGTGCATTCCCTTCCATTGGGTTGGTGGCGACAAAGGGGAATGCAAATGATGAATGCAGGAGAGCAGAGGAACCATCAGCATCGATGCTCTTGTTTCCCGAGTCTGCTTCTTTCTGCCATGTAGTTGCCACCAATTCTCTGCCACATCAGCAGCATCTTCCCTTTCAGGTGTTTTGTCCATCTAATAGAAGCAATGTGAAATATGCTTTCTTAAGAACTGAGCACTTACTTTTTTCCTCCTAATGCAACCTGATAAATTCATAGCAGTGTGGCAGGAAGTGGTCGAAAACAGCAAACATTTATTAATAGGGCATACGCTTCATCATAGGTTTAATGATGGGTGACACTGGGCAGCTTGCCTTGCCTCTGGACTTCCCTTAACTAAATGAGTCCAAATAAAGGGTTTGAACCAGACCTCCATAGGCCTTCCAAGACTAAACAGTCTTGGAAGTCTTAGTTGCTCTGTGCCAAACACATAGTGTTCTCTCATCTCATTCTCACTACCTAACCTGTGAGTTAATTTATCGTAAGTTGTTAACATGGAGAAATTGAAGGACAAAGAAGTTGTGCTTTACATAGTACAGGGTTGAGCTGGGATTTAAATCCAGGACCAACAGGCTTGACTTGTGACCCCTGCTCTGTGATTGGCTTTAGTAATTACTGTTCTGACAGGACCTAGGGGAAGGGAAACCAGACTCTATACCCTTTTTCAAGGCCCCTAAATATACGAAATTGACTAAGTTACAGAGATTTGAAAGAATTGAGAGAGTTTAGGGATGCCTGGGTGACTCAGTCAGCTAGGCATCTACTTCGGCTCAGGTCATGATCTCAGGGTTCTGGGATTGAGTCCCACATTAGGCTACCTGCTCACCAGGGAGCCTGCTTCTCCCTCTTCCTGCTCTGCCTGGCATTCCCCCTGCTTGTGTGTTTTTTTTTTTTCTCTCTCTCTCTTTGGCGAATAAATAAAGTCTTAAAAAAAAAATAATCCACAGGGCTTATGCAGAGAGAGATGGACTGAGGAGGACAGGACTTTGGAGGTTCAAAGGCAAAGGTTAAGGGATCCCTATCTGGTGATATTCAGAAAGCCAACATTGATTTAGTCCTCACTCTGCCAGCTACTGTGCAAAGGGTTTTGCACACGCAGTCTTCTTTGAGGTATTGGTGTTATCCCCCCGTTTTCTAGATAAAGATACTGAGGCTTAATACATTACCTGGTCAAAGGCACACAAATCGTGAGTGGCTGAGCCCCTGCACCATTTAGCACACGTACCTGGAGGGAAAGGGGGTAATGAGCATTGGAGTCTTCCCTTTCTTAAGAGGTCAGATGATGCTGTGCTTGTCTCTGCAGGTCTTCAGAGGTCTGCACTTGCCTCTTCCCAGTGAGCTGTGTCACCCTGGGCAAATCCCGATGGGGATCTCTGAGTTCTAATCAAGAATCTCTGATCTCTGAGTGTGGGAGGCACGCTGCATTTTTGGTTTAAATCAAACTCAGGGTGGACTTATTAACCTTTTACTTTCTAACAAGAGACTGTTATGAAAAGTTTTTGACTTGGATTAGAATTTAACATAAGAAAAATCAGCTGAGCCAGAAGGGAATTATTTTATAAGTCCCATAACGATGTAGCAGTCCACACAGCTTCACTTGGCGGATTTCCAGGTGAAACAAAAATGGACAAGTTCCCACAGTTGGAAATCACGTATAAAAATGAACTGTTGGGAGAGGCACACGAATAAAGTTTGTATTAGTGACCAAGTATGTTGTTAAGCTTACACATAAATCAAAAGATTGTCTCTGCTCATATATAGTAAGGGATCCTCTATACTGACACAAAATGAGATTGTGCTCAGTTTGTTTTTGTTTGGTTTATTTATTATTGTTGTGTTAAAATATACGTAACATGGAATTTGCTGTGTTTGTTTTCTACCATGATATGTGGAGAGTGGAGTGGGGCACTGGAGTCAGAGGGCTCCTTTCAGATTTCGTCTTCAGCACTGTACCAGGGAGCTGCTTTAGGCATGTGAATTAACCTCCTGAACTTCAGTTTCCTCATTTGAATAAAAATATCTTCCTTGTAGGATAGTTTTGAGGATTATAAAGAATATGCATTTCTCAACAGACTTCAAGGGAATGAAATCCCATAAAGCATTTTTCTGGGCACCGAGCAGTTAAGTAACAGGTCAAGGACAACTAGGTAACTAGAAGAGCCCTACATATTTGGAAACTAGGTAACGCACTTCTAATAATGCCTGAGGTAGGGACAATGTCGCAGGCTGCCATGGGATGTGGTGGCTGGCTAGTGGCTGGGATTAGCCTAGGATTCTTACCGTGCCAGGTTTCTGTGTCCATTTGGGACAGCTGCTTATTAGAGCCTATTCGCCATTCCAGCAGCCTCTACTCTCCACCCCAGTTCCCAGACCAGGAACCGCAAAGAATGGGTCATGAGCTCCTTAAGAGACTGGTGCTACGTGTTAAAAGACTGTCACTCCCTACTGAGCACCTGGGTGACTCAGTTGTTTGGACATCTGCCTTCAGCTCGGGTCGTGATCCTGGGGTCTGGGGATCGAGCCCTGCATCAGGCTCTCTGCCCAGTGGGGAGCCTGCTTCTCCCTCTCCCTCTGCTTGCCACTCTCTCTTTCTCTGTCAAATAAATAGATTTTTTTAAAAATCTTAAAAAAATAAATAAAGACAGTGTGTTGGCTCTGGCATCAGACTGATTGTGAGCCTTTTGGCAGCTGCACTAACCTCCCTGAACCTCAGGTTTCTCATCTGTAGAATGAATGGGACTAGTCATGTTTTCTTTGTAGGCTTGCTCTGAGAGGGAACTGAAATGAAGCTTCTGTGTGATTAGTTTGGACCCTGGCATGTAGTACATTCCCCCATACGTGTATCTGTGTGTAGGAGAGGGAAGGGAGGACAGGGGCTGAGGGTACCAGGTATTGACCCAGCTTGATTGGGCCATCAGCTGTTTTTCCTGAGTGTGTGTGTGTGCGTGCATAAAAATGCACTGGACCTGGGTGACGTGTCCTGCGCCTTTTATCTCTGAAATTCGGGATGACCCTGTAGGACCTTGCAATGTAAGTCCTCCAGCTCTGAGTCGCCAGGACTTTGCCTGTGATTTTTGCCCTTCACAACAGCTTTCTACTGACAAGGGGTTCCTTCTGGTCAAAGGGGGTAGGAGGGAATCACCCTGACTCTGACTCTGCTCAGAGAAGAAAGTGCCTGTAAAATTAAAACAGACAGCAATGTGCAGAGGGTTCCAGGTAACAGGGCTGTGCACCAGCCGTGGAAACTAGTTCCTTGTGCCACCAATTCATCATTCTAATGATAATGAACCTGTCACTCTATCTGATAACCGGAACAGAGCTACTCAGTGCTTTCTGGAAATCGATTTTTATCATCACAAACTGACACAAGCATTTAGAGGGCATGAGAAGCCCTTGGTAATGAAATTTTCCTCAGAATTCAGCCTGGTATCTTTAGTCTGTGGTTTGGAGCTGGAGGGAATATCATAGTCAAGAGGACAAGCCCCTGCCACCTGAGGCCTAAGCTTATGTTAGGCTTTCTTCCCTCCCCCATCCTCTGACCCCCAGCCCGTTACTCTCAAAGCAGGCATGGGTCTCAGGGGCTCACCCCAGCAAGGACTCACCTCCTTTTCTCCTTCATTTTTATCACCAGTCCCTGTGACCATTTCTCACGCTGGTCCTGAAGGAGCTTCCAGCGTGGTTTCCTTGCTTCCATCCTGGCTCTTGGCAGTCTGTTTCCCAGCCCAGGGTTTTGCTGTAATGGAATACCATAGACTAGGGGCTTAAGGGGTGCATTGGCTTCTTCGAGTTCTAGAGGCTGAAAAGTCCAAGATCAAGGTGCCAACACATTCGCTTCCTGGTGAGGGTCTCCTTCTGGCTTGCAGATGGCCGCCTTCTCTTATGTCTTCAGGTGGCAGATATAGAGAACTGTGGTCTCTCCTCCTTTTACAAAGACATTAATCCCATTATGACTTTACCCTCCTGCCCTCATCTAAACATAATCAGTTCCCAAAGGCCCTACCCCCAAATATAGTCACATAGGGTTTAGGGCTTCAGCATGTGAATTTTGGGAGCACATATTCAGTCCTTAACATGTGGCTTTCTTCCTTTAGGATAAAGGCCAAAATCCTTATGATGGCCTGGAAGGGCCTGCATGATCAAGGCTTTCCCTCCCTTTCCAACCTCATCTCTGTTATCCTCTTCGTCACTCTTGGACTCCAACGACAAGAGCCTTTCTCCACACTGCTGTAGGCACTAAGTTTCCACCCACAGTGCCTTGGCATGCACTGTTCCCTCTGTGCCTGGTTAACTCCAAGCCATCTAATCAAATCCTACATCTTAAAGATTCATACAGCTCCCGTGCCCCTCCTTTCTGCTCTAATCCTGGTTCCACTTCTGTGTTTGTATGGCTGGGATTTGATTAGTGCCCAACTTCATGAGACTATAGGCCTGTAGGCTCCCATAGGGCATCTGCCATGTCTGTGTTGCTCACCGTTGATTCTTCAGCACCTGCCTGGCATTTAGGAGGAACTCAGTAAGTACTGCCTGAGATATACTAATGGGGGAGATAGACACGAAAATGTTTGTTTGAACAATGGAACAACAACAAAAAAAACAAACCCAAAAAACCCTTTTCTTTTCTGTGGATAAATTAATTTCTTTTCTGTGGAACCATTTTGGCTTAAGTATGTGGGGGATTGGAAAAGGCTCCTAGCCCCCAGCAGGTGTGCCCTGTGATGGCCCCAGAGATGCTCCCATAGGCCCCCAGGCTGTTGCAGAGTGCACTTTGAAGCCACAGCTGTTAGGGCCCAAGTTTTTGGCATGCTTGTGGGAACCCAGGGAAGTCAGAGTCAGTGACCAAAAGTGGACTTTTTACCCTTTGATCTGTTTTCTCTCTTTGGAGACAAGAGTGAACAAAAGGCTCATGTCCCTGGGGGCTTAGTTCTGCCCTCCCCCCAGAGGACCTTAGGGTCATATTAATCAACCGTTGCCCTCACCTAAACTCTTCACCATCAGTCAGGCTCTTATCAGAAATCTCTGTGCAAGGCTTTTGCCATGAGCACAGTTTTACCTGCAGGACATTCATCTCATTCCCAGCTCCTGAAAACATGTTCAGCCTTGCTGTGCATTTTTAACTCTTGAAGTGGTTGCAAATACTTAAAAATCAGGAAATTTCATACAGAACACAGGTTTCTGTCTTGTATTATAAAATAAGCTAGATTTGGGTCCTGGTTTCCTTCCCAGCAGTGTGGCCTTTCCTTTTTTTTTTTTTTTTTTTTTTGGTAATAGCCAGCTGTGCTGATATATATCAATAGTCCCTATACATATTTTCATTTTGCCACCTTTGCTGTAGAACAGTGTTGTCCACTAGAACTTTCTGTCATGATGGAAGTGTTCTGTATCTGTGCTGTCCAACACAGATGGTTAGTCACACATGGCTAGTGAGCATTTGACAAGAGGCTGGTGCAACTGAGGAACTGAATTTTACATTTTATTTTAATTTATATTTGAATAGCCACAGATAGCTAGTAATCACTGTATTGCATGGAACAGGTCTAGACGTTTAAAATGTTACCATTGAAGTACTTATGGATACTCTAGAATGTCACATTTTCCTACCCTTGTTTATTTTTTTCCTCATTTTTTTCTATCCTTGTTCACTGGATTTTCTCATATATTTATTTGATCTTATTGTATGTCTATTTATTAATAATCTCTTCCTTTTTTTTTTTTTAAGAGTGGTGCTGAGATATGAAAATATAAATAACCATTCAGAGTCAGGGGCTAGGATGGACATATGGAAGAGGGAGGCTGTACCTGTGGAGAAAATGTGGTTCAGTTGAGATCAGAAATCCCGAGTGCTTCCTAGGCATAGGGCTGTCCTAACATGGGCGTTCCTTGTCTAATGTCTGTTTTTCCTTCCCATACCCAGATGGCAAACTCCATGAGGGCAGGGGGGCAGAGGTTTGATTTGGAAGGATATTCCAGGGGCACCTAGGTGGTTGGGTGGTTGCCTTTGGCTCAGTCATGATCCCAGAGTCCTGGGATCAAGCCCCACACTGGGCTCACTGCTCAGCAGGAAGCCTGCTTCTCCCTCACCCTCTCCCCCTGCTTGTGTTCCCTCTCTTGCTGTGTCTCTCTTTCTGTCAAGTAAATAAAGTAAAATAAAATAAAATAAAAGATATTCCATCCTTCCCTGATACTATAAAGCTTGGGAAACCTGGCTATGGAGCTGAGAGTTATTCCAAGCTCTCTGAATATGAGATTCTGTCATGGGTCCCTTTATGATGCCTCTAAATGCCCTCAAGGAGCCAGGTGAAAGGAAACCAGGTATGCCACTTAGCCCACTTTGTCTTCAGAAAAGACAAAGCAGTATGTTCTGTCTGCCACCCTCGAGGTACAGTTAGAGAGCTGGGCTGGCAGATGTGGCAGCTTTCTGGTGGCTGATGGTCTTCCAGCATCAGAAAGTGGGGCCGTGACAGGCACACAAGTTGGAGGTTCCTTGGGGGTGCCTGTTGTGGATGGTGCCAACCTCTAGGGCATCCCTGGTGGAGCTTCATCCCTCATCTTCTCCCATGGCTTCAGGCGTAAGGGAAGGGGGAATGGGACTGGGGATTGGTGTTGCAGTTTAGGGTTGGTTTATTAATAATTAACTAAATACCAGACTTTATTTGGGTTTCACCAGCTTTTCTTTTAATGTCCTTTTTCTGTTCCAGGCTCTAGTCCAGGGGCACCAAGTTGCATTTAGTTTTAGTGTCTCCCCAGTCTCCTCTGTGACAGTTTCTCAGTTTTTCCTTGTTTTTGTTTTTTAACAATGTGGAGAGTCTTGAGGAGCCCTGGCTAGATACAATGTAGAAGGCCTCTGAATCAGGACTGACTTGATGTTTTTCTTCTGGTGGAGTTATGGATTCTTGACAAGAATAGCTCAGTGGTGAAGTATGCTTCTCCTCACATCATACTAGGGGGTCCATGGGATCCACACAACATCATTGGTTACAGGAGCCTTCATCACTTGGTGTTGTAGTATTTGTCAGCGATCTCCATTATGAAGTTACTGTTTTTCCCTTCCTATACTCTGTTCTTGAAGCAAGTCCCTAACTGTAGCTTACTCAAAAGAGGATGGAGAGATTCACCTGCAGCTTCTGGAGGTGGGGGTGTCTATGCAGGTTAATTGGAACCCCTCTGTAAGGAGGATTTGGAATAAGGTTCTTAAAATGGAGTTGCACCTGTGGTGCCTGGCTGGTTCAGTTGGGAGAGCATGTGACTCTTGATCTCCGGGTTATGAGTTTGAGACCCACTTTGGGTGCAGGGACTACTTTAAAATTTAAAAATATAAAAAATAAAAAATAATTTTTATTTTTATTTTTTTTTATTGCATCCAATACCAAGCACCTCCCACTACTTGCCTTTTCTAGGCCTCTGTGCAAATTCTGCCCTTCTGTCCATCCAACTTTCCTTGTCTCTCTGTTCATTCCAGAAAGGTCCTTCAGGTGGGTTACGGCAGTAAATGCAACCTCCAGAATAAAATGTGACTAAATGAGGAAATGTAGGAAAAGAAAAACTTAAGATAGGATATCATCTGAGGTCTTATAAATTATCTAGAGTTTAATGCTAAATTCAGCCCTGAACTATCTCGGAGCCAAAGAAAAGTGGGAAACATCTATTCTAGGATTCAGAGTGGTCATAAGGTAAAGGCAAACCATTTGCCCTGGAGAAGCATAATCTTTCATGGTATTAAGTTCTAAGCAGTCTCTTGAAAGATGGACATTATACGATATAGTGCAGGGGGTCAGGAAACTATGGGGCAAATCTGACCCACATCTGCTTTTGTAAATAATTCTTACTGGAACAGAGCCACACCCATTCATTTACTTTATTGGGCTGCTTCTGTCCTTCTTACTGAATTGAGTAGTTTCAACAGGGCCCTGTAGCCCACAAAATCTAAAATAATTACTCTCTGCTCCTTTACAAAAAATGTTTGCCAATTTCTGATTCAGAGTGCCTGCTAAAATAAAGCTATAGGAATCATGTAAATTTCTGGCAGTTTAGGCTGGTTGGGCAATTCTCAGGTGCTGTAGATGAGAGTTAACCCCACTATAGGGGTCTGGAAGATAGGACCTAAGAGCTGGGTCTAGCCCCCGTCAATTAGCTTCTTCTCTTTTAATTTTTTAAAAAATTTTATTTATTTGAGAGAAAGAGAGCACATGAGAGGCAAGAGGTCAGAGGGAGAAACAGACTCCCTGCTGAGCAGGGAGCCCGATGTGGGACTTGATCCCAGAACTCTAGGATCATGACCTGAGCCTAAGGCAGTTGCTTAACCAACTGAGCCACCCAGGCACCCTTCTCATTTAATTTTATGGTCTAGTACCTGTTTCTAAGTCTTGCTGAATAGAGGCAGATGGTGATTGGTAATTGCAAGCTGCTTCTTGCTGCATTTCTCTGTGTATTTATGGTGCTAGCAAAGTCTGTGTGGTCTTTTTTGGAAATATTGAGCCTGATGTAGGAGAATGGTTCTTTAAGAACTGGTGACTACTTTATTTCCCAGGGTGCATTCGGTTGTATCTGGAGGTATTTTTAATTGTCACAGCTGAAAATGGAGGGCTTGGGGGTGCTGGTGTTACCAGCATCTAGTAAGTGAAGGCAGGGTTGCTGTTCAACATCTTATAAGGTACAGGACAGTCCACCCAAAGACTCATCTGGCTTTTAGTGGCAATGGTGCCAAGTTTGGGACACCCCATTTTAGAAGGAGTGATTTTTACAACATCCAACAAAATGTTTGATAATAGAAGGCTCCCTTCTGAGGTACTTAAGAAACCCATATAAGAGGGACTAGGAGTCAGATTTTTCCTGGAGTGCTCTGGAAGTGCTGTTCTCTCCAGGTATCTGCTGTGGGGTACAGTACAGCCCTTCTAGGTGAACAGGTCATAGTCCTGCGCTCTCAAGATGTTTAAAGGGAATAAGACCAATAAAATATTACATGAAGCAAAAATTGGCAGCTGCTAGGAGGGGGTTATAGAGATCCAAAGTAGAGAGTGAGAGAGATGGTTTTCCTTTGGGAGCTGGGGTGAGAGTGAGTCAGAAGACATTTTACTGAGGAAGCAGCATTTGAAATAGCACTTAAGATGATGGGTTTTTAGCTTACAGTTGTAGGGAAGGGCACCTTGAGTCAGCAGAGCACACAGACGGGATTAAACACACGGGGTCTGATTTGGCTGGAAATGTGTATGTGGGTGAGTAGCCGGCTGTGCAGGGCCATCACCAACCAGGGTTGTTTGTGCTGGACCTGCAAGGCTCTACAAGTTTGGTAGCTCATGGGGAGACCTGAAAGATTTCAGAGTCATGGAGCGATGGGATTAGAACTGCTTTTTTTTAGGAGGATGAAAATGGAGGTGGCTGGCAGGTAGTGTCTTCAGGGATGAGAGGCTGCAGTTGGTGGTCAGGTAGGAGACTGTTACAGCCTCTCCTGGGAGAATAGGCATGATGTGGAAATACATGTGAATCGGCCGAGGCGAGGCTGCAGAACTAGGCCTCTCTTTAGAGGTTAAGCTAGAGAAGGAAGGGAGCTACCAGAAGCCCCTGAGGATTGAGCCTGTACACTTAGAAGGTTGATATCCTGCTGACAGACACAGGAAAGGAAGGTTGGGGTGGCAGGGTAAGCCATAGTGAGGGAGGGCATTTGCTAGGATATTCACCCGTTTGTCTCTAATTGTATTCTCTCTCTCCCACTTTTCAGTCTCACAGGAGTGCTGCCTTTCTTACTATTTCTGTGGAGATTTTTTTTTTTTTTAGTGTAAATCTGTGGCTTGAGTCAGGTGCTGGAGCCATTTTTTGGTTCTGGGGATTCACTGTGAATGGCGATTTCCTATCAGCTGTGGTGTGGGGTGCAGGAATTCCCATGGCTCTGATAGAAGGCAGCCCACATGAGACTGGGCTGGGCTCCTGTAGCTCTTCACCACAAACCACTGAGGGTTAGGAAGGAGAGAGGAATGGGGAGGATCACATATATAAATAGCCTTAAAGAATTTCATTGTTTTGTTCATTTTCAAATCTCCTTTAGGTGTCTGTGGACCAGACAGCTACCCCAGTACTGGACAGCACCAGTTTGGGGGTAAGCACAAGCCAGTCTGTGGACAGAGGCAACAGCCAGGCCTTTGGGAACTCCCAGAACTCAGGGGAACAGAGCTTCCCCCCTGCAAACTCCAGTGACAGCAGGTGAGACTCAGAATGGCCAAACTCATGCACTGGGGAAGCACTGGGGAGGGTCTGGCCTCAGAGGCTGTGGAGGCGGAGTCCAGAGTCTCAGATCCACTATCTGACTCAGCTGTGAGTTCTACCTGGAACTCTACCTGGAACTACCTGGAACTCTCTACCTGTGTAGTTCTACCTGGAAACCTGCTAACTCAGGTCTTAGCGGTACCTGTTTGATGGGGCTAAGGATCTGTGCCCTGCCTTCCTTCCTGGATAGCTGACAGGTGCCCACAGAGACCCAGGGAAGTTATCAGGCATTGTGCAGGAGTGGACTTTGGGGAAGGGATCCTGGACCCAGTCTATCCTGTTGAGTGTGGCACACCTAATGCCTGACTATGGACAATCAGTATCTGCAACTTGAAGAAATGAACAGCAGATGAGTGGCTGGTTGTGCCCCAACCATGGCTGTCCTTTTCCTATTCCTGAGTATCTGAGGAAAAAAGAAGCTGCTTGGACCTCATTTACTTGAGAAAGTTAGCCCTAGGTTTTATTACGATTTGTCACATCTGAAAAACAACTTTTTGATTTCCTTCCCAGCTGTGTTAGCCTTCTAATATTCTGCCCAGTCTATTCTGGTTGCCTCACTGTCCTGCGACCTGAGCAGTCCTTGGTGCAGTGGTTTCAGATGTGACTTCTGCATGCCTTTATCCGAGAGCAAAAGGGCCCCTGCGGCAGCTCACCTGGCTGGCCCCTGCCAGCGGCCACCCACTTTCCTTCCTGTCCCGTGGTCTGCCAGTTTTCCCTGCTTCTGGTGCAGGGCACCTCACTCACTCTGGCCAGGAGGGCTGAGGATCACTTCGGAGGCAGCAGGCAGCCTGGACTTCTTTAGTCTCTTTTGTCCCCCCAGGCCCAATATCCCCATCAAGCCTGGCTGATTTTTCGGCTCTGGACGTCGAGGAGAGTGGAGGGGCTGCCTAGGGAGGGAGTGAATTTCTCTGCTTCCTCATTGAGTGGCAGGTTTTGTTCTGCTTTTGGAAGAAAAGAGGAACTGGGGATTCTTGGGCTGGAGATGAGAAGACCAGAAGTGTCACAAATCATGATGATGAAAATGACAAAGAATAGGTCCCATTTTGTGATGAAGAACTGACTAGCAGTTGGTACTGCCCCTGGGAAATGGGCTGCATAGAGGAGCTAAGTTCTCTGCCATCGAAGATGTTCCTCCAGGCGGGACAGCCTCTTGTTTGGACTCTTGTAGTAGGGACTCAGGACTTAGAAGGAAGTTCACTTCATGGGGGAGTGGGTGGTGTCTTCACAGGTTTTTTTATTTGTTTTTATTTTTATTTTTTAAATTTTATTTATTTATCAGAGAGAGAGGGAGAGAGAGCGAGCACAGGCATACGGAATGGCAGGCAGCGGCAGAGGGAGAAGCAGGCTCCCTGCTGAGCAAGGAGCCCGATGTGGGACTCGATCCCAGGACGCTGGGATCATGACCTGAGCCGAAGGCAGCTGCTTAACCAACTGAGCCACCCAGGCATCCCTCACAGGCTTTTTTAAACCTGAGATTCTGAAATGCTCCACGGAGTCCTGGACGCTCCAAATAGGAAGAGGCGGCTGAGACTGAGGAAAGGGAGAGGTTTTATGGATTTGAGGAGCTTCTGGAATAAGCTCCAGGTTTGGTATGGTGAGCGGCTAGGAGTGTCCCCCACCCAGTAATCTGGGCTCAGCTGTCAAGTATTGCATATGTTTAAAGCCAGACCACTGAGGAGGAACTAAGGTGATAGGTGGTAGAAAGTTCTGGGCTTTGGAAACAGGCAGACCTGGATTCAAACCCGGACCCTGATACCTCCCAGCTCTTTAACCTTTATCTGTTCCTTTAACCACTCTGAGTTTCCAGTTGACATTACTGTTATTATGTTCAGTATTGTTCACCATTTGAGACTTTGTGGGTATCGCCCCTACACTTAATATTTTACACACATTAGCCTCATGGCACCCCCAAAAGATAAGGAATAGTATCACCCCCATCTTCAGATGAGGGAACTAGAGTCCCTCCAGCTGGTAAGCGATGATACTGGAATTCTCTCTCTCCTGCTCTTACCATGTTACCTAGCGTTCTCTGGTGAGATTAAATGGTGGGGAAGGCTTTGGGGGTGAAACCAGAGCTGTCCAGGGAGATCTCTCGGAAGTGGCTGAGGTATTAATTAAAAGGGGAGGTGCTTATTAAGGGAAACAAGTTTGGACACAAAACCACTTTGATTTTTTTTTTTTTTGAATCTTAACATGTACGCTTTCAAAGTAGGAAACTCCCCATGAGATATCCCTAGGATATAGTGACCAGCATTCGCTTGAATGCCTTCAGTATCACTGTCATCCTTGGCCTCCAGCTCTGTAAGAATGGTTCCTGAAGGTCATGCTCTTGACCGCACCCGTGTCCCCATGCTTTGCTGACTGGACATTCTGTTTACAGCTCTCAGCAGCTAGCAGCAAGCTCCTTAACTTCATCCTCCACCCTGACGGAGATCCTGGAAGCCATGAAGCACCCCTCGTAAGTGGTTTGTTATATGTATGAGTGCAAGGGTAGGAAGATTTCAGAGCCCTGAGACACAGTGATGCTCGGGCAGTGTGATTTGGTGGATTCAGCTGGCTGTATTGTTCAACAGCTGTGAGACCCTGGATAAGTTCCTTGATCTCTCTGAGCCTAGGTTACCTTGTTTGTAAAATGGGATACTTGTGGTTAAGTTGCAGGCTTAGTGTAAGGATTAAGTGAAATAATTATGTAAATTACCTAGTACAATGCATGACAGCTATAGGTAATTCTCTTAAGTGTCAGATTCCTCTTCCTTCATCTTCTCCTTTTCCCCCGTAACACTTTCTTTTGTCCGATCTTGCAGATTTCCATGGCTTTAGGAATATAAATATAATTAGAGAAATTATACTGCGTGGAGCCTTACTTCAGAAATTAAATGCTCTAGTGGGAGTCCCTTCTTTTTCACCTTCTCTTTTGCTTGTTGCCACCATGCACACATACCCTGCTCCCTGCCTGCCGTGTTGCAATTCAGGACGGGAGTCCAGCTGCTCTCAGAACAGAAGGGCCTCTCACCGTGCTGCTTCATCAGCGCAGAGGTGGTGCATTGGCTGGTGAACAACGTGGAGGGCGTCCAGACACAGGCGATGGCGATCGATATCATGCAGGTGAGACAGCACTGGCAGGGCCCATAGGACCGTCTGCTCAGGCCCCTGAGAAACCAGAGCTGGTCTTTGAAGCAGCTGTCCTTTCCAATAATGGGATCTGTGAGTTGTGGTAAGGCTCTGCTTTTAGTAAATATAAGGCCTGTCTGCAGTCCATGAACGTGCAGGTCTTGATTTGAAAGACACTATACCTTGACTTAAAAATCCAGCAGAATTTATCATCTGAACTGAAGTGTTCTGGATGGAGTCTGCGCTCTTGAACGTTGGAGGAGTCTGTGAAAGATTCCCAGGGAATGCCTTCTCTCTGACCTCCAGCCCCCATTTCGCCCGGGGAATGCCTTCTCTCTGACCTCCAGCCCCCATTTCGCCCGGGGCTACCTCCTTCTTATTCAGGATCCAGGTCTCTGCCTCAGGGACCTTCTGGTGCCCTGGTCTTACTGTGTCAGAGCACTTAGCACAACAGAAGGAAGATGCTGCCTATCTCATTTCATTGTTTCCCACCTTGACTGGGCTCCTTGAGGGCTGAGCTATCTCTTGTCTTCCCATTTCCAAATCACCCTGCTGTTTGGCACACCGTAGGCACCCAGCAAACACTTGCTGAATTTAATGGCACTGTTCAGAACTGGAATCACACAGGAGAGGAAAAGAACAGGGAAGGTCAGGTTGGCTGATGGGGTTCATGCTGTCCTGTCCACACAGAGGCCCCCACTGAAAACAGTCCCAGCTAACTTGTCATCCCTGAAACATAAAATCAGTAGCTGATTTGAATAAACACGCAATCTTCATTTCCCTCTTCGAGGGTCTCATTAGGCTATTTTACATGACCTTTACCCATCCCTGAAAATCAGATTTTCCTTTTTACATGGTAGAATACTTCTACAGCCCTTAAAATGAATGAGCATGAAGGATGCATTAACAACATGGACAGTGTCTGAAGCATGATGTTGAGTGAAAATCCAATATGCAAACTGATAATTGTATTATGCCATTTATTTAAAATTTACAGTCTCACAAAAACACCTCATATTCTCTATCAGCCCTTGTGCATATAATAAAATTATTAAAAACATACATGAGAATAATGTTATACTAACCATTTATTTCTGGGGAGAGAGGAAGAGGAGTGAGACATGGGAGGGTCCACAGAATATTTTGTTTTGTCTTCTAATTAAAGAATCTGAAGTCAATATAGCAAAATGTTAAGTTTGTTGAAGTTGGGTAGGGGTATACCTGGATCTTCTTTATACTTTCCTGTATGTTTGAAATAATTGATGATACTATAATAAGCCTTTGAATTGTGTAATATAATTTACATCAGGTCCAGCATTTATCCTAGAGCAATCATCATGGCTGATGGGGGGTGAAGAGTAGGGTCTCCTTAATGTTCTGGTCACTTCCTCGACTCCAGGGAACTGAGGGCTGCACCTCAAGATGTCCCTCCACAGTAATTTCAGAGTTTCAATGTGTCTCCTTCTAGAAAATGCTGGAAGAGCAACTCATCACACATGCATCTGGTGAAGTCTGGCGGACCTTCATCTATGGCTTCTATTTCTACAAGATAGTCATGGACAAAGAACCTGACCGAGGTCAGAGATAACGTGAATGCTGTTGCCCATGGGGGCAAGTGTTTTTCTTGGTGACTTGCTTTGTCAAATGATGGTGGTTCTTGAGTTCCTTGTGTGACTTTGTATTCTAAGTAGACAGATCTGTCAATTTCCTGAGCATTTGTACTTAATTTACGCATAACCAGAGTGACGAGTATTTCTTAAAGCTATGGTATATTCTTGGTCAGAACGGTGTGGATGGAAGATAAACCTACAAGAGGCCAAGGGATCTTGGTGTGAGGAAGTTCCCATTAGCCATTTTTGGTTACTAATTTGAGTAATAGTGCTCCCTTCCTGCCCCTATCCAGTGCAGGTGGTTCTGAGTATAGACAGGGTCTGATCTGTAACTTACAGCACTTTTTACTTGCTAGACCCCCATTTCTTACCCCAGAAAGACTATCAAATCCTAGCAAGTTTTCTAAGATACATTTTAACTTTTTTCTTTTAATGAGAAAACATAATTCCAAGAGGGAACCCATTCCAGCAAGGTCAGAGGTAGCTCATGTCGTGCTTAAGGCACCCAGGATTCAGAGCCATGACTCTAGTCACCCAGAACCCACAGGGACCTTGGCTGGAGGTGACTCCCATCCTGCAGACAACCGGCTTCTCAGCCTCTGGGTTTTGGGAGTCTGATGAAGTGGCGAGCACCTTCACTGTGCTCTTTTTTATCCAAGAACATGTCGGAAGTGGATCTGTGCAGGATTTTTCCTGGTACCCAATAGCATGTCCACGGCCACCTCTCCCCTTAAATTCTCACTTGGACTAATAACAATTTTACCTTCAAGTTGGGGGGAAAAAACCAAAGCTGGTTACTGTTATCTGCTCTGAAATTAGAGATATGAAACTGAGGGAAGGAAAATCTTTTTTAATTGAAGAAAAGTTCACGCAACATAAAACGAACCATTCTGATGGGAACGCTTCTCTGGCATTTAGTACGTTCCTGGTGTTGTGCAAACCCACCACCTCTGTCTAGGGTCCATATCGTTTTCTGGACCTGTAATGAACCCTTGTATCCAGTGACAGTCACTGCCAAACTCCAACTTCCCCCACCCCACCCCTGGGGGGATCTGCCTCCTGTCTCTAGGGAGTGGCCTATTTTGGATATTTCATTCAAGTGGCACCCTATAACATGTGGCCTATTGTGTATGGTTTCACTCACTTAGCATCGTGTTTTCAAGGTTCAGCCCTGCATCGGTACAAAAATGAGCATTTGTACTGAGGGCACTTTCTTTCCCCTTTGCTTTTCCCAGTGGCCATGCAGCAACCCACCACCTGGCACACAACGGCAGTGGAGGACTTTGCCAGCTTCCAGCGCAAGTGGTTTGAGGTGGCCTTTGTGGCCGAAGAGCTCTTGCACTCCGAGATTCCTGCTTTCCTCTTGCCCTGGCTGCCTAGCCGGCCAGCCTCCTATGCAAGCAGGCACAGCTCCTTCAGCCGCAGCTTCGGAGGGCGAAGCCAGGCAGCTGCGCTTTTAGGTAGGTGCTCAGCTCAGATGGGGCCTGGGGATGATGCCGGGAGCTGAGGGAGAAGGGCAGTCAGCCAAGGGGACAATGCCACATGGACCAGGATTAGAGCCACTGCGCCTGTCATACAGGTAGTCTGTCCACAAGGTGGACTCTTGTATTAGCTCCCACTGACCTGAGGGGGTCAAGATCGTTATTATCCCAACCAAGAAACAGTGTCCAAGAACTCTCAAATCAGGGCACAGTGCTAAACCTGCATAAACAGGAGAGAATAGACAGTGGGGCCACTTTTCCCGAGAAGCAGCCAGACTACAGGGCTTGTGAGCTGCTGCTCACTCCTGGTTTAGGACCTGCCAGAAGCCTTCCCAGGACCTTAGTGTCTTAGGATGTCTGAAGAGAAAGGAATCTCAGAGGTTATCCATTCCAGACACTGAGGCTGAGCATGAATCTTTCTTCCAGCTTTCTTCCCCAGATGTGCTCACCACATCAAGGGATGTAAACTAGGAGTCTTCCCTCCTTTCCTTGGTGCCTGCAGTTCCAAGATAGGGGTGCACATTCACGTATTGAATGGTAGTGACCTCTGTTAGGAAATGGGATCTCTGCTCTCAAGGACTGGACTGGTGGGTTGGGCTGTAAACGTCTTTAGGCAATGCATGCTCTAGGCAAGCAGTCACAAGATTTTCCTCAATGGCAAGTTGGAGAGATCCTAAAAAACCTCTGGAAAGAAGGGAGGAAATGTGACATAGATCAAACTCCAGGGAAATTCCACCTTCTGCCTAGTTTGCCTGGAAATGCCCAGCTCATTAGAATTCTTACCTAGCTGGTAGAATGGAAATGCTAAGAGTCATGATGGTTTCCAGATCGTCAGATTCACTTGGGTCCAGATGTAGCTTTGAACCTTGCCTTATACCTTCACCCCAGCATGCCCAGCACTGTGTGAGAGAATTGGGGGGGGGGCATGGAGAAGACAAAACTATGAAGAGAGTGGCTCCCCTAACCCCAGTAGTCACAACTTACCCGCTTCCTTGCATTGCATTTTTAATTCTGCCCCTCCTTGAAGTCTTTTGGAAAAAAAGAGGCCATCTACTCCCTACCTACTAGTTACCAGTAGCACACCACCCCCTCCCCCCTGCCCTCCACACCACCACCCAGTGAGGCAAAATATCTCCTGACATTGTCCAATGTCCCCACTTACTCCTGGGTCAGAGTTACTGCTTTGGGAACTGTCCTCTTTGCATCATCATTCTGGTTTTGGAGGCTCCTTGACAGTTTCTGCATATGCACATCCTCATTAACAAAGTCTCCTCCTTCAGCAGGCTGGTGGAACCCTCTCCTGTCCGCCATAGTCCTAAGCTTAAGGTGAGATTCAGATTATTCATTTTAGCTTTGGTTCTTAGTTACTTCAGAAAAATTGCACTTAAAGAGGAGCACCGTATGGAAAAAATAAGTCATCTTCTCAAAACAAAGGGAGAGTAAGGAGGAAGAGAGGATTTAGGTCTTCATCAGGTGGTGTATTAAGCAGGTGTCCTTCACTTGGGGTTTGCATGTGGGCGTTACGGTGTTGGCATTGATTCTGAAACCAGAAGGAATTTCATATGTTTGCCTCTTTTCTTGAAGCTGTCCTTTCATTAGTTTTCCAGTGGCTCGCAGGATTATAGTAGAATTTCATTCATCTGCTTCTTTTCCCGTTAACCCCCACCCCCCACAAGTGTGTTTCTTACCACTGCTAATTCTATCTAGCAACACCCCTCAGACCTCTGTGTTAGGATAGGAGCTACTTCTTCCGAGCCTTTTTTTTTTTTTTCCAGGTTAGAATGTAGACATTTACTTAAGTGAGAAAGATGAGTTATCTTTGAATTGGACTGTCCTCAGTGTTGGTTTTTTCCCCCTCAGGAAAGAAAAAATTAATCTGGTTTATAGGGGGAAGAAGAGGTGTGTATCATTTATGACCTGCTTCCCTTTCTGTTTTTTTCGGCGTGTTCCTTTTCCAACCTTTCAGATTCTTAGTTGGAAATCTGCTTGTCTTAGCAGAAAGACATTCTGATATTTCTGATGGGTGCCACAGTCCTGTCTGCCCTGGCCCATGGTGGCTCCCACTTCTCCCCTCATGTTGTCATTTGTTGCCTACCTGTGAAACTACAAGGGCATCTGAGACCCAGGGAGAAGCAGCACTGTATCCCTTAAGCCCACTCACACACCCTTGACTTCTCAGTTTTTTCTTGATAACCCCACTGGGTCTCAGGGTCAGAAGAGGCTGCCACACACCTCGGTCCAAACCCTGATGTGTGAATGGTTTCCATCCCACTCCTAATAAGTGGGGAGCCAGCTACTCCTTGAAAACTACCCCCAACACGGCACTCACTCCTGTGACTGACTACTCTTTCCATTTTGGGGCAGCTCTGGGTGTGACTATTGATCTCTGGTGCCCTACCTGAGACTGCAGTCTCTCCTCCTCTAGTGGCACTCATCCCCTCCTAGTTCATTGTCAGCCCCCTTGCTGTGACCCGGGGCAAGGACCCTCAGCCTGTTCCTCTTCTGGGTTTGCCCCTGTTTACTGCAACTCAGTGTAGCTCACTGTCCCAAGGTGAGTAAGTTTGTTCTTATGCAACTAAGGAGTGATTCAGAGAACTTGCTGGAAGCTGCAGCACAGCTGGGGCCTAAACCTTTGTCAGCATTGTTAGCCTACTGGCCATGTCTATACTGTCGAATCTCATCCCTGAAGTAGTGAAAGCTAGTGGTATCTTGAGCCTGTAACCACTTGGCTGAACGGGACACTTCCTTGGGCTTCCTCAGACTAGGCCATTCTGAACTGAATATGCCAGATGGGAGAGAGGAGATGTGTGAGATTCTCTGCTGGTGTTTACTGAGTGCCCTTTCTGTTGTGACCCTGGCTTCCCCCCCCCCCCCGGGAGGACTACCCCATCCAAGACGAAAGAACAAAGCTTTATTCCTTTGATTGGGGCTATTAAGTAAAAGGCTACTGTGGTTGGGCCATGAATCAGGAACACAAGGCCGAGACAGAAACTAGTTCTGATGAGACTTCTAGCATTGAAGCCACCATGTTCTTTAGCCTCAAGTGTCCCAGGTGGCTGAGCAGTGCCCATGGGAGTCATGGCAATGCCTCATATTGAGCATTGCTGAGCTTGTAGCTTAAATGGGGGAGGAAGGAATAACAGGAGGGTTTCAAGTGGGGTGGCTAAAGAAGAAGGAAAGAGGGGGGGTAGTCTGCAACCTCCTGGCAGCCATGTTTTCCTTGATCCTCAACCCTCCTCCAGGAAGCAGCTGGGTGGACACCACCTCAGTTTGCAAATGAGGAACTAAACCATTAGAGCTGAAGCCCTGTCCTCAGGGGCACCTGGCTGAATGGCCGAGCATAGACCTTCCAACTCCAAAGGAAGAACATTTCCCATTTTGCACATTCTGGCTATGTGAGCATGATAAGCTGTATACCCAGCAGCTGAATATCAGTCCACCCCGGGACCATTCAGCATCCTGGCTGTAGCTCCACTGCTGCTCAGCAGGAGCTGATTAAAATTGCTGATTCAAGAGCCATTTTATCCTTGTCAGTGGTAAAAGCCACTCAGGGCTTCTACCTGCAAAACCCAGAACTAAGCTGATGGCTTCAGATAATGGGATACCTTTGGATTCATGGGGCTGAGGAGAATGAGGAGCTGATAATAGTTTGTAGAAACCCGACGTCTGGCACTGCCCAGTCAGGCAGAGCAGAGTCCTGATCTTTCCATTACTTCTGAGCCTCCTTCAGGCCTTCAGTCTGGTCAGGAACTTGATTGATCCATCCTTAAAACATCCCTATCTTGGGTTGAACAGGATTTCTGAGCAAGAATTCCAGATAGGATGAGCTAGTTGGATACCAGTGTAGAATCTGAGCAACATGCCGTTGATGGAACAGGGTGTTGAAATTCATTATGAGGTTTCGATGCTTGAGAAAAGATTCTAGAACTATTGTCTTCCTGGGCTGAAACCAGAAAAACGAGACTTCCTCCTCCTCACTGTGGTCTGGGCTGTCTGTCCCATGGTGTCCCTTTGTGGGTCACTGGAGGGGGAAGATCTGGGGTTCAGCCTGGCTGAGGTTCTGACTCTGATCTTGGTCAAGGCATTTCTCCTTCATGGGCTGCTGTTTCCTCATCTGCAAATGAAGGAGTTGGAGCCAATGAGGGGAGGCAAACTATGGCTTAACCGGCCAAATCTGGACTACCATCTGTTTGTTTGTTTGTTGTGTAATAAACTTTATTTTTAGAGCACTTTTAGGTTCACAGCAAAGTTGGGTGGAAAGTACGCAGAGTTTTCATATACTCCCCGCCCGAGCACATGCGCAGCCTCCCCCACTGTCTATGCCCTGCACCAGAGTGGGGCGTTTGTTACCGTTGGTGAACCTACGTTAACAAGGATCCCCCCGGGCCTCTGGCTTACATTCGAGTTCACTGCTGGTGTTGTATATTTTGAGTTCTGATGCACGTGTAAGGATGTGTATCCACCATGATAGTATCATACAGAATAGTTTCACTGCCCTAAAAATCTTTCTGGTTTTGTAAATAAAGTTTTACTGGAACACTGCCTGGCCTATTCATTTACATGTCTCTGGCTGCTAGTGCACTGCAATGGCAGGATTGAGTGGCTGAAACAGAAACCACAGAGCCTATAAAACCCAACATATTACCAGGCCCTATGTAGGAAAAGTTGACTGACCCCTGAACTAGATGATTTTCAGGAAGCTTCTAGAATCTGTGATTTTCGAGTAGGTGATTCTGCAGATGTGTATCTGGATGCTTAGCTGTTTGTTCTTCCACTTCATCCCAGTCTTTCTTCTCCCTCTCTCTCTCGGGGTCCCTTCAATGTGCTGATGTAGCTGCCACTGTCCCAGAGCAGAGGACTGTGACCCTGGACGTGGACGTGAACAACCGCACAGACCGGCTGGAGTGGTGTAGCTGTTACTATCATGGCAACTTCTCCCTGAATGCGGCCTTTGAGATCAAGCTCCACTGGATGGCTGTGACTGCCGCAGTCCTCTTCGAGATGGTGAGCCTCCTTGTGTTGTGGTCAGGGCCTTGGCTCACCTTACCGAGGGGCACAGTGGATGCTTGGTAGAGATTTGTGTCACTATTTTTTCCCCCTTGGGTTCAGGCTCCGATTACTTTTCACCTGGACTGTTTGGAATAGCCTTGTAAAAAATTTAAACACAATAAAAAATTGAGACAGTCAACAAAGAACTAGGTCAGGGTTTCTCAGCCTTGTCAGCCTTCTCTTGACATCTAGAGAGGGATAATTCTCTGTTGAGTGGGGCTGTTCTGTGCATCGTAGGATGTTAGGCAATATCTAGGACCTCTACCCTAAATGCCAGGAGCATGCCCACCTTGGGACAACCAAAAATGTCTCCAGATAATGCTGCATGTCCCCAGGGAGGAGGAATATTGCCCTCAGTTGAGAATCCCTGGTCTCGAGTGAAAAGTAAATCCTTCCCCCACCCTTACCCCGTTTCCAGGGATTTCCATCTAAAAGCAACCACCCAGAGGTGGGTAAGGGTTGGGCTAAATGGGTGTTAGGTAGTAAGGAAGTCACTTATGTTTAGCACGAGGTGTTCTATGTAAGTGATGAATCACTAAATTCTACTCCGGAAACCAATATTATGTTCTATGTTAACTAACTAGAATTTTAAATGAAAATTTGAAGAAAAAAATACAGGCAGCCCCCTGTTGCACCTGGCTGGCTCAGTCAGTAGATTGATCTCAGGGTTGTGGGTTTGAGCCCCACATTGGGTGTAGAGATTACTTAAAACAAAACAAAAACTTAAAAAACATTTTTTTAATGAATAAATAAAAACAGCCACCCCACCACTTTGTTGAGTGTACTTCCAGAGATAGTATATGCACATACAAATCCTTGTTACCATTTTTTTTTTTTTTTAACAGCTATGGTAGCTTGGAATACTGTAGTTGACACTTGAACAGCAGGGGTATCAGGGATGCTGACTCTATGCAGTCAAAAATTTAAGTAAAACTTTTAACTTTCCAAAAATTTAACTACTAATAGGGTACTGTTAACCTGCAGCCTTAAAGGTAACATAAACAGTTGATTAACACATTTTGTATGCTATATGTATTATATATTGTATTCTTACAATAAAGTAAGCTAGGAAGAAGAAAATGTTATTAAGGAGATCATAAGGAAGAGACAATGCATTTATAGTCCTCTGTTTATAAAAAAAAGAAACCCACGTGTAAGTGGACCTATGCAAACCTGTGTTGTTCAAGTGCCAACTGTATTTGCAATGTGTTTTTTGTCCTACTACTATTACTATTGCTATTGCTATTACTATTACTATTTTTGTTCTGTTACTGTATCCTCAGTATGGGTTTAAATAAGTCTGCTTTGTTGTGTTTCAAACAATGTGCTTCATTGTTTTTAAGTGCTACAGAATATTCTGTTATTTGTGTGTATCATTGTTTACTTTTTTTTTTTTTTTAAGATTTTATTTATTTATTTGACAGATGGAGACCAGAAGTGGGCAGAGAGGCAGGCACGGGCAGGTGTGGGGGAGCAGGCTCCTGCAAGCAGAGAGCCCGATGTGGGGCTTGATCCCAGGACCCTGAGATCATGACCTGAGCTGAAGGCAGAGGCTTTAACCCACTGAGCCACCCAGGTGCCCCTGTATCATTGTTTACTTAACCAGCCCCTTGACAGTGGCCATCACTGCCTTTAACTCTAGCTCTCAACAGGGGTCGGGTTGGGGGAGAGAGTGTGATTTTGTCCCCGTAGGAGCATTTGGTAACATTTGGAAACATTTTTACTTGACACTAATGGTTGAAGAGTGCCATTGGTGTCTAGTGGGGTAGACACCAGGGATACTGTGCATCACTCTATAACACCTTACATAGGACAGCCTCAACGACAAAGAATTAACCAGCCAAAGTTGAGTGCCAAAGCTGAGAAGCTGTCTTCTAATTGGTCTTCTGTCTTTTGTCCTTCTAGTCAGCCTGGCCGGTCTGTCTAATCGGGTCACTCACTGCTCGCACTGAGAGAGCAGCCTGGCCACTGCCATCGCTGGTCCCAATGTCTTTAGAACAAGCCCTCCTTAACCAGGCTGTCAGAATCTTCCAGGTGCCCTCTTGAACCATCTTTGCAGCCTGCCACTCCTTTAATACACTCTCCCCTTCAACCCAGAAGAATGCTTTTCTGTGGCTTTAACGGAGTCCTGCTGTCCTCCTACATTGGCGCAAGCATCTCATTGCTTTGCTGAGAGCAACCAAAAGGTTCAGGAAGACTTTACAGAAAGCTAAGATATGACCAAAGAGAGTGAGCATGGCATCAGCTGGCCGCATATTGTTTTTCTCTGCAGGGCTCAGAAGCCTAGTTTTGTCCCACAGGGCATGATACCCTGGGGAAGAGATTTGTCTTTTTCTCTGCCTGCCCATCCCCAGTCTGCCTCTGCATGGCATTAGTGCCTCTGTGGACCCCTTCCCTGCAACACTGGAACATTCTCAAGGTCCAAATCAAAAGAGATGCCCCGCGGAATGCTTGGGTGGCTCAGTTGGTTATGCATGTGACTCTTGATCTCAGCTCAGGTCTCAATCTACGGTCATGAGTTTAAGCACCACATTGTGGTCCACACTGGGCAGGGAACCTACTTTAAAAAAAAAAAAAAAAAAAAGACACCAAGCCACCTGTCTGGCTCAGCTTTCAGAGGACACTGGCTCTTCTCCAGCCAGTTGACACTGGGATAAACCACTTCCTCCAGGCAGAACTAACCCTCTGACCTGGTAAACTAAGCCTTCTCCTTGGAAGCCCTACCAGATAATCCTATCTCAAACAACATGACCATAACATTCATAGATGCACACGTATAGTCACAGTTCCGGGAAGAAGAGTATCTCCCCCGGGGAGAATAGCAACTGTCTTTAAAAATACACTTTTCACACCAATTCATGTAAAACCCACTGAAAGCTGCTAATCCCTTTATCATTACAGATTTGACCCTTGAATAGCAGGGGTTTGATTTTTAAATCAAAATTTTTTTTTTAAAGATTTTATTTATTTATTTGACAGACAGAGATCACAGGTAGACAGAGAGGCAGGCAGAGAGAGAGAGGGAAGCAGGCTCCCCGCAGAGCAGAGAGCATGATGCGGGACTCGATCCCAGGACCCCGAGATCATGACCTGAGCCGAAGGCAGCGGCTTAACCCACTGAGCCACCCAGGCGCCCCTTAAATCAAATTTTTAAAGTATATACAATACAGTACTATAAATGTATTTTTCTCTTATGATTTTCTTAATAATGTTTTCTTTTCTCAAACTTACATTATTGTAAGCATACAGTATATAATACCCATAATATACAAATATATGCTAATCAATTGCCTTTCTTATTGGTAAGGTCAACAGTAGGCTATTAGTTAAGTTTTTGGGGAGTCAAAAGTTATACTCAGATTTTTTTATTGCATTGGGTGTTAATGCCCCTAATCCCTGTGTTGTTCAAAGGTCAACAGTATTTTTTAAGTTTTCAGAAATCTGTAGCATAGATTAATTATTATTTTAAGGGAGTATCCAAATTTGTTATAAATTACAATTTATTATGTAATTTTATAATATGTAATATTTATAATATTGTAATGTCTTTTGTAATATTAAAATATGACATATTTTAAAATATGACATAAAATAAAAAGAGCCTTAGAAATTATTTTGGTCAGAGGCACGTGACTGGCTTAGTAGAGCATGCGACTCTTGATCTTGAGGTTGTGGGTATGGGCCCTGTGTTAGGTGTACAGATTACTTAAAAATAAAATCTTTTCTTTTTTTTTTTTTTTCAAGATTTATTTATTTATTTGACAGAGAGAGATCACAGGTAGGCAGAGACGCAGGCAGAGAAGGGGGGGGGAAGCAGGCTCCCCCCTGAGCAGAGAGCCCGATGTGGGGCTCAGTCCCAGGACTCTGAGATCCTGACCTGAGCTGAAAGCAAAGGCTTAACCCACGAGCCACCCAGACACCCCTAAAAATAAAATCTTTAAGGGAAAAAAAAAAAAAAAAAGATTATTTTGGTGAAACAGAAATCTTGGTTTTTGTTGTTGGTGTGTTGTTGTTATGACTGTTTCTAGGGAAAAAAGCTAAGAGTGGTCCCCTTCAATTTTTAACATAACCGTATCTATTTAAATTAAATTATCGCTCAAAATAAATAGCTAAATAAATAAATACACACACACGTATTTATATATTTTAAGATTTTATTTATAGTAGAGAGAGACTGGGAGCACAAGCAGGGGAGGGGCAGAGGGAGAATCAGACACTCCGCTGAGCAGGGAGCCTGATGGAGGGCTTGATCCCAAGACTGTGGGATCATGACCTAAGCCAAAGGCAGACGCTTAAGTGACTGAGCCACCCAGGCGTCCCTTGACATAACATTTGACACATACCTCATCTGTATGCCAAAGCCACAGACATGAGGGTTTTTTTTTTTAATATATGTAGCTTTATGGTTCAGAAAGTATTTTTTTTTTTTTACAGATTTTATTTATTTATTTGACAGACAGAGATCACAAGTAGACCGAGAGGCAGGCAGAGAGAGAAAGGAGGAAGCAGGCTTCCCGCTGAGCAGAGCCCAATGCAGGGCTCGAACCCATGACTCTGGCATCATGACCTGAGCTGAAGGCAGAGGCTTTAAGCCACTGAGCCACCCAGGCGCCCCTAGAAAGTATCTTAAGATGTAGAAATTTGCCATTGTTCTCTAAGGAAATGGTACTGATGGGGAGGTTTGTCTCGCTGCCCCAGTTAACTTTGGTTCAGAGTCTTTGGACAGACGGCTTTTGGGAGTTTGCCGGAGAGAGACTTTCATTCCACCAGGTCAGGGCTTATCACTTTTGGCCAGAGGCCACCACAGTCATCTTGTGCCCTGCGTCATGTCCCTTCCAGCCAGCCTGAGTGGATTGTTTTCCTATTTGATACTTTGGTCTTAGTGAATTTTTGATAAAGGACAAATTTAGAAGGACTTAACTTATATCCTGTGACCTTCCTCCAACGTCCTATAGAATGAGAAGGCCATTTAGGAGGCAAGAAATAGCTCTCTCCTGTCGCTTCCTCCCAGAAGAAACACTGAAGTTGCCAAAGCTTGAACTGGGAGGAGGAACCACTTAACTCACAGTTCTTCAAGTATCTGTCAGAGGAGCAAACTGTGCTGTTTCCTGACCAGGACCAGTTTGGAGCCAGTGAACATGAATAAATGAACACGCCAATCAATACGTATGCTGCCACGGTGGCAGCCTCGTTCCCTAGGAAGTATTTTCTCTTGTCTGAATTCACTTGGAGATGACTCTGTTTCTGTGCTTTCCACCAGGTCCAGGGTTGGCATCGCAAAGCCACTTCCTGCGGCTTTTTGTTGGTCCCTGTTCTGGAGGGTCCCTTTGCGCTGCCCAGTTACCTGTATGGCGATCCGCTTCGAGCACAGCTCTTCATTCCACTCAACACCAGCTGCCTGCTCAAGGAGGGCAGTGAGCACTTGTTTGATAGTAAGAGACACTCTCCTTGGATGTTCTGTCTCCATGAATAAGACCCCCCCTCCCCCAAGGCCATCCCTCTAGGCCAGTGCACAGAGGGAGCCTTTGGACAAGGGGGCTGAAAAGATCTGGGTCTCGTACTGGTTCTTTACTTAGTGTCCGGGTAACCCTGCACGAGTCACTTAATGCCTTAAATTCCTTATTCCTCAAATGAGAGCATGTCAAGTTGAACACTGCCTTGCCAACTCAGGAAGACCCTTGTGAGGCTGGGAGCAGATGGTAGGAGAGGGTGTGAGACACTGTAAATCACGAGTAACTCTGGTATTCTCCCCACACTCTCCTTTCCGTGCTCTAGCCTAACTGGCTTAGGACTGAGGGAATTTGAACCTTATGGGAGGCTTGAATTTGCTATTTCATGCAAACGGACTAAAAAAAGTGGGGGGGGCATTGAATGCAAAACAGGATCCAGCATCCTATTGTGCAAAGCTGTAGTGTGTCAGCACCTGGTACACACATGTGGCTCGAGTCCAGCGTCTCAGGGAAGACAGAGCAGAAGGGGGCTCGGAGGAGGACAGCAGGACTCTGAGGACAGCCTTTCCCCTGGGACAGGACTGTCAGTCCAGGGGGAATTGGGAGTGGGCGGAGGCAGGGAGTAGGTGGGGCTGCCTTGCTGCTCCGCCCTTGCTCCACAGATCTCTGAGGGTAGGTGTAGGACAGATCAGAGGACGAGTCTTACTTCACATGGCACATTATTTATCCCCAATTAATTGCTCATTTTGATGAACATATAAATAGCCCCTACAGAGCTCTTGGTGAGCTGACAAATGACCTTTTTGAAAATGAAAAGTTAGAATTGCTGCTAATATGTCAGTAGCCCTTTCGTTTCTCAGATGTAGACATTATAAATGTGAAATGAAGAATTTTTTGGTGTGAGGGAAATGGTTTCTTCCCGTGCCTGTGTTAGTCTGTGTAATGGTGGAAGGAGAGAAGCAGCCCAGGGGTGAGAGGTCTTACTAGGTCAGGGAGGCCTCACTAAATGTTGCCACACTTTTCCTGTGAAAAGGCTGCCCGGGGATGCAAACAGCTTGTGTTCCAAAGACCCATCTGTATATTCTTTGTTTACGTCTCAGAAGACGTTTTTATACAGACACTGTTTTCAGTGATGGTTAGGGTTTGAGGCAGGTCCCACAGAACCCCTGGAGGCTATAGGTCTCATGATCTGTAGAGTTGACACAGTGCTGTACACACACACACATACATACACACACTCACACACACACCCCTTCTCATGTAATCTCCCAGTGGCTGACAGAGGACCACTGTGGTCCTGAAATGCCACATGATTCTATTCGTATCTGATGATTTCAAGCCAGACAACCGCCTCATGCTGCTGTTTTTAATATGCTCAGGAGACACGTCCCCCACACCAGCCAGCCCTTCTGGGGTTTTCCACCTTCACTGTCACAGCACAGGATTGCTGGCAAGGCTGGCATTGGAGGACATTTTTGTATGAGCTGCTGGTTTTCCCTGCCTGTTGTAACCAAGGCTTCAAGACCAACATCCTCTGTTGGTTGCCATGGTTACAGCTGAAGAAAGGAGTCCTAGTTTAAAGCAATAAGGGCGTGAATCTAAAAATCAATTTTCTTGCATCCATGCTGCTTCTCTTCCTGTGATCTCCCCTTCCAATAACAGTGGATTCCAAAGCTTAAAAATCTGACAAGGAATCGGCTCTTTGTTTTTACCTGTTAAGGCTGAAGTATTTTTTCTTATTTGCTCTTTAGTTGCCTGCAGCCCTCAAATGTATTCTAGATAGAAAATTCCAAATGTAAAGAGAGTAGAGAGAGCGCCCCTATTCTTCAGGATATCTTGTGCAGTTGCTCCTCCAGCCCTCAGCGTCTCAGTCCCAAGAGCAGTGCTGGCCTGTTGCCTGTTGCCGAGCGACAGCCTGCCTCAGCCCTCCACCTCCTCCTCAGCTCTTGGTCCTCACACCAGTGATGCAGAAGGAGCGAGGCTGGAGCCATGATATGGGCGATGGAGGAAGGCTCTTGTCTGCTCCCCTGCCCTCCCTAGCCCGTCACTTTTCCAAAAATAATTTTTAATATTTATTTACTTCAGTTTCCCTACCCATAAAATAGAGCTTGTACCATTGTCTTTCCTTGTAGGGAAATTGAAGATGGGTAGTAAAATTTTTTTTCTTTTCTCCTTAGAAGCAGATAACATGCATTTAAAGCTTATCTTCTGTTGGTATTTTTAATGTCATGTTCCTTTCCACTTTGCGCATAGGAAGTCATTAGAATGAGTCTTACCTCGAGTTCTGGTAGCTCACACTGGTTGCTGAGGACTCCTATTCAGTGCCTTTCTAGACCCTGATAGAGCTTCAGGGAAGTGGTGGTGAGAATGCGCCTTTGTTCCTTGGGACGGAGGCTGGTGTCCCAAAAGTGGTTAGTGTGGAAAAGCTGGACTGAAGCTCAGAGGGGAGGAATGGCCAAGAGAAGTGAAGGATACAGAAGTCCAGATCCAGGGAAACTTAAAAACCTTGGGATCGCACCCTGGCATTTTTTTTTTCTTCTTTCAGGCTTTGAACCGGAAACATACTGGGATCGAATGCACCTTTTCCAGGAAGCCATTGCACACAGGTTTGTCCCTTAGTAGGAGGGCATCATGGGAGGGCGTTAGTGACTGTTGTGAGTAGTCGACCCAAACCCAGTTTGTTTCATTTCTGGGGAAGTGGATCTAGTTCACCAAAGACCGACTTGCTGCCGATACCCTACAGGACCCTTTGCCTTGGTTTCAAAGATAAGAATTACCCCTCCAGTTACTATAGCTGTTGTTTCTCAGACCACATTACCATCTTCCAGTTGAGCAGAAAGCATAGAGCTTCCTCCTTAGCCTCCAGCAAGACTTTGAGCCAAGCTGTCAAGCAGATGACATGAGATGAAAAACTATAAAATGCTTCAAGAGCCCCTTGATATATGCTGAGAAGATAATGGGGGTTAAAAAGCAATGGATAAGTCCATGGGTATTTTTTTTTTAAGATTTTATTTATTTATTTGACAGAGAGAGATCACAAGCAGGCAGAGAGGCAAGCAGAGAGAGAGGAGGAAGCAGGTTCCCCGCTGAGCAGAGAACCCGATGTGGGACTTGATCCCAGGACCCTGAGACCATGACCTGAGCTGAAGGCAGAGGCTTAACCCACTGAGCCACCCAGGCTCCCAAGTCCATGGGTATTTACTGGCACTAGGATTTGTGCCAGGGAGGGGCTTCCCTGGGCTTAGCTGCCCTGAGGCCAGTCCAGCTTTGTCTCTAGAATGCGCCACTCAGTGTTCATTTGCTGCTTCGTGTTAATCATGGCAGAAGCAAGTCCTCCATTCCCACTTCCATAATCCTCTCTCTCGGCACTGTCTGCAATGTCCTGCCATCTCCTTATTCAGCTGTTACCACCCCATCTCACACCCCACTCCCGCCCCGGCCCACCACAGACTGGCTTCTTTCTTCCAGCAGGAGAGGGTGCTGACTCGAGGCAGAAGGTGGGCAGCAGTGGGTGGGTGGCAAAGGGTGTTAATCCAGAAAGCAGAGAGGCCTGGCTCACCTCTGCCTCCACCAGCATGCAGCTGAGCAAGTTCTGGAACTACTTCACCTTCATTTTCTCACCACTCGCTGGGTTGTTGGGAGGGTTCTCTAGAGTTCCCTGTACCTAGGAAGCCCTGGGTAGACAGTAGGTATCATTAGGAAGACCCCAGCTGACCGATGAATTTATAAGCAGGTCTGATGCTTCCCTTGGATGATATCATTGGGTGGTAATTGGATTTTGCTGGCTACATGTCACTTGGGACATGGCCTTTTGATTTTTTTCATGTCTTCTGTCCCATCCCCACGAATCACAGCATGGACTCTGCTGGTGTCCCTGCACCTGAACATTGCGGTCCCTTCCCCACCTGGACCCACCGTCCTTACCTATATCTTACCCCCACATTCTCCTCTAAACCCCACCCCCTCCTCCATCTATCAGCCATGTTCTACCACAGATTCCAGGTCCCTGCTCTCTCAATCTCTCTTTCCCTTTTTTCCCAACACACTCTGTCCATCTGTTACCCTAATGTAGGGGCCCCTGGAGGACAAGGGTATGCATTTTTCTCATTTTTGTTTCCCTTTACAGCACCTAGCAAAGTGCCTTGCCCAGAGTAGCTTTTGCACGTGGGGGACTCTAGATTGGAAGGTGGCTCTGAAATGAAACATTAGCCCACCTATAAGGTTCATTTCTGAAAGAGTTAGAAACTGGTCCAGTAAGTAAAAATCTATAAAAAAGGAAGAAGAGGAAGAAGCTTCCCTGGACCTTCCCCAGCTTCCCTACTGTGGCTCCCCAGCTCCTTCATATTTTTCTGGATGGGTTGGGTGCGCCCCACCCCAACCCTACCTTTGCTGTAGTCCTTGCTCGAATGTTTCCCAAGTGGACAATGAAGGAGCCAAGTGCTATGTGGTTAATTGCCGTTTTAAAATTAAAGGTCTTGGGGCGCCTGGGTGGCTCAGTGGGTTAAGCCACTGCCTTCGGCTCAGGTCATGATCTCAGAGTCCTGGGATCGAGCCCCGCATCGGGCTCTCTGCTCAGCGGGGGCGCCTGCTTCCTCCTCTCTCTCTGCCTGCCTCTCTGCCTGCTTGTGATCTCTGTCAAATAAATAAATAAAATCTTAAAAAAAAAAAAAATTAAAGGTCTTCCCTGGTGACCTAAGGAAGAAATGAAGGAAAATTCTGGTCAGGCTGATCCATGCTGAGTAAATAAACAGCCTTGGTTGAAAAGTAGAGGGGAAGAAAGGCAAAATCCAGAGCCATTCTTACACATGATAGAATCAGCCTATAGATGATGGGGCTTGCTGTGCATGTTAGCTGATCCATTTAACTTGCATATTTGACTTCATGTGTTCTTGATAAATAGTTATTGAAAGCCGGTGTAAAGCTGGCGCCTTATACAGAGAATGCAATGGAAGGAAACAGGTGCTTTACCTCCTTTAGTTCTGCCCACATCACTGCGTTTCGTTACATAAACCTCTCAGACTCAGGGCGGGAGCTACATCTGTTAACACGTCCTTTTCAGCAGTTAACAGGTAGAGCTGTAATAAATGTGTTTGATGGAAATAGAAAAACCCGGAATAGAATAAACCATAGATGGGAAGCAGAATCGAGTAAGTCACAGATGAAAAGTGGCTCCTGCTGCCCATTTCCAGAATGGAGCAGCGAAGCAGAGAGCCCCAGATTTCGTTCCTCGTTTTTAAGAAGAGGATTTCAGTTAAGAGGTTTCATTCCATTTCACCTAAGAGCTTTCTTTGAGAACCCACTATGTGCTTAGAACTAAGGGAAAGAGGTGTGGCTAAGATGAATTAAGATAAGCACCTTCCAGGGTAACTGGGTGGCTCAGTGGGTAAAAGCCTCTGCCTTAGGCTCAGGTCATGATCCCAGGGTCCTGGGATCGAGTCCTGCATCAGGCTCTCTGCTCAGCAGGGAGCCTGCTTCCTCCTCTCTCTCTCTGCCTGCCTCTCTGCCTACTTGTGATCTGTCAAATAAATAAATAAAAATCTTTAAAAAAAAAAAAAAAAAAGATAAGCACCTTCCCCCTGTCATCGTGTGGGTGGGAACCCAGCATGGTGAAGGACCCAGTGTGGATTCTAGGGAGAGAGAGAGCAGAGGGGTAGGATGGGGCAGTGCAACAGCGCCCAGGGGAGGGACTGACTGGACAGGTGGAGGGGCAGAGACAGGGCTGGATGTGGAGTGCAGCTGGTGTGAGGGCTCTTCCCCACCTGGAGATGACGGGAGGCCTGTGGGAGGAGGTCTGGTGAGGGCGAAAACCAGAAGCTTGAGTGTTCAATCTTGGAAGAAATTTTCCCAGGTCCCTGTAGCTCAGGCTGTCAGGAAGTCCTATTAGCCACATCTGCTCTCCCTGTCCCTTTAGCTAAGGAGGCCCTAATCTGTGTGTCTTCCTGTGCTTCTCTTAGGTTTGGGTTTGTGCAAGATAAATATTCTGCTTCTGCTTTTAACTTCCCCGCTGAGAACAAGCCTCAATACATCCATGTTACAGGTGAGACACTCTAGGCAAAATGTGGAGTAGGTGGGTTCCTGTGGCGGGAGCCTGTGCACGAGACCCTCTCCCCATGATTGAGCCTATGTCTGCAAAGCCCCTGCAGCTGCCCAGGGGTAGGGGAGCCCTCCTGGTGGTGGTGACATGGGGCCTCCCCTTGCTCCTCAGGAACAGTGTTCCTGCAGCTGCCCTACTCCAGGCGCAAGTTCTCAGGACAACAGCGGCGGCGGCGGAACTCCACCAGCTCCACCAACCAGAACATGTTCTGTGAGGAACGGGTTGGCTACAACTGGGCCTATAATACCATGCTGACCAAGACATGGCGCTCTAGTGCCACAGGGGACGAGAAGTTTGCTGATCGGCTGCTCAGGGATTTCACGGACTTCTGCATCAACCGCGACAACCGGCTGGTTATGTTCTGGACGAGTTGCCTGGAGAAGATGCATGCCAGTGCCCCGTGAGGCCAGGCTGCACCACGGGCCGAAGCACAGCCGAAGCACAGGGAGGATTCTGTTCTTGTCCAAGTCCAGTAGGGGCAATGGGGCTCCGGGCAGCAGGCGGCAGTGCCTCCGTCCGTGAGTGGGGGCCATTGCTGCTGCTTTCCCTCCTGCCCCGCCAACAAAATGTTCTTCTCCTCGAGGAGAAAGACTCGGGAAGAAAAGAGTGCTGAGAGCAGGTGGGAGGCCCAGATGGTCCGTGGGAGGACCTCAGTACTGGGGAGGGGGGCGAGCAGCCCCCATGAATGTCCTTGGAGAAGGGGTGGCTCCTGAGAGCGTCCTTTCTTTCCCCTAGCCGTGGGCTTTTCGGAGCCGTCTGCTGATTCCCGCCCAAAAGTATGCACAGGATGTAAGATAGTTTTGTGAAATAGTGTACCATAGGCTCACACCAACTGTATATACCTGTACATATCAGAAGCAGGAATAAAGTGCCACATGCAGCATCTCTGGCCCCCGCCTTGTTCCTGGCAGCGGCGATCCCATCCTCGGCTGGGCAGTCGGGCCTTGTTGGCAGTGACATGGTGGCAAATGAGGCAGCCACAGAAGGTGAGGAGGACTTTGAATTCACTGTCTTGGGAGAGTCTGGCCGGGGATTTCCTGAAAGATGTCTTTTCATAAGCCCTTGGGCAAGAACAGAATAGTTTCTTTCAGACATAGTGAGCAGAGCAGATAGTACCACGCACAACTGCAGGCTTGTGCTGTCAGAATGAATCTTGCTAAGTGGGTGAACCCAGGTGTGGCACGCAGATGTCATGGCATTCTGAAAAAAAAGGGGGGGGGGAGTCTCTATTGACGCCAAGGTTTAGAACCTACTCCTTAAAGGGATAAGATTCAGTGTGGGGCCTCAGCCTCAGCACCCTTCCCTAACCTGCTAGTAGCAGGGGTGAGGGGTTGTGGGACAAACGGGGCATGACTAGGTACTGCCACTGCCTCTGCCTCCATCTCTCCACACAAGCCCTGTTGATTTCTGTCCTCAGTAGCTTGCAAAGCCACCCATTTCTTCCCAGCCTTCTGCTGCTGTGCCCAGCCCTGTGCAGCCCTCCTCCATCTTCCTCCTCCTCTTGCATGGCTAGGAGAGCCCCTAACCCATCTCTGCTTTCCCTCCAGGCCATCCTCCACCTGGCAGTCAGAGTCTTATTTAAGAACCACTCTGATCGTGCCCGCCACTTACTTAGACGTCTTTGGTAACTTGAACTTCAAACATCCTAGACATAGCCATGTACTATCTGTCCTGGGCTGTTCCTCCAACCACCTGGAACATCACAGACTCTTTAGCAGCTCAGGTCCTTTGCACATGCTATCCCAGTTGCTTAAAACACTCCTCTCCAGGCCCACTCTGCTTGCTAACTCCTGGTCATCGTTCATCTGCTCTCTGCTCACGTGGTACTTCTCTAGAAAAGCACAGTAGGCTACCTGTCAGGTCTTCTTGCAGCACCTTGTACTTCCCGGGCAACACTCGGCACATTTCCATGCTAGCATGACAGAAGCTTGCCTATTTTGTTCGTCTCTGTTCCTAAACATGCAGTGTAATAGCAAATGCTGGAGAAATGGGGTTGGCTGAATATGTGGAGTGAATGAATGAACTCTGGACTCAAGGACTTGGGGGCTGGGTGTTGCATCTGAATCTCCCCGCGCTGGGTTCTTAAGTTACTTAATGGAACGCCTTTCCTCAAATTGGAGCTATTTACGCTACACTTAGAGATTTTGAAAGAAAAGATCTGTTAATATATGTGAAAGCACATGGGTTGATTTCTGGTGAGGAATAGGTCCCTGATAAAAATCCCATTTTCTTTCCCTTTCTCACCTTCCCCTCCCTCAGACAAACCTTTACTCTTTGTTAAGCATCCATACCCTTCATTTGTAAAATGGGAAACTGTCTGCTAGGATGGTAGGAGGACCAGAAGACAGAGGTATATGAAAGCACTTACTACCTGGCAAGCAGTAAACAAACGGTGGTTCTGACATTCCTGGATGGAAAGTCCTCTTTGCCATGTTTCTGATCCAGCTTCCTGCATGATTGTTGCCGGATGTGGCAGCATGATTCCTACATGATTGTCAATGGATGTGCCTGTCTGAATCAGATCATGTGGCACAGACGTGTGTGGTCCTCAGTGATCTACTTTCCACCCTCCTCTTCCAAAGATGACCCAGGAAAAGAAGGCTCAGTGATTTGGTGGAAGAAGGCAGCTGATAAGCGAGAATGCTAGCCACTCATTCTTTAGAGCTGGGCCTGAAACACCTGTGCCCTTGAGACCTGGTTCCCCCACATTCTTCCTTTCTGACCAGCACCTCCTTCCACCCATTTGTCCAAGGCAGAATCTGGGAGTAGAACTCAATCCTCTTTCAACTCCACCATCACCTAGTCCTCCCACCTGTCCCTCAGGCCCGCCCACCTCCCTCCGTGCCTGCTGCTCAGATGCAGAGAGAGCCCAGCCTGAGGAAGTATGTGGTTTGGTTAGATATTGAGGGATGTGTCCATGCAGATCGGAGGCCCCACACCAGGTGTATAAATATGAATAACCATTTCTTGGTGGAGAGAGGGAGGCGGGAGGCTTGGGGCCAAGAGGACCTGGGTTTAAAGCCCAGCCCTGCTGTTTCTTTGCTGTGAGAGCTAGAGTGTTCTGGCTCTAGTTCTGTGAGAGCTCGAGTGCGGTTCCTCACCTGTTAGAGACTACATGGCCTCACCTTTCTTCTCAACCCCAAACAACATACATATACCCCTACCTCTCTTGAGTGTTGCTCTTCTGTGCTTGCGACAATGTAATTATTTGCTGACCCCTTTCAGCCCTCTAGGCTGAGAATTTCTTCTGGCACACTCTCTAGTCACTGAGAATTGAGTGGGTGAGCTGGTGAGACCAAGGGAGCAGGTGCACATGGCAGGGACCCTCACAGGGTCTAGCACAAAGGAAGGACACATGGACTATAAGGAGGACCTTGATGGGCTCACCAATCTGGTTCCCTAAATTAAGTCATGGAGGGCGCTTATTCATGTTCAGACACTTGGGGTCACCCCAGTGTAAGGGGGATGAGGGTGGTCAAGTAAGTAAGACAAGAGCCTTAGAGCAGAGGGGTTCTTGGAGATCTGGCCCAACCCTTTCATTTTCTTTCAGTTAAGGAAACATGGAGTGACCTGCCCTAGGCTCTAGGTGGAACTGGGACAAGGGCCAGGTCCTCCAGTTCCCAGGCCCAGTGTTTTTCTAAGCATTTGGTTGTAGTCAGCAGTGTGGCGGTTGAGAGGGCAGGTGCAGGAGGCAAATGGCTGGATTCAGATTCTAGCAGGGCCACTGGCCAGTGTGTGAATCTGAGTAAGTTACTGCATCTCTCCAAACCTCAGTTTCCTCATCTATAAAATAAGACACTACTACCACCTCCCAGAGTTTTGAAAACCACATGAGAGAATGTGGGTAGAGAGCTTGGACAGTGCCTGGAACATTGTGCCCCTCCCTCAACTTCAACTGTTAAAGTGATGGCAATTTCCCCAGACTCTCTGAACACTAGGAGTTTAGAGAAGGGAATAATCAGAGAGCTGGAGTGGATGGGCTAGTCTTTAAAAAGGAAGTGGCCTTGAGCCTCGTAGGATGGACAGGAGTCAGAGTGGTCGAGAGCCTAGTGTGTCCCCACTTGGGCCAGAGGGCTGCACTCCACTAACTAGTTGCTGTGGTCATTCTGCCTTATCTAGGTGCCAAGAACCTCTGTTGAGAAGTTTTTTCTCTTGTCAGAGGTGCCACAGTGCCAAAAGCATGAAGAGGGCCTTCTGACCATGCCATGCTGGCTCCTTGTCGTGAACAGGGTTGTTGACCGAAGCTGAGCAGCTCTGGAGACATCTCTCAGTTCTGTGGTCAGGCCGTCGGACACCTGGGGACCCACCAGACGACCTCCTGAATGTAGAAATGAATCCAGGGTGGGGAACCACACAGAGTGTGAGATGCAGAAAAACCTGATGGGAAAAGAGATGTGATAGAATAACACCTGCACCCTCTACCAAAGGAATGGAAAGAAGCCGAGAAGTCTTTACAGCAGAAGTGGTAGCTGTGTTAGTCCCCCAGCTGTGGTTCTCCAGTGCTCCTGGGTGAAGGAGCTTGTATAAACTGCAGATTCCAGAGCCTCTCCCGGAGATTCTGAAGCGGGGTGTCCTGGGACTCTGCACTAGAAACAGACACTCTGCTCCCAGTGGCTCATTTGAGAAGCCCTGTTCCAGATTCCTCTCTGGGCTTCTTCGTGAGTACTCTATATGCAGCTCTAACTATCCTAGAAGTCTGATTCTTAGACCAAAGCAGATTAGAAGCCGCACACTGAAAGTCAATACGGTAGAGGCAGAGAACTTGACACCTGAGGGAAATGACATCTGATAGCAGACAGAGAGTTGCCCGGGCTGCCCAAAGCACAGGACCACCGACGCCTATGCAGCTGGGCCGGGAACTGCCAAGTACTACATGGGATGGGCACGGAAGCCCGTATCCCCTGTGTAGGAAGAGACCCATCCAAATAATTAAAATGGAAACTTGAGGTATTATAAGGAAGAAGCAAATGACATACGCTTGATACTAAGGAAGTCTGTGAGGCTTTACCAATGTGGATAGGAAATAGTGGGGCAGAAAGCTGAATAGAAGCCAATTTCAGTTATATATATATAATAATGGTCACTCCATTTTTTTTTTAAGATTTTATTTATTTGACAGACATCACAAGAAGGCAGAGAGAAGAGGAAGCAGGCTCCCTGCTGAGCAGAGAGCCCGATGTGGGGCTCAATCCCAGGCCCCTGGGATCATGACCTGAGCTGAAGGCAGAAGCCCTAAACCACTGAGCCATCCAGGCACCCCTCCTTTCTTTTTTAAAAATTTTTAAAGATTTTAATTATTTGAGAGAGAGCTAGTGAGGGAGAGGAGCAGACTCCCTGCTCAGCAGGGAGCCTGATGCGGGGCTCAATCCCAGGATCCTGAGATCATGACCTAAGCCAAAGGCAGACCCTTCACCGTCTGAGCCACCCAGGTGTCCCAGACACTCCATTTCTTGAGTGTTGGCTGTTCTGGGCAATGTAGCATACATACTTTATGTTCCACTGCATTGGGTAATCTTACCAGCCATCTTCAGACCAGATGAGAGTGGAAGGCCCAGGCAGGGGAGCCCAGGGTCACACAGCTAATAGCAGGGCTGGGAATCAGGCCTGTGGGATCCCAGAGCCCAGCCCCCGTCCACTGTGCTGTCGCCCTCAGCCGGGTCAGTGAGGCGTCACCTCTGCTCTGACCTGGGGCTCTGGCTAGGGGCCCCGTATTCCTTTCAGCTGACTCTAGTGTGTGTGGTATGGCTCTGCTGGTGTACAGATGTGTAACACATGATCGTGGCCTCACATATAGACGCTCTGCTGGGAGTACACAGTGATTTGAGCGTCTGTCAGTGGCTTTTCCTCACCTCCAGGCTCCTCTTTGGAAGGCCCTGTCTGCTCCTTCCCTTCCAGCCCCACACCGACTTCAGCCTGCAAGTGCATTGGGTACCTCTTGGCTTTCAGGCCAGGCCACACACTTGCCCAGGGCCTGGCCTGGATTGCATGGGTTGAGGGGGGCAAAGCAGGCACCAAGGACTCATTCCTACCCATCTTTAGATTTGTTTTCCCTCTGCTTCTCTGGCTGCAGCAAGATTCATCTCTTTCCTCAGCAAACCAGCACATAGTCCTTCCAGGAAGAAAATCTCTTCTCACCCTGGTGGCAAAGCACAGGGTGTGGGTGGGGGGAATTGCTATAAGACCACCAGTAAACCCCTCTCTCCAGGCCCCAGTATTTCCAGTATTTCCATCTAAACTCTTCTGGCAATGAGTCTGGGAGAAGCCTTGGGGAATCACAAGATTTCAGATCTTTCCCCTCCTCAACTAGCAGAAGAGCTAAGTGCCAAGAGGGAATAGGAATCTCTTTCAGTTTCTGAGGCAGCTGGTGGCAGCTTGGATGGGAGCTGAGTCCCTTACCTCCTCTCTGTCCACTGTGGATTTTACCAGATTGCTTATCCAGGCCCAGTCTCTCCCCGTTAATCCTCAGTTGTCTCTTAAAAAGAGACAGAATTTTATTTTAAGCCCAGGGCATTCTGGGAGAGAAACATCTTTTTAATGTCTTTGTTCATCCAACACTAGTAGCTCACATTCTGGGTTCTTCTCCTCCCCACAGTCTGGGAGCAACAGATAGGTGTGACCAGGCACTGTCCTAGGAAAGGCACCTCTTCACAAGGTGAAATGTCCTGCCTCATCCTGTGTGTCCTCAGAAGCTGAGCAGACACAAGCTTGAGAGGGCGGGTGCGGCTCTGCCCGAGAACAGCCTGTGACATTTCTGTCCTGATGCTGTCTCAAACCCCCCACCCCTTTTCCAGGTGGTTGGATACAGCACTGGAGGAGAACCAGGAGCTAGCCAGGGGTTCTCAACTGGGGGCTATTTTGGCCCCCCTTTGAGGGACACTTGGCAATGTCTGGAGACAACTGTGGGAAGTGCTACCAGCTACACTTGTGGGTGTTTTTAAACACCCTGTAATGCACAGAACAACCCCTACAGCAAATAATTATTCAGCCCCAAACATCAATAGAGTCGAAGTTAGGATACCCTGAGCTAGATTCTGATCTGGTAAGAGGCCCAGATGGCGGGCCCCTCCTTCCTGTGACTTTGGAGGAAAAGATACATGCCACTTGCCCTGATTATGGAGCTCTAAATCCTTTTCTGATGGCAACCCCATCCCCAATCTCCTATAGCTATTACTCTTGCTATGTCCCAAGGCCAGAGTGGCTAAGGGACCTGCTTAGGGCCATACCGCAAGTTGTGCACAGAACCAGGATTAGAATCCTGGTCATACTGAGTGCTTACATGCTGTGCCATGGTCTTTGTGTTTCTCTTTCCTTGTACAAACAGCTTGTCTCTCCAGTAACATATAATCTCCTGGAAGGCAGAGAGCACATCTTGCTCATCCTTGTGTCCTCCACGTTGAGCACCCGTCACGCATAGGGGCTCAGCTCATTTAGCATTGGTTCAATTCATTCATTCGACCATGTCAGCCCTGCACTCTCCGTGGAAGGGCACAGATGTAAAGCACGACAGAAATAGAGGAGAGGGGCCTAATTCTATGTGGGGGAACTGGGAAGACTGGAGAAAGGGGCATTTCGACTGGGATGTGAAGGCAGGCGGGTGAGGAGGGCGAGCCAGGGAAGGGATTCTGGAGGGCACCAGATCCAACGAGAACGTGACTGCCTAAAACCCGACACGGAGGAAACTGGAGAGCGATTTCTCCAAACCCGCCCTACTCAGCGCCCACTTCCAACAGCTGATTTCCAGAGGGAGTTTAGTGTGGTCAAGTTCCAGGGTACAAACCAGAGTGACACATGGTCCACTGTCAGGAAGCCCTGAGCCAGCCTGGGCCCCAGGGTCCCACCTTGGGGAGGAGGGGACAGAGACACGACACCTTGCTCACCTGTCAGGCTTTGCCCTTTCTGGTCGTGGATCTGAAGAGCAAGCTCTAAACACACCCAGGCTCCAAGGAGGGGGCCGACATCCCTGATGGGGCCAGCAGAGAATGAGCCTCTTTGATTATCCCCTTTCTCTTCAGTAAGCCGGAAACCCTGCTCGTAATTTTGGCCTGTCCAAGCTCCCAGAATCATGCTGAGTCTAGGGGATGGGTGTGAGACCCCTGGCCGGGGGTGTGCTATGAAATATTTTAAGAACTTGCACAACCACCTGGACTCCCTACAGTTCTTGTCTGACTTGAGTGCTCACGACCTGTGCGATCCTGAGCAAGTCTGTTCCATGGGCTGGACTTCAAACTTGGGGGCAGGGCAAGGATGATGTTCCTTCTGCCTTTTTCAAGGAATTGGGAGTTGGAGACCTAATGCCATCAGCTTTGCGAGGTGGTCTGGATGGGACACAGAATATGCCATAACTTTAAGGCTGTGCTGTAAATACACCCTTCATGGAGACCAGACACTGTTTTGGATGTGGCTGGCAGATGTGCCGGGAATCTGGTCCAGCACAAGCTGGTCTGAAGCTTGGGAAGGGAGTGACAGAAAGCAGAAGAAAGGTAATAGCAGGAGCTCTTAACACTGAATCCCAAGCAAGTGTGTTCCCATGAGCCAAGTGCTAGTAGCCTGAGGACAGCCTGAGGGAGGCGGCTAGGTGGTGGTACCCACTCCGCCAAGGAGAAACTGAGTCTCAGGGTAGTAGAGCGACTTAGCCAAGGTTACTGAGTGTCCACGTGGCAGGGGAGGGATTGAACACAGGGATCCTTCACCCCCAGGGCTCTTCCCTTAGAGAGAAAGAGGTGGGGGCATGGAAACAAGAAGCCCACTGAAGGTAGCTTCCATGGTGGGGCAGCCATGTCCGGGAAGGAGGGAGGTCAGGGCTTGGGGCCTGGGTTCCCCACATGGCAATGAGGGCCACATTCCCAGGCTCTCCAGTGCCTCATCTCCACACTGGCCGCAGCTGGTGGTTGGCGCTAGGACAGGAGCACTCCTGGGTGGTGGGACACACAGGATGTGTCTCGCCTCAAAGCAGAAGTGAAACGGGGTCCACTTCCCCTTGCGACACGAGGCAAGTCTCACCACCACTCCCTTCCCACCATCTCCTGCAGAAACTAGGAGACTGGCAGCCCCTGCTGGGGTCTGAGATTGGGGTTGGGGGGGCACTGAGAAGCCAGCCTGGTCTGGGGACCTAACCCATGCTGGGGGCTGGGTGTCCAATTCCCAACTCACACGGCTTGGGATCTCCTCACGCATGCCTCCTTGGACAGCATCTGCGTGATTGGAAGGTGCTGTTTCTCCCAGGTTCTATGATTTAGACCTCAAAGGAGACGGCCCTTTATACAAGTATTCTGTCTCCTGGCAGGATTGCAATCAGCTCGTCTCTGCAAGAGGGAGATTCGTTTGTGGCTCAGTCTCTCATTCATGTTCACAAGTTTGGTCATTCTCCCGTCTGCAAACATTGAGAGCCATCTTTGTGTCAGGCATCATGCGGATATAGGAGGGAGAATGATGGTGAACAAAAAGTTACATAGCTCACTAGTGTTATGGCTGTGAAATAATTCATTGTGAAAAGTGCAGCAAAGGCAAGGAGAGGTCGCTGTGAGAGGTTAAAGAGGAGCCCCCAACCTGGTCTAGGACTCAGGGAAGGCTTTCTAGGCATTTCCATGGAAATCTGATGGATGGCAGAGCTTGCAAAGGGCAGAGGTGGGAGGAAAGGAAGAACCTAAGAGGGAAATGAAGCTTGTGAGCCCCGGGGAGAGGCGGTGTGGCTGGAGAAAGCAGAGAGACGAGGACACGCAGGCTACAGGCCACTGAAGGGGGTCCCCCCTGTCTGACACATCTTAAAGAGAAATATCTGGAAGGCCCGGTAACTTTAGGCAAGAATTTCTCTTCTCTGGACCTCAGTCCCCTCTTTTCGATAGGAATATATTCACCATGCGTGCAGGGTTGCTGAAGAACCCTCAGTTGAAGCACTGGCTCAGTGTCTGGCAGTACGGAGGATCCTGGTAAGTGTAGCCATTAGTCTAACCGCGACAGAGCCAGACCAGGAATCCAGGCTCCAGGCCCGGCTCCCACTCTCTGGGGGCTACTTTCATCCCAGAGCCACTTCTAGGAGACACGGAGCCTGGTCACCCAACCTGCTTCTTGTTGTAGCATCTCCCGACTTTGCCAGCCTGGGAAAAGGCTTCAGTTTATAGCTATGGCTGGCCCTAGAAGCGGATGCCCCCCTTTGTGCCTCCCCGCCCCTACATGGCCCCAGCTGCCTGACCAGACAGGCTTTGCAGACTCTCCCTGCCATGCAGGTGAGGGACGGAGGTGGCACAGAGCTGGCAGCCCCAGGGCGGAGTGGCAGCAGAGCTGCCTTGTTCCCCAAGGGTAGAGCTGCTCTGGAGTCCTTTTCTTTTGATTCAGGGAAGAAATCTTCCTGAAGGAGGAAGGAAGTAGCATTGACCACATGCCTGGAGCTGTGTGGGGTGCTTTTGCTTGCCACCTGGTTTATTTCTAGCAACAACCCCTCGTAGTGGGCATTACTGGCTGCCTCTTACAGAGGAGTACCTGTAAGGATCAGGGTCACCCAAAGTCACCCAGCTGGCATGTGGCAAGATCTGGATTCTACACCAGGTCCTATAACCTTACCCTGTCCCCTGGCCCTCAGAGGTGGGCCTTTGGGCTATGTTTTGTTGTATTTTGTATTTCTTCTAGTGCAAGCCCGTTATAGGAGAACTGGAAACGAAGTGGTCAGGCCCGAGTTTTGATTTCTTCATTTGGCCAGTGGCCATAGGAATATCACACAACGATCCAGGGGGAGCCATCTCAGTGAAGGGTAGGGCCACCCCCCTCCTGCTCCTATTTTACAAAAAGGAAACTGAGGCCTAGAGATGGGGAGCAACTTGCCTGAGATGACAAGGTAGCTCAGCAGAGAGCTGGGCCAGGCCATACTCTCTTTCCGGACTCCCTTCTCCAGCCATTTTCCTTACCCTCTCTTACGGACCTCCACGGCTCTGTACAGTCTCCACACACTGGAGGATCCCAGGCTGTGCGGGCCCTGGATCTACGTTCTGCATTTCCTTCCTTGGGCGCCCTAGTCTCATGATTCTAATCACCAGCTACTTAACCAGGCCTGTGTGTCTCAACCTGAGATCTCTAGCGCCAGCCCCACTTCTGAACTCCAGCCTGTCAGTCCAGCTGCCTTCTCAGCCTCTCCTGAGTGATCTCAGAGGGTGCCAAACTGGATATGTGTAAAACACAACACTTGATTTAGCTGTGTCCTCCTGGCTCCTACCCAAACCTGCTCCTCCCACAGTCCTCCCCGTTTTAGTCTCTGTACCATCATCTACCCGGTTTTTCAGGCGGAAAGCCTTGGGTTATCCTGTTTCCTTCCCTCGGCCCCACCCACATCTAATCCATTAGCAAAAATATATTGTAATCTGACCTTTTCACCACCTCCACCTTCGTCTGATGCAGCAGCATCCTGGCTGGTCCTCCTGTGTCCTCTTTTGCCTTGGAGAACGTATTTTCACAGCAGCCAACGTGCTCTCTTTTAAACATAGAACAGGCTGTGCCATTCCCCTGCCTGAAACCCTCCAGTGACTTCCCATCTATTCAGGATGAAATCCCAACTTCTTGCACAGCCCACAAGGCCCTATGGGGCCTGGGCTTCTGGAACCGTCTATCTCCATTCTCAACTTTTCCTGCTCACTCAGAATGATGCAACATCTCTTCACTCTGTTCCATGAACACCCCATGGTTGCCCCTGCCTTGGGGCCCTGGATGACTCTTCTCTCTTCTTGGAGCCGTCATGGCTCAGTTGTTTTCTCGTTGTTGGTGTCACCTGCTGCCTTCTCAGTGAGGTCTTCCTTGTATACAGAGGCACCACCCCCTACCTCCCCTACCTGTCACTGCCCAACACCCTGCCCTGTTATCTCTCCCTTACAGTTCTTTTCGTCACCTGCAATTATCTGCATTGTTTGCCCACTTGTGTGTTGTCTTTTCTCCACACTAGAACGTAAGTTCTGGGACTGTTTTTTGGCCCTGCCAAATCCTCAGTACTCACCTCAGTGTGCATACATAGCATGCGGTAGGTGCTCAAACCACATGGACTCAGGGCCCAAGTTACACATCAAGTTTATTAGAGGTTGCTGTCCCCAGACGTCTTTTGTATGGGATAGAGTTTTCTGGTCCTAGGACTTCTTTATGAGACCAATGTCTATAGGTGCTCAGAGGTCACTCCCTTATCTGTCAGCTCTACCACCTATAAGCTGTGTGACCTTGGGCAATTTATGTACTCTTCCTGTGCCTCAGTTTTGTCAGTTGTGAAGCGGGGATATTAATAGTACCCGCCTCACAGCGGAAATGTGAGGACTGAATGAATGGATGCATAAAGAATGCTTAGTGAAAGCAGCATATGGGACATAGTGTTCAGTAACACTAGCTCTGTTATTAGTTTTATCCATATTATTATCACCACTACTACCATCATCACTGTTTGTTTTTTTATTAAAGTAGTTTCCACACACCATGGAGCCCAACATGGGGCTTGAACTCACGACCCTGAGCTCAACACCCGAGCTGAGATGAAGAGTCAGATACTTAACCGACTGAGCCAGCCAGGTGCCCCTGCATTGCTGCTTTTTTAAGTTGATGTATACTTGACATAATGCATCATGTTAGGTTCAGGCATCCAGCATAATGGTTCGACATATGTCTAAGTTGCAAAGTGATCAGCACGAAACCTGGTCAACATCCATTCCCAGTTTCCCTCCTGGAGGAGGCAGGTGATTCCTCTTTGCTCTCGTGCCACTTTGCTTACTCAGTCCCATTCAGTGGTCTCCTATTTCAATTAAGAAAAAGAGCCAGTGCTTTTAAGTAGCCTGTGAGCCCTCCACCTACCTCTCTAGCATCATCCTCTTGCATGTCTTTTCCAGTGCTTTCCCCCTCTGTGGTCACACCGGCTCCATTTTAGCTCTTCCTGTGATGGATGCCAACACCCAGGCACTTGGCCTGCAAGTTGCTTTTCCTCCTTCTTCACCGGATCAGTCAAGACTTGCTCTTCATTCCCATCTCAGCTTGGTCAATACCGCCCCAGCATCTATGACCACGGAGGAGCAGAATTCCCCTATTTTCATGCGATCCAGGCAGCATGTGTCTCTGCACCAGCTCTTGTCACACACATAGGTTTGCACCCACCCCCCACATTGGGTTAATTTCTGCCTTTCCTAATAAACTGAGCTCCACAAGGACAGAGACCAAGTCATTCCTTGCACTGCCATTGTTAGCACAGTGTTTGCATACAGTAGGCCTTTTTAAAACATTAAAGAGGAGAATGAATGAGTGGCAAGGAGGCCTTGGGTCAGAGGCTTTCGGCAGAACAAGCCCAGAACTGCCCCAAGAGAGAATCTGCGTCGTTGCAGAACCAACCAGGCTTTGTACCGGCCTTCCAGCCGCAACAGTCCTCCTGACTTCTAGTCGGTTCTACCATTAAGCAATATGGTCCTGGGAAGCTCCTGCCTGCCGCATGCCTTCAGGGGTGCCCACTGAGTTACGAGGGCAGGGAGAGACTTTGCTCATCTAAGCCAGGACAGAAACTGGACAGGAGGCTGTGACACAATGGAGAAGTCTGTCTTGCTTCCTGAACTCCGCTATCCCATGGAGCCAGACACGTTCCCCTTTTCCTTCCCTCTCGAAACAGTGTCCTGATGGCAGGGCACTCTGTTCTGGGTTTTCCGGCTGATGGCATTTTCTTTAATTGGTTGGAGCAGAGGTCCTTGCAGGCTGTAGACCTGGGCCAGTCCCCCACAGGGTCTGAGCCGGGACACGGTGAAATGAGAGAAATGGGGACAATGTAGGGAGTTGTCGTAAAGGTGAATTAAATCTCAGATTGTCTGCCCTACTTTTTATGTGTCAGGATGCCCTTTCTTTTATGAAACAAGGGTGATGGGAGGTGGTGAAAAGGTTTCTTTCTTTCTTTGTTTTTTTTTTTAATGCCCTTGTTTGTCAAATTACCTACTTAATTTTGTTTTGAAGTGTAGTGGTCTGTGGACAGTGGCTGAGCCAGGATAAGAACCCAGGCTCTCTCTATCTCAAGGTTAGTGCTCTCTCTGCAGCACCCCCAACCCCAAGAGGATAAGATGTAGGGGAGACATGAGAGCTGGTTGTAAATTATTGACAAACTGCCATGTGGAAGGAGGGAACGGGCTTGTTCTGGTTGTACGGGGGCAGAAATGGGGTCACTGGGTAGCAGTTGCAAAGTCAAAAAGTGCCTGTCTGAAACTGCAACGCAGTGACCCCAAACTTCACTTTGGTTCAGAATAAAAGTTCTCTTCTCTCTCTCTCTTTTAATTTCTTTGAGAGAGAGAGAAAACACACAAGGAATGAGGAGAGGAAGAGGCAGAAGCAGACTCCTTGCCAAGCTGGGTGCTTGACTTGGAGCTCAATCCCAGGACCCCGGGACCATGACCTGAGCCGAAGGCAGACACTTCACCGACTGAGCCACCCAGATGCCCCTAGAATAAGGTTCCTAACAGGCAAGTATTCAGTAATAGGCTAGGTCACTCCACACCAGCAGTATTCAGGCACAGGTGGAGTGGCTGCAGCCAGGGCTGCTGGAGGAAATATTCAGACTGGTGGTGAATGCCAATTAAGGACCATAGATTCAAATCCGCCATGCTTCAGCACCCAGTTTTACCACTTACTATGTGACCTCAGGCAGGAGTTTCCTTCTCTTGGGGGGCCTGGGTGGCTCAGTGGGCTAAGCCTCTGCCTTTGGCTCAGGTTATGATCCCAGGGTCCTGGGATCGAGCCCCGCATTGGGCTCTCTGCTCAGCGGGGAGCCTGCTTCCCTCTCTCTCTGCTTGCCTCTCTGCCTACTTGTTATCTCTGTCTGTCAAATAAATAAATAAAATCTTTAAAAAAAAAAAAAAGAGTTTCCTTCTCTTGACAATAGGGGTAATCATGCCTCCCTCAGTCTCCTGTAAAGATTACATGAGTGAGTATGTTTGCTATGCCACAGATTGGCCTTCCCTAAGACGTGAATCCTGTCCCCTGGGAGCTTACTTAGAGTATGGTGGAGAGGAAGACTCGAGGAGAAAGGATAACATGAAGAAGTTTATGAGCAAAGACCAGCAAGAGTGGCTCAGTCTTATGTGCTGGGCAGTTCTGAGGATGGGAGATCAGGCACAGGCTGGATAACCGGGGAAGAATTGACGCTTGAGATGCCGCTGGGCTCTGATAAGTAGAAAGGAATATGTTTTGCAGGAGGAGAGCATACAGTGATGTCTGGCACACAGTAGTAAGTGTTAACTGGATGTAGCTGTTAATATCTGAATTACAAGGGTAGGGGCGTCTCGGTGGCTCAGTTCATTAAGCATCCGACCCTTGGGGCACCTGGGTGGCTCAGTGGGTTAAGGCCTCTGCCTGCAGCTCAGGTCATGATCTCAGGGTCCTGGGATCGAGCCCCGCATCGGGCTCTCTGCTCAGCAGGGAGCCTGCTTCCTCCTCTCTCTCTGCCTGCCTCTCTGCTTACTTGTGATCTATCAAATAAATAAATAAAATCTTTAAAAAAAAAAAAAAAAGCATCTGACTCTTGATTTTAGCCCAGGTCATGATCTAGAGGTTGTGAGATTGAGCCCCATGTTGGGCTCCCTGCTGGCTGTGAAACCTCTCCCTCTGACCCTCTCCTGCCTTGCAAACACACACACACACACACACACACACACACACACACACACCCTCTCTCTCTCAAAAAATAAATAAAAACAAAATAGGGGCATCTGGGTGGCTCAGTGGGTGAAAGCCTCTACCTTTGGCTCAGGTCATGATTCTAGAGTTCCGGGATCCAGCCCTGCATCGGGCTCTCTGCTCAGTGGGGAGTCTGCTTCCCCCACCCCTCTCTCTCTGCCTGCCTCTCTGCCTACTTGTGATCTCAAATAAATAAACACACTCTTTAAAAAAAATAAAATAAACTCCAAGGTCATGATGATCTCTCTTTCCCTGGGCTCTGACAGCACTGTAGGCACATTCCTGGTACATCAGACATGCTTGGTATATGTTAAATGAATAAAGGGTGGATAGACTAGCCAAGAATAGAGGGAGATATGATGAGGTCTAATTAAGCTGGGGAAAATGAGAGTCTCCATCCATCCATATAACCATATACCCACCTACCTATCATCCAGTAATACCCACATACATACACAGACCCACTCGTCTGTCCATCCATCTATCCATCCACTCATCCATATGTTTAAGGCATAGAACAAGACAAAGCCACTGCCCTCGTGAAGCTTATATCAAGTGGGGAAGGGGTTGCAGATATGAATTAAAAAATTACATGGATAAGTGTAAAACAGCAACTGTGATATTTGCTACAAACGAAAGGTGTCTATAGTGCCAGGAGAGCCTGAAACAGGGCAATTTGACCAATTCAAGGAGGTCCAGAAAGCCTCCCCAAGAGAGTGACCATCGAACAGAGAGCCAAAGGGTGGGTAGGAGTAACTAGAAGAACTGGGGGACATGGTAGGGGTGAGAATATTCCAGGCAGCTAGAGCAGAGCACATGGAAGGGCAAGATGAAGTTGGGGATATGGGACTGACAATGCAGGCCTCCGGGGCATGTTAAGGATTTTGGTTATTATACTTAAAGTCTCTAAGCAAGCCTCAGGTAACAGGATCAGATTTGTATTTGTAAGACACCGTCTGGCTGCGGTTATAGAAGATGGAAGCGGGGGATGGGATGAGCAAGTGCAAAAACAGGAAGCCCGTGAGAAGCCAACAGTTGTCCAGGAAGTTCGTGATGGAACCTCAGCTGGGGAAAGTGGTGGGGGGAGGGGAGTAGTGGGAGACTTAGAGGCCATTTAGGAGATGAAATGATCAGGCCGTGGGTTTGGTGGGAAGGATGAGGATGAAGGAGTGGTCTCTGGGATGACACCTAGGCGTCTGGAGAGAACTGTTGCCAGGCAACAGAGTAAAAGACTGAAGAGAGTGGGGAACAGGACGGACACATTTTAACTTGAAGTTATTATGCCCATGTTTGCAAAATTAGGGGCATGAGAAGATGGGCGTGCATAGTTCTCTGATTGCCTGCACGGAGGTGAAAAGGCTGGTTTAAGCAGGTTGCACCTTACAGGCTGAAGAGTTGAGCCCGGGAGTTAGGGCTTCTAATCTTGGCTCTGCATCTATCTTCCTGAGTGACCTTGAGGGGGCAGCTTTACCCCTCTGGGCCTAGGCCCTAAAACTCATGGCCCTGCTGGTCTGGCATTTTAAGGGCACAAAGCAGTCTGAGTCTTATTTGTGTCCACTGGCACCATTTATAGGGCTCCCCCTGGGAAAAATATTCCTTGTAGATCTGCTTTTCCAGAGCCTGAAGATTAAACGAGCATTAAGTCTAGAATGAGAGATCTGAAGGGAATCACAGAGCCCATTTGCCCAGTCTTCAAATTGTACAGAGAGGGGCAACACCTGTGTCTGACCTTGATCTTGATCCCCCTTTGTACCCTGCCCCTGGGGGGAGAGGTGTTGCAGTCTGTGCCAAGCCACAAAGCTACAGGGCAGAAGAGCATTTTTTGGAGGATAAGCCCTGTGTTCCCTTTCTTACTTTGGGGCGGGGTGGGGATTTTTCTGCAGTCTTCAGTCATTTCTTAGGACAGATGGAGCTAGGTAGATCCGTGGGGATGGGCTAAGATCAAAGACACAAGTGATGCTGAGTGTATCATGGAAGCATAATGAAGGGAATGTCTGAAGCTGTGCTGTGCTAAGCTTGGGGTCCTTTCTCACTCTTTGAAGATGTCTCTTGTCGTGCACCCCTAATGCGACTCCTGAATGTTCTCCCAGGGTTGTGAGATGCTCTTTGCCAAAAAGGAATGCAGAAAACCCAGCCTACCCCCTCCCCATCCCCCTGCAAAGGAGGCATGGAGATAAAACGCATTTGGAACCTCAGGGCTGAGGTTTCCATGGTGGCCCCACTCTGCTGCTCTTCCCATTGGCCAGTCGTCCTGCTGCCAGCTTTAGCAACAGAGGCTCAGATACCCATCTCCTTCCTGATTGGCCAGGTTGTGCTGCAGCACCATGGCAACAAGGGCAGAGGGACCAGTCTGCAGAACTTGAGTCACCATCTACCTGGGGTGGAGTTGAGATCCAAAGGGGGCGCAGGGGATGCAAAGGAAACAGGTAGCCCCATCCTCAGCTCACAGTTGGGTGGGGAACCTCCTCCGTGGGTTGCCCAGGGGTTTGGGAGGCTGGTAGGCTTCATCTTTTTATCTCATCTGTCTTGTATCTGACAGTATCTTCCCTGGCCCTTCTCTTGCCCTAGGGCTCCTGTCTCCTGCAGAAGAAAAACCAAGCCCCTGTCAGTAACAAAGACTAACTCATTTGCCTGGAATCATGCAAGTTGCGATCTAGAACTTGACCTCGTATTATACTGCTTAATTTAAAAGCTTTAGTTGTTGTTGTTGTTGTTTTGCTAGAGAATCCAGGTTTGTTTCTTTTTAAATAGACTTTATTTTTTAGAGCAGTTTTAAGTTCACAGCAAAACTGAACAGAAGGTACAGAGATTTCCCATAGTCCTTTCAGTTTTAATAGTTTTCTTCATCAGACAGCTAATGCTTTCCAAAACATTCTTGCATCTGAATCATTATCTGATCCTCCAACCACCCTATGAGTTGGTAATTCAGGGATGAATGACCCATTTTATAGATGAGGACACCAGATAGAGCCCAGAGAGGGCAAGTGACTTATTCCATGTCACACAGCTTATTAGTGCTAGACCTGGGCCTCCAACCATGGCCTCCTGAATCCCTACCAGGCCTCTACCCCCAAACCATTGCCTTTTCCATTCCGGGGGTGCTCCACGAGGGTTGGAGGACTGCTCTGAGGGGTCCTCTCATAAGCCTTAAGAGTGCTAAGTAGAATCAGGCATTCCAGTGTTTCCAATATGGACCAACGGGTTCCCAGTGTAAACCGAGTCCCTGACAGGCAGCTCCTAAATGTGGCTCCAATCCCCAGGAATGGTCTGAGTCTTACTCAAATCTTGCTCTCCACACACCTCGCCCCCCACCCCAACCCCCAACAGCATATGGAGAGGTAAGGAAATACTTAGAGAACTGAACCGTTGATCAGTTCTGTTGCTCGGCGCCGTGCTGCGCACGCGCAATCTCATCGACCACCCCTCCCTCCGACAACCAGCACAACTTTAGACTTTCGGTTTTCATTGTGCGCCATCTGCAGATGCAGAAGCTGGTGCTCAGCGAGGTTAGGTAGCGCACCAAAGTCACACAGCTACCCAGCAGTGCAGCCAGAATTTCAACAGGAGCCCACCCGGCTGGAGAGCTGCCTGGTTTGGACCGTGGCGATGCGCGCTCCGCCCCCACAGAACGCCGCATGGTAGCTTGAAGAGACCTCTGATAGCAGATTCTATTGCTCTTGGCTGTGCAGTTTTCCCTCAGCTGAGGTTGTGGCTTTACCCAGTTTTAGGCACTGGAGAAAGCAGGCTCGGAGGATCTGCTTTGTGTTAGGGACTCGGAAATCCTTGGGCCTCTGAGGAGTGACTCAGTGTCCCCGACACTGTCTGCCATTGCCTAGATCCTCAGCTTTTGGCAATTTCCTTTCATTCCTGCTCAGCTTGGGCTCCCTGAAGCTCTTGCCCATGAGAGAAGCCTGGACACCTGGCCTTACCTTCCTGACCTCCCAGGGGCATTGGTTTTGGAGGACGCAGCCAAGTGGGAGCTCACACCTACAACTCTGCCCCTGAAGTGCCACACCAGCAAGGGGCAGGCACATGATTTCACCACCATCACCAACTGGGGGCATCTTCCTTGTGTCACACCCCACACAAGTGCTAGGGAGATGGCAGGGAACAAACCATTATGGCCCCTGGCCTCATGGAAACTGCTGTCGCATGGAGGAGAAGAACAAGTCCGTGAGTGAATATATCATGATTTCAGATGGTGACACATGCCCAGGACAGGATGAAACAGGATAATGGAGTAGAGAGCAACCGGTGGGGGGAGTGTGCTGTTTTAGCCAGGATGATCGGGAAAGGACTCTCAGAGGAGGTGACCTCTGAGCAGGTACTTGAACGAAGACGAGCATGTTATGGATGTCCACGTTACAAACACGAACTGTGTGACAAACCCCCAAACTTAGTGGCTTATAACAACCATTTATTATTTCTCATGAGTCTATCTTTGGCCTGGGTGGTTTCTCTGCCTGTTTCTCCTGCATGTAGCTGGAGGCACAGCTGGGCTGTAAGGTCCAAGAACGCCTCACTCAGCCTTCTAGCAGTTGGTATTGGTTTTTGGATGGGGCACCTCAGCTCCCTGTTGCACAGGCTCTAATCCTGCAGTTGGCCTTACATGGTGATTGAGGGGCAGCATTCTAAGAGGGGGAAGGCGAAAGCTGCACTGTCTCTTTAGGCTTAGGCTCTGAACTCATAAAATGTCTCTTCTGCCACATTCTGTTGTCAAAGCAAGTCACAGGGCCAGCCTGGATTCAAGTGCTCGGGAGAGACACCACCTTTTAATGGGGCGAGTGGCAAAGTATTTGTGGTCATCTTTAATCTCCTATCTTCCCAGAAGAACCAAGGGAAGATCTTTTGGGAAGAGTGCTTTGGGCAGAGGGAAGAGTAGGTGAAAAGGCCCTGAGGTAGGATGGAGTCCAGAGACCTGAACCACAAACATTTGGTTCCACCACTTCCTTTGTTTGCTGTTCTGTCAGGTGGGAATGAAAGATGCTTCCCTGTCTCCTTTATAGGCATAGAGGATGCAGGAGGCTTTGCTACAGGGAGGGGTTAGGATTTGGTTCCTGACCTCTGAGTAGGGGGAGAATCAGACATAGGAGCTTGGTTTGGTATCCTCCAAACTCACTGGCATTTTTTGACTATCCTCTGGTAGGAAGGTACCGTACTGGGCACTGCAGGTCACAGGAGAGTCTGAGGGGTGCTGCTTTTGCTGAGTTTATGGGATAAAAAGATTGCTCGCTACACTGGAGAATGACTGAACTGGCAGGATCAGGTCCTGAGGAGGCCTCGAGGAGGTTAGATTTCAATAGGGTCTTGGGTGGCATGTAGGATTTAGCTGATAGATGTAGGTGCGAGGGCCTGTGGAATTTAGCAATCCAATATAATAAGTGTTTAATGAGCCTCTCCTCTGCACCAAGTGAATGAGACAGGCAGAGGACCTTCCCCAGGCACAGTGGGAACCCAGGGGAGGTACCATGTAGGCTTGGAGAGCCAAGAAGCCTTCCAGGAGAAAACAGCAAAGCTTCAGAAGCCCGCGGATGGGTCAGATAAAGCACAGTGGGGCAGTGACAGGAGGAAGAGGTATAGAGAAGGTCCCAGTGGAAAGGATAGCATCTACAAAGGCAGAAGAGAGGGAGAGCTCGAGATTCTCCAGAAAAGCCAACAAGCTGTTTCTGAAGCAGAGAGTTCATGTGCAAGAGAGGGAAAGGATGAGCTTGGGGCTACAATGGGCCTCATGGGCCAGTGAAAGACTCTGATCTTTTTTCTGAAGGCTGTTTGTGTCAGATTGCCAGATTTAGCAAATGAAAATACAGGTTGTCCTGTTAACTTGGAATTTCAGATAAACAATGAAGAATTTTTTAAAAAGATTTTATGTATTTGAGAGAGAGAGCACAAGGTGGGGGGTGGAGAGGGAATGTGGGGATCGATCCCAGGACCCTGGGATCATGACCTAAGCTGAAGGTAGACGCTTAACTGACTGAGCCACCCAGGCGCCCCAAACAATGAAGAATTTTTTTAGTGTAATCATGTGTGGGTGATACTTGGAACATTCGTATACTGAAAAATAATTTGTTCTTTATCTGAAATTCAGTTTTAACCAGGCCTCCTGTATTTTCTCTGGCAACCCTAAGTGTGGGACCACAGAAGAGTTTTAAGCAGGGGATGTCTTGGTTGGATTTATGCTTTGGGAAGCTCCCAGGATTTGCAGGGAAACATATGGGAAGGAGACCAGGAGGGAGTGGAGGATGAAGGTCCTGCTTTGTCCAGTACCCATCAGGGAATGGGGGCATATCCTCAACATTACTGGTGGGGAAGGCAGGCAGACAACTACAGACCAGGTCAGACCCCAGCTCTGCTGTGTGAGCCTCTGCTCCCTCCTGGGCCCTCAGCATCCTCGTCTATCTGGTGAAGGGGTTAGGCCATCAGAAAGGAGGGTCCACAAGTGTCCCTCTCTTCTGGCCATGCTGGCCAGTGAATGTGTGAAGCATCTTCAGTTCTCCTCACTCCAGCCTCAGGCCCTGCACCTGGTTTGGGAGAAGTATTTACCGAGGTCCTAGTATGTGCTGAGAGGGGTCCTCTATCTAGATCACTTGCTTTATTTAATCCTCTCACAACAGCACTTCAAGGAAAGTACCATGCCCATTTCATAGGTTGGAGAACGGAGGCTCGATGGTGCAGTTGCTCCCCGCTCACACAGCTGCACAGTGCAAACCTGGAGTGGAGTCTAGGTCCAGCTGGCGCCAGTGCTCACCTTCCCACTGTATCCAGGAAATCTCCCTGGGAGCCCCTAATCCCCCATAGGTTTACCACTTGGGCTCAGTCAGTAGTTTCCTTGTTCCCTTGCAGGCACACGCTGCCCTGGCTCTTTCTGAGTTAAGCCAGGGACTAAAATGGGCCAGTGTAATGCTCCTCTGCTGGGGTCTTTCCGGTTTGCGCACCCCTTTTCCATCTGTGCCCTGCCTACAACTCCATGGAGACGTGGCAAGGCCCCCTCCAGCTCTTCTAGCCTGCAGCTCTGCCGCAGTGGAGTCCACATTTAATATTAATAGGACAGCTCCTGGTGCTGCTGTGACATCAGTTACTGGGCTGCTGGGTAAGGGCTGTGGCTGCCTTTCCAAGGTGAAACAGTGACCGGAATTCAGCCAGCTCAAATGGCATCCCAGGGGGTTGACTGTCAGGACTCAGAAATGATGCTGCTAATGTAAGGCATGGCAGGAGTCCAAAAGTCTTCCTCCCCTCTCCCCAGCTCCTCAGGGTCTGGGTGGCATCCTGATGCTGACATGATGCCTTCAGTCATTTGGCAAGTATTGACTGAGCACCTGCTATATGCCAAGCACAGTGCTAGGCTCTGGGGCTACCTCTGTAAGTGCGACAAAGTCCTTGCCTTTTGGAACTCCCCTGCTGGCTGGTGGAGGAAGGGAGAAAAAGTCTCAGTGCAGAGGACCAGACCAGGTGCCCACCCCAGCCTGAGGTTGAGGGATTCTTCCAGGGGAGCCAAAAACCTGAGGAGCCCCCCGAGTTAGGCACAGAAAAAGGGGGGTAAGTGTTCCAGGCAGAGGGAACCGGATCAGAGCTCAGATCCTTGTTCCAACCATTCCTAGCCATTTATCTGCAGATTACCTCACAGAGTTGCTATGAAGACTAAATGCAGCCATGGCTGGTGATAGCACAGGGCTTGGGGCATTGCGAGAGCTCAGGGTAGCTGTTAGGAAAACAGCCCTGTGTCTTCATGTAATCTCTTTGTCCTGCCAGGAATCCTTGGGGAGTAGGGAAACTGCCGTTCAGAGGGGCGACGGCCTGGAGTTATATTGTGGATTAGACTGCAGGCTAAACATAGGACCCCAGGCTCTGACTTGGGCTTTTTGCCATTTGCCAGCCATGCAAGCAGTTGTCTCAGTTCAGTGGGATCACTCACCAATGATCCCAGTGAGTTCCTCAGCTGCATTTCCAATGTCCATCTCGGCCTTTGAGGTAAGACTGCCTTGTCTTAAGGATAAGCCCAGTTCTTGGCTTTGGGGGGACCTGGCATAGACCTGTTTCTGTTGCTAACCTGCTGTGTGACTGTGAGTGAATTACTTTCCCTCTCTGAGCCTCAGTGCCCTATAGTTAATACTGACTCACTGCCTGGGTCTCTGATCCTCTCAACAGAACTATGGCAAAGGAATTATGTTTAATTCCATATTAAAATTGAGGAACCAGTCTGAGACAGGCAAAGTAACATGTACGAGGCCACAGAGCAAGTGGAGGCTGGATTTGGAACCAGGCTCATTTGCTGTCTCTGAGAGTGAGAAAGCCAACCTGAGTTGTCTCTAAGACCCTTACTATAAGTCTGTGATCCTGTGAGTTCCTGGATGCTCTCAGACCTTTAGGGCCCACTGATTTCATGGGGAGGGCATTTCATGCTGGGCTGATCCTCCAACTGTCCCAGGAGGCAGCACTCACTCTCTCCCTTAGCACAACCTCATTCCTCCTGGCAGAAGCCCTGGGTGTTTAGGGTGAACAGCAAGCACTGTTGCAACAGGCCCATGTTATGGAGGAGGAAACAAGCTCAGAGAGGTGCAACCCCTTGCCCCGGCTTCCCCAGCTACTGTGGAAGAGCCAGGGTTTGAGGAGGCTCTGAGTAACTGCCCCTTTCAACTGAGGAGCCCTCCTCTGAGGAGCCTTTCAGTCTCCTCCGACCTGCAATCTCGCCTTCTTCCCCCTTGCTTCCTCCCTTAGCTTATCTTCCTCCCCTGCTGTCAATTAGTCAGTTAGCTGTCAACCAGTTAGAAGTGCTACGCCTCCTGAAAGCCCTTGCCACTCACAAAGAGGACTCTAGTGATGAATTTCTGCAGTGTGCGTGAGGTGTGATCAGATTCAATTCAGCACTCATGGAGAGGTACGTCCAGGAGTGGGGGCTCAGATGAGGAATGATTCCCCAGTGCTTACATTCTGCAAGGGAAATGACGACTTCCTTGGAAAGTGGGAAGCAGGTGGTGTAAGTGACAAAGAGCGTGAGCTTGACAGTCAGACCTGGGTGTGCATCCTGACTGCCCCTAGTAGCTCCATGACTGTGGGTAAGTGAGCTTCACTTTCCCCACCCCCTTGAGTGGGTATAAGAGGAATCCCCACCTCATCGTTGTCAGGAGGATTAAATGAGGTCATATGTGAAGCTGCATAGCATCATGCCCAGTGCCTAACAGCTGTCCAGTACACATCAGCCTTACCAAAATAACTCTACGCACATGGTGGATACCAGAGTCCCTGGGGGAGTGGGCAGAGGGGACAGTGCTTCCTAATGGAGAATCTGAAAGGCTCTCTAGAGGAGGTGAGGTCTCAGCTGGGCATTAAAGGACTTCAAAGCAGAGGAAGAGGCAGCAGGTTGGGAAAGGACATTCTAGTTGGTAGAAACTTTGGGCAGAGTCTGGGAATGTAATGTGGTGAACATAGGATGCTCAGGTGGCAAGCTTGGAAAGACGGCCCAGGGCTACATGATGAAAGGCCAGGAGGGAGGAGCTTATATCTTGTAAGTGGGAAAGGGTCTTACCTATGCCTCCAGTGGTTCTGCTGTGTGTCTGTGTCTCCCTCGTCTGCATAGGCCAGACCCCTGGGGTCAGCCTTCTCCTATGGCTTTGGTCCTCCCACATCTCTTCGTTTCCTGAGTGGGGGCCAGCCTGCTGCTCTTGTCTGGAAGAAGAGAGAAGGCTTCTGTTGCAATCTGCTCACCTCCTACTAACATGCTAGGTAGGAAAAGATTTTTTTTTTTTTTTTTTTTTTTTTTAAAGTACAGTTGCCTGGCAGGAAACCTTGGGGGAAACACAGCTACCCTCTCTCACTTACTTCCCAGGGTGTGGTTTAAGCAGCAGTGGAGGATGGCTGTGCTCACAGCTCAACAACCAAAAGGCTCTCAGGAGGTCAGAGCAGCAGTGGAAAGAATGGGGAAGGTGGAGTGCAAGTGCTGGCTCTGGCCCCCTGCTGTCTCTGCGGAAGTTGAGCAGGACACTTTACCTCCCCAGGCTTCAGTCTCCTCATCTGTAAAATCAGAAGGACAATACTGACCTTACCTTAACTGAGTGGGCATGCACAGGGCAGACTGTGCCCCCACCCCCATCCCTGGCCTGCTATGGAGTAGGTCTCGTTACCTTCCTCTACTCCATGTTTCAACTGGGGGTCCAAACACTGGTCCTTTGAAGCATCCCCGTTTCATCCTCTTGAGTTGTCGTGCCGTTGTTTGCTGAACCTCCAACAGTGAAATACCGTAGACCTTCGGGGTTGGAAGAAAGATTGGACTCTACCATCTGTCAGTGCAGACTCCCATTTCACAGGCAAGAAGTCCAAGCCTCAGAGAGGGGAAGTCACAGCCCTCGAATGTGCCACACAGCCCCTTCCACCTGGTTCCACCTCAGTGGGAATCGCACAGAAGCTTGAGACAATTACCCAGAAGGTTCCAAGCAAAGGATCTAGAAAATTCTGTCAAAGAAACACAAGGTCCTCAACCATCTGCAGAACTGAAGCAAAAAAAAAAGCCCTCCCCCTGCTTTTTTGCCCTTACTCTCACTGTGGTTCCATGGGGGGCAGCTTCGCCAGTCTTCTCTCAGAGCTGAACTCCTCTGAACCAGCTTGCAGGGGGCGGGTGCCGAGAATGGGCTCTGAGCTCCACTGGTTCACAGATTGTAGCTACCAGGACATTTTCACACTTTGGAATACCAAAAGCTGCCTTGAGGAGCCGATCTGCTCCCCAAGTAGGCTTTGACAAAGTGGTGGAGGGCTCTGCATGGTCCTGAAATCTGTGGGCACAGGCCGGTCTCAGAGTGGGGTGCAATTTAGTATGAGCAAAAGGACACTGGGGCCACAGCAAGTGGCAGAATGTGGGCATGAGTGGGAGGCTGTGCGTTGACCTTTCTGTTTCATTTTCCTCATCCATATGAAGGGGAGAACCTCCTTCCACGAGTTTTAAGAATCTGGTGGGATAATATTAGGGGGGAAAGTGTTGACCCTTGGCCAGCTGCTGCTGCTGCTATTGGTGGTAGTGTTATCATTGCTTCAGCAAGGATTATTTGGGCAGCAGGAGGCCTGCATTTGGGGGGAAAACCCTAAAATCCTATCTGGGTGACACTAATCTGTGGGCAGGCAGCCTCTCCTGCTCATGGTTACCACCATGCCAACAGTGTGAAAGCCATCTTTCTGGAATAATACCAGGTCTCCTCTGTAGTATGTCTCTTGGTGACCAGACTTCTCAGGGACCTCAGAGTGTCCCAGAGTACACAAGGGGGTGGGGGAAACAGGACGTGCCTTTTCTGGGTCACCTATTCACTCGGCTCTAGTGGTAGGTTCTGGCATTGCTTCTGAAATCCAGTCCTGCAAGAGAAACAGTCGTTCCCCCTGGCTCAGAGTGGGATACAGCAAGGAATTATTCTTTCTTCGGTCATGATGGCTGGTGCCTCCCATGTGCCGCCTCCATGCAGGTGAGGAACATCTGTGCTTTGGCCGGTCCCCAACCCAAAGAAATAGGTGTGGTTGGTCCTATTTTAGGGACTTGCCCAGAGAGATTCATCTGGTAAAGGGCAGAGTAGAATTTGAAACTAAGTTCAGATCCTTCTTCCCCATTACACCACTCATGTGTCCTCAGGTGGTCAGGGGCAGGTTGCTGTGTTCCCTGATGAGATTCTGTACAGGACAGAAACGCACTGAGGTTTTGCTCTGAGCTCTGAGTAACATCTTGATCTGGTTCAGGGCCTCTCTCTGAAGTTGTTCAAAGAGAACAACTTTATTGATGGGACTTAGGGCCCTGGGAGTAGATGTCCCTCCCATCCAAGGTAGCTCTCCTGGGGCTTGAGTTGGCAGCCCTTTCCGAAGGGTAAAGATGGGTGCCGGTCAGAGAGTGTAGACTCCAGGTAGGAAGGCTTGTTTGTACTGTTTACAATCTAAATGACTCCAGAGGGGAGTCACACTGTGAGCCCATCTCAGCTAACACCAAAGGCAGTGTTGGACCATCAGGTTTGGGAATCTGTTACCAGCTCTTGACTAGTCAAATCATGAAACATTTTTAAAAAATTTATTTTTTATTACATTCAGTTAGCCAACATATAGTACATCATTAATTTTTTTCCCCCAAGATTTTATTTATTTATTTGACAGAAAGAGATCACAAGGAGGCAGAGTGGCAGGCAGAGAGAGAGGAGGAAGCAGGGTCCCTGCTGAGCAGAGAGCCCAATGCGGGGCTCGATCCCAGGACCCTGAGATCATGACCTGAGCCAAAGGCAGAGGCTTTAACCCACTGAACCACCCAGGCGCCCTACGTCATTAATTTTTGATGTAGTGGTCAAAAATTCATTAGTTGTGTATAACACCCCAAATCATGGAACATTTTTGAGCCAGTTTCCCTATCGTAAGATGGGAATGGACACTGTACTTACCTTGCAGGGGGGAATTTTGAGGGGAAAAAAATATACCCATTTCTGCAAAACTCCTTGCCCAGAGCTGGGAATATGGGATATGTTCCCTCAAGAGTGGATGTGGATGGAGTCACCCAGGATAGGACAGAGCAAGAAAAGCAGAGGGCCTGGGGAAGAACCCCAGTATTTCAGGGTAGGCCAAGAAGACAAGCCCACACGGAGACCAGAGAAGGGGAATAGCAAGCCAGGAGGGTGCAGTGTCATGAAATCTTAGAGGAGATTCTGTCTAGGAAGGGAGAGCAGTTGTGCCCAGTGTAGTCAAGAGGGCCAGGAAGGTGAGAACTATGAAATGACCTTGGACTGACAACAGGAGGCTACTTACTACTGGTGGCCACAGTGAGAGCTGTCTAGGTGAAGGACTAGGGGCAGACAGACCCAGAGTACACTGGACTGAGAAGTGGGTGGGATGTGAGGAAGTAGAGACAATGAACTTTGGTAAGAAGGAAAGAAAAGCTTCATGGGAGATCCAAAGTGTCCCCCATTGACATTTATTAGAATTCAAATGCCCTGATCTACCTAATTTTCACCGATTTTTTTTAGTTAGTATACTAACTATAACTAACTTTCTTTTTATTTATTTTATCAGATTTTATTTATTCATTTAACAGAGAGAGAAATCACAAGTAGGCAGAGAGGCAGAGAGAGAGAAGGGGGGGAAGCAGGCTCCCTGCTGAGCAGAGAGCCCAATATGGGACTCGATCCCAGGACCCTGAGACCATGACCTGAGCCGAAGGCAGAGGCTTAACCCACTGAGCCACCCAGGTGCCCCAGTTTTCACTGTTTTGAAATCAGTCTAAGTCCCACATGATCAGACAAGCTAGAAGGGTTCTAATCTCTCTAAGGGCTGGAAGGAACCGTAAAAATCTCCCCCAGCACTGGCCCGCCTCCTCCCACCTCTCACTGGAACCCCATTTTCATAGAGGCGGGGTGGACAATTAATTATCATCTATCATGCTCTTTAAAGATATCCACCAGGGGATAGATCAGCCTGGTTTGTTAACCTCAATTCCATTTGTAGTTAGCAAAGGTGACCCTTCAAAGCATGGTGAAAACTGCGGCGGGGGCCTCCTCTCAGACTCACACTAAAATCCCGTTTCACAGGTAATGAGGTCCTCATTTTAGCCTCAAAGCAGGGAGAAAAAGGCCAAGAGACAGGAGACCTAGTATGGAGACCCCAGCTCTGCTCACTCACTGTACAAACTGGGGCTAGCCTCTCCTCCTCCTCAGATCTTGGTTTCTCCTTATACGGGATAATAGGTTGGATGACAGTGACTCTAATTGTCCTGCCACCTTGGACGTTTCCGGATTTCTATTCTACGGTGCATTTAACAGTACTCCAATTGTTGGATGGTAAAACTATGGTCCAGTCCCTCTCTTCTCCCTTCAAATGCATCTTACTCTCCCGAGCAAGATTCCTGGCTTGAAATGGGACTTCCACTCCTCTTCTGGTTCCCAGTTAAGGATAATGACTCAAATCTTCAAGTTAGCATTTAAAACACTCCATTATCTTGTTTTGCCCAACCTCATTTCCCACTGCCTTTCTTCGCACTGTCTCTCAGGTTTTGTTTCTGTCCTCACTGCTAAGTCTTTGTCTGTTCCGGACCCCACTCCCTTTTATCTTTTCCCTGACTTTCATCTCCCTCAAAGTCTAGCTTACCTGCACTTGCATATTTAGATCTGGCTTATGAGACAAGAGAATATATCTTAATTATTCTGTAGCTACTCCTTCCCCCAGTGCTGAGCATGCAATAAAATTCTCAAAGAGCCTAAGGTCTTTCCCTTGGTATGTTGTACTCAAGTGGGGCTATGTTTCAGTCCTTGGGATTTTCCTAGTTTATCTGAGGCCCAGCTCAAGGCCTGGTATGAGGGACCCTTAGCATAGAATGCGACAGCTGGATGGGCTTAGTGACCAGTCAGCCCATCCACCCGCCACCCCTTGCCACAGAAGGAAGTTCAGCTTGGGTTTGAACTCAGATCCTGGCTCCACCACTTAGGGGTTACTCAAGTAACCTTGAGTAAGTCACTAATCTGGCTTTGAAAAATGGGGAGACCAGCTGTGCCCACCTGCAGGGTGGGTTGTGAGGATTAATTATGTTTATGCCTATACAAGCCTAGCGCTGGACTGGCTCCTAGTACTTATGTTACTCATCCCAGTCAGGCCAACCTGTCCCTCCTCTCGTGGAAGGCACAGTATGCCCAAAGTCCATTGTCGGGGTTGGAGCACAGCTCTGCAGAGGGTGTGAAAATTCGTGTTTGGGATTAGAGGTGGGGTGCTGTCCCCAAAGTTCGGACGGATAATGCCCTGGCCAATACGGATCCTAGCGCAGAGTGCGTCCCCAAGAAGCGCATGGGCCAGATTGGGGTCGAAGCTGGCAGGACGGCGAGGGCGGCCCCGGCCCGCCCCCCGGGGCACACGGCCTCCTGGCTTCTCCAAACAGAAGGGTTATTTGATTTTTGGGTCCATCTGGAGCCAGACCTCCAAACTGACCTCAGAGATGCGCTTCAAGGAGGAGTTGTGCCACTGAGCTACCTACGCAATCGCCATCACCACGCCCGCTCCTGGGGATCCGCAGTCCCCACCCCACTTTTCCTTCTCCCACCTCCACCTATGCGGCGGTAAAATGCAGCACTGACAGGGCGCCTGCGCAGTTCTCGGGCGGGGCAGCAGCGGCGGTGGCGGCGGCAGCTATTTATAGCAGGTGACGTCACCTTGAAATAGACCGTTAGGGCCGGCCCGCCCTTCCCCCCTCCCACTCCGGTCGCTCCCCGCCGCCAGGCCCGGCTGCTCCCACTGCGCAGGCGTCCTCCATCCTCCCATCCCCCCGCGCCGCCGCCTCTCCTCCCTCCGCGGCGTCGGCGGCGCGAGCCACAGCGTGCGGGGCGAGCCAGCGAGAGGGCGGGAGCGGCGGCAGAGCCTGCAGTCTGCAGCCTTGGGCCGGCCGGCGAGCCAGTGCGCGTGCGCGGCGGCGGCTTCCGCGGCGACCAGGGAGCGGACGCAGGGCGAGCGAGCAGGCAGGCGAGCGGTGCGGGCGCGAGGCGAGGCCGAGCCACGAGCGACATGGGGGACCGAGAGCAGCTGCTGCAGCGGGCGCGGCTGGCCGAGCAGGCGGAGCGCTACGACGACATGGCCTCCGCCATGAAGGCGGTGAGCGCGCCGGGAGGCCCGGTTGGCCGGCTGGGGATCCCGGCGTAGGGAAAGGATGGGCGGTCGGGCGGCATCTCCCTCCCGGCCCAGAGCGACCCCGCGACCTCGCTGGGCGCGGCCGCCCGCCAGCAGCCCGCGCTTCCCGGGCCCGCCCCGCCATTTCCTGCGACCGGGCCCGGGTGGGGTCTCGGGGGAGGAATGTAGCCCCACGAGGATGGGTGGGTGATAGTGGCCCCTTTCAGGTGGGCGGGGGTCGCGGCATCCCAGCTCGGAGCCGTGGGGGGCGGGAAGCGGTGCCTGAGGAAACGTGAGAGAACCACATTCCTCGTTCTAGACCGTTCTGCCCAGCGTGGGGGCTCACGTCCCTCTCTCCTTCCTCCATACCCCAAATTGTAATAAAGAATCATCTAGTGAGTGGCACCCTGTCTCCTGGTTCTCTTTGCCACACGACCTGAAGTCTGTTTTGATTCCAATCTGTTATGCTCTACTCTACGGAATCGCTCTCTGTTCCATCTTCCCACGCCCGGGTCTGGCTTTGTGTGCGAAGACCCCCATCCTGCAGTCTAGACGTGGACGCGAGCTGGAGGGCGGCGGGCGGCGGGTGTGGGGCCCCACGCCTAGGTCCGATGGAGGGAGCAAATGCTTGGACATTAAAATGAGACGTGCCTTCTTGGCAAGACAGGGCTGTGTGCGTTTGCGTTCCCGAGATCTTCATAGATTGATTTTGCAGCTTGATTTCCGGTGAAGGACTCGTGCCTAGCCACACCCTAGCACATACCGTGGATTAGACACCACCTGCATATATGAGACTAAGAGTTCCTGTTATCCTCTTACTGCTCTTCTTACCTTTATTTTACCTTTTCTCTAAATGAACATTACTTCTCTGCGTCAAGGTCACACAGTGGTAGAGCTACAGCTGACGGCCACCAACCTGCTATGTTTAACCAGCGTATATCCTCTGGAGACCTGGGAGCATCCGCCTGGGCCACCTTAGACCTAAAGATTCTGCATCTCTGGGGTCGGGACTCAGAAATCTGCACCCTAACATCCCTCATGGCAATTTTTAGGGGGCTGAAGCCTGACAGTTACTGTCCCGAATTAATGGCTCGATTGTCCTTTTGATGGTCTTGTGAGATTTCTTATAATCTACAAATCTCCCTAAAATTTCAGAATCATGTGAAAAACTGCTTTTAATGCTTTTGATATTAATATCAAATGAAATACGTTGCTGAAGTTAGTATTGAGGATTTTCCAGCTAAGAAAGACATTTCAAGAGATATCTTTCCAGTGGTGTCCTTGTTAAATATTGCACTAGGTGTGTTTGGAAACCAGCATTACCACTCATTTGTTGATAAATTGGTGGTGCTGATTTGAGCCCTGGCATGCTTTCAGGGGTTAGATTGTCTAAACCAGGGACAATCTAGGTCTGGGATCTAAAGCTTTGTAATTCAGGGGGCCCTCTTTAAGGACACAAATGTGAAATGTATTAATTTTGCAAATTTTACAGAATCTACTGTGAATACATTTTCTCTGACGGGGTTCTGAGCTTAATTTTCTTTGGGATAAGAGCCACTTCTCTTCACACAGCAAGTCACACTAACGGAGTGGTACTGAGATTGTGCAGGCTGAGGCCTCTCCAGACATTTTCCTGAGGCCCTCGTTCACCCTGTGAGTGGGGCTTGAAGAAAGATGACTTGAGGTTAAGAGAAAACGACAAGAAAGGACATTCTGGAGCTCTAGGAAACCTGAAGCAACTTGAAATGGGAAGTAAGGAAGGGTTTGAGAGATGTAACCAGAATGAAATTCAGGTTGGGGAGAGAACAAAACTGGCATTCTAGTGTTCATAAGCAGGCTTGAATAATGCTATTCTGTAGCTAGAAACTTGTGTTCACACATTTTTTTTCCCTGAGGCCAAAAGGTGGCATTTTGCAACTAATGAACCCTCCTGTGTGTTGAGAATCTGTAGTATCTCTCTGAAATGATTGATGGGTTGGATAAGCCATCCAGCATTGAAAAATCAATCCAAGCTCCAGTTATGTCATCTGAGAATTGTGATAAAACGATTCCTTCATTGTAACTCCTTTTAAAAAGTCAAGTTTTTTGTCACCTAAATTAATGGAATATATTCATTGGAAAGGACATGGCAGGGTTCAGTGGAAGACAGTTTCTGTTCTACTTACTAAGTTGATATTTGTACATTAAATTTTTTTTTTAAGATTTTATTTATTTATTTGACAGATCAAAAGTGGCAGAGAGTCAGGTTGGGGTGGCGGGGGAGGGGTGGGATGGGGTGGGTGGGAAGCAGGCCCCCTGCTGAGCAGAGAGCCCCGTGCAGGGCTTGATCCCAGGACCCTGAGATCATGACCTGAGCCAAAGGCAGAGGCTTTAACCCACTGAACCACCCAGGCAGCAGCTTAATCCACTGAGCCACCCCGGGCACCCCTGTACATTAAATTCTTAATGTTACTGGGAAGTCTCAGTCCCCACTTTGTTAATATTGTAGGCTTAACGTAGAGCTTTTGGAAAGAGGGGATTCTGGTAACGTGGGTTATCTGGTAATCTGGATTTATGTGGGTTTTCTTTGGGGTGGTGGAAGGGCAGGTAAGTAGACTGCTCTAGCGTAGACTTAGCACACCTGAGTGAGGAGATGTTCCAATGTCACCACGCTGTAACCTTGGACCTAACATCTCTGGGCTTTGAGTCCTTTGAAGTGTAAAACTAGAAGTGCAGGTGTTGCTATCAAGTCATTTTTCAGTCTTTATTCTTCTAACTTGTTTTCTGTTTTCTTTATAATTCAAATGGTCACCTAATAATGCCTGCCTATAATCATTGATGTTCCTTATGCTGCCAGCGTCACCTGGAGGATGGTGTTGGTAAGCTTTAAGAAAAACCGTGCATTTTGGAAACAATACTGTTGCCTCAACTCATTTGAGTACTGCAGTTCCCTGCCTCACCCCATAATTTGAAGAGGCAAGAAATGCTTCTGAAGTGAACTAAAGGAGTATCTTCACGATCTCCTCATCTCATACCTAGCAACTTGAAAAGGTGAAACAGTGGGAAGAGAGGCATTGTGAAAGATTCTAAGAACCCAGTTCCTTCTCGGCTGGTCTTGGAATGACCTTACCCAAATTGTAACCTCTGAAACATGGGTATCATACCATCTTATGAGAAAGTGAAATAAACCAAAATAAACCTATAAAGGGGGATAACAGTGTGCATTAGACTTAGTGATTTAAGGAAAGAGGGCAAATAACCAGATTTCTGGTGAATATTCATGGGTGGACATCATTCATTCATGTCTCTTAATTGCCTTAAATCATCTATTTTATAGTAAAACAGATTGTAAATGTGAATCTGTTAAACATCAAAGATTATTTGGGATAGCATGGTGTGTTTTAACACTGTTAATAACAGTTGATTACAAAATTAACAAAGGACAGAGAAATATATCTGAAGGACTTGAAGAATAGCTGTACAAATGTTGAGTGCAAGAAATAAAGCTTCAACTTAAGCAGTTTGAGAGGAAGAGGCACTTGGCCCCACCAGTGGCAAAAGGCTCTTATTCCAACAGCTGTGAGATTATGAGAAGTGGGGAAGTGAGCAGGTGGTATATAAAAGGAGAGCTCGACTGAGTCGCTCAGGGTAAGACATAACCCGTGTTGCAGATATTAAAACTAAGTCTGATTTTGAGGTGGACCAAAATTGTGGTTAGTGTGAAATCTTAAAGCCACATCAGTGCTGTAGTTTGAAATATGTATAAACTAGAGAGCATGATTTCCCACTGGGTGGTAATTTGTAATGTAAGTATTGCTTTGCCATACATTGGCTGAGGAAGGAAAGAAGGAAGGTTCTGGGTTCTTGGAGTAGCTTCAATTAAAAGGATTTCAGATGGTGAATAGGTCACAGAGCTTTGAAATTTCATATTAGTGGTAGAATGCAGTGTCACACTTACAGAAATGGTTTGGAAGGAGATACCGCAAATACGTTTTCTGTGTTACAGTTCATCAAATTTATGGAACTTATATTTTACTTATTAGGTATTCAGTAAATGGTAGCTGTTACTCCCATGTGTACATTCTCATTTAATTTTCACAACAACTTTGGATGAACTGACTATGAATAGTTAACTTCATTTTACAAATGAGGTTAAAGAGGTTAAATCTTTTTTTTTAAGATTCTGTTTATTTATTTGACAGACAGTGAGAGAGGGAACACGAGCCGGGGGGAATGGGGGAGGGAGAAGCAGGCTTCCTGCTGAGCGGGGAGCCCAATGCAGGGCTCAAGCCCAGGGCCTTGGGATCATGACCTGAGCCGAAGGCAGATACCCAACCACTGAGCCACCCAGGTTCCCCTAAGAGGTTGATTTTTTTGAGATCAAGTTGTAAAGCCAAAATTTGAATTCTTAAATTTAGAACTCTCACTTTAGCCGCTATGTAATAATGGCCCATGAGGCTAAGGGACTTTTTATATATATATATATATATATATATATATATATATACACACACACACACACACACACATAAAAAATTATATAAAATTATAAAATATTTATAAAGATATTTATTTGAGTGTGAAAGAGAGAGTTCGTGAGAGAGCATGAGTGGGAGGAGGGGTGGGGAGAGGGAGAAGTAGGCTCCCTGCGGGGCTCGATCCCAGGACCCTGGGATCTTGAAAGGGATAATAGTTCTAGTATACATTCTGGTATATTAGTCATTATTGGTGACTAACTTGCAGGCCCTTTACACAAGTGGGCTTAGTGAAGAAGTAATTTCACGTATCAGATGTAAGTCATTTTTGCCAAGTTTGATTAAAAACAATCTACCACGTATGGTTCTTAGCTATAGCAGAGGAGTGTAAAAGGTAGACTCACACATTTGGATTTTGCTTGTTCTGAAGACCAAGAGTTTTTTTTTAGCTTAAGAAGCAAAGTTTTAATTGAATTTGAATTCCTGCTATGAATTAGGAAGTACAGAACTATGTTAAATTATACTCCTATTTTAGGGAATTGTTTCATGTACTTGGCACCAGTTGTTTCTCCACATTTTTTTAAAAATATATTTTATAAGCTGATAGGCCTTAATATTTCATTGTCTGGGTTATTGGTAGAATTCCTCCTAGCGTCCAGGTTGAGGCTGCCTGTCCACTGCCCCACCATTGGGTGCTCTTCCCACTTCTTGCAGTGACTTTCCCCATTGTGGGTGGTGGCCATTGCCTGTGATCGGAACCTGGCATAACTTCTGAAGCTTTCAGTGCTGGTACCTCCAGGGACAGTAGCACGCAGTAATGCCATTCAGATGCGTTGGATTTAATCCTTGCCAGTCCTACAGAAGTGCTCAGTTATGTTAAGAGTAAGAAAAGGCAGTCTCTCCATGATACAAAGGTGGCTCTTTGACTAATGTTAGGCTTTGAGTGGATATTAACTACCTGAACTTACCAAGCTAAGCTTGAAGTTTAGCTTCCTTTTGGCTTTCTAGAACTGCAGCCTTGTTCTGAGGACAGGGAGTGATCTATCCAGGCCTGGGCAAGTGGTGACAGATGGGTAGTTTGCCAGCTTGGGACTAGGCAAAATCTTTACTTGGAGGGTAGTAAATTGGGGAGAAATCGTTAAAAAAGCTCTCATTCCCTGACTCACCATTTTTTTCTTTATTTTTCCCCCCTCCTCTTTAATACATACAGGACTCTGCCAATGAATCCTAAAGATTTTATGATGTGGCATGTTTACCTCATCGTTCATGAGAATTGTTTTCTCCTTTTGCCAACTTTTATATCAAATGCAAGCTTGTTAGTAGCAAGTGGGTGTGGGTAACTATAAAAGGTGGGATGGTAGTGGGTGTGTGTAGCCCTGAAGGATGGAAGTGTCCTTTAGGAGAAGTAACCTTTACCTTGACTTTGGCAATGTGGCCTGGCAATCCATCCTGGGGGACATTTTTTGTTTGCTCAGTGTTACTTTTGAGGTTGGATGTTTCCCAGATTAAGAACTTTTAAGTTTTCCCAAATAGTCCCTGGGCTATTTTTGGCATTGGGTCTATTTTTACCCACAAACACATAGTTTATTGCCTGGCCAGTTAGTGGGAGGAGGCCCTTAGGGATTTTTGGGTAAACGAATGGTGTCATAGGAAGATAAATGAGTTAGTGGCCTCTAAGGTTGCTTGTAACTTTAGTACTGCTGTCTAGTCCTAGAGCCAAGGAAAGGGGTGAAGTGATTCCCACCGCCTCCACACCCCCACCCCCGCCAGGGGAGTTGGTGCAGCCAAAGGTGGTGGTATGGTAAGGACCTCCGTCAGGACACAAGTTGAATGTCTGGCCTGGAGCCCAATCCTTAAGGGAGGTGGAAAGAGGGGCCTTTATAAATGGGAATGGTCCACCAACTCCAGGTTTTCAGAAAGAGGGCAAATTGGACTAGGTGGGGGAATGGCGAACAGGAAGGCGGAGAGACTGAACAGAGGTGAGGAGACCGTCAGAGGTGGTGCTGCCCCATGAAGATGTGTCTGGAATGGCTGCCCTGAGGGTAGCCGATGTGTGGCAGAAATGAGGCTATTGAAACTGGCTGGAGTAGAGACCAGGTTGAGAACCAATGGGCAGGGCTCTGTATCCCGGAAATTCTGTGTCTAGGCTTTGCTTCACGTTCCCAGTTAGAAACCATTTGGAAACTTCTAATGGTAAATAAAGCTCCAGTAAATCATCTCCGTAGACTATGCATGCGGAGGACCACGCCACTGCTTAGCGCCGGGTTGGGACTAGTAGTTAGGTTTTCCTTTTTCTTGTACTACATTGCCTCCCAATGTCTACTTCTCTTGATGTGTGACCAGACTTTCCTGCCTCCAGTAGTTTGGAATTTGAAATACTGGGAACTGGTGCTAACAAATCAAGACTGGCTATAAATTTTGTTTGTTTTAGTAGCCTGTCTGATTTCACTTCGGTCTATACTTTTCCAATCTGGGGAAAGCTCCCTTTACTTTAGTTATCCAATCAAGTGATAAAATGATCTTCCTTCCATAAGTTTCCCTTTCTTAACTGAGTTGTAACCCAGGAGTCTTAAAAATACTATATTTAAATGTATCCAGTTATTTCCTAGTTAGGCCCTGGCTGGGGTTCTAAGAACAATGCTTGCTTAGCTGTTAGTCACACTCAGCTGATGCTGATAGTGATTCATTCAGACTGGCAGGAAACTAGATAGTTACATAAACACTAATACTCCTAGTAAATGATTTTTCTTGGGAAGGTGTCATTATAAATATTGCCCAGCAGACTTTTTGGGCAGTTTATTCCTGATGGAGAAGGGCTGCATGAATTCCTGAAACCGACAGATACAACCAAATTTCATTTACACCAATATCAACCTCCTGCCTTTCCACACCTTTTGTTATTGCTCAGGAAAAACAGAATCCTAGAATATTAGAGCTGAAGAGGTCCTTGGAAATAATTTAGACCAGTGCCCCTTGTTTTGCTTTTGATCCTCAGACAAGGTCACATAGCTAGCTCAGGCTAGACTCTGTATTTCTTACGGGGTTTTTTGTGTTGTTTGTTTGTTTGTTTTTTAGTTATGATAATGTCTATTGTACAAACACCGTTAAGGGTGTTCTGTATTCACATATGCATGCAATTTTATTTTATTTTTTTTTAAAGATTTTATTTTTTACTTACTTGACAGAGATCACAAGTAGGCAGAGAGGCAGGCAGAGAGAAGGAGAGAAGCAGGCTCAACGCTGAGCAGAGAGCCTGATGCGGGGCTTGATCCCAGGACTCTGGGACCATGACCTGAGCCGAAGGCAGAGGCTTTAACCCACTGAGCCACCCAGGTGCCCCTATGCACGCAATTTTAAAGATATACTCTGGGGAGTTACTTTGGTGTGTCTATGAGTCTAGCTAGCAGCTTTATTAGCCACAGGGTGAAATCTTATTGACTCCTTATGGATAACCTTTGCCTTTTAACGTCAAGTGATTTACTGCAGGATCTAAGGAGCTCTGTGATTCTGTGCTTGCCTCATGTTTTACTGAATATTGTCACTGGAAAAGTGAGTCATTTGAGAGGATTCAACAGTCTGAGATTTGCCAGGGTATTCAAGATGGAATTTTGATTTATAAGGATTGCTTCCTTAAAAGATCAAATTCACAAATATCTATAAAGTCTCTTTATTTTTCTAATAAATAAATATGAGTATGTGTTGAAGGAACTCACTGGAGGAGGAAACAAGTGGGGTTACAGGTCTTCACCTGGATTTGAAGGGAGCATGGATTTGGGGTTAGTAGAGAGATTGCCTGGGACTGGGGCAAATCATGGAGAGAAGTGTGGAGACTACTCAATCTCTGTGTGAGGAGGAATGAGGAACCTGGTTTGCAGGCAGCCCTCCCACGGGATGGGCAGAAGCAGCCAGTAGCCAAAGATCACACTGAAGAAGAAAGTGGGATTGGGTTGATTGAGTAGGCAGAGGTGGAGAGACAATCCTAGGCTAGGGATTTGTAGCAAAGAAGTAGGGGTGCTGGGGACAGAGAAATGGGGTAATTTTGGTATTTTTATTGGGGAGGAGATTGCTAGTAGACAAGAACTTAGCACAAGTTTTCTAATTTTACACATAATGATTGTATTTGTTGCTTATGTCCTTGAGTTAATTTTTTGGATCTTTAAAAAAGTTTAAAAGCGTTTCTGATTCTCTGCTGCTCAGTCTTTTCAATCCACGTTAATGCATGTCTGTTTTAATATGCTGTTAATAACTTTCTCCACCGAACCTGGCCTTTACCCCTTTCCCCTCAGTTGTAGGAGTTTCTGTCCTTACAGTTTAAGTAATATTTTTCTCTGTTGAGTGTTTTATGGTTTCCTAAATATTTTTCTTTTTCTTCTCCTGAAAATTAAAGACTTTTACCAGTCAGTCATGTAATTAAGGAATCCCCCTACCTTATAAAGATAGATGCCAATTTAGAAAATTAGTGGCTTTGCTGGGACCCAGACCCGGGTTTTTCTGATTCCGAGTCTGTGTTAGTCCCCTTGGGCTGCCAAACAAAGTACCACAAGTTGGGTAGCTTAAATAGCAAATTATATTATTGCATTTGGGAGGGTTAGAGGTCCAAGATCAAGGTGTCAGCAGGGCTGTGCTCCTTCTGAAGGCTTTAGGGAAAAATCCTTCTTTGCCTCTGCCTTGGCTTCTGGTGGCTCTTGGTAATCCTTGGTGTTCTTTGGCTGGTAGACCCATCTCTCCAGTCTCAGCCTCCATCATTACATGGCATTCTCCCTGTGTTTGTGTGTCTCCAAATCTCCCACTCCTTATAAGGGCACCAGTCCCTGGATTTAGGATCCACCCTAATACAGGATGACTTCATCTTGACTTGATATCTGTAGAGGTCCTGTTTCCCAATAAGGTCACATTCACAGGTCCTGAGGTTAGGACTTCATTGTAACTTTGGGTGACACAATTAAACAACACAGCAAAGTCCAGCACCCTTTTTACTAACTACATAGCTGGCTCACTTGTTGTTGGCATCATGAACTACCTAAAGTTACAGCTTAGGAAATTTAACATTGCTCCTTAAAGTAATTGGTGCTTCTATCTTGATGCCCAGTCAGTCAGGTAGAGCTAAGTAGAGCTTACTGCTGAGTAAGAGGTAAACATTGAGAACTGGAGAGTTCCAACATGCCCCCAGCCTCTGCTTTTAGGAGAGGCTGGTGGCACGTTCTTGTCACTAATGTATCCATTTGGATTGGGGGAGGTCTCAGTGTAAGCTGGGATTTTCTTGTGTAACCAACTCAGGGCAAAACTGTGGCCACTTGACCTGTGTTTGATCTCATCTGTGAATCTCTTATCTATTAATATATATTTGAGGGAGGTATGATTGGTTCTTTCTAGAATATAAAGTTAGAAGTAGAATCTGTAATGTACTTCCCAGTCTCTAGTCTTTGAACATTTGTTGACAATACCTTTTGCAGAATAGCTGAACCTCAGGGCTTTTTCATTCACTACTACGTACCAATCTTTAGATGATTATATTTATCCCTGTACCTCTGCCAAGATGAAGGCAACATCTTAAAAGGCCTGAATTAAGAATTTCTGAAATCCCTTATCACTGAATATATTTTTTTTAAGATTTTATTTATTTGACAGACAGAGATCACAAGTAGACAGAGAGAGAGAGGAGGAAGCAGGCTCCCTGCCGAGCAGAGAGCCCAGTGCGGGGCTCGATCCTAGGACCTTGAGATCATGACCCGAGCCGAAGGCGGAGGCTTAACCCACTGAGCCACCCAGGTGCCCCATCACTGAATATTAAAAAAAAAAAAAAAAAAAAAAAGATTATTTATTTATTTATTTAACAGACAGAGATCACAAGTAGGCATAGAGGCAGGCAGAGAGAGAGGAAGGGAAGCAGGTTCCCTGCTGAGCAGAGAGCCCGATGCGGGGCTCCATCCCAGGACCCTGGGATCATGACCTGAGCCAAAGGCAGAGGCTTTAACCCACTGAGCCACCCAGGCGCCCCTGAATATTTTGTTTCAAGTATTTATTTCTTCTTTTTAGACTACAGTCTTCCTTCAGACAGGATCCATGTCTGTTTTTTCTCCAGCTTGTCCATGCTGGCTTGAGAAGGGTTGTTGATTAGGTTCAAAGGCAGATTTCTTTCTAAGAGTTTTGGATTTGGATCTCAGTGTTTATCTTTTGGGGATTTTGCAGGTGACAGAGCTCAATGAACCTCTTTCCAATGAAGATCGAAATCTCCTCTCTGTGGCCTACAAGAACGTGGTTGGTGCCAGGCGATCTTCCTGGAGGGTCATCAGCAGCATTGAGCAGAAAACCATGGCTGATGGAAATGAAAAGAAGTTGGAGAAAGTTAAAGCTTACCGGGAGAAGATTGAGAAGGAGCTGGAAACAGTGTGCAATGATGTCCTGGCTCTGCTTGACAAGTTCCTCATCAAGAACTGCAATGATTTCCAGTATGAGAGCAAGGTATTTTACCTGAAAATGAAAGGTGATTACTACCGCTACTTGGCAGAGGTAGCTTCCGGGGAGAAGAAAAACAGTGTGGTGGAAGCTTCTGAGGCTGCCTACAAAGAAGCATTTGAAATCAGCAAAGAGCACATGCAGCCAACACACCCCATCCGGCTGGGTCTGGCCCTCAACTTCTCCGTGTTCTACTATGAGATCCAGAATGCACCCGAGCAGGCCTGCCTCTTAGCCAAACAAGCCTTCGATGATGCCATAGCTGAGCTGGACACACTAAACGAGGATTCCTATAAGGACTCCACGCTTATCATGCAGTTGCTGCGAGACAACCTCACCCTCTGGACGAGCGACCAGCAGGATGAAGAAGCAGGAGAAGGCAACTGAAGAGTCTTCGGGGCCCTGGGCCTTCCCTTCACCCACCACCCCCCATCATCACTTGATTCTTCCTTGCCACAATCACTAAATATCTAGTGCTAAACCTATCTGTATTGGCAGCACAGCTACTCAGATCTGCTCTCCTGCCCCTTGGGAAGCAGTTTCAGATAAATCTTCATGGGCATTGCTGGATTGATGGTTGCTTTAAGCCCATAGGGGCTCTCTTTTCGAATTGTGCAGACAGGGGCGTTCTGAATGAGGCATTCTACTATGCCTATTGATCTATGTGAAATACAAGCAAAAGCAATGGGGAAGTTTAGAAAGAAGAATTAGCCAACACAGGCTACGATTGATATTTAAATGATCCATTTAAAAAAAGCCAATAGTGTTTTGTTAAGCAGTATACATCTTGTGCATGCAAAAAATGAATTCACCCCTCCCACCTCTTTCTTCAGCTAATGGAAAACTATTAAGGGAAGCTGATTACAAAGAGACCACTCCTCCTTTCCATCAGCTTTATAATAAACTGTTTAACGTGAAGTTTCAGTAGCGCCTTGTTTTGCCTCTTTAAATTATGTGCACAGACCTTCTTTTTCAATGCAATGCATCTAAAGTTTTGATACCTGTAACTTTTTTTTTTTTTTTTTTTTGGTTGCGATTGTTTAAGAATCATGGATTTATTTTTTGTAACTCTTTGGCTATTGTCCTTGTGTATCCTGACAGCACCACGTGTGTCAGCCCACATCAATCAAGATGCGTGATATGAAATGCCAGACTTCTAAATTAAATGTTTTGGAATTCAGTGGGTAAATAAATGCTGCTTTGGGGATATTATGTCTATGTGTGTGGTTTTCATCCCCATCCCCCTCCCCCCCACAAAGGAGCTCTCTAACAGATGACCATTTTGAATCCTGGTTTTAGTCTCTCAAACGCAAGCATTTTTTTTTTTTTTTAAGATTTTATTTATTTGACAGAGAGAAAGATCACAAGTAGAGAGGCAGGCGGAGAGAGGGGGAAGCAGGCTCCCTGCTGAGCAGAGAGCCCAACGTGGGGCTTGATCCCAGGACCCTGAGATCATGACCTGAGCCGAAAGCAGAGGCTTAACCCACTGAGCCACCCAGTCGCCCCAAACTCAAGCATCTTTGGCATAGTAAGTTTTCTTACTCTCAAATTCCATTACACATTTTGCAGTATACACATTAGACTCGTGAATTTTCATTTGTTTTCTGTGACCCTAGTCCACAAAGCCTCTCTGATCCACTCTTCCTGGTAACTGGTGCTGGTATGGGAGCTGAGCAGATGAAAGTGCGCCAGTCTTCCGCAGTATATAGCGCCTGACCAGTGAAAGGTCAAGCCTCTGCTTAACTTGGGAGGGTGTGGCTTGACCCACCCTGCTGGAATGTTCGTTGATACTTAACACTCAAGGTAGATAACTGAGCTTGTACACGTCCTTGTTTTCTTCATATCCTTTCTGTATTAGATACAATAAAACATCCCTGAAATAATCTTTAGTGATTATTACTAAGAAAGCTTTGAGTATTCTTTAAAACAAAAGCCTCCCTCTGTGTTTAAAAAAGGGAAAGGCCTGACACCTTAAGCTTTCTCCCATCTGCCTTCACCCCAGGGCTTCTCTTGAGGCTTAGGGTTCCCATCTAGACTTCATTCTCTGGTGATAGGGACTAGAGCCCCTCACAGTTTTTATCACCTGCAGCTTGTTGCCCAGGAACCAAACGTGCTTGTTAAGTGGTTTAGTTACACGAAGGTCTTAAAATCCCTTAATCTTGACTAAAGCTTGGCACTAGACTGCTGGGAATGACAATGGTCTCTATCCTTGAACTTAACGTGGTGGAGCACAGACCTGTTAAGCTCAGAAGTGTAACCTGTTTACTGATTCTGAAGTAGAGGTCTGACCCCTGTGCTGCTAAAATACTCCTTAGGAAGCCTGTTTCAGGTTGACCTAATTGCTAGCTAAAGTGGTTATTAAGTTTCACTTCAGTTAGTAGGTCAGGTATTTTAAAGCTACCAGCTTTATGTAGAAAAGATAACTTGGTTGGGATAAACATGTAGACATTAAAACTTAGATTTTGAAATGCCCTTCACAGGAAGAGCTTTAGGAAAATAATTTGTGTCTTCATTTCCTAGGTGTCTAATGAAAGGTTCGGTCCCCACCTTGTGAATCAGGAAAGCTGAGGTACAGACGTGGACCTCGGATTCCCACAGCTGGTTAAGCTGCAGAGAACAATTTAAGGCTCCTAATCCAGAGTTCCAAATGGCTGGGGTTCTGGCAGTGCCATGTTCCAGGCAGGCAGCCTTGACAAGTCACACAACCTTTAGAAATTTATGTCTCATTTTCTAGTAAGTGTAGTATTTGTAATATGTTTTCATTCAACTCAAAGTACTCTGTGTAAGGCATCTTATTTGGTCTGGGAATGGAGTGTGGGGATGTGAGGACACATAATTACACTTTAGCCCCCGTAAGTGATAAATGGGATTCTTTGAGAGCACCAGAGGGAACTATAAAGTGCATGTGCCATACACTGGGAAGGCTTTTCTACTGCACCATCTCAAAGTTTACCTTCCCGTTTTGCACATTCATGTTTTAAAACTTGTCAAGATAAATTTATGAAATAATAGGGTTCTTTCTGTGTTACTGCAGGGGAAACTAAACTACAGAGAAATGAAATGGCTTTTCCAGAGTCACACTGGAAAATTGGTAATACAACCTAGAGTAACATTTAGATTCTTTAAATCTTTGTTTCATGGTTCTTTACTATGCTCTTGGGATTGAGAAGAAAAAATGGGTTGTGGCATTCATCCCATTCTGGGGACACTTTCAGAGCTTTTAATATTTTCATTTAGAGTTGAACGAATTCTACTTGGCAAGGGATGTTTAAGTTTGTTGGTACTACTACTTCAAATTTTCAATAACTCCTCAAATTCTGCTCAAAAATCCATTTGTTTCTGGGTGCTTGGGTGGCTCAGTCGGTTAAGCATCTGCCTTTGGCTCAGGTCATGGTCCCAGGGTGCTGGGATCAAGCCCCGCAGCGGGCTCTCTGCTCTGCCTCTCCTCCTACTTGATCTGTCAATCTCTCTCTCAAATAAATAAAATAAAAAAGTTAAATAGTAAAAATAAAATTAAATAAATAAAAAATGTTTTGAAAATCCATTTTTTTCAGTTGGAGCAAAGGGTATTGGGTTCTTTTCTAAGTTTTTATTTTAATCATCTAGTGCTCATCACAAGAAGTGTACTCCTATCACCTATTTAACACCTCTCCTCCCCCAACTTTCCTTCTAGTAACCATCAGTTTTTTCTCTATAGTTGAGTCTGTTTCTTGGTTTATCTCTTTTCCCCTTTGCTTGTTGTTTTGTTTCTTAAATTCCACATATGAGTGGAATACAGTATTTGGCTTTCTTTGACTGGTTTATTTCACTTAGCATGATGCCTAGCCCCATCCATGTTGCAAATGGCAAGATTCCATTGCTTTTTTATGGCTGATTAATATTCCACCGTGTGTGTGTGTGTACACATACCACATTTTCTTTATCCATTCATCAATCGATGGACATTTGAGCTGCTTGTTCAAGGTACAGGATTCTTGCTAATGGAGCTATTGTTGGGTAAATGCTTGGTCATCTTAAATGTTTTGAGAGTGGGGAGTCCTAGATGTCTCTTAGCTGTGTGAACTAGGCTGCATTCGAACTGTTGGGCCCTTCACACCCTCCTATACACTCCTACAGACTGCCTGTCATTCAAGAGACCAAGAGGGCCCTCAGTTTTCAGGAGACCCTCCAGAGAAGCACAAACAGTGATTCACAGCTAGCTAGGACTTAACAGATCATCTTCCATTATGAAATTCAGTCATTAGGCTGATGAAAACAACTGTTTCAAATACCTACTATGTTCTGTACACCTCAGGTATGAGGTCTCTGGATCTTTACAGCACCCCTGGAAGGTAGTTTATTTAATTATTTTGATACTCTTTTTAACAGAATAGGAAACCAGGTATGGGGTAGAATGAGCTAGTAAGAATAACACCGAGATCACAACTGGGGCAGCCCTCTAAGGCTCTTACCACTAAACCATAGGTTTTTTTTTTTTTTTTTTTTATCCCCATCTAGAGAATAGGAGTCCTAGGAAAGTACAATAGCTTGCCTTCCTGCCTCTCTGGTTTCTTTCCTCCTTCCTCCAGTCCATCCAACATCCCCCTCAAATCGAATCCTCCTTTTCAGGTCTAATGAAATGCTGTCTATTATGAAACCTCTCATCTGTCTGGGAGCCTTCTGCCAGGTGACTTTGGATCAGTCTTTGCATTATTATTCTAAATTACTGTGTACATTTCTTCACCTCTACTGGGCTATATGGCCCTATTATGCCTGGCAAAGCTAGGGCTCCAAAAGATTGGGTGAGCTAAAGAATGGTGGAATCCACTGTCAAGTTCATTTTCCTTAAGTATATCTCCAATGCCGTTTTGGAAGGCAGACACTGTAGCAGGGAGGAGAGGGAAAAATAACATTTGCTGACTGCCTTCTGTGGGTGACTTAGTCACCCTGCTAAACGGGGCTTTACGTGCATTTTAAAAAGCAAAGCCAACGATCCTGAGAAAGAGGTTATAGCTGCAACTGAGAGACTCAGAGAGGAAACAGACTTTCATGTGATCACACAGCTGAGAAGTGGCAGAGCATGTCCTGTGCAGGATTCCAAAGTCCTTGTTCTTTTCAGGAGCATGTTGCCTTCAGGCAGAGACTGGAAGCCTGACATTCCAGGTCTTCCTTGATGGGACCCTTCTGTCCTTGTCAGTCAGACTGCTTTCAGTTATATCTTCTTTACATTTGCCTCTTCAAATTAGTCCCGGCCCCAACCCTACCTCCAGGACTCCAGGAATATCCAGCAACAGGGACTTTAATGCCTTTCTTCCTCCTAATCCTTGTCATTCCTTCTTCCAGAAGGGGGGATTCCTTTAGGTGCTACAGCCACAGTATTACTCAAGAGGTAAATCAAAGCACCACTAGGTGAAAGCTCTACACAGGTGGATCCAGCCAGCCTGTTTAACCTGCTTTCCAGTTGGCTCAAGCCATTACTCTTCCCTTCTGGAATGGCTTTCTTCTCTTGACCTATTCAAATCGTATCTATGAGCCTCCCTGACTTAGAACCCTCTCTCTGGGTTCCTGTACTATGGGTCTGTACTACACAACGTCACTGTCACTACATCTTCATCCATTCAACACATTGAGCTCCTACTAGATGGTAGACATTGGGCAGGGTGTATTGCCTGTCCTCATGGATCTAACACTCTAGTGGGGGAGAAAAAACACATAATATATACATATAATATTTTATATATATATATATAATAAAAATATGTATTATAATAATTATGAAAATGTCACTCAGGTTCTTTACAGGGCCTAGCACACAGCACACAAGAATTTGTTGAATTCATGAACAATTGATCAATTTGAACCAGAAATTTTAAAGAGAAACAACCAAAAGGAATCCTTTATTTCACTGCCCAAGTCTATCAATGGGCCACATAAGAAACAGAGGGTCATGATGCCTCACTCATAAATTGGTGGTGTGACCTTGAGCAAGTCCTGGCCTCTCAGCAGCCTCTAAAAACGAGGTGAGTGCTTTGGGTGGTCTGTGTGTTTTTTCACTTCTGAAATTCTGTTATTTTCAAGTGCTCTGGGATGGTCCGCGTCCTCTTCCTGGCCTTTTTTCCTGTGGCTCCCCCCCTTTCCTTCCGCCCTTCACATCTGTCCCTTCTGCATCCGCCCTCCACCCCCTTCACTTTCCTGGCCACCCCCTAGTTTCACTGAGATGGTTACCATGGCAACCCCCTCCTGGAAATGACATCACTCATCTCTTAGGCAACTGTTTCCATGGCAGTGACATCATTCAATCACCATGGCAACCCCTGGGAGGACAGTCCTGCAGTGAAATGGGCAAACAGAATTCTTTTTTTTTTTTTTATTAAATTTTAATTTTTTAAAAGATTTTATTTATTTATTTGGCAGAGAGAGAGAGATCACAAGTAGGCAGAGAGGCAGGCAGATGGGCGGGGGGGAAGCAGGCTCCCCGCTGAGCAGAGAGCCCGATCCGAGGACCCTGAGATCATGACCTGAGCCAAAGGTAGAGGCTTAACCCACTGAGCCACTCAGGTGCCCCTGGGCAAACAGAATTCTTATGTATATCTGGAGGTTGGGGCAATGCAGGGAGAATATTAAAAGAAGAGAAATATTTCAGGAGCAAGAAGAAAAAACTTTGGGCTTGTAGGGGGAAAATGGGAAACCAGTGTGGGGTTGGGAAAGAAGCTCTAGAGTAAACCTCTTCTCCTTTCTAATAACTAGATACATATAATGTATTGCCAAACTGGGATACTTGAGAAGGAACATGGGCACCATTATTATTATTACACTGGAATGACATGTGAACACTGAGCCTCTCCAAGTAAACCAGGGAGTATGGCCCTTACCCATAATCAGGCAGGTGCCTTACTCCCTCAACTTTTGTTCATCGAACAAGCATTGATTCAACTCTGTGTGGGGCACCAGTGAAACCACAGTGAGAAAACCAGCAGGGTCCCTGGCCTAATGGAGCTCACAGAGGTAGGTGTGTGTGCTGGGGCTGGGGCTAATCCTGCAGTTACCCAGTGAATGGGAAGGGAAGGTGTAGAACACTAGAGACCTGTTTAACAAAAGTATGTAAAGCAGCCTGGGCAGGAGGGGAGTTCACTAAGTGTGGTTGGGATGGGGTGGGGAGATGTTCTGGCAGATGGAACATCATAAGCAAAGGAAGCATGCAGAACACCAGAAACTGAAAGGCAATGGTCAATGTGGCATTGGAGGGAGCTGGGTCAACAGAGAGGATGTCAAGGACCAGGCCTCATAGGACCTTGAAGTATTGGAAAGCCCCATAGAAGTGTTTTGAGGAATGAGAGACATGATCCTGTTTGCATTAAAAAAATCTTGCTTGCTATTGTGTGGGGGCAGAGTGGGAAAGTGGTTTGCCAAAGAGGGAGATTGGGTGGTGGGGACCTGGGTGGTGGCAATGAGATGGAGAGACACAGTGGGTAGAGCTGACAGGATTTGCTGAAGGACTAGATAAAACGTGAGGGTGGTGCACCCCAGGAGGCTCAGTCAGTTAAGTGTCTGACTTTGGCTCAGGTCATGATCCTGGGGTCCTGGGATAGAGCTCCACAGTGGGCTCCCAGCTGAGTGGGAAGTTTGCTTCTCTCTCTTTGCCCCTTCCTTCCCTGCTTGTGTGATCTCTCTTTCTCTCTCTCAAATAAATAAAATCTTAAACAAACCATGAGGGTGAGGAAGGACTTGGGATGGTACTTGGGATAGCGTGAGTGACTTGGGATAGGGGTGTGACTGCTTTCTTTCAAATAAGGAAGCAGAGCAGGAAAAAGGGGAACGCAGGGTGCAGCATTTAAGGAGGCAGGCGGAGTCAGGGACAGCCTTCAAAAGGAGTGCCTCCTTAACTGCTGAGCCCTGGAAGGAGAAGTGTTTGTTTTGTTGTTTTTTAGGGGGTAGGGTGCTATTGTGGCACTCAGCCTTCATTTTCACCAACCCCCTAATAATTGTGGAGAGGGCAGGCTGTAGGTCTGAGAACTGACTGCCAATGCATGCCAGCTGCTTTACTGTCCCCACAGGAGTCCAGTGAGGGAGCTCCTCACCGGCCCACCTTACAGATGAGGAAACTGAGGCTCAGGCTGCCGAAATTTGCTGAAGGCCTTGCAGTTTACAAGTAGCTCCACCCAATCTCAGACTCAGGCTTGCTGACCCCTAAGCCCATCCTCTTTCCACCAGACCGTGTTTCCTAGCCTCTCCAGCTCCAGTTTCCTGGTAGAAGGGGGGAAGGAAAGAAGGGAGGGAGGGAAGGAGGGGAGGGGGAAAACCAACTGTTTTCAGGCGGCCCACCTCCTTTATCTTCGCCCACCATTTGTGCTAGGGAGCAAAGTGTCTGAGGAGCGATGGGACCCTGCAGCACAGTGGAGCTTCACCATCAGAGTCGCTTTCTCTCCACCACAGCTGTTCTCAGTTGACCTTTAAGGTTTTGTCTTGGGCAGGTCTCCCTAGGAGGAGGAACAGGTGGGAGGCTGAGACCATGCTCTATGCCTCAGCCTCCTCCTCTGCAAAAATGGGGACAATGACAACGTTAATTACCATCCCAAACGTTTGTGCTGAGGTTAAATGAGATGAGGAAATTGGCTGGCATGGTGCTCCAACATAGATCGTAATCGATGAATGTTAGTGGCTGTTAGAATCAGGGCAGGAGGGCAGAAGTGTGGATGTGTGTATGACACACACGGTCTGTGGATGGAGGCGGGAGAGGCAGGGTACAGCGACATGTGGACCAGTTTGTTGCTAAGGGAGAAGCCTCCTCCTCACCAGCTGGCTCTCAGGGAGACAGCATGGTTGTACCCCCTGTTCCTAATCGCACACCTGCTGCAGGGGGAGGAGGATGAGTCTGGTCACCCCTGGGAAAAGGGGACTATAGAGAAAGCCCAGGAGCAAGCAGGTGGCATCCATGAAGCTGAAACCTGGGACATGGCTGGTGGACGGGAGTAAGGGTGCTACACCTGGGCCTTGCATTCCCACCCCCCTACCTCACTTCCTAGACTTATCTTAGACCCAACATTATACAACCAAGGTTTTGCTATAGCCTCCAACCACAGGACTCAAAGGCACAAACCACCCTGGGCTTAACAAGGAGTAAATAAACATGAGGACTGGTCTCTGTGATCCCAGTATACACACACATACACACACATCCCTCACTTACTCTGGGTATTACTCAGGGTTCAGCCAGAGAAATGGTACTAGTAGGAGGTACATATTAAGAAATTTATTGCAAGGGGGACACCTGGGTGGCTCAGTGGGTTAAGCCTCTGCCTTCGGCTCAGATCATGATCTCAGAGTCCTGGGAGTGAGCCCTGCATCGGGCTCTCTACTCAGCGGGGAGCCTGCTTCCCGCTCTCTCTCTGCCTGCCTCTGTCTACTTGTGATCTCTCTGTCAAATAAATAAACAAAGCCTTTAAAAAATTTAAAAAATAAATTTAGCTCATGCTATTGTGGGGCTGGCTAGGCAAGTCTGAAATCATTGGGTACAGGCTGGAACTCTTGCCAAGGGCAGAAGCTACTGTCCACAGGCAGAACTTCTTCCTCAGGGAAACCCCAGCTCTGATCTTAAGGTCTTTCAACTGACTGAGTCAGCCCCACCAAGATTATCTGGGATAATCTCCTTTAAAGTGAATTTATTTAACTGCATCTACAAAATACCTCACCTGAACATCTAGATTAGTGTTTGATGGACTAACAGGAGTGTAGTGTGGCCAAGCTGACACATTAAAAAAGAGCATCACACTCAGATACCAGCTAGGTGTTGTCCTGGGTGGCCTGTGGAACACTGCTTTACTGCATTCATTTATTGACTATTTACTGAGTGCTTACCAGGTGTCAGGACTGGTGCTGTGATTTCCATGCATCTCAGTGAATCCTCAAAACAAACCAAGAAGCGGGGGCCCTTTTTGTTCCTAAATTTACAGGAAAGGAAATGGAGCTTCAGACAGGTGAGGAGCCTGCCACGGTCACACCGTTGGACGTCAAGTCAGAGTGCTTCTGTGCTTCGAGTCATCACTTTCTACAGACTTTCCCTGTTAGCCTCTCCTTTCTCTGCCTTGTTTCCTCTTCTCTTGGGGGTAAGAAGTTGGAGTTCAAATCGCTTCGTGATGTGAGCATGTTCCTGACGGTCTGGACTTCAGTTTCTTCCTCTCTGAAGTGACTCGATCCTTCCCAGCTTTTCTAGTATTCTTGCGAAATGGAGGTACCATTTTTGGGACCACTTTCTCAGGCCTTTGCTGCCACCTAGGGGCTTAACAGTGTTAGCCATTCTCCAGAAGTCGCCCTCTGGAAGGTGGGTGACGTGCGTAGAGGCTGTGGAGGTCTCCGGGATGGGAGGAGGGGGCACGTGGAGGAGAGGAGCAATTCTGGGTCCAATAAACACAGACATCGCAAATTCCACTGGCTCTTGCCCCCACCTCCTCACTCAGTGCCCCCAGGCCCGCTGAATCCTCAAAGATTTCTGGGGCCCCCCAGGGGGGAGTATGAGATTTCAACCCTTGACGTGCTCTGCTGCCCGCCTGGCCCCGGAAGGGTCCCGCTGTCCCTCACCCCAGTTAGGCTCTAAAGCCGTCGGGATGCCCAGGCTTCTAGAGGATCTGAGGGGCAGCCGTGAACTTTTCTCACCCCATCAGGTCACTGGACAGGTCCTCAGGGCGACACAGGGTCCAGAGGGGGGTCCGCCCATTCCGACTGGAAAGGAGGACAAGGAGACCCAACAGGGGAATGAAGGCGGCGGATAAGAGGGGCGAAATACAGAAAAGTGGGTACTGATGCGCCGGGTGACAGACGCGGGTTCCCGCGGCTCCAGACTCTCCACCCGCGCCCCGCCCCTCTCCCCGCCCCTCTCCCCGCCCCTCTCCCTGCCCCTCCCCGCCCCTTCCTTCCAGGAACGGCCACCAGGGGGCGCCACATGCCGCTCAGGGGGTTCAGCTCGATCCCTGTAGCGAGACGCGTAGGGACTGGTTGGTGGCGGGAGGGGTGGCGGGAGGAGCGGCGGGGTGAGCTGACGTGGAGTGAACTGGAGGTGGAGGGCGAGGCTGAGAGTCTGGCGGCTGCCCGCAACACTCGCAGCCGCCAACCTGCCAGTCAAGTTGGCGGGAGCGTCAGTACAGCCAGCCTGTCAGCCAGTCAACCAGCCCGCTAGTCAATTCCCGTCCACCATCCTGTCAGCCAGTGCAACCAGCCTGTCAATCCTATTCCCTGTCCTTTCAGCCCGTACAACCAGCCAGTCAGCCTGTCAGCCCTGTGAGTCCGTCAATCCCATCAGTTGTCCTGTCAGCCAGTGCAACCAGCCTGTCAGTCATTCTTGTTGGCTATCCTTTCAGCCAGTACAACTGGCCTGTCCGTCAGGCTGTCAGTCCGTCGGTCCCATGCGCTGTCCTGTATGGCAGTCGGGTGTGTCCATCAGCAGAGAGTCAAGACCCACAGCCACAGCCAGTTTCTCCTTCACTCCCTCAGCGGTGAGTGAATGTCTCGCTGGGAGGTGAGTGGGCCATCACGGTGTCCTTGTCACCGGTGTCCTGGTGTCTGGCCCTGTGCGCAGCAAAGGTTGAGAGTAGCTACTGGGGAATGTGGTAGCTGGGTTTCAGGAGTCAAAAACCTTCCCTCAGCCCAACATGGATGAGCTTTTGAGAGCCTTGTTGACCCTGGGGGAGGAAGGGAAGGAAATAGTCAAGCCTCAGCCATACCTGGGGGACAGTGGTCTTCCTTCTTTCTGCTCTAGTCTCTCCCTTATTTCAAAACTGGGTACCTAGATCACATCATGCCTGAGCCTCCTCAGTGGTCCAGTGAGGTGGGAGATGTAGTTCCTGGAAGCGGGAGGAGACCAGGCAAGGCAGGCTTCTTGTAGGGATCTGGTAGGACACCCCTACTAGGTCGCTTACCTGGGCATGACTGGGACCACCAGGAAGAGCTGGTATCATTCAACAGGTATCATGTGCCGGGCTTTGTGCTAAGCAGTGGATGGCAGGAATGTTGTTGCCCCTGTTTATGAAGTGTATAGAATGGTGTTCAGATCAGTCAAAGGAAGACAAAAAAGAAGAGAAAAAGTCAATAAATTAGCTGTAGTTAAAATTGTAAAATTTGGGGGTAGCAAAGAGGACGCTGAGGCAGAAAATGAGAAGGTGACACTTACTATAAGACTTGAGAGAGAAGGAGCCAACCATGGAATGGAGAGAGTGTTCCAGACTGAGTGAATACCACCCTTCATTCATTCATTCATTCATTTGTTGCTATATGCCACGTATTTTTCCAGTTGCTAGAGGAAGAGAGATGAACAGTAGAAGAGAAATCCTTTCTCTCATAGAGCTTATGTTATAGTGGAAGGAGACAGAAAATAATTTTGGGGAGTGATGAATGCTCTGAAGAAAATGAAAACAAGTTTAGGTAATAGAAAATGACTATGAGAGGATTATGACAGATAGGGTGGTAAGGGAAGGCTACTCAGAGACTGAATGGTGAGAAAGAGCCAGCTATGTGAAGGTCTGGAGGAGGAACATACTAAACAGAGGGAGCGGGAAGTGGGAATGAATTTAGCAGGTTTGAAACATAGGGCTGGTGGGAGAGTGATGGGCTGTGGGTGGAGGGAGCAGGTAATGAAGGACATGCAAAGTTAGGTTAGGTGTTTGGATTTATTAGAAGGCATTGGGAAGCTGGTGGAGGGATGTGGGTGGGGGGAGAGATCTGAGCCCTCTGGCTGCTCTGTGTGGGTGTGGAGTGAGGGGGTGGGAGGGTAGGAATGGAAGCAGTTAAGAAACTACTCTAATAGTCCAGGCAAGATAATGTTGGCCTAGACTAGGCTAGTAGCCATGGAGCTGGAGGCAAGTGAACAGATAAATCCATGGGCTGGATTGAAAGGATTTGCTGACTGTTTGGATGTGAGGCAGAGGTGAAGGAAAAGGATGATTTCTTGGATTTTAATTCCAGCAACTGGATTGACAGTGATGCCATTGACTAAATTGGAGTGGGTTGTAGGGATAGGTTTTGGGGTGGAAAAAGGGAATACAGTTTTGGGGAACTCACAAAGATTTCTGTTAGGCAAGTAGAGATGACAAGCAGGCAGCTGGCAAGAGCCTGGAGCTCAGGGAAGAGGACTGGTCTACAGGTAGTATTAGGTTTGGGGCACAGGACAGTGCTGGTCAGGCCAGCAGGGGCAGTGCTGTTCAAGGAATTAGAGCTAAGCTGTGCTGTATAGTGGCTACTAGCCATATGTGGCTGCTGGGCACTTGACATAGGATTTGTCTGAACTGAAATGTCTCGCATGTGTAAAATACACACCCGATTTAGAAGATTTAGTATGGAAAAAGGATCGAGAGTATCTCATTAGTATATATATATATATATATATATATATATATATATATATACATATGTATATCAGTTAGTTAAGTGTCTACCTTCAGCTCAGGTCATGATCCCAGAGTGCTGGGATTGAGTCCTGCATCAGGCTCCTTGCTCAGCTGAGAGTCTGCTTCTTCCTCTGCCTGCAGCTCCCCCTGCTTGTTCTGTCTCTCTCTGACAAATAAACAAATAAGATCCTAAAAATATTTTTTTCTTGATTACATGTTAAAATGCTAATATTGTGGGCCTATTGGGCTAAATAAAATATATTATTAAAATTATTTTCACCTGCTTCTTTTTACCCTTTTGAATGTGGTTACCAGGGCATTTGAAATTACACTTGTGTCTCGCATTATATTTCTGCTGGGCTGTGCTCCTCTAAGAGGGTAGGGCTGGTGGGACATTGTAGGCTATGGCTAGTCAGGGTACCAGGGAGCTGTAGTGGTTAGGAAATTGGTGGGCATCACCATAGAAAGCAATCCTACATAAAAGCCAGCATAGGGCCTATTGGCCTGGTTCTCCTTTGCCCCTCTTCCTGGGACCCTGCCAGAGCAGAACTGCAGCACACCCCTCTGGACTTCCCAACCCCTTTGCTATCTCAGAGTTGAGGAAGGGGCCGATGGGGTCCTAATATGGTTACAGTATGAAGGACTCAGTAGGTACTGGTACCTCAAATGCTGAATTCTCTTCCTCTTCATATCACCCCTGCCTAATATCACTCTGCCAGGGGAATATTTCCACCCCCTGGGCTGAGCAGGGTATGCCAACCAACAGCTGGGTAGTCAAGGGAACCGAGGCCATAAAACTCAATCATAATTTTTATGAAATAAATGTGGCTGCAACCCATTTTCATCCATTAACATTCTAAACACCTTGTTCAAACTGTGCCTGTAGTGTTTCTAGCTGGCAGGATAATTACCATTAGTGGAAAAGAGCTGTGAGATGATGAGAGATTGAATTCACTTCAGTTAATTTGATGTGATTTTGTGAGTACTACTGTGTGTCAGATGCTGTGCTGGGTGCTTCAGGTTGTTTAATACTCTGCCCTTTAGGCTTAGTCAGTTAAGCATCTTCCTTCAGCTTGTGTCATGATCCCAGGGTCCTGGGATCGAGCCCCGTGTTGGGTTCCCTGCTTAGCGGGGTGTTGGCTTCTGCTTCTGTCTCTCTACATCGTCCTTAAAGAATATATGTCCAAAATACCTCTGTATAGGGATAAATGCATGGAGAAATAGAGATGCACAAGAGCTCAGAGGAAGCAAAAAGCAAAATTAAGGTCCGTGTGTGTGTGTGTGTGTGTGTGTGTGTGTGTGTGTGTAACTTTGAACTCAAAGATGGTGCCAGGTATATCAGAGCATATGGGCAGGATTTGGCCATGATGTGGAGGGGTGGAGAGAGGATTTTCCAGGCACATTGGACAGCAGGAGAGGACATGATTCAGGAAAAGGCAGGGAGAAATATTTGGTTAGGATGTTGGGCATGTGGAGCAGATCCTAGGAAAAGAAAGTTGATTGCAGATCTTGAGAGGCCTTGATTTTCAGATTAAGGAGATGTGGCTTTAGATTATAGGCACTTGGGAGTTATTGAGGTGGGACAACACTGGGAAGAGGAAACCACTTGCCTGGAGCTTTTGTCTCTCAGAGTACACAAGGCAAAGAGAGCTTGTGTGAGGAGAGCTGAAGGGCCCTTCTGGGATTACCCTGAAAATAAGGCAGTGTGGTATAGTGGTTAAAAGCATTGGTCTTTGGACCTGGATTGGGTGTTATACACAACTAATGAATAGTTAAACACTACATCAAAAGCTTAAAAAAAAAAAACAACTAAAAAAAATTAAATTCCCCATCTGCTAAAAAAAAAAAAAAAAAAAAAAAGAAAGACCTTGATTTGAACCACTGTCTTGAAATTTTTTTTTGTAAGTGGCTTTATTGAGATATAATTCATATACCACACAATTCACTCATTTAAAATACACAATTTGATGGTGTTTGATATATTTGTAGAGTCATACAACCATAACCACAATTAATTTTTCTTTTTAAAAATTGAGATATTGGGGCGCCTGGGGGGCTCAGTGGGTTAAAGCCTCTGCCTTAGGCTCAGGTCATTCCTGGGTCCTGGGATTGAGCCCTGCATCGGGCTCTCTGCTCGGTAGGGAGTCTGCTTCCTCCTCTCTCTCTGCCTGCCTCTCTGACTACTTGTGATCTCTGTCTGTCAAATAAATAAATAAAATCTTTTAAAAAATGAGATATAATTTATATAAAATAAAATCGATCAGTTGAAATGTACATTTTGTTGGTTTTTAGTATATCCAAAATGTTGTGCAAACATCACTGCTATCTAATTCCAGAACACTTCTATCACTCATAAAGGGAATCTAGTACCTGTTAACAGTCACTCTCATTCTCCTCTCTCCTGAGTCTGTGACAACCATGAATCTACTTTCTGTCTTTATGGATTTGCCTGTTCTGGACATTTCATATACATGGAATCATAAATATGTGGCCTTTTGTGTCTGGCTTCTTTCACTCAGCACAATGTTTTCAAGGTGCATTCATGTTGTATCAGTACTTAATTTCTTTCCGTTTTTAAGATTTATTTATTTATTTGAGAGAAAGAGAGAGTGTGTCTGTGGAAGTGGGGGAGGGAGAGAGAGAAAGAGAATCTCAAGCAGACTCCCTGCTGAGTGTGGAGTCCAATGCAGGGCTCAGTTTCATGACCCTGAGACCATGACCCCAGCTGAAATCAGGAGTGTGGTGCTTAACCACCTGAGCTACCCAGATGCCCCAATACTTCATTTCTTTTTGTAGCTGAATAATATTCCATCATATACCACATTTAGCTTATTCTTTTTTTTTTTTTTAAAGATTATTTATTTATTTATTTGACAGACAGAGATCACAAATAGGCAGAGAGGCAGGCAGAGAGAGAGAAAGAAGCAGGATCTCTGCTAAGCAGAGAGCCCGATATGGAGCTTGATCCCAGGACCCTGGGATCATGACCTGAGCTGAAAGCAGAGGCTTTAACCCACTGAGCCACCCAGGAGCCCCCATTTAGCTTATTCTTTTGTCAATTGATGGACATAGGGTTGTTTTCGTCTTTTGGCTGTTGTGAATAGGGCTGCTATGAACATTTGTGTACAAGTTTTTGTGTGTATGAATGTTTTCAACTCTTTGGGTATAAAGCTAGGAGTAGAATTGCTGGATCATATGGTAATTCTGTATTTAACTTTTTGAGGAGCCACCAAATTGTTTTTACGCACTGGCTGTACCATTTTACATTTTTACTAGTAACGTGCAAGAGTTTGATTTCTCCACATCCTCACCAACACTTGTTATTGATTGATTGATTATAGCTATCCCAGTGGGTGTGAAATGGTAACTCATTGTAGTTTTGATTTGTGTTTTCCTAATGACTAGTGATGTTGAGCATTTTTTCATGGTGCTTGTCATCATTTGTTCCACTCTTATCTTGAGCTGAGTCAAGCCTTGATGGATAGAACTGTATCATCCAGAGGAGTTTCTTAGATCTGTCTGTGGCACAGTTTGGGATTCTTTTGGTAGAAGCTTGGTAAATTCCCTCCCAGGTCTTACATGAAAACCTTGCCCTGTGGGAGTTCCCTAAAGGGCTCCCTAAAGGGAATAGTGAGACTTAGACATTAGATGTGCAGTTTAAGTGTCCTTCCTGTGTTCTGATTACCCCGTCTCTATGTGGCCTCATTTGAGTCCTTGTCTTAGGCATCGGATGCTGTATCAACCTCAAGGGGTAACATTTGTGGGGTTTTTTGTTTTGGGTACAGGGGTTCCTTCTTTCTGCAGGATGGCTTTCATGTTCTCTTATCTCTCACTCATTCTTAACATGTTTACTGAGTGCCATCTCTGCTAGGCCCAGAGACTAGAAAGCTCAGCATTTGAGGACCTCATAGTTAGGGAGGTAGTTATAAATACAGTATGATGTGATGTGTGTTATAATTGAGGTGTGTGTGAAGTACAGTGGGAACACAGTTGAAGGAAGAATACTTCGGCCTTAAGAAAAAGAATGGGTAGGGCGCCTGGGTGGCTCAGTGGGTTAAGCCGCTGCCTTCGGCTCAGGTCATGATCTCAGGGTCCTGGGATCGAGGCCCGCATCGGGCTCTCTGCTCAGCAGGGAGCCTGCTTCCCTCTCTCTCTCTCTCTCTGCCTGCCTCTCTGTCTACTTGTGATCTCTCTCTGTCAAATAAATAAATAAAATCTTTAAAAAAAAAAAAAAGAAAAAGAAAAAGAATGGGTAGCTTAAGCTTCAGGGAAAATGTGACATTTGTGCTAGGCCCTGAAGGAGGAGAGGCTGATATAGGGGAGAAAGACATTCTAGGTAAACGACTCAAGGATTCTTTGCATAGATTCATATCAAGAATGATTCTGGGGGAAGCTCAGAAGCCCACAGAATTTCTTTTTTTGTGTGTCTCTCTTCAGCTGTACTGGGCAAACCTTGAAGTCAAGAGACCCTGTCTTGGGGTGCCTGGGTGGCTCAGTGGGTTAAGCCTCTGCCTTCGGCTGGGGTCATGCTCTCAGGGTCCTGGGATTGAGCCCAGGCTCTCGGCTCAGCAGGGGGTCTGCTTTCCCCAACCCCTCTCTGCCTGACTCTCTGCCTACTTGTGATCTCTCTCTCTCTGTCAAATAAATAAAAATTAAAAAAAAAAAAAAAAAAGAGACCCTGTCTTCCAAAGAAGTGGCCCAGGTTTCAGACCATCTCTGGGGCTTCCATGTAAATTGTCCTATGTCCCACCCACTCTATACACAGCCAACCGATGTGAGAAACTCACTCATTCTAAGTGTTACTGGAAATGGATGGCCTTATCAATTAAATAAATAATACATTCTTCTAGTATTTATTTTGGTTTATTATATGCAAGGCATACAAGTGATTACAGTGTTGTGCTTAATAGGCAGGACTAAAATTAGAATGACCCGAGTTTGAATTTGAATTTTATCCACAGTTGGGAGACCTCACTTAAGGTATTTAAGCTCTCAATTTTCTCTTGAGTAAAATAGGAATAATAGTTCTTTATAGTGTTGTAGAGATTAAGTAAGATAGTAAGCACACTGAGCATGGTGTCTGATATGGCAAACATGGATTAAATGGTGATATATACAGTATATACATATACAGTGTATTATATATACACTTGTAGAATGTACATATATAATATGTACACAGTGTGAGCACGCACACACACACATATAAAACCTCCCTACTCTTAAGGAGTTTACACACTTCAAATAGGAGAGAAAGGTATTCAAATAAACTAAAAAATAATACTATATTTTTTTCAGTTATGTTATTAACAATTAAAACAGGGACCTTCTGGAGGCATTAATCAAAGACAGTTATTCCCAGGAAGATTAATCTTTTTTGAAAGGGAAAGTGGGACCAATGAATGGAAGTTGCCAGGAGGTATATTTTTGTCTTAGTATAAAAGTGAAATTCTTAAGAGAGCATCTTGGAGGTAGGGAGATCCTCATGTCCTAGAGGTGTGTAAGTAGAGACTGGCTGATTTGTTAGTAGAGAGGCTTCTTGTACCCCTTAGAAAGCTGCAGAGGAGATTCTGGGCTCCTAAGGGACATTTTGCAAGGGCTCTCTTTTTCTACTCCTGTTCCCAAAAGCCTTTGCCTTCTATTTGGGTGGCTTCCTCCTTTGGTAGGACCTGGAACACTACGGTGCCAGTGGTGGCTGTCTGAGCAGGTGCCTGCTGCAGGTGACCTGGCATCTTATCTCCCTTGCCTTTTCCGGCTTACCTCCTAAAGTAAAAATAACCCAGGGCCAAACATTAACTGTGAAACCATAAATACATGTGAAGCTCAGGTGGCTTCCAGCGGGCTGGACTCTTGTTGCCCTGTTATCAGGTTCTGCCTTCCCTCCCTAAGGGGGTGGAAAGTGGAGTGACTGTAATGATGAGGGGAGGCAATACTTCAGACTTCCACCCTGGCAGAGTATAGAGGATGCCTCCATGGCCCAAGGGTCAGGTGAGTCCTGTTTAATCTGATCCCTGGGGCTTGGGGAGAGAACACAACAGCATTTTTCAGCAACAACAGATGATGTGTCCTCACTTATATGATCAGGAACTTCCCTAGCTTGATGTGGGCCCTGATATACACATACATATATATAGTGATTTCATAGACAGCTACATAGTACTGAAAAAAACATCTACCACTCATGCATTGTGATGTATACCCCTCCATTCTGTGTCTTGTGCATGCCCAGAAACTTGCACAGTGTCTGCAATATTAGTACACCTTTGTAGAACTGATTGGTGACTGGTGAGTGAGCAAATATTTATGCCCGGTCACATACTCATCTGCACATATACACATTTTCCAGAAGAGTACCTACAGATACATGTGGTGGTTCACATTATATCAGAACAACACACACATGAGCGTGCGCGCACACACACACACACACACACACACACCACAATAGCATAAACACACTTCCATATATACCTGCACCTAATAGTCATTTGCACATTAATTTGTGCATATATTTACAGGTTTGTGACTGACCCTGCTGAGCAGCAAAGGTGGCTATGATGAGAGAATATGGTTCCGCAGATGCTGGACAGGAAAAGATTATATTCTGGCTGGGAAGCCCATCTCCAGGTTATGTATTGGGATGATTGGCCACACTAACAGCTTTCACAGGTCTTTTCTCCTCTGGAACACAGCGGGAGGAGGGAAGGGCCTGAGTGGAGCATCCTAGAGCAAGTAGGATCAAGTTCAGTGTCTTCTGGCTCCTTTTAATCTCTTTGAGAAAAATATTGATCTGACTGGGTCCTGTACTGGGCTGTTTTCCCCTTAAGAATGATGATAAATGATGGGAGAAAAACAGTCCTAGATTTATAAATGTGGAGCTAGCATGAAAGTATTTATAAAACATAAATGTATGCATGTTCATGTGTTGATATGGAGGTGGCAACAGACTGCAGTTTCTTAGAAAGAGGGTGAGGCTTTGATTTCACTGCATGCCATATACTCAAAAGTCCAGGAATGTAGGGCAAGAACTCAGGTGTGTGGTTCAGGCTCTATCTCTTACTTGCCAGCTAGCCTTAGGAGATTGCTTCACTTCCATGTTAAGTGTTTTATACTCCACTTTAGTGGTCTCCCTCCTCACAGGGTTCTTGTGAGGATCCAAGGAGCTAAGAGAGCTTACAGGTGCTTTGAAGAGTTAAAAACATTTCTTAGTGGTCAGGGCTATTTCTGAGATTGGTAAAATGCATTTCAAGAGTTTCAGCATCCTCAACCAATGAACCTGTGCATTCATGAATTTTAGCATTGATCTAGACACTGGATCCCCTGTATAAAACCTTAAATAAGCATAATTTCTACTCCTAAGGGGAGTAGCCAAGTAGGAATAAGTATCCATAGGAAAGGTCACTAAAACCCATGACAGTTGGTGCTTTATACTAGGATATAGTATAGTACAGTGAGGTAGTCAGTGGATGTTGTGGTCATTGGGCCTTGGGGAATCAGAAAAGGTCTCATGAATGAAGTGACTGTTGGCAGAGTTTAGTCAGCAAGAGAGGAAAGTTGGGAGAAGGGAATGGAACACTCTGGGTAGAGGGTCTGGGGATGGCACACGGGCCACTGAGGCTAGAGAGAGATAATGCCTCACCAGAGTTACTAATGGTAAAGATTAAAAAGGAAAACAGGAGTAACCAGGTTAATTTTTGAGTCCTTTCTGGAACTGGCCCAGCTCAATGGTTAATCATTTGACGCTTTAGGAATTACCTGGACCCTGTCCCAGGCATACATAATACAACTGGAGAATCCAGTGTGGCCCAGAGCAAAGCTGAGGGTGAATTTGGAAGTCACTCTGTCCAAGCCTTACTCCCTTTCCTGGGACAAAACTGAGGCCAGGAGATGACAAAAAGAGGGACTGAGGTTTCCTAGGGGGTCAGTGAATTTAGATCTCTGAGTCTAAGTCATCATCACCTAGATCTTAAAAATGGGTTGGGTTTGGGAGGCTTTTACCAAGTTTTGTTTCAGCCTGCAAGTTTGGATCCTGGTTTGTAAGTGTAGCTGTATGTATTTGTTAATTGTTTCTGGGTACAGAATCCAAGACTGCACACTGGCTAGGCCCGTGAAAGTAACTGGGGTAGACTGTTTCTTGTGCTTGGGAATTTCAGGGATGACCAAAAGGCTCTCTGTATTCCTACCTCGTTAACTGAAAGCTAACCTTCCACTGGTAGACCTTTATGTCTATAGCGCTAGGCTTTAATTCTTTGAAAGGCTTTTCGGATCTGGGAGGAAGAACATACACAATAATCTGTGAGTCAGTTGACAATATCTCAGTGTAAATGGGGTGAGCAGATCCTTTCCTGAGAGCCAATAACGGTGGGGAAAGAAACCATTAAGGTATTCAGAGCTACATAAAGATAAGGGCAGCCTGGAGGACTCAGCCCTCACAATCTACAGATTTTTATTGGGCAGAGAGCCCAATGCAGGGCTCGATCCCAGGACCCTGGGATCATGACCTGAGCTGAAGGCAGAGGCTTTAACCCACTGAGCCACCCAGGTGCCCCCAGCCCTCACAATCTAGAGGTTAGAAGCTTTGTTTTACAATCAGGCAGGTTTTTTTTTTTTTTTTTTAAATTAAAAAAGCAGTATCCCCTTACTACAGAAGAATTAGAAAACATGGAGGGCAATAATAGCAGAAGGCATAAACTCCAGCCTCATTTACCCGTTCCCTCTTAGGTGATCATCATTAATACCTAGGTATATGTCCCTCCATTCCCTTCTCTATGGATCTTCTGGGTGTATATATGTGGATATTATTTGTAATTGATTCTCGAATGATGCCAGGGTTGGGGCACCAAACCCCTGCACTGTTGAAAGTCCATGTATAACGTTTGATTCCCCCCAAACTTAACTACTGATTGCCTACTGTTGACCAGAAGCATTACTGATAACATAGACAGTCAGCTAACACATGTTTTTTTGTGTTATATTTATTATATACCATTTTCTTACAATAAAGTAAGCTAGAGAATAGAAAATCTTATTAAGAAAATCATAAGGGGGGACACCCCGAAGGCTCAGTCAGTTAATCATCTGCCTTTGAACCAACAACAAAAAAAGAAATCTTGCCATTTGGGTATTAAGGGTATTAAGCTAAGTGAAATAAATCAGTCAGAGAAAGACAATTATCACATGATCTCACTGATATGTGGAATTTGAGAAACAAGGCAGAGGATCATAGGGGAAGAGAGGAAAAAAATGAAACAAGGCAAAACCAAAGAGGGAGACAAACTATCAGAGACTCTTAATCTCAGGAAACAAACTGAAGTTTGCTGGAGTGGAGGGCACTGGGAGAGATGGGGTGGTTTGGTGATGGACGTCAGGGAGGGTATGTGTTATGGTGAGAGCTGTGAATTGTGTAAGACTGATGAATCACAGACCTGTACCCCTGAAACAAATAATATAGTATATGTTAATTAAAAAAAAAAAGCACCTGCCTTTGGCTCAGGTCATGATCTCAGATCCTGGGATGAAGCCCCAGGCTCCCCAGAGGGAGCCTGCTTCTCCATCTCCCTCTGCCACTCCCCCTGCTCGTGTGTGCAATTTCTCTCTTTCTCTCTCTGTGTCAAATAAATAAATAAAATCTTAAAAAAAGGAAAATCACGAGGAAGAGATAATACATTTACAATACTGTACTGTATTTATTGAAAAAAAAATCTGTGTGTAAGTAGATGCACACAGTTCAAACCTGTGTTTTTCAAGGATCATCTGTATATGTATACTGTGTTCATATCAATTAGAGATAATACATACTTGCCTTGATTTCACTGTGATCTGGGAAGTACATGCCTATCAGCATCTCAAAACAGATGTCTTTGTGTTTAACCATGTTGCCAGTTTGTTCTAATATCCTCTCCTTGTCACTTTTCATTATCCTCTAGAGCAAGGGGTTGGCAAACTTCTTCTGTAGAAGGTCAGAGAGTAAATACCTTGTTTTGTGGGCCATATGGTCTCTGTCACAAGTACTTGACTCCACCGTGGTAGCATAAAATCAGTCATGGACAATATGTAAACAAATGGGTACAGCTGTGTTTCAATAATACTTTATTTAGAGACACAAATTTGTCTTTCATATAATTTTTGCATTACAAAATTCTCTTCTTTTAACTTTTCAACCACTTAAAAATGTAGAAGTCATTCTTAGCTTGTGGGCCATACCAAACAGGAGATGGACTGAATTTAGCCCATGGGCCTCTAGCTAGGATAGTTGTATCCAATAGAATTTTTGCTCTGATGGAAATATTCTATGTTAATATAGTAGTCATGAACCTCATGTGCCGAGCACTTGAAATGTGACCATTGCAACTGAAGAACTGAATTTTCAGTTTTATTTAATTTGACTAATTTAAATTTAAATAGCTACATGTGTCTAAGACTTTTGTTGGACAGAGTATTGTTTTCTGAGGGCTGCTGTAACAAATTGCCGCAAACTGAGTGGGTTAAAACAACAGGAATTTATTTTCTCACAGTTCTGGAGACTAGAAGTGTAAAGTTAGGATGTTAGCAGAGTCTTACTTCTTCTGAAGGTTCTAGAGAAAAATCCTTTCTTGCTTCTCTGTGAGGTTCTGGTAACTCCTCTAAACCTTGGCACTCCTCACCTTGTAGATGCATCTCCACCTTTGTTGTCACATAGTGTTCTCCCTAAGTATTGTCTCTGCTTCTCTGTTTTCTCAGTTTATACTGATACTAGTCATTGGACTTAAGGTTCACCCTAATCAACTATGAGCTAAACTAATTACATCTGCAAAGACTCTATTCCCAAATAAGGTCACATTCTGAGGTTTTGGGTATTTGTGAAATTTCAGGGAACACTAAATAAACCAGCTTTAAAGAGTGGTTCTCAAATGTAGTATGCATCAGAATCACCTGGAGGGCTTTATTGGGACACAAATTACTGGATCCCCTCCCCAGAGTTTGACTGGTAGGTCTTACCTGTCTAACAAATCTCAGGTGATACTGACCTGGTTTTCCAGGGACCATACTTTGAGATCCACTGCTCTAGAAGGCTTCTGTTAGTTTTCTCTGACTGCCATACAAACTGGGTGTCTTAAAGAAAAGAAATTTATCATTTCACAGTTCTGGAGACTAGAAGTCTGAAATCAAGGTGTCAGCATGGTTGGTTCTTTCTGAAAGCTATGTAGAAAAGATTTGCTCCAGGCCTCTCTCCTTGGTTTATAGACAGCTGTCTTCATGATGTCATGACATTTTCCTTGTATATGTGTCTTTATGTCTGGACTCCTCCTTTTTATAAGGACACCGGTCATATTAGATTAGGGCCTACCCTACTGGCTTCATTTTAACTTGATTACTTCTACAAAGACCTTATCTCCAAATAAGATAACATTCTGAGCTACTAGGTGTTAGGACTTCAACATATGAATTTTGGAGAGGACACAGTTCAACCCAGAGCAAAGCTGGACTATGTATTTGGCAAGAGCCAATGGGCATCTTCTTGGAAGCCCTGTATACAAGAAGACCTTGCTTCTTTTGTCTTTCAACTTTTGACAGAAGCTGTCCTAGATAGGAGCTTCGAGAACTAGGAGGCAGCAGTTTTGGCTTCTAGTTCTGGTGTGTTGATATCTGACCTAGGGATCTTGGATAAATCACTATCTTGAGACCTTAGTATCTCCCTGGTGTTTGGTTATTTCTGGCAATCTCTGATTCCCAGGTAGCAAGATAAGGGTTAGTTTTTGGTTAGGTCTCAGCTTCTATGCTCTCTTACAGACCTTTGGTTTGTGCTAATGAGATCAAGGTTGGGAATCTGGTTTTTGAGGGACTCATTGAGTTTTTTTGTGCTTTATCAATTTTGCATTAATTAAATAATCAGTCTATCAAGCACTTATTGTGCATCTGTTGTACACTACCCATTGCATTCAATGGGACATGATCACAGACTTTCTGAACTCAGTCTGGTGGGGAGGCGAATATATAATGATATAATCAGAAACACATTTGATGAGTACTGTAGCTATGTTGTAAATGTCATGTGCTGTGGGTCCTTAAGAGAGTTAGGTGGATGATTCTGCCTGGCGTCAGAGAAGGTTTTAGTGAGGAAATGAACTCGATCTTAAAGGTTGAATAGTAGTTCTACAAGAAGAGAGGGCAAGAAGAGGAATTCTAAGTAGAGGGAACAACTTGTGCTGCTCCTGGTATTATGAAAGAGTAATTTGATATGGTGGTGCTCTAAGATTTGTGGATGACCAGTGGGAGACAAGACTGAAAATATGGCTTCAGACCACAACATGAAGGATATTATTTGCCAGGCTATGTAGTTTAGACTTCATCCTGAGACAAAGGAAGAACCACGAGAGGTTTTACACTGAAGAAGTTATATATTTACATGTTTGTTTTGGGGGATCTCTCTGACAGCAGCCTGTCAGAGGTACTGGTACTGGAGGTGAAGATGTTGGAGGCAGGGTAAACAGTTAGGGACCAGTCCAACAACTCAGCCAGTGATGATGAGGACTGAACCAAAGCAAGGGTTATGATGTTAGAGAGAGGACAAATTCAGGAGATATTTAACAAATCTTTAGTTTGGGCCACTGGGTTTTGGGTTGTGCAGTGTCTGGCCAGGGAAGAGGAGGGGAGTTTGGCTGGAGAAAGTAATGACTTTTGTCTTAAGACATTTTGCATTAGGAGGTCTGAGGACCACCCAGACATGTCTGTGCAGTCAGCTTGCGAATTGTAGGTCTGGAGCTCCAGAGAGGGGCAGGGACCATCTTATGTCATTTCCTCGTCACTGCTTCAGCCATACTTTCCTCCTCTCACTTCTTAAATCATACTAGCCAAACTCATTCCTGCCTCCCTGCCTTCATTTCACTCTTTGGTTTTCTGCGTGGCTGGCTCCTCTCATTCTTCAGCTTCTCATTCTCAGCTGGCTCCTCAACTCCATGAAGACAGGGACATCAACTGTTCTGTTCAGTGCCATATCCCCAGAGGCAGGCACAGAGTATGGCACACAGTAGCTGCTTAATGATTGTCTGTTAAATGAATAAGTGAACCATAGCTAAAGTCAGGGAATGAAATAGAGGGAAAGGAGGCACATTAATATTAAAGAAATCTTTGAGGAATCTGAGGTCAGAGCTATTCCCTCCACAGATGGAGGAGAGACAATGGAATCCTTTCTGGGTTATTATTTTTGTTAATGACAAAAATATTAAAAATAACAGTATCAGAGTGCTTGGGTTCAAATTCTTCTCTTACTAGTTATATGACCTTGGGACATTGTTTTGGTTTCCTTTGGTTTCCTTTGGGGATAATAAGGGTACCTAACTTTCTGGGTTGTTGTGAGGATTAAATGAGGTGATGCCTATGTAGATAGGGACAGAGTAAGTGTTCAATAAATAGTAGCTGTTATTATTAAGTGGACATTACCTTATATCCGGCACTATGCTCAAGACGTTCAATGCAAGTTCTTAATGAATTTCTCTAATAACCTGGTGAAATGGGAATCTTACTTTTAAAAAATAGTTTCCATAGTTGAAGAAATGGAGACTCAGAAAGAGAAAATTACTGAATCACACATTTACCTGTTGGGTAGTTGAGGCACTGGGACTTAAGCCGAGGTTTATTTGACTTTAATGCAGGTGCGTTAATCATTATATATGTATATGTATACATTACATACATGTAACCATTACATATACTGCCCCACCATATAGGGTGACCCTGAAATTCTGGCATGGTCAAGGGAGCTGGCTGCAGAAGCTGATCAGAACTCAGGGGTTCTGCTTCCTAGATGTTAGCTATCTTGTGCCTGTAGAGGGCCTCTGTAGAAGGGCAATAGAAAGACTATCTCAACACAAGGGACACTCCAAGATCAGGTTTTTTTTTTTTTTAAGATTTTATTTATTTATTTGACAGAGAGAGATCACAAGTAGGCAGAGAGGCAGAGAGAGAGACAGGAAGGGATCCCGCTGAGCAGAGAGCCCAATGCAGGGCTCGATCCCAGGATGCTGGGATCATGACCTGAGCTGAAAGCAGAGGCTTTAACCCACTGAGCCACCCAGGTGCCCCCAAGATCAGTCTTCATACCTCTGACTGGAAGGCTGGGCAGGGGACTTGACACCTTGTGGCATTTATAGCTTTACCAACCTAGAGATCAGAATGTTTATAAATAGTCATCACATTTCTCTCAAATACCTGAAACTTTGGTTTGGATAAGAGATTTTAACTAAAACATGATCTTTCCCTTTGACCAATCAATCTAATTATCTTTCCAGTCATTAACCTCAGTTGATATCATGACAAGTAACAGGAAATGACTTTTGAATTGTTGATTGACAAGAAAGTCTTATAAGGAAACAGTGTTTTATATATACACAAATACACATGTATATACTGCTCAGCTGTAAACACGTGCCTCCCAGGACGTGTGTCCACATTCTCCTGGGAACATAATCTTCCAAGGAATTTGCTGCATGTGCAAGAGCTCCTATCTATCCAATTGTGCACACATAGCAAAAAATAAAACAACCACACAGACAGACAGACACACACAAACCCAGAGATGACTCTCTAGCTTGGAAAGACAGTGATTAGGTAGAAAAATAAGAATATTAATTTCCGATCGTTTTGTGTGCTTGCTGAGTGCTGGGGATTGAGTTAAGCATTTTATTTTATTTTTTTATTTTTTTTAAAGATTTTTTTTTTTTAAATTTATTTGACAGAGAGAAATCACAAGTAGATGGAGAGGCAGGCAGAGAGAGAGAGGGGGAAGCAGGCTCCCTGCTGAGCAGAGAGCCCGATGCGGGACTCGATCCCAGGACCCTGAGATCATGACCTGAGCCGAAGGCAGTGGCTTAACCCACTGAGCCACCCAGGCGCCCCAAGTTAAGCATTTTATATATACTGTCTTACCTAATCTCCACAACAAGGGCATGGTCAAGAGGGCTGGCCATAGCTATGAGGATCCCCTTGTTTTCCACAGGAGTCTGAGGCTCTGGAAATGGTTAGATGGCCCAGGGGTTTGTATGCACAACAAAGTTGCATAGGTTACTTGAGGTCAGAAAACTAGTAAATCATAGATGCAAACCCTGAATGCAGCTGTGTTCTGACTACAAAATCTTTGTTCATAACCACTAAGATCTTATCTGTCTGTATTTCAATGACAGGGACAGAAAGAAGAAACATGGCTTTAATTTTTACTGCATAGCAGCATGAGACATCATCTTCACCTTAGAAGGAGCTGCTACTTTTTTTTCGTTTTATTTTAAAAAATTTTTAGCCTAACAGAATTCATTGTTTTTGTACCACACCCAGTGCTCCATGCAATGCGTGCCCTCCATAATACCCACCACCAGGTTCCCCCAGCCTCCCACCCCTGACCCCTTCATAACCCTCAGATTATTTTTCAGAGTCCATAGTCTCTCATGGTTCATCTCCCCCCTCCAATTTCCCTCAACTCCCTTCTCCTCTCCATCTCCCCATGTCCTCCGTGTTTTTTGTTATGCTCCGCAAATAAGTGAAACCATATGATAATTGACTCTCTCTGTTTGACTTATTTCACTCAGCATAATCTCTTCCAGTCCCATCCATGTTGATACAAAAGTTGGGTATTCATCCTTTCTGATGGAGGCATAATACTCCATAGTGCATATGGACACATCTTCCTTATCCATTCATCCATTGAAGGGCATCTTGGTTCTTTCCACAGTTTGGTGACCGTGGCCATTTATGCTATAAACATTGGGTACAGATGGCCCTTCTTTTCACTACATCTGTATCTTTGGGGTAAATACCCAGTAGTACAATTGCAGGGTCATAGGGAAGCTCTATTTTTAGTTTCTTAAGGAATCTCCACACTGTTCTCCAAAGAAGGAGCTGCTACTTAAACAAAACAAAACAAAACAAAAACTGTGGCAAAATATATAGAATGTACAATTTACCTGTTAAATCACTTCTTTAAAGATTTATTTATTTATTTATTAGAGAGAGAGAGAGAGAGAGAGAGAGATTGAGAGCATGCACAACATGTAGGGGTGGAGGGAGAGGGAGAGAGTCCTAAGTAGATTCCTTTCTGAGCATGGAGCCTGGTGCAGAAGAACTGGATCTTATAACCCTGAGATCACAACCGCAGCAGAAACGAAGAGCCTGTTGCTTAACCAACTGTACCACTCAGGTGCCTTGTATTAAATCTTTTTAAAGTGTGTAATTCAATGGTATTAAGGACAGTCATGAAGTTGTGCAACCATCAGCATTTTGTGTTTCCACAAATTTTTATCACCCCAGACAGAAAGTCTGCACCCAGTAAGCAATTAAACGCCCTGTTACTCCTCTTCCCAAACCCTTTGGTAAACACTTTTCTATTTTCTTTCTCTACAAAGTTACTTATTCTGGGTACCTCACATAATGTTGAATATTTTCAAGATTCCCTTATATGGTAGCATATAACAGAATTAGAAGGAAGAGCTTTAAGATAAATCAAAAGCCAGAAAGATGTCTTCTTTTACTGGGCAAAGAGTTCACAGAGAGAACATTATCTTAAAGTGATGCTATAGTCAGAAAATCAAACAGATTCAGTGTGGGTTCAGATACAGCATGGCTGAGCATTCCTGAACCGGTTAGAAAAAGGGATTTAAGAGGTTTGGGGAAGGTGTTCATGAGTAAGGATGATCACAAGATGGATATCCAGGTTTTCCCCTGGATCTCTGGCTTGAAGACTTTGCCCCAAACAACCTCTGTGCTACTCCTTGTTCCAACTCTGATAGGCTTCTGTTATTAATTGGGAGGGTCTGGTCAAGAATTTGACTCTTGCTGGAGGTTGCCTGGAGTCACAAAGAAGTCATTGTGATGTAATGAAAATAGCAACAGAAGAGGAGGGCTTCTGTCTGGCTCCCTCCTTCCTCACTGTGTGATCTCTGACATTTCCTGTCATTGAGCTCTGGTTTCCATCTACAGAGGACACTGCCACAGGGACTGTTGTGAGGACCAAGATGAAATTGGAGATGTATGGTACATAAACAGTGAATTTTGGAAAACTGAAAAAATAAAATAAAATAAATAAAATAAAATAAAGCAGAATAAAATAAAAAACAAAGAATACAAAAAAAGAAATTGGAGATGCAAAAGGAGTTTTCCTGTACACATGTAGAATATTGTGTTTCTGTAGGAACCAAGTCTGTTAACCAAATAGATGGCTTTTTCTCTGATATCTCCAATTTTATCCACTGAGGGCACCCAGTCTCAAGCCCCAGGCTCCAAATTTTCCTAGAAAACATATGAGATGATAGATTATCCCTCTTGGCTCATACTTGTTTGTGGGCTGGAGGAGGGGAGAATCTTAGGGGAGAAGGTGGTGAGTTATTTTCTCCTCTCCTTTTTACAAAATGCCCAGCAGTTTGGGGGAACATGGTTCAAGTAAGAAGCAAGGGAACTTGAACCAAGGAAAAACTGAGCTTCAGTGTCCTCATCTGTAAAATAGGTGGGAATGTTTTGTCATGTTGTGTGTGTGTTTGTGTGGGTGTGTGAAAATTAATGAAGCAATGAATGTAGAGTACCCTGTAAAAGAAAAAGGCATCAAGTTAAGTGATTATTATGATTTTGCTGATTGGATTAGCAAAGGAGCTGGAGGTTGTGTGTATACAGGATCTGAGCAAGTAGGTCAGCCAGAGGCACTAGTGTGGAAGTTCTCAAGGTCAGGGAGTACACTGTCTTACCTTCAGCTTCTAACACAGTGCCTGGAACATGGAAGACCCTCAAGAAATATTTTTTGAATCAAAGAATGAACTAAACTGGAGTTGAAAAATTATAAAATCAAGCCAGGTTTCCTTCTATTTTTTTTTTCTGATTCCTTTCTCCACTTGTGTGATGCCACCTTTTCTTTCCCTCCTCTCTTCCTCCAGGAAAACATTCTTAGAGCAGGACCTAATGAGTAGAAACAGTAGAAAGAGCCCTGAGCCAGGAATCAGGAGACCAGGGTTTCATCCTGGCTTTGACACAGGATAATGATGGGCCACTCTCATCAGCATGCCCATGTTCCTCATTAGTATTATAAGAAGTTTGGCTTGGCTAATTTTTAGGTTTTGTTCCAATTTTAGCATTCCAGATTGGACGCCATACATCAAAAGGTGATGGTATTATTTTTCCAAGAGCATTTGCATTTAAAGCAGAAGAGAACCTTAAGCCAGAGGAAGGAAGGGCCGATTGTGGAATGCTAGGTTTCCTTTTGTTGCTGGGAGAGGTATTTCTATGTCAACAAACCACCTGGGAAAGTACAGATAAGCTGGGTCCTGAACCCAGCCCCTGAAACTTGCCAGCTCCTAATTTCAGCCCTGACTCATACTCAAGGAAGTGGTGGAGGACGCTGTGGAGCAATCTTGTAGAGCAAGGACTTGTGCTTGATTGGTCTGAACCCCTGTGAGCCGCTGGTGTGAATGGGCCTGGATTCCTGGACATTCCCTGGGACTTCACTTAGTAGGCCTAATGGGTAAGAGGAAAGGGTTACAAGGAAAGAATAGGTTATTGGAGAGAAGGAGGAATGGATTTAGTCCCGACACTGTTGCTTGCTTTGGTAGATGTGTGACTTGAGCAAAGTCCCTTCTCTCTGAGCATTAGTTTCCTTATATATAACAGAGGAGAGTTTAACCCTCTGGTCTCTTCCTTGCGTTGGTCATGTGGACCTTCCCACTCCCCAGACACACCATAATCTCTGTGGGCATTTGCTCACCTGGAACACTCCCTCACCCCATTTCCTACACCACTTACCTGGCTCAGTCCTTCAGGGCATGTTTTTCAGGGTCCAGGCTTCCTCAATGTGTAAGAATAGTGAGCAGAACACAGTATAAAGTGGTGAGGACTGTGGAAAACTGGAGAGTGCATGTCCCATTGAAGCTATTCAGTTCCTTTTTTTTTAAGATTTTATTTTTATTTTTTTTGACACAGAGAGACACAGCAAGAGAGGGAACACAAGCAGCGGGAGAGGGAGAGGGAGAACAGGCTTCCCATGGATCAGGGAGCCTGATGTTGGGCTCGATCCCAGGATCCTGGATCATGACCTGAGCCAAAGGCAGACGCTTAATGACTGAGCCACTCAGGCACCCCTATTCAGGTACTTTTAAAACATGGCACTAGTTAAAAAAATTATCTGTGGTTGAATTTGTCCCAGGCACCATGAGTTTGCAATCTCTGGCCTATAGATATATAAAGCCTCTTCCCAAGGCTCTCCTGGCGCCCCACATTCTCCTTTCATAACACTTACCATTTTATGGTAATTACTTGTTTACTACAACCTTTGTTCGTTTTCTTCCTTTATTCCTTCCTTCCTTCTTTCTTTCTTTCTTTTTTTCTTCTTGTTATTTATTTATTTGAGAGAGAGAGAGAGAGAGTGAGCAGGAGGAAGGGGCAGAGGAAGAGGGAGAAGCAGACTCCCCTCTGAGCAGAGAGCCCAACGTGGGGCTTCATCCCAGGACCCTGAGATCATGACCTGAGCCAAAGGCAGATGCTTAACTGACTGAGCCACCCAGTAGCTCTTACTACAGCATTTCCTACTAGGCTTTGAACTTCATATGAACAGATAACTAACTGTTTTATTCTCAACAGTATCTCTAGCCTCAACACAGAACTGGCACATAATAGGTGTTCAATAAATATCTGTAGATGTTCAATGAATATCTGTAAAATCAGCAAATGAATTTATTAAGTGGAACCTAATAAGTAATTATTGGGTGGATTATTATAAGTGTCCTTCAATGATGCTGTTTGCTTTCAATTCATTCCATTCTCTTGCCCCGAATAAACTGCAGCACCAGCCTCCCAGCTAATGATTTAAATTCTTTAGATTCCAGCTTACCCAATTTTTTTGGTCAAGACCCTAACATTTTTCAAACAATGTCCTTTAGTTCCTTCAGTTTTAGGTTGGGAAGCCAACTAGCAACTCTGGAATCATTAGCTTTCTTGTTCATCCAGACAAGTTAGCAGAAATACTTGTACTATCTCATATAGTTTTAGATGTTTCAAGACCTTTCTTTTTGTGAAGTAGGCCTAGAAAGCATAAATTATCCTCATTTTATAATGAGAAAAACTGAGATTCAGAGAAGTTAGAGCTATGTAGAGATCTATAGCAATAGAACCTTACCTAGAATAGGTATGTTATTATTCCTCCTTCCCATAAATGAGACAGATATTAATCATTAGTGGCCTTCTTTCCACTGAATTCAAACTCTGCCTTAGAATCCTACTTAATAGCCATCATGTAGCTGAAGTTGACATTTGAGACTATTGGCCATCTGTAGCTGGTAATCCTTGCTTCTGTTATCAGTCAGTTATTTATAGAAAAAAGATTAAGTTATTTTTCAAGAGGGTCTGAAGCTCATAGATAATCAATATACCTCACTGTACCATAAAAGGATGTCATTGGCATTATGCTATTCTTCTGTCTGTCCCCATTTCAAAAAAGTCTTTCAGGTTTTCTGATCATTGTTCTGATCTTGCCAGAAGTATGTTAGGAAGAAGGAAGGCCTCTAAGTACTTCAAGGGAGCCCCAGAACAGGGCCTCCTGACTCCTGGTCATGTCTGCTGTTTATTCTAGTTCTTAGCTTCTGCTGACACCCTCTCCCATTTAGTGAGTCCTGACCCAGACAAGGCACAGCTCCACTGAACAACCTTGGGGGAACCATCTCAGTGCAATGCTGGGTATCACAACGTGATGCTGTAGTTTCCTTTACTTTTAGTTTCTACTTTGATGGAAAATATCTACATTTGCACAATACTCAACAAATAGAACTGTGACTAATGTAGGGCTTCATGAATTAAATAGATGATTTAATTGTTTTATTGCAAGTTCTATCAGGTTTCAGATGGCTAGAAATATTTTTGTTTCTTTGTTGTGTTTTTAAGATAATGGCAGTGTGTTACACTAGAAAGAGTGGGGGCTCTAAACTCTAACCCCAGCCCTATACATATAGGCTTCCCAGAACTTTCTGCCATATCGATAAGTTCTCTGAAAAAGAGGCAAAGTGGAGGCAATAATCTAGTCTTTCCTCACCCTTGCAAAACTCCAGGAGTCTTAGATGACATTGCTTTCATTCTATTCTTTTATGGGTAACTGTTTTGTATATGCAAGATACTATCATATATACAGTGAGGCCATAAAAAAGCAGAGCTTGACCTCCAAGTTGCTCATAAAGCCTGGAGAGATTTCCTGCAAAATAAATAAATACATAAATAAAGATTACCCTCACCTACTGGAAGAACCCTATCACCCTCTCCCCTCCCACTCCTTTACCTCAATTACTTACGGGTCCTCTGGGTCCAGTCTCCTTTACTATTCACATTTCTATGCCTTTGCTCATGTTCTCCCATATCCTATCTCAGGCTACGGTATCCTACCACTCTTCAAGACCAGGCTCTGAGATCTCCCCTCTGTGAAGTCTTCCTGGATCTTCCAGGCTCACAAATCTCTTTCGTCATAGCGCTTTGCTTGTTCTGATATTGTCACACTCTCTCTTTGTCTTATACTTATTTGTGTATGTGCTCTTTGTTTCAGATCTCTTTGTCCTTTTAAAAAATAATTAAATTGTTTAGCTTCAGCTAAAGCTCTGCCCTTCAATTTTTCTTCCTTCTTCTCCAGAGGTAACTATCTTGAAGTTTTCATTTATTATTCCTATGTTTATTTATATCTTATTTTATTTTATTACTTTATTTATTTATTTGAGAGAGAGAAAGAGTGAGAGAGAAGATGAGTTAGGGGAAGAGCAGAGGGAAAGGGAGAGGGAGAAGCAGACTCCCTGCTGAGCATGGAGCCCAGTGTGGGGCTCTGTCCCAGGACCCTGAGATCATGACCTGAGCTGAAGTCAGACATTTAACTGAGCCACATAGACACCCCTTTATGTTCAATTCTATACTTCATTTCTACACATGTATGTACCCATAAACTTTCTCTTTTTGTTTATCAGTGTCTCTCTCTTTCCACATACACACATGTACAGTTTTGGGTGGTTTAACATACATATAGGGTTGCTTGTCTGGCTTAGGCGGAACAGCATGTGACTCTTGATCTTGGGATTATGAGTTCGAGCCCCACCTTGGATGCAGAGATTACCAAAAAAGTAAATAAACTTTAAAAAGTACATATAATGGAAGCATACTGTAAATTCTTTGCAATGTTGTCTTTCTCACTCAATATTCTGTTTTTGAGATTTATCCATGATGACATATATTATAGCTATTTGATATTCCCTTCTAAGGATAACTTTATTTTCAGTTACATTTTGCTTTTACTTTTTTTTTGTTATTACAGATAGACCTGCGATGAACATTCTTATGCATGTCACTTCGCATGTATGTATAAGGCATAGGAGTTTCTTTAGGGTAAGTACTTAGAGGTGGAAGTGGTTAAAACTACATGCATATCTTTATCTTTATTAGAGATGACCAGATTTTTTTTTTGAGATGACCAGATTTTTAAGAATTAACATATAATGTTAATTTTAACTTTTTAACATAATATTATTTGCCCCAGATGTACAAGTCTGTGAATCAGGCTTACCCATTTCACAACACTCATCATAGCACATACCCTCCCCAATGTCCATAATCCAGCCATCCTATCCCTACCCCTCCAAGCCCCCAACAACCCTCAAGTTTTTTCATGGGATTAAGAGTCTCTTATGGTTTGTCTTCCTCCTGATCCCATCTTGTTTCATTTTATCCTTCCCTACCCCTCACAGCCCCCCGCCCTGCCTCTCAAATTCCTCATATCAGAGAGATCATATGATAATTGTCTTTCTCTGATTGACTTATTTCGCTCAGCATAATACCTTCTAGTTCCATCCATGTCATTGCAAATGGCAGGATTTTGTTTCTTCTGATGGTTGCATAGCATTCCAGTGTGTGTGTGTGTGTATAATCTACATCTTCCTTATTCATCTGTTGATGGACATCTAGGTTCTATCGATAGTTTAGTTTGGCTATTGTGGACATTGCTGCTATAAATATTCAGGTGCACGTGCCCCTTTGGATCCCTACATTTGTTTCTTTAGGGTAAATAGCAGTGCAATTGCTGGGTCATAGGGTAGCTCTATTTTCAACTTTTTGAGGAACATCCATACTGTGTTCCAGAGTGGGTGGACCAGCTTGCATTCCCACCAACAGGGTTGGAGGGTTCCCCTTTCTCTGCATCCTCACACCACCTGTCATTTCCTGACTTGTTAATTTTAGCCTTTCTGACTGGTATGAGGTGGTATCTCATTGTGGTTTTGATTTGTATTTCCCTGATGCTGAGTGATGTTGATATCGATATTAATGCTTTCATGATATCTTTCATGTGTCTGTTGGCCATCTGGATGTCTTCTTTGCAGAAATGTCTGTTCATGTCCTCTGCCCATTTCTTGATTGGATTCTTTGTTCTTTGGGTATTGAGTCTGATAAGTTCTTTGTAGATTTTGGATACTAGCCCTTTATCTGCTATGTCATTTCAAATGTCTTCTCCCATTCCATCATTTGTCTTTTGGTTTTGTTGAACTGTTTTCTTTTGCTGTACAAAAGCTTTTGATCTTGGTGAAGTCCCAATAGTTCATTTTTGCCCTTGCTTCCCTTGCCTTTGACGATGTTTCTAAGTAGTTGCTGCAGCTGTAGTTAAAGAGGTTGCTGCCTGTGTAGAGATGACCTGATTTTATTCAAAGTATTTGTACTAATTTATATTTCTATCTGTAATGCACTAAAATCCACCCTTCTTCACATCCTTTCTTATACCTGCTGTTGTCTTTTTTTTCATATTGGCTGATCAGATAGGCATAGAATGAAAATTTTTTTATTAGTTTCAGGGGTGGAATTTAGTGATTCATCAGTTGCATAAAACACCCAGTGCTCATTACATCAAGTGCCCTCCTTAGTGCCCATGACCCAATTACCCCATCCCCCCACCCACTTCCCCTCCAGCAACCCTCAGTTTGTTTCCTAGAATTCATCATCCCTTACAGTGTGCCTCCCTCTCAATTTTCAGCTTATTTTTTCTTCCCTTCTCCTATATTCATCTGTTTTGTTTCTTAAATTCCTTGTGGGGAAATAACTGCCTTGGGCTATGGTTCTTAAACTTGATTGCATATTAAAACCACTTGGTGATCACAGCTTTGTAGTAAAGCTTGAAATCAGGTAATGTGATGCCCCCCCCCATTTTATTTTTGTTTTTCAACATTTCCGTAGCGATTCGGGGTCTCTTCTGATTCCATACAAATTTTTGGATTATTTGCTCCAGCTCTTTGAAGAATACCGGTGGAATTTTGATCGGAATGGCATTAAAAGTATAGATTGCTCTAGGCAGTATAGACATTTTAACAATGTTTATTCTTCCGATCCAAGAGCATGGAATGGTCTTCCATCTTTTTTGTCTTCTTCAATTTCTTTCATGAGTGTTCTGTAGTTCCTTGAATACAGATCCTTTACCTCTTTGGTTAGGTTTATTCCCAGGTTCTTGGTGCTATAGTAAATGGGATCGATTCTCTAATTCAGATGTGCATTTTGAAAATATTTTCTCCTAGACTGTGGCTTGTCTTCTCATGCTCTTGACAATGTCTTTTGCAGAGCAGAAGTTTTGAATTTTAATGAATTCCAACTTATCAGTGATTTCTTTTTTTTTTTTTTTAAGATTTTATTTATTTATTTGACAGAGAGAAATCACAAGTAGATGGAGAGGCAGGCAGAGAGAGAGAGAGAGGAAAGCAGGCTCCCTGCTGAGCAGAGAGCCCGATGCGGGACTCGATCCCAGGACCCCGAGATCATGACCCGAGCCAAAGGCAAGGCAGCGGCTTAACCCACTGAGCCACTCAGGCGCCCTTATCAGTGATTTCTTTTATGGATTGTTCTTATCTGGTTGTATCTAAAAAGTTATCGCACACCTAAGGTCACCTAGATTTTCTCCTACATTGCTGTGTAGGAGTTTTATAGTTTTGCATTTTCATTTAGGTCTGTGAACCATTTTGAGTTAGTTTTTGTGAAGTATAAGGTTTGTTTACCCAAATATTTTTCATTTCTGTTGCTTTATCTTTATTCCTGAAGTTTTAAGTTTTCCTCTGGGGTTACTTCTCTTCAATTTAAAGAATTTATTTCTGCATTTCTTTTAGAGCAGGTCTGTATGCTGTCAAATTTCTCTTAGTTTTCTTTAATCTGAGAATGTCTTTGTTTCACCTTCTTTCTAAGGATAGTTTCACTGGATATAGAATTCTTTATTGATGGTTCTTTTCTTTCAACAATTTAAAAGGTTGTTTTACTGTTTTCTAGTCTCTGTGATTTCTGGTGAGAAACCTGTTGTCACTCAAACTGTGTTTCCCCTATATGTAATGTGTTGTTTCAGCTAAAATCTTATGGGTTGTGGGACTGAGTCCCACACTGGGCTCTGTGCTCAGTGGGGAGCCTGCTTGAGATTCTCTCCCTCTGCCCCTTCCCCCACTCATGCCCTTTCTCTTTCTCAAATACATAAATAAATCTTAAAAAATTTTTTTCTGTTTAATTATTATGTATTTTGACTTTTTTTTTTTTCAAGTTTATTCTGTTTGGAGGTTTCTGGGGTTCTTGAATTGGTAAAATTTATGTCATTCTCCCAATTTGGGAAAATTCCAACCATTATTTCTCCATTATTATTTTTTCTTCCTGTGCCAGTCTTTTCTCCTTTTCTTCAGGGATTCTAATTACCTGAATGCCAGGCCTTTTGGTATTGTCCCACATGTCTCTGAGGCTTTGTTAATTTTTTCAATTTTTTTCTTTTTGTTTTTCAGATTGGATACTTTTTAATCCAAAAATCTTCAAATTTCTTATTTTCTCTACATCTTCATTCAGTTATTGAGGCCATCCAGTGATTCTTTTTATTACAAATATTGTATTTCTCTGTTGTAAATTTTCCATTTAGCTTATTTTCTATTGAGAATTTCTGTCTTTCCATTCATTCAAAAGTGTTTGTCTTTACCTTATACAGTATGGTTATAATAGTTTCTTTCTTTCTTTCTTTCTTTTTTTTTTTTAATTAAATCTTCAGCCCATGGTTTCCGAGCAGGAGTCTTTTATTTATTTATTTGATAGACAGAGATCACAAGCAGGCAGAGAGGCAGGCAGAGAGAGAGGAGGAAGCAGGCTCCCCACTGAGCAGAGAGCCCGATGTGGGGCTCGATCCCAGGACCCTGGGACCATGACCTGAGCTGAAAGCAGAGGCTTCAACCCACTGAGCCACCCAGGTGCCCAATAGTTTCTTTTTTAAAGATTTTATTTATTTATTTGACAGAGAGAGATCACAAGTAGGCAGAGAGGCAGGCAGAGAGAGAGAGAGGGGGAAGCAGGCTCCTTGCTGAGCAGAGAGCCTAATGCGGGGCTTGATCCCAGGACCCTGGGATCATGACCTGAGCTGAAAGCGGAGGCTTAACCCACTGAGCCACCCAGGCGCCCCTATAATAGTTCTTTTAAAAAAATGTTTTACAACTATAGATTTTTATTTATTTATTTTTAAAATTAAAATTCAATTATTGACATATAATATATTATTTGTTTCAGGGGTATAGGTCTATGATTCATTAGTCTTATATAGTACTTAGTGTTCATTTCAACATATACCCTCCCCAATGTCCATCACCCAGTTACCACATCCCTTCAACTCCCCCCCCCCCCCAATAACTCTCAGGTTGTTTCCTATGATCAGGAATCTTTTACGGTTTGTCTCCCTCTCCGGTTTCATCTTGTTTCATTTTTTCGTCTCTTCTCCTATGATCTCCTGCCTTGTTTCTTAAATTCCACATTATCAGTGAGATCATATGGTAATTATCTTTCTATGATTGATTTATTTTGCTTAGCATTATGCCTTCTAGTTCCATCACGTCATTGCAAATGACAAGATTTCTTTCTTATAAAATCTCCCAGTTTTATTTCAATGCATATTCTAATATATGAGACTAATGCTTTATTATTAAACATCTATAGTCAAGATCTCTAACAGAGAGTTGTCTAATCATTCAGAAATAGTATATACATCCCACAGGCTTTCTGATATGATCAGAGGGAAAATACTTTTAATTCTTATTTGATAAAATTGCTTATTCAGATCAAATAATATTAATTTAGGCTTTTTATCATTTATTTATTTATTTATTTATTTATTTATTTATGTAATTTCTTTTCAGTGTTCCAGAATTCATTGTTTATGCACCACACCCAGTGCTCCATGCAATACGTGCCCTCCATAATATCCACCACCAGGCTCCCCCAACCTCCCAGCCCTCGCTGCCCCAAAAAACCCTCAGATTGTTTTTTCAGAGTTCACAGTCTATCATGGTTCGTCTTCCCTTTCCCAATTTCCCCCAACTCCCTTCTCCTCTCTATCTCCCCATGTCCTCTGTGTTATTTCTTATGCTCCAAAAATAAGCAAAGCCATATGATAATTCACTCTCTCTGCTTCATTTATTTCACTCAGCATAATCTCTTCCAGTCCCATCCATGTTGATACAAAAGTTGGGTATTCATCCTTTCTGATGGAGGCATAATACTCCATAGTGTATATGGGCCACATCTTCCTTATCCATTCATCCATTGAAGGGTATCTGGGTTCTTTCCACAGTTTGGCCACTGTGGCCATTGCTGCTATGAACAATGGGGTACAGATGGCCCTTCTTTTTACTACATCTGTATCTTTGGGGTAAATACCCAGTAGTGTAATTGAAGGGTCATAGGGAAGCTCTATTTTTAATTTCTTAAAGAATCTCTGCACTGTTCTCCAAAGTGGCTGTGCCAACTTGCATTCCCACTAACAGAGTAAGAAGGTTCCCCTTTCTCCACATTCTCTCCAACACACATTGTTTCCTGTCTTGCTAATTTTGGCTATTCTAACTGGTGTAAGGTGGTATCTCAATGTGGTTTTAATTTGAATCTCCCTAATGGCTAGTGATGATGAACATTTTTTCATGTGTCTGATAGCCATTTGTATGTCTTCATTGGAGAGGTGTCTGTTCATGTCTTCTGCCCATTTTTTGACATGATTATCTGTTTTGTGTGTGTTGACTTTGAGAAGTTCTTTATAGATCCTGGATATCAACCTTTTGTCTGTACTGTCATTTGCAAATATCTTCTTCCATTCCGTGGGTTGCCTCTTTGTTTTGTGGACTGTGCAGAAGCTTTTGATTTTGATGAAGTCCCAAAAGTTTATTTTCGTTTTTGTTTCCTTTGCCTTTGGAGACATATCTTGAAATAAGTTGCTGTGGCCGATGTCAAAGAGCTTACTGCCTATGTTCTTTTCTAGGATTCTGATGGATTCTTGCTTCATGTTGAGGTCTTTTATCCATTTTGAGTTTATCTTTGTGTACGGTGTAAGAGAATGGTCGAGTTTTATTCTTCCACACATAGATGTCCAATTTTCCCAGCACCATTTATTGAAGAGACTGTCTTTTCTCCACTGTATATTTTTTCCTGCTTTGTTGAAGATTATTTGACCATAGAGTTGAGGGTCCATATCTGGGCTCTCTACTCTGTTCCACTGGTCTATGTGTCTGTTTTTATGCCAGTACCATGCTGTCTTGGTGATCACAGCTTTATAGTAAAGCTTGAAATCAGGTCACGTGATGCCTCCAGTTTTGTTTTTCTTTTTCAACATTTCCTTAGCAATTTGGGGTCTCTCCTGATTCCATACAAGTTATAGGATTGTTTGCTCCAGCTCTTTGAAAAATTCTGGTGGAATTTTGATTGGAATGGCATTAAAGGTATAGATTGCTCTAGGCAGTATAGACGTTTTAACAATGTTTATTCTTCCGATCCAAGAGCATGGAATGGTCTTCCACCTCTTTGTGTCTTCTTCAATTTCTTTCATGAGTGTTCTGTAGTTCCTCGAGTACAGATCCTTTACCTCTTTGGTTAGGTTTATTCCCAGGTATTTTATGGTTCTTGGTGCTATAGTAAATGGAATCGATTCTCTAATATCCCTTTCTGTATTTTCATTGTTAGTGTATAAGAAAGCAAGTGATTTCTATACATTGTCTTTGTATCCTGCCACATGACTGAATTGTTGCATGAGTTCTAGTAGTTTGGGGGTGGAGTTTTTTGGGTTTTCCACATAAAGTATCATGTCATCTGCGAAGAGAGAGAGTTTGACTTCTTCATTGCCACTTTGGATACCTTTTATTTCTCTTTGTTGTCTGATTGCTAGGACTTCTAATACTATGTTGAACAAGAATGGTGAGAGTGGGCATCCGTGTCGTGTTCCTGATCTCAACAGGAAGGTTGTGGGCTTTTTCCCATTGAGGATGATATTTGCTGTGTGTCTTTCATAGATAGATTTTATGAAGTTCAGGAATGTTCCCTCTATCCCTATACTTTGAAGCATTATAATTAGGAAAGGATGCTGTATTTTGTCAAATGCGTTTTCTGCATCAATTGAGAGGACCATGTGGTTCTTCTCTCTTCTCTTATTGATTTGTTCTATCACATTGATTGATTTGCAGAGTTGAACCATCCTTGTAGCCCAGGGATGAATCCCACCTAGTCATGGTGGATAATCTTTTTAATATGCTGTTGGATCCTATTTGCTAGGATCTTGTTGAGAATCTTAGCATCCATATTCATCAGGGATATTCATCTGAAATTCTCCTTTTTGGTGGGGTCTTTGCCTGGTTTGGGGATCAGGGTAATGCTGGCTTCATAAAAAGAGTCTGGAAGTTTTCCTTCTGCTTCAATTTTTTGAAACAACTTCAGGAGAACAGGTGTTATTTCTTCTTTGAGAGTTTGGTAGAATTCCCCAGGGAATCCATCAGGTCCTGGGCTGTAGTTTTTTTGGGAGGTTTTTGATCACTGCTTCAATCTCGTTACTAGATATCAGTCTATTCAGGTTGTCAGTTTCTTCCTGTTTCAGTTTTGGAAGTTTATAGTTTTCCAGGAATGCAACCATTTCTTCTAGATTGCTTAGCTTATTGGCACATAACTGTTGATACTAATTTTTTATAATTTATTTTCAGTGTAACAGTATTCATTGTTTTTGCACCACACCCAGTGCTCCATGCAATACATGCCCTCTCCAATACCCACCACCTGGTTCCCCCAACCTCCCACCCCCTGTACCTTCAAAACCCTAGGTTGTTTTTCAGAGTCCATAGTCTCTCATGGTTTACCTCCCCTTCCAATTTCCCTCAACTCCCTTCTCCTCTCCATCTCCCCTTGTCTTCCATGCTATTTATTATGCTCCACAAATAAGTGAAACCATATGATAATTGACTCTCTCTGCTTGTCTTTTTTTTTTTTTTAAAGATTTTATTTATTTATTTGACAGAGAGAGATCACAAACAGGCAGAGAGGCAGGCAGAGAGAGAGGAGGAAGCAGGCTCCCTGCTGAGCAGAGAGCCCGATGCGGGACTCGATCCCAGGACCCTGGGATCATGACCTGAGCCGAAGGCAGTGGCTTAACCCACTGAGCCACCCAGGCACCCCTCTGCTTGTCTTATTTCACTCAGCATAATCTCTTCCAGTCCCATCCATGTTGATAAAAAAGCTGGGTATTCATCCTTTCTGATGGAGACATAATACTCCATACATAGTGTATATGGGCCACATCTTCCTTATCCATTCGTCCATTGAAGGGCATCTTGGTTCTTTCCACAGTTTGGCGACTGTGTTCATTGCTGCTATAAACATTGGGGTACAGATGGCCCTTATTTTCACTACCTCTGTATCCTTTGGGGTAAATACCCAGTAGTTCAATTTCAGGGTCATAGGGAAGCTCTATTTTTAATTTCTTAAGGAATCTCCACACTGTTTTCCAATGTGGCTGCACCAACTTGCATTCCCACCAACAGTGTAAGAGGGTTCCTCTTTCTCCACATCCTCTCCAACACATGTTGTTTCCTGTCTTGCTAATTTTGGCCATGTGTTGGATAATACTTTCTGATGATTGTTTCTATTTCCTTGGTGTAAGTTGTGATCTCTCCTTTTTCATTCATAATTTTATTAATTTGGGCCTTCTCTCTTTTCTTTTGGATTACTTTGGTCAATGGTTTACTGATCTTATTGATTCTTTAAAAAAACCAGCCTCTAGTTTCAGTGATGCTTTCTACTGTTTTCTCTAATTTCTATCTCATTGATCTCTGCTCTAATCTTGATTATTTTCCTTAATGTGTGCGGAGTTGGCTTAACTTATTGTTGACTCTCCAGTTCTTTAAGGTGTAAAGGCAGCTGGTGTATTCTGGATTTTTCAATTTTTTTTGAGGTAGGCTTGGATGGCTATGTATTTCACCCTTAGGACCACCTTTGCTGTATCCCATAGGTTTTGGACCAAAGTGTCTTCATTCTCATTGGTTTCCATGAATTGTTTAAGTTCTTCTTTGATTTCCTGGTTGATCCAAGCATTCTTAATCAAGGTAGTCTTTAGCTTCGGGTGTTTGAGTACCTTCCAAACTGTTCCTTGTGGTTGAGGTCCAGTTTCATAGCATTGTGATCTGAGAATAAGCAAGGAATAATCTCAATATTTTGGTATCGGTTGAGCCCTGATTTGTGACCCAGTATGTGGTCTATTCTGGAGAAGGTTCCATGTGCACTCAAGAAGAATGAGAATTCTGTTGTTTCAGGGTGGAATGTTCTGTATATATCTATGAGGTCCATCTGGTCCAATATATCATTCAATGCTCTTGTTTCTTTATTGATTTTCTGTTTGGATGATCTGTCTATTACTGAGAGAGGTGTGTTAAGATCTCCTACTATTAGTGTATTTATATCAATATGACTCTTTATCTTGATTACAGTTTTCTTATGTATTTGGCTGCTCCCATATTGGGGGCATAAATATTTACAATTGTTAGATCTTCTTGGTGGATAGTCCCTTTAGTAGTGTCCTTCTGTATCTCTGACTACAGTCTTTAGTTTAAAATCTAACTTATCTGATATGAGCATTGCTACTCCAGCCTTCTTTTGAGGCCCATTGGCATTAAAGATGCTTCTCCAACCCTTCTCTTTCAGTCTGGATGTATCCTTAGGTTTGAAATAGGTCTCTTGTAGACAACATATGGATAGGTCCTGTCGTTTTATCCAATCTGGTACCCTGTGTTGTTTTATGGGCGCCTTTAGGCCATTCACATTGAGAATGATTATTGAGAGATATGTTTTTACTGATATCGTGTTGCCTGTGAAGTCTTTGTTTCTATAGATTGTCTCCATATATTTCTGTTCAATGATATTCTTAGGATTTTTCCTCTTTTACAGCACCTCCCCCTTAATATTTCCTGCAGTGTTGGCTTGGTAGTCGCATGCTATTTTAAACCTTGCTGGTCTTGGAAGCTCTTTATCTTTCCATTCATTTTGAATATCAGTCTTGCTGGATAAAGTATTCTTGTCTGCATGTTCTTCTCATTTAGTGCCCTGAATACGTCTTTCCAGCCCTTTCTGGCTTTCCAGGTTTCTGTGGACAGGTCTGACGTTAATCTGATGTGCTTTCCTCTGTATGTATGTAAGGGATTTCTTTGTCCTAGCTGCTTTCAAGAACTCCTGTCTACAATTATGATTCATCATTCTCACTATCAGGTGTCTTGAGGTCTTTCTAGATTCTATGATCTTGGGGGGAGACCTTTCTGCCTCTAGGACATGAATGCTGGTTCCATTCATGAGATTGGGAAAATTTGCATGGAGAATTTGTTCAACTATATCTTCTAGTCTTCTTTCTTTCTCCTCTCCCTCAGGGATTCCAATAATTCTGATGTTGGAATGTTTCATGGCATCATTTATTTCCCTAATTCTGTTCTCGTGGCTTCTAAGCTGTTTGTTCCAGGTTTCTTCCTGATCCTTTTTCTCTATCTGTTTGTCCTCCAGATCACTAATTCTATCTTCTGCCTCAGCTACTCTAGCTTTTAGAGAATTTAGATTAGATTTGAACTCATTGAGAGCATTGTGAACATCATCCCTGGTAGCTTTCACTTTTGCCCTAATCAATTCCATTTTGTCATCCATGGCTTTCTCCAACCTAGCTATTGCCTGGATAGTTATTAGCTTGAATTCCCTTTCCAACATACTGTCTATGTCCATATCCAATAGCTCTGATGCAGAAGGCCCAGTCTCTGAATTTTTCTTCTGTTGGGCATTCCTCCTCCTAGTCATTTTGGTGAGAGATGGCTGAGCAGATGTGTAGCTGAATGTATCAACCATGGTGCAGGCAAGGTGCACCCTGGAATTCTTCTGAGCAATCAAGAGTCCCCACCCAAAAGAAAGAAAAAGGAAAAATAAAAGAGAGAGAGAGAGGAAAAAAAAAGGTAAAATAAAAGAGAAGGCCCAGCTGAAATGGGCTCCAAGGTAAGATTTATGAAGTATACAAACAGAAACAGACAAACAAAAAGACCGACAAAAGTAGATGACAAGAGAAAAAAATATATATATATAAGAATAAACAAACAAAAAAGAACCTCATCACAAAGAACCCCAAGTATAAGATTTATATACTACCAGGACAAAAACAAATACACAGAACCACTGACAGAAGAAAAAGATTGGAGAGTGGTTATAAATTCCCAGTGTGGGTGAGGAAGGTTATTTTTGTTTTTCCTGGATGTATCTTGATATCTTTGTTAAAGGACTCAACTTTCCTAAGATAAAGGGGGATCAAAAACTGGTTTATTACCCATAGGGATAGCATTAATTGGGGAAAGGGGATTATCTTGAAACTTATCTCTATATGAATATTAAGAAATAATAATAAAATAAAAAAATTAAAAAATAGAAAAGCAAAAGAAAAACAAAGGTATATATATCAAAAAGTTCAGGTTAAAAGGTTATTATGGAATTTGATGTACCAGACATCTCATTGTGATGGTAAATAGGTTAAAAATTTATACATATAAAAAAATAATAAGAACCAGGATAGTGGGAATGAATTAAAAGTGAAAGTTGCATCTATGAAGTAGTGGTGGTTTTCCTCTTGTCTTTTTTTTTTTTTTTTTTTTTTTGGTTGGCTTTTTGGGTGAGGGGCCTGCCATGTGGGTTTTCAGGCAATGATGTTCCTAGAGTTAAGTCCTCCTGCCCCCATCAAGGGGGTGGGCTCTGAGGAAACCGGTTTTTCAGGCTTTTGTTCTCTGGAGGTTTTTTGTTTGTTTGTTCCTTTGTTTTCTCTCCCCTTGGTGACTTTTGATGGTTTTTGGAGGTTTAGAGGAAAGCAAATTATAACCAGACCTCCCTCTCAGAGAGAAGCCTCAGTCTGTTCCCCTCTGGTTGCTCCAGAGCCCATAAATTCCCCCTCTGCTGCTGGCAGAGGACATTCCTAGTCGTGGTCTCTGGGATCACAGGAACTCCCACTTGTACCCAAAACCACAAGAAATACTAGCCTTGGCTGTCTGGGCAGGTCCAGACCACCAGAGAGGTCCCAAGCAGCGATAGCGCACTGAGATTTTCATGCTGGCCAGGGCTGGAAGTGCTCAGACTCTCCAGTCTGAGAGAGCACAGACTGGTGCCTGCACATGTTCCTCTTTCAGGGGAGGGTGTGGGGCACGATTTAGACTCTGGTCACGCAGCGCACGCGTGGACAGTGCAAAAGGCTGTGGTTCTGCTGGCTGGCAAGCCTCCAGCGGCCTCACCCTCATGGGTGCAGCCACCCAGAAGCTCTCAGGGACCAAGACCTGGCTCAGCGCCAATGGTGGTTGTCCTGGCTCGGTGGACTTAAGCCCTGTCCCTAACTGCCCGGTTCCCACAATTTCCCCCTGATCGTTTGCTCTTTTTGAGTGCTTTCAACCAGACTCCATGTTAATGCTGGTCCCCAATCACAGGGCACTCTCGTATTGGGGTATTACTTTCCAATGGGTGGCTTCTGATGGCTCCCTCCCCCTTTTGTTTATCTTCTGATATCAGTCCAATGTTCCCTCTCCACTTTACCTGCCCACTGGCATCTTTTGCCCCCGTAGAGATCCAGAAATGTATAATTCTAATTTCAGGCTGATTTCATGGGTGATCAGAGTTCTTTGGTAGGTAATCAGCTCACTTTAGGGGACAGGTTGAAACAGTGCCTCCTCCTACTTCTCTGCCATCTTGTCTCTCCCATAGATGTCTTTCTATTTATGTAGTTGTTTTTTATTTGTCTTGAGTTTTTATCAATCAGTGGAAGAGATAGGTTTCATTGGGTTTACTTTATCTTCTTTAAAACCAGAAGACTTGGGAATTTTTCTTTGAATTTTCATGAATATTAATAGATGCAGGAATCTTGAAGCACAGCTGAGTCTTTGCAGAATGCCTAGTGATCCTTCTGGAACACTAGAGGATGGGAGACTTATGAAGTGCTGCTATGAGACCATCTTCTACTCACCTTATCTCCCTTGGGAGGCTGTCATGAAACAGTTTTTCATTGCTTACTGGAGTCTGATGAGATATGGGCTTTGCTGTTCTGCATCTCCTCAGAATAGAGCTGCAGAATGTAGAATCACTTAGCTGCAGTCAAGAATTAGCCCCTCAGCAATGGGATATCTCACAACTTACCTTGCAGTCATCTGGTTCTTTTTATTTTGATGTCATCTTTTGGTGTGTGGGACAAGTACCACAGGGAGCTGGCACTTATGCCAACACTTCTTTTTGCTCTTTATGTAAGTAATTATCTGAATCTAAAAGTGGCTCATTGTATCTTTATTGACTAAAGTTGTCAGGCCTTGATCTTTGCTTTGTCTTGTCTTGTTTGTGCTTGACATCAGTTGTTATTACAAATGGCATCAGATGCTTACTAAAACCCATAATTGAAGATTAAAAAATATTTTATTTATTTATTTGACACACAGAGAGAAATAGCAAGGGAGAAAGCACAAGCAGGGGTAGTGGCAGGCAGAAGGAAATGGAGAAGAAGCCTCTCCACTGAGCTAGGAGTCCAACCAATCCCAGGATCCAGGGATCATGACCTGAGCTGAATCAACTGAGCTTAACTAACTGAGCTACCCAGGTGCCCCAAGTTGGACAATTTTTTAAAAAACATTTTTTTTTATTGTGGGAAAATACATATAAAACAAAACTGATCATTTTAACCATTTTTAGTGTGCAATTCAGTGACATTTATTATGCTTTAAATGTTAGGCTGTTATTACCACTATCCATTTCAAGAACTTTTTCAACATCCAACACAGAAAATCTGTACCTATTAAGCAATAACTCCATTCTACTCTCCTTTCATCCTTTGGTAATCTCTACTCAACTTTCATCTCTGAATTTACCTCTTTTAGATGCCTCAATATAAGTGGAATCATACAATATTTGTACATATATATGGCTTATTTTGGTTAGTATAATGCTTTCAAGGTTCACTTTCTTTGAACTTTTAATTTTGACAGAATTTTGGGGTGCCTGGGTGGCTCAGTCTATTAAGTGTCTGCTTTTGGCTCAGGTCATGATCCCAGGGTCCTGGGATTGAGCCCCACATCAGACTCCTTACTCAATATTAGGGACCTGCCTCTCCCTCTCCCTCTGCCCACTGCTACCCCTGCTTGCGCCTCTCTCTCTCTGTCAAATAAATAAATAAATAAAATCTTTAAAAAATAATTTTGACATAATTTTAAACTTAAAAAAGTTGCAAGAATACTAGTCCTTTATCTGATATGTCGTTTGCAAATATCTTCTCCCATTCTGTCAGTTGTCTTTTGATTTTGTTAACTGTTTCCTTTGCTGTGCAAAAGCTTTTGATCTTGATGAAATCCCAGTAGTTCATTTTTTCCCTTGCTTCCCTTGCCTTTTGCGTTGTTCCTAGGAAGATGTTGCTGCGGCAGAGGTCGAAGAGGTTGCTGCCCGTGTTCTCCTCAAGGATTTTGATGGATTCCTTTCGTACATTGAGGTCCTTCATCCATTTTGAGTCTATTTTTGTGTGTGGTGTAAGGAAATGGTCCAATTTCATTTTTCTGCATGTGGCTGTCCAATTTTCCCAGCACCATTTATTTTAAAAAAAAAAAAAAAAAAAAAAAAAAGTTGCAAGAATAGTACAAATAATTCTCACACACCCTTTACCCAAATCTTCCAAATATAACATTTTATCACACTGGCTTTTAATTTTCTCACATTCTCTTTCCTCTCTCTCCATATATATGTATATGAGTGTGTATATACACACACACACAAACACACAAATGATTTTTTTTCTGGCCCATTTGAGAATTAATTGTAGGTATGATACCTCTTTACCCCTAAATACTTCAGTGTGATTTTCTTTTTTTTCTTTTAGAGAGGGAGAAGTGGGGGACGTGCAGAGGGAGAGAAAGAATCTTAAGCAGGCTCCATGCCCAGTGTGGAGCCTGACATGGGGTTTGATCTCACAACCCTGAGATCATGACCTGAGCTGAAATCAAGAGCTGGATGCTTACCCAACTGAGCCACCCAGCTCCCCCTATGGTGTAATTTTCTAAAAGTAAGGACATTATTTTTACAAAACTACCACAAATCAGGGATTAACATTGATGTAATACTACTAATACTACTAATTTATAATTAAATTATAATTTAATTTATAAATATTAAAGTAGTAATACTACTAATTTACAGACATTACTCATATTTTGGCAAGCATCCCAAGTGAAAAGAAAAACCCAGATCATGTGTTGCATTCAGTTGTCACATCTCTTTTTCTTTTCATCTTGAGTAGTTGCTTAGTCTTTGTATTGCATGATATTGCTATTTCTGAAGAGTAAAGACCAATTTTGTTGACCTGAGAGAGTTTTAAAAACTACTCCTGGCCTTCCCTTTACAATTTTCTACTAAATTGGGTAGGGGTGAGACTTGCACACTGGTATGTTAAAACTACAACAGATACAACTGAAATTTCCAGTTGGTTATAATATGGAGTCAGGCTGAGAAAGCCTGGGCTTTGGGACTTTAGAATAAGGGCAGAATCCTGCAGGGTGGGGTCGATTAGGTAAGGTAGGACTTTGACTGGGCCTTGAATGGTGGTTAGTTGGGCCAAAGGCACAGACTAAGATATAAATTCAGATGACAGCTATGCCTCTTACTACCTGTGATTTGGGGGCAATTTACTTCACATTTCTTCATCTGTGAAACCTGGTAATAAAGCTTACCTTATAGGATTATTGCAAAAACTAAACTAACCAATATATTGAAAAATGAGGTTGGGGGAAGATGAACCATAAGAGATTGGACTCTGAGAAACAAACTGAGGGTTTTGGAGTGGAGACGAGGGGAGATGGGTGAGCCTGATGGTGGGTATTAAGGAGGGCACATATTGCATGAAGCACTGGGTGTGGTGCAGAAACAATGAATCTTGGAATACTGAAAAAACAAAATAAAATGAAAAAAAATTAAGAGTGATAAAAAAGTGAAAAAAAAAAAAAAAGACTAGCCTAGTGCCTAACACACAATTAGTAGCTGCCATAATATTAGCATGGTAGGGTTAGTATTTTCTTTCATTATTGGATGGAAGAGCATCTGAGGAGGAGTAAAGCTGTTGAGGAAGGAACAGTGAGTTATATAAGGAACATTTCTCCAGTAAGATGAGGGCTGTATATAGTTGACTCATCCTTGGTTTCCCCCAGCTGAACGATATGCAAAGTGTGTTCAGGACAGGCTGGTGAGAATCAACAATGGGGTAGTTAAGGGAAGAGTGCTCTACCAGAGGAGTAGTGTCTAAAATTATTGGAAATGGGCTTCATGAGTAGTAATCAGCTGGTGTTGTGAGAAGTTGTAGGAGGAGCATGGGGACCCTTTTTTAGGAGTGAGGGCACAGCAAAATGTACCAGACTCTGAGAATTCTTTTGATGTGTTTCTCTTTTAAATACATACTGGGAGACTATGAGAAAGTTTATTTAAATACAAACCCACAAGATTATATGGTGGCCAAGAGTTTCTTTTTCAATTCATGACTTTTCACAAGACTATGGGACGTGACTCTTCAGCATCTGGCTTGGCTGCCTCCTCCTGACTGGATATGGTTTAAGACAGGTCTGTTAGCTGCTCATGGCTTCCCTGCCCCAGGAGGGTGAATAGTGGGTCCCAAGGATATTCACATTTGAATCCCCAGAACCTGTAAATGTTACTTTATATGTGATTTTGCAGATGTAATTAAGGATTGAGTTGGGGAGATTGTCCTGGGTTATCCCAATGAGCCCAGTGTCATCACAGGTCTTCTCATAAGAGAGAGACAGAGGGAGACTTGACACAGAAGACAGCAATGTGGTCACTGCAGCAAGATGGTCAAAGCTTTTGGCTTTGAAGACGGGAAAAGGCACAATGAACTGCAAGTAGTGAAGTTCTAGAAGCCAGAAAAGGCAAACAAATTCCTCTGGAGAAATTGAAGTCCTGCTGATAGCTCGATTTCATCCCAGTGAAACTGATTTTAGACTTCTGACCTTAGGGTCAAAATTGTAAGAGAATAGATGTGTATGTTTTCATTTTCAAATACAACTAATAAAAGAAAAATTTTTATTAAAAAGTGCTGAGTAACAAAATCAGGGTACAAAATTAAATGTACATAATTTGCTCCCCAAATTATAATTATATATGCCTCTGTGTGTGTGTGTGTGTGTGTGTGTATGCATACAAGTTGGGGGGAAGTTATATGTGCATACAATAACATAAATAAAACCTGTAAGGAAAATAGTAGAGTTTAACTTTGGATGTCAGATGATTTAAAAATACTTTTCAATAATCATATTCCATACCCTATGGAAATACTCAGCCACAGTTTGACAGTTGACATAGACTAAGCAGAGATGAGATCCACAGAATGAGGGATTTTTTTTTTTTTAAAGAACAAGGGCGTCTTGATATCATTTGGCTTTCTGGATCCAGTCATGCATAAATCTAGCTCCCTTATTGCTCCTCCCATGATTTTGTTCAATATACAAATATGTTGTTTACACTTTGTTTTTTGCCTGTTTTGTTTTGCTTATATAGATTTAAACTGGGTTTTATCTCTTGAATCTAATCTCTGTGTTGTTTTAGATTACCAGGTTTGTGGTAATTTGTTATAGCAGTTATAGGAAACTAATACATGTGCCCACTGCCATCTTCATGCTTCTTCCTTCTTGGAGCAGCTGATAGTCAAGATGCCACTTTTGCATTTGTCAATCATAACATTGACTGTGGTTGAGATCTGGCCTATTACTTCTTCTCTAGGGCCACGTGCAATACTGAACCGGTTAATAAATGGAAAAGAATGAACCAGATATTTTGGGTTATATGATGCAAATAATTCAGATGGATTCAATGACTTTTTTTTCCCTAAGTAGCTAATTTAATGGGTTAAACTATAGTTAAGAATACTCTATTATAACTTGAGAGTTGCTTAGAAAATAGATCTTAAATCTACTTTTGTTCTCAGCATGGTACAAAATGGTAATTATGTGAGGTGATGGAGGTGTTAACTAACTTTATTATGTATGCCTCTGTGTGTGTGTGTGTGTGTGTATGCATACAAGTTGGGGGGAAGTTATACGTACATACAATAACATAAATAAAAACATATTTATTATGGTTATCATTTTGCAATATATACATGTATCAAATCACCACATTGTACACCTTAAACTTATACAATGTTATATGTCAGTCATATCTCAATAAAACTGGAAAAATACTGAATCAACAAACTTGACTAGTATTATATTAATCAGGACTTTCCCCTTCAAAATGATTGTTTTAAAATGTAATTTATTTGTTTCTCATCAGATTAATCAAATTTATACTCACTGATGTTGCTTATTTTTTTTTTTTAAGATTTTATTCATTTATTTGACTCAGAGAGAGAGATTACAAGTAGGCGGATAGGCAGGCAGAGAGAGAGAGAGAGAGAGAGAGAGAGGAGGAAGCAGGCCCCCCGCTGAGCAGAGAGCCCGATGTGTGGCTTGATACCAGGACCCTGGGATCAGGACCTGAGCCGAAGGCAGAGGCTTTAACTCACTAAGCCACCCAGGTGCCCCTGATGTTGCTTATTTTTACCTTGAATTCAATGATTGCTCCTGTTCCGCTCCAGTGCTCTGTGAATAGACTCTGAGACCATGTAGCTCCCTGAAATATCTGGGCTCCTCACCTTAGCTGTGAAAAGGAAAATTTCCTTTTCAAAAGGTGTGACAGTGCTCATAAGGTGATCAGTGTTTTTTCTTCAGAGACAGGTTTGACCTGTAGAGGGTGGTGCCAGCCTCTTAGGCCAAATTCTTCCTGAATCGAGCAGGTGAAAACATGCTCCTGCCTGACTCAGCTGGAGGAACGGAGGAGTGCTATCCCAAAGCCTGATGTTCCTTTCCAAATAAAGCATCATGGAACTGGGGGTACCCTCATGAATCATCTGAGCACAATGAGCTCAGGGCAGAAGTGAGACTTTCCAAGTTTATATGCCATGATTAAGAGAGAATCCCAGCTCTGCTCTTGACCCAGGCTGTCTCTTATATGGTAAATACTTATTGAGCACCAGTTGTGTGCTCCAACTTGTCTCTATGCTCCTAGTCACAGCTGTACCTTCTTTCCCTCTAGCCCAGTTAGCTCCCGTCCCCTGGGTCATTATCACTGATCTTTTGTGACACTGCTTATATCACTCTTCTGGGGAGATTTTTCTAACTCCCTGGCTTCCAGGACACAGCCTTCATTCAGTGCCCTATCAGAAAGCTCTAGAGCACTGTGTGGGTGTCTTTTTCATAGCTCTGACTTATCAAACCTGCTGAAGGGTGAAATGGGGGCCAATATCAAGGTGATGGCATGGGAGCGGAAGCCTTGAGTTCTGGTTCCAGGTAAACCAGGAGACCTCATTGGGCCTCAGTGTCCCAGTGGAGATAGTTATGTCCTCTCTAGTGAACTTTCCAGGGATCACATTCAAGCTATGTAATTTCCATGTCTTCAAGGAGCTTAGCGAGTTGTAACCAAGGAAAGCAGATTTATAAATGTAGACCAGTTGGCTTTCTGGGTGCAGTGAGCTGGTTTTCCCAAGACTTTAACTCTGGGCTCCTCAGTGAGGTAACTGAAGATCCATGATGGCTTTGTTACACATGTATAATCAGGGAGCTGTGATAATGGGTATTCAATACTCTGCTCCAATTACACATTTTTGCAGTGGGGTATGTTGGCATGACTTAGATTATCACATAAATTGTGTACCCTCTGAGAGGGGAGTGTGTGGTAAAAGAACCAGACTCATTATGTGATAAGGCTTAAGTTATGAGCCTTGCTAAAGGTCACAGGGAAGGAGCCAAGTGTTCTGAGCTGAGCAGAGCTCCCTGGAATCTCCTCTCCAACCCTCCACCCACAGGCCACCAAGACTTTGGACCCACATCAGAATCTGAGTCTGGTGCAGCTGGAAATGTGGGAAAAGGTGTGGTAGCAAGATGTTGGGATCTCTGAGAGGATGAAGGAGGCCAGTGAATCAAGGAGGTAGGGAGATGCTGGTGGAGCTGTGTTGCTGAGAATTTGATGGTTTCACAGAGGACCAGTAGGTCAGAGAGGGGAAGAGATTTGTTGGAGTGACATGGTGAGTGAGGAGTGGAGCAGGCACTGGAAGCCAACATTCTGAGTTCTTGCCCAGGGCTATTTTTTTCCCCCTTCCCCTGGATACCTTCTCTGGGCACATTTTTAATTTCCTACTCCCTACCCCCTTTAATTAGATATAGTTGACAAAAACATTTGTATATATTTAAAGTGTGCATTGCAATGATTTGATATTATGGGCACATATTTTTAATGTGTGTTTAAGAGAAATGGGTTCAAATTCTAGTTCTGTCTTTTATGAGTTTCTTAATCTTTCCAAATCTCAGTGTTCTTATCTACATATTGGGGATAATATTGTCTATCACATGGGGTGTTGTAAGAATTAAAGGGGGGTAATGTTTATAAAGCACTTGTTACAGTGGTCAATAAACGATAGCAAGCCATTGCTTAATGATAATTCTTTTGTTGTTATTCTAACAATGGTCTCCAGAGAATCATCCCCTGGACCTAAAGGAGTGAAGGTTTGATTCAAGGCCTTGAACTTCATCCTCTCTCTGGCTCTGCTCTCCTGCCCTGTATACTTTATCTCCTTTCTCTTACAGATTAGGACTTGTCCTGGTTGTGGCCATCCCCTAACACACACACACAAATGATGCCAGAAATCTGGAGGGCTCCAGGCCTTCTCAGGTCATATAAACATTTTTGAGGTGGTTTCCATAGATGGTTTCTTGTACTTTCTGAGTCCTGCACTCTGGCCTTGAGTGGGGGCTGCAAAGTGATTTTGGTGATATTCGTGCTACCTCTTCCTTCCAACTTTTAGGGCAATTGACTTCCTCATTTACCACCCCTTTTAAAAGAGAGATTTCTTCCAAATGTTGAGGATCCCTTGTTCTCCCAGCCCTTCTATGGGTGTCACAGTCATATCCTTTCCCTTTTTTTTAAAATTAATTTTTTATTTTTTATAAACATATATTTTTATCCCCAGGGGTACAGGTCTGTGAATCACCAGGTTTACACACTTCACAGCACTCACCAAAGCACATACCCTCCCCAATGTCCATAACCCCACCCCCCTTCTCCCAAACCCCCTCCCCCCAGCAACCCTCAGTTTGTTTTGTGAGATTAAGAGTCACTTATGGTTTGTCTCCCTCCCAATCCCATCTTGTTTCATTGATTCTTCTCCTACCCACTTAAGCCCCCATGTTGCATCACCACTTCTTCATATCAGGGAGATCATATGATAGTTGTCTTTCCCTTTTTGAAGAGAACTGTGCCTGTTCTTAACGGTTCCACACACTCCACCTTCCTTTGAGACTCCCCTGAAGATGGAGAGTTGCTTGCATTTGACTCACGTGGAAACTGAATCTCAGAGAGTTGAAACACTAGCCCAAGGTTAAAAAGCAAGTTAGAAGCAGACTCAGGACTTGAATTCAGGAATCTTCATTCTTATTCCAAAGTTCTTGCCTTGTGTTAAAGTCCTGGAAGAATTCCTGCTACTGGATTAAGGGGCATCCAAGGCCTTTAATAACATAGTCTGGAGTCTGTCTCTCAAATCTTTATTCTCGTTCTCTTCCTGTTCACCTCTCAGGGGGCTTGCATTTGCACTCTTTTTTTAAATTAACATATAATACATTATTTGTTTCAGGGGTACAGGTCTGTGATTCATCAGTCTTGCACAATTCACAGCACTCACCATAGCATGCACTCTCCCCAATCTCCATCACCCAGCCAACTCATCCCTCTGACCCTCTTGCCCTCCAGCAACCCTCAGTTTGCTTCCTGAGATTAAGAGTCTCTTATGGTTTGTCTCCCTCTCTGGTTTAATCTTATTTCATTTCCCCCTCTCTTCCCTATGGTCGGTCCTCTGTCTTGTTTCTCAAATTCCTAATATCAGTGAGATTATATGATATTTGTCTTTCTCTGATTGACTTATTTTGCTAAGCATAATACCCTCTAGTTCCATCTGCATTGTTGTAAATGGCAAGATTTCATTTTTTAAAAAAATTTTATTTCTTTTTAGCGTAACAGTATTCATTGTTTTTGCACCACACCCTGCTCCATGCAATCCATGCCCTCTCTAATACCCACCACCTGGTTCCCCCAACCTCCCACCCCCTGTCCCTTCAAAATCCTCAGATTGTTTTTCAGAGTCCATAGTCTCTCATGGTTCACCTCCCCTTACAATTTCCCTCAACTCCCTCTCCTCTCCATCTCCCCTTGTTCTCCATGCTATTTGTTGTGCTCCACAAATAAGTGAAACCATATGATAATTGACTCTCTCTGCTTGACTTATTTCACTCAGCATAATCTCTTCCATTCCCGTCCATGTTGCTACAAAAGTTGGGTGTTCATCCTTTCTGATGGAGATATAATACTCCATAGTGTATATGGACCACATCTTCCTTATCCATTCGTCCATTGAAGGGCATCTTGGTTCTTTCCACAGTTTGGCGACCATGGCCATTTCTGCTATAAACATTGGGGTACAGATGGCCCTTCTTTTCACTACAAGATTCCATTTTTGATGGCTGCATAGTATTCCTGTGTGTGTGTGTGTGTGTGTGTGTGTGTGTATGTATTACATTCATCTGTTGATGAAATCTAGGCTCTTTCCCTAGTTTGGCTATTGTGGACATTGTGGCTATGAACATTTGGGTGCACGTGACCCTTTGGAACACTACATTTGTATCTTTAGGGTAAATACCCAGTAGTGCAATTGCTGGTCATAGGGTAGCTCTATTTTTAACTTTTTGAGGATCCTCCATACTATTTTCTAGAATGGTTGCACCAGCTTGCGTTCTCACCAAAAATGTAGGAGGGTTCCCCTTTCTCTGCATCCTCGCCAACACCTATCATTTCCTGACTGGTTAATTTTAGCCATTCTGACTAGTGTGAGGTGGTATCTCACTGTGGTTTTGATTTGTATTTCTCTGATTGCATTTGCTCTCTTACCTGGAAGGGCCTTCCCCCAGACATCACATGGCTCAATCCCTCATTCCTTCCATACCATTCATAAGGGGTCCCGCTTGATCACCACCCCGTTTTCTGACCATCTTTATCTCTGTATTCTGCTTTATTTTCCTTTCTAGGACCTATCATTGCCTAATATATTATATGCACTATTTGCTTATTTTTTTCAAAATTTATCTTCTACAACTAGAACATGATATGAATAAAGACCATATCTTCTTCACTGTGGTTCCTCTAATGCCTAGAGCAGTGTGTGTGGCACAGAGAAATTATCCAATAGCAGTTTATTCAATTATATAAACAGATACAGTAAGTTTCCATCCAAACTGGACTATTCATGTTTCCTGGCTTTTGTCCATGCAGTGCCTTACCTGTCATACATGATGAGCTTTATACATAAATTAGCTATTTTTAATTAGATAGATTTCTTTCTTTCTTTCTTTTTTAAAAATTGAGGTATAATTGGTATACAACATAATGTTAGTTTCAGGTGTACAATGTTCATGATTTTACATATATGTATATTGCAAAATGATCATCACAATAAGTCTAGTTAACATGTATGACCACATATAGTTACAGCTTTTTTCCCTTGTGATGAGAACTTTAAAAAAATACTCTCATACTCTCTTAGCAACTTTCAAATATGTAATACAGCATTATTAACTATAGTCCCAATAATGTTTATTATATCCCCAGGACTTATGTATTTTAAAACCGAATTTTGTACCTTTTGACAACCTTTACCCATTTTGTCCACCCCCAAAGCTCCTGCCTTTGGCAACCACCAGTCTGTTCTCTGTGTCTATAAATTTTTCTTTTTGGATTTCATGTACAAGTGAGATCATATGGTATTTTTCTTTCTCTGTCTGACTTCTAAATGGGTATTTTTATGTTGCCTTCTCTGTAAAGCCTTTCTTGGTTCTCCCAAAATACTAATAAATCTGTGTTAAACTCAGAATAAAAAATCAGTCCCTGGGATTATCTTCTGCCTACACCTGTGTTTATATAGGTGTACACTTAGGTACACCTTCCTCTATATAAGGCGTTATAAAAATCACAGCCTTGGTCTCATGAGCCCAAATGTCAGGTTACTTTTTTTATTGATTGCATCAGAACAAATCTTGTGAACAGAATCACTTCTTGTCTTACAGATAGCCCGTTTGACATCCAGCAGTATAAGGACAGATTAGATGCAAGTCTTGTCTATATTCATTTGTTTTTTTTTCTAATTATGCCTGTAATACATAATTTTATTAGGAAAAAAAAAGGCCATATAGACAAGCCAAAAGAAAAATAAAAGTTATTCTTAAGCCCATATCCTATAAGTTGTCACTGTTAACATTTGGTCCTTTCAGACTTTAAAATATGTATTAAATGCAATACACCTACATGTTAAACATATTCATATTTATATTATCTACTTATAAATAAGCATCGCATGTGGACAAAATGAGATTGCACTATGAATAACATTTTGTAGATCTAAACATCCCTTTTATGACCACAAATTATTTTAGCATATTGATATATTTATATTTATTTAATAAACACCTTGGTTTTGGATGTTTAGGCCATTTTAAGTTATCATTGTAGATAATACTGAGATGAATGTCTTTCACACTTGTCTGATAACTTTTTTAAGGATGAATTCCTAAGACAGGATCTGTTAGTCAAAGGGCTTGATTATTTTTAAGATTTTTTAAAAAAGATTTTATTTATTTATTTGACAGAGAGAAATCACAAGTAGATGGAGAGGTAGGCAGAGAGAGAGAGAGAGGGAAGCAGGCTCTCCGCTGAGCAGAGAGCCCGATGCGAGACTCGATCCCAGGACTCTGAGATCATGACCTGAGCCGAAGGCAGCGGCTTAACCCACTGAGCCACCCAGGCGCCCCTATTTTTAAGATTTTTAAGAGATTTTATTTATTTATTACAGAGAGAGCACAAGCAAAAGCAGGGGAGGCAGAGGGGCAGAGGCAGAGGGAGAAGCAGGCTCTCCACTGAGCAGGGAGCCCCAACATGGGGATTGATCCCAGAACCCTGGGGTCATGATCTGAGGGAATGCAGACACTTAACCAACTGGGCCACCCAGGTGCCCCTATTTTTAAGATTTTTATATGTGAACCTAAGCTGTTCTGTGGATGACACTTCCCACCACAGAGTGTGAAATTGTGGGTTCTTGCATATTCTTACCCATAGTGGGATTTAGAATTTTCTTTTTGCAGGAATTTTTCTTTTTTTATTGTGGTAGAGTATACATGATGTAAAATTTACCATTTTAACCATTTTAAGTTCAGTGGCATTAAGTACGTTCACACTGTTGAGCAACCATGACTACAAACCATCTTCAGAACTTTTCCATCATCCCAAACTGAAATTTTGTATCCTTGAACCTAGCTCTCTATTTCCCCTCCTCCTAGCTCCTGGAAACCTCAATTCTACTTTCAATTTCTATGAATTTGCCTATTCTAGGTACCCCATTTAAGTGGAATAATACAATGTTTTTACTTGGTAGTTTTCCAGACCAGCAAGGAAGGCCCATGTTCCTCTCCCTCCCACTTTTATTGTGGCAAAATAGACATAACTCAAAATTTACAATCGTAACAATTTTAAAGTGCAAAATTCAATGGTTTTAACTACATTCATACTTTCTGCAACCATCACCACTCATCAACATAGGAATTTTGGGGAGACACATTCAGATCATGGCATATGCTTCGATTTCTCTTGAACAAATATTTAAAAGTGTAATTATATTTGCTTTTGTTTCCTTTGCCTTTGGAGACATATCTTGAAAGAAGTTGCTGTGGCCGATGTCAAAGATGTTACTGCCTATCTTCTCCTCTAGGATTCTGATGGATTCCTGCCTCACATTGAGGTCTTTTGTCCATTTCAAGTTTATCTTTGTGTACAGTGTAAGTGAAGGTCGAGTTTTATTCTTCCACACATAGCTGTCCAATTTTCCCAGCACCATTTATTGAAGAGACTGTCTTTTTTCCACTGTGTATTTTTTCCTGCGTTGAAGATTATTTGACCATAGAGTTGAGTGTCCATATCTGGGCTCTCTACTCTGTTCCACTGGTCTATGTGTCTGTTTTTATGCCAGTACCATGCTGTCTTGGTGATCACAGCTTTATAGTAAAGCTTGAAATCAGGCAACGTGATGCCCCCAGTTTTGTGTTTCTTTTTCAACATATCCTTAGCAATTCAGGGTCTCTTTTGATTCCATACAAATTTTAGGATTGTTTGCTCCAGCTCATTGAAAAAAAACTGGAATTTTGATTGGAATGGCATTGAAAACATAGATTGCTCTAGGCAGTATAGATATTTTAACAATATTTATTCTTCCTATCCATGAGCATGGAATGATCTTCCATCTTTTTGTGGCTTCTTCAATTTCTTTCACGAGTGTTCCTCAAGTACAGATCCTTTCCCTCTTTGGTTAGGTTGATTCCCAGGTATCTTATGGTTCTTGGTGCTATAGTAAATGGAATCGATTCTCTAATTTCCCTTTCTGTATTTTCATTGTTAGCGTATAAGAAAGAAACTGATTTCTGTACATTGATTTTGTTTCCTATCACATTACTGAATTTCTATATGAGTTCTAGTAGTTTTGGGGTGGGTCTTTTGGGTTTTCCTTATAAAGTGGATAAAGAAGATGTGGTGCATATATACTATGGAGTATTATGCCTCCACCATAAAGGATGAATATCCAACTTTTGTATCAACATGGACGGGACTGGAAGAGATTATGCTGAGTGAAATAAGTTACACAGAAAAACTCAATTATCATATGGCTTCACTTATTTGTGGAGCATAAGGAATAACATGGAGGGTATAAGGCGATGGAGAGGAGAAGGGAGTTGGGGGGAATTGGTGAGGTAGACAAATCATGAGACTGTTGACTCTGAGGAACTAACTGAGGGTTTTGGAGGGGAGAGTGTGGGAGGTTGGGTGAGCCTAATGGTGGGTATTGTGGAGGGCACATATTGCATAGAACACTGGGTGTGGTGCATAAACAATGAATTCTGGAACACTGAAAAGAAGGAGAAGATATTTGCAAATGACAGTACAGACAAAAGGTTGATATCCAGGATCTATAATGAACTCCTCAAACTCAACACACACAAAACAGACAATCACATCAAAAAATGGGCAGAAGATATGAACAGACACTTCTCCAATGAAGACATACAAATGGCTATCAGACACATGAAAAAATGTTCATCATCACTAGCCATCAGGGAGATTCAAATTAAAACTACATTGAGATATCACCTTATACCAGTTAGAATGGCCAAAATTAGCAAGACAGGAAACAATATGTGTTGGAGAGGATGTGGAGAAAGGGGAACCCTCTTACACTGTTGGTGGGAATGCAAGTTGGTGCAGCCTCTTTGGAGAACAGTGTGGAGATTCCTCAAGAAATTAAAACTAGAAATTCCCTATAACCCTTCAATTGCACTACTGGGTATTTACCCCAAAGATACAGATGTAGTGAAAAGAAGGGCCATCTGTACCCCAATGTTTATAGCAGCAATGGCCACGGTTGCCAAACTGTGGAAGGAACCAAGATGCCCTTCAATGGACGAATGGATAAGGAAGATGTGGTCCATATACACTATGGAGTATTATGCCTCCATCAGAAAGGATGAATACCCAACTTTTGTATCAACATGGATGGGACTGGAAGAGATTATGCTGAGTGAAATAAGTCAAGCAGAGAGAGTCAATTATCATATGGATTCACTTATTTGTAGCATAACAAATAGCATGGAGGACATTGGGAGATAGAGAGGAGAAGGGAGTTGAGGGAAATTGGAAGGGGAGGTGAACCATGAGAGACTATGGACTCTGAAAAACAGTCTGAGGGTTTTGAAGGGGCGGGAGGTGGGAGGTCGGGGTACCAGGTGGTGGCTATGATAGAGGGCACGGATTGCATGGAGCACTGGGTGTGGTGCAAAAATAATGAATACTGTTATGCTGAAAATAAAAAATAAATTAAAAAAAAGAAATTAAAAAAATAAAAATTAAAAAAATAAAAGTGTAATTATAAGTCATAGGATAGGTATAGTTTTAACTTTATCAGAAATTATAAATTTTTTTGAACAAAGTTTTTGGAGAAGACAGAGCACTGGATTAGGAATTCAGAAACCATGCTATAGATTTGGACAAGTAGCTCTTCCTCTTTGGGTCTCAATTTCCACTACAGAATGAGAGGGTCAGTTGAATGCTTTTCAACCAAAAGAGTCTATTATTCTTAGAGGTTGTAGAAATGGAGAACCTGACATATGCCCAATTCAGGCATTACAAAACTGGTTCTTAAGGCTACTCACTAGCAGCATCCTATGGTCAAGAAAGTACAAACAGTCCTCCCATATCAGGGCTATGTAGGTATAATCATGTTGTATTCAAAGAAGCCTTTGACCCAAAGAGCTCACAACTCTTTCACATGGACTGTGACTTTGGTGAATACTGAAGGAAATCCTCCCAGCCCAGGTGCTTTCCCAAGGAGTGGAAGTGGGAAAAAAGTGGGTAGTGACTCAAAGAGAGTCAAAATAAGACTTTGAAACCAAGACCTGGAATGACTATTGCTGGCTGGAAGGCAGAGCAAATGGGCTTTACAGTGGCCCTCCATTAAAAATGAAGTCCTATGTTTGGGTCCATGGCAGAAGCCCATATAACAAATCCTGTCTTTTCCACTCTGCCCAAGCACAACCCCTAAACCAAATCCCTCCCCTAATATCAGTGACAGTTTTATCAAGGACCAATTCCTTGTCCTGCCTTCCTCTCAGAGCTGAATCTGGAAGGTCAACCAACAGGCACTCCTCCAATTACGGAATCAGCCAAAGACAGAGATTTTAGGATTTTGTATTTTGAATCATCACGGAAGTGTAGAAAATAAAAAATTAATGGTTCTTTGTCTCAGATTTATATTTTGTGCTTTGGGGTTGACATTTGTGTATATGCCTATATAGGTATATATGTATTTCTGTACGTACAGTTTCACTCTTAAACATGTTATATAATAATTTAATCAAAACCAACGACATCTTTGTCATCCAGGGTAGTGAAAATGACACTTTTTTTGCTTCCTGGTAGGATTTCCCAAACTTGGAAAAAACCCATTGAGGAGTTTGCCCAAGACTTTTAGAAAATCCAAGAGATCAGGGACACTTGACTGTGGGTTAGGTTTTCCCCTCTTGTTCAGACAGAAGATCATTTTTTAACTGGGTCTCTGCTTTATTGTTTTTCTTTAGTATTTTTCATGTCTCAGCAGGAGCAGATGAATCATTGTTTGGAATGGTGTGTGTGTGTGTGTGTGTGTGTGTGTGTGTGTGTGTCTGTGCGCGCGCGCGCGCATGCGTGTGAACAGTAATTATTTATAATCACTCATAAATAATTGTATGAGTATAGGATGAAGATAGTATTAAATAGCATTGAGAGATCTTTTCTTTGGCTGGCAATGACTATTAGCAAGTTTTCTATGGGGCGCCTGGGTGGCTCAGTGGGTTAAGCCACTGCCTTCGGCTCAGGTCATGATCTCAGGGTCCTGGGATCAAGTCCTGCATCAGGCTCTCTGCTCAGCAGGAAGCCTGCTTCCCCCCCCCCTCTCTCTGCCTACTTGTGATCTCTCTCTGTCAAATAAATAAACAAAATCTTAAAAAAAAGTTTTCTAATGTGTAGGAAAGGAAAGCTCTTTCTGAGAAGCCAGTTTTGTGGTTATCTCCACACTCGTAAATATTGTGTAATCAAGTCCATTCCCCTTGCTTTATTTAAGCCCAGGGGAGATAATGAAACCAAACAGGAGCCAATAGACCTGGGTTTCAGCCCTGACTCTTCCACCAACAAATTGTTTGACCTTGACCAGGGTCCATCCATTCTCTGGTCTTAGTGCCTCACTGGTAAACTGTAAGGCCTTTCCCCATTAGATTGTATATCTTTGTACCTTTGCATCTTGCTATCTATGGCAGCTGGAACAGTGCCAGACATGTACAGGACACTTAAGATAAATTTTTTGAGTGAGTGAATATATTACTGAGTCAAGTCTGAAGATCTCTGAGGTTCCTAACTGCTTGGATATTCAGTGATCCTAGTGTAGTATTTATTCTCCTTCTCTCTCTTGACTTTCTTCCCTACCTTCCTTCCTCCTGCTATCTATTGATCCAGTAAACAATAAATTTCCATGATTCATAAAATACATAAATATATATAGAGAAAGCCTCCAAGTTATCCAACTTTTCTCCCTAAAGCCAATCAATTTTGCCAGTTTCCTGTGTATCCAAGAGATTTTTAATGTACTTGTAAGCAAATCTGTACCTATATTCTCCCCACCCTCTATTTTATACTGTTAGTATACTATATATATTGTTCTGCAAACTTTGATTTTTTTAACCTAAAAAATCATTTTGAGATCGATCCACATTCATACACAGAGTTTTCTTTTCCTTTTTTTTTTTTTTTTTTTAAAATGGTTGCAATGTATCCACTAAGTGGATAAACCATAATATATTCAACCAGCTGTTTATGGTTGGGTGTTTACATTGCTTCTAATCTTTTTCTATTACAAACAGTGATGCAATAAATAATTTTGAACACAGGTCATTTTATCTTTATGTAAGCCTATCTGTAGTATAAATTCTTACAAGTAGATATGGTCCATATATACAATGGAATATTATGCCTCCATCAGAAAGGACGAATATCCAACTTTTGTATCAACATGGATGGGACTGGAGGAAATTGTGCTGAGTGAAATAAGTCAAGCAGAGACAGTCAATTATCATATGGTTTCACTTGCTTGTGGAGCATAAGGAATAACATAGAGGACATTAGGAGAAGGAAAGGAAAAGTGAAATTGGGGAAATCGGAGGGGGAGATGAACTATGAGAGACGGTGGACTCTGAGAAAAAAACTGAGGGTTTTGGAGAGGGGAGGGAGTAGGGGAGTTAGGTGAGCCTGGTGATGAGTATTAAGGAGGGCACATATTGCATGGATCACTGGGTGTGGTACATAATAAATCTTGGAACACTGAAAAAATAAATAAAAAATGTTATCTCCTGATTCCTCAAGAAATTAAAACTGGAACTTCCCTATGACCCTGAAATTGCACTACTGGGTATTTACCCCAAAGATACAGATGTAGTGAAAAGAAGGGCCATCTGTACCCCAATGTTTATAGCAGCAATGACCATGGTCGCCAAACTGTGGAAAGAACCAAGATGCCCTTCAACGGATGAATGGATAAGGAAGATGTGGTCCATATACACTATGGAGTATTATGCCTCCATCAGAAAGGATGAATACCCAACTTTTGTATCAACATGGACGGGACTGGAAGAGATTATGCTGAGTGAGAGAGAGAGTCAATTATCATATGGTTTCACTTATTTGTGGAGCATAACAAATAGCATGGAGGACATGGGAAGTTAGGAGAAGGGAGTTGGGGGAAATTGGAAGGGGAGGTGAACCATGAGAGACTATGGACTCTGAAAAACAATTTGAGGGTTTTGAAGGGGTGGGGGGTGGGAGGTTGGGGTACCAGGTGGTACTATAGAGGGCATGGATTGCATGGAGCACTGGGTGTGGTGCAAAAATAATGAATACTGTTATGCTGAAAATAAATAAAAAATAAATTAAAAAAAAGAAGAAGAAAATGTTATCTCCTGAAAAAAATTCTTACAAGTAAAATTTTTGGGTCAAAGTTTTTATATATTTATAATTTTAAAAATAGGCTTTATATTTTGATCAGTGTTAAGTTATAGGAAAATTGAGTGAAAAGTATAGAGTTCCCATATTACCACCCCTTACCCCATTCTCAGCCTGTGTCACCATCAATATCCTGTATCAGAGTCATACATTGGTTATAATTGATGAATATACATTAACACTTCATTATCACCTAAAGTCCATAGTTTACATTAGAGTTCACTCTTGGTATTGTACATTCTACGAGTTTTTTTAAAATTATATTCAGTTAGCCAACATATGGTACATCGCTAGTTTTTGATGTAGTTTTCAGTGATTCATTAGTTGCATATAACATTCAATGCTCTTTAACCTATGAGTTTTGACAAATGTATAATTACATGTATCCACCATTATAATAGCATACAGAGTAATTTTACTGCCCTAAAAATTCTCTGTGCTCTGGTATTCATCTGATTTTCCTCTCTAACTCCTGGCAACCATGGATCTTTTTACTACTTCTATAGTTCTGCCTTTTATGAGATTTTGTATAGTTAGAATTATACAGCATATAACTTTTTCAGATTGGATTTTTTCACTTATTAATACACTTTTAACATTCCTCCATATCTTTTCATGACTTGATAGCTCACTTTTTTTTTTTATCATTGAATAACATTCTGTTTTCTGCATGTACCACACTTTACTTATTAATTCACCTACTGAAAGACATCTTGATTGCTTCCAAGTTTTGGCAATTATGAAGAAAGGTGCTATAAACATCTGTGTGAAAGTTTTTGTGCAAACATATTTTCAGCTCCTTTGAGTAAATACCAAAGAGCACAACCTCTGGATTGTATGATAGGAGTATATTTAGTTTTGTAAAAAACTGCCTTTCTTTTCTTTCTTTTTTATTTTTTTGATTGATTGATTGATTTTTATTATGTTCAATTAGCCAACATATAATATATCATTAGTTTTAGATGTAGTGTTCAATGATTCATTAGTTGTGTCACACACATGCCCTCCTTCATACTCATCACCCTGTTAATCAGTCCCCCTACCCCCTCCCTTCTGTAACTCTCAGTTTGTTTCCCAGCGTCCAGGATCTTTCAAAATAGCTGTACAATTTTTCATATGTACCAGAAATGAATGAGACTTTCTGTTGTTCCACATCCTTGCCAGCATTTGTTATTGTCAATGTTTTGGGTTTTGGTCATTCCAATAGGTGTGTAGTGGCATCTAGTTGTTTTAATTTGTAATTATCTGATGACATGATGCTAAACATCTTTTCATATGCTTATTTGCATATCAAGATATCTGTATATCTTCTTTGATGTGGTGTCTGTTTAGATCTTTTGCCTACTTTTTAGTTGGGTTATTCATTTTCTTATTGTTGAGTTTTAAGAGTTCTTTGATAGTTTGGTTTGCAGTCCTTTATCAGATATGTCCTTTGTAAATATTTTCTCCCAGTCTTCAAATTGTCTTATCATTCTCTTGATATAATGTTGTTGGATATTCTCAAATTATCCGTTGGAGATGGTACCAAGTCATCCTGTATGTGTGCAAGTATATGTTTTCTCTTATAACACAATGTATTATTAATTTGTTTGTGATTTTTTTCAGTCTGATAGGAAAAAATAGTATCTCACTGTAGTTTTGCATTTGTAATTTTGGAAAGAATTTGGCCATCTTTTAGTATGTTTATTTGTCATTTGTGTTCCTTTTTTTTTTTTTAAAAGAGAGATAGTGTGTGGTGGGGGGAGGAGATGCAAAGGGAGGGGGAGAAAGAGGATCTTTTAAAAAAAGATTTTATTTATTTATTTTAGAGGGAGAGAGAGAGAGAGAGAGAGAGAGAATCTCAAGCAGACTCCACACTGAGTGTGGAGCCTGATGTGAGGCTCAATCCCAAAACCCCAAGATCATGACCTGAGCTCTCAATTCCACAATGCTGAGATCAAGACCTGAGCTGAAATCAAGAGTGGGACACTCAATCCACTGAGTCATTCAGGTGCCCTGAGAAAGAAGATCTTTAAGAAGGCTCCATGCCCAGCACAGAGCCTCATGTGGGGCTTGATCCCATGACCCTGAGAACATGATCCAAGCAGAAATCAAGAGTTGGCTGCTCGATGGCCATGGTCGCCAAACTATGGAAAGAACCAAGATACCCTTCAACAGACGAATGGATAAGGAAAATGTGGTCCATATACACTATGGAGTATTATGCCTCCATCAGAAAGGATGAATACCCAACTTTTGTAGCAACATGGATGGGACTGGAAGAGATTATGCTGAGCAAAATAAGTCAAGCGGAGAGGGTCAATTATCATATGGTTTCACTTATTTGTGGAGCATAGCAAATAGCATGGAGGACATGGGGAGTTATAGAGCAGAAGGGAGTTGAGGGAAATTGGAAGGGGAGGTGAATCATGAGAGACTATGGATTCTGAAAAACAATCTGAGGGGTTTGAAGTGGTGGGGGGGTGGGAGGTTGGGGTACCAGGTGGTGGGTACTATAGAGGGCACGGATTGCATGGAGCACTGGGTGTGGTGAAAAAATAATGAATACTGTTATGCTGAAAAAGAAAAAAAGAGTTGGCTGTTTAACCAACTGAGCCAGCCAGGCACCTTTGTATTCCTTTTGTATAGACTATATATATATATATATGTGTGTATATATATATAGAGAGAGATCGATCTAGGCTGTTTATATTTTTTTGTTTTTCCTTTGGGGTTGGTTCTTACAGTTGTTATGCATGATGAGATTATGGAGGAACAAATCTTGTGGTCAGTTCAGAGTGGAGCTTAATATCCTCAAAATCTCCTCTCTCTATATCCTGCATTTATACATACTTCTTGGGCATTTGGATCTGTTTACTACCAGTGTTGTCTTCTGCTTCAAGGTCCTGAATTTTTGGTGACTCTATCATTGTTATTTTTTTAAAGTTCTTCCTTCTTTATATTTTTAAAAATATTTTCTTTGACACACAGAGAGAGTACAAGCAGGGGGAGCAGGAGGCAGAGGGAAAGGGAGAAACCGGCTCCCTACTGAGTAAGGAGCCTGATGTAGGGCTTAATCCCAGGACCCTGGGATCATGACCTGAGCTGAAGGCAACTGCTTAACTGACTGAGCTACCCAGGTGCCCCTGTTGTTGCTATTTTGACTCATGTTTCATATTTGATACAGAATGTGTTTTTTTTTTTTTACCCAACTAGAATCTCTTCCTTTCTTTCCAGGGTTACCACTCTTGGAAACCCCATTCTTCTTAGTCAGCAACACCTTCAAGTCTGGTACATAATCCTTTTACTGACACATGCCAATTGTGATCATGAAAAAGCACAGAGTTACTCATCTTTTTATTTTGTGAATGGATAAAGAAGATGTGGTCCGTATATACAAAAGAATATTACTCAACCATCAGAAAGGACAAATACCTACCATTTGCATCAACATGAATGGACTGGAGGGGATTATGCTAAGTGAAATAAGTCAAGAAGAGAATGACAACTATCATATGGTTTCATTCATATGTGGAACATAAGGAATAGTGAGGAGGACCATAGGGGAAGGGATGGAAATCTGAAGGGGGAGAAATCAAAGACGGAAATGAACCATGAGAGACTCTGGACTATGAGAACCAAACTGAGGAATACAGAAGGGAGGGGAATGGAGGGATGGGTTAGCCCAGTGATGGGTATTAAAGAGAGCATGTGTTGTGATGAGCAATGAATACAATGAATGAATCGTTGAACATTACATAAAAAACTAATGATGTTGGCAAACTGAACATAAAAAATATTTTGATATTCTCTTTAACACAATACTAATGCCATTGTTACAATGGGGGGCACTGTTACTTCACAGTATCCCTGACATCTGGTGTGTCATGGAGATGGAGAGTGTCACGGTCAGGATGGGAAACAACTCTGCTTGTGGACTTCAAAGCACTTAAACTTATCTATCCATCCATCATCCATTTATGTATCTATCCACCCTCTTATCATTATATCCATCCATTATCCATTTATCCACTCACCCATCCTCTGACTACTCTTACTTCAAAAAGGACTAAGAAAGTACTCATACATCATGTTCATAACAGCATTATTCAGAATGGATGAAAGATGGAAACAACCCAAATGTTCTTATCCATTTATTGAAAAGACTGTCTTTCCACTGTATACTTTTTCCTGTTTTGTCGCTTCAATAAATGGTGCTGGGAAAACTTGGCAGCTATATGTAGAAGAATGAAACTCGAACATTCTCTTACACTGTACACAAAGATAGACTAAAAATGGATAAAAAACCTCAACGTGAGACAGGAATCCATCAGAATCCTAGAGGACAACATAGACAGTAATCTCTTCGATATCAGCCACAGCAACTTCTTTCAAGATATGTCTCCAAAGGCAAAGGAAACAAAAGCAAAAATAAACTTTTGGGACTTCATCAAAATCAAAAGCTTCTGCACAGCAAAGGAAACAGTCAATAAAACAAAGAGGCAAACCACGGAATAGGAGAAGATATTTGCAAATGACAGTACAGACAAAAGGTTGATATCCAGGATCTAAAATGAACTCCTCAAACTCAACACACACAAAACAGACAAGCATATCAAAAAATGGGCAGAAGATATGGACAGACACTTCTCAATAAAGACATACAAATGGCTGTCAGACACATGAAAAAATGTTCATCATCACTAGCCATCAGGGAGATTCAAATTAAAACTACATTGAGATATCACCTTATACCAGATAGAATGGCCAAAATTAGCAAGACAGGAAACAACATGTGTTGGAGAGGTGTGGAGAAAGGGGAACCCTCTTACACTGTTGGTGGGAATGCAAGTTGGTGCAGCCTCTTTGGAGAACAGTGTGGAGATTCCTCAAGAAATTAGAAATAGAACTTCCCCATGACCCTGCCATTGCACTCCTGGGTATTTACCCCAAAGATACAGAGGCAGTGAAAAGAAGGGCCATCTGTACCCCAATGTTTATAACAGCAATGGCCATGGTCGCCAAACTGTGGAAAGAACCAAGATACCCTTCAACGGACGAATGGATAAGGAAGATGTGGTCCATATACACTATGGAGTATTATGCCTCCATCAGAAAGGATGAATACCCAACTTTTGTATCAACATGGACGGGACTGGAAGAGATTATGCTGAGTGAAATAAGTCAAGCAGAGAGAGTCAGTTATCATATGGTTTCACTTATTTGTAGCATAACAAAAAGCATGGAGGACATGGGGAGTTAGAGAGAAGGGGGTTGGGGTAAACTGGAAGGGGAGGTGAATCATGAGAGACTATGGACTCTGAAAAACAGTCTGAGGGGTTTGAAGTGGCAGGGGGTGGGAGGTTGGGGTACCAAGTGTTGGGTATTATAGAGGGCACAGATTGCATGGAGCACTGGGTGTGGTGAAAAAATAATGATACTGTTATGCTGAAAATAAATAAATGAAAAAAAAAAAGAATTTGTTTGAAGCAGCAGGGGGTGGGAGATTGGGGGGACCAGGTGGTGGGTATTAGAGAGGGCATGGATTTCATGGAGCACTGGGTGTGGTGCAAAAACAATGAATACTGTTATGCTGGAAGTAAATAAATAAATAAAATGAAAATAAAATGGGCAGAAGATATGAACAGACACTTCTCCAATGAAGACATACAATTGGCTTTCAGACACATGAAAAAATGTTCATCATCACTAGCCATCAGGGAGAGTCAAATCAAAACCACATTGAGAACCACATTATGCTGAAAATAAATAAAAAATAAATTAAACAATATGTATATCCATACAATGGAATTATTTAGTCTTAAAAAGGAAGGAAATTCTAACACATGCTACAACACAAATGAACTCTGAGGACATTATGCTAAGTGAAATAAGCTAGTCACAAAAGGATGAATACTATATGATTCTACTTTTTAAAAAATTTTTTTAATTTTTTTGAAGATTTTATTTATTTATTTGATGGAGAGATCACAAGTAGACAGAGAGGCAGGCAGAGAGAGAGAGGGAAGCAGATGCGGGACTCGATCCCAGGACCCTGAGATCATGACCTGAGCCGAAGGCAGCGGCTTAACCCACTGAGCCACCCAGGCGCCCTCTTTTTCTTTTTAAATATGATTCCACTTCTGTGAGATATCTGGAGTAGTCATATAGACAGAAAATACAATGGTGGTTGCCAGAGGCTGGGGAGTTATTGTTTAACGGGTATAGAATTTCAGTTTTGCAAGGTAAAAGGAGTTCTGTGGATGGATGGTGGTGATGGCTGCACAACAATGTGAATGTATTTAATGTCAGTAAACCACACATTTAAAAGTGGTTAAGATGGTAAATTTTATATTATGTATGTTTTACCACAATTAAAAAACACACACAGTTAGATTCATTTAGCCAACAGATATTTATTGAGCTTTATATATTCCAGGCCATGTGTAATAGGCACCAGAGATAGAACCTTGAACAAGACAAAGTCCTCTCAGGTGAAAATAAGCAGTAAGCAAGTAGCAAAGAAATCAGCAAGATACTTAAAATTTTTTTTTTTTAAAGATTTATTTATTTATTTATTTGACAGAGAGAGATCACAAGTAGGCAGAGAGAAAGAGAGAGAGGAGGAAGCAGGCTCCCTGCTGAGCAGAGAGCCCGATGCGGGACTCGATCCCAGGACCCCGAGATCATGACCTGAGCCGAAGGCAGCGGCTTAACCCACTGAGCCACCCAGGCGCCCCAAGATACTTAAATTTTGTTATAAGTACTATGAAAGTCACTGAATTGGAAGAGGGATGAGGCTGTTTTAGTTAGGGTGGTCAGGGAAGGTGCTGGTTCTTAATTTTTTTGGAGTCACTGATCTGAGAATCTGACAAAAAATGGAAAACATAAGAAAACACAAATCTGACCATAATTGTACATGCAATTTTAGAATCCATGGAAGTTTAAAATCCATCTCTGATGGGCGTATGAGGTCAGAAATCCCTGCTTTACTGGCTTCCCAGTATTCTATGGGAGAATTCCAGGATGCTTAATATGCCACAAAAAATCTCCTGTGGTCTAATTTCTGCCCACATCTCTGGCCTTATCTCCTGCTATTCTACCCAGTCATGCAGACCACAACTACTTACCATTCTCTGAATGTGCATACTGTGTGTTCTCACATCTCAAAACCTCAAATTAGCTGTGTTACCTCAGGAACTCCTCCTACTTAGCCCTAAAGATTCAGTGCAAACATACCGTCTTAATGATTATTTCTCTCACCCCTCTCTCCATATCCCTTAGCAAGATAAAGTAAAGCATGTTCTGTCTCACCTTCCCTTACTGCTAGAGCTTCTATCACATTACAGTTGTTCATGTTCTTTGTTTTAATTCACATATGCACCCAACTAATATCTATTGAGCATCCACTATATGCCAACCCCAGTATTAGCACAGTGATGGCTAAGAGACCCTGGCACTTCCCTCATGATGCTAATAGTCTTGTGGGATTCATAGACAGTAAATACAGCTATGCAACTAAATGTGAATTATAAACTGAGACAGGAAGGATGAGAATAAGTCTTGGAAACTGAGTTCTCTGAGACTTTCAGGCTAAGGGAGGGATGCCGGTCAAGAAGCTTCTTGGAAAAAATTTAAGTTAACATGAAAGAATTATGACAGTTAGCCAGGTGAAGAGCAGGAAAGAAAGTGTCCTTGCATAGAGAACAGCATGTGCATATCAGATGTAAACTTTCTTTGATGAACTGGAAGGGCCCCAAGGCAGAGATTGTTTCTTTTTTTTTCTTTTGGCTAGTGTGTATTTTCTTCTTTTCTCTCCCCTTACTTTCTTGAGGTGTAATTGGTAAAATTGTATGCATTTAAGATGTACAATGTGATGTTATATATATATATATATATATATATATATACACATACATATTAAATGTATGTATGTACTAAATGTGTATATATACTATATATACACATATTAAAATGTCTACTATAATTAAGTTAATTAATACATTCACCACCTCACATTATTTTTTATTTTTTATTTTATTTCTTAAAATTAATTAATTTATTTTCAGCATAACAGTATTCATTATTTTTTACCACACCCAGTGCTCCAAAATAATTTTATTTATTTATTTGAGAGAGAGAGAAAGAGCATGAGAGGAGAGAGGTCAGTGGGAGAAGCAGAATCCCTGCCGAGCAGGGAGTCTGATGTGGGACTCGATCCCAGGACTCCAGGATCAGGACCCGAGCCGAAGGCAGTCTCCCAACCAACTGAGCCACCCAAGTGCCCACCTCACATTTTTAATATCTAAAAAATGTAAGGGATTCTGAGAGGTCAACAAGTACATGAAGTGTGCTTGACATCACTAATCAATGGGGAAATGCAAATCAAAACCACAATTAAATATTATCTCATGCTTTTTAAAATGGCTATTATCACAAAAACAAGAGATAATTGTTAGTGAGGATGTGGAGAAAAGTGAAACTTGAGCACTACTGTAATGTAAATTGGTGTAGCCTCTATGGAAAACATGGAGTTTCCTCAAAAAATAAAGAATAGAATCCACATATGAGTAAAATAATATGGTATTTGTCTTTTTCAGTTTGACTTATTTCATTTAACATAATAATCTCTAGGTCCATCCATGTTGTTGCAAATGGCAAGATTGCATCCTTTTTTATTGTCTGTGTAATATTCCAGGGCGTGTGTGTGTGTGTGTGTGTGTGTGTGTGTGTGTGTGATGCACATCACATCCTTATCTGTTTGTCTATTGATGGATACCTGGGTCACTTCCATATCTAAAATACAAAACAAGCGAGAATCAGACCTATAGATACAGAGAACAGACTGATGGTTGCCAGGGGGAAGGAGGGTCGAGGAATGAGCAAAATGGGTGAAGGGGAGTTGGAAGTACAGGCTTCAAGTTTTGGAATGAATAAGTCACAGGAATGAAAGTCACAGCATAGGGTGTATAGTCAGTGATACTGTCAAAGTATTGTACGGTGACAAATGGTAGCTACAATTGTAGCTAACATAGAGAGAAGTTAAATCACTATGTTAGAGGGAGAGAGAAGAGAGAATCCCAAGCAGATTTCACGCTGAGTATGGAGCCTGACTTGGGGCTTAGTCCCAGGACTCTGGGATCACAACCTGAACCAAAGCTGAGAGTTGGATCCTTAACTGACTACACTACCCAGGCACCCCAACCCAAATAAAAATATTTTTAAAAAGATAAATATAATAAAAATAGAACTGCTATATGATCCAGCAGTTCCACTTCTGGGTATATATACCAAGAAAGTGAAATCAGTATCTTGAAGAGATAGCTGCACCTTTATATTCATTGCTGAGACTGTCTTATTCAAGGTTGTAACCCCAATATAAGTTGTAGAATGGATACTGAAGGAATGCATGAATGAAGTTTCTTAATGTAGAATTATGAGGGCAAGCCATTAGATGGGAGAGGATATTCTTTTGATGGCGAGATAAATTCACCTTTTCATTCCCCTCAAATGACTAGTTGAATAAATGAATGAAACTCATGAAATTTTAGGACCAGTCCATAAGTTGGGAAGAAATTATCTGGGAGGGAATTGACTTTTTATTGTCTCCAGGCATAGTGCCTTGTGCATGATTATGGGTTTTTATTTTTTATTTTTTAATTGAGGTGAAATTCACATAATATAAAATTACTCATTTGAAAGTGAATATTATTCACTGTGGCATCAAGTGCATGCAACTGTTGCTTCTGTCTACTGTCATCATCCCAAAAGGAAACCCCATGCCCACTAAGCACATGCATAGATTTTAAGCTCCTGAAAGACAGGGGCTACATTGATTTTGCTTCCTTTGTACCTCTGATGTCTAGACAGATGTGCAACTAGTATTTGTTTAATGAATTAATGATTTGCCTTTCCCACTGTTACCTTTGTGGATTTTCCAATGCCCAAGGATTTTTGAGCCTGGTTTTCATGTTCCTGGAATCCTAGCCTCAGTGTGGATTGATGGATGGGTGGCAGTTAGCTGTGTGGGGATAAGGTTCACAGGTGAGAACACTGGCTGAGTTCCTCAGCCAGTACCTGCAGGCCTCTGGCTACCTGGGAGTTGCTGCTTCATTGTCTCATCTCTTAGAGGGAATTAGAACACAGGGGGTGATGGTCACAATGAGGTGTGGCTGTCAGAAAGCTCTCAGAAAGCCTTCTCTGGGACTTGAGTTACAGTTAACTTTGCTACGTCACCTGCTCTCATTCTGGGCTGTGGATTTTCAGGGTGTTTGGCAGAAGATAGTGCCTGTAATATTGCTGGCTTTTGCCTGCATCTGTTATAACTAGTGACTCAGTGAAATGTCTCACACCTACAGGGAGTTGGGGCCAAATGCCAACCCTGGATGAAGCAGGGGAAGAATAGAGGGATGCTACCTGGGGAGTAGGCTTGGAATCAGGGCTAAGGTTTCACTTTCTCTTCTTCTCCCCTTCTTTACCTACCTTCTTGTCCAGTAGTTAAAATATAAGCTTTGATGTTACACTACAGGGGGTAAGCCCCAGCTTGGCCAAGTTACTTAACCACTTTTGAGTTTCAGCGCTTTATCCATAAAATGGGATAACAATAGGGTCATTGTAAAGCTTAAAGTTGTACCACTTGTCCCAACATAGAGTATAAGTTTTCATTTTTATTTAGATCTGTCTTCTCTCTTTGAGGGCAGGGCCCCAGCTCAAATTCCCATGACTTTGAGTCTAGATAAGTGATGAAGTCGAAGATTAAAGTTAACATTTGATTAAGCACAAAATATGTGCTTGGTAGTGTGCTGAAATATTTTCCATACAAGGCACAATTCCAGCCAGGTAGGCTTCCCACACTGCTTTAGAGCTTTAGGATGAGGTGGGATTGGCATGCTTCTGACATGCAACTATCCAGGGCTTACTATCCCCAGTTTATAAATGAAAGATGGAGGTACAGGGAAATTCAGGGCCCTGACAGGAGTCATAGAATTGGTACCAGGATCTTTCTTAAGAGACAAGTTGGTCAAATTCTGCCAATTTGATAGTTAAGAAAACAGTTTTAGAGGGTGAAGTGACTGTCTAAGGCCACTTGGCAGAGTAACCAGTGTCTGAACCCAGGTCTCCTGATTCTGGGCCATGTGCTATTCCTGCTGCCCTGGGCTAAGGACCAGGGCTGATTCAGTACCCTGTGAAAAGCTCTGGGGAAGGTAGGCTAAGACCTCTTGCAGCATCTAATCCTGCAACTTCTTCCTGAAGCTTTTCTGGGATTTGGAATATAGAGGAAAGAGCTACAGCCCACCACCAACCAACCTGGGTTTTGGTCCCAGCCCAAAGCTGACATGCATGGTGGGAACTCAGCAAGCCTCTATTAGTTCAAATTGAATCCCCACGGTAGAGGTGATTCCCAACAAACATTGGGGGCTTTCCCAACATGACCCAGCATGGCAGAGGCCTCGCTAGGGCTCAGATGATTGGATGGAGACCACCAGGGGTCAACTCCTTATTGATTTCAGCTCTAGAGGGAGGACCAGGAGCATTTTGTCCTTCTCTTTACTCCCTTCATGCCCAGATACCAGGTTAGGGGGCTGTGGAGGAAGGGCAGGCAGCCTGGGGCCACCTCACTGATTCCCTCTCCTAGCCCTTCTCACTTATCCTCACTTCCTCTTTGCCTGACAGCTTTTTGGCTTTTACACTTCTGGACCTTGACTTATCACCTCCAGCAGTGCCCTCTTCCTCACTCCACCCTTCCGAAAGCATCTCCAATCCTACTTCCTCCATCAAATCCTTCTACATTCATACTCTTTCACCATCACTGATTGCAGTAACTGAATAATGGCCATCCAAATATACCAGGTCCTAAATGTTGGAACCTGTAAATGCTACCTTATTTAGAAGAAGGTCTTTGCACATATGATTAACTTAAGGATCCTGAGATGAAGATAGATGATCCTGAATTATTGGCGGACCCTGAACACTATTACAAATGTCCTTAGTGACCAAGGGAGATTTGACAGATGAGGAAGAGAAGACAATGTGAAGATAGAGTAGATTGTATGATTCTTCTTGTGTAAAAGTACCTAGAATAGTCAGATTCATAGAGACAGAAAGATGAATGGTGGTTTCCAGGGGAAGGCGAGAAGTTAGTGTTTAATTGATGTTTCTGTTAGGGATGATGAAAAAGTCATGGGGTATGGGTAGTAGTGATGATAGCACAACATTGTGAATATATTAATGTCACTGAATTGTGCACTTACAAAGGGTTAAGATGGGCAATCTTATGCTATGTGTATTTTACACACACACACACACACACACACACACACACAAACACACACAGAGATTGAAGAGATGTGACCACAAGCCAAGGAATGCTGGCAGCTACTAGAAGAAGCAAAGAAGGATCTTCCCCTAAAACCTGAACAATACAGCCCTGTTGACACCTTGGTTTCACTGGTATAATCAGTTTTGGACTTCTGACTTCCAGAACCCCAAAGGATACATTTCTATTGTTTTGAGCTGCCACTTTGTGGTAATTTTTTAAAAATTTTTTATTTTTTATAAACATATATTTTTATCCCCAGGGGTACAGGTCTGTGAATCACCAGGCTTACACACTTCACAGCACTCACCAAAGCACATACCCTCCCCAATGTCCATAATCCCACCCCCTTCTCCCAAAACCCCTCCCCCCAGCAACCCTCAATTTGTTTTGTGAGATTAAGAGTCACTTATGGTTTGTCTCCCTCCCAATCCCATCTTGTTTCATTGATTCTTCTCCTACCCACTTAAGCCCCCATGTTGCACCACCACTTCCTCATATCAGGGAGATCATATGATAGTTGTCTTTCTCTGCTTGACTTATTTCACTAAGCATGATACGCTCTAGTTCCATCCATGTTGTCACAAATGGCAAGATTTCATTTCTTTTGATGGCTGCATAGTATTCCATTGTGTATATATACCACATCTTTTTTTTTTTTAATTTTTTTTTTTTTTTTAGACTTTAATTTTTTTTATTTTTTATAAACATATATTTTTATCCCCAGGGGTACAGGTCTGTGAATCACCAGGTTTACACACTTCACAGCACTCACCAAAGCACATACCCTCCCTAATGTCCATAATCCCACCCCCTTCTCCCAAACCCCCTCCCCCCAGCAACCCTCAGTTTGTTTTGTGAGATTAAGAGTCACTTATGGTTTGTCTCCCTCCCAATCCCATCTTGTTTCATTGATTCTTCTCCTACCCACTTAAGCCCCCATGTTGCATCACCACTTCCTCATATCAGGGAGATCATATGATAGTTGTCTTTCTCTGCTTGACTTATTTCGCTAAGCATGATACGCTCTAGTTCCATCCATGTTGTCGCAAATGGCAAGATTTCATGTCTTTTGATGGCTGCATAGTATTCCATTGTGTATATATACCACATCTTCTTGATCCATTCATCTGTTGATGGACATCTAGGTTCTTTCCATAGTTTGGCTATTGTGGACATTGCTGCTATAAACATTCGGGTGCACGTGCCCCTTTGGATCACTACGTTTGTATCTTTAGGGTAAATACCCAATAGTGCAATTGCTGGGTCATAGGGCAGTTCTATTTTCAACATTTTGAGGAACCTCCATGCTGTTTTCCAGAGTGGCTGCACCAGCTTGCATTCCCACCAACAGTGTAGGAGGGTTCCCCTTTCTCTGCATCCTCGCCAGCATCTGTCATTTCCTGACTTGTTTATTTTAGCCATTCTAGCTGGTGTGAGGTGATATCTCAATGTGGTTTTTTTTTTTTTTTTTTTTTTTTTTTAGTTTTTTTAATTTTTAATTTTTTATAAACATATATTTTTATCCCCAGGGGTACAGGTCTGTGAATCACCAGGTTTACACACTTCACAGCACTCACCAAATCACATACCCTCCCCAATGTCCATAATCCCACCCCCTTCTCTCAAACCCCCTCCCCCCGGCAACCCTCAGTTTGTTTCGTGAGATTAAGAGTCACTTATGGTTTGTCTCCCTCCCAATCCCATCTTGTTTCATTTATTCTTCTTCTACCCACTTAAGCCTCCATGTTGCATCACCACTTCCTCATATCAGGGAGATCATATGATAGTTGTCTTTCTCTGCTTGACTTATTTCGCTAAGCATGATACGCTCTAGTTCCATCCATGTTGTTGCAAATGGCAAGATTTCATTTCTTTTGATGGCTGCATAGTATTCCATTGTGTATATATACCACATCTTCTTGATCCATTCATCTGTTGATGGACATCTAGGTTCTTTCCATAGTTTGGCTATTGTGGACATTGCTCCTATAAACATTCGGGTGCATGTGTCCCTTTGGATCACTACATTTGTATCTTTAGGGTAAATACCCAATAGTGCAATTGCTGGGTCATAGGGCAGTTCTATTTTCAACATTTTGAGGAACCTCCATGCTGTTTTCCAGAGTGGCTGCACCAGCTTGCATTCCCACCAACAGTGTAGGAGGGTTCCCCTTTCTCCGCATCCTCGCCAGCATCTGTCATTTCCTGACTTGTTGATTTTAGCCATTCTGACTGGTGTGAGGTGATATCTCATTGTGGTTTTGATTTGTATTTCCCTGATGCCGAGTGATATGGAGCACTTTTTCATGTGTCTGTTCGCCATCTGGATGTCTTCTTTGCAGAAATGTCTGTTCATGTCTTCTGCCCATTTCTTGATTGGATTATTTGTTCTTTGGGTGTTGAGTTTGCTAAGTTCTTTATAGATTCTGGACACTAGTCCTTTATCTGATATGTCGTTTGCAAATATCTTCTCCCATTCTGTCAGTTGTCTTTTGATTTTGTTAACTGTTTCCTTTGCTGTGCAAAAGCTTTTGATCTTGATGAAATCCCAATAGTTCATTTTTTCCTTGCTTCCCTTGCCTTTTGCGTTGTTCCTAGGAAGATGTTGCTGCGGCAGAGGTCGAAGAGGTTGCTGCCTGTGTTCTCCTCAAGGATTTTGATGGATTCCTTTCGCACATTGAGGTCCTTCATCCATTTGAGTCTATTTTTGTGTGTGGTGTAAGGAAATGGTCCAATTTCATTTTTCTGCATGTGGCTGTCCAATTTTCCCAGCACCATTTATTGAAGAGGCTGTCTTTTTTCCATTGGACATTCTTTCCTGCTTTGTCGAAAATTAGTTGACTGTAGAATTGAGGGTCTATTTCTGGGCTCTCTATTCTGTTCCATTGATCTATGTGTCTGTTTTTGTGCCAGTACCATGCTGTCTTGATGATGACAGCTTTGTAATAGAGCTTGAAGTCCGGAATTGTGATGCCACCAACGTTGGGTTTCTTTTTCAATTGTGGTAAATTTTTAACAGCAGCCACAGGAAGATAAATCACTGATCAAACAGTCTGCTTCCCACAACTGAGCTTGCAACAAGGAAAAGGAAAAAGAGAAAATCATAGCAGCCCTCTCAGTCCCTCATCTTTGCCTTTTTGTTGTCAATGAGGCCTCTTTGCACCTTCCTCTCATTTGGACCTCATACATACAGAAAATAGTCTTTGTCTATGACATTTTACAGATGTTCAAATGGAAGATCATAGGTGTCAAATGAGCTATCCATGGTCTGCTGCTGGTTGATGACTGAGCTAAGATTCAAACCAGCCATGTGGTTTCCCCTCTTCAGATAACTTCCCAAACTCTTAGCCTCTGTACATAGACCGTTCATTTCACAGTGTGGCAAGAATTCAGAGGCTGGCCATCACACCATGGGATTTCTTGCCATGGAGAACAGTTTGGTCAGTGAGAGGTGGACACTGAACATTTGAGGCCTGCTGGGGAAGAGCTCCTGGGCTGACAAAAGTAGGTAGGGACCCCTGTGGGACCTGGACAGATGAGTAGTGTGGAAGTGAGGCCAAGAAGAGGAAAGAGAATTTCCACTCAGTGATGAGTCACTATGCTTCAAATCTGGTTTCCTCCCTTGCCATCTGTAGATGTTACCTTAGTGACCTCAGAGTCATTTGAATAATCTTCTTTCAACAGTCAGGTTTAATTTTTAATCTGTGAGCACCTGGTTTTTCAGGCTTAGGACTCCAATCTGACTCAAGTTTGTGAACCTGTATGGACTCAGATGAGGTCAGCATCTTGCTTTTAAGTCTATCTTTCCTCATCACCCTCATCTTTCCCACAGCCTGTCTGTTTGGCCAGCTTTTTTCTTTCTCTTGGTATTCTGGTAGTAATGTCCCTTTTTGTGACCAGATCCTGATTTGGGTTGGTACCAGTGAGGGGAGGAGAGAGGCCAAAATGATCTTTACTAATTAGCAGTGGTCCAGCAGCTCTGGCCAGCTTTAGGGGGCATGTAGTACATCATATTGTGTCCCCCTGGAAGCATCTGCATAGGAGAAATAATTCTTTTCTTTAAAAATGAGGCTGTACAGCATGGTTTCTAAAAAGGTGTACAATGTGGTGATTTAATATATGCACAATACATGCATCCAGCAGCTCACATAGTTACCATTTTGTGTGCTTGTGTGTGTGCATGTGTGTTCATGGTGAGAACACTTAAAATCTCCCTTAGCAACTTTCAAGTATACAATATAGTATCGTTTACTATAGTCATCATACTGTACATTAGATCCCAGAACTTATTCATCTTACAACTGTAAGTTTGTAACCTTTGCCCAACTTCTCCCCATTTTTCCCACCCTCTAGCCCCTGGTAACGTAACCATCATTCTTTGGTTCTATGAGTTTGACTTTTTTTAGATTGCACATACCTGTCTAGCTCATTTTATTTAGCATAATGTCCTCCAGGTTTATCCGTAGTGATGTAAAGGGCGTCATTTCCTTTTTTTTTTTTTTTTTTTAAGATTTCATTTATTTATTTGACAGATGGAGATCACAAGTAGGCAGAGAAACAGGCAGAGAGAGAAAGGAGGAAGCAGGCTCCCCGCTGAGCAGAAAGCCCGATGAGGGGCTTTATCCCAGGACCCTGGAATCATGACCTGAGCCGAAGGTAGAGGTTTAACCCACTGAGCAACCAGGCGCCCCGATTTCCTTATTTTTTTAACTGAATAATATTCCACCACACACACACATACACGTATGTGATACATACACATATCACATTTCCTTTATCCATTCATCTGTTGATGGACACTTGAAGTTGTTTCCAATTTGGCTATCGTGAATAATACTTCAATGAACATGAGAGTGCTGATATCTCTTTGAGATACTGATTTCATTTCCTTTGGATATATACCCAGAAGTGGGATTCCTGGGTCACATGGTAATTCTATTTTTAATTTTTTTGCAGAATCTCGGTGCTGTTTCCTTTCTTTTTTCTTTTTTTCTTTGTGCTCTTTTCTTGAGTTAAATTGTCCTTTTAGAGGAGATCAGTGAGGAACAGAAACTGCAGAGGGACATCAGGCATTCTGGAGATCTCTTGCCCCTGTCCTCCCCACCCACGAAATGGGGAGGTTACTTGCTGGTTACATGCTTATTTATTTATTTATTTATTTGGAGGGAGAGGGAGGGACAGAGGGAGTGGGAGACAGGGAATCTTATGCAAGCTCCAGGGCCAGTGTGGAGCCTGACATGGGGCTCAATCACATAGCGCAGAGATCATAACCTGAGCCAAAACCAAGATTGGTGTGCTTAACCAACTGAGCCACTAGGTGCCCCTATTTATTTTTTATTTTTACCCCCAGCTTGTCCTCTCCTGGTATCCCTCCTTCCCACCTTACCTGGCTCACTCCTCTTGCATGAACAGAAACTTCCAGGCCTTCTCCCAACTCCACCTCATTCCCAGGTCAAAATCCTTGCTACACATTTGGAACATATGTCTCTTTCAAAGCACATACCACAATACTAAGTTTATAGGTATTTGTCTCATTTTTGATGATGGTCTATCTCCCCCACCAGACTAGAAGACTTGTGAGGGTGAAAACCCTATGAATTTTGTGCACAGTTGTATCCCCAGCATTGGCACACATGACCTGGTAACACAGAAGGTATTTTTCTGTTGCAAGGATGAATGAATGAAGGAATGAAGTGAATTCCGTTTTCTGGTCTCTTCCAAGGTGCCCTTTCTTTCCTTCTTTGGCCATGTTGTCCTGTCTGAAAAAGATTAGATGATAGCTCTCTCTCTCCTTTGAAGTCTTTTAGTACTTCAGGTCCTTCCTCCTGCTCACTTTTCAGATTTGCTCATTGCCAGACTTCATTTTTGGAATTTAGCACAGGCTGGCTGCCTGCAGCTGGGCGTTCAGGGCTGGACTTTTGCTGTGGATGAGCTCACTTCCAGACCAGACCAGATGTTCCCTGAGGGCAAGGGCTTTGCTTGGTCAGAGCCAGGTGAAAATGCTCTGCCAAATTTGGGAACAGATGCACGTGGATGAAAGGCAAGTTGCTCTAAGCTGCGGCTGATGGCTAAGCTCAGAGTTTTGGAAGGCATCCATGTTGAAGAGTCTCTGCTTCCAGGTTCTCCAGAAGAGGAATTCCTTATCCTGTGGCCAAGCATTATGATGGGTCCTGGCCAATGGGTGGGGGGAAATGGGGAAGACCTACACGGACGCTGCATAAATAATGATTCTCTGACTGCAACCTCAATAGGAAGAACAAGTACTGATGGGGGGGAAGGGGACTGGACCTCAGATTCAGTGAGGTACAAAGGAATGAGTTGCTGGTGTTTGGGCATTGGATGATTGTCTAGTGGTGGGAAGGGAGGGCTTGAGGCAGAACAGAGTCCTAGCAGGGCTTATGTGGTTACATATCACACCAGCATGGTTCCCCTCTCTAAAGTGACTGCTCTATGACCTCCAGCGCCAGCTCCTGAGAGCATCTCCAACCCTTCTCTGAAATAGGCCTGCCATGGCCTAGACCATCGCTGTCCAGCTGTCCATGTCCTAGACCAGCGCTGTCACTGGCTTACTTACCTTGGGTGAGTCATGCCTCCTCTCTCAGCCATCTCTGTGTTGAGCCCTGACTTTCAGCTTAGACATGTGTCTCCAGATGGGCAGGTTGAGTTCCCCAAAAGGGTCAGCGTTTGATGAGCTCCATGGAAAGGATTCTCTAGTATCTTCCCTCAAACCTGGCTCATAAGGGCCCCAAATCACATTGCTGGGGGAGGCAAAGGGCAAGGAAATAGCTCCCAGCAGGATCTTCTTTCTTTATCCTTACCAGGAGTGGGGGCGGGGTGGATAACATTGCCTCTGGGGGCTGCAGGGGAGTCAGAAAGGTGGGTAGGGAGGTGGCTGTCCCTGTGGTCAAGAGACTGCAATTGTTCTGAATTTCTTTCCAGCAATATTTGACAACTGATCTTCCCCAGAATTTTCTCCATAGAGACCAATAACTTGGCTGATTCCTAGGAACAGTCTTGCACCCATTTTACACATGAAGAAGCCGGTCTACAGAGGGCTTGGTACTGATCCAGTGGCAGGTGACCTGAAGCCGTTAAGCCCCTGGCCTCAGGCAGCCTGGTTCTTCAATGAAGCCGCACCCTCTCTGCACCCCAGCAGAGCAGGCGAAGCTGCTGAAGCTGCCGGGCCAGGTGCCCGCTGCCGGAGCACAGCGGGCCTTTGTGCTAGGCGGGCACCGCCCCCTGGCCGGCCCCTCCCCACTCACCGAACAGCCCTTACCTGCCCGCCTGCCACCTTTCTGCCAACAGATCCGTCTACTCCTCCTTCAGTGTGGTTTGCGTCCAAGGCTGCTTCCCGACGGCGCGGTGCAGGAGATCCGGGGCAGGGACGTGACTTCGAGGGTGCCTTCTCCCCGCCTAGCAGGGGCTGATCATTAACCCAGAGGCAGTATAAAGAGCAAGGGGCCTGGGCTGGAGGAACGCATCGCCGCCGCCGCCGCCGCCATGGACAGTATCACCTGGAGCTCCATGACCAACGCCACTGCCGCACCCCTCGCGCCCCACGAGCGCATCCGCAATGCGGCCGACATCTCTGTCATCGTCATCTACTTTGTGGTGGTGATGGCTGTCGGGCTGTGGGTATGTGAGGGCCCTGAGACATGGGCTAAGGGGACAAGGGCCACCAGGAGGGACAAGGGCCATCAGGAGGGACAAGGGGGGCACACAGAGGAGCGATGGCACCGGTGAGCTGTGAGGAGGGGATGATGGGCTTAAGGGTCTGTGGAGCGGGTTGAAAATAACTTGGAAGCGTTTGAGAGGGGTTTAAGGGGGCACAGTGTGAGGTGAGGGGGCAGGCAAAGATGAGCAGAAAGAAGAGGGTTGCCCATGGGAGCTGGTGAGGAAGATCCAAGGAGGATACCCCTGGCCTGTGAGCAGAGAAGGAGGTGGGGAGCAAATGGAGAGGCTGGGGGCCAATGTGAGGGACAGCTTGAGGTGCAGGGAAGATATTTTGGCTTGGGAGATAAACCCCAAGGAGTCTAGGACTATTCTGCCTCTTCTTAGTCATACAGTTTTGATTGGAAAATAAACAATTCAGAGCAGGAAGGACACAAATCTCTGCCAACTGCAGGGGCTGTGGCTGTAGGGGTCCTCCTGGGAAAGGCTGACCTGCGGGTGGAGGGGCTGGAATGAGTGAGAGTTGGCAAAGTTGGGTGGAGGAGGAATAGGAGGAAGACCGGAAGGTGGCCTGGTGCTGGGGAGAGGGAAGTGTCTGTGGCTCCCCTTGGGGACTGAGGACACACCAAACCAGAGAAACTTGTTCTTAGCAGCCTTGGAAATTGGAACTTAGAAATTTCACTATGACAGTCTCTGGCACACCCAGCAACTAGAAGATGAGGTGTTTTAAATGTGCACATATTCCAGGGGCGCTTGGGTGGCTCAGGCAGTTGAGCCACCATCTCTTGGTTTTGGCTAAGGTCATGTTTCATGGGTCATGGGATTGAGCCCCTCTTTGGACTCCAGGCTCGGGGCTCTACAATCCAGGAGTCTGCCCGAGAATTCACTCCATCTGCCCCTCCTCCCACTCCTGCATGCACTTGAGCTCTCTCTTAAATAAATTTTATAAAAAGATTTTATTTGTCAGAGAGAGAGAGAGAGAGAGAGAGAGAGAAACTAATGGTGGGGGGACAGGCAGAGGGAGAAGCAGGCTCCCCACTGAGGAGGCAGCCAGATATAGTACTTGATCCCAGGATCCCAGGATCATGACCTGAGCCAAAGACAGACTCTTAACCGACTGAGCCACCCAGGCATCCTTGAATAAATAAATCATAAAAAAATATAAATGAGCACATATTCCAGACACTCTCAGTGGCTTTGGTTGGGGTGTTGGGCCAGGAGGCTGCGAGGGCAGCAGGTAGTTGAACTCTTGATTTAGAGGGGAGGAGGGTGGACATTAGCCCTTCCATGGCCACAGAGTTTTGTTTCATTTTTTTTTTCCTTAGGGATAAAAGGAAGTTGTTTTTTTTTTTGTTGTTGTTTTGTTTTGTTTTGTTTGTTTTCTAAGTAATTATAGAAACCAGATGTGAGTAAAAACCTCTTTTAGTGTTCCAAGGGGTCAGTGTGACTGACTGTTCCCCAATAGTCTCACCTTCCCAGAAGTGTCCAACTAGGAACCAGGATTCTCAAGTTTTTTTTTTTTAATTTTATTTTTTTCAGTGTTTCAAGATTCATTGTTTATGCACCACACCCAGTGCTCCATACAATACATACCCTCCTTAATACCCACCACCACGCTCACCTATCTCAAGTTTACCACTGGCTTTGACATGGTTCTAGCTCTATGACCTTGGGAAACCCACCTCAACCTCAGTTTACTCTGGTGTAAATAGGTACAATTTTACCTATTATTATGATTCCCCAAGGTTGTTTTAAAGCTCTGCAGAGATGAACCTGAAAATTCTCTATGGAGAAGTCTTTTAAATACTATTAATCGGGGCACCTTGGTGGCTCAGTTGGTTGAGTAGCTGCCTTCAGCTTGGGTCATGGTCCCAGGGTTCTGGGATAGAGTCCCACATGGGGAATCCTTGCTCACTGGGGAGTCTGCTTCTCCCTCTTCCCCTGCCCCATTTCTGCTTGTGCTTCCTCTCTCTCTCAAATAAAATCTTAAAAGAATACTATTAATCATTTGCCTTCCATGATATGAAGCAAGCCCTGAATTGTTTTTGTCCTTTTAAGTAAAATGGGCAAAAACGATCAACCGGGTAGTGCATCTTTACAGGAAGCCTCAAGAAAAGGAGGGCAGGAATGCTAATCCCAATTTAGAAGAAGGAAACTGAAGGCCCATGTGGTTGTGGTTTGTCCAACGTTGCAGTACATGGAATTGTTCCTGGAACTCAGGTCTTTTGACTCTTGGTTTTCCACGGTACCAGGGGCTTTGCCACCTTGCCTGCCTTCCTCCTCACCCCTCCCCACCTTATAAGTGCTGTAGTGAAGATGCAAATCCATCATTTGCTAGCTGTGCCATACTGCCTGTTTCCCAGACAATCACTGATAATCTCTCTTTCCCTAACCAATCTTATTTTAGCCTCTGCCAATCCTGTTGATTATGGTGTTTACACTTTTCAAATATCTGTGAATCAGTATCACTTGTCCTGTTAAATGTTACTTAATGAGTCTGCTGATATTTGTCTACATTTAATCTTCCCCATTTGTCAGTGTTTCTGGGCCCCGATCATTTAACGTGCTGGATTTCTTCCAGTTTACATTCCTCTTTTTTTCTACTGTATTATCAAAAGTGCCTTGGTTTAGGGATAGGCACCTTGATTCCTGCATGATCTCTGGGCTGCCCAGAGAGAGCAATCCTGGCCTGTTGTGCTTCCTCATCTTAGAAAAGACACTCACAGCTAAAGTCCCTCTCACCATCCTCATCTCTTCCAACATTATTTTGTTCTGTTTTACCCTCTTCCAGGGCTGCCTCATCCAACTATACAATACGGTATTATAAACTATGGTCACCATGATGTAAATTAGATCTCCAGAATTTATTCACATTATAGTTTTACCTTTCACCTTTTAAAAAATTTTTATTTATTTATTTTTAGAGAGAGGATGAGAGCACAAGCATGAGTTCACGGAGTGGGGAGGGGCAGAAGGAGAGGGAGAGAGAGAATCTTGAGCAGACTCCCCACTGAGTGTGGAGCCTGACTTGGGGCTCCATCTCATCACCCTGAGATTATGACCTGAGCCAAAACCAAGAGTTGGCGGCTTAACTGACAGAGTCACTCAGGTACACTTACCTTTTACCTCTTGATCAAAATCTCTCAGTTTCCTCCACCCCCAGCCCCTGACGATGAGTATGTATTTTAAAATATCACATTGTATCTCTTAAAAACAAATAATTTTTATTTGTCAATATGCATTAATAAAGCTGGAAAAATTGTAATATGGTAACACAGAGTAAAAAAAAAATGTAGGGGCTGTGAATGAGGTATGGAGGAAGTTCTCTAGATGTTTACAGAAGAGAGATTATTTTTGTTTGGGAAGGGGAAGAGGCCATAGGAGAGGAAGAAGTTTCTGTGAAGGAGTGTCAGGTAAAGTTTTATGGGGGAAGGTCACATTTAAGGGACCTTGCAGGATGGCTATGCAGGGTCTGGGCTTGTGGAGAGGAGGGGATGAACATTCTAGAGAAGAGAAGTCCTGCTTTAGAAACACCTCTCCTTGTCTTTTATCCATCCCCAACATCTTTCCTGAATTATCCAGTTCCCCACTCTAGTCTCTACTCTTACATTCTTCCTCTAAGCTCTTTATTTCTGAGACCAGCTTGGAAATGTTGTGTCTGGGCCCCAAATCCACTTTTTGTGTCCCTCTGATACCACGTGGGGCATATCCATATGCTTTGACTTCAGAGTGACTTTCAGAATGGCCTTTCCCTGGCAAACTTCCATAGCCTGAGTCCTTGGGACATGTTTGTTGAGCCCCTAGCTACCCTCTTTGCTCCTTGGGTCTGTTAACCCTTTTGTTATTAGAGAAACCTCTACGGAAACCCTAAGAGTATGTCCTCTGGGAGGGAGGACCCTGCCCGGAATCCAGAAATATCTGAGCATGATCTCGCTGGCACTGCCTGGCACACAGGGGTGCTTACCAATCTATGTTGGTTGTTGAATGTATGAATGACCCTGCTTCTAAAGGACTGAGTCCAGTCCATCTTTGGAGTCTGAGCACTCAGCAACATGCAATCTGTAGTAGACATGTTTGCTGAATAGATGGCGAGTTTCCAGTGTTTGAAATGTCCCATCTGAGGTTAATTCCTTTGGACCAGTGATACTCTTTGGCCTCAGGGGTCATGTGTGAAAATGCAAACACCTTTAAGAAGACTAAGTTATGATCTCCGGCTAGCAGACATTTCTGCAAAGAAGACATCCAGATGGCGAACAGACACATGAAAAAGTGCTCCATATCACTCGGCATCAGGGAAATACAAATCAAAACCACAATGAGATATCACCTCACACCAGTCAGAATGGCTAAAATCAACAAGTCAGGAAATGACAGATGCTGGCGAGGATGCGGAGAAAGGGGAACCCTCCTACACTGTTGGTGGGAATGCAAGCTGGTGCAGCCACTCTGGAAAACAGCATGGAGGTTCCTCAAAATGTTGAAAATAGAACTGCCCTATGACCCAGCAATTGCACTATTGGGTATTTACCCTAAAGATACAAATGTAGTGATCCAAAGGGGCACATGCACCCGAATGTTTATAGCAGCAATGTCCACAATAGCCAAACTATGGAAAGAACCTAGATGTCCATCAACAGATGAATGGATCAAGAAGATGTGGTATATATACACAATGGAATACTATGCAGCCATCAAAAGACATGAAATCTTGCCATTTGCGACAACATGGATGGAACTAGAGCGTATCATGCTTAGCGAAATAAGTCAAGCAGAGAAAGACAACTATCATATGATCTCCCTGATATGAGGAAGTGGTGATACAACATGGAGGCTTAAGTGGGTAGAAGAAGAATAAATGAAACAAGATGGGATTGGGAGGGAGACAAACCATAAGTGACTCTTAATCTCACAAAACAAACTGAGGGTTGCCGGGGGGAGGGGGTTTGGGAGAAGGGGGTGGGATTATGGACATTGGGGAGGGTATGTGATTTGGTGAGTGCTGTGAAGTGTGTAAACCTGGTGATTCACAGACCTGTACCCCTGGGGATAAAAATATATGTTTATAAAAAATAAAAAATTAAAAAAAAATTAAATAAAAAAAATAAAAAAAATAAAAAAAATAAAAAATAAAAAAAAAATAAAAAAAAAATAAAGAAACTACCTAAATGTAATCAATAAAAATACATGAGAAGCAAAAAAAAAAAAAAAAAAAAGAAATAAATTATACAGTTCTAAGTTATATTCAAAAATTCTCAGCATTTATATATACATATTAATTTTCACATTTGCATTTCTAAAGGGGAAAGTCTGCATTTTTAATAAAATAATAATTATTACAGTAAAAAAAAAAAAAGAAGACTAAGTTATTATCAGCCATTAACATTTTCAGGAAGATTAGCAGCTAAGAGAATGCCACAGACATAGATAGTGGGAGGGCTGTACTGGCTAATGGAATTCAAGTAAATAAATTAAAACAAAAAGAAAGAGAGAGGAGGAAGGAGCCCATGGACAGAGGCACTGTCCCAGTTTTGAGCTGGAAGACTGGGCCTGGGCCTGAGCTGCGCCGGGAATAAGCTGATGGTTGAGAAGGAACATTCCAAGGGTGCTGGTGGTCATTTGTTGAAGATGCATGTCATTCTTCTCCTCATAAACCTTCAGTGGCTTCCACACTGCCTATGGAATAAAGGCTATATTTTTCAGCCTGGCATTTGAGGGTCTGTGATCTGCTCTCACTTCTCACCCTTCTCCTCATTCATATGCCTCGGCCAGGTTCACCAGGTAATACTGTTTACTCTTCCCTTCCTCCCCACACTGCTGCTGTTGTGTCTCTGGGTTATTGCTCATGCTGTTCCCACCGTCTAAAATGTTCTTTCCTTCTTTTCTCTAATAAATCCCATTCTATCTTCAAGACTTGTTGAAGTGCTGTTCCTTCTGTGAAGGTTTCCTGACACCGCAATCAGAAGGAATCCCCTCCTTCCTCTGCATTTATAATAATCATCATTCTACAGTACTCACAATATGTTGTAAAGTAATGTTTCCAGCAAGCTCCTACCGACATCATGGAGAGGAAAGTTTTGATTGAGTTTGAATGTTCCATCTTTAGTGTATTTAGTACGAGCACCAAGCATTCCTATAGCATTTTTCTTTTTCTTTTGATAACTTATAGATATATAGTTCACATACTGTATAGTGCTTTTAAAAGGAATGATATTTCATTGGGCACCTTGGGTATGCTTGTAAAAAAATGCACAAAAAGTTCCATTTCCCTTTTTTTAACAAATAGGTCCGGGTAGGGTGATTTGCTTGGAGCTGTACTGTGAACTCATTTCAGAGCTAGCACAAGGGCAAACTGTTTAAACCTTTTGAGCTCCAGTCTTCTTGTCTGTCAAATCTAGATCCCTGCTTCCTTCTAAGTATAGAAGAGCTCCAAGGGAGTAAGGAATGTGGAAGTATTTCAGCACATGAAGTGGATAAAAGAAAGTGCAAGTATATGTGGATGGAGAGGTGGGTCATTTTGGCTGGCAAAGCCACTCTGTTCTAGTTTACTATTAAATTTTTGACCTTTCCTCCTCAGGCTATGTTTTCCACTAATCGTGGGACTGTTGGAGGCTTCTTCCTGGCAGGACGAAGTATGGTGTGGTGGCCGGTAAGTTTTCTCTGACAAACCACCTGCTTAACTATAATATTCTTCATAGGAGGCCCTTTTCTTCTTGGTTTTGGGAGGCACTGATTCTTCCTTCCTGCCTTAAGTCTCTGAAAATAGGTCTTCTGATCACCAGGTCTCCTGGGTACCCTTAATCTCTTATGGTAAGGGTAAATAAATAATGCTTGGAATCTTTCACGGTTTACATAGAGGAAGAGACTGCACAAGGTGGACAGTGTGGAGAAGCAAAAAGAGCACACAGACTGAGATGATCTTGGGTACATTTGAGCTTCCATTTTTGTATGTATAAAAACAGGATGGTAATAGTTGCCTTCTAGGAGTGTTATGAGAAATGGATAATTTTTTGTGGGGTGGAAACTCAATAAATAGCTCTTTCACTACAGTAACCTTTTTGTTACTTTATGTCTCATGATAGAGACACTTTATTTGTCCCAAGTTGGGAGCCTAATGCAATGCCTGATACACAAGGGAACCTCAAGAAGCACTCATAGAACAGATAGAGGAGGAGACCCCTACTGTTCTTACAGTTTTCTTCATCTCTTTGGGGATTTTGTGTTTTGTATATTTGAGAGGTATTTTTCTTGTACATGGGCAGAACTATCTCAGTCAAAGGACATGTACATGCATGGAAGAGAAACTGGGAAGCCCCTTCCATCCTATCAGCACAGAGCTCTGGCTAGCTTATCAGTTCAGTCCAATGACTATCTCAACTCAGAGTTCTCTCCAAAATGACTGGTTGACCAGATTGGCCAAGTTGTCCAGTTCCTTGGACATAAGATACAAGCAAGACTAGCTGGTGAAAGAGGTGGGTAATGAAGCATAGAAACAATTAGAAGAAAGTGAGTGTGAGTTGGCTGGAGGAAGAGAAGAAATTTAAAATTGTCACAGTCATATGCAGAGCATGAGAAGAGTTGCAAGGAAATCACACCACACCCTGCAGTTGGCCTTTGATCAGCTGTTTTGGGATGGACTTTAATAACTGAAATCTTCACAGTTGCTTGGATTATCCCTGAAGTCATTTCTGTCTTATCCCTAAGGTGGCCAAGAATACTGGGCAGATGCTGATTTATATCATGGGTCCCTCATGGTGCTCTCTCCTGATATATTTTATCTTCTCAAGCTTTGTACTTTGGTGCTTTCCTAAAAGTTGGTGTTGAATAGGCAGCTCTGATCACAAAGTTCAAGACAAGTCTAGGGTAGTCCCTCTAGAACTGCGCTGTCCAGTATAGTAGCCACTAATCTCATGGGCTACTTAAGTTGAAATTAAAATTAAATAAAATTAAAAATTTCTTTACTCAGTCCTACTTGCCATATTCCAAGTGCTTAATAGCTACATGTTTAAACCTGGTGATTCACAGACCTGTACCTCTGGGGCTAATAGTACATTATATGTTAATAAAAAAATAAAAAATTAAAAAAATCTTAAGTTTAATAGAGAAAAAAATAGCTACATGGGGGTAGTGTCTGCCATATTAGACAGTACAGATCTAGAATGTTTCTATCATCATAGAAATTTCTATTGGACAGGGTGTTGTACAGATTTCAGGGCCAAGGCTGGATGAAATCTTAGTGGACTTGAGATTTGCTGAATTACAGAGCCGGATAGGAAGTTCATTTTTAGTTATTTCGAAAGCAGTGCACCCCCACTCCTTCTAATGCGTCAGTAAACCTGCCAAGTACTCAGCTGCCCTCAGTTTGATCCAGAATTGCTTAATCTCCCCTCCCTACACTGTGACAAGAAACTCTCATATCTCTTTATATAAAATTTCTAGGGCTGATTTATTGAGGGTAAGACATCAACTTCTAATCTCTGGGTCGTGGAGAAGCCAATGAGAGTGTATGTGTGGGGCTAAGAATGGGACAGAACCATCCTTAGGAAATTTGCATTTTGGGCTTGGTCTGGCAACACATCACATCTTAACTAGCAATGATGTTTTTCTTCCTGATAGCACCTGGGAGTGCGTCTGGGCTCAGATTTGGTTGGTGAGAGGAATTAGTTCTTCCCAAAGCATGTAGGGTCAATGATTCATGTGGGCTTTCCCGTAGGTGTTGCTTTCATTGTTAGATTATGTTTCATTGTTAGATTATTCTAACTAACAGAGAAACATGGCATCATTATTCTTTTGTACAGAAGTCACTACTTCCTTGATGGGGCTGAAATTCAACTTCTTCTTCCAATAATGGTTTCCATCTAAGGCTTTGTGAGATTGCATAAGTGGTTTGCAAACTTGTCCATGTATCAGAATTATCTGGGTGTGCTTACCAAAGGTACAGATTTCTAGGCCTTACTCCAGACCTATTAAAAAAAAAAAAAAAAAAAAAAAAAAAAAACCAAAACCAAAAACCAACCAAGCAAGCAAAAAAACTTTGGAAGAGAGGCCTAAGAATTTGCATTTTAAAAAAGCGTCCAGATGCTTTTTATTATCAGGCAGGTTTGATAATTACTGGTTTGGGTAGACTCTTATCTATCTGGTCAGATATACTGAAAACATCATCTGCTAGGGATGCTGGAGAGAGGAATTTTGAATGGAGGATCAATGACTTCTAAGTCCTTCTCAATTTTGAGAATGATTTAATTCTAAAAAATTCTATAGAGAACATGTATAGGCTTTGAAGTCATCATATCTGATCTGCCACATTTATTAATTGTATGCTTTGGCTAAGTCACTGATCTTCCCTGAGCTTCAGTTTCTACCTCTAAAAAGTAGGAGAATAGTGCCTACCAAATTTGGAGTGTTTTTGTCAGGATTAAATGAGATAATCCATGTACTCCATTCCGCACTTGGCAAGTACTCAGTAAATGAGACTATTAAGAAATGGAAGGAAGGTTAGGAGCATTAGGGCAGCCTTCCCGTTGGCATTTGTTTGGGGGCATAGCACTTAGTAATGCCCAATAAATGAAAACTATCATTTATGTGAAGCTAGAGCTGTTGCTTCACTTAAATTTAGCTTTCAGATTGACCATGTCAATAAATGAGCATGATTTCTATTTATCTTTATTTATACTACTATAATCATCAATCCCAGCTACACACTGACCTCATTTTGACATCTTTGAGATTGGCTTGTGTGTTATAATCCATCAGTGGCATGCCATAGCTTAAGTGGCAATGCTTTTTCTTTCTTGGTGCTACATGGTATGTCTTATAGTAGTTGGTGTCTTAGATTCAATTAAGTATGGTTATATTCTAAAACAGTGTGTTTGCAAATATGTTCACTGCAGAAATATCTCAAAGGCTGCCCTCTTCCTCTTTCCCAGCTAACTGACTTTTATTTATTTTATATAAGGTGAATCTGCAAAGATTTTGTTTGAGAACAAGGTTCTACTAATTTATAAAATTTAAAAACTGTTAATTTATAAGGAAAATAAGCATGATAATTTTTATTCTAAAATTTTAAATGGTTTTAAATTATATTGCAATACATGCTTGAAAGGAGGAGTTAAAAGAGAAGATGTGAATCTAAGGACTTTCCCTCTAAAATTGAAAAAGAATTGATACTATATTAAACCTATACATCTATATTTCTCTTCATGTTAAAATACAAAGTCAATTGGGGCGCCTGGGTGGCTCAGAGGGTTAAGCCGCTGCCTTCGGCTCAGGTCAGGATCTCAGGGTCCTGGGATCGAGTCCTGCATCGGGCTCTCTGCTCGGCAGGGAGCCTGCTTCCCTCTCTCTCTCTCTCCCTGCGTGCCTATCCATCTACTTGTGATTTCTCTCTGTCAAATAAATAAATAAAATCTTAAAAAAAAAATACAAAGTCAATTCAGTCCTGTCAGGCTTGGAAGTTAATACTTGTAATATAAATTCCCAAAAGTGCAAGCCTAAGGAGAACATTACAGAGATAACAGGCTTCCCAGGAGCTCACATCTCTGTCAGTAACCTACTGGGACACTTTGTCCCCTCCATCTGCCTTTAGTCATGTTGTTTTGTGATGTAGTAGGAGTGAACAACCAGAGAAGTTTTGGGTAAATAGTTCTTAGGTGATTTGAGGAAGGGAGGACCTGGGATTAATACACCAGAGGCCAGGAGGACTTCGGTACTCACCCACAAAAAAAGTAGGAGGAAATTGTACCTTGCAAAGTCTGAAAAGAGATTGAAGAAAGAGGTCCACTGGGGACATTCTTAGGAGCTTAGGAGGCTGAAGGAGAAGTTATGACCTGTAACCAGTGAATATTTAGGAGCTCTGGAAAAAGACCCTATTCCTAAAAAGTTAATAAGCCTGAGAGAGAGAAATCATTTGTGCCTTGCCTTAAGAAAAGAAGAGCCATCCATTCCCCAATGTTTATAGCAGCAATGGCCACGGTCGCCAAACTGTGGAAAGAACAAAGATGCCCTTGAACAGAGGAATGGATAAGGAAGATGTGTCCATATACACTATGGAGTATTATGCCTCCATCAGAAAGGATGAATACCCAACTTTTGTAGCAACATGGATGGGCATGGAAGAGATTATGCTGAGTGAAATAAGTCAAGCAGAGAGAGTCAATTATCATATGGTTTCACTTATTTGTGGAGCATAACAAATAACATGGAGGACATGGGGAGATGGAGAGGAGAAAGGAGTTGAGGGAAATTGGAAGGGGAGGTGAACCATGAGAGACTGTGGACTCTGAAAAACAATCTGAAGGTTTTGAAGGGGTGGGGGTTGGGAGGTTGGGGTACCAGGTGGTGGGTATTATAGAGGGCACGGATTGCATGGAGCACTGGGTGCAGTGCAAAAACATGAATTCTGTTACGCTGAAAAGAAAAAAAAAAGAATAGAAGTGAGGGACAATTGAAGAGGAAGAGCAAGCACTCCAAGGCTGGGTTACAAGAGGAGATAGCTTACACAGTGGGCCAGGCAGGGAGGCCTCCAGAAACCCGAGTCACACTTGAGCAAGCCAAGCCAACTGAGTAATATGAAACCATGAAGCTATACATTTTGTAACTTTAGGTTGGTTGATGGCTCAGGATTCCCTTCTGTGGTTGGCAGCTTTTAACAAACAGTTGCCTGTATGCTATGTTGTAATGATTATTTGGGGATGTGGGAAATGGGGAAGCAGGAATGTGAGCATTGAAGGGGAAATTCCCTACTCCTTGTCTAGTGGTAGCAGAAATTAATCAGAGAGGCTGGGCCTCAGATACACCGCCCAGTGGAGAATTCTTATTTTGGAGGAGGATTTGATTATACTTACCTGAGTCAGCTCCAAGGGAGAAGTGGGTTATAATGGGGTTGATTAAACCCTTTGACAACCTCCTTCAAGGCAGAAATAAGCACTTCAGAAGGAGTGGGAACCTCACAAAGAAACCAAAGGACTTGGCTTGTCCCAGCTTTGTGACATCGGGCCAGTCATTAACTTCTCTGAGTCTCAGAGTTTCCACTGTAATGGAGGACAGTCAGATTGAGGATCTCAAAGTCTCCTCCAGTACTAAAAGTTTACTAGTCCACACCACAGGGAAGGAACCAAGAATGAGTGTGGGCATGTTAGCCAGTCTATTGCCAAAGAGGATCTGGAAAATTGAATGGCTGTGGATCTCTCAATAGCCACAGTTCCTTTCCTTCTTTTATTATTAGAGAATCATCAGAGAGGAGTATACCGCAGTGATGTAGGGTGAGGGTTGAAAAACATTCTCTGTAATGCGCCAGATAATAAATATTTTGGCTTTGTAGGCTATATGGTCTCTGTCACAACTATTCAACTCTGCTATTGTAGCATGAAATTAGCCATGGACAATACATAAATGGATGGCCATTACTATATTCTAAAAAAACTTTATTTGCAAAAAGAGGCAGAGGGCCAGGTTTGGTCTATAAGCCCTAATTTGTCGACCCCTTTTTCGGGCCTAGGATCTGGAGTCAGGCTGCTAGAGTTCAAGCCTAGCTTCTGCCCCTTAATTGTTGTGTGACCTTGCTTGAGTTACTAAGCATCTCTGTGTCTTACATTTGCTATCTCTACAGTGACAATAATGGTACTTACTTAAGATTGTTGCTGAAAACTTTTTAAGACTATCATCGTATCCCTTATCTGAGTGATCCAGCAAGAATGAAGATTAACCCCACGGGTTGCCCAAGTTCATACAAGATAATTACAGAGCTAGGACTCTTTCTCTTTTTCTTTCTCTTTCTCTTTTTCAGCTCCTTTCTTCCTATTCTTTGGGTTGGAAATTTGTTAGATCAATAGGTATAGTCTAAAGGTTTATCTGAAAACCAAGAAATTCTTTTCTTTAGGATTGAGTAGAGACCATGATGAACATTTTCCCTCAGGAGAGAAGACAGATTCCCCCTACCTCCATTTTATTTATTTTATTTTTCAGTGTTCCAGGATTCATTGTTTATGCACCATACCCAGTGCTCCATGCAATACGTGCCCTCCATAATACCCACCACCAGACCCACCCAATCCCCCCATCCCCCTCCCCTCCAAAACCCTCAGTTTGTTTTTCAGAGTCCACAGTCTCTCATGTTTTGTCTCTCCCTCCAATTCCCCCCAACTCACTTGTCCGCTCCATCTCCCAATGTCCTCTGGGTTATACCTTATGCTCCACAAGTAAGTGAAACCATATGATAATTGACTCTCTCTGCTTGACTTATTTCAACCAGCATAATCTCTTCCAGTCCCATCCATGTTGAAACAAAAGTTGGGTATTTATCCTTTCTGAGGGAGGCATAATACTCCTTAGTATATATGGACCACATCTTCCTTATCCATTCATCCATTGAAGGGCATCTTGGTTCTTTCCACAAGTTTGGCAACTGTGGCTATTGCTGCTATGAACATTGGGGTACAGATGGCCCTTCTTTTCACTATATCAGTATCTTTGGGGTAAATACCCAGTAGCACACTTGCAAGATCATAGGGAAGCTCTATTTTTAATTTCTTAAGGAATCTCCACACTGTTTTCCAAAGTGGCTGCACCAACTTGCATTCCCACCAACAGTGTAAGAGGGTTCCCCTTTCTCCACATCCTCTCCACATTGTTTACTGAGAAGACAGCTTTTTATACTCACTAAACTTTCTTGAGTAAAATATATCTGATTTGATATTTAAGTCTTTAAATCCTAATGATCAAATATCTATTAAGATGCTACTGGAGTGGGTCTTGAAAGAGTCCAGCAGGCCTAAGACCTAGGTGGTAACTCATAAATGAGAGAAAGAGCATGAACTATGTGAATGGATACAGAAGAGGCCGAGAGCTCACTAAGGGAACAAAGTTCAGGAAGATGTGAGACCCAGGACAGACAAGCACTTGACCTTCATAAGATTTAATAGAAGTGACCACTAGGTCCAGTTGACCCTTTCTTCCTGCTCTGATTGTTTTCTACTTGCATGTAGCTCTGTGTGCTTTTGTTTATCCCAGGGCTGAGGCTATGTTTTTCTTAATCTTTTTTTTCTTCTTCTAATACCTAGTCTAGGACCCTGCATCTAGTGGGCATTTGAGAAATATGTGCTGAATTAAAGAAATAGGAGGGAGGAGAAGGACATGTCCTTAGACACTCTTTTTTTTTTTTTTTTTTAAAGATTTTATTTATTTATTTATTTATTTGTCAGAGAGAGAGAGAGAGCGAGTGAGAGAGCGTGATAGTGCACAAGCAGGCAGAGTGGCAGGCAGAGGAGGAGAGAGAAGCAGGCTCCCTGCTGGGCAAGGAGCCCGACGCGGGACTTGATCCCAGGACCTGAGCCGAAAGCAGCGGCCCAACCAACTAAGCCACCCCGGCGTCCTGTCCTTAGACACTCTTGCTGGATCCCCTTGTTGATGTCACCTAAGACCTTAACCTGCATTCTGCTCTCTGGCCACTGGCCACAGAGTGTAGGCTGTAAGAATTTAGGAGGTTAAGAGGGCGCTGGGTCCAAGTCAAGCCTTCGTCCAGCAGTGCTCCACATTTGTGTTTCTGTGTACAGAGAAAAAATTTTTTTCTTTGGACTTTTACTTTTCTTCTTTTTTACTTTGGTAGTAAAATTGAAAAAGCAAACAGGCCCCATTCAGAGTGCCTGATTTCGGCCCTATTGGACCCCTTGGAAAAGTCTGGTATGACTATGCTTCCTTAATGTCTCAAACATTTGGTTTTTCTCAGGTTGAGTCAAGATTTTGTAAAACTTGACTGTTTACATAGATATGTATCCCTTTTCTGATGAGAGTTTTTTGCTTAATGTGACAGTTGCTGCATTGCTCTTGAATAGCCTGTTCCCTCTCTTCTTCTTCTTTTCATCTCCTACCACCAAGTCATTCTTCTCCTCTTTCTTTTCCTTCCCTCACTTTCTCTCCCTGCCTTTCTTCCTCTCTTTTTGATAGGGCCATTTATTTCCCAGTCGCTCTTCATGGCTTAATCCCCTCTGAGGAGTTTCTCTGATTAATGCACAGCCACTCACCACCCCATGTATTCTTTGTGTTCTTAGGCATCAGTTGATGGGTGTGTAGCCAATTTCCTGTCATCTAGTTGGTGCATAAACTCTTGATTTTTCCTTTCTCTCTGGATACCTTCCTAGCATTTTTTTTTTTTTTAACACATCAGCACTTTCTCAGACAGAGAAAGAAAAAAGTAAATTATAATCAACATTTCTAGTCGTGTTCAAGTCAGAAGAGTGCTGAAACTATCAACTAAGATGAAGACTTTGGGTTATTCATGTTAGATATATATCTGGGCTTTCCCATTCTACCACTGGCATGGCACATTTTAGGTCACCTATGTTTCTCTTTGTTTGGGTAAATTTTATATTAGTGAGGTGATTTAGAGTTTAGACTAAGACCGGGGGCCCTGGAGCCAAGCTGCTTTATTTTGAACTCTAGTTCCCCCATTTCTAGCTTAAATGTCGGGCTGAAACTCATGACCCTAAGATCAAGAGTCATATACTCTACAGACTGAGCCAGACAGGTGCCCCCATCGTCATCGTTATTATTTTATCTCATCTCCAGACCTTCCTTCTTAAACTTAATTCTTAAACTTAAACTTCCTTCTTAAAGCAAATTCAATTATTTATCCATTTATGCATTGTTATTATTTCATTCTGTATTTACATGTTGATTACCTACTATGTGTTATGTTCTATGTTAGGTGCTGGCATGTATTTTTGTGTGCATGACACACATTCTTACAAAATATATCCACAATTACAAATAGTGATAAGTGTTAAGAAGGAAGTGTATTTGAATCAAGGGTAAGAGGGAAGGAAAGTGGTCTTTCTCAACCTACATAAGAGGATCAGGAAAGGCCTTTCCGAGGACAGAGTACTTAGGTTGAGACATGAAGAATCAGGAGGCAGTCATAGAAAGATTGGGGAAAGAATAATCCAAGAAGAGGGAACAGAATGGTCAAAGGCCTGAGATGAAGAATCTTGGGATAGTTGAGGAACTGGAAGGGGGCCAGAGTAGGGGAGATAATGCATATGGATCAGACCCTTTGAGTGAGGGACCCCTAGTGTTGATGATCCCAAAGAAGAGCCCATCTGAATTGGTGAGAGGGTTGATCTCTAGCCTCCTTGACCTATGAATGCCACCAGGAGACCTCACCTGCCTTTTGTGCCAATAACCTGTGGGAAAGTGCCAGCCTTGGCAGTGGTTTCCTGATTTCCTGCCCTTTTGGTTCTTAGGGCAAGGAGAGAGATTTAAGAAGATAATGAGTGAATGGCCACCATTGTTCATGAAGGACATAAGCTGATATAAAGTAAACAGAGATTATGATGGCTCTGGAGCAATGTGTGTGTCTAAATATTTACCAGAATCTCAAATAAAATGGTCTGAATATATGAGCCTCACCCTCTTTTTTGTCCCGGTCCAGGAATTGTGATCCTTAAGAGATGGCAAGAGTCAAAGTTTAAATCTTTCCAAACCTCTCCTATGAAAAGATATAATAGAATCAAAATACTAATTCAGATTAAAGACCATTTCCCCAGAGGATGAGGGAAGAATCTGAAATATAAGCATGATGCAGATGTATACATGCTGTTTCTAAATTTATAGTGAGATGGATAGGGGAATCTGACCCTACTGTGACCCTTCAGGGATGTTCAGAAGCGAATGTCTGGGGAAGAAGGGGAAAGTCAGAGCAGTGGTATGGCCTCCCTTTCTCTCTCCTGGATGTTGGTCAATTTGGCTATGGAACCTTGGGCACATCACTATTCTGGTTTTCAGTCTTCTCACCCGTAAAATGAAGATGAGAATAATTCTTATTTCACAGACTATAGTGAGTATGATGTAAGTTAAAGTGAATGAGGTGCCTGGCCCCACACTTGGCCTAGAGGAGGCACTGCGAATTTTAGTCATTTCTCTCCCTTTCTTGTTCTCCCAGGACAGGCCTCTCAAAGTGTGGTGCCCACAACAGCAGCAGCGGCAAGACCTGGGCTCTAGTTAGGCAAAATTTCCAGCTTTAACCCAGACCTGCTGTATCAGAAAGTTGAAAGGATGGGATTCAACCGTCTGTGGTTTAACAAAATTTCCAAATGACTGTGCTTAGAGTTGCCAGATTTAACAAATAAAAAAATAGTGGCTCATTAAATCTGAATTTCAGAGAAACAATGAATACTTTTTTAGTGTAACGTGTCTCATGCAATATTTGAACATAATTTTATTAAAACTGATTTTGTTTATCTGAAATTCAGATATAACTGGGTGTTCCATATTTTTACTTTAGATTCTGATGCATGCTCCAGTTTGAGAACAGTTGAAGGCAATCATCTAGCACAGCCCAAAGACAGGATGGAGAGGAAGCTCTGGGATATTTTGTTTCATTCCTTAAAGGGAAGATAGAAACTGGAGCAAAAAAGCCATCTCCAGAGGTCTGGGCATTCTGGGTATTATATGGTCCATTAACAAAGAAAAACAGTTTCTTGAAATTAAGTGAGTTTATTTTCCATTTGAGCCGTGAAGATCTTGCTCCCTCTAAGAGAAAGTGACCACTCTGTCTCTTTCAGGAAATTTGGGGGCACTCCATAAAAACATGGGCTGTATAAAAGCATCATCAGTATTTCTCCAGAATAACATAGCTTTGTGGAACAAAACTTTTCTTTTTATAAATTAAATTTCAATTAGCCATCAATAATACATCACTAATTTTGGAAGTAGTGTTTGATTCATTAGTTGTATATTACACTCAGTGCTCATCCCATCAGAGGCCCCCCTTAACTTTCCTTTCTTTTCCTTCCTTCCTTCCTTTCTTTCTTCCCTGTTCCTCCCTCCCCCCTCCCTTCCTCCATTCCTCTCTCGCTCCCTCCCTCCCTCCCTCCCTTCCTTCTTTCTTCCTCTATCATCTATCATCTATCTTTCTTCTTTCTTTCTCCTTCTTTTTTTCTTCCTTTCTTTCTTTTCCCTTCTTTCATTTCTTCTTCCTTTCTCTTTTTATCTTGCCTGACACTTCCCTCATACAGTGGGAAAACTTTCTTGAAGACGTATCTTATTGGGCGCCTGGATGGCTCAGTGGGTTAAAGCCTCTGCCTTAGGTTCAGGTCATGATCCCAGGTCCTGGGATGGAGCCCCACATCAGGCTCCCTGCTCAGCGGGGAGCCTGCTTCCTCCTCTCTCTCTGCCTGCCTCTCTGCCTGTTTGTAATCTCTGTCTGTCAAAAGAATAAATAAATAAAATCTTAAAAAAAAGATGTCTCTTATTCATCATGTCATTTAAGCCTGACAACCTTCTTGTTGTCAGGATTCTTTTTTTTTTTTTTTTTAAAGATTTTATTTATTCATTTGACAGACAAAGATCACAAGTAGGCAGAGAGGCAGGCAGAGAGAGAGGGGAGGAAGCAGACTCCCTGCAGAGCAAACGCTGGGCTCAATTCCAGGACCTTGGGATCAGGGCCTGAGCCAAAGGCAGAGGTTTTAACCCACTGAGCCACCCAGGCGCCCCAAGCTAAGGATTCTTATCCTTAGTTTATTGTGGAAGAAACTGAGGTTCAAGGCAAGGAAGTGACTGGCTCATGGTCATAAAATTTGTTTTGACAGAACCAAGATTAGAACCAGTTTGGAAGTCTCCCAGTGTTCTTGGATGGAAGGAAAAACAGTGGGGTCCCTACCACTTATTTATATTTTCAGGCATGATTATTGATCCAGGATACTTTTTGCAAATCCATTGGCTGCCTCCGATGGTGAAATAAGGAAGACAGCCATTGTCTTTTGCCATAAGCAATTCTGGACTCTTGGGTGGGTGGTTTGGAGTGTCATACTATCCTACTTTCCTAAAGGTGTGAAACTAATTGTAGCATTAATGGTAAACTTGAATCACATTCTTCCTCAAGGCTATAATTTTGTTTTCATTTGAAAATAACAAGGTTGACCTTAATTATTTCCAAGGTAATTCCAGCTCTACCATCAGATGACTGGATGTTGGCAAGTAAATAGGCTGTTCCATATAGTTCCCATTTTCTTTTTCTTGTCACACAAAACACAATTTTTAGGTAGCATTTTATGACATTTTCATATCTTTTCTTATATTACCCCCACCAAACACAACTTTCCTGCATGTTTTGTTCTCAGCTTCTGCAAATGAATCTGAGACAGCTCTGGAATGATTTCCCTTTATTGTTAAAGGTTTTACAAATTGTGGTCTGCTTATAAAATTACACAAACTGATTGTGGAAAGATTAGAAAAGTACAAAAAAAGTACAAAAACACATTCATTGTTTTCTCTTTCAAAGATAACCACTGTTAAATGTGGAAGTGTATCCCTATCTCTATCACTATCTCTCTCTTTAAAAATTTGTATATTATTTTTTATTTGACATTTTATCACTTTCATCTTCCCATCATAACAGATTCTTCAAAGGAATGATTTTAATGGCTGTGTAATAGTCTATCACAGCTATATACCTTCATCTATCTGGTTGTCTACCTATTATGGGGACTTTATGTTGTTTCCAAACTTTCCTGTATTATAAGTAACATGGCAATGAACATACTAAGAAATACTTTTATATAAATGTTTGTCTGTATTTTTGATAACTTGCATAAGGTAGAGTACTAAAAGTAGTATCATATGGTGGAGGGAGATGAAATTTTGATATGTACCAACAAACTACTTTCCAGAATTACATTTATGTCAGAAATATATGGGAGAACCTATTTACTTGGCTCTTTGAGGGACTAACTCAGAAGGTCAGATTCCACTTGAGGTCTTGTTTCTTGTTCTTACTAACACTGATCTTACAGGTCACCATATTAACATCTCAGAGTAGTGCATAGTCCTAGCATGCCCCATAGTTCCCCTGGGTACCATCTGGGCCTGGCAGGCCAAGTTGATTGCCTCTTCCTCAGGAGAGAGCCATCCTTGACATGTCACTATGAAGAGTCCCAACTCTATGCAGACAGTGGGAATAAATACAACTCTAAGGCAATTTGTCGCCACCACCCTAGGAATTGATACACTCACTCACTCACTCACTCACTCAGTCAGCAGACTCTTACGGCATGCTTGTCATGTGCAAGAAAGGTTCTGTGCTAAGCAGAAGCAGAAATGCTCTTTGAGGACTAGAAGATATGGGAGGGGGGCAACACTTGTGCGGAAGCAGTATGATGCCCAGGAGAGTGCAACAGATGAGGAGTGGGAGTTAGAGATTGGAGGAGGAAGAGATCAGCTCTGAATGGTGTCAGTGGAGAGATGGGATTGGGATTCCTTTTGAAGACTGGGTCAGTGTTTTGGGGACATCATAGTTTGATGGAGAGGAGGTTCACGTAGAGGGCAATGGCATAAATAGATAAAAACAGAAGGTAGGAAAGCCCAGAGCATATCTAGGAAACTGAATCAGTGTAATTTAACTGGAGTGCAGGGGATATGAAATAGTATGGAGAGGCTTCTGGGGATGGAGAAGGAGGAGGGGGTTGGATTGCAGACAGCCTAGAAGGCCTGTAATTTCTAGTGAGATAGATTCAAGTCCATGGCTAGTGAGAAGCAGACATATGAGAAGGGGAAGCTTAGCTTTGAGAAGATTTGTGGGGAGGCACAACCCCTTTCCTTAGATATTGGAAGAGCTGGCTTACGGGAGAGAGATTTGACTTGTTCTCTATCGCTCCAGAAGGCAGAAATAGCCAGATGGGTAGACTTGAGCTCAAGGTAAAGGAGAACTTTTTAACCATTAGAATTTTTCCCATATGGTTTCAGCTGCCTTGTAAAGTGGGGAGCTCTCTGTCACTAGAAGTATGCATTCAGAAACTGACCATCACTTGCTGGGTGTTGCAGAGGGAATTCAAGCCATGACATTTGTGGGTCCAATACAACTCTGGAAGACTTACAATTCTCTAATTTCTCCATATATTTCCTCTCCTGCCAACTTTCTAGGGTAGGAAGTTTAGGAAGTCAAATGTGATTATGAATTTCCCCAAATTCAAAGGAAAACATAGTCTTTTTGCCATTTTCATTGTCACATTATGTTATTTCCCCAATTACCTTGCTATCAAACCTGTTGAGTGTGGTCAGACCCAGCTCAACTTGCACAGTGACGGCAAAACCATCTAAATACTTGTAATGGCTTCTTGAACCCCATCAGGGGATGAGAAAGTCTTGGAAAGAAGTTAGTCAGAAGCAGGGTCAAGCTGGGGAAATTTTAGATGAAGTCTAAAGTCCTGAACTCAGAGGGACTGTTGGAAGAAATTATAGAGAAGAACATAATTATTCATATCACTGGGTCACCCCCTGGATGGGACATGTTTCTCAAATGGGCATGAATGTGAGTGAGGAGTAGACAGAGAGTGTTTGGGAAATCAGAGTGATGAAAGCATTGTTAATGAACTTTAGTGAGAGAAAGGGCAGAGTAAAAACCTGGCAGGGGAGTGGAAGTGATGAAGCAGTGGTGTCTGTTACTACAAGCCTGCTTGTACTGCCCTGACAAAATACCATACACTGGGAGCTTTAAACAAGAGGAATTTATTTATCCACATTTCTGGATGTTTTCCACATTTTCCACATTTCTGGGGGGTTGGTTTCTGGTGAGACCTCTTTTTCTGGCTTGTAGATGATTGCCTTCTATCCATGCATTCACATGGCCTTTTTTCTGAGTAGAGAATGAAAGAGAGGAAGAGAGGAATGGTGGGAGGGAGGGATGCAGGGAGAGGAAGAGGGAGAGGGAGGGAGAGGGGGGGAGAGAGAGAGAGAGAGAGAGAGAGAGAGAATGATGTCTCTTTCTTATAAGGATCAGTCCTATCATATTAGGGCCTCACCCTTATGACTTAATTTAACCTTAATTACCTCCCTAAATGACCTATCTCCTAATAAAGTCACATTAGAAGGTTAAATTTTGGGGGAACACATACATTTTGGGGAACACAATCAGTCTATAACAGTGTCCATTGTAGGTCTTATGAATTGTCTTTGTCCTCTTGGAGGAGAGAAAGGACTCTGATTGAGTGCTGGCTAAATGTCAGTCATTATTGACTGATAATCTCATTTGACTCCTGAATAACCGTGTCATGAAAGAAGATTGAAGCTCACAGATATTATGATCACCCAGATAGTAAGAGGTCAAGAAAGTATTCAAACTGTAATTTTTAATTTCAAACTTCTCACTGGAGGGGACTTTAACTTGAAATCTTGTTGAATTCCTAAGACTACATCTTTTTTTAAAATATATTTTTAAAAGATGCTATTTATATATGTATTTAAGAGAGAGAGAGAGAAAGAGAGAGAGAACATGAGCGGGGGAGGGAGGGCAGGAGAGGGAGAAGCAGCCTCCCCAGTGAGCAGGGAGCCAGACATGCGACACTGGATCCCAGGACCTGGGGGTTATGACCTGAGCCAAAGGCAGATGTTAACCGACTGAGCCACCCAGGCACCCTGAGGACTACCTGGAACTTCCAGGAAGACTACCTTGGCAGGCCCATCTGGGGGTTGGGGAGGGTCTCTAAATATGGAAATGTGGTTTTATCAGAGCTGTACTTTGTGGAACCAGCCATGTGGGTAGGGGAGAGTGGAGATCATCTAGAAGCCTACCGAGAGATAACCCCAGTCTTTACAGGGGCAGTATAAGAAGTGCTAGATGCCTTTAACATTGTGAAGACAGAGTCAGGGTTTTGGTAAATGATTGAGTGAAGGCCAAGGAGTGAAGGGAGGAAGTCCAGAATGAAGACAGGGTAAGTGACTGGGAAAATAGTAGTGACCATGACAGAAATTAACTGACTCTGGGCAGGACATGTGGTACCCCCAAAGCTCTCCTGATCCCCATTCTATCAGATGGTGAGGGGGTACCTCAGGAAAGCCTGCAACTGCTTAAAGTCCAATGTTCCTCTTTGGAGGGATGTTGGAGAGGACTTGAACTTAAGGTTAATCTAATGCAGTTAATCATTACTGGTAATTATGCCCTTAATAGTACAACATTATGCTTAATAATTTATCAAGTGAGAGATGATAAATAAAAGGATAATGGGCCAGGACAGGCAGAAGGGAATTCTTTTTTTTTTTTTTTTAATTTATTTTCAGCGTAACAGTATTCATTGTTTTTGCACCACACCCAGTGCTCCATGCAATACGTGCCCTCTATAATACCCACCACCTGGTACCCCAACCTCCCACCCCCCACCCCTTCAAAACCCTCAGATTGTTTTTCAGAGTCTGTTTTTAATGTGTGTTGTGTTCACTGGATGAAGTAGTTCCCATTGAAATCTCCAGAGGAGAAAGAATAGAAAAATGGAAGTAGCATGTCTATCTCCTGGAATCTCATTCTCTGATGCATCTGCTTTTCTTCATCCATGTGGTAGAGCTTTCTTTGAACTTAGTGAATGTTCTTTGCTATACAGTGATAAAGGGGAGTATGGAAGTGATCATAGTTCAGTGCACGGAGTGAAGAACAAGAGTATTTGGCTTCAAAAGAAGTCAGTTTTCAAAGTTTTATCTCCCTTCAATGACACACTCTTACCAAAGGGCAGACTGTCACAGAAAAGACCAATGAAGTAAATGAGTAACTGAAATTCTCACATTAGAAACAGAAAAAAAAATTCAATTGATGGCAGGTTCTCTTCTTTGTTCCTTAAATTGCAATTAAAATATTGATACATACTAACAAATATTAACCTCCAAAAATAAAAAGTAAAAGTGGACTGTTATCTCCACCAAGCTTTGCTAAGAAAGAGGTGAATGTCTCTGAACAGTCTGTTTTCCTCCCATTTCCCCTTCTTCTTTTTAAAAATTCGAGTATAATTAACATACAGTGTTATATTAATTTTAGGTGAACAATATAATGATTCAACAATTCTATACAATTCTCAGTGCTCATCAAGATAAGTGTACTTTTAATCCCTTTTATCTATTTTACCCATACGCTCCAAACTTCCCTCTGGCAATCCCCAATTAGTTCTCTGTATTTAAGAGTCTGTTTTTTTCCCCCTTCTTTTTTCTTTGTTTTGTTTCTTAAGTTCCACATATGAATGAAATCATATGGTATTTGTCTTTCTCTGACTGACTTATTTTACTTGGTATCATACTCTCCAGGTCCATTCAAGTTGTCACAAATGGAAAGATTTCATTCTTTTTATGGCTCAGTAATATTCCATTATATATATATCATATATACATATGGTTATACATATAATAGAATATATATATATATATACAAATATATATATATATACACATATATATATATGTATTCCATTATATGTATAATCAAATCTTCTTTATCCACTCATCTATGGATCCATTTTTCCCCTTAATAAATGGTATCCACCTACCAAGTCCTGAATCTAGGAGTTACCTTTGATTACTCTCTCACTCATTTCCCACATCTGATCCATTAAGAGTAATTCCGAGAGTCAGGACTCCTGTCAACTTTATTTCTAAAACACACTCCAATCTCTACACTTGCCTTTGTCTTGACTGCTATTACCAGAGACCAAGCCACTGTCCTCTCATGCATATAGAGCATTAGCCTACATACAGTTTCTCTGCTTCCTCCCTTGCCCCAGCGCTACATTATCCACATGCCTGAGAACAATCTTTAAAAGGAAATTAAGTTCTGTCTCCACTGATTAAAACACTCTAGTGGTGGGGTACCTAGGTGGTTCAGTTTGTTAGGCATCTGACTTGATTTTGACTCAGGTCATGATCTCAGGGTTGTGCTGGGTGTGGAGGGAGCCTGCTTAATATTCTCTCTCACTCTCTCCCTCAGCCTTCCCTATCTCCTTAAAAAACTCCAGTAGCTTCTCACACTTAGAATAAAATCCAAACCTCCTATCCTTGTCTGCTAGGAGCTACATGATGTATGCCTGCCTAACTTCCCAGCCACATCTCACAACACCTTCCTCCTTGCCAACAATACTCCTTTTGGCCTTCTTTCTGCTTCTCAACAATGACAACCTTCCTTCTGATTTTGGGATTATGGACTTCTTTTATCACTTCAGTCTTAACTTAGAGGTCATCCACATAGAGGGATCTTGCCTGACTCTCCAGTTGTAAATAGCTACTCTATTACATCCTCTCTACTCGCCTTTTTCTGATCTCTCTTTTTAAAAAAACTATATATATTTCCTCTGTTAGAATTCAAACTTCTGGAGAGTAGAGATTTTGTCTGTGCTACTCACAGCAGAATCTCCAGGGTCTAGAATAGTGCTTGATACATCGAGTCAATACCAAATTAATATTCATTCAGTGAATTAATGAATGTGCTTTTATACAATTATCTTATCATTCCAGAGACCTTCTGGCCTGGCCTTCAGTGGACTCCTTTTTCTCTGACTAAACTATTTGGTACTAAGCAACCATTGCCTCATATTGGGGATAGGGGCTAATATATTTAGGACATTTTCTTGGAGTAATCTGTCTTTTGGGAAATGGCATTCTGTGTTTTGTTCCAGATTTGTTACATGTTAGGGATATTAGACAAATAATTACCAACCTTCTCTCACTGCTCAGCAAGAATGGGGATAATTATACTAGTTTGGTACTTATCAAACTATGCTATGCCTCTCCTCCTGGGTATGGAAGGACTCTTGAACTTTCTAGAGTTCTCTTGGACTTTAGATGCATTTGAGTTGAGCACACAGTATCATCACTGGTTAGTGCAAGATCCCTCTCTTGTTTTACTGGATGTTTTCTCCTTCATCTCCCATTCACAGTTTCATTCTCATTTTTCCTTCTAGGCTTCTAATCTTGGGTCTTTAATATATATCCTTCCTGTCTTCTAACATATATATATATATATCTTGAAAAATTCAGTGTTTTGGGAGACAAACCATAAGTGACTCTTAGTCTCACAAAACAAACTGAGGGTTGCTGGGGGGAGGGGGATTGGGAGAAGGGAGGTGGGGTTATGGACATTGGGGAGGGTATGTGCTTTGGTGAGTGCTGTGAAGTGTGTAGACCTGGCGATTCACAGACCTGTACCCCTGGGGATAAAAATATATTATATGTTTATAAAAAATAAAAAATTAAAAAAAAATGCAGTGTTTTGTGCATGTGTCCGTGGGGTCTAGGAGACCTTTATAAAAAATAAAAAATAAAAATACTATATTGTTTTAGAGAGTTATTATTATTTTTTTATTTTTATTTTTTTTTTAAATTTTTTATTTTTTATAAACATATATTTTTATCCCCAGGGGTACAGGTCTGTGAATCACCAGGTTTACACACTTCACAGCACTCACCAAATCACATACCCTCCCCAATGTCCATAATCCCACCCCCTTCTCCCAAACCCCCTCCCCCCGGCAACCCTCAGTTTGTTTTGTGAGATTAAGAGTCACTTATGGTTTGTCTCCCTCCCAATCCCATCTTGTTTCATTTATTCTTCTTCTACCCACTTAAGCCTCCATGTTGTATCACCACTTCCTCATATCAGGGAGATCATATGATAGTTGTCTTTCTCTGCTTGACTTATTTCGTTAAGCATGATACGCTCTAGTTCCATCCATGTTGTTGCAAATGGCAAGATTTCATTTCTTTTGATGGCTGCATAGTATTCCATTGTGTATATATACCACATCTTCTTGATCCATTCATCTGTTGATGGACATCTAGGTTCTTTCCATAGTTTGGCTATTGTGGACATTGCTGCTATAAACATTCGGGTGCATGTGCCCCTTTGGATCACTACATTTGTATCTTTAGGGTAAATACCCAATAGTGCAATTGCTGGGTCATAGGGCAGTTCTATTTTCAACATTTTGAGGAACCTCCATGCTGTTTTCCAGAGTGGCTGCACCAGCTTGCATTCCCACCAACAGTGTAGGAGGGTTCCCCTTTCTCCGCATCCTCGCCAGCATCTGTCATTTCCTGACTTGTTGATTTTAGCCATTCTGACTGGTGTGAGGTGATATCTCATTGTGGTTTTGATTTGTATTTCCCTGATGCCGAGTGATATGGAGCACTTTTTCATGTGTCTGTTCGCCATCTGGATGTCTTCTTTGCAGAAATGTCTGTTCATGTCCTCTGCCCATTTCTTGATTGGATTATTTGTTCTTTGGGTGTTGAGTTTGCTAAGTTCTTTATAGATTCTGGACACTAGTCCTTTATCTGATATGTCGTTTGCAAATATCTTCTCCCATTCGGTCAGTTGTCTTTTGATTTTGTTAACTGTTTCCTTTGCTGTGCAAAAGCTTTTGATCTTGATGAAATCCCAGTAGTTCATTTTTTCCCTTGCTTCCCTTGCCTTTTGCGTTGTTCCTAGGAAGATGTTGCTGCGGCAGAGGTCGAAGAGGTTGCTGCCCGTGTTCTCCTCAAGGATTTTGATGGATTCCTTTTGTACATTGAGGTCCTTCATCCATTTTGAGTCTATTTTTGTGTGTGGTGTAAGGGAATGGTCCAATTTCATTTTTCTGCATGTGGCTGTCCAATTCTCCCAGCACCATTTATTGAAAAGGCTGTCTTTATTCCATTGGACATTCTTTCCTGCTTTGTCGAAGATTAGTTGACCATAGATTTGAGGGTCTATTTCTGGGCTCTCTATTCTGTACCATTGATCTATGTGTCTGTTTTTTTTTTTTTTAATTTTTTTTTTTATAAACATATATTTTTTATAAACATATATTTTTATCCCCAGGTCTGTGAATCACCAGGTTTACACACTTCACAGCACTCACCAAATCACATACCCTCCCCAATGTCCATAATCCCACCCCCTTCTCCCCAACCCCCTCCCCCCGGCAACCCTCAGTTTGTTTTGTGAGATTAAGAGTCACTTATGGTTTGTCTCCCTCCCAATCCCATCTTGTTTCATTTATTCTTCTACCCACTTAAGCCTCCATGTTGCATCACCACTTCCTCATATCAGGGAGATCATATGATAGTTGTCTTTCTCTGCTTGACTTATTTCACTAAGCATGATATGCTCTAGTTCCATCCACGTTGTTGCAAATGGCAAGATTTCATTTCTTTTGATGGCTGCATAGTATTCCATTGTGTATATATACCACATCTTCTTGATCCATTCATCTGTTGATGGACATCTAGGTTCTTTCCATAGTTTGGCTATTGTGGACATTGCTGCTATAAACATTCGGGTGCATGTGCCCCTTTGGATCACTACATTTGTATCTTTAGGGTAAATACCCAATAGTGCAATTGCTGGGTCATAGGGCAGTTCTATTTTCAACATTTTGAGGAACCTCCATGCTGTTTTCCAGAGTGGCTGCACCAGCTTGCATTCCCACCAACAGTGTAGGAGGGTTCCCCTTTCTCCGCATCCTCGCCAGCATCTGTCATTTCCTGACTTGTTGATTTTAGCCATTCTGACTGGTGTGAGGTGATATCTCATTGTGGTTTTGATTTGTATTTCCCTGATGCCGAGTGATATGGAGCACTTTTTCATGTGTCTGTTCGCCATCTGGATGTCTTCTTTGCAGAAATGTCTGTTCATGTCCTCTGCCCATTTCTTGATTGGATTATTTGTTCTTTGGGTGTTGAGTTTGCTAAGTTCTTTATAGATTCTGGACACTAGTCCTTTATCTGATATGTCGTTTGCAAATATCTTCTCCCATTCGGTCAGTTGTCTTTTGATTTTGTTAACTGTTTCCTTTGCTGTGCAAAAGCTTTTGATCTTGATGAAATCCCAGTAGTTCATTTTTTCCCTTGCTTCCCTTGCCTTTTGCGTTGTTCCTAGGAAGATGTTGCTGCGGCAGAGGTCGAAGAGGTTGCTGCCTGTGTTCTCCTCAAGGATTTTGATGGATTCCTTTTGTACATTGAGGTCCTTCATCCATTTTGAGTCTATTTTCGTGTGTGGTGTAAGGAAATGGTCCAATTTCATTTTTCTGCATGTGGCTGTCCAATTTTCCCAGCACCATTTATTGAAAAGGCTGTCTTTTTTCCATTGGACATTCTTTCCTGCTTTGTCGAAGATTAGTTGACCATAGAGTTGAGGGTCTATTTCTGGGCTCTCTATTCTGTTCCATTGATCTATGTGTCTGTTTTTGTGCCAGTACCATGCTGTCTTGATGATGACAGCTTTGTAATAGAGCCTGAAGTCCGGAATTGTGATGCCACCAATGTTGGCTTTCTTTTTCAATATCCCTTTGGCTATTCGAGGTCTTTTCTGGTTCCATATAAATTTTAGCATTATTTGTTCCATTTCTTTGAAAAAGATGGATGGTACTTTGATAGGAATTGCATTAAATGTGTAGATTGCTTTAGGTAGCATAGACATTTTCACAATATTTATTCTTCCAATCCAGGAGCATGGAACATTTTTCCATTTCTTTGTGTCTTCCTCAATTTCTTTCATGAGTACTTTATAGTTTTCTGAGTATAGATTCTGTGTCTCTTTGGTTAGGTTTATTCCTAGGTATCTTATGGTTTTGGATGCAATTGTAAATGGGATTGACTCCTTAATATCTCTTTCTTCTGTCTTGCTGTTGGTGTAGAGAAATGCAACTGATTTCTGTGCATTGATTTTATATCCTGACACTTTACTGAATTCCTGTATAAGTTCTAGCAGTTTTGGAGTGGAGTCTTTTGGGTTTTCCACATATAGTATCATATCATCTGCGAAGAGTGATAATTTGACTTCTTCTTTGCCGATTTGGATGCCTTTAATTTCCTTTTGTTGTCTGATTGCTGAGGCTAGGACCTCTAGTACGATGTTGAATAGCAGTGGTGATAATGGACATCCCTGCCGTGTTCCTGACCTTAGCGGAAAAGCTTTCAGTTTTTCTCCATTGAGAATGATATTTGCGGTGGGTTTTTCATAGATGGCTTTGATGATATTGAGGTATGTGCCCTCTATCCCTACACTTTGAAGAGTTTTGATCAGGAAGGGATGTTGTACTTTGTCAAATGCTTTTTCAGCATCTATTGAGAGTATCATATGGTTCTTGTTCTTTCTTTTATTGATGTGTTGTATCACATTGACTGATTTGCGGATGTTGAACCAACCTTGCAGCCCTGGAATAAATCCCACTTGGTCGTGGTGAATAATCCTTTTAATGTACTGTTGAATCCTATTGGCTAGTATTTTGTTGAGTATTTTCGCATCTGTGTTCATCAAGGATATTGGTCTATAGCTCTCTTTTTTGGTGGGATCCTTGTCTGGTTTTGGGATCAAGGTGATGCTGGCCTCATAAAATGAGTTTGGAAGTTTTCCTTCCATTTCTATTTTTTGGAACAGTTTCAGGAGAATAGGAATTAGTTCTTCTTTAAATGTTTGGTAGAATTCCCCCGGGAAGCCGTCTGGCCCTGGGCTTTTGTTTGTTTGGAGATTTTTAATGACTGTTTCAATCTCCTTACTGGTTATGGGTCTGTTCAGGCTTTCTATTTCTTCCTGGCTCAGTTGTGGTAGTCTATATGTTTCTAGGAATGCATCCATTTCTGCCAGATTGTCAAATTTATTGCCGTAGAGTTGCTCATAGTATGTTCTTATAATAGTTTGTATTTCTTTGGTGTTAGTTGTGATCTCTCCTCTTTCATTCATGATTTTATTTATTTGGGTCCTTTCTCTTTTCTTTTTGATAAGTCGGGCCAGGGGTTTATCAATTTTATTAATTCTTTCAAAGAACCAGCTCCTAGTTTCGTTGATTTGTTCTATTGTTTTTTTGGTTTCTATTTCATTGATTTCTGCTCTGATCTTTATGATTTCTCTTCTCCTCCTGGGCTTAGGGTTTCTTTCTTGTTCTTTCTCCAGCTCCTTTAGGTGTAGGGTTAGGTTGTGTACCTGAGACCTTTCTTGTTTCTTGAGAAAGGCTTGTACCGCTATATATTTTCCTCTCAGGACTGCCTTTGTTGTGTCCCACAGATTTTGAACCGTTGTATTTTCATTATCATTTGTTTCCATGATTTTTTTCAATTCTTCTTTAATTTCCCGGTTGACCCATTCATTCTTTAGAAGGATACTGTTTAGTCTCCATGTATTTGGGTTCTTTCCAAACTTCCTTTTGTGGTTGAGTTCTAGCTTTAGAGCATTGTGGTCTGAAAATATGCAGGGAATGATCCCAATCTTTTGATACCGGTTGAGTCCTGATTTAGGACCGAGGATGTGAGATATTCTGGAGAATGTTCCATGTGCACTAGAGAAGAATGTGTATTCTGTTGCTTTGGGATGAAATATTCTGAATATATCTGTGATGTCCATCTGGTCCAGTGTGTCGTTTAAGGCCTTTATTTCCTTGCTGATCTTTTGCTTGGATGACCTGTCCATTTCAGTGAGGGGAGTGTTAAAGTCCCCTACTATTATTGTATTATTGTTGATGTGTTTCTTTGATTTTGTTATTAATTGGTTTATATAGTTGGCTGCTCCCACATTGGGGGCATAGATATTTAAAATTGTTAAATCTTCTTGTTGGACAGACCCTTTGAGTATGATATAGTGTCCTTCCTCATCTCTTATTATAGTCTTTGGCTTAAAATCTAATTGATCTGATATAAGGATTGCCACTCCTGCTTTCTTCTGATGTCCATTAGCATGGTAAATTCTTTTCCACCCCCTCACTTTAAATCTGGAGGTGTCTTCGGGCTTAAAATGTGTTTCTTGGAGGCAACATATAGATGGGTTTTGTTTTTTTATCCATTCTGATACCCTGTGTCTTTTGACAGGGGCATTTAGCCCATTCACATTCAGGGTAACTATTGAGAGATATGAATTTAGTGCCATTGTATTGCCTGTAAGGTGACTGTTACTGTATATGGTCTCTGTTCCTTTCTGATCTACCACTTGTAGGCTCTCTCTTTGCTTAGAGGACCCCTTTCAATATTTCCTGTAGAGCTGGTTTGGTATTTGCAAATTCTTTCAGTTGTTGTTTGTCCTGGAAGCTTTTAATCTCTCCTTCTATTTTCAATGATAGCCTAGCTGGATATAGTATTCTTGGCTGCATGTTTTTCTCGTTTAGTGCTCTGAAAATATCATGCCAGCTCTTTCTGGCCTGCCAGGTCTCTGTGGATAAGTCAGCTGCCAATCTAATATTTTTTCCATTGTATGTTACAGACTTCTTTTCCCGGGCTGCTTTCAGGATTTTCTCTTTGTCATTGAGACTTGTAAATTTTACTATTAGGTGACGGGGTGTGGGCCTATTCTTATTGATTTTGAGGGGCATTCTCTGAACCTCCTGAATTTTGATGCTCGTTCCCTTTGCCATATTGGGGAAATTCTCCCCAATAATTCTCTCCAGTATACCTTCTGCTCCCCTCTCTCTTTCTTCTTCTTCTGGAATCCCAATTATTCTAATGTTGTTTCGTCTTATGGTGTCACTTATCTCTCGAATTCTCCCCTCGTGGTCCAGTAGCTGTATGTCCCTCTTTTGCTCAGCTTCTTTATTCTCTGTCATTTGGTCTTCTATATCACTAATTCTTTCTTCTGCCTCATTTATCCTAGCAGTGAGAGCCTCCATTTTTGATTGCACCTCATTAATAGCTTTTTTGATTTCACCTTGGTTAGATTTTAGTTCTTTTATTTCTCCAGAAAGGGCTTTTATATCTCTTGAGAGGGTTTCTCTAATATCTTCCATGCCTTTTTCGAGCCCGGCTAGAACCTTGAGAATTGTCATTCTGAACTCTAGATCTGACATATTACCGATGTCTGTATTGATTAGGTCCCTAGCCTTCGGTACTGCCTCTTGTTCTTTTTTTTGTGGTGAATTTTTACGTCTTGTCATTTTGTCCAGATAAGAGTAAATGAAGGGGCAAGTAAAATACTAAAAGGGTGGCAACAACCCCAGGAAAATATGCTTTAACCAAATTAGAAGAGATCCAAAATCGTGAGTGGGGAGAAAGGGGATAAAAAGAGGTTCAAAAAGGAAGAAAGAAAAAAAAAAAAAAAAGAAAGAAAAGAAAAAAAAAAAAGAAAAGAATTTTAAAAAAAAGAATACACCTAAGAAAAATGTAAAAAAGAAAAAATATATATATTAGATAAACTAGTATAAAATCGTTAAAAAAGAAAAAGGTAACAGTTAAAAAAAATTTTACCCGAAGGCGAGAAAAAAAAAAAAATGAAAAAGAAAAAATTAAATTAACTGCAAGACTAAAAAAAATCACAGGAAAAAAGCCATGAGTTCCGTGCTTGGCTTTCTCCTCCTCTGGGATTCTGCTGCTCTCCTTGGTATTGAAACCGCACTCCTTGGTAGGTGAACTTGGTCTCGGCTGGATTTCTTGTTGATCTTCTGGGGGAGGGGCCTGTTGTAGTGATTCTCAAGTGTCTTTGCCCCAGGCGGAATTACACCGCCCTTACCCGGGGCCGGGGTGAGTAATCCGCTCGGGTTTGCTTTCAGGAGCTTTTGTTCCCTGAGCGCTTTCCGTATAGTTCCGGAGGACGGGAATACAAATGGCGGCCTCCTGGTCTCCGGCCTGGAGGAGCCGAGAGCCCAGGGCCGCACTCCTCAGTGCGCGCTCAGAGAACCGCGCCCAGTTACTCCCGTCTGCCTGACCTCCGGCCGCGCTCCGAGCTCACCGAGCCTGCGACCGGTTCAAGGTAACACGGAGCTGCGAGCTTACTGTCGGCTCTGTCTCTGTAGCCGGCTTTCCCGTTCCAATACCCGCAAGCTCTGCGACACTCAGACACCCCCGATCCTTCTGTGACCCTGCGGGACCTGAGGCCACGCTGACCCCGCGTGGGCTTCGCCCCGGTTTAGCCTCTGGAGCGATGTCCCTCAGCGGAACAGACTTTTAAAAGTCCTGATTTTGTGCACGGTTGCTCCGCCGCTTGCTGGGAGCCGGCCCCTCCCCCCGGGGTCTATCTTCCCATCGCTTTGGATTCACTTCTCCGCAGGTCCTACCTTTCAGAAAGTGGTTGTTTTTCTGTTTCCAGAATTGCTGTTCTTCTTCTCTTCGATCTGCCGATGGATTTTCAGGTGTTTGCAATCTTTAGATAAGCTATCTAGCTGATCTCCGGCTAGCTGAAGCAGTCTCAGCTTGCTACTTCTCCGCCATCTTGACTCCTCCAGAGAGTTATTATTAGTAGCATCTCATGTTACTTGGGGGCACATGGGATCATAGAATTTTAAAAAAATTTTTATTTAAATTCCATTAACATATAATGTAATATTGGTTTCAGAGGTAGAGGCCAGTGATTCATCAGTCTTATATAATATCCAGTGGGGATCATAGAATTTAATAATTAGGAATCATTTGTTCTACCCCTTGCCTTCTCTAATAAGTAAGAGGACTAAGGCCCAGAGACTTCCTTTTAATGAGTCCTTTTATCAAAACTGTCCACATTTACTGAAAGTCAGTTTGGTCAGGGTCATATGTCAGAAGTGTTGAGGACACAGAGATGAATGGCACGGGGCCTGCTTATGAGCAGACAACCTCTTGGAAGTCTTATAAGGAAAGCTCAGTGGGCTGTGGGTCCTCTTTGTTATTGGCCATTGGATTGACAAAGGATCCACAGATAATCTACTTAGGGGATACACACTGCTTCTTCCCCAATCCTCTCTTTTTCATCTTCACTATTACCCAAGACCCCACATCCACCTTGTGCATCAGTGGTCTCTACAGACATACAGTCAAGTTTCCAGCCTGCCTCTGCTCTTTCTTGTCCTTCTTGTGGGTGATATGCCTCTTCTCTGTTTAGTCTACCTTTGAGTGTCCTGATGGAGCATAGAGTCCTTACCAGACTTTCTCTTTGTGTTTCCAGATTGGAGCATCTCTCTTTGCCAGTAACATAGGAAGTGGCCACTTTGTGGGGCTGGCCGGGACAGGAGCTGCTGCAGGCATTGCCATGGGAGGCTTTGAATGGAATGTGAGTAACATCAGAGACACTGGGTCTTGGAGGTGGAAGGAAGTTTAGCAGTCAGCCAGTTCAGTCTGTTCTTGGAGATGCTCTAAGTGTTAGGGAATCAACCAGGGCCTCCCTCTGATGTAGATGGAAAAGGGGCACAGCTTCAGGAGCTCCATGGTCCCATTCCACTTCCACCAGAGTAGTGTGAGAAAACTATATAATGATATAATGGCAATAGTATTTTTTTCTTCTTTTAAAAATCCAAGTCCTCTTATACCCTTTTGGCCATATTGGAGGTTTTGAAATTCTTACCACCAGATTTCCATTATCATTATTATTATTATTATTTGAAAGTTCTCTAAGTAGTATTTTACTCCTTGTAAACCTGAGAAGAGGCCAAAGGGGCTATGTTGTCAATGGCGGCCCCCTGGGGTCCCTCTGCTATTGCCCAACTACCATTCCTATGGGCCAATCAGGCAGCAAAGGCCTCTTTCATTTTCTGATGGCCACTTGGGGAGTTGTCCCCAGAGCCCCAAGAGAATATGCTTGGTGATTTTCCTGTAGTAATTGAGGGCAGATAGCAGAATGGGCTAAGGTTCCTCCTGGTTTGATTCTACCTATTGTTTTGTTTGTTTCAGGCACTGATTTGGGTGGTTGTCTTGGGCTGGGTGTTTGTTCCCATTTACATTAAGGCTGGGGTAAGTATCTCCTCTGTTATTCCATTTCATGCAGTATATATATATATATATATATATATATATACACACACACACACACACACATACATACACACACACACACACCCCACACCCACATATATATAATACAAATATATTATATTATTATTATTATATATTATATTATAATACAAATATATTATTATAATATATAATATATAACATATTATTATGTATTATATATAATATAAATATTATATATAATATGTATCTCACACACACACACATACACACACACATACAGTATGAGCTCCATCCTCCTGAAAGACAAAGGAGACTTGGAGACTTTATAGCATAAGTGGCAGAGAACACCTGTGGCTTGGTTCTCTTTTCCAGGATATAAAATTTTTTTTTTTTAAAGATTTTATTTATTTATTTGACAGAGAGAGAGATCACAAATAGGCAGAGAGACAGAGATTATTTATTTGACAGACATCACAAGTAGGCAGAGTCAGGCAGAGAGAGATGAGGAGAAGCAGGCTCCCTGCTGAGCAGAGAGCCCTATGCGGGACTCGATCCCAGGCCCCTGGGATCATGACCTGAGCCGAAGGCAGAGGCTTAACCCACTGAGCCACCCAGGCGCCCCAGGTTATAAAATTTTTGACCACTTTTAGGGACATTCAATAGATCCACTCAGCCATGACTTGACTGTCTAAGAAGGCCCCTAAACAACCTCATTCTATGCAGCGCCCTCTTAAGCATCACATCCCTTCACCTTGGGTCTACACTTGCAAGACACTGCCATGCATTTGCTCATGTGTGCCTCTGCTCCTGGAAGGGAAGCAGCATGTGAAAAGAACTGTATTTCCCTTTCAGTAGCTCTTGCAGCTGCTACTCAACTATTGAATGCATGCTAAGTCTCTTGACTAAATATCTCTGACATTTTACACAAGACAGCTTTGGTAGTATCTGTTTAGTGAGATATAATGAATACCTACATTAGGAGCTGAAAGCAATACAGAAAGAACACAGGACAGACTCCACATCTTTTGGAGGCTTATGGACTATTGGTGACATGTGTGTGATCCCAGAAGACAGCAGACTCAGGGTTGAGTGAGTGAGACAGAAGTATAGTCAGAATTTGCAGAAAGGAACTGGGAGAACAGTTGAGCAGGACTGCACTGACAATCTTTGGCAAAGCCTGTGTGCAAAGCAGAAGAACCATACACCCAGCCTGGCTACTTGTTCACAGTAGGCACTCTGTGTAAGAATGTATATCTATTTCCTCTTCCTTCAGGGTGAAGATCTGCTTTCTTGGTTAGGTGTTCATGTGTCCATTTAAAACAGTGTCTTTTGAGCATCTTCAGTGTCCTGGGATAATACCCTACCCTTGCAGGGGTAGGGCATATGGGAACAAGTTTGGATTGAAGAATGGGGCCATCTGGCTACCTTACAGATTTCTCTGACCCTTCTTCTTTGAGTCTTCTGGTCAATTTGGCTGATGATTACCTTTCTTACATCCCATGCAGGTGGTGACAATGCCAGAGTACCTGAAGAAACGATTTGGAGGCAAGCGGATCCAGATCTACCTCTCTATTCTGTCCCTGTTACTCTACATTTTCACCAAAATCTCAGTGAGTCTACTGCCCTGGGGACGGGCATTAGCTGTCTCAGAATCTGCCCACTCCTGTTCCTCAGCACATACTGGACCACCAAGGAACAGCAGTATTTGTTTTATTAACTTGGTCCCTTAGGTCTTCTTGCTTCTTAAGGTAAAGTCCTATTTCATGCATCAAGAAGTCAACATAGGAACTCCTTACACTCCATCATGTGGAAGGTTAAAAACATAAACAGGCTCGAGTTTCAGTGAAAACTGTTCTTAATAGAACACTGAAAGGGAATTAGCAGTATCTAAGGGCTGGTTCCAACCTTGTAGTTAGCTGTGAGCCTTTGTGCTTGAAGGGATCAGAATCTGGCTTTGGTGATGTTTCTAATACACTTAAACAAGGCCAGTCAGTGACAACTCTTGAAGGGACTTCAGAAATTCTGCCTCTTCTTTTTGGGACGGAGAAATGAAAACTGGGAACTGAAAATACTTGCACAGGATCCTGAATCAAGAGTAGAACCCAAACTTCTGGCTCCACCTCTCTGTCCTTTTCATTGCACGAGGCTTTTCTTCTTTTTTTAATCTTTTTTTTCCCCCTGATGTTGCTCATGCTTTTTGTGTCATTTCTAAGAATCCATTGCCAAATCCAAGGGTTGAGAGAAAAGTGGCATTTTCTGAGACCACATAGGGTGTTACAAAGCACTCACTGCTCTATCAGAGGAGTTTTCTCATTGACTATGATCAGTTTTCCTGTCCTTCCCTATTCCTTGTCCTTCCAAAGGTAAGACTGGATCAATCTCAGCATCTTGGAAAGATCTTTCCTGGATGAAATTTGAGTCAGGTTGGATCTGAAATTAGCCTTCTGCTCTAGCTATGTAGCGTGCTGAAAAAATAGCTGCTATTGCTTTTATTTTCGGGGTCACTTAAAGCCAAGACAAGAGCAATATTAAATAACATTTGCAATTTTATTTATTTTGGAAAATTTCAAACATATACACCCAGAGATAGAATAGTATAATGAACACTAATGGACCAATACTTATCACTCAGCTTTAACAATGACTATCATTTTGTCATTCTTGTTCATCTATTTCTTCTACATTTTCCTCCCAGCAGTACTTTAAGTCAAATCCCAGACATTATGTCATTTTGCTATGAATTTTTCAGAATACAGCTTTGCCTTTTGAAAAACATAACCATTGTGCTATTATCACATAGCAAAATCCAAGGGAATTTTCTAATTTAGGTGTTTTAATACCTGGTCCATATCCAGATTTTCCTGATTATATAAAAAAGGTCTTCTTACAGTTGATTTGTTTGAACCAGAATCTAAATGAAGTATATACATTGTATTTGACTATACTTTCTTTAAAGGAAATATCTATATCTTCAACTTAACATAATTATTTTTTTCTTCTATGCCATTACCTCCCAGCCCTAGTCTGGACCTACAGGCACATACTTTTTTTTTTTTTTTTTAATTGGGTTGTTTTTCTTTTTTTGTTGTTGAATTGAAAGAATTCTTTTTTTAAATATGATTTTTAATTTTTCAATTAACATATAATGTGTTATTAGCCCCAGGGTTACAGATCTGTGAATCGCCAGGTTTACATACTTCACAGCACTCACCATAGCACATACCTTTCCCAATGTCCATAACTCTACCACCCTCTCCCTACCTGCCCCCCTGAAGCAACCCTCAGTTTGTTTTGTGACTAAGAGTCTTTTACAGTTTGTCTCCCTCCCCATCCCATCTTGTTTCATTTATTCTTTTCCTGCCCCCCAAACCTCCCACATTGCCTCTCAACTTCCTCATATCAGGGAGATCATATGATAATTGTCTTTCTCTGATTGACTTATTTTGCTAAGCATAATACCCTCTAGTTCCATCCATGTTGTCGCAAATGGCAAGATTTCATTTCTTTTGATGGCTGCATAGTATTCCATTGTATACATATACCACATCTTCTTTATCCATTCCTCTGCTGATGGACATCTAGGTTCTTTCCATAGTTTGGCTATTGTGGACATTCCTGCTATAAACATCCAGGTGCATGTGCCCCCTCGGATCACTACATTTGGATCCTTAGGGTAAACACCCAGTAGTGCGATTGGTGGGTTGTAGGGTAGCTCTATCTTCAACTGCTTGAGGAACTTCCATGCTGTTTTCCAGAGTGGTTCCACCAGCTTGCATTCCCACCAACAGTGTAGGAGGGTTCCCCTTTCTCTGCATCCTTGGCAGCCTCTGTCATTCCCTGACTTGTTAATATTAGTCATTCTGACTGGTGTGAGGTGGTATCTCATTGTGGTTTTGATTTGTGTTTCCCTGATGCCGAGTGATGTGGAGCACTTTTTCACGTGTCTGTTGGCCATCTGGATGTCTTCTTTTGCAGAAATGTCTGTTCATGTCCTCTGCCCATTTCTTTTTCTTTTTTTAAAAAATTTTTTATTTTTTATAAACATATATTTTTATCCCCAGGGATGCCCATTTCTTGATTGGATTATTTGTTCTTTGGGTGTTGAGTTTGATAAGTTCTTCATAGATTTTGGACACTAGTCCTTTATCTGATATGTCGTTTGCAAATATCTTCTCCCATTCTTTCAGTTGTCTTTTGGTTTTGTTAACTGTTTGCTTTGCTGTGCAAAAGCTTTTGATCTTGATGAAGTCCCAATAGTTCATTTTTGCCCTTGCTTCCCTTGCCTTTGGTGATGTTCCTAGGAAGAAGTTGCTGCGGCTGGGTCGAAGAGGTTGCTGCCTGTGTTCTCCTCAAGGATTTTGATGGATTCCTTTCTCACATTGAGGTCCTTCATCTGTTTTGAGTCTGTTTTCATGTGTGGTGTAAGGAAATGGTCCAGTTTCATTTTTCTGCATGTGGCTGTCCAATTTTCCCAACACCATTTGTTGAAGAGACTGTCTTTTTTCCATTGGACATTCTTTCCTGCTTTGTTGAAGATTAGGTTACCACAGAGTTGAGGGTCTATTTATGGGCTCTCTATTCTGTTCCATTGATCTATGTATCTATTTTTATTCCAGCACCATACTGTCTTGATGATGACAGCTTTGTAATAGAGCTTGAAGTCTGGGATTGTGATGCCACCAACCTGGCTTTCTTTATCAATACTCCTCTGGCTATTCGAGGTCTTTTCTGGTTCCATATAAATTTTAGGATTATTTGTTCCATTTCTTTGAAAAAAATGGATGGGATTTTGATAGGGATTGCATTAAAAGTATTCTCTATATGTTCTAGGTACTAGACCCTTATCAGATAAAGGATTTGCAAATATTCCACTCCCCCCCCACGCCCCGCATGCTGTGGGTTTTCTTTTCATTTTCTTTTTAAAATTTATTTATTTAATTAATTATTTTTAATTTAATTTAATTTTTTCAGTGTTCTAAGATTCATTGTTTATGTACCACACCCTGCCCTCCATGCAAATTCTATAATGTCCTTTGAGACACAAAAGTTTTAAATCTTGATGAAGTTCACATCTATTTTTATTTTTGTTGTTTATGCTTTTAGTGTCATTTCTAGGAATCCATTGCCAAATCCAAGATCATGAAGATTGACTCCTCTATTTTCACTGAAGAGGTTCAAGTTCACGCATGTCCAGTTCTTTCAACACCATTTGTTGAAGAGACTATTTCTTTTTCTTTTTTTTTTTTTTTGTTTTTAATTTTTAGCATAACATTATTCCTTATTTTTGCACCACACCCAGTGCTCCATGCAATCTGTGCCCTCTCTAATAGCCACCACCTGGTTCCCCCAACCTCCCACCCCCCGACACTTCAAAACCCTCAGATTATTTTTCAGAGTCCATAGTCTCTCATGGTTCACCTCCCCTTCCAATTTCCCCCAACTCCCTTCTCCTCTCCATCTCCCCTTTTCCTCCGTGCTATTTGTTATGCTCCACAAATCAGTGAAACCATATGATAATTGCCTCATTGAATGGTCTTGCACATACATTTCTATACCACTCAATGTAAACATGCTTTTGCCTATAAGGCTGATAGAACTTTGTCTTGGAGTTGGGACTGATTCCCAGAGTACTACTTCCTCCTTGCCCAGCTTTTTGACTCAAACCACTACTGCTCTTGACTGGTGCCTATGCGTTTTGCCAGCAATGTGATGATTTTACCACCTTCAGTTTCTTCTCCCCTCCTTCAGGGTTAGTCTTTAGTTATAAGATGAAGATGCTGGGCTTTTTAGTGCTATGTCATTAGATATCAATGTGCAGAGCCTAGATTCAGAAATGCTGTGAGGGGTGGAGAAATCAGGCTTCCTGAGGTAGAGAAGAGCAGATATAAGAGGAGGAAAAGGAATGTAAGCGGGGAGGAAGAGGAGGTTACTCTGGAGCTAGGTGGGGATTGGCAAGGGAACTGCTCCTTGGTTCAGCTTGTGAGGTGGCACCTGTCTAATGAGGGTGTAGAGGAGGCTACTGGGATTCCCCTTCTTTGAATCAAGTCTTCTCCAAGTCCACAGTTCAAGCGGGTAAAATCTGTTGACTAGTTGCCATGTAAGGGTACTCTTTATCCTTGGAGCTGGTGTGGGGTAGTCATATAAATAAACTAAATACCCAATCTCTCTCATTGCCTTCCAATCACCTCATCTATTGTTCAGGTTACTGATTAAACCTTCTGTGACTTGGGAACCCCCAGATAGCTGAGGGGCAGTCTTGCTTAGCTCACGTCCTGATGGAGCTCATTCCCCACCAGTCAGCCTTTTCTGAATTTTGGTTTTGAAAAGTACTTGGTACAGGTTGCTCCTTCTCTGCATGATTTCTGGGCCTCCTTGCTGGAAGCTTTGCCCAGAATCTTACATTCTCCACCTGCTACGCAGAGGCAGCAATCTTTTGAATAATGTGTAAGAAGGATGATAGCTGCCTTTTATTTAATGTTGGTCTCTTTGCTTAGATTCTGATAGAGGTTTTACTTATTTCATCTCCAGTTTACATGAGCATTGATAAGATAACTGAGCCTCAGAGAAGTTAGATAATTTGTCTCAAATCACATAGCAAGTGTGTGGCAAAACCAGGATTGGAACCCATGTCTTTCTAGTCCCAGAGTCTGTGTTCTTCTCACAGTTCTGCTCTATGTTTGGATGCACAGCATGATGGATTGGGATTGATCATCTAGTGCTATGTCCTATGCTCTCATTTTATAGCTGGAGAAACAGGTCCCAAGAAAGGAAGGGACTCTGTGGGGTTAAAGAGTAGCAGAACTATGAACAGCAGGGTAACTGTTATTGACACAAAATCTTTGGCATTATGTGGTTCCTGACTTCTAAATTTTTCATTCCTTTATTACAGGGTCTGTTAAAATTCAAGACCTTGGGAAAAATTAAGATAGCCAGTTAAATGACCTTACAATATGAACAAGTTTCTAAGAGTATGGATTTGAGAGGACTGTGAGGAGAGAACATTGACTGCACACTGGTATATGAAGGATCTGAAGGAGGGACATTTAGGCAGGGGGAGAAGGAGGGAAAGGTTGACACGTGAGACTTTATCTTTATAAGTTTGGCTTACTTCAGGTTCATCATGAGTCATAGAGCACGAAATCATTAAAATAATTACACTGATGTTGAATGTACCTCCTAGGAACTCACATTAAGATACACATGGAATCAAAGTTCATGGACAAAAGAAAATAATTGTTAGCGAACAAAGTAAGATACGTATTTATATTGCACACAAAGATTAATCAGTCTTGTTGGGTGTATGTAGAGGCATGGACAATTTGTGATGGGCAAGAAAGAAGAAGGGTGGCCCTGTGAGATCCAAGTCTCCCAGGAAGTCTTCAGAGAGGATATAGGGATTCAATGTATGTGTAATTGATAGGAGAGAAAAATCATTTCAGTTGGAGAGCCCAGATATAACCCAGCCACTGAGCAGCAGTGGTGTGGAATCTTGACTATGGCCACCATCTTGTGGCTAGGTTTTGGACTCTAAGACTCAGATTTGATTATTTCTCCATGTACTCCTCTGAATTTTCTTGGCTCTCTGCTGTCCCCTTCCTGGAACCCTGCCTTATCAAGTTCTGGATGCATTTTGTTCTATAGAATTTCCCAGTATCATGTATCTTATTTAAGTGTGCGCAATCACTTGAGATAAGCCTCAGATTTTATGAATTACATGTGATGACTGAATGTCCCTGTTTATATTTCCTGGGGCTGTTAACATGACTGCAATAAACTTTTACAGCAACTCCACTGTCCATTTTGGATCCTTGAGTGAAAATAAGAGCTTTGGCTTTTACTTAAGGTTTGAATACTCATTACCTGAGCCATTTGCTTTCACAAATGAAAAGAGAAATTTGAGCAATGTGGCTCTCCATCTCAAATGTCGTTGCCAGGCAGGATTTATTGGGTGCTCAGATATAACTCGGACCAGAATGGGCTGCAAAGCAAACATATAAAATCATAGGATCTCAAAGTGTCAGACAAGTAATCTATGCAAGTCTCATGGTCAGAGACTCAATTACTCTTAAGAGGTTTCCCAACTGAATCTGTAATTTTATTATTCCCCATGAGTCTCATGGACATTGTTCAGACAACTTTTCACCAAAGGGATGGGAATAAAGCCTTTGAGCTGAATCCAACTGCCTGTTTTTGTAAATATAGTTTTTTTTTAAAACAGTTTATTTATTTGAGAGAGAGAGAGAGAGTGTGAGTGAGTGCAGAAGCAGCAGGGAGAGTCTGAGAGAGGAGGAGAAGCAGACTCTCCACTGAACAGGAAGCCTTACTTGGGGCTCAATCCCAGAACCCTGATATCATTCCTTGAGCCAAAGGCAGATACTCAACTGACCGAGCCAACCAGGTGCCCCTGTAGATATAGTTTTATTGGAACATGGCCACACTGATTTGATGTATTATCTATGGCTGCTTTCATGCATCAACTTCAGAACTGAGCAGGTTGGACAGAGACTATATGGTATTTAAAACCTAAAACGTTTATTACCTGAAACTTTATAGAAAATGCTTGCTGAACTTTGGTCTAGAATATGGTAATTTCTATTTCAAGTTGGTTTTGCTTAGCAGCATTGGGGAAATTTGCTTATTTCCTTCCTTCCTTCCTTCCTCCTTGATTTTTTCTTTATTAAGGGCTAAGAGAAATTTAGAGAATGAGCAATCTGGGAAGAGCTGTGAAACAAATGGTCTCATAGGATTATAGGAGAGTTCTTTACTATCATGCTGGTGGTATATGTCCTTAATCATTCTCCTACTTATATAAATAAAAAAATAACAAAATGCTTCAAACATACAGAAAAGTACAAAGACTAATGTAGCAAATACCCCCACCCTGATTCTATAGATCTTAAAAAACTCTTCATTTTTAAAAGGAAACAAATAAAATATTACAGATATTATGGAAGACTTATTTCTACCCTTCTTTTTAAAAAAAGATTTTATTTTTAAAATTTCTTTTCAGTGTTCCAGAATTCATTGTTTATGCACCACACCCAGTGCTCCATGCAATATGTGCCCTTCATAATACCCACCACCAGGCTTACCCAATCTCTCATCCCCCTCCTCTCCAAAACCCTCAGTTTGTTCTTCAGATTTTATTTATTTATTGGAGAGAGAGAGAGAGAGAGTGAGCACAAGAGGGGGAGGGGCAGAGGGAGAAAGAGAAGCAGACTCCTTGTTGAGCAGGGAGCCTGATGTGGGGCTCAATCCCAGGACCTTGGGATTTTGACTTGAGCCAAAGGCATACACTTAATTGACTGAGCCACACAGGCTCCCCTATATCTACCCATCTTGATCCTGTTTCCTTCTTTATTAAAAGTTATACATGTCTTAAACTTACTGTGTTTTCCTCTGGTCTGCTTTTATATTTTTACTACCTATATATGTATATTTATATACCCATAAGGAATATAATGTGTGTTAAAGTTTTTGCTCTCCCCACTTTTGAAACTATAAGAAAGATGGGACAGGAGTATTTAAGAAAGTCTAGAGTGGAAAAGCCTCCTTAATCCCATGACTCTAATACAGATATTTCATATTGTTTCTTTGCCCTTATGTGTGATTTCTTTTATAGAATTACAGTCAGAACATGGGGGCTTAAGTGGGTAGGAGAAGAATAAATGGAACAAGATGGGATTGGGAGGGAGACAAACCATAAGTGACTCAATCTCACAAAACAAACTGAGGGTTGCTGGGGGGAGGGGGTTTGGGAGAAGGGGGTGGGATTATGGACATTGGGGAGGGTATGTGATTTGGTGAGTGCTGTGAAGTGTGTAAGCCTGGTGATTCACAGACCTGTACCCCTGGGGATAAAAATATATGTTTATAAAAAAAAAAAAAAAGAATTGCAGTCAGAATGTGCATACCATTTGTCATCTTTCTTCCCCATCTTAGCATCAAACTGTATACATTTTTCCATGTTTCCATCTTCAAAATTATTATTTTGGGGGGATGTGAACTTAATGATTGATACATAATTTTCAGCAAGACATTTAGAAATCTTCTGGTGGACCAAAAGCTCTCAACAGTGGTCACTGTTGGTCCAAGTGATGGAAGTAAGGACACTTTTACTTTTCAGTGTATAACTTTCTGGGCTGTTGTCCCCCCTGACTATACTCATAAGTTATTTTATTTTAAAAGTAAGTAAAAAATGTTTTTTTAAACAATAAAAGATCTTGCTCTCTGCAGAAAATATTCCAGAAAAGAGAAATTTTACCTTTTAGTGTTGTGGGAAAGTCACTGGATTTGGACACAAAGAGCCGGATTTTAGCTATTGAGTTTGTCATTAATTTTGTGTCTCTCATCTGTAGAGTAGAGCCAATATATTTGTCCTATTACCTTGTCTTGGGGATCAAAACAATGAATGTACCTGAAAACATTTGGTAAATTCCCTGGTTATGGGGGAAAAAAACCTAGTGAAGCTAGAAAAGCTCAGGCACCTAGGATTCAAAGACTAGTATCAGAGCATCTGGGTTAATGTGAGCTTAGGTATGGCCAGTATCCTGAGTCACTCCTCCTGGCTTTTAGAGTTCTAAGGGAAGAATTTATTCCTGAGGTTAGATGTATAATCAATAAGTGGGGCCCCCCCCTTTTAAAAAATTTTTAAAATTTATTTTCAGCATAACAGTATTCATTGTTTTTACACCACATCCAGTGCTCCATGCAATCTGTGCCCTCTCCAATACCCATCACCTGATTCCCCCAACCTCTCACCCCCTGCCCCTTCAAAACCCTCGGATTATTTTTCAGAGTCCATAGTCTCTCATGGTTCACCTCTCCTTCCAATTTCCCTCAACTCCCTTCTCCTCTCTATCTCCCCTTGTCCTCCATGCTATTTGTTATGCTCCACAAATCAGTGAAACCATATGATAATTGACTTTCTCTGCTTGACTTATTTCACTCAGCATAATCTCTTCCAGTCCTGTCCATGTTGATACAAAAGTTGGGTATTCATCCTTTCTGATGGAGGCATAATACTCCATAGTGTATATGGACCACATCTTTCTTATCCATTCGTCCATTGAAGGGCATCTTGGTTCTTTCCACAGTTTGGCGACCGTGGCCATTGCTGCTATAAACATTGGGGTACAGATGGCCCTTCTTTTCACTACCTCTGTATCTTTGGAGTAAATACCCAATAGTGCAATGGCAGGGTCATAGGGAAGTTCTATTTTTAATTTCTTGAGGAATCTCCACACTGTTCTCCAAAGAGGCTGCACCAACTTGCATTCTCACCAACAGTGTAAGAGGGTTCCCCTTTCTCCACATTACCTCCAACACATGTTGTTTCCTGTCGTGCTAATTTTGGCCATTCTAACTGGTGTAAGGCGGTATCTCAATGTGGTTTTAATTTGACTCTCCTTGATGGCTAGTGATGATGAACATTTTTTCATGTGTCTAATAGCCATTTGTATGTCTTCATTGGAGAAGTGTCTGTTCATATCTTCTGCCCATTTTTTTATATGATTGTCTGTTTTGTGTGCATTGAGTTTGAGGAGTTCTTTATAGATCCTGGATATCAACCTTTTGTCTGTACTGTCGTTTGCAAATATCTTCTCCCATTCCATGGGTTGCCTCTTTGTTTTGTTGACTGTTTCCTTTGCTGTGCAGAAGCTTTTGATTTTGATGAAGTCCTAAAAGTTCATTTTCACTTTTGTTTCCTTTGCCTTTGGAGACATATCTTGAAAGAAGTTGCTGTGGCTGATATCAAAGAGGTTACTGCCTATGTTCTCCTCTAGGATTCTGATGGATTCCTGTCTCACGCTGAGGTCTTTTATAATAAATCGGACCCCTTTAAATGAGATAACTTTTTGTGATTTTACAGAGGCATGGAGGGGAGGGTTCAGCATTATGAATACTCATTCCAATTCCTATGGCTCAGTGTGCAGACGCAGGACAGAGTGGCCATTTCACCTTTAGCGAAGCTGATGTGCAGCTGGAGGTCCTTTCTTCCTCTCTGGCTATAGAGGATAGGATGGAACAGATTCAGGACCTGGGAGGGGAATGCTTTCTTTGGCTACAGGGCTTTCCCACTTCCAGCCACTGAGTATCATAAGCACTCAGAGTCAGAGCTTCTTACTTTAAAGATGAGAACACAGAGACATGGAGAGGTGAAATGTTTTATCTAAGGTCAGGCCTATAATGGCAGCACTGGTGTTACAACCCAGATCCTCTGACCACTAACCTTTGTGTGTATGTGTGTTTTCTCTTTCTAAGTCACCATTCTCTCCTTACCTTCTGACTCTGCATCTCCTCCTCCACCAAGAAAGACAATGATATTAGGTCTCCTGGGGCTAGAGAATCTGCAGGGGAGCTAAGAAACCAGTCCTCAGAAGACCTGTCTTGGGAGAGGGAGTTGTGCATTAGCATAAAAGCTTGGAGTTGGTGTGAGGCAGTCTCTCTGCCAACTAATAGAGGCAGAGAATAGGAGATGCGATTGGTGGGGAGCTGAGCCATTGGAGGGCCCCAAGGAGCTTAAGGAGGCTAAGATTGGAGAGGAGATGCAAGGGCATCATTCCCAGGGTTATGACCTGGTGGCCCTTTACACACCCTGAAACATATTAGGTTTTATGCAACAAAACAGCTTGTTCATTGCATCTAGGGGATGTCTATTTTCTTTCATACTTAGCAATTTGGAAATAAAAGATTTACCATGATCCTCCCTTAATACTAACTACCTGTCCTGGTAGTATTTTGGAGCTGCTATGAAAATTCATTTTGGGTGATTCTGGTACTCTCTATTTGGTTTAAATTAGCAGCTCACCATCCTGTCAGGTAGAAGGTTTTTTATTGGATTATATGAGGCAGGGAGGAGAAAGAGAACTGCATCAAGAACATAACTGGTGAATTTGGGGGTGAAGAGGAAACAATTCTTTCTAAAGTTTCATGAGATAATCTAGCTAAAAGCACCTAGAATCAAGCCTGCCATATAAGAGATTCTTGGTGATGTTCTTGTGTTTGAGTCAAGGTGGACTCCATTTGGGTTGAGAAGATAAAACTGATGTTGCTGAAGTTTCTCTCCATTCCAGAGTATGGGTGGGTTTTCCTTCTCATGGACTCTTTAGTACCTGTTTTTGGGAATAGGTCTAATAAACCTTTGCACACTGAGGTGTAAATGATGAAGAATAGCTTAGATCAGCAGTCTACAAGTGGGTTAGGAGGAACTTCAAGGTGTTAATAGTTATTCCTTGGCAAACAAAGTTCTATAGTTAAATAAGTTTGTGAAGAGTCATTTACCATGTTACCCTCCTGGGGAGTCATAGTACATACTGTATATTAAAGGCTCAGGAGAGTTGTGTGGTGAGGAAACTGTCTTAACGTTGCTTAAGCATTTTACAGATCTCTGACTAGGGAATCCTTTTTTTCCGCCCATGGGATATCTATTATCATCTTGAATAAAGCCTGTTGAGAAACTTAGGAATAGAACATGGCTCTGAGGAGTTTCTGTGTTTTTTTTTTAATTAAAAAAATTTTTTTTCTGGTAAGAACACTTAACATGCTATCTGTCCTTTTGACAAATTTTAAGTATAAAATACATTATTGTTGACTATAGGCACAATGTTGTGTGGCAGATCTCTAGAGCTTATTCATTGTACTTAACTGAAACTTTATGCCTGTTCATTAATAATTCCCCATTTCCTTCTCCCCTCAGCCTCTGATATTCACCATTCTAGTCTTTGATTATACAAATTTGAGTGTTTTAGATAGCTTATATATGTGGAATTGTGTAGTATTTGTATCTCATATTCTTATCCAGAGATAAAAATATGGACATTTAATTGGGGTATTTAACCAAAGGGCGAGAGGGGTGTGAACCAACATTGGGCCCAGAAATCACAGGCATTGACAATACTCAGGAGACATCTTCTGCTACTCACTTCCTTCGTTTGCCTCTTTGTCTTTGCAGCTGAAGTGCCTCAACCAGGCTCTGGGTGCAGCCTGCAGCCAGCTGGCCTCCTTAACCCCTAACTCTGCCTCTTTTCTTCTTCTAGGCAGACATCTTTTCTGGGGCCATATTTATCAACATGGCCTTGGGTCTGGATCTGTACCTGGCCATCTTTCTCTTATTGGCAATCACTGGCCTTTATACAATCACAGGTGAGTCCATACAAATGACTCAGCCAAAGCCCAGGAAAGGAGAAGAAAGTAGGAGACATAGCTTTTCCTCTTGAGGAAGAGAGATACACCCAGGAAACAGTTTTAGGATGGAGTGTTTGTTTAGTCTCAATGCTCAGACCCTAACAAGTTATATAGGGACCCCAGAAAACTCTAGTGTTGGCTGGAATAGTCAGTGTAACTTCTTCTAGGAAGTGTGGTTGGGACTGGCCTTCCAGGTTGTGGCTAGAAGTTGGTTGAGTTGGGAGAATCAGAGAGGGAGTGCCAGGTACAGGGACAGGGAGAGCAAAGGAATGGAGTCAGGAATGGGCATGGCATGGCGCTGGGGCAGGGTGAGCAAGCAGGTGCATTTAGTTGGAGAAGGATGGTCAATGGGAGGTAGCTGAGGTGGGTGTGTGTGGAGTGATAAGTCCAGGTAGTTCAAAAAAGGTCACAGTGCAGGGAGTTTGGAAGCCAGAAGAAGGCCTTGGGTTTGATGAGATAGGCACTGGGAGGCACTGTAGGTGGGAAGGGAGGGAGTGATGCACAAAAAAAGAGATTTTAGAGGAAGACTTGAGAGGTGACTAGAGAAGCTGGTGACAGGAATAGCAGTTGGGGTGTTACTCTGCTCCTGATAGTGGGCCAGGGTCAGCAATGGAATTTACTGCCCAACTGCAGCCCCCCAGTTTTGGGGACAAGAAGTTACTTAAATGGTCTGAGTAAAGAGAGAGCAGACATGCATGGAAGTAGCCTTCAAAAAGCGCTGATTCATTAACACCCTAACACCCTGTAGAGATAGACACTCTTTGCTCTTCCTTGCCTTTGTGGGAGAAAGTTCTTACCAGAGCCATCTCCTTTACGCCTTCTTCTGCCTTCAGTCACATCAAACTCTTCTTCCTCAAATAGAGAGAAACATTCTCCTTTTTCCAAGGTCTTCCCAGCATTTCTGTGAAAAATAAAGGTATAGAAACATGTTGGGTAGTAGATTGCTATAACAAGACAAGGGAGGAAAGGAAAGAAAGGCAGACAGGTGACTGAGAGGTGTGCTCAGAGGATGTGCAGAGGGAGAGGGGCAGGGAGTGGGCAAAAGACAGACACAGGTGTTCCTCCTATGTGAGATCACATGTATTATTTCCTTTGCCTGTTTAGGGGGCTTGGCAGCTGTGATTTACACGGACACTTTGCAGACGGCGATCATGCTGGTGGGGTCTTTTATCCTCACTGGGTTTGGTAAGTGGGGCTGGGGCAGACTGAGGAGGCAGGGAGGCAGAAACAGGCCTAGGGAGAAAAAAAGCAAGTGTAGCAACCCTGCTTGCTGCTGGCCCAGGCAGTGAGCTGGGTATCCTCTGCCCTCCCCAGGGGGGTGGTCAAGCCTGGATTGCCTACCATAGTGAATGTCTGGGGCAACTTCCTCAGCCCTGGGGAGCTCAGTCTGGGCCAGGCTCAGGCAATACCTGGTCCCTGCTGCCCTCTTTAAATGAACTGAGCCAGAAGTCCCCAATGTGGACCTCTGATGTTGTGGTCTGCTCTCCGTGGAGAAAGTGGACAAAAAAGGGATATGTTTAAATATGCATCAGGCTAAATATATTCAATGTTGTATCTTAAACCTTAGATTACATCTTGTCTATATTTGATGTTAAATGTCCTTTATTTTATGAATTGATGATAGTAAGTGATCATTTTCTTATTTATTTCCTTATTTGACAAAATTTAAACAATTAGCCAGTCTATATTGACCCCTGACCCCAACTTTGAAATTTTATTTGTCTATAAAAATCCTAAAGAGAAGACTGGAGACTCTAGATCTAGCGATACTAATTATGGGAGAATCTAAAATGCATTTTTAAAAAAATAGGGCTCATACTCTCTGTGGGTCCTGTGAAGCTTCTTATCTACTCTCTATTCCCTGTTTCCAAGAGCTTCCATTTGATTTTCCCCAGTGACGATGGTGGTGGTAGTGGGTTCTGCAGGACAGAGGCTAGAATGACTTATTCAAGGGCACACAGCAAAGCGGTGGTAGGGTTCTAGACTCCTCCCCCTTTCTCTGTCTATCCTACCACACTTCTGTGACCAGGGATGGTATGGCTGAGTCTGTGGATCTCCAGGTTGCTGTGCAGGATTTTAAAGGCTGTTGCTGACAGTGAAGTGTGAGGGGAAAAACATCTTTGAGTCTTCAAAACCAAAGCCTCTCTTTTAATAAATTCAAATACTTTCCCTTTTTGAAAAGGTCTGTGGTTGGAATACTTTCACACATTACTGCTTTAGACCCTCACAGTCAACCCCCCACCCCAGGAAGCTGGACAGGATTAATAATCCCATTCTATGGATGAGAGAGCTGAGGCCCAGAATAAGAAAGTGACTTGCCCAAGATCACACAGGGAGGATGGTTTCTCAGGCATTCATAGGAAGAAACCTACATGAAGAGCTGAGAGTTTTAGGTTGCTTGTTGCTGATGTTTTCCAGCTTTTCGCGAAGTGGGAGGGTATGATGCCTTCATGAAAAAGTATATGAAAGCCATTCCAACTGTGGTTACTGCGGAAAACATCACCATCAAAGAAGAATGTTATACACCAAGAGCTGACTCCTTCCACATCTTCCGAGATCCCATCACAGGAGACCTGCCGTGGCCTGGGCTCATCTTTGGGTTGTCCATCCTTGCCCTGTGGTATTGGTGTACAGATCAGGTACCCATGTTGGATGTGTGGGGTGGACAGGGTGTTTCCAGGTCTCTACAGGGACTCTTATCTAAGGCTTGTGGTGTTGGATACAGTAGGGCAGGGCTTATATGGTCTGGGGTCACTGAACCTTGCGACAAGGGAATTCCAAGGACATGTGGGCGGGGAGCTGAAGGTAGCCAGAGAGCAATGAGAGGTCTCTGGCCTGTACCCCTCTCTTACGGTCTTTCCCTGGCAGGTCATTGTGCAACGCTGCCTCTCAGCCAAAAACATGTCTCATGTGAAGGCCGGCTGTATCTTATGTGGGTACATGAAGCTGCTGCCCATGTTCCTCATGGTGATGCCAGGAATGATCAGCCGCATCCTATACACAGGTGATGCCTCTTGCTGGACTCAGCAGCCACTCTCTCCCACTTTCCTCTCTCTGTGTCACTTCTAAAGCCCTGTAGCTTCCTGTTCTTTCTCTTCTGCCCTCTTCTTTTTTTCTTGCCACAATTACCAAATATTATTGTTTCCCCTTTATATAGCAAAAACTTGAGGTCACAGGACCTGTGGGGTTGTCTTCCCTGGTTCCTAACATTGACAATGACTTTAGACCCTTTTGCAAATTTTCTGAAGTTATGATACACCTCCAGCTGCAGTTTCTTCCAACTAATATTTGCTAACTTTTTGCTCAGTCTTCCTCAGGTTCTGGTAGTGTGTACGATGTCTTTAATGTCAAAGGACCCTGGCCAGTCTCTAACCCCGTTTCTTGGGCCATTTCTTTGAAGAGTCCTGAGCCTTGTACTTTACTATCTAGGGTATTAGAGTCTTTTTGACCATTTTGTGGCTTCTTCAGCTTTGCCAGTTGCATTTTTTTGGTCAGCCATCATAGGTCCAAACTGTTTCTTGGAATGTGAAATAATGGCAAAAAAAGAGAGTGCCAGGGAGTAAAACTTTGGTGAGCTCCCAAAATGAAGATAGGACAGTCTGGGGCACTTGCTGCCATTGGCTCCTTTTAGGTATACTCCTATACTGGCTCACCTGTCATGAGAAAAATATTTGTAACTGAATAATTTATATTTGTAACTGAATAATTTATGTTGTAATAATAATATATAATTGTAAATTATATATTATATGATTTATATTGTACAACACACACAAAAATATTTGAGATAGTGCTATAATGAATCGGCAGTCTCTATTGAGCAGCACTAAATGATATAACTGTAGTAGGTACCTAATAAATGTTTATTGATTTAATTCTAAAGAAGTTACTGGAATTTTCTCTAAGTCTCTAGATCATTTTCCCTTCCCATATCAGGCTACTTTTTATCTTTCTCTAACCCAGATTTTTCACATTTTGGAAGTATTGCCCAACATCCCCCCACTGAAGTAAAACTGGGTGTTCAATCCTACTTGTAAAAATGCTGCTGCAAATAAACCTCAAATTAGGAGCCATGGGTCACTATGATCATCAGGAGAAACAAGACAATAGTCACTGCTATGTTGTAGGGAGGTCTAGCTAAAGTCTGAAGACTGTGCCCCCTCTCTATCCACCCTGAGCATTGCTTTATTTTCTCCCTCCTCTACCTAAGAACTCTTTTCCCCCAGTCAGATCTTGGATATGGTCATACCAGTAGGGCAGGGGCATGGTGTTGTAGGGCTCAACTTGAAGTTGCACTCTCTGTGGAACCAATTCAGGGCCTTGGGCAGGAATGTCCTGTTTGAAGTCTTATTTTAAGAAAGTGAATCTTGGAAATACTTCCTTGATTTCTGCTTGCTGACATGGCTCTTCATCTTTTCCCAGAAAAAGTTGCCTGCACCGTCCCCTCGGAATGTAAGAAATATTGTGGTACTGAGGTTGGCTGTACAAATGTTGCTTACCCGACGTTGGTGGTGGAGCTCATGCCCGATGGTGAGAGTCATTTTTCTGGAAAAGTCTTTCTTTGGAGGCTGATTTGGCTTCCTCTTTACGTAGATTTCTGTGGCCCTCTGGGGAAAAGCCATTTCTGAGCTTGGGAGCCCAGTAGGGAAGGCTTTCCTCTGGTGTCCTCAGCTTTTGAACACATCTTCCCTCATTGGAAAAGAGACATATGTTTAGGTTGAGCTCTATGAGGTCTAGCATGTGTTCATCAGTCAGGTGTTGGAAAAGAGGTGAAAATGCGCTAGTGAAAAACACAGCTTTTCTGTGCTCATCTAGAAGATCTTTCAGAACTCTCCAACAGACATTAACATGAAAGCTTGAACTAAGTGGAATTTTCCCTTGGAAATGCATTGATATTCCAAGGAAAAACCTGGAGGGAAAGGCAAAGCAGTTTTAACTACAGAATAAGGAAGTTTTAAAAACTTCCCAAAGAGGCAACTTACGGAATGGGTGAAGATTTTATTTGCAAATGACACTACATATAAGGGGCTGGTATTCAAGATCTATAAAGAACTTCTCCAACTCAAGACACAAAAAACAAAGAATCAAGTCAAAAAATGGGCAAAAGACATGAACAGACACTTCTCCAAATAAGACATACAAATGGCTAACACACACATGAAAAAGATGTTTGGCATCATTAGCCATCAGGAAAATTCAAATCAAAACCACATTGAGATACCACCTTATAACATTTAGAATGGCAAAAAATGAACAAGGCAAGAAACAGCAAATGTTGGAGAGGTTGTAGAGAAAGGGAACCCTCTTACACTGTTGGTGGGAATGCAAGTTGGTGCAGCCACTTTGGAAAACAGTGTGGAGGTTCCTTGAAAAGTTAAAAAGAGAGCTACCCTTTGACCCAGAAATTGCACTACATGGCATTTACCCCAAAGATGCAGATGTAGTGAAAAGAAGTGAAAAGACATGCACCCAATGTTCATAGCAGCAATGCCCAGAATAGCCAAACTGTGAAAGGAGACTAGATGCCCTTCAACAGGTGAATGGATAAAGATGTGGTCCATATAAACACTGGAATATTACTCAGCCATCAGAAAGGATGAATACCCAACATTTGCATCAACATAGATGGAACTGGAGGAAACTACACTAAGTGAAATAAGCAGAAGCCAATTATTATATGGTTTCACTTATTTGTGGAAAATAAGGAATAGCACGGAGAACATTAGGAGAAGGAAGGGAAAAATAAAGGGGAGGATAACCAGAGGGGTAGATGAACCATGAGGGACTATGGACTCTGGGAAACAAACTGAGGGTTTTAGAGGGGAAGGGCTTGGGAAATGGGTTATCCCAGTGATGGATATTAAGGACACATATTGCAATGAGCACTGGGTGTTATACACAAACAGTGAATCACGGAACACTACATCAAAAAATAATGATGTACTGTATGGTGACTTACATAACATAATAAAAAAATTAATAAAGAAATAAAATAAACAACAACAACAACAAAGGATGAGGAAGTTTGAGGCAGTAGATGGATGGGCCACAAGGGGGCTACAGAGAATGTGTTATCCTTGGAGTCCAGAATAATTAGAGTTTTGGGGTAGGCCTGTAGGGTTACTGTTCATATTTCATGTCGAAGAAAAAATCTAATTCTGGATCAAGGGATGTAAACTTAATTAGGTTAAGGGGTCTCAGGAGACCAAAAATTCAAAGGTACTGAACAGGAAAACTTGCAATAAACTTACAAAATTTTATCATTGAGAAGAAACCTAGAGACTAGTCAAACCTCTCCATTTCATAGTTAGGGGAAACTGAGACCTACAAAAGGAAAATGATTTTTTCCAAGGCCACAAAGCAACTCAGTATCTGGCTTGCTTAACTGTGCTCAAGGCTGGAATTGAAGATTTTTTTTTTTAAACTGCAAACTGGATGTGTGACCTTGTACAAACCATTTGCATTCAAATTCTATAAAAATGGGGGTAATCGTTAACAATTCCACTGAACCAGGCTGCTTATTAATTAAGGTTGCAATAAGAAGAGTCACATGGCTGGTTCTTTTAGAGTTCTGGTTTGGATTACACTGTAATTTATTTATGTTATTTTTCTTTCTCTCCTTTTTTTAGAAAAATTTAAATGATTTACTTATATTTATTTATTTATTTTAAAAAGCTTTTATTTATTTATTTGTCAGAGAGAGAAAGCACAAGCAGGGGGAATGGCAGGCAGAGGGAGAAACAAGTTCCCTGCTGAGGGACCCTGATGTGTGGGACTCAGTACCAAGACCCCAGGATCATGTCCTGAGTCAAAGACAGGTGCTTAAGGGACTGAGCCACCCAAGCGTCTCTACTAAGTTATTTTAGAGAGAGAGCATGAGTGAATGGGGGAGCGGCAGTAGGAGAGAGTGAGAGACCCTTGAAGCAAACTCTGCTCAGCGCAGGGCCCCACATGGTGGTCAATCCTAGGACCCTGAGATCATGATCTGAGGCAAAACCAAGGAATCAAGTGACAGAGCCACCCAAGTTCCCCTAAAATTTTTTTTTTTAAAGTAGGGGCGCCTGGGTGGCTCAGTGGGTTAAATCCTCTGCCTTATGCTCAGGTCATGATCTCAGGGTTCTGGGATGGAGCCGCACATTGGGCTCTCTGCTCAGCAGGAGCTGAATTGTGTGCCTTAAGTGATGAATCATATGTATGTGAATTATAGCTCAGTAAAGATTTCAATGGAGAAAAAAAAAAAAAAAAAAAAGACAAGGCTGTATTCCCAGCTCTGACCCTAAGCAAGTTATGCCAACCTGGGCCTCACTTCTTGGTGTGTTGAATGGAGATAATACTACCATTCCCAAATCAGAATAAGGGATTGTTCTTTTAAAATTTCTCCCAATCATGGGGGCACCTGGGTGGCTCAGTGGGTTAAAGCCTCTGCTTTCGGCTCAGGTCATGATCCCAGGGTACTGGGATCAAGCCCCATATCAGGATTTCTGCTCAGCAGGGAGTCTGCTTTCCTCCTCTCTCTCTCTGTCTGCCTCTCTGCCTACTTGTGATCTGTCAAATAAATAAATAAATTAAAAAAAATTTCTCCCAATCATGGCCAACATGGTTTGCTACAATCTCTATTACTACTTCCACACCAAGGAGAACATAAAGGTGTCCTTGCTAGGGAATTTTTGTTAGTATATTCAGAGGTGTGCAACCATCACCATAATTTTAGAAAACTTTTATCACCTCTAAAAAATCCTGCACCTATTATCACCCCATATTTTATCCCATCCCCTAGGCAACCATTCATCTACTCCCTCTCTCTATGGATTTGCTTATTTTGAGCACTTAACATAAACAGGGTTATACGATAGTTGTTCTTTGTGTCTGGCTTATTTCACTTAGAAGAATGCAAGGTTTATCTACATTATAGCATGCATTAGTACTTCACCCTTTTTTATTGATAAATAATATTCCATTGCATGGATATATCACACTTTGTTTATCATCAGTTGATAACATTGTCTTGTTTCTACTTTTTAGCTATTATAAATAATACTACTATGAACATTCATATTTGAGTTTTTAAAAAGATTTATTTATTTATTTTAGAGGGAGAGAGAGTGGGGGGCACAGAGGAAGAAGGAGAGAGAAAATCCTAAGCAGACTGCCCACTAAGCATGGAGCCCAATGAGGGGCTCAGTTTCATGACTCTGAGATCATGAGCTGAGCCAAAATCAAGAGTCAAACACTCAACCGACTGAGTGTTGTTCACGTCCAAGTTTTTATGTGAACATGTTTTTATTTCTTTTGAACAGATACCTAGGAGTGAAATTAATGGGTCATATGGTAACTGTTTGATTTGAGAAACTGCTAGAGTATTTGCAACAGTGGCTGTGTCCTTTTACATTATTGCCATCAATATGTGAGGGTTCCTATTTCTCCACATCTTCATCCACACTTGTTATCTGTCTGTCTTTCTTCTTTTTTTTTTTTTTTTTTTAAATTATACCCACCCTAATGGATACAGAGTAGTATTTTATTGTGGTTTTTGGTTTGAATTTCTTTGATGTTGAGCATCTTTTCATGTGATTATTAGCCACTTGTTTATCTTCTTTGGAGAAGCTTCTATTCAAGTTCTTTGTCTATTTTTAATTGGATTATTTGTCTTTTTTTATTATTCAGTTATACACGTCCTTTTTATATTCTGCATGCTAGACCCTTATTAGACATATGAATTGCTAGTATTTCTTTCCATTCTATGGAGATTTCACTTTATTGAAAACATCATCTTTTGAATCATAGTTTGAATCTTTCTGCTATACCATGAATTTTTTAAATAAAAGACCTTATAAAACTCCTCTTAGATGGAATCACACATACCATCAGCACCATCACCATTAACCATTATCACCCCATCACCACCACCATCATCATCATCATTCAGTTGCAAAGTATTTACTCATATATATTTTGTCCTTATCTCTTTGTTGACTGCTTTGGGCTTACAGTATAATTTAAAGCCACAATTCATTCTTGAAATACCTAGTCTTTCTGGAGAGACAAGTTGGAGAACATGGCATGGTATTGGAAGGCAAACAGACCTTGAGTTCTCACAATTTCCAAGTACAAAAGAGCTGAGTTGTGTGTGCCACTCAGATCCTCCTTCTCTTTCAGGACTGAGAGGCCTGATGCTGTCAGTCATGTTGGCCTCTCTCATGAGCTCCTTAACCTCCATCTTCAATAGTGCCAGCACCCTCTTCACCATGGACATCTACACCAAGATCCGGAAGGGAGCATCTGAGAAAGAGCTCATGATTGCAGGAAGGTAAGTGCAGCATCTTCTTGCCACCTACCATGAAAGTTTGAATGATCTGTACTATCCTTCAAGGTAGAGAAGACTGGTACATGCTTGGGTAGAATGGCAGTAACCTCTGTCATTAGTTATATTTACACTTTAGTGACATTTAACTTTAAATTGAGGATCATCAGGGTGCCTGGGTGGCAGATGGTTAAGCCTCTGCCCTTGGCTCATGTCATTATCTCCAGGTCTTGGGATCGAGCCCCATGTTGGGCTCCCAGCTTGGTGGGGACTCTGCTTCTCCCTCTCCCTCTGCTTCTCCCCCTGCTTGTGCTCTCTCTCTTTCTCTGCTTGTATCTCTCTCAAATGAATAAATAAATTAAAAAAAATATATAAATTGAAGATCATCAAACAATGCCTGTCTGGAGTAAGATACGACATCAGAAATCATCCAATCTAACCCTCAGTTTATCAACAAACAAAAGGAGGCTTGTCTTGCCTAAATCCATGTAGTCTGGACAGTGGCAGAAAGAGGACTGGAATTCAGGCCAACTGAGTCCTTGTTCACGTCCCTTTATGCTACCCCATGTGGCCCTCCTCAGCCCTCTACACTGTAGGTCTTCACATGGGCCATCTTCAAGGCCCAGACGCCTCTGATGCCTTGACCATTTGCTGCAACATTTTTGTATTTGACTGTGAGGGTCAAGTGATACTGTGCTTGGGAACATGCTCTGTAAAGTCTAAAACACCATGCTATATGTACATTTGTTATTGCAAATGAGATAGTGGACACAACAGAATACTGAAAGACAGAAGGGTTGATACATGGCTCAGAGGTACTCATAATCTTGACTATCCATTGAGCAGATACTTGGAGAGAGGACTAACTAAAGCTCTGCTGTGTCTCTTTCTGGGGCTCTGGCAGGTCAACTTCCTCGGAGCAGAGGAATCAAGTCCCTGTGAGGTCAGTCAAGGAAAAGTTCCATAGTGAGTGTGGGAGGGGTATGGGCTGCCACCTCATAGGCCCCATCAATAAGATTAGGGCAAAGGAAGGAAAGGGGACAGGCCACTGTCAGGTGTTGAGACACCTAGCACTCAGGGCATATCTAACCAGGCCTGAGTCTACTCCTTTGCTTCACAGAAATCAGAACCATCATCCTGACTGGTTTTCCCTTAGAAAGGACTTTAGTTTTTCCTGTTTCTCCCCTCCTCCCTTATATCTATAAGATGCAACATGAGAAGAGAACCATTTTGTTGCTTTGCTCGGGGATGGCCCCCTTGGCTCTGAGATTGTTGGGGCCCACACTTTTGTACATCCCACGACTGCTGCCCTGGATTTTATCCCTGCCCTAGTTGAGCTTATAGAAAATAATTCCAGACTTTGCTATGGTGACTGTAAGAGCAATCAAGGGCTCAAAGCAGGAAGAGGTGAACATGGCATGCAGTAGTTGGGGAAAGCTCCTGGAAGAGGGAAGCCTGACCTGAGGCCAAAATGGTAGGTAGGATTTGGGTATATGGGGGCAGTGGAAGGGGATTCCAGGAGAAATATATGAGTGAAAACACTGCTTTGTAAAGGTTAGTGTAAGATTCTTTTGCCTTAAATTCATGTAAGATAAAGGAATCATAGCCATCTTTCTAATTAAATCAAAAGCACAAGTAAGGGGAGCTTGTAAGGGAACCCTCCAATCTCTTCATGACTTGAAGTGAAATTCAAGAGGAGGGCTGGAAATACTTGGTAGTGTCCCTTTCTTTCTAGACTGTTTCTTTATAAACTATTTTTCATTGTGGCCTTCACTTTATTATGAAGAAGAGGAGGAGAAGGGAAAGGAGGAGAAGGAGAAAAAAATAAAAATTATGGCCTTTACTATTTACTGTTTGCTAGGTGTTTTATTATAGCTGATCCTTATTCTAGAATTGCAAGGTCAGTCTTATTGTCCCCAATTCACAGACAGAGAAATTGAGATTCAGAGAGGTTAAGCAACGTATCCTATGTCACACATAGAAAAGAAAAATTTGAGTCCAGGACCCTTGTTCCTACATTCTACTACTTGTCAAAGTGTGATTCTCTTATGGCAGTTACTGGTTTAGGTTTGTCAAGTGCATTACATTTATTCACAGGCACAGATGACTTTCTCATAGAGGCAGAATACAGATGGAAAAAAAGCCTCAAGAATGAATTTGCTAATTATTTTTCCTTGCCTATGGTAATATTACACACACACACACACATAATATGTATATATAATATACAATAAATAAAATGATACACACACATATAAATATCTACATTTGTGTGTATATATATTTGCTATATATATTATATATATACACACATCTGACATATAGTAATCATACACATATGATACATATATATATCATACATCTGACACATAGTAATATGTATTTATTCATATAGAGCCATTTATTGACGTTGTATTGGGGGATTTTGATTTCAGGTTGTTCATCCTGGTGCTGATAGGTGTCAGCATTGCCTGGGTACCCATTGTGCAGTCAGCACAAAGTGGGCAGCTCTTCGATTACATCCAGTCCATTACCAGTTACTTGGGACCACCCATTGCAGCCGTCTTCTTGCTTGCTATTTTCTGGAAGAGAGCCAATGAGCCGGTAGGTTTCATTTTTGCATGTCCTGAAAAGCCGCTCTGACACAGAAGGGTCACAGCCCCACCTGGAGCACCATATTCTGTATGGGAGGGATTCTATTTCCCAGAGATCTCAAGCAGAAATAGATGTGCTGCTGAAGGTTTTTATGGCAAAGCCTTCAGGGACTCTCCTGGGTATACATTCTTTTGGATTCACCTCCCCTCCTTGCTGCAGGTTCCAAACTCATTCCCAACTAATGATATACATGTTCCATCCAACCTGAATGACTTTGGCCTGTTAACATGGTACTAGCCGGGAAGTTTGTATCCCAGGCGAGCAGCTCCAGAGGAAGTCCTAGCACAGGCTCCCTCTAGTGGTTCCTTTAAAAAAAATTTCCTTTTTAAAAAAAGTTATATTCAGCCACTGTATGGTACATCATTAGTTTTTGATGTAGTGTTCCGTGATTCATTAGTTGCATGTAACACCTAGTGCTCATCACAACACGTGCCCTCCTTAATACTCATCACCGTTACCCCATCCTTTCACCCCCTTCTCCTTCGTAAACTTCAGTTTGTTTCCCAGGGTTTGTAGTCCCTCAGGGTTCATCTCCCTCTCTGATTTCTCTCCCTTCTGATTTCCCTCCCTTCCCTAATGATCCTTTGTGCTATTGTTTACATTCCACATATGAACAAAGCTATATGATAATTGTCTTTCTCTGCTTGACTTATTTCACTTGACATAATCCCCTCCAGTTCCTCCCATGTTGATGCAAATGGTGAGTATTCATCCTTTCTGATGGCTGAGTAATATTCCATTGTATGTATGTACCTCTAGTGGTTCTGCAGTGAGCTTGGCTTTCCAGCCAGCACCTCTCAAGGCCCAGTGAAAAACGATGTCCTGGTGCTCAAGCAATGTATATGCAAAACAACATAAGGTAGATAATAATTAAGGGATAAAACATAGCATAGAATATGAGAAGGATTCACAGAAAGACTATATTAGCATGGGCTGAACTAGAGGGAAGAGAGGGTGTGCAAAGCAGAGAGAGAACAGCACCAGAACTTGGAGGCAGAAGTGCAAGGATAAGCATGAGGATGAGGAGTGTGAAAGGCATTTCACATGACTTGAGAAGGAGTTTGTGTGTATGGGTTAATGGAAGAAATGCTAGACAAGAATGTTGAAGTTAAATTAGGAATGGCTCCTTTGAAAAAGCCAGGCCAGAGGGTTTGGATTTTCATTGGGGTGCTGTTACAGGTTTTGAAGCACCATGAAAAGGATGCCTCTGGATATGGCTTCTGACTGGGGTGTTGCTCACCTGTCTCTGTATTAAACCATCTGCACACTCAGGGAAGGCTGGGATCGAGTGGGGGTAATAACTGTGTAGCCCATTTTCTGAAGCAGTATCAATGATGACATATTTTTGGTTAGAGACAACCCCTTTCTCCCAATAGGACAGAAACAAATATACACTTGGGAAATACCTCACTGGAATGACCCAGCTTTGAAGTGTAAAATTATGTGTGTTTCTCTTCATTCAACATTTGACATTAGGAACATAGTCCAGATTTGCTGGCAACACAAAACTGCATGCACAGATAAATACCCTTGAGAGATCAGAATTAAACCCGCAAGTGATCATGACTGGTTTGAGAAATAGGCACACTCTTCAGATTTATTTCAATAGGGATTGGCAGAAGCTGAGAGATTTCTAAAATACAAGTTAGTATAGTGTGGCTAGAAGCCCATCTGGGTATTGCTGTGGACTAAAAACAGATTCAAAAAAATAAGGCTAAAAATTGGGATAGAGTGTAGTGGTTCTCAACTGGGGGAGATTTTGCCCTTCCCCAAGGGAACTTTTGGCAAAGTCTGGTAACATTTTGATTGGCTTTGATTCAGAAAATGCTACTAGTATCTATTGTGTGGAAGCCAATACACAGGACAGCTCCCCTCAGGCTCAACCCCCAGTCACAAAAGAATTATCCAGCCCAAATGTCACAGGTCTGAGGGTGAGAAGCCATTGCTAGAGTCTCTGGAGAGCAGCACATAGAGACTACAAAATGATTCTCAGGACCGGTCAGGGATTGTGTTTAATAAGGGGTGACTCACGGGACGCCTGGCTGGCTCAGTTGGTTGGACGACTGCCTTCGGCTCAGGTCATGATCCTGGAGTCCTGGGATCGAGTTCCGCATCGGGCTCCCAGCTCCATGGGGAGTCTGCTTCTCCCTCTGACCTTCTTCTCCTCGTTCATGCTCTCTCTCACTGTCTCTCTCTCAAGTAAATAAATAAAATCTTAAAAAAAAAAAGGGGTGACTCATTAAAATCTTGAGGAAAATGTCAAAATTTCCCAGATTTTTCAAGAGCCTCTTGAGAATAAACTGAAAGGAACAGGAAGATACTAATTGCCAAAAGAGAAGGACTATATGTTGGCTAATTCAATTAAATAATTAATTGAAATGAAATGAAAATTGAAATTAAATTTAAAAAGTTTTATTTATTTATTTGTCAGAGAGAGAGAGAGCGCACGCACAAGCAGGGGGAGAGCCAGGTAGAGAAGGCAAAGGGAAAAGCAGGCTTCTGGTGAGCAAGGGACCCAATGTGGGACTCAATTCCAGGACCCTGGGATCATGATCTGAGCCAAAGGTAGACACTAACCAACTGATCCAGGCATCCTGCTAATTGAATTTAAATAAAAATAAAAAAAAGCAAAAAATCAAAAGAGAAGAAAAACTTTATAGCAGATTTTATCAATACTATTCATACAAACTAAAGTAAAAAAGTAATTTTTGAATGAATATGTGTGTGGGGAATGAATGGGGGACATCTTTTTCCTCATCTATCTATCTATCTATCATCTATCTATCTGTCTATCTATCATCTATCCTTTACCATCTACCATCATCTATCTACCTAGCAGATACTTCCAGATGTCAGACGGAGAGCTGACAACACAAAGGGAATAAATCTTGGTTCCTTCCCTGGGCAAATTCCCAGTTCAGATGGGGAGAGAGAGAAGTGATTGAGTGATTCCACAGAAGGGGAATTGGTGCTGGAATTGGAGGTGTGTCTATAGTGCAGTCACAGCACGGAGGATGGGTCCATCCAATTCTGTCTTAGGAGAAGAGGGGACATGTAAGCTAGAACAAGGTTACCAGGAAGGGAGGAGCTTGTGTTCTCCCAGATAAAGAGTGACCTCTACAAAGATATAGGACATGAATACACTGATAATTGAACACACCTGGGATATAAAGTGCAGGGGTACCCATGGCTAGGAAAGTTCAAGGATCAACATTTGACATGAAAGCTCTTTTTTACCACCCTTCTATGAGCTCACTGTACTTTGTCACTGATCCTTTTAAAATGTGGCCTCTAGATTTAGACCTGGTTCTCTAGGTGAGGCCTGACTGAAAAGGAAGCAAGAAGGAAATAAGGAAGGAAGGAAAGGAGGGAAGGGGTTTAAAAAAAACCCTGAAAAATTGTACCCCTGTATTTTTAGTCTCTTAAAGGATTTCCATATTTTTAATATGCAAACCCAAAACTTAATGTAAAGACACATAATATAATCTTGTGTTTTCAAATTAAAAACAGTGACTTTGGATCTATAAAAGGGACTATGAAGAAAGTAGTATTTATATTTTGATGGAAACATTCTTTTCTCTTCCATCCCTCAAAGACCCAATTTGTTTTTCAAAGGCTTCAAGGAAAACAAATTATTTCATAAGTAATTACATTACCTTTGAATGTGCTTAAATCTGGAGGCTGATGGTGATAGCAGCTACAGGAACCAGAGTCAAATTATTTATTTATTTAATTTTTAAAAAAAATTTTTATAAACATATAATATATTTTTATCCCCATGGGTACAGGTCTGTGAATTGCCAGGTTTACACACTTCACAGCATTCACCATAGCACATACCCTCCCCAATGTCCATAACCCTACCCCCCCTTCTCTCAACCCCCCTCCCCCCAGCAACCCTCAGTTTGTTTTGTGAGATTAAGAGTCACTTATGGTTTGTCTCCCTCCCAATCCCATCTTGTTTCATTCATTCTTCTCCTACCCACTTAAGCCCCCATGTTGCATCAACACTTCCTCATATCAGGGAGATCATATGATAGTTGTCTTTCTCCGATCAGAGTCAAATTATTATTATAGAGGGCACGGATTGCATGGAGCACTGGGTGTGGTGCAAAAATAATGAGTACTGCTTTTCTGAAAATAAATTAATTAATTAAAAAAATAAAATTAAAAATTAATTTTTGGAATTAAGGCTTTGGGTTGACACTAGACACAAGTTATTAGACATTGTTACCCCATTATATTATGAATCTTGTTTTATGACCCAGGTAAAATCATCACTGAAACATGATAAACACACCTTTAGGCTTGGCCTGACATCACACTCTTAGCCATATTCTGAACGCCAGCATTCTGGCTTCAGAAGGCCTGAAGCTATCATTTGTCTCATTTTTATTCCTTTTTCTCTGTCTCCCAGGAATGCCCTGATGTTTTGTGTGTTTGGTGTTAATTAACCCAAGGTTTTCTTTCACAGGGAGCCTTTTGGGGACTGGTCATAGGATTTCTGGTTGGGGTGTCCCGTATGGTGACTGAATTTGCCTATGGAACTGGGAGCTGCATGCAGCCCAGCAACTGTCCCACGATTATCTGTGGTGTGCACTACCTGTACTTTGCCATCATCCTCTTTGTCATATCTGTCATCGTCATCGTGGTTGTCTCTCTCTTCACCAAACCAATTCCAGATGTGCATGTGAGTATCCGTTTTGGGGAATGTGTCCTTCCCTTGATTCATGCTCATGCTACAACACCCACCTTGTTGCCCTTTCCTCAATTAAACATCTCACACTCACATGACTAAAACAGTCCTTGCTTACCGTTGGTTTTACATAGAAAGACACAAGCCAGAAAACACGATGTGCTAGCAAGGTGGTGTCAAATGTGTGTCTTCTGTAGGAGTCCTCACCGCAGTTATTTCAGTCCAGGGCCTAATCTCTGGATCCTGCTCACCAAGTAACAGCACAGGTGCAAGGGAATGAGATCACTTGGGTGAGTACAGGGACTAGCCTGTTTTAGATACTCAAGTCTCAAATAGAAACTTAGATTTCTTCTAGTAGACCCAAGGCATAACTTTCAGGGGTCTCAGCAAGGGACATAGTTACAAAAAAACCATGCTCAGGGAAATCTGAAGTATGATATACTCTTAATTTTTTCCCCTATTAACCCTCCAAACAATTATCCATATAATTTGAGGAATTTCAAATATCAAAGTCCAATTGATTCAAGACTCCAAAATGGCAAATAGTCTTCTTTAATTCTAGATGTCACCCTTGGTTTAGGATTTATTCATAGCTCTCCCAATGCAGATGAAAATTTCTAATTATAGGTCACTTTTACCATAAACAATATAATTTGGGCATCCAACACAGCTAATACTTAACCTTTTTCAGGTTTCTAAGAACAGAGCTAGAGTTTACCCAAGATCATGTTAGTCCATAGAGAAAGAGAAGGTTTTTTTTTTTTTTTTTTTTAACTTTTTACTCATGCATATACAAATACAGGGACTTATGGAATCCCGAAGAGACCTTCGACCTCCTTGCCAAATTTTCAAAACTGTACCTAATCTTAATGTCAAACAAAGACTGCTTTTATAAAAGAAGAATCACCATTATGTTTATTGGCTGAATCTGTCAATAGGCTTTCTTTGTGCTGTATTAACTGCTTCCTGATGTCTCAGTGTTTGCAAGTATTGCAGCCCTAAACACATTTAGCCCCAGGATTCCTCTTTTTTTTTTTTCCTTAAAGATGTTATTTATTTATTTGACAGAGAGAGACACAGAAGGAGGGGGAGTGGGAGAGAGAGAAGCAGGGTTCCTGCTGAGCAGGGAGCCTGATGCAAGAAGGCTCCTAACTAGGACCCTGGGATCCTGACCTGAGCTGAAGGCAGACAGCCAGGCACCCCATCCATGATTCCCCTTGAAGTAGAGAAAGCAACGTAGTCATCGAAGAGGGCATAGCTGGAATGAATACATTTCATTGACTTTCAGACTTCTTCAAGTTTCTGGTTTCATGTTCATAGAAACTGTCTCCAGTGTTACTCAATTCTAATATGGTTCATGATTCTACAGATTATTTTCTTATAATGTGACAAACACACGGTGCAAACTCTGCTCTACACTTCTGGTCTGGAGAAATGGGTTTTTGGTCTTCTTTCTTAGCACCAATGCTAAAAGGAACAAATTTAGTCATCATATATAAGAAGAGTTCATTCATTCAAGACAGACATTTCTTTATTCAAGGCAATCTCTTAGTCTTTGAATATTATATTCATGTGTGTAATTTACATCGAAGTGCTCAACTTATTTAGAGATAATGTGGATAGAAACTGTTATCTATGTTTTGGTCAGTACTGAGAGACCACAGTACCTTTTTGTTGTTGTTGTTTGCATTTTTAAAAAATTTTTTATTTTTTATAAACATATATTTTTATCCCCAGGGGTATAGGTCTGTGAATCGCCAGGTTTACACACTTCACAGCACTCACCAAAGCTCATACCCTCCCCAATGTCCATAACCCCACCCCCCTTCTCCCAACCACCCTCCCCCCAGCAACCCTCAGTTTGTTTTGTGAGATTAAGAGTCACTTATGGTTTGTCTCCCTCCGAATCCCATCTTGTTTCATTGATTCTTTTCCTACCCACTTAAGCCCCCATGTTGCATCACCACTTCCTCATATCAGGGAGATCATATAATAGTTGTCTTTCTCTGCTTGACTTATTTCGCTAAGCATGATACGCTCTAGTTCCATCCATGTTGTCGCAAATGGCAAGATTTCATTTCTTTTGATGGCTGCATAGTATTCCATTGTGTATATATACCACATCTTCTTTGTTGTTTGCATTTTTAAATGAGTTTCATTCAGCAAACACTGACCAAATCAATGTTTTAAAAGGGGCATCTCCAGTATCCTCTGTGTTCTAGAGCAATAACTAATCATTCACTGACACCTTTAGGAAATGATGCACTTTTTCTTTTCTTGAGCACATTTCTTTTTTTCTCTCAACTTCTTGGCACCAGACACTGGTTCTTTCTGCCAACCTGTTTTGCTTTTTCCACAGCTCTACCGCCTGTGTTGGAGCCTGCGCAACAGCAAAGAAGAGCGTATTGACTTGGATGCAGGAGAGGAGGACTTTCAAGAAACCCCAGAAGAGACCATTGAAATAGGTAATTTGTGATTTAGAGCCTATCCCAAGCCCTAAAATGTTACTCCTCCAACAGAAAGACTACCTTACTGAAGTCTTTACAAAATGCCTACATCAAAGCTCAGATCTCTCTTTTTAAGTGAGTGAGGTGGGGGGATGAGATAGATAAATGGATTTTGGGAAGTTCAATCTGAGGTCTAGTCAAGAGGAATAGAGAGGTGCAGAATCTCCTCAGCCTCCTTATACCTCATAGTTCAGAATGCTCTCTAAGTATGAGTGGTGTATTTTCTACCCTGACTTGACTGGGGCATGACATGGGAGAAGGAAAGAGTCAGAGCCTGTGAACTGAAAGCAGATGGAATCTAAGCTATGGTCAGTCTAGTGACACCAGAAGGATGGTGAGAGGCTCATTGGTGTCTTATATCCACATAAGATTTAGAAAATTAAATTTCTCTGAAGTCCAGTAAGATAATGCTTAGTCAGTATTCAGAGATTTATCCTGATCATGGAGAAAAGTTTTCCTCAGCTTATGTATTAGAACTTTTTCTCTTTAGTTGGGACTGGATGGAGGATGGTTGTGGAGATATATGATGTGCTAAGGTGTGGGAGTACAAGGTCATAGGTGCTTTATCTGCAGGACTAGAGGTCTCATCACTCCATCTGAAGGAAAGTACAAGTACAGCAGAATAAATTCTGAATATGGCCATTAGAAATATCAGAGAGTCCTAGCTTTGGAAAGGGCCCTAAAGATCATTTATTCTTATGGCCCTATTTTACAGATATGTAAATTGAGGTCAGAGCCTATTATCCCAGCTCTGATATAATCTGCTCTTAACCAAGACATTTTAGTTCTGAAACCTGCAACTCTGCATGTACTGGAAGGAACCTGGAGCCATAGGCAGTTGACCAGGTTGTTGAAAAAGATAGACCTTTTCTGCTTCCTTGGAGCAGGGAGGCATCAATATGCTGCCTGCTTCTCCCACCTCCAAAAGTGTCTCCACACTGAAGGAGAATATAACAGATTTGAAAGACTGACTTATTTCATTTAGCATTATACACCATCCATGTTTTGGCAAATGACAAAATTTTATTCTTTTTTATGGCTGAGTAATATTCCATGGCATCTATCATGATATATATCTCACATCTTCTTTATCCATTCATCTATCAATGGACTTGGGCTGCTTCCATAAATTGGCTATTGTAAATAATGTTTCAATAAACATATGAATAAGTTCTTCATATGTTTTGGATACTAACCTTTTATCAGATATATCATTTACAAATATCTTCTCACATTCACTAGGCTATCTTTTAGTTTTGTTGATTGCTGTGCAGAAGCTTTTTATTTTTTTATTTTATTTTAATTGATTTATTTATTTTCAGAAAAACAGTATTCATGATTTTTTCACCACACCCAGTGCTCCATGCAATTTGTGTCCTCTATAATACCCACCACCTGGTACCCCAACCTCCCACCCCCCCGCCACTTCAAACCCCTCAGATTGTTTTTCAGAATCCATAGTCTCTCATGATTCACCTCTCCTTCCAATTTCCGCCAACTCCCTTCTCTCTAACTCCCCATGTCCTCCATGCTCTTTGTTATGCTCCACAAATAAGTGAAACCATATGATAATTGACTCTCTCTGCTTGACTTATTTCATTCAGCATAATCTCTTCCAGTCCCGTCCATGTTGCTACAAAAGTTGGGTATTTATCCTTTCTGATGGAGGCATAATACTCCATCGTGTATATGGACCACATCTTCCTTATCCATTCGTCCGTTGAAGGGCATCTTGGTTCTTTCCATAGTTTGGCGACCGTGGTCATTGCTGCTATAAACATTGGGGTACAGATGGCCTTACTTTTCACTACGTCTGTATCTTTGGGGTAAATACCCAGTAGTGCAATTTCAGGGTCATAGGGAAGTTCTATTTTTAATTTCTTGAGGAATCTCCACACTGTTCTCCAAAGAGGCTGTACCAACTTGGATTCCCACCAACAGTGTAAGAGGGTTCCCCTTTCTCCACATCCTCTCCAACACATGTTGTTTCCTGTTTTGTTAATTTTGGCCATTCTAAATGGTGTAAGGTGATATGTCAATGTGGTTTTAATTTGAATCTCCCTGAGGGCTAGTGATGATGAATTTTTATTTTGATGTACTCCCAATAGTTTATTTTTGCTTTTGTTTCCCTTGCCTCAGGAGACATATCTAGAAAAATATTGCTATGGCCGATATCAGAGAAATAATTGCCTGTGCTCTCCTCAAGCATTTTTAGAGTTAAGGTCTCACAGTTAGGTCCTTAATTCATTTTGAGTTTATTTTTGTGTATGGTGTAAGAAAATGGTCTAGTTTCATTCTTTTGCATGTAGCTGTCCAGTTTTCTCAACACCGGTTGTTGAAGATATTCTTTTTCCCATTGCATATTTTTGCCTCCTTTGTTGAAGGTTAATTGTCCATATATTTATGAGTTTATTTCTGGGCTTTCTATTCCATTCAGTTGATCTATATGTCTGTTTCTGTGTCAATACCATATGTTTTGATTACTACAGCTTTGTACTATATCTTAAAATACAGAATTGTGATACCTTCAAGTTTGTTTGTGATCCTTTCAGTTTTTTTCTTCTTTTTCAAGTTTGCTATGATGATGTGAGGTTTTTTGTGGTTCTATACAAATTTTAAGATTATTTATTCTAGTTCTGTGAAAAATGCTGTTGGTATTTTGATAGAGGTTGCTTTGAGTAATATGGACATTTTAACAATATTTATTCTCCCAATCCATGATCATGGAATATTTTTCCATTTCTTTGTACTGTCTTCAATTTCTTTCACCAGTGTTGTATAGTTTTGAGAGTACAGGACTTTCACTTCCTTGATTAAGTTTACTCCTAGGTATTTTATCATCTTTGGTGAAATGGAATGTTTTCTTGATTTCTCTTTTTGCTACTTCATTTTTAGTATATAGAAATGCAATAGATTTCTGTATATTGATTTTGTATCCTACAACTTTACTGAACTCATTTATTAGTTCTAGTAGTTTTTTGGTGGAGTCCTTAGGATTTTCTACATATAGTACCATGTCATCTGCACATAGTGAAAGTTTAAGTTCTTCCTTACCAATTAGATGCTTTTTATATCTTTTAATTGTTTAATTGCTGTGGCTAGGACTTTCAATACTATGTTGAATAAAAGTGGTAAGAGTGGGCATTTTTGTCTTTTTCCTGACCTTAAGAGAAAGGCTCTCAATTTTTCTCTAGACTGTAATACCTGTAGGTTTTTCATATATGGCCTTTATTGTGTTGATATGTTCCCCTAAACTTGCCTTGTTGAGGGATAATCATGAATGGATGTTGCACTTTGCCAAATGTTTTCTCTGTTTCTTTGAAATGATCATATGGTTTTTGTTCTTTTTCTTATTGATGTGTTGTACTATGTTGATTGATTTGTGATAAATGAACCACCCTTGCATCCTAGGAATAAATTCCACTTAATCATGGTAATGATTTTTTTAAAATGTATTACTGGATTTGGTTTGCTAATATTTTGTTGAAGATATTTTCATCTATGTTCATAAGCATTATTGACCTGTAGTTCTCCTTTTTTGTGGTATTGTTATCTGGTTTCGGTGTCAGGATGATACTGGTCTCATACAATGAGTTTGAAAGCTTTATTTCCTCTTTTGTTTTTTGGAACAGTTTGAGAAGACTGGGTATTGACTCTTTAAAAATGTTTGGTAAAATTTACCTGTGAAGCTCTTGGTCCTTGACTTTTGCTTTTTGGGAGTTTTTTGATTACTGATTCAATTTTATTGCTTGTAATTGGTCTATTCAAATTTTCTTTTTCTCCCTGATTCGGTTTTGGGAGTTCTATGTTTCTATGGAGGTTTATCCATTTATTTTAGATTGTTCAATTTTTTGGCATATAATTTTTCATAATATTCTCTTATAATCCTTTGTATTTCTGTGGTGTGGGTTTTTTTCCCTCTTTCATTTTTGATTTTGTAGTCTTGAGTTCTCTCTCTGTCTTTATCTCTTCTTTGATGAGTCTGGCTAAGGTATGTTAAGTTTGTTGGTCTTTTCAGCAAACTTGGTTTCAACAAACCTGACTCTCGTTTCATTGATCTGTTCTATTGTGTGTGTGTGTGTGTGTGTGTGTGTGTTTTAGTTTCTATTTTGTTTATTTCTGATCTAATCTTTATTATTTCCTTCCTTCTACTGGCTTTGGGTTTTGTTTGTTCTTCTTTTTTCTAGCTCCTTTAGGTGTAAGATTAGGTTGCTTATTTGAGATTTTTTCTTGCTTCTTGAGATAGGCCTGTATTGCTATAAACATCCCCCATAGAACAGCACTTGCTGCCTCCCAAAGATTTTGGACTGTTGTGTTTTTAATTTCATCTGTCTCCATGTAGTTTTTTTATTTCCCCTTTGATTTCTTGGTTGACCTATTCATTGTTTATAGCATGTTATTTAACCTCCATGTTTTTGTGCTTTTTTCCAGATATTTTTCTTGTGGTTGATTTCTAGTTTCATAGCATTGTGTTAAAATGGATGTATGATATGAACTTTTTTTGTTGTTTTTGTTGTTGTTGGGGCTTATTTTGTGGTTTAATATGTAATCTATTCTCGAGAATGTTCCATGTGTACTTGAGAAGAGTGTGTATCCTGCTATTTTAGGATAAATGTTTTGAATATGTCTGTTAGATTCACTTGGTCCATGTGTCATTTAAAGCCACCAATTCCTTGTTGATTTTCTGTTTGGGTAATCTGTCCATTAATGTAAGTGGGGTGTTAAAGTCCTCTACTATTATTGTATTGTATTGTATTACCAATTACTTTTTTTATGTTTGTTTTTAGCTGCTTTGTGTATTTGGGTGCTCCCAGGTTGGGTTCATAATTATTTGCAATTGTTATATCCCTTGTTGGATTGTTCCAACATGTTCCCTTTATGATTATATAGTGCCCTTCTTTGTCTCTTGTAATATCCTTTGTTTTAAAGTCATTTTTTTCCAATGTAAGTACTACTACTCTGGCTTTCTTTTCACTTCCATTTGCGTGATTAAATCTTTTCCATCCCTTCACTTTCAATCTGCCTGTGTCTTTCAGTCTGAAATGAGTCTCTTATAGCAGCTTACAGATGGGTCTTGCTTTTTTATCCATTCTGCCACCCCATGTCTTTTGACTGGAGCACTTAGTCCATTTACAGTCGAAGTAATTATTGATAGGTATGCACTTATTTCCATTTTGTTCCTTGTTTTGTGGTTGTTTTCGTAGCTCTTCTCTGTTTCTTTCTTCTCTTGTTCTCTTCTCTCATGGTTTGTTGGCTTCCTTTAGCAATATAGTTGGAATCCTTTTTCTTTATTTTTTGCATATCTATTACTGGTTTTCGATTCGTGGTTACCGTTAGGTTTGTATATTACATTTTATGCCTATACAGTCTACATTAAATAATGGTTGCTTAAACTTGAACCCAGTCTTTATTCCTCTCTACCATGTTTCAAGTATATGGTGTCATATCCTTTTATTTTGTGAATCTCTTGACTGATTTTTATAAATATACTTATTTTTATTGTTTTTTGTGTTTCTTATTTTTCTTACTCCTACTTTCTTTTCCACTCAAAGAGTGCCCTTTTAACATTTCTGGTTTTGTGGTCATGAATTCCTTTAACTTTTGATTATCTGGGAAACCCTTTATCAATTCTGAATGATGGTCTTGCTGAATAGAATAGTCTTATCTGTAAGTTTTTTTTCCCTCTCAGCACTTTGGGTATATCATGTTACTCCCTTTCAGCCTGAAAGTTTCTGCTGAAAAATTAGCTGATAGCCTTATGGGGTTTCCTTTGTACATAGTTGTTTTGTTTTATTCATTATTACTATTATTATTATTTTGCTGCTTTAAAAATTATCTCTTGACCATGGACTCTGAGAAACAAACTGAGGGTTTGGAGAGGAGGGGTTTGGGGCGTTAGGTGAGCCTGATGCTAGGTACTAAGGAGGGCATGTATTGCATGGAGCACTGGATGTGGTGTATAAACAATGGATCTTGGAACACTGAAAAAATAAAATTAAATTAAAAAATAAAAATTCTCTCTTTACCTCTACTTTTTGCCATTTTATTTATTTTTTATTTTCAATTGTATTTATTTATTTTTTAGATTTAATTTTATTTTTTCAGTGTTCCAAGATTCATTGATTATGCACCACACCCAGTGCTCCATGCAATACATGTGCTTCTTAATACCCACCACCAGGCTCACCCATCACTCCATGCCCACCCTTCCAAAACCCTCAGTTTGTTTCTCAGAGTACATAGTCTCTCACCAAACTGTGGAAAGAGCCAAGATGCCCTTCAACAGATGAATGGATAAAGAGGATATGGTTCATATATACAAGGGAATATTATGCTTCTATCAGAAAGGATGAATATTCAACTTTATATGAACATGGACAGGATTGGAGAAGATTATGTTGCATGAAATAAGTCAAGCAGAGAAAGTCAATTATTTATTTTTACATTTTTTGTTTAAATTCAATTTAGTTAACATACATGTATTCCTATGTATTATTAGTTTCATGGGTATAATTTAGTATCACTTACATATAATACTCAGTGCTCATTATATCATTACCCAGTTTCCCCATCTGCCCCCCCACCTCCTCTTCAGCAACCCTCAGTTTGTTTCCCATGATTAAGAGTCTCTTATGGTTTGTATGTCTTTGGAGAAATGTCTGTTCATGTCTTCTGCCCATTTCTTGACTGGATTTTTTTTTGCAGGGGAGGGGTGTTGAGTTTGTTAAGTAATTTATAGATTTTAGATACCAATTCTTTTTAAAAAAAATTTATTTATTTATTTATTTGACAGAGATCACAAGTAGGCAGAGAGGCAGGCAGAGAGAGAGGAGGAAGCAGGCTCCCTGCAGAGCCTGATGTGGGGCTTGATCCCAGGACTCCCGGCCCATGACCTGAGCCGAAGACAGAGGCTTTAACCCACTGAACCACCCAGGCGCCCCTAAATACCAATTCTTTTTTTTTTAAATATTTTATTTATTTGACAGAGAGAAATCACAACTAGGCAGAGAGTCAGGCAGAGAGAGAGGAGGAAGCAGGCTCCCCACCAAGCCGAGAGCCCGATGCGGGGCTCGATCCCAGGACCCTGGGATCATGACCTGAGCTGAAGGCATTAGCTTTAACCCACTGAGCCACCCAGGCGCCCCCCTAGATACCAATTCTTAATCTGATAAATCACTTGCAAATATCTTCTCCCATTCTCTGGGTTACCTTTTAGTTTTTTTCCACTGTTTCCTTTGCTGTGCAAAAGATTTTCATCCGGATGAAGTCCTAATAGTTCTCTTTGCTCAAAAGACTGCCTTTAGTATTTCTTGCAGGATTGGCTTTAGCCAAGCCTGGCTTGCAGGCTTCCTTTAGTTTTGTTTGTCCTGGAAACTCTTTATCTCTAACTTTAACTCTTTATATCTATTCTGAATGACAGTCTTGCTGGATAAAATATTCTTGGCTGTGTATTCATGCCAGTCCTTCTTGGCCTGCCAGATCTCTATGGACACAAATGCTGCCAACCTTATGTACCTTCCCTTGTAGGTTAAGGACCTTTTGTCCTGAGCTTCTTTCAGGATATTCTCTTTATCTTTGTAATTTGCAAACTTGACTATAATATGTTGAGGTGTTGATATATTTTTGTTGATTTTGGGGGTGATCTCTGTGCCTCCTGGACTCGAATGCCTCTTTCTTTCCCCAGATTAAGAAAGTTTTCAGCTGTAGTTTGTTCAAATAAACCTTCTGCCCCTTTCCTCTGCCCCTTATCTTCTGGGACTCCTATAGTATGAATAATATTTCACTTTATGGAATCGTTGAGTTCCCTCAGCCTGCCTTTGTGCTCCAGTAGGTTTCTTACCCTCTTCTTTTCAGCTTCCTTATTTTCCATCATTTTATCTTCTGTATCACTGATTCTCTCTTCTGCTTCTTTCATCTTCATTTTTATGGCTTCTACTTCGGACTGCATCTTGGTAATAGCATTTTAAATTTTGGCCTGACTAGATTTTAGTTCTCTTGATCTCTACAATAAGGGATTCTCTAGTGTCTTTATGCCTTTTTCAAGCCCAGTTAATATTTTTATAATCATTGTTTTAAATTCTAGTTCAGAATTTACTTAGGGCGCCTGGGTGGCTCAGTGGGTTAAGCCACTGGCTTCGGCTCAGGTCATGATCTCAGGGTCCTGGGATCGAGGCCCGCATCGGGCTCTCTGCTCAGCAGGGAGCCTGCTTTCCTCTCTCTCTCTCTACCTGCCTCTCTGCCTACTTGTGATCTCTCTCTGTCAAATAAATAAATAAAATCTTTAAAAAAATTATTAAAAGAATTTACTTATATATGTTACTTATATATGTATTGATTAAATCTCTGAAAGTGAGTACTCCCTCCTCTTCTCTCTTTTGGGGTGATTTTTCTCCATTTTATCATTTTGTCCAGAAAAGAAAGGAAGAAAGAAAGAGAAAACAACCAAAACAACAGTAAGCAGCAGTAGAACAACAACAACACTCCACTAGATTCTGGGATTCTGGGTGTGTTTTGGTCTGCTTGTTAAAAGAAATTAGGTCTCAAATAAGAAAGAAACACACACACACACACACACACACACACTACAATGTAAGAAAAAAATTTTAAAAATATAAAGTATATATAAAAATAAAAATTAAGAATAAAAAAGAACTGAAAAGAGAAAATAACCAAAAAATAATACTAAGAAGACCAAAAAATAAGAATACAAAGAATGCTATATACTATTTTCCCCAAGAGCTGAAGCTTTGCAGCCCTCAATGATCAGTAAACTTGGTGAGAGTGAGTTGTTTGTGCTGGTCTTTTGTGGGAGTGGTCTGTTGCCTGAATTCTCAGGTGGACTTCCCTAGTGGAAAAGAGGCTGCAGTGAGCAGAGGCAGAACCTGGAGTAAGTGGTCCCAGACTCTACTAGCTGGTGCTGTTTTGTTCCCTGAAGGCTTTCAGCACTGATAGGTGGGATGAATATGCCTGTGTCCTGTTCTCTAACCCTGGAGCTGAAAATTGGCACCCGCCCTCTTCAGTGAGCTCTCACAGAAAAGCAACCAACTCACCTTGTCTTCCTGGTTTCTGTCAGAACTCTGTGTTCACCTGGTCTGTGACCAAGCATTTTTTTTTTTTTTTTAATCTTAAGCATATGAATGAGTTTCAAAACTCCAAATTTTATGGACTCAGGCAGTGTGGACCCACACTGTTCCTTCCAGGGGAATGGGGGCATCTCATGAGACTTCTGCCTTTTGCTCAACCCCTCCCAAGAATGTGGTTACATGACCATTCAGTGGTTCATAGTTTATGACAACATAGCAGAAAGCCAGAACCTAGAGTTGTTCTCAGCCGGCTTCCCCACTCCTATGCCAGGGAAGTAAGCCACACAGGAACCACCTGTTTTTCTTAAGACCCCAGGGATCCTCTGACCTCACTGTCACACCTAGGATTCTGCCCTGCTTCACCACCTGAGCACCTTTAAGCCAGGCACATGCCCCACCATAGAAGATTTCTAAAAGTTCTGTTGCTTATAATGCTTTTTGGTAGCCTCCTTAAGCAGGGTCCCTCCTCTGTGCTATATCCTCAGCTATATCACACCAGATTCAAGTCTCCACACCTCCTGTCTTCCAAACTGTGGTTCACTGGTAGACTTGAAGCATTTGTTTTCTCAAATCTCTGATTTCTCGAGTGTTCAGAATGATTTGATAACTATCTGGTTGTACTATCTGGTTGTATGTGAGGAACAAGGCAAACCGGATCCCCTTACTCCTCCACCATCTCAACTCCTCTACATTTTGCCATTTTTATTACTATGTGTCTTGGTGTGGACCTCCTTGGGTTGATTTTGTTGGAGGTTCACAGTGTCTCTTGGGTCTGGATTTCTGCTTCCTTCCTCAGATTCAGGAATTTTTCAGCCATTTTTTCTTCAAATAAAATTTCTGGCCCCTTTTTTCTCTCTTTTCATTCTGGGATCTCTATAATGCAAATGTTATTACACTTGATGGTGTCACTGATTTCCCTAAGCATATTTTTATTTATTGTTATTATTATTCATTACTATTATTATTATTTTTCTTGCTCTTGTTCAGTTTGATTGCTTTCCATTACTCTGTCCTCCTGGTCACTGGTCTGTTCTGCTTCCTCTAGTCTACTATTCATTCCCTCTAGTGTATTTTTAATTTCAGCTATTGAGTCCTTCATCTATGATTGGTTCTTTTTTGTTTTCTATGTCTTTGTTAAGGGTCTCACTGAGGACCTCCACTCTTTCTCAAGTCCAATGAGTATTTTTATGACCATTACTTTAAATTCTCTATCAGGTATATTACTTATCTTCATTTTGCTTAGGTCTCTTGCTGTGGTGTTGTCCTGCTCTTTCATTTGGGACATATTCCTTTGTCTCCTCATTTTGTCTAATTCTCTGTGTCTGTTTTTATGTATTGGAAAATCAACTATGTTTCCTGCTCTTGAAAGTAGTGACATTATGAAGAAGAGGTCCTGTTGTGCTTTGCAGTTCAATGTCCTCTGTTCACCAGAATGGAAGTCATCCAATCTTAACTCAATGTGAGGAGGCAGGATAGTGCAAACACATAGTGTGGGATTGGGATTCAAGAAGAGCTGGGATTGAATCCTCACTTCTCTATTCACTTCTTGTGCAAGTGATTCCATTTTTTCCTAAAGCTTAGGTTCTTAATATAAAAGCATTCTAAATGATAGCCTATACCTTATAGTACTGTTGGGAATATTGAAAGAGATAATGCTTCTTTATAAGAATTGACTATAATTATTACCATTATGATTGCTACTAAGGAAGAATTTTCTGAGTTGATTTGAAAAGGGTGAGCAGCAAGTGTACATCTATCAGAGATTCCGTAAAGGAGATTCCCACTGGCTAGAAAATTGGCTTAGTGACTTCTGAGGTTCATGGCAACACTTGAATTCTGTTGTTTCTTGGTCAATTCATGGTGAAAACAGATGGAAGGCCCTGGCTCATTAAAGTAAAATAAATTAAGATATCTTGAAGGCTTTTATAGATAATGGTTGTCACCATCTCCATTATCTGAGAAACAGGAGCATGAAGCTGTATCTTCAACCCCATATTGTTATCATCACTGTCATTGTCATCATGATTGATTATGATATGATCATGTCATATTTTAATTATGAATACCTTACTCTAGTGATTAATTTAAGCACCATATCTTACTTGTAAGGTAACACAAATATAATTCTTTCAACTTTACAGATGGGGAAAATGATATATAAAGACTTTCTCAAGGCCACTCAGATAACCACTCATTTCTCCCTTGGGCTGGTCAGTGAGTCCAACTATTGTTATTCCTTCTCCATGATTCTATTTTGGTGGGGTGGCCAAAGTGGAGGGGTACATGGAGACTTACCTCTCTTTTTTTATGTGCATGGGAGAAAAGAGAATAGGACACTATTACTTCTTGACATCTATTACACACTGGGCATTCTCTCATAAAATCTTATAATGAAGAAGGTATTATTTATCCACGTTTTACCTGAACTTGAAAATAAGACAGGTGAATTAGCAAAACCATAAACATGAGTTTTGATTCTGGTATATGTATGTGCTTAATTACTAAGGTTATTTGCAATTCTAAAAGTCTGTGACTCTTAAAGATGGGAGAGTATAGATCAGTCGTCTCTGACTACAGTGTTGAAAACACAGTGGGCTTGATTTCTAGTGAGCTGTAGACCTGGGATTCTATTAATACCACACCTTGGCTCAGAGTAGAGAATAAGTTCCCTTGGTGGGCACCCACTTTGAATGGCAAGACCAGTTAGGTGGTTTGATTCAGCAATATTGTTATGCAACATCAGATCTTAAGCTCTGGAAGTGTTCATTGTTGCTAGCCTGTATCAGGGAGTATTCAGACCAATCATTACCACATGGCTGGATCTGTTGTAAAGATTTGGAACTTTCAGGTGTAGCTTAATATGCTCCTGAGTCATGCAAGTCTCACTGCTTTCCAATGATGTGGTAAACAGATATTTTTATGTGATTCAGAGGTAGATTTTCCATGTTGTTCTATGTCATAGTTTCCCAGCCCATTGTTAACATTTCTTCTCATAGACTATTATTGCCTGGTTGATTCTGACTTTTTAAAATCAAAGTGTATTTGCATTGGTCTGGTAGATATAGGCTTAATTTAGTTGATCATAAAGATATAGAATCCATCTATTATCATCGTCTTATAATTAAGTTCATTCAAATATTTTGTACCATTTCCATCCTTGCAAATAAGAAAATTGGGAAATATCTGCAGATTGCAGATGTTTCCCTTTTGTGGTGTCTTTCCTGAAACCTTTCCTTGTATCTCCTTCTTCTGTATCTAACCATCTTTTTTTTTTTTACCTTTTCCCTGACACAGAAGTTCCTGAGGAGAAAAAAGGATGCTTCAGGCGGGCCTATGACCTATTTTGTGGCTTGGACCAGCAGAAGGGCCCCAAGATGACAAAGGAAGAGGAGGAAGCTATGAAGCTAAAGATGACAGACACCTCTGAGAAGCCTTTGTGGCGAACAGTAGTGAACATCAATGGCATCATCTTGCTGTCTGTGGCTGTTTTCTGCCATGCATTTTTTGCCTGAGCCTTGCCTTCTGTGGCAGGTTGTATTCAGGAAGGCCAGACTTTTTACTCTGCCTTCTTTAGTTCTATTCTGTGGTGTTAAGCTGGTGATAAAACCGTCAGTTGTAAATTTTGCCTTGTTGATAAGTGTGTACAGCTGAAATTACTGGGCTAACTAAAGAAAATCATTAATTTGCTGTTAACTTATGTTTTTGAGGCCAGTGTGGTATCATCAGCTGTTCATATTAGAGCAGCAGAAAGAAAGCCCAACTCAGTCATGTCCAGGAAAATGAGCACCAAGAAAGAAACCCTGCCATGTGTGATGCAAGTTTTTCTCAGGTAGATTCAGAATGTCAGTGTTGTTTGTGATTATTGAATATTATTTTAAGATTGTGATCTCCCTGGCTCATGTTCTTTTCCCTTCATGACCATCTTTTCTTAAGAAAAATATTTACCCTCTCATTATATCCTTGCCAAGTTTTTCCTGGCACAAGAAAAATCAATCTGATAAACAGACGAAATGCATTGAAGCTGAAGATGGGAACTTGATAGGGTCCCTGTCCTGGATGCTTTGCTCTCTGAAGGGAAAGCTTGAGGATGGCAGGACTTACCCCAAATGGAGGAACCCAGGCACCAGCCTTAGGCCAGTATGGAAAGTGCATAATCTTGAGTCAAGGGGATTTTCTGGCTTTCTTTAAAATGTCTGATGTGAGTTCTTTATGTTTGCGATTTCACTTGTCATTTGCTTTGTCTAGAATGTCTTGGGCACTCAGTAATGCTTATGGACCAAAGGAATGATTTGGGCACTTACTTATAAATACTTACTTTATTTTTATGTAAGCCTGGCCCTTGGTTAATCTATGTGTGTGTGTGTCTGCACAAAGTACCCAGTACACAATCTGATGACTTTTATCAATTGGAAGGCATTTTCTAGAGGCCACTCTTCCCCACAGCGTGGATGCTGACAAATGAGCTTACTGATCTATCTCACATAATAGAACAAAGGTACCTCTTAGGGCATCTGTCTTCTCAAAGCAGCCACATTCTCCTGTAACATGGTAACAATTATCCCAAGATTCTCCTCTCCATGAATTCATGTGACCACAGCCTTTCCTTTTTGGGTGTCTTAAGTGGTGATCATCTATTGACCAAAGTTAGGGTAGGTGGTCTCTGTTCTGAGTGGTAACATTGAACATTTTCAGTTGACAGACGTATATTTGTTCAACCTAGGGAGACGTTTTAAAATATAATTGTAATTAATTAATTAAATTCTTTTAGTCCCACCTATGAAATCTCAATTATGTTGTAATATAAATGTTGAAATTAAGAAAAATTTGCATTAGTATTGACCTACTTCAAGCTAGTTTAGGAAAGAGCTGGAATATGAGATTCTGTGTTGCTGAGAGTGCTTTCTAGGCATATAAATGGTTCAACAGACAAAGGGATGGCTTGTTCTTTTAGAAGGTAAGACACTATTTGATACACCCTCCATATTGCCCTTAAGTGAGGCACAGAGGAGGCAAACATGGAGAATTTCATGTGGCTGGCATTACTCAGCAGACTCAGTTTCATGTGAAGTTTGCGGTATTTTTGAGCTTTGAGAAGATAAAGGGAAAGGATTGAAAGCAGGTGGATGAAATGAGCACAAAGTAGATTGTCCTGGATTAAGTTTCTGGCATTGCCAATGATTCATGTGTATATTGTGGTAAATTATTTTACCTCAACTGTGTATTTTTCTCTTTGAAAAATGGGGACCTTGGTGCTTATAGCATCTACCTACCTCCTCTGGATGTGACTAGATCACTTTATAAATGGTATGAAAGATACATACCTGAAAGATGCAAAACAGATGTTATATTAAGCTTCATTTAGTCCCATAAATTAAAATGCATTACTTTAATACTAATAAAAAACATTAAAAATGTAACATCCGGGTTTCCTGTTTTCTAGATATTCTAAGTACTGACCATGCATGTGGTAAGCTTTAGTTGGCACAAGATGTGGATTAGGAAATAGGAGCCCAAAAAAGGTGAGAATGGAGTCTGGCAAATTGAATAAAAGGTAGCAAAGGAGATGATGTCAACCTCAAGTTCTCTAGTAAATATGAGGTAATTCTACTTTCAATGCATAATGTCTTTTTAGGACAGACTAAGTTGTTTGGGTGACCAGGGGCCAGTAAGAAGTACAGAGGAAGTATAAAGGAGTACAAAGAAGAGCTACTTTTTCCCCCCTGAAATGGAAGATGGGTATAGAACTGAAAAATCAACAAATCCAAAAGGAAATCAAAGAGAAGAGCAGCAATTCTAGAAACTGAAAACCAACCACTTTCTGAAAGGTAGAATGTGCAGAGAAGCGAATCCAAAGCAATGGGAAGATAGACTGGCTGCCAGCAAGTAGTGGAACAATGGAACACAAAATCAGAAGTTTTAAAAGTCTGCTCCACTGGGGGACATTGCTCCAGAGGCTAAGCAGGGGTGGAGCTCTTGTGGGGACAGCATGGTCTCAGGTCCTGTGGGGTCACAGAAGGGTTGGGCATGTCTTAGTGTAGCAGAACTCACAGGTATTAGAGAGGGGAAGCTGACTACAGAGATGGAACCAAGGAGTGAGCTCTCAGCTTGGAGTTACCTTAAACTGTGATCCGTGGCACAGTCAGTCCACTGCTCTTTGTGGCAGATCTGGGGAGACCTCCCTGGAAGAGCAGAGCAGCAGAAATCTCCAGGGCTTGGGGACTCCAAACAGGCTGTTTGCCAGAGACAGAAACGCTCGGTCACAGGCTGGGTGAGTTTGGAGTGTGTCCAGAGACTAGGGAGAGGCATGTGATTGAGTGCTTTTCTCTGAGACTGTGCTGAGGAGTGAGGCCCTAGCTCTTGGCTCCTCTCGGCCAGAGATTAGGAGGCCGTCATTTTCATTCCTGTCCTCCAGAGCTCTACAGAAAATGTTCAGGGAACAGAAGCTCCCGAGAGTGAACCCAAGCAGATTACTTAGCCCAGTCCCGGGCAAGGGTGGTATAATTCTGCCTTGGGCAAAGACACTTGATAATCACTATAACAGGCCTCTCCCCCAGAAGATCAGCAAGAACATCCAGCCAAGACCAAGCTCACTGTTCAAGGACAAGAGTGGAATTCCAGAGGAGGGGAGAGCAAAGCATGGAATGCATGGCTTTTCCCCCATGATTTTTTAGTATTGCAAAGTAAATTTAATTTTTTAATTTTTTTATTCTTTTAATTTTTATTTTAAAAAATTTAAAAAATTTTTTAATTAAAAATTTTTTGAACTTCTACTCTATCCTCTTTTAACTTTTTAAAACTAGCTTATTGTAAAAATAACTTTCTTCCAGTCCCATCCATGTTGCTACAAAAGTTGGGTATTCATCCTTTCTGATGGAGGCATAATACTCCATACTGTATATGGACTAGAAGAGATTATGCTGAGTGAAATAAGTCAAGCAGAGAGAGTAAATTATCATATGGTTTCACTTATTTGTGGAGCATAACAAATAGCATGGAGGACAAGGGGAGTTAGAGAGGAGAAGGGAGTTGAGGGAAATTGGAAGGGGAGGTGAACCATGAGAGACTATGGACTCTGAAAAACAATCTGAGGGGTCTGAAGGGGTAGGGGGGTGGGAGGTTGGGGGAACCAGGTGGTGGGTATCAGAGAGGGCACAGATTTCATGGAGCACTGGGTGTGATGCAAAAACAATGAATATTGTTATGCTGAAAATAAATAAATTAAAAATAAATAAAGAAAGAAAGAAAAAGAAAGAAAGAGAAAATTAAAAAAAGAATAACTTTCTTAAAAATCTTTTTGAAACTTTATTATTATAGTCATATTTCATCCTTTATTGTATCTAACTTTCTCTTTGTATACATATAGGGTTTTTCTTCTAAAAGATTTTGGGATACAACTTCTTTTCATTGATCAAAATATACTCTAAATCTAGCATAGGGCTTTGTTCTAGTTTTCAGCCTGAGCAAATTCTCTCCACTTTCTTTTTCTTTCTTTTCCCAACCAACTTATCTTATCAACTCCTTTTTTAGAATTTATTTTTAAAAAATTTTTTATAAACATATAATGTATTTTATTCCCCAGGGGTACTGATCTGTGAATCGTCAGGTTTACACACTTCACAGCACTCACTGTAGCATATACCCTTCCCAATGTCCATAACCCCACCCCCCTGTTTTGACCCCAATCCCCCCAGCAACCCTCAGTTTGTACTGTGAGATTAAGAGTCTCTTATGGTTTGTCTCCCTCCTGATCCCATCTTGTTTCATTTATTCTTCTCCTACCCCCCTAACTCCCCACATTGCATCTCCACTTCCTCATATCAGGGAGATCATATGATAGTTGTCTTTCTCTGATTTACTTATTTCACTAAGCATGATACCTTCTAGTTCCACCCATGTTGTCACAAATGGCAAGATTTCATTTATTTTGATGGCTGCATAGTATTACATTGTATATATATACCACTTCTTCTTTATCCATTCATCTGTTGATGGACATCTAGGTTATTCCATAGTTTGGCCATTGTAGACATTGCTGCTATAAACATTCGGGTGCATCTGCCCCTTCGGATCACTACATTTGTATCTTTAGGGTAAATACCCAGTAGTGCAATTGCTGGGTCATAGGGTAGTTCTATTTTCAAGTTTTTGAGGAACCTCCATACTGTTCTCCAGAGTATTTCCACCAGCTTACATTCCCACCAACAGTGTAGGAGTGTTCGCATTCTCCACATCCTCGCCAGCATCTGTCATTTCCTGATTTGTTAATTTTAGCCATTCTGACTGGTGTGAGGTGGTATCTCATTGTGGTTTTGATTTGTATTTCTCTGATGCTGAGTGATGTGGAGCACTTTTTCATGTGTCTGTTGGCGATCTGGATGTCTTCTTTGCAGAAATGTCTGTTCATGTCCTCTGCCCATTTCTTGATTGGATTATTTGTTCTTTGGGTGTTGAGTTTGCTAAGTTCTTTACAGATTTTGGACACTAGTCCTTTATCTGATATGTCGTTTGCAAATATCTTCTCCCATTCTGTCAGTTGTCTTTTGGTTCTGTTAACTGTTTCCTTTGCTATGCAAAAGCTTTTGATCTTGATGAAGTCCCAATAGTTCATTTTTGTCCTTGCTTCCCTTGCCTTTGGTGATGTTCCTAGGAAGAAGTTGCTGAGGCTGAGGTCGAAGAGGTTGCTGCCTGTGTTCTCCTCAAGGATTTTGATGGATTCCTTTCGCACATTGAGGTCCTTCATCCATTTTGAGTCTATTTTCATGTTTGGTATAAGGAAATGGTTTGATTTCTTTTTCTGCATGTGGCTGTCCAATTTTCCCAACACCATTTATTGAAAAGGCTGTCTTTTTTTCCACTGAACATTCTTTCCTGCTTTGTTGGAGATTAGTTGACTATAGAGTTGAGGGTCTATTTCTGGGCTCTCTATTCTGTTCCATTGATCTATGTGTTTTTGTGCCAGACCATACTGTCTTGATGATGAGAGCTTTGTAATAGAGCTTGAAGTCTGGAATTGTGATGCCACCAACTTTGGCTTTCTTTTTCAATATTCCTTTGGCTATTCAAGGTCTTTTCTGGTTTCATATAAATTTTAGGATAATTTGTTCCATTTCTTTGAAAAAAGTGGATGGGATTTTGATAGGGATTGCATTAAACATGTAGATTGCTTTAGGTAGCATAGATAATTTCACAATATTTGTTTTTCCAATCCAAAAGCATGGAACATTTTTCCATTTCTTTGTGTCTCCCTCAATTTCTTTCATGAGTACTTTATAGTTTTCTGAGTTTAGATTCTTTGCCTTTGGTTAGGTTTATTCCTAGGTATCTTATGGTTTTGCGTGCAATTGTAAATGGGATTGACTCCCTAATTTCTCTTTCTTCTGTCTTGTTGGTGTAAAGAAATGCAACTGACTTCTGTGCATTGATTTTATATCCTGACACTTTACTGAATTCCTGTACAAGTTCTAGCAGCTTTTGGAGTGGAGTCTTTTGGGTTTTCCACATATAGTATCTTATCATCTGCAAAGACTGATAGTTTGACTTATCCTTTGCCGATTTGGATGCCTTTAATTTCTTTTTGTTGTCTGATTGCTGAGGCTAAGACTTCTAGTACTATGTTGAATAGCAGGGGTGATAATGGACATCCCTGCTGTGTTCCTGACCTTAGCGGAAAAACTCTCGGGACACCTGGGTGGCTCAGTTGGTTAAGCCACTGCCTTCGGCTCAGGTCATGATCCTAGGGTCCTGGGATCGAGTCCCGCATCGGGCTCCTTGCTCAGTGGGGAGCCTGCTTCTCTCTCTGCCTCTGCCTGCCGCTCTGCCTGCTTGTGTTCTCCCACACTCACTCTCTCTCTCTGATAAATAAATAAAATCTAAAAAAAAAAAAAAAGAAAGAAAGAAAAACTCTCAGTTTTTCTTCATTGAAAAGATATTCGCTGTGGGTTTTTCATAGATGGCTTTGATGATATTGACGTATGTGCCCTCTATCCCTACACTTTGAAGAGCTTTGATCAGGAAGGGATGCTGTACTTTGTCAAATGCTTTTTCAGCATCTATTGAGAGTATCATGTGGTTCTTGTTCTTTCTTTTATTAATGTGTTGTATCACATTGATTGATTTGTGGATGTTGAACCAACCTTGCAGCCCTGGAATAAATCGCACTTGGTGGTGGTGAATAATCCTTTTAATGTACTGTTGAATCCTATTGGTTAGCATTTTGGTGAGAATTTTCACATCTGTGTTCATTAAGGATATTGGTCTCTAATTCTCCTTTTTGATGGGATCCTTGTCTGGTTTTGGGATCAAGGTGATGCTGGCCTCATAAAATGAGTTTGGAAGTTTTCCTTCCATTTCTATTTTTTGGAACAGTTTCAGGAGAATAGGAATTAGTTCTTCTTTAAATGTTTGGTAGAATTACCCTGGGAAGTCATCTGGCCCTGGGGTCTTATTTGGGAGATATTTTTGATGACTGCTTCAACCTCCTTGCTGGTTAAGGGCCTGTTCAGGTTTTCTATTTCTTCCTGGTTCAGTTTTGGTAGTTTATATGTCTCTAGGAGTGCATCCATTTCTTCCAGATTCTCAAATTTGTTTGCGTAGAGTTGCTCATAGTATGTTCTTATAATTGTTTGTATTTCTTTGGTGTTAGTTGTGATCTCTCCTCTTTCATTCATGATTTTATTTATTTGGGTCCTTTCTCTTTTCTTTTTGAAAAGTCTGGCCAGGGGTTTATCAATCTTATTAATTCTTTCAAAGCACTAGCTCCTAGTTTCATTGATTTGTTCTATTGTTTTTGTTTGTTTGTTTGTTTCTATTTCATTGATTTCTGCTCTGATCTTTACTATTTCTCTTCTCCTGCTGGGTTTAGGTTTTATTTGCTGTTCTTTCTCCAGCTCTTTTAGGTGTAGGGTTAGGAACCAACCCTTCTTGGTTCTTGAGAAAGGCTTGTATCGCTATATATTTTCCTCTCAGGACTGCCTTTGCTGTGCCCCACAGATTTTGAACAGTTGTGCTTTCATTATCATTTGTTCCCATGAATTTCTTCAATTCTTCTTTAATTTCCTGGTTGACCCATTCATTCTCTAGAAGGATGCTCTTGAGTCTCCATGTACTTGGTTTCTTTCCAAATTTCCTCTTGTGATTGAGTTCTAGCTTGAGAGCATTGTGGTCTGAAAATATGCAGGGAACGATCCCAATCTTTTGATACTGGTTGAGACCTGATTTATGACCCAGGATGTGATCTATTCTGGAGAATGTTCCATGTGCACTAGAGAAGAATGTGTATTCTGTTGCTTTGGGATGGAATGTTCTGAATATATCTTCCATGTCCATCTGGTCCAGTGTGTCATTTAAGGCCTTTATTTCCTTGTTGATCTTTTGCTTGGATGATCTGTCCATTTCAGTGAGGGGAGTGTTAAACTCCTCTACTATTATTGTATTATTGTGGATGTATTTCTTTGATTTTGTTATTAACTGGTTTATATACTTGGCTGTTCCATGTTAGGAGCATACATATTTAAAATTGTTATATCTTCTTGTTGGAAAGACCCTTTGAGTACGATATAGTGTCTCTTCTCTTCTCTTCTCTTCTCTTCTCTTCTCTTATTATAGTCTTTGGCTTAAAATCTAATTTATCTGATAGAAGGATTGCCACCCCAGCTTTCTTTTGATGGCCATTAGCATGATAAATTGTTTTCCACCCCCTCACTTTAAATCTGGAGGCATCTTTTGGTCTAAAATGAGTTTCTTGTAGACAGCATATTCATTGGTTTTGTCTTTTATCCATTCTGATAACCTGTGTCTTTAGGTAACTATTGAGAGATTTGAATTTAGTGCCATCATATTGCCTGTAAGGTGACTGTTACTGTATATTGTCTCTGTTCCTTTCTGGTCTGCTACTTTTTGGCTCTCTCTTTGTTTAGAGGACCAATTTCAATATTTCCTGTAGAGCTGGTTTGGTGTTTACAAATTCTTTTAGTTTTTGTTTGTCCTGGAAGCTTTTTATCTCTCCTTCTATTTTCAATGATAGGCTAGCTGGATATAGTATTCTTGGCTGAAAATTTTTCTCATTCAGAGCTCTAAATATATTATTCCAGTTCTTTCTGACCTGCCAGGTCTCTGGATAAGTCTGCTGCCAATCTACTATTTTTACCATTGTATGTTACAGACTTCTTGTCCCAGACTGCTTTCAGGATTTTCTCTTTGTCACTAAGACTGTAAATTTTACCATTAGATGATGGGCTGTGGACCTATTCTTATTGATTTTGAGAGGATTTCTCTGCATCTCCTGGAATTTGATGCTTGTTTCCTTTGCCATATTGGGGGAATTCTCTACAATAATTCTCTCCAATATACCTTCTGCCCTCCTCTCTCTTTTTTTCTGGAATCCCCATTATTCTAATGTTGTTTCATTTTATGGTATCACTTATCTTTCTAATTCTTCCCTTGTGGTCCAGTAGTTGTTTGTCTCTCTTTTGCTTATCTTCTATATTCTCTGTCATGTTGTCTTCTATATCACTAATTCTCTCTTTTGCTTCATTGATTCTAGCAATAAGGGACTTAGTTTTTTATTGCACCCCATTAATACCTTTTTTTAAAATTTCAGCTTGGTTAGATTTTAGTCCTTTTATTTCTCCAGAAAGGGCTTTTATTTCTCCAGACAGCATTTCTCTAATATCTTCCATGCCTTTTTCAAGCCCAGCTAGCACCTTGAGAATTGTCATTCTGAGCTCTATATCTGACATATTATCAATGTCCATATTTATTAGGTGCCTAGCCTTTGGTATTGCCTCTTGTTCTTTTTTTTTGTGGTGAGTTTTTCAGCCTTGTCATTTTATGCAGATAAGAATATATGAACGAGAGAATAAAATACTGAATGGGTGGGAAAGACCCCAGAAAAATGTGTTAACCAAATCAGAAGAGACCCTAAACTGTGGGGAGAAGAAATGGGATACAAAGAACTTCAAATTTTTTTTTAAAAAAATTAAAAAACAAAACAAATATATATATATATATATATATATATATATATATATATATATATATATGACTAGTGAATAGAACAGAGCTGCCCACTTGATTTTGGCTGTATTTTGGCCTCTTAGAAGAAACTACCTCCCACGATTTAAATATATATATATATATATATATATATATATATATATATGAGTAAACATAATGAAGGGATGGAATATGACTGTAAAGATAAAAATTTTAAAAAATTCTTAAAAAGGAGGGGTAGGAGTCAAGATGGCAGAGAAGTAGCAGGCTGAGACTACATCAGGTAGCAGGTGATCACCTACATAGCTTATCAAACCATTGCAAACACCTACAAATCCAACGAGAGATCGAAGAGAAGAAGAACAGCAATTCTAGAAACAGAAAATTGACCACTTTCTGAAAGGTAGGACTGGTGGAGAAGTGAATTCAAAACGCCAGGAGGATAGACCACAGGGGGAGGGGCCTGCTTCTGACAAACAGCGGAGCAAAGGAATACAAAATCAGGACTTTTGAAAGTCTGCTCCACTGAGGGACAAAGCTCCAGAGGCTAAACCAGGGTGAAGCCCACGTGGGGCCAGCATGGCCCTAGGTCCCGCAGGGTCACAGAAGGATCAGGGGTGTCTGAGAGTCGCAGACCTCACAGGTATTACACCAGGGAAGCTGGCTACCAAGACAGAGCTGAGGAGTGAGCTCTCAGCTCGGGGTTACCTTGAACCGGTCGCAAGCTGGGTGAGCTTGTAGCACAGCCAGAGGCCAGGGAGACGGGAGTGATTGGGTTCTTTTCTCTGAGGGTGCACTGAGGAGTGGGGCACCAAGCTCTGCTCCTCCAGGTCAGAGACTTGGAGGCCGCCATTTTCATTCCCATCCTCCAGAACTCTACGGAAAGTGTTCAGGGAACAAAAGCTCCTGAAAGCACATCTGAGCAGATTACTTAGCCTGGCCCCTGGGAAGGGTGGTGCAATTCCACCTTGGGCAAAGACACTTGAGAATCACTACAACAGGTCCCTCCTCCCAGAAGAGCAACAAGAAATCCTGCCAAGACCAAGTTCACCTACCAAGGAGAGCAGCAGAATTCCAGTGGAGGAGAAAGCAAAGCACAGAACTCATGGCTTTCTCCCCATGATTCTTTAGTCTTGTGGTTAATTTAATTTTTTAAAATTTTATTTTTTTTCTTCTGCTTAGTTTTTTAAACTTTTACCCTTTTCTTTTTTAATGTTTTTTAACTAGTTTATCTAATATATTTTTTCCTTTTTTATATTTTTTCTTTCTTTGTTTTCTTTTTAAAAATTTTTTTTATGAACTTCTTTTTCTCCCCTTTCTCCCTCCCATGATTTGGGGTCTCTTCTGATTTGGTTAAAGCACATTTTCCTGGAGTCTTTGCCACCCTTTCAGTATTTTATTTGCTCCTTCATATACTCTTATCTGGACAAAATGACAAGGCAGAAAAACTCATCACAAAAAAAAGAACAAGAGGCAGTACCAAAGGCTAGGTACCTAATCAATACAGACATTGATAATATGTCAGATATAGGGTGCAGAATGACGATTCTCAAGGTTCTAGCCAGGCTTGAAAAAGGCATGGAAGATATTAGAGAAAACCTCTCAGGAGAGACAAAAGCTCTTTCTGGAGATATAAAAGAACTAAAATCTAACCAAGTTGAAATCAAAAGTTATTAATGAAGTGCAATAAAAAATGGAGGCTCTCACTGCTAGGATAAATGAGGCAGAAGAAAGAATTAGTGATATAGAAGACCAAATCACAGAGAATAAAGAAGCTGAGAAAAAGAGGGACAAACAGCTACTGGACCATGAGGGGAGAATTTGACAGATAAGTGACACCATAAGATGAAACAACATTAGAATAACTGGGATTCCAGAAGAAGAAGAAAGAGAGAGGGGAGCAGAAGGTATATTGGAGAGAATTATTATAGAGAATTTTCCTAATATGGCAAAGAGAACAAGCATCAAAATCCAGGGGTGCAGAGAACCCCCTCAAAATCAATAAGAATAGGTCCACACCCCATCACCTAATAGTAAAATTCACAAGTCTTAGTGACAAAGAGAAAATCCTGAAAGGAGCCTGGGACAAGAACATTCAATGGTAAAAATATTAGATTGGCAGTAGATTTATACACAGAGACCTGTCAGGCCAGAAAGAACTGGCATGATATATTCAGAACACTAAACAAGAAAAACATGCAGCCAAGAATACTATATCCAGCTAGGCTATCATTGAAAATAGAAGGAGAGATAAAAAGCTTCCAGGACAAACAAAAACTAAAAGAACTTGTAAACAACAAACCAGCCCAACAGGAAATATTGAAAGGGGTCCTTTAAGCAAAGAGAGAGCTGAAAAGTAGTAGATCAGAAAGGAACAGAGACAATATACATAACAGTCACCTTACAGGCAATATGATGGCACTAAATTCAAATCTCTCAATAGTTACCCTGAATGTACATGGGCTAAATGTCCAAATCAAAAGACACAGGGATGTCAGAATGGATAAAAAAACAAAACCCCTCAATATGCTATCTACAAGAAACTCATTTTAGACCCAAAGACACCTCCAGATTTAAAGTGAGGGGGTGGAAAACAATTTACCATGCTAATGGACAACAGAAAGAGATCAACTAGATTTTAAGCCAAAGACTATAATAAGAGATGAGGAAGGACACTATATCATACTCAAGGGTCTGTCCAACAAGAAGATCTAACATTTTAAATATCTATGCCCACAAAATGGGAGCAGCCAACTATATAAACCAATTAATAACAAAATCAAAGAAACACAATGACAATAATATAATAATAGTAGGGGACTTTCACAACCCTCTCACAGAAAAGGACAGATCATCTAAGCAAAATTTCAACTAGGAAATAAAGGCTTTAAGTGAAACACTGAACCAAGTAGACATCACAGATCTATTCATAATATTCCATCCCAAAGCACAGAATACACATTCTTCTCTAGTGCACATGGAACATTCTCCAGAATAGATCACATCCTGGGTCATAAATCAGGTCTCAACCAGTATCAAAAGATTGGGATCGTTCCCTGCATATTTTCAGACCACAATGCTCTCAAGCTAGAACTCAATCACAAGAGGAAATTTGGAAAGAAACCAAGTACATGGAGACTCAAGAGCATCCTTCTAGAGAATGAATGGGTCAACCAGGAAATTAAAGAAGAATTGAAGAAATTCATGGGAACAAATGATAATGAAAGCACAACTGTTCAAAATCTGTGGGGCACAGCAAAGGCAGTCCTGAGAGGAAAATATATAGCAATACAAGCCTTTCTCAAGAACCAAGAAGGGTTGGTTCCTAACCCTACACCTAAAAGAGCTGGAGAAAGAACAGCAAATAAAACCTAAACCCAGCAGGAGAAGAGAAATAGTAAAGATCAGAGCAGAAATCAATGAAATAGAAACAAACAAACAAACAAAAACAATAGAACAAATCAATGAAACTAGGAGCTAGTGCTTTGAAAGAATTAATAAGATTGATAAACCCCTGGCCAGACTTTTCAAAAAGAAAAGAGAAAGGACCCAAATAAATAAAATCATGAATGAAAGAGGAGAGATCACAACTAACACCAAAGAAATACAAACAATTATAAGAACATACTATGAGCAACTCTACGCAAACAAATTTGAGAATCTGGAAGAAATGGATGCACTCCTAGAGACATATAAACTACCAAAACTGAACCAGGAAGAAATAGAAAACCTGAACAGGCCCTTAACCAGCAAGGAGGTTGAAGCAGTCATCAAAAATATCTCCCAAATAAGACCCCAGGGCCAGATGACTTCCCAGGGTAATTCTACCAAACATTTAAAGAAGAACTAATTCCTATTCTCCTGAAACTGTTCCAAAAAATAGAAATGGAAGGAAAACTTCCAAACTCATTTTATGAGGCCAGCATCACCTTGATCCCAAAACCAGACAAGGATCCCATCAAAAAGGAGAATTAGAGACCAATATCCTTAATGAACACAGATGTGAAAATTCTCACCAAAATGCTAACCAATAGGATTCAACAGTACATTAAAAGGATTATTCACCACCACCAAGTGCGATTTATTCCAGGGCTGCAAGGTTGGTTCAACATCCACAAATCAATCAATGTGATACAACACATTAATAAAAGAAAGAACAAGAACCACATGATACTCTCAATAGATGCTGAAAAAGCATTTGACAAAGTACAGCATCCCTTCCTGATCAAAGCTCTTCAAAGTGTAGGGATAGAGGGCACATACGTCAATATCATCAAAGCCATCTATGAAAAACCCACAGCGAATATCTTTTCAATGAAGAAAAACTGAGAGTTTTTCTTTCTTTCTTTTTTTTTTTTTTTAGATTTTATTTATTTATCAGAGAGAGAGAGTGAGTGTGGGAGAACACAAGCAGGCAGAGCGGCAGGCAGAGGCAGAGAGAGAAGCAGGCTCCCCACTGAGCAAGGAGCCCGATGCGGGACTCGATCCCAGGACCCTAGGATCATGACCTGAGCCGAAGGCAGTGGCTTAACCAACTGAGCCACCCAGGTGTCCCGAGAGTTTTTCCGCTAAGGTCAGGAACACAGCAGGGATGTCCATTATCACCCCTGCTATTCAACATAGTACTAGAAGTCTTAGCCTCAGCAATCAGACAACAAAAAGAAATTAAAGGCATCCAAATCGGCAAAGGATAAGTCAAACTATCAGTCTTTGCAGATGATAAGATACTATATGTGGAAAACCCAAAAGACTCCACTCCAAAAGCTGCTAGAACTTGTACAGGAATTCAGTAAAGTGTCAGGATATAAAATCAATGCACAGAAGTCAGTTGCATTTCTTTACACCAACAAGACAGAAGAAAGAGAAATTAGGGAGTCAATCCCATTTACAATTGCACGCAAAACCATAAGATACCTAGGAATAAACCTAACCAAAGGCAAAGAATCTAAACTCAGAAAACTATAAAGTACTCATGAAAGAAATTGAGGGAGACACAAAGAAATGGAAAAATGTTCCATGCTTTTGGATTGGAAAAACAAATATTGTGAAATTATCTATGCTACCTAAAGCAATCTACATGTTTAATGCAATCCCTATCAAAATCCCATCCACTTTTTTCAAAGAAATGGAACAAATTATCCTAAAATTTATATGAAACCAGAAAAGACCTTGAATAGCCAAAGGAATATTGAAAAAGAAAGCCAAAGTTGGTGGCATCACAATTCCAGACTTCAAGCTCTATTACAAAGCTCTCATCATCAAGACAGTATGGTCTGGCACAAAAACACATAGATCAATGGAACAGAATAGAGAGCCCAGAAATAGACCCTCAACTCTATAGTCAACTAATCTTCAACAAAGCAGGAAAGAATGTTCAGTGGAAAAAATACAGCCCCTTCAACAAATGGTGTTGGGAAAATTGGACAACCACATGCAGAAAAATGAAACTGGACCATTTCCTAAACCACACATGAAAATAGACTCAAAATGGATGAAGGACCTCAATGTGAAAAAGGAATCCTTCAAAATCCTTGAGGAGTACTCAGGCAGCAACCTCTTGGACATTGGGGAAGGTTTGTGCTATGGTGAGTGCTGTGAAGTGTGTAAACCTGGAAATTTGCAGATCTGTACCCATGGGGCTAATAATACATTATATGTTAATTTAAAAACTATTAAAATAAAAAACCTTCCAACAAAGAAACATTCAGAATCAAATGGCTTTCGGGTGAATTTTACCAAACATTTAAAGAAGAGTTAATGGCAATTCTCAAACTCTTACAAGAAATTGAAAAGGAGGGAACACTCCTACTTATAAAGCCAGCATCACCCTGTTGCCAAAGCTAAATGAAGATACCATGAGAAATGAAGACTACAGGCCAACATCCCTGATGAATATAGGTTCAAATATTGTCAGCAAAATACTAGTAAACTGAATTCAATAGTACATTAAAAGGATGGTGTCCATGGTCTAGTCGGATTTATCCCTGGGTGCTAGGATAGTTCAACATACATGACAAAAAAATGTGATATATTACATTAATGGGATGAAGAGAAAATCGTATGATCATCTCTCTCTATATATAAAATGCATTTAACAACATTCAACATTCCTTCATGACAAAATCTCAGTAAATTAGGTATAAAGGACCATATATGACAAACTCACAGGTAACATCATACTACTCAGTGGTGAAAGTCTGAAGCTTTTCCTTTAAGATCAGGGAGAAAATAGTGTTCCTATTCTCACCACTCACATAGTACTGGAAGTCATAGGCAGAGCTTTTAGGTGAGAAAAATAAATAAAAGTCATTCAGATTGGAAAGAAAGAGATAAATATATATTTGTTACTGATAAGATGATTTTTTTATATAGAAAACTTGAAAGACTCTGAAACGCTCTTAGACCTAATTAAAAAATCTAGTAATATTTTAAAGATAGAACAATCAAGATACAAAAAATCAGTTGTATTTGTACATACTAACAATAAAGTATCTGAAAAAGAAAAAGAAAATAATATCATTTATAATAACATCAAAACAATCAAATACTTAGGAAAAAATTTAACCAAGGTAATGAAATATCTATACACCAAAAACACTGATGAAAGACACTGATGAAAGAAACTGAAGAAGACACAAATAAATGGAAATATAGCTTATGCTCATGGATCAGTAGAATTAATATTTTACTAAAAATTTTACCCAAAATATTATACTCCCCAAAGTAATTGACAGTTTCACTGCATTTTTAAAAAAGATTTTATTTATTTATTTGACAGAGAGAAATCACAAGTAGATGGAGAGGCAGGCAGAGAGAGAGAGAGGGAAACAGGCTCCTTGCTGATCAGAGAGCCCGATGCGGGACTCGATCCCAGGACCCTGAGATCATGACCTGAGCCGAAGGCAGCGACTTAACCCACTGAGCCACCCAGGCGCCCTCACTGCATTTCTTTCGAAGTTCCAATGACATTTTTCATATAAATAAAATAAATAATGCTAAAATTTATATGGAAACAGAAAAGACCCTGAATAGGCAAAATATCATGAGCATGAAGAACAAAGTTAGTGGCATCACACTTCTTGATTTCAAGCTATTATAAAGCTACAATAGTAAAACATACAACAGTATGGCATTAGTATAAACACAGACATGGAAATCAATAGAACCTGGCTTGAGAGACCGGAGAGTCAAGAAGGAGCCAAGAATATTCAATTGGGGAAAAATAGTCTTTTCAATAAAAGATGTGGGGAAAATTGGATATCCAAATGCCAAAAAGTGAAATTTGATCTGTATCTTACCCCATTCACAAAAATTAACTCAAAACGGATTATGGACTTAAATATAAGGCCCGAAACATAAAATCCAGATGAATACAGGGCAAACCTTCTTGACACTGGTCTTGGCAACAATTTTTTTAATATGATATAAGTGACAAAGGCAAAACCCAAGTGGGACCACATCAAAGTAAATCTTTTTTAGTTTTGCACAGCATAAGAAACAATAAACAAAATGGGAAGATAGCCTATGGAATGAGAGAAAATTTTGTAAATCATTTATTTGATTAGGGGTTAATACCCAAAATATAAGAAGAACTTATACCATTCACTAGCAAAAAAACAAACAATCCAATTTAAAAAATGGCAGACTACTTGAGGACACTTTTGAAAGGAGATAGACACATGACCAATAAGTACATGAAAAGGTGCTTAACACAGTAATCATGAAGGAAATGCAAGTCAAAATCACAACAGCCTGGTGGTGGGTATTAAGGAGGGTATCTATTGCATGCAGCACTGCATATGGTGCATAAACAGTGAATCTTGGATCACTGTAAAAAAATAAAATAAATGCAAAAAAATAACAATGAGATATTGCTCAAGCCTGTTAGAATGGCTATTATAAAAGAGACAAGATATAAATTCTGGTGAGGATGTGGGGCAAACAGAACCCTTGTGTACTCTTGGTGGGAATACAAATTGGTATGGCCACAGCAGAAAATATATGGAGGTTCCCCCAAAAATTGAAAATAGAATTACCGTATGACCTAACAATCCCACTTCTGAGTATATGCTCAAAGGAGATGAAATCACTATCTTGAAGAAATATCTGCACTCCTATTTTCTTTTTTTTTTTTTTAAGATTTTATTTATTTGACAGAGAGAAATCACAAGTAGATGGAGAGGCAGGCAGAGAGAGAGAGAGAGAGAGGGAAGCAGGCTCCCCACTGAGCAGAGAGCCCCATGCGGAACTCGAGCCCAGGACCCTGAGATCATGACCTGAGCTGAAGGCAGCGGCTTAACCCACTGAGCCACCCAGGCGCCCTGCACTCCTATTTTCATTGCACATTTCTTATGGTTGACGTGGAAACAAACTAAGTGTCCACTGATAGTTGAATGGATAAAGAAAATGTTACACACACACAGAGGAATATTATTCAATCCTATAAAGAAGTAAATCTTATCTTTTGTTACAACATAGATAGATCTTGAGGGCACTATGCTAAGTGAAAAATGTCAGACAGAAAAAGATGACCTTACTTATATGTGGAATCCGAAAACATCAAACTCATAGAAACAATGAGTTGATTGATGATTGCCCAGGGAAACACATAGGGAAAGTGGGGAGATAGTTGTCCAAGGGTACAAACTTCCAGTTATAAGACAAATAAGTTCCAGAAAATCTAATCTACAGAATGGTGATTGTAATTAACAATATTATATTATATACTTGAATTTGTTATGAGACTAGAGCTTTAATGTTCTTGTCATAACAACAGATCCAAAATGGTAATTATCTGAGGTGAAGAAAGTGTTAATTAATGTTATTGTGGTAAACATTTCTGAAAGTGTGTGTGTATAAAATGAAAACACTTTACACCTTAAACTTACACAGTATTAAATGTCATTTTTATCTTAATAAAACTGGAAAAATAGTTTCCAGTTTTGATGTTGTCTGAGGTATCATTTTTTCTCTTATTCTTAGTATTTTTAATGTTCTTTCTACAAAGACATTGTCTATTCCAAGGACATAAAGATAATCTTTCATAATTTTTCTAGATTTCTTATGGTTTTAGCTTTTATAGTTAGGAGTGTGATTTGAATGAAATATCTTTTTGCATGTAATATGAAGCAGTGGTCAAGGTTCTTATTTCCAGACAGTAATTCAATGACTCTTTTAAAGAAAGAAAACACATTATTAACTCAATAAAATTTTGACAAAGCTCAAGATTTGTTTATAATTTTAAAACAACCTCTTAGTATATTGGGAATTAAAAGAAGCTTCCTTAACATAATAAAATAAAATTTTTAAAGATAAAATTTTAATAAACCTAAATAATTTTTGTTGGTTTCACTTAGAAGTGCTCCATTTAAATCAAGGTTAAACATCATGAAACAAAGGAAGGAATCTTTTGTAAAAACTTGTGAAAATAACTTCCTTGGATATGTGCTAATTGATTCTACACTATTTTCTAGATTACAAGAATTACATCACCTACAGAGAAGCCCAAGTCTGTGTCTTTCCTTCCAGTTACAATGTGCCATGATTGGCTTATTTTATGTTTTCTCATTTATTTATGGAATCACTTTCTTTTTATTTTGCTGCAATAGTTTTTAGCTCCATATTTTGACTTCTGTTTGTACTATTCTTAAAATATTTATTTATTTATTTGTTTATTTATTTATTTATTTATTTGACAGAGAGTGAGACTACAAGAGATGGAACACAAGTCAGGGAGTGGGAGAGGGAGAAGCAGGCTTTGCACTCAGGAGGGTGCCCAATGTGGGGCTTGATCCAAGGACCTGAGCCAAAGTCAGATCATGACCTGAGCCAAAATCAGTTGCTTAATGACTGAGCCACCCAGGTGTCAAAAAGATAATGATTTGTTTAGATAAGTACATATTTTCATCTCTTGTGGTTTCTAGGTTTTCTTGTTTTGTGTTAGAATGTTTCTCATCATAAGCCACCAAATGGAAGACTAGAAAAAGATTATAAATAGTCAACTCACTGAAATGAAAATAGATTATTAGAGCACCTATAATTTTTTTTTTTTTTAATCAACCAGACTGGTCGGCAATTTCTGAAATAGCAGCAACTTTTTGTGCTACTAAGCCTAATCATTCCCTGTTGCTAGTAGGAATGGGAACTGCTTCAGCTTTTTGGAAGTTATTTGCTAGTATATACTAAAAGTATAAATAAATGTATTCATTGCTCAGTTATACTGTTTTGAGGACTCTATCTTATAAAACCATCATAATTATTTCAACATTATTCTGGTAAGAAAAGATATTTAGAATATTTAATATATCCATCCAAAGGGGACATTGTTAAAGAAATCAAATGTATTTCATGTTATAAATTATTAGGTGGAAGTAAAAATAAATTCATGTGATTTACATTGGGCTTGATGATGTCCACAACATACTATAAAGAGAGAAGAGTAAATTGCAAAATAATGTAAAAAGATGTTAAAAAAACCATTTTTTAAAAAAAGATTTATTTATTTTAGAAAAAGAGACAGAGATTTCAAGCAGGGAGAGGGGCAGAGGAAGAGGGAGAGAATCTCAGTCAAAATCTCCACTGAGTGCATAGCCTGATGAAAGACTGGATCTCATGACCATGAGATCATGACTTGAGCCAAGATTGAGTCAGAGGCTTAACTGACTGAGCCACCCAGGTGTTCCAAGAGCATTCTTTAAAACAAAACAAAACAAAGCAGTGACAACAAAATCCTCAAAGGACAAAGTAAGCCACTGAAAGTAAGCCAAAAGATCCAGAAACTATAAGGAAAAGAATAAATCTGACTAAATAAAAATGAAAACTTTTGTATAATAAAGGGCAACATAAAATTAAAAGGCAAGTTACAGATTGCAAGAAAAATATTTGCAATTCATATTCAAATGAAGTATAGGCTAAAGAATATAAGTGAATGAAAAATTGGTAAAATATATCAAGAAATTCACAGAAGAAAAACATATAAAAAGTTAATAAATATATGTAAATACAAGCAATCTCACAAAGTGGAGAAACACACATTTAAAAAATTAAATTATTTTTCAATCATCAGATTGATAAAGATGAATTAAGATTGATAATATACTTTCTTTTTTTTTTTTTACAATGGCAAATTATTTTTATTTTTTATTTTTTATTTTCAGCATAACAGTATTCATTGTTTTTGCACCACACCCAGTGCTCCATGCAATATGTGCCCTCTCTAACCCACCACCTGGTTCCCCTAACCTCCCACCCCCTGCCCTTTCAAAACCCTCAGATTGTTTTTCAGAGTCCATCGTCTCTCATGGTTCACCTCCCCTTCCAATTTTCCCCAACTCCCTTCTCCCTAACTCCCCTTGTCCTCCTCCTCCATGCTATTTGTTATGCTAATTAAGGATGTGAATAAAAAGGAACTTTCATACCCTGATGGTGAGAATAAAAATTGGTGAATCCTTTTTGGAACACAACTTTTAAATTTTTATTGAAATATTAAATGTTTATACACTTAGCCCCAGTATTCCATTCCTAAAAATCAATAATTAAAGAAAGCAGAAGTGGTTAATGTGCCAAAAGATGGACACACAGGTACATGTAGTCAAGTATCATTGATAATAGCAATTGAAATTGCTATTGAATAGCAATTGAATAGCTATGGAATAGCAATTGAAATTAAGATGAATGTTTTCAGTAGAAAAGTGTTCAAATGTGGGCAAATAATTTCATAGAATAATGTGCAATCATTGAAAAGAAGGAGAGGTGCCTATATGTACTAATAGGCAAAAATTTCAAGGATTTTTTACATATGATGCATAGTGTAAAAGATATGTGTACAATTTAATAAAAAATTACATAACATAGGCTTTAAACTGTTAACAGTCATTCTTTGTAAAATTAATGGGAGTAGATGGGAGAGATGGATTGTCAATGGAGAGTATTTTATTTATTTATATAGACCAAAGCATTGTTTGAATTTTGCAACAATATGACAGGTGTTTCTTTTCTTTTTTTTACACTTTCAAAAATGTTTATTTTTTTATGTTATATTTATGTTTTTATGTTATATTAATCATCATTTGTTTTTGATGTAGTGTTCCATGATTCATTATTTGCATGTAACACCCAGTGCTCATTACAACATACACCCTCCTTAATATCCATCACCAAGCTACCCATCCCCCACCACACCAAAACCCTCAGATTATTTCCCATAGTCCATAATATCTCCTGATTCATCTTCCCCTTGAGTACCCCCTCTTAAATTGTCCTTTCCTTCCCCTAATGTCCTCCTTGCTATACCTTATGTTCCATATATGAGTGAAATCATATGATAATTGTCCTTTTCTGCTTGACTTATTTCACTTAGCATAATCTCCTCCAGTTCCATCCATGTTGATATAAATGGTGGATATTTATCTTTTTAAAAAATATTATATATTTTTTATTAATTTCTTTTCAGTATAACAGAATTCATTGTTTATGTACCACACTCAGTGCTCCATGTCATATGTACTCTCCATAATACTCACAAACAGGCTCCCCCAACCTCCCATGCACCCCCCTTCAAAGCCCTCAGGTTGTTTTTCAGAGTCCATAGTCCCACGTGGTTCATCTCCTCCTCCAATTTCCCTCAACTCCCTTCTCCTTTCCATCTCCCCATGTCCTCTGTGTTATTTCTTATGCTCCACAAATAAGTGAAACCATATGATAATTGACTCACTCTGCTTGACTTATTTCACTCAGCATAATCTCTTCCAGTCCCATCCATGTTGATACAAAATCTGGGTATTCATTATTTCTGATGGAGGCATAATACTCCATAGTGCATATGGACCACATCTTCCTTATCCATTCGTTGGTTGAAGGGCATCTTGGTTCTTTCCACAGTTTGGAGACCATGGCTATTGCTGCTATGAACATTGGGGTACAGATGGCCCTTCTTTTCACTACCTCTGTATCTTTGGGGTAAATACCCAGGAGTGCAATTGCAGGGTCATAGGGAAGTTCTATTTTTAGTTTCTTAAGGAATCTCCACACTGTTCTCCAAAGTGCCTGCACCAACTTGCATTCCCCCCAACAGTGTAGGAGGGTTCCCCCTTCTCCACATCCTCTCCAACACATGTTGTTGCCTGTCTTGTTAGTGTCCCACCCATTTTTTGACATGGTTATCTGTTTTGTGGGTGTTGAGTTTGAGAAGTTCTTTATAGATCCTGGATATCAGCCTTTTGTCTGTACTGTCATTTGCAAATATCTTCTCCCATTCTGTGGGTTGCCTCTTTGTTTTGTGGACTGTTTCCTTTGCTGTGCAGAAGCTTTTGATCTTGATGAAGTCCCAAAAGTTCATTTTTGCTTTTGTTTCCTTTGCCTTTGGAGACATATCTTGAAAGAAGGTGCTGTGGCTGATATCGAAGAGGTTACTGCCTAAGTTCTCCTCTAGGATTCTGATGGATTCCTGTCTCATGTTGAAGTCTTTTATCCATTTCGAGTTTATCTTTGTCAGAGTCTGAGTTGCACCCCACACCCTTCCCTTAGAGAGGTGCATGCAGGCAACAGTTCATGCTCTCTCAGACAGGAGAGTCTGAGCACTCCCAGCCCCAGCCAGCGTGAAAATCTCAGTGTGCTATTGCTGCTTGGGACCTCTCTGGTGTTCTGAACCTGCCCAGACAGCCAAGGCTAGTATTTCTCATGGTTTTGGGTACATGCAGGAGTTCCTTTGACCCTAGAGACTGTGACTGGGAATGTGCTCTGCCAGAGGCAGAGGGGGAATTTATGTGCTCTGGAACACCCAGAGGGGAACAGACTGAGGCTTCTTTCTGAGGGGGAGGTCTGGGTACAGTCTGCTTTCCTCAAAACGTCCGAAAACCATCAAAAGTCACCAAGGGGAGAGAAAACAAAGGAACAAATAAATAAAAAAACCTCCAGAGAACAAAATTCTGAAAAACCGGTTTCCTCACATCCCAACCCCTTGGAGGCAGGAGGACTTAACTCTAGGAATATCATTGCCTGAAAACCCACACAGAGGGCCTCTCTCCCAGAAAGGCAACCAAAAAAAAAAAAAAAAAAAAAGAAAAGAAAAAGACAAGAGGATAACCACCACTACTTCATAAATACAACTTTTATTTTTAATTTGTTCCCACTATTCTGGTTTTTAAATTTTTTTTTAGATATATAACTTTTTAATCTATTTGCCATTACCATGAGATGTCCAGTACATCAAATTCCATAATAACCTGAACTTTTTGATACATATACCTTTGTTTTTCTTTTGCTTTTCTATTTTTAAATTTATTTTATTTTATTATTATTTTTTTAATATTCATATAGAGATAAGCCTCAAGGTAATCCCCGTTCCCCAATCAGTGCTACCCCTATAGGTAAACCAGTTTTTAATCCCCCTTTATCTTAGGAAAGTTGAGTCCTTTAACAAAGATATCAAGATACATCCAGGAAGAATCAGAATAACCTTCTTGCATCACACTGAGAATTTATAACCACTCTCTAATCTTTTTCTTCTGTCAGTGGTTCTGTGTATTTGTTTTTGTCCTGGTAGTATATAAATCTTATACTTGGGGCTCTTTGTGATGAGGTTCTTTTTTGTTTGTTTCTTCTTATATATTTATTTTTTTTTTCACTTGTCATCTACTTTTATCAGTCTTTTTGTTTGTCTGTTTTTGTTAGTATACTTCATAAATCTTACCCTGGGGCTCATTTGGGCTGGGCCTTCTCTTTTATTTTATATTTCTTTTTTTTCCCTGTCTCTCTCTCTCCCCCTTTTTTTTCTTTCTCTTGGGTGGGGAGCATTCCAGGCTGCACCTTGCCTGCACCACAGCTGATACATTCAGCTACATCTGTTCAGACATCTCTCACTAAAATGACTAGGAGGAGGAATGCTGAACAGAAGAAAAATTCAGAGGCTGGGCCTTCTGCAACATAGCTAATGAGTATGGACATAGACAATACATTGGAAAGGGAATTCAGGCTAACAATTATCCAGGCAATAGCTAGGTTGGAGAAAGCCATGGATGACAAAATGGGATTGATTAAGGCAGAAGTGAAAGCCACCAGGGGGGATCACAATGTTCTCAATGAGTTCCAATCTAATCTAAATTCCCTAAAAACTAGGGTAACTGAGGCAGAAGGTAGAATTAGTGATCCGGAGGATGAACAGATAGAGAAAAAGGATCAGGAGGAAACCTGGAACAAACAGCTTAGAAGCCATGAAAACAAAATTAGGGAAATAAATGACACCATGAAACGTTTCAACATCAGAATTATTGGAATGCCCGAGGGGGAGGAGAAAGAAAGAAGACTAGAAGATATAGTTGAACAAATTCTCCTTGAAAAATTTCTCAGTCTCATGAAAGGAACCAGCTTCCATGTACTAGAGGCAGAAAGGTCTTCTCCCAAGATCATAGAATCTAGAAAGACCTCAAGACACCTGATAGTGGGAATGATGAATCATAAATTGTAGACAGGAGTTCTTGAAAGCAGCTAGGACAAAGAAATCCCTTACGTACAGAGGAAAGCCCATCAGATTAACATCAGACCTGTCCACAGAAACCTGGCAAGCCAGAAAGGGCTGGAAAGATGTATTCTGGGCACTAACTGAGAGGAACAGCCAGCCAAGAATACTTTATCCAGCAAGACTGACATTCAAAATGAATGGAGAGATAAAGAGCTTCCAAGATCGGCAAGGTTTAAAAGAGTACGCGACAACCAAGCCAACACTGCAGGAAATATTAAGGGGGGGTGCTATAAAAGAGGAAAAATCCCAAGAATATCATTGAACAGAAATATATGGAGACAATTTATAGAAACAAAGACTTCACAGGCAACACGATGTCAATAAAAATGTGTCTCTCAATAATCATTCTCAATGTGAAGGGCCTAAAGGCACACATAGCACGACACAGGATAGCAGATTGGATAAAACGACAGGACCCATCCCTATGTTGTCTACAAGAGACCCATTTCAAACCCAAGGATACATCCAGACTGAAAGTGAAGGGATAGAGAAGCATCTTTCATGCCAATGGGCCTCAAAAGAAGGCTGGGGTAGTGATTCTCATATCACATAAATTAGATTTTAACTAAAGACTGTAGTCAGAGATACAGAAGGACACTACACAATTCTTAAAGGGACTATCCACCAAAAAGATCTAACAATTGTAAATATTTATGCCCCCAATATGGGAGCAGCCAATTACATAAGGAAAATATTAATCAAGATAAAGAGTCATATTGATATGAATACATTAATAGTAGGAGATCTTAACATGCTATTCTCAGTAATAGATCATCCAAGCAGAAAATCAATAAAGAAACAAGAGCATTGAATGACACATTGGACCAGATGGACCTCATAGATATATACAAAGTATTCCACCCTAAAACAACAGAATACTCATTCTTCTCGAGTGCACATGGAACCTTCTCCAGAATAGACCACATACTGGGTCACAAATCAGGACTCAATCAATACCAAAAGATTGAGATTATTCCCTGTTTATTCTCAGATCACAATGCTTTGAAACTGGAGCTCAATCACAAGGAGAAGTTTGGAAGGAACTCAAACACCTGGAAGCTAAAGACCACCTTGCTTCAGAACGCCTGGATCAACCAGGAAATCAAAGAAGAACTTAAACAATTCATGGAAAACAATAAGAATGAAGACACTTCAGTCCCAAACTTATGGGATACAGCAAAGGCAGTCCTAAGGGGGAAAAACATAGCCATCCAAACCACCCTTAAAAAAATTGAAAAATCCAGAATACCCCAGCTGTCTATACTCCTTAAAGAACTGGATAATCAACAACAAATTAAGCCAACTCCACACACATGAAGGGAAATAATCAAGATTAGAGCAGAGATCAATGAGCTAGAAACTAGAGATGCAGTAGAACACATCAATGAAACTAGAAGCTGGTTTTTTGAAAGAATCAATAAGATCAGTAAATTATTGGCCAAACTAATCCAAATGAAAAGAGAGAAGGCCCAAATTAATAAAATTATGAATGAAAAGGGAGAGATCATAACTAACACCAAAGAAATAGAAACAATCATTAGAAGTCATTATCAACAGTTATATGTCAATTGGTTAAGCAATGTAGATGAAATGGATGCATTCCTGGAAACTATAAACTCCCAAAATTGAACCAGGAAGAAATTGACAACCTGAACAGACCAATATCTAGTAACAAGATTGAAGCAGTGATCAAAAACCTCCCAAAAAACAAGAGCCCAGGACCTGATGGATTCCCTGGGGAATTCTACCAAACCTTCAAAGAAGAAATAACACCTGCTCTCTTGAAGCTGTTTCAAAAATTGAAGAAGAAGGAAAACTTCCAGACTCTCTTTAGGAAGCCAGCTTTACCCTTATCCCCAAACCAGGCAAAGACCCCACCAAAAAGGAAAATTCCAGATAAATATCCCTGATTAATATGGATGCTATGATTCTCAACAAGATCCTAGCAAATAGGATCCAACAGCACATTAAAAAGATTATCCACCATGGCCAGATGGGATTCATCCCTGGGTTGTAAGGATGGTTCAACATGCGCAAATCAATCAATGTGATAGAACAAATCAATAAGAGAAGAGAGAAGAACCACATGATCTTCTCAATTGATGCAGAAAAAGTATTTGACAAAATCCAGCATCAATTCCAGATTAAAATGCTTCAAAGTATAGGGATAGAGGGAAAATTCCTGAACTTCACAAAATCTACCTATGAAAAACCCACAGCAAATATCATCCTCAATGGGAAAAAGCTTGCAGCCTTCCCTTTGAGATCAAGAACATGACTAGGATGCCCACTCTCAGCATTCTTGTTCAACATAGTATTAGAAGTCCTAGAAACAGCAATAAGACAACAAAGAGAAATAAAAGGTATCCAAAGTGGCAATGAAGAAGTCAAACTCTCTCTCTTCACCCATGATATGATACATTATATGGAAAACCCAAAAGACTACACCCCCAAATGACTAGAGCTCATACAACAATTCAGTAATGTGGCAGGATACAAAGTCAATGTACAGAAATCAGTTACTTTCTTATACACTAACAATGAAAACACAGAAAGGGAAATTACAGAATCGATTCCATTTACAGCACCAAGAACCATAAGATACCTCAGAATAAACCTAACCAAAGAGGTAAAGGATCTGTACTCGAGGAACTACTAGAACACTCATGAAAGAAATCAAAGAAGACACAAAAAGATGTAAGACCATTCCATGCTCATGCATTAGAAGAATAAACATTGTTAAAATGTCTATACTGCCTAGAGCAATCTATACTTTTAATGCCATTCTGATCAAAATTCCACCAGTATTTTTCAAAGAGCTGGAGCAAATATTCCTAAAATTGTATGGAATCAGAAGAGATCCTAAACTGCTAAGGAAATGTTGAAAAAGAAAAAACAAAACTGGGGGCATCACTTTACCTGATTTCAAGCTTTATTACAAAGCTGTGATCACCACAAAGGCATGGTACTGGCATAAAAACAGACACATAGACCAGTGGAACAGAGTAGAGAGCCCAGATGTGGACCTGCAACTCTATGGTCAAATAATCTTCGACAAAGCAGGAAAAAATACACAGTGGAAAAAAGACAGTCTCTTCAAAAAATGGTGCTGGGAAAATTGGACAGCTATATGTAGAAGAATGAAACTCGACCATTCTCTTACACCATACACAAAGATAAACTCGAAATGGATAAAAGACCTCAATATGGGACAGGAATCCATCAGAATCCTAGAGGAGAACTTAGGCAGTAACCTCTTCGATATCAGCCACAGCAACTTCTTTCAATATATGTCTCCAAAGGCAAAGGAAACAAAAGTGAAAATGAACTTTTAGGACTTCATCAAAATCAAAAGCTTCTGCACAGCAAAGGAAACAGTCCACAAAACAAAGAGGCAACCCACAGAATGGGAGAAGATATTTGCAAATGACAGTACAGACAAAAGGCTGATATCCAGGATCTATAAAGAACTTCTCAAACTCAACACACACAGAAAATCATGTCAAAAAATGGGCAGAAGACATGAACAGACACTTCTCCAATGAAGACATACAAATGGCTCTCAGACACATGAAAAAATGTTCATCATCACTAGCCCTCAGGGAGATTCAAATCAAAACCACATTGAGAGGGAGGAGTCAAGATGGCAGAGAAGTAGCAGGCTGAGACTACTTCAGCTAGCAGGAGATCAGCTAGATAGCTTATCTAAGGATTGCAAACACCTGCAAATCCATCAACAGATAGAAGAGAAGAAGAACAGCAATTCTAGAAAAAGAAAAACAACCACTTTCTGAAAGGTAACACTGGTGGAGAAGTGAATCCAAAGCGACGGGAAGATAGACCCCAGGGGGAGGGGCCGGCTCCCGGCAAGCGGCGGAGCAATGGAGCACAAAATCAGGACTTTTAAAAGTCTGTTCCGCTGAAGGACATCATTCCAGAGGCTAAACCAGGGCGAAGCCCACGCGGGGACAGCATGGCCTCATGTCCCACAGGGTCACAGAAGGATCGAGGGTGTCTGAGTGTCACAGAGCTTGCGGGTATTGGAATGGGAAAACCGGCTATAGAGACAGAGCCGACAGTAAGATCACAGCTCGGGCTTACCTTGAACTGGTCACAGGCTTGGTGAGCTCGGAGCATGGCCGGAGGTCAGGCAGACGGGAGTAACTGGACGCTGTTCTCTGAGGGCACAGTGAGGAGTGGGGCCCTGGGCTCTCAGCTCCTCCAGGCCTGAGACCAGGAGGCCGCCATTTGTATTCCCATCCTCCGGAACTCTACGGAAAGCGCTCAGGGAACAAAAGCTCCTGAAAGCAAAACTGAGCGGATTACTCAGCCCCTGGTAAGGAGGGTGCAATTCCGCCTGGGGCAAAGACACTTGAGAATCACTACACCAGGCCCCTCCCCCAAAAGATCAACAAGAAACCCAGCCAAGACCAAGTTCACCTACCAAGGAGTGTGGTTTCAATACCAAGGAGAGCAGCAGAATTCCAGAGGAGAAGAAAGCAAAGCACGGAACTCATGGCTTTCTCCCTGTGATTTTTTCAGTCTTGCAGTTAATTTAATTTTTTTCTTTTTCATTTTTTTCTCTTCTTCTGCTAAAATTTTTTTAACTTTTACCCTTTTCATTTTTAATGTTTTTTAACTAGTTTATCTAATATATATATTTTTTCTTTTTTATATTTTTCTTTATTCGTTTTCTTTTTTTAAATTCTTTTCTTTTCTTTTCTTTTTTTTTTCTTTCTTTTTGAACCTCTTTTTATCCCCTTTCTCACCCCTCACGATTTGGGATCTCTTCTGATTTGGTCAAGCATATTTTCCTGGGGTTGTTGCCACCCTTTTAGTATTTTACTTGCTCCTTCATATACTCTTATCTGGACAAAATGACAAGGCGGAATAATTCACTACAAAAAAAAGAAGAAGAGACAGTACCGAAGGCTAGGGACCTAATCAATACAGACATTGGTAATATGTCAGATCTAGAGTTCAGAATGACAATTCTCAAGGTTCTAGCCGGGCTCAAAAAAGGCATGGAAGATATTAGAGAAACCCTTTCGGGAGATATAAAAGCCCTTTCTGGAGAAATAAAAGAACTAAAATTTAACCAAGTTGAAATAAAAAAAGCTATTAATGAGGTGCAATAAAAAATGGAGGCTCTCACTGCTAGGATAAATGAGGCAGAAGAAAGAATTAGTGATATAGAAGACCAAATGACAGAGAATAAAGAAGCTGTGCAAAAGAGGGACAAACAGCTACTGGACCACGAGGGGAGAATTCGAGAGATAAGTGACACCATAAGACGAAACAACATTAGAATAATTGGGATTCCAGAAGAAGAAGAAAGAGAGAGGGGAGCAGAAGGTATACTGAGAGAATTATTGGGGAGAATTTCCCCAATATGGCAAAGGGAATGAGCATCAAAATTCAGGAGGTTCAGAGAATGACCTTCAAAATCAATAAGAATAGGCCCACACCCCATCACCTTATAGTAAAATTTACAAGTTTCAGTGACAAAGGGAAAATCCTGAAAGGAGCCCGGGAAAAGAAGTCTGTAACAAACAATGGTAAAAATATTAGATTGGCACCTGACTTATCCACAGAGACCTGGTAGGCCAGAAAGAGCTGGCATGATATTTTCAGAGCACTAAATGAGAAAAACATTCATCCAAGAATACTATATCCAGCTAGGCTATCATTGAAAATAGAAGGAGAGATTAAAAGCTTCCAGGACAAACAAAAACTGAAAGAATTTGCAAACACCAAACCAGCTCTATAGGAAATACTGAAGGGGGTCCTCTAAGCAAAGAGAGAGCCTACAAGTGGTAGATCAGTAAGGAATAGAGACCATATACAGTAACAGTCACCTTACAGGCAATACAATGGCACTAAATACATATCTCTCAATAGTTACCCTGAATGTTACTGGGCTAAATGCCCCTGTCAAAAGACACAGGGTATCAGAATGGATAAAAAAACAAAACCCATCTATATGTTGCCTCCAAGAAACTCATTTTAAGCCCGAAGACACCTCCAGATTTAAAGTGAGGGGGTGGAAAAGAATTTACCATGCTAATGGACATCAGAAGAAAGCAGGAGTGGCAATCCTTATATCAGATCAATTAGATTTTAAGCCAAAGACTATATAATAAGAGATGAGGAAGGACACTATATCATACTCAAAGGGTCTGTCCAACAAGAAGATCTAACAATTTTAAATATCTATGCCCCCAACGTGGGAGCAGCCAACTATATAAACCAATTAATAACAAAATCAAAGAAACACATCAACAATAATACAATAATAGTAGGGGACTTTAACACTCCCCTCACTGAAATGGACAGATCATCCAAGCAAAAGATCAGCAAGGAAATAAAGGCCTTAAACGACACACTGGACCAGATGGACATCACAGATATTTTCAGAACATTTCATCCCAAAGCAGCAGAATAGACATTCTTCTCTAGTGCACATGGAACATTCTCCAGAATAGATCACATCCTCGGTCCTAAATCAGGACTCAGCCAGTATCAAAAGATTGGGATCATTCCCTGCATATTTTCAGACCACAATTCTCTGAAGCTAGAACTCAACCACAAGAGGAATTTTGGAAAGAACCCAAATACATGGAGTCTAAACAGCATCCTTCTAAAGAATGAATGGGTCAACCGGGAAATTAAAGAAGAATTGAAAAAAATCATGGAAACAAATGATAATGAAAATACAACGGTTCAAAATCTGTGGGACACAACAAAGGCAGTCCTGAGAGGAAAATATATAGCGGTACAAGCCTTTCTCAAGAAACAAGAAAGGTCTCAGGTACACAACCTAACCCTACACCTAAAGGAGCTGGAGAAAAAACAAGAAAGAAACCCTAAGCCCAGCAGGAGAAGAGAAATCATAAAGATCAGAGCAGAAATCAATGAAATAGAAACCAAAAAAACAATAGAGCAAATCCACGAAACTAGGAGCTGGTTCTTTGAAAGAATTAATAAAATTGCTAAGCCCCTGGCCAGACTTATCAAAAAGAAAAGAGAAAGGACCCAAATAAATAAAATCATGAATGAAAGAGGAGAGATCACAACTAACACCAAAGAAATACAAACTATTATAAGAACATACTATGAGAAAATCTATGCCAACAAATTGGACAATCTGGAAGAAATGGATGCATTCCTAGAAACATATACAAACTACAACAACTGAAGCAGGAAGAAATAGAAAGCCTGAACAGACCCATAACCAGTAAGGAGATTGAAACAGTCATTAAAAATCTCCAAACAAACAAAAGCCCAGACCAGATGGCTTCCCGGGGGAATTCTACCAAACATTTAAAGAAGAACTAATTCTTATTGTCCTGAAACTGTTCCAAAAAATAGAAATGGAAGGAAAATTTCCAAACTCATTTTATAAGGCCAGCATCACCTTGATCCCAAAACCAGACAAGGATCCCACCAAAAAAGAGAGCTATAGACCAATATCCTTGATGAACACAGATGCAAAACATCTCGCCAAAATACTAGCCAATAGGATTCAACAGTACATTAAAAGGATTATTCACCACCACCAAGTGCGATTTATTCCAGGGCTGCAAGGTTGGTTCAACATCCGCATATCAGTCAATGTGATACAACACATCAATAAAAGAAAGAACAAGAACCATATGATACTCTCAATAGATGCTGAAAAAGCATTTGACAAAGTACAGCATCCCTTCCTGATCCAAACTCTTCAATGTGTATGGATAGAGGGCACATACCTCAATATTGTTAAAGCCATCTCTGAAAAACCCACCGCAAATATCATTCTCAATGGAGAAAAACTGAAAGCTTTTCTGCTAAGGTCAGGAACACGGCAGGGATGTCCATTATCACCACTGCTATTCTACATAGTACTAGAAGTCCTAGCCTCAGCAATTAGACAACAAAAGGAAATTAAAGCCATCTAAATCGGCAAAGAAGAAGTCAAATTATCACTCTTCGCAGATGATATGATACTACATGTGGAAAACCCAAAAGACTCAACTCCAAAACTGCTAGAACTTGTACAGGAATTCAGTAAAATGTCAGGATATAAAATCAATGCACAGAAATCAGTTGCATTTCTCTACACCAAGAGCAAGACAGAAGAAAGAGAAATTAAGGAGTCAATCCCATTTGCAATTGTACCCCAAACCATAAGATACCTAGGAATAAACCTAACCAAAGAAGCACAGAATCTATACTCAAAAAACTGTAAAGTACTCATGAAAGAAATTGAGGAAGACACAAAGAAATGGAAAAATGGTCCATGCTCCTGGATTGGAAGAATAAATATTGTGAAAATGTCTATGCTACCTAAAGCAATCTACACATTTAATGCAATTCCTATCAAAGTACCATCCATCTTTTTCAAAGAAATGGAACAAATAATGCTAACATTTATAGGGAACCAGAAAAGACCTCAAATAGCCAAAGGGATATTGAAAAAGAAAGCCAACGTTGGTGGCATCACAATTCCGGACTTCAAGCTCTATTACAAAGCTGTCATCATCAAGACAAAAATAGACACATAGATCAATGGAACAGAATAGAGAGCCCGGAAATAGACCCTTAACTCTATGGTGAACTAATCTTCGACAAATCAGGAAAGAATGTCCAATGGAAAAAAGACAGCCTCTTCAATAAATGGTGTTGGGAAAATTGTACAGCCACATGCAGAAAAATGAAATTGGACCATTTCTTTACACCACACACGAAAATGACTCAAAATGTATGAAGGACCTCAATGTGCGAAAGGAATCCATCAAAATCCTTCAGGAGAACACAGGCAGCAACCTCTTCGACCTCAACCACAGCAACATCTTCCAAGGAACATCGCCAAAGGCAAGGGAAGCAAGGGCAAAAATCAACTATTGGGATTTCATCAAGATCAAAAGCTTTTGCATAGCAAAGGAAACAGTTAACAAAATCAAAAGACAACTGACAGAATGGGAGAAGGTATTTGCAAACGACATATCAGATAAAGGACTAGTGTCCAAAATGTATAAAGAACTTAGCAAACTCACCACCCAAAGAACAAATAATCGAATCAAGAAATGGGCAGAGGACATGAACAGACATTTCTGCAAAGAAGACATCCAGATGTCCAACAGACACATGAAAAAGTGCTCCATATCACTCGGCATCAGGGAAATACAAATCAAAACCACAATGAGATATCACCTCACACCAGTCAGAATGGCTAAAATCAACAAGTCAGGCAATGATAGATGCCGGCGAGGATGCGGAGAAAGGGGAACCCTCCTACACTGTTAGTGGGAATGCAAGCTGGTGCAACCACTCTGAGAAGCAGCATGGAGGTTCCTCAAAATGTTGAAAATAGACCTGCCCTATGACCCAGCAATTGCATACTGGGTATTTACCCTAAAGATACAAACGTAGTGATCCTAAGGGGCACGTGCACTCGAATGTTTATAGGAGCAATGTCCACAATAGCCAAACTATGGAACGAATCTAGATGTCCATCAATAGATGAATGGAACAAGAAGAAGTGGATATATACACAATGGAATACTATGCAGCCATCAAAAGAAATGAAATTTTGCCAATTGCGACAACGTGGATGGAGATAGAGCGTATCATGCTTAGCGAAATAAGTCAAGTGGAGAAAGACAACTATCATATGATCTCCCTGACATGACCAAGTGGTGATGCAACATGGGGGCTTAAGTGGGTAGGAGAAGAATAAATGAAACAAGATGGGATTGGGAGGGAGACAAACCATAAGTGACTCTTAATCTCACAAAACAAACTGAGGTTTCCGGGGGGAGGGTTTTGGGAGAAGGGGAGTGGGGTTATAGACATTGGGGAGGGTATGTGCTTTGGTGAGTGCTGTGAAGTGTGTGAACCTGGCGATTCACAGACTTGTACCTCTGGGGATAAAAATATATGTTTATAAAAAAAATTAAAAAAAAAAGAAAGACCATATTGAGATACCACGTGGCACCAGTTAGAATGGCTAAAATCAGGAAGACAGGAAACAACGTGTGTTGGATAGGTTGTGAAGAAAGGGGAACCCTCCTACACTGTTGGTGGGAATGCAAGTTGGTGCAGGCACTTTGGAGAACAGTGTGGAGATTCCTTAAGAAACTAAAAATAGAACTTCCCTATGACCCTGCAATTGCACTCCTGGGTATTTACCCCAAAGATACAGAGGTAGTGAAAAGAAGGGCCATCTGTACCCCAATGTTCATAGCAGCAGTAGCCATGGTCTCCAAACTGTGGAAAGAACCAAGATGCCCTTCAACCAACGAATGGATAAGGAAGATGTGGTCCATATGTACTATGGAGTATTATGCCTCCATCAGAAATGATGAATACCCAGTTTTGTATCAACATGGATGGGACTGGAAGAGATTATGCTGAGTGAAATAAGTCAAGCAGAGTGAGTCAATTATCATATGGTTTCACTTATTTGTGGAGCATAAGAAATAACACATAGGACATGGGGAGATGGAAAGGAGAAGGGAGTTGAGGGAAATTGGAGGAGGAGATGAATCACATGAGACTATGGATTCTGAAAATAAATCTGAGGGCTTTGAAGGGGGGTGCATGGGAGGTTGGGGGAGCCTGGTGGTAAGTATTATGGAGAGTATGTATGGCATGGAGCACTGGGTGTGGTGCATAAACAATGATATCTGTTACACTGAAAAGAAATTAAATAAAAAATAATTGAAGAAGGTAAAATAATTTATTTATTTTTTTGAGAGAGAGTGAGAGAGTGGGGGAAGGAACAGAGAGAGAGGGAGAGGCAGAGACTCTCCAGCAGACTCTGAGCTGAGCTCAAAGCCCAGTGTGGAATTTGGTCTCATGACCCTGAGATCATGGTCTGAGCTGAAACAAAGAGTCCAACACTTAACCAACTAAGCCATTCAGGTTCCCCTTATTTACTTATTTTAGAGACAGAGAGAGAGGATGCAAGTTGGAGAGAGGCAGAGGGAGAGGGAGGGTGGAAAGGAGAGAAGTGGACTCTATGCTAAGGTTGGAGTTGGACCCCACAACCCTGAAAGCATGGCCTGAGCTGTAGCCAAGAGTCAAACGCTTGACCAACTGAGGCACCCTGGAGTCCCACTGAATTGTAAACTTTAAATAGATGCATTTTATGATATGTGAATTAATTTTATAAAGTAGTTTATCAGATCAACGACTTAATATGCTAACATTTATTGGATGATGGCTTTTAGACATAAGCTAATAATTTCCAGTAAATTCACAAAAATATTGATAGTTTCCAGTAAATTCACAAATATATTAAAAAAATATTTAAAGTATTATTTAAGACATAAGCTAATGATTTCCAGGAAATTGACAAAAATATTTACAACAGACATTTGTGGCTCACCTCCCCTCAACCATTAGGAAATATTTCTATTTTCCTTGAGGTCAATAAAGTGAGGTTGGGAGGTCACTGTTTTATAGACGAGGAGGTCACTACATGAGGCCGAATTGGAAGAGGCATTCTTTCTAAGTGATAATCTCTGGAAACAGAAAGCAAGAATAAGGTAGGGTAATCTACTAGGTGAACTATAAAAAATCTTTTTAGACCAAATCCTCCTAGTTTACACACACATATAGAGTCAGCTCCCTGGCTTTCTAAGTTGACTGTTTCTTTATTGACACAAAGAAATAACAAAAGATAAAAATCAGGTCTGTAGTCATCTCATATGATAAAATTACCAATTTCTTTCTCCCTTTTGAAATTACCTCCCTTTTTAAACATAGCAAACTCAAAAAGTGAAAAAAAAATCAATAAAATTATCCTTTGCTTAATAAATATTTAGTGGCTCAGAGTTCAGGCAAAATAGCCATGGACAAAGACAGCCACTGCCAGGAGGAGAATGGCATTGACATTCACTATAGTTCTCCATAAAGGCTTCTCAGATGTGTCTCTCAGCTTCTTTTTCTGGGCTTCTTCTTCCTCTTTGCTCAGTTTGTGGCCTGTCTTCTGCAAACCACAGAATAAGTCAAAAGCTTTCCTGAGGCATCCCCGGGGTTCCTCAGGATTATCTGAAACAAACAAACAAAAAAAGGACAAACAAATGATCACAGAACATGGGAAATAAAACCTCTGTAAATGTAGTACAGACGACTGTAATGAATGATTACAGCCACTTTTAAGTGTTAGAAGAAACCTTGAGAAAAACATAGATAACTTGATTATATAAAAAGAGAAAACTTGCATTGCATAAAGTTCAATAAAGTCAAAACAAGTGACAAACTAGAGAAAAACATTTGCATCTTATACCACGAAGGGTTTAATATTCTTAATGAACAATGGACTTTAAAAATAAAGAAGACTTCCATTAACTCCATGTAGACACATATGCATACATAGATAAATAGTTATTAAATTCACTCAAAAAAGAGAAATTTGAAAGGATAAAGATGTGACTATATCTATTTATCTATCATTTATCTATTATAGAGATATATATAAAATGCAATATTACTCAACCATCAAAAAGAATGAAATCTTGCCATTTGCAATGACTTGGATGGAGCTACAGTGTATTATGCTAAGTGAAATAAGTCAGTCAGAGAAATAGAAATATGACATTATTTCACTCAGATGTGGAATTTAAGAAACAAGACAGATGAACATGGGGGAAAGGAAAAAAAAAGAGAAGGAAGCAAACTATAAGAGGCTCAACCATAGAGAACAAACTCAAGGTTGTTGGAGGGATGGTGGGTGGGGGATGGCCTGAATGGGTGATGAGTATTAAGGAGGGCACTTGTTATGTTGAGCACTGAGTGTTATATGTAAGTGATGAGTCACTAAATTCTACACCAGAAATCAGTATTACACTATATGTTGACTAACTATAATTTATTAATTTTTAAACTAATAAATTTAGGTTTTTAATTTATATAATAAACACACTCTCTCTTAAATAAACACACTCTCTCTTAAACAAACAGATAAATAAACAAACAAACAAATAAATAAATCACACTCTTAAATAAACAATTATTATTTATTAGTAATTTATACACTAAATAAATTTATTTATTATTAAAGATCTTATTTATGAATTTGACAGAGAGAAAGAGAACATAAGCAGGAAGAGCAGCAGGCAGAGGGTGGGGGAGAAGCAGACTTCCCATTGAGCAAAGAGCCTGATGTGGGGCTCTACCCTAAGACCCTGAGATCATCACCTAAGCCAAAGGCAGACGCTTTACTGACTGAGCCACCCAAGTACCCTAGAATTTATTAATTTTTAAAAAAGATTTTATTTAATTATTTTAAAAAGAGAGAAAGTGCAAGTGGGAAGGGCAGAGGGAGAGAGAGAGAATTTTAAGCAGATGCTGCACTGAGCACAGAGCTCCACAGCGGGCTCAATCTCATAACACTGAGATCATGACCTGAGTCAAAATCAAGAGTTGAACAATTAACTGACTGTACCACCCAGCCACCCTGACTAACTAGGATTTAAATAAAAATGTGAAACAACAAAAAAATAGAACTTTGAAATAAAATGATACTGAGATACCACTACTAATCTGTCAGTGACAAAAATTTTAAAATTTCACAATATACTTTATTAGTTTGTGTGGAAGCAGGTACTCCCACACATTGGTGCTAGGAAACCATGACTCAACTCTTATGGATGGGAATTTGGTAGTGTACAGCAAAATTGCTTAGTTATTAACCCTTTGACCCAAAACTTCAACTTCTCAAAATCTATCCCAAAGGTAAACTGGTAAAAATACAAAAAGCTCTAAGTACAAGGTTATTTGTTCTTGCATTAGAAAATTTAGAACATAAAAAAAATTTAGAACATAATTCTAAATTCAAATGTCTTTGAAAAACCATAATGAAGGTAAGACTATTCTTGTAAACAAATGGTAAAGAAAATTCTACAAATTAAAAGCTGTGAAATGTAGCAAAGCATTACTTTGAGAAAAATGCCTAGCTTTACTTACTTACATTATAAAAGAAGGGAGCCTGAAAATTAATGAAATAATATTAAATTTAAATTAGAAAAAATAGGGACACCTGGGTACTCAGTTTGTTAAGTATCTACCTTCCATTCAGGTCATAATCTCAGGGTCTTGGGATCAAGCCTTGCATCAGCTTCAGGCTCTCTCAGCAGGAAATTTGCTTCTCCTTCTCCCTCTGCCCCATTCCCCACTCGTACTCTCTCTCTCAGATGCTCTTTTTCTCTCTCTCAAATAAATAAATACAGTCTTAAAAAATAAATTAGAAAAAATAACAACAGAAAAAATCCAAATAATGTAAATGGAAGGGTATGCAAAAGAGAAAAGAAGGTAATAAAATAGAAAAGAAGGATAACAATAGAGAATAATAACAAAACCCAAAATTAGTTTTTTAAGAAAAGTAAAATAGGGGGAATTGAGTGGCTCAGTCAGTTAAGAGTCCAGCTCTTGATTGTGGCTCAGGTCATGATCTCAGGGTCATGAGATCAAGCTCTACATAGGTCTCCCTGCTCAGCTGGGAGTCTGCTTGTCTCCTTCTTCCTTTGCCCCTCCCCCTCCTCACACACTCTCTCTTAAATAAATATATTTTTTTAAAGAAATGTAATGAAGTATGGTGTATACATGGTGACTAACATAATATGATAAAAAAAGTAAAAGAAAAGTAAAATAGTCAATCCTTTATTAAGATTTATCAAGAAAAAAGAGAAATCACAAAAAATTATATTGAGTCAAAAGGAAGGCATAGCTACAGAGGTAATAGAGATGGAAAAGCCAATAAATAGTATAAATAGCTTTATGTCAATATATTTAAAATGTGTACTAAACTGACGCAATCCTAGAAAATATAATTTTCCCAAACTGATTAACCAAGAAATGAAACATCTAAATACCTCTATAGCCTCTCTTTTTCTCTCTTACACACACACACACACACACACACACACACACACACACACACACACATTCACTAGGCCTAATGCCTAATGGTATAATTAGCAAAATACCAAAGTTTCAATGCAGAAATCATTTAAATCTTATTGAAATATTTCTAATTCATTCTATAGAACACTATGATTTTAATATAATCAAACAAAGTATAAAAAAGGAAAACTATACAAGACAGTATAACTCAGGAACACTAATATAAAAATCTAAAAGGAGTAGAAGACATTTATCCTCCCCTAGATTTGAGGAATCTACACCAAGCCAAATGAAACAATTACGTATAGTTCAAGACAACATTTCCTGAAGTGCTAAACTTTGTCAATGGTTTTAAAAATGCCAGGTATATCTTCCACTCTGATTTGTTTCTTACTGAAACAAAACAGGATTTTCTAGAACATATCTCAGCTAATTGAACATAACAATAATAATAAAAAGAAACAAATTCACTTTACAACAAAGGCACATCACTTCCAGGACCAGATTAATACAATGGTTGTCATTCTAACCACACAATCAAAATAAAAAACTAAAGCAGACTTTCAAAAAAACAAAACGAAAACAAACACAAACAGGTAAACAAAGATCCACAGGGATGTTTGTTGAAGTTTCCTTGAAGGAAATGAGATTAGAACCTAGTTTCAAAGGATAACTTTTTTCTCTTAGAGAAGAGAGGTAAAAATATTCTAAAGAGCTTGGTATATGTGGGGGAAAAGTGAAGAAATCTGGTTGGCTGGAGTGCAGGCTATATTGAAGAGAATAGTGAGAAACAATTTTGGAGAAAAAGGTGGGACTAGATGCTAGGTACACCTAATCATGATCAATCAAGTTTGATTGGTTGAACATTTAATACGTGACCAGGAACAGGAGATACTGGAATTGATTTTCACCTCAGAGCTATAACACAGATCCATGGATGGATGATCAACAGACAGACTGATAGATAGGCAGATTTATGGGGATATTTTATTTGTAAAGAGTTGTCTTGTCTTGTTTTGTTTTGGTAAGATTTTAAAGTTTCAGTTTGCCATAAACCTAATAGCTTTGTTTTGGGGTGGTAAGATTTTAAAGTCTCAGTTTGCCATAAACCTAATAGCTTTTTCAGAAACTGAATTTACTGGTATTAAAAAATAAAGCAAGCATAAGTAATTCAGGTACATAAAGTTTCCACATGAAAACCAAATGTAAACCAGGTATTACATTCATCAACATCACCATCAGCTTCTTCATGTCTTATCTCTTCTGGATCTAAATCAATTCGTTCCTCTGTACTGTTCTGAAGAGCCCAGCATAGGCGATACAGCTGCACAGAAACCAAAGACAAGCACATTAGTGATGGGAAAATCTTTACAATAATATGATGGTACATTTGTTTATTGTTTATTGTTTATTGTGTAGTGCAAAAAAAAATCAAATGGCACTTAATAGTGTATGTAACAAAAAAAGGTCTTCTACCACACTAATTCACAAAAACACACTAACCATTTAAAATTGTTTTTTTTTTTTTTAACTCTTCCAGTAGTTCTTAAACACTTTTAAGTAATATGCTTAAAATTCTTACTTCTGGGTTTATAATTTTATTAAAGTCAAAGGTTTATCTAACTTACATATACCCCTGCTTCACTCATTGTCCTTATCATTCAGCTGTTATTAGCTGCATAATTATTACTTTCAGTTTGTCTAGTGGTTACTCTTGTAACTTGTAAAATATCTTCTTTTTTTAAAGAAAGATTTTATTTATTTATCTGAGGAGAGAGAGCGAGCATGGGCAGGGATAAGAACAGAGAGAGAAGCAGACTCCCTGGCCAGCACAGAGCAGACTTGGGGTTTAATTCCAGGACTTTGAGAATTCCATCACCTGAGCTGAAGTCAGATGCTTAACTGATTGAGCCACTCAGATGTCCCTAAAATATCTTCTTAAGCTTCATTTTTAAATTTATCATGTTTAGGTAGTATCTATGTACTGCTATTAAGTTCTGATAACAATTTATGCTCTTACACATCTATTTCCCAGCCAACCTCCAAACTTCTGTCAACTGTGTCATTATTTTAAAGATGTTATAAGCTTAATAGAATTTTAATTATTTTCTGCAAATGTGATTAATACTTCCATGCTTTATATGTTGATTAGAATTTAAAAACAAATAGCTATTTATATTATTATATAACTTTTTTTAGTGCCATAGATTCAAGACATGTGCTTGGACACAATGAATAAATATCAGCTCTAAGTCATTTCAAGGAAATGGTTCCAAATGTCAAATGGGTTTCAAAATTATAACCTATCATATGTTCTAAGTCATGCTTCATTTTAATTGACTTCATATTTAGCTCATGACTTTCTTGTACAGATTTACCAGGATTTGTAATTGGCTTTTTTGTTTGTTGTTGGCATAGCGGGCACATGCACCTTACCACTAAAATTCCTAAATATACTTCATAAGATTTTTTTAAATCCTAATACTTCTTAAACAATATCTACTTTCTTTACTGAAACTCTTTATTGAATTTTTAACTTGGACAAGGCAATTTGTAGTCTTCCCAAGGTAAAAAATTATCATTCTGAAATTTCTGTCTCTGTTAGGTTAGGTCTACAACACTCCTCATGCCTTCCTCTGAAATGACTATTGATTTTTATCAGTTGATTTTGAAAATTCAAACCACACAGTGTATTTATGAAACTGAAACATAAATTAGATAAAGGGTCTCATTGAACATTCAAATACATATTTTCTAAAAATTATAATAAATTGTAGTTATTTTTATTGCCATAAAAGAGCTTAATATTTATATATTTTTGAAAACTAGCATGTTTTTTAGTGTCTTTTTCACTCAATTCCCAATATTCAACATAAATATTTAGTTATGACTTCTGGTGACATGTCTTAGGTAAAGTAGTTTGAGCCATTCTGTACTTCAGGTTTCTTCCACAATTAATATTTACTACTTTCCAAGGAAATATGCAAATAAATATTACTTCAAAGATTGATTAATGTAAAATAAATGTAATAAATTTAAAAAATATTAGTATATAAGCAATATATCTTTTAAAATGAGTATATTTAATTTTTTTTTACCTTTTAAAAATTTTTTATTTATTTTTAAAATTTCTTTTCAGGGGGTGCCTGGGTGGATCAGTGGGTTAAACTGCCTTCAGCTCAGGTCATGATCCCAGGATCCTGGGATTGAGCCCCACATCAGGCTCTCTGCTCAGCAGGGAGCCTGCTTCCCCCTCTCTCTCTGCCTGCCTCTCTGCCTACTTGTGATCTCTATCTGATAAGTAAATAAATAAAATCTTAAAAAAAAAAAAAAAGGAATCTCCACACTTTTCCAAAGTGGCTGCACCAACTTGCATTCCCACCAACAGTGTAAGAGGGTTCCCCTTTCTCCACATCCTCTCCAACACTTGTTGTTTCCTGTCTTGTTAATTTTGGCCATTCTAATTGGTGTAAGGTGGTATCTCAATGTGGTTTTGATTTGAATCTCCCTGATGGCTAGTGACGATGAATAGTTTTTCATGTGTCTGTTAGCCATTTGTATGCAAAACAGATAATCATGTCAAAAAATGGGCAGAAGACATGAACAGACATTTCTCCAAAAAAAAAAAAAAAAAAAATACCCAAACAAAGAAGCAAAAAAAAAAAAACAAAAAAAACAGACTAATATTTTCTGGTCTTCTATAGTGTCTTCCCCAGAGATACCTTTTACTGAGAATTTCTGGTGTATATGTTTTAAGGTATTCTGTCTATGCTTAGACAAACTTATATATGTGTATTTTGTTTTCAAAAAGTGGTATTATATAATAGTATATATTTCTGCAAGTGTTTTCCCCCCTTAACCATATCGTGGGCATTTAAAAAAGCAAATAATAGAGCTTCTCAAGTTCTTGAAAAAGCAAATAATAGAGCTTCTCAATTTCTTCTCAAGTTCAGTGTTCTATTGTGTATCCATTCCACTAGTGAGAGAAATCCGAGTTGTCTTCATCTTTTTTCTACAAAAAGCCTTTGGTAGAGAAAATCATTATACATATTATTTTTCCTGCTTGTGCAAGTATTTCTACACAATAAGCTCCTAGAAATGTGGCTGTTGGTTCATAGGGTATGAGAATTTTAATTGATAAATACTGCCCAATTACCTTCCTACAAATTACAAAATTCATACATTCACCAACAATTTTGGAGAGTGGACATTTCCCAACATCCTTACCAAAACTTGACATATTAATATTAAACATTTATGCTAATTTGAAAGGCATCTCATTGTTCTATTTTTCTTTTTCCTGACAACTGGTACCTGCCTTTTTTTTTTTTTTAAATAAAAAAATCTGTGTCAGTGTTTGTGTTGCATATGAAATTCTACTTGCCACTAAATAGTACCAGCTCAGATGAGAGCTCTGCTTTGAAGACTTTTCCAAACTCTTAGGCAACACTAATTACTCTCTTCTTGGTATCCTAAAATAAAGATGAAGGTTTACCTCCCAAATGCATTGTGAAGTTTTTTTGAGGTTGAAGCCCATTTCCTAATTCCCTGGAAGGCAAAGAACTCTTATTTTAAAATAAGCATGTATCTACTACTCATTACTCACATGTACATCTGGAATGGGTTTTGTTAGCAGGGAAATTCCCAGGATGACCAGCACAGAAACAAAAAAGAGAATGATGGCAAAGTACAGATAGTGCACTTCACAGATGACCTTGGGACAATCACTGGTAGCCAAACAACTATTTGTTCCATAGACAAATTCTGCAATCATGCGAACGAGGCCAATCACAAGTCCAGTGACTAGACCCCAGAAGGCCCCCTGCAAAGAAAATAAGAATAAAATCAGAATATTTAGAAAAGATGAGAAGCTCATTTGAATAGACCATATTTATTATCCTACCTGCTTTCTTCACTAAGAATCAATAATGATCCAGCAATTGCACTATTGGGCATTTACCCCAAAGATACAGATGTAGTAAAAAGAATGGCTACATGCACCTCAATGTTAATAGCAACAAGGTCTACAAGAGCCAAACTGAAAAGAGCTGAGATGCCCTTCAACAGACAAATGGGTATAGAAGAGATGGTCCATATATACAGTGGAATATTACTCAGCCATCAGAAAGGATGAATACCCAACATTTGCATCAGCATAGAAGGAACTGGAGCACTTCACATTAAAAAAATCTCTTTTAATTCTCACAAGAATTCTATCAGTTAGGCACTATGATGATCTTTGTTCTACCCAGAAACAAAATGGTTTGCTTAAGATCACAATGATATAAAATGGTAGAGCCAAGATTGGGTCCTGTCAGTCTTACTTCAAAACTTGTGTTCCTCATCATCATGTCCTGTATAATATTTTGTGAGAAATGTAAAGACTGTACTATAAGTGTGCCCTATATATTTACACACTTCAGTGAGAATGAGGAATTGTAACTGACTATGATTGTAATTGAGATGGGCTTTGAGTTGTATAAACAGGGTGGAAAGAATGCATTTTTCTACCAGTGAAAGAAATAATTTTCTCACTCTAGTTTGAAAGAAGTTTTCTGATTTTTACTTACTTGTTCATTAACTCTTTTACAGAAGATGGCAAGCAGGAAGACAGCTGCAATAGGAGGCCCAAGGTAGCTAGAAATTGCTTCTATATAATGGAACAGTTGTCCATTTTGAGATACCTGCACTAATGGGACCCACAAAATGCTGATGACAATTAATAGAATGATAAATAGCCTGGGGAGAAAACAACATGATTTAAATATTAAACAAAAGTATTATGGGTACTTCTATTGTGCTTTTGTTCTTGAATTCATTCTTGCAGTCATTCACTGATTTTCCAAATAAAATCAAACTCCCAGGGGCACCTGGGTGGCTCAGTCATTACGTGTCTACTCAGGTCATAATCTCAGGGTGCTGGGATTGAGCCCCACATCGGGCTCCCTGCTCAGCGGTGAGGCTGCTTTTTCCTTTCCTACTCTCCCTGCTTGTGTTCCCTCTCTCACTATGTCTCTCTCTGTCAAATAAATAAAAATCTTAAAAAAATCAAACTCCATGACCTCATGTGAAGCCATGCCATGTTTAATGACCATTGGTTAGCAAAATGCCAATAAAAAAATTTCTTGTCTATAATTAGTAACAGCAGCTTTAACTATAAGGTTAAACATCCATTCATAACAGTTCAAATGTCACCAACTTGTTAATAATTCTCTAACACAATTTATGTAATAATCAATTAGAAAGAAATCAAAGTATTTCTATGAGTAAGTAATTATTTGTATGATAAAGAAAGTGATTTCCATTTTAATCTTTTTTCCTAGCTTGAGGAAAACTAAGTCAAGCTTCCCAGGTTAATTAAAATATCCTTTATTCCAAAATGCTGAGTGAATTGGCCAGAAATGTTAATTTGTGTGTTTTACTACTTGAGTACATTGGCAGGTAGAAAGAATTGGTTAAAATATTGCTAAAAACTGCTTAAAGGTTCCTGGGGTCCAGGGAGAATGACTAAGGTTAAACTTCACAGTATTCTGTGCTTATTGTATAAATAAATGAACAATTTATTGGACTTTCATTACTTTCTGTGCTCACCAGAAATAGAGCTGTGGGGGAGACATGAGGGACAAGCATTTGGGCAAGAGACTGAGGCACAAGTGTCTCACTGAAGCTTTGCCAAACTTCTGCAACCTTGCAGTAATTAAATATGATAAACCATGGAAAGTCTGAACATGATTCCTAGATAATAAACTTTAATGAACAAATAATGCCCACTACCCTCGTTCTCCTTGTTATCATCGTTGGGAAGCAAATAATGTACCTACCTTATCTTATCTTCAGTTGTTTTCCATCATATGTGGAATAAAATCCAAAGTCTTGTTATAGCTTATATGGTCCTACATAATTTCACTTCTAGTTACCTTTTAGACCTTGGTTCTTATCATGCTTCCACTTGCTCATCATGTGCCAACCTCACCCCTGCTGTCCTTAAATACACTGCACACATGACTGTAGTAAGAATTCAACACTTACTATTCCATTCCCACAAAGCCACTGGGTTTACTCCCACACTTCCCTCAGGGCTTCCCTCAAATGCCACCTCCTCAGGGAAGACACCCTGAACAGCTATCTGAGTGGTTAATCCTGCTTTAATTTTTTTCCCTAGCACTCTCTGTCATTAGACATAGAATATGTTTATTAATTGTCTATCTTCCCAACAAAGGCATAAATTCTACAAAGCAGGAAATTATTTTTCATGTATATGTCCTTTTTAATATTTGTATTCTGGGACCTAGGAGGCATTTAATGAGAGAGAGAGAAAAATTCATTAATTTATTATTGAAACTTAAAAAGTATTCATACCCGAGATCATATGCCTATTAGTGGACTTCTGCTTCTTGGGCTTACTGAATTCAGGTCTTAACACTTTCTCTACCAAAAAACTTAGATCCCTTACTGTCCTTCTTCTATAGCATTTTTCCAGAGTCAAAACCTGGACCAAGTGAATCCTTGGAATTTTCCCTGGAAGTGCTTGATTTACTAAGCAATTTTTACTGTCTTCAGTAAACTACTATCTGTTATATATGTAGTCAGTTTCTCTTGATGCCCCATTTCTTTATTTTTTAACATCTTAATTTTTTTTTTCAGTGTTCCAAGATTGTTTATGCACCATACCCAGTGCTCCACGAAATACATGCCCTCCTTAATACCCACCACCAGGCTCGCCCCCTACCCCATAGTTCATAGTCTCTCATGCTTCATCATCCTCTCCAATTTCTCCCAATTCAATTTTCCTTTCCTTCTCCTAATATCCTCCATGTTATTCCTTATGCTCCACAAGTAAGTGAAACCATATGATAATTGACTTTCTCTGCTTGACTTATTTCACTCAGCATAATCTCCTCCAGTCCTGTCCATGTTGATTCAAAAGGTGGGTATTCATCCTTTCTGATGGCTGCATAATGTTCCATTGTATATATGGACCATATCTTCTTTATCTATTTGTCTGTTGAAGGGCATCTTGGCTCTTTCCACATTTTAGTAATCATGGCCATTGCTGCTATGAAATTGAGGTACATATGGTCCTTCTTTTCAGTACATCTGTATCTTTGGGTGGCAAAAACTTAACAAGACAGGAAACAACAAGCGTTGGAGAGGATGTGGAGAAAGGGGAACATTCTTACACTGTCGGTGGGAATGCAAGTTGGTGCAGACACTTTGGAAAATAGTGTATATATTCCTTAAAAGGGGGTGGGAGGTTGGGTGAGTCTAGTGGTGGGTATTGTGGAGGGCACATATTGTATGGAGCCCTGGGTGTGGTGCATAAACAATGAATTCTGGAACACTGAAAAGGAATTTTTTTAAAAAAAGGAAAGAATTAAAAATAAAGCTATCCTATAACAACCCATTTCTTAATGAATGCAGTTGATAAACCACCCTGTAGTAGTGTGTGGATGACAATTTGGATTGCTTCATGAGATGTACATGGAAACTTCTACAGACAATGTATTAGCCTATGGGAGAAGGTGGGAAATTTATACCCCACGAAAAACACTAGAGTTTAATGAAGATGTAAGTGGAAGAGAGTGTGATGAGAGGAAGAAATAAGAGAAAATCAGAGAGGCATTTGAAAGTCTGAGAAAGCAACTATTTCATTTAAAAGTATGGTCCCAAGTTTTATACCTGGAAAGAGATAAAGTTGGGTTAAACGTCCTCTTAGCGTACCTTCCCCATTCTAGAATTCTATGATTTATTTCACTGAAACCAAAGATGAGAAGGCTCTAGTTCACTTTTATTTCTGCATTTTTCCAGAGAAATTTTAGACAAAAATCAGGATGCGCTCACCGTCCTGCTATAAGAAGCTCTTTCTCTGATGCCCGTTTCCTAATCTTGGTGTAGAGGTCCATGGTAAAGAGGGTGCTGGCACTGTGGAAGATGGAGGTCAGGGAGCTCATGAGAGAGGCCAACATGACTGACATCATCAGACCTCGCAGTCCTAGGGCCAGATGAGAGTGCAAACATTAGCTAGAAATGGGACTCCATGATCAATGAGGACCTTGCCAAACCAGAGAGTTGTTGAAAAGTGTCACCTGGAACATTTACTAACTGATGCTTCTGTCAATCTGTATCATCATGTGGCATTTCCTGCATATTTCCTGGTGATTTTAGAATAATCCAGTATATAATTTTAGTTATAAATATAAATTTAGAGATAATTTGCTGGAACTTAAATTTTGGAGAGAGGAAACAGTGTTGGGCCATCTTTCTTTGGGCGAGAACCTCTTGGTTTCCTGAAGACTTAGGGAACTGGAGAGGGAATACAATAGTAGGTAGTTCTGTTGAAGTTTTTGGTGGGAAAAGCAAGTAATTTTGAGATATTATGGTCACTTCATCCTCCAATTCTTTCTGCTTATGAGTAATGCCCCTAAAACTCCTAGGACCAAGTTGGAATGAGATGGATGGGTGATGTCATCTGTGGGTGGTGCTCCCTTCCTCCTGACAATGCTTATGTGTGTCAGGAAGGAGAAAGATCACAGAAGTGTTAGCTGACTTTTGATGGACCTAAGGTACAAGAGCACCTGCATATTCTGCTTTGCTTCTGACCAACCCAGATCACCTTTTAGTATCCTAGTAATTTACTTCCTTTTCACATGTGTAATTTATTTTCTATCTCATGAAACTACAATGCAAGTTCCAACATATATGGGATTTTGTGCCTATTTCACTGATGTTTTCTAACCATCAGGGCACTATCTGGCACATAATAGGCACTAAATAAATAGTTGTAAATTGCATAGGTTGGGGTCTATTATTTGGGTATAATTGGTCTAAAGAAAGCAGGATAAATAGTTAACTTCTAGTTTTCTGAATTTGTAAGTTTATGTCTATGCAACTCCTTTTAAAAAAGATTTTATTTATTTATTTGAAAAAGAGAGTGAGAGAGAGTGAGTGAGAGACAGTGCAGACTCCCCGCTGATCCTTGGACTTCAGGATCATGACCTGAGCCAAAGAGACACTTAACCAACTACACCACCCAGGCATAAAAGATGAGAAGGCTTTAGTTGCAACACTTTTATTGACAAATCCATCACTTAAATTCTCTTGATTGCCTTGGAAGACATCTTAAATCCAAAGGAGTAAAATTCTTCTAATAGGAATTATATCTGATTCATCTCCGTATTCCCCAGGGTCAGCTCAGGGCTGATAACCTATGTAAAGTGCTCAAGAAATGTCTGATGAAGACAACTGAATTAATGGAAGTTAGAATTATTGAGGGTTATACCACCATCTTTCCTCATGGCCCATATATAGACCAGGTCTGTGAGGCAGTCCCAGCATTAACGTTTTTCTTTTTCTTTTTTTTTTCCGGCTTTATTGAGGCATGATTGACAAATAAAAATTGCATATAGTTAAGGTGTACAATGTGATGTTTATGTACACTGTACACTGTGATATGATTACCACAATCAAGCTAATTAACATATCCATCCCCTCACATAGTTATGGTTTTCTGGTTTTATGGTAAGAACACTTGAGATCTATTCTCTTAGCAAATTTTAAGCATACATTTTTGTTAACTATAATTTACCTGCTGTCCACTGGTTCTCCAGAACTTATTCATCTTATAACTGAAAGTTTGTATCTTTTGACCAACATCTTCCCATTTCCCCAACCCCCCAGCCCCAGCAACCACCATTCTACTCTATTGCATGAGTTCCACTTCTTTAGATTCCACATATAAGTGACATTATTTGGTATTTGTTTTTTTGTAACTGGCTTATCTCACTTAGCATAATGTCCTCTAAGTCCATCTATGCTGTTGCAAATGGCAGGTTTTCATTTTCATTTCTACACTTCTATCTATCATCTATCTATCTAATCTATCATTTATCTTTTTAAAAATTCTGTTAGTAACCATACAGTACATCATTATTTTTTAATGTAACATTCCATGATTCATTGTTTGTGTATAATACCTGATGAGGGATCAGGAGGCTGGCTGAGGACAAAGCAAAAGCTGGCACCTTGCACCCCCTCTCCACCTGCTCCCCTCCCCTCAGTAATATATGTGACATTCCTAAGGCACCCCTGACTGCCATAAATAAGAAACAAATAGTTAACTTGCAGAGATCACAATCCTACAAGAACAGGAGTCTCCCTTGGTTTACAAATGTCCTAGAGATCTACAAACAAAGAAGTTACCTTATCAATAGCACAATTTCCGGAGACAAATAACTCAGTTCCTCAAGCCCTAATGTCACCCTCCACTCCATAAACAAAACTGAAGGAGGCTGAGGTAGAAGGAAATGTAAATATATTTGAATCTCTTCTGAACCTAAATCTCACTAACAAAGACGCTTTGATAGCAGGATTGTGACATCCCACCAGGAATCTCCCAACTATCTTGATGTTAATGGCTGGCCAAAAGACAACATTGATCAAGCTGCAAGGCCTCAGGTATCCCGGCACCTTGTAGGCCCTCTTTAGCATATGAAAGCTCCGTTGAAACCTCCCTTCCCCTCACCTTCCCCCAACCACAAGGTACATAACCTGCCATCTCTCACAACCCGGGGCAGCTCTTTCTGCCCATGGGTCCTTTAATAAACCACCCGATCTTTAATAAACCACCATTTTGCACCAAAGATATCTCAAGAATTCTTTCTTGGTCATCGGCTCTGGACCTCAGCCCACCGAACCTCACCTAGGTTCTAGAACTTCATCAATACCCAGTTCTCCACACAACATGGGCCCTTCTTAATACCTGTCACGGGGCTAACCCATCCCTCAGCTCCCCTCCCCTTTAAAACTATTAGTTTGTTTCCTGGAGTCCATAGTCTTTCATGGTTCATCTCCCCTTCAGATTCCTACCCCCTTCATTTTCCCCTTCCTTCTCCTAATATCTTCCATGCCATTCCTTATGTTCCACAAATTAATGGAATCATTCTATCATCTATCATCTATCTATCTATTATCATCATCTATCTGTCATCTATCTACTGTCTATTATCTATCTATCAATCTATCCACCTATCATCTATCTATCTCTATCATTTATCTAACTATCATTACATTTTCTCCATTCATTTGGGCATGGACATTTTCTTACCATCAGGCATCAGTTCCAGCACCATCATTGGGTAGGCATAGTTACTGCAGCCAACTTCAACACCACAGTGTTTCACACATTCAGAAGGCACAACACAGGCCACTTTCTCTGAGGAGGGATTCATATAAGTATGTTCAGTGAGTGCGGCCCAAACAGGTAAGATCTACAACCATTGAACATAGAGACAAGTTGTACATTATGGGTGAGAGGAAAGACATTTGCTGGGAACATTTAGCTCCCTTTGCACTGACCTAAGGAGCAGGGTTCCTCTTGGGGTTGTGGCCCAGCTAGAACATGAGAGCAAACAGGAGGAACTGATTCCATCCTCCAGAGAAGTTGCAAAAGCATAAATCCTCCCAGAGGCACAGAACTCCTGAGATAAAATAACCATAACAGCCAAACAATACTCAAGAAGTTAGTTCCATGTCCAGTCATTTAGCCCAGTGCTTTCCACCTGCATCTAAGAAGAGGTGTCACTTGTGATTTTTCTCAGGGATGATTGCTCATGTGGGATGAGGTCTCCCTTCACTATGGCAGTTTTACAACACCTTGGCAATTTTTTTTTTTTTTTGCTTAATATTATTGATGAGGCAGCACGAGGCTGGCTGAAGACAAAGCAAAAGCTGGTGCCTTGTACCCACCCCTCATCTGCTCCCCCTCAGTCCTATATGTAGCATCCCTCAGGCAGCCCTGACTGCCATGAACAATAAGCAAATAGTTAACTTGCAGAGCTCAAAATCCTGCTAGACAGGAGTCTCCCTTGGTTTACAAATGTCCTAAATCTCACTAACAAAGACGATTGTGACATCCCACCAAAAAGTCTCCAAACTATCTTAATGTTAATGGCTGGTCTAAAGACAACATTGATCAAGCCGCCAGGGCAAGGCCTCAGGTAGGCCTCTGACATCCTGGCACCTTGTAGGCCCTCTTTAGCATATGAAAACTCCGTTGAAACCTCCCTTTCCCTCACCTTCCCTCAACCACAGGGTACATAACCTGCCACCCCTCACAACCCAGGGCAGCAGCTCTTCCTGCCCATGGGTCCTGTCCCCATGCTTTAATAAACCACCATTTTGCACCAAAGATGTCTCAAGAATTCTTTTTTGGTCATCGGCTCCAGACCTCAGCCCACCGAACCTCACCTAGATTCTAGAACTTCATCATTATGACAACAGATAGCAAAAAAAAATGACTTAAAAAAATCTCTGAGAAACAAACGGGGTTTGGAGGGGACGAGGTTGGAGGGATTGGGTGAGCCTGGTGGCAGATAAAGGAGGGCATGTATTGCATGGAGCACTGAGTGTGGTGCATAAACAATGAATTTTGGAACACTGAAAAAGTTTTAAAAAATAAAATAAATAAAATGTAATTTTAATAGGGAAAAGAAGAAATTAAAAATAGAGATACCCTATGACACTGCAATTGCACTACTGGGTATTTACCCCAAAGATACAGATGTATTGAAAAGAAGGGTCATCTGTACCCCAATGTTCATAGCAGTAATGGCCACAATCACCAAACTGTGAAAAAAGCCAAGATGCCCTTTCAAAAGATGAACAGTATGGTCCATATATTAAAAAAAAATCTCCCAGAATACTAACACCATAACACATTAGCTGCTTTTAGTTTTTTAATTCTTTTTAAAAAAAGATTTTATTTATTTATTTGAGAGAGAGAGAGTGAAAGAGAGAGAGCATGAAAAGGGGAGGGTCAGAGGGAGAAGCAGACTCCCCACTGAGCAGGAAGCCTTATGTGGGGCTCTATCCTGGGGCCCTGGGGTCATGGTCTGAGCTGAAGGCAGATAATTGACTGAGCCACTCAGGAACCTCTTTGTTTTTTCTTTTAATTATTTTCTAATCTTTTCCCACAGAGAAATGTCTCTTTTGCAAAACTGTAGTAATTGTTGAGATCATATTTTGTAGTTTGCTTTTTAAAACAATATTTTATTAATTTATTTGACAGAGATCACAAGTAGGCAGAGAGGCAGGCAGAGAGAGAGAGGAAGGGAAGCAGCCTCCCTGCTCAGCAGAGAGCCCGATGCAGGGCTTGATTCCAGGACCCTGAGATCCTGACCTGAGCTGAAGGCAGACGCTTTAATCCACTGAGCCACCCAGGTGCCCCTTGTAGTTTGCTTTTTATACTTAAACATAATAACAATTTTACTACGTTTTGAGAAAGTTTTTGGTCTCTTGTGTGTAATTTTCATAAAGGGGATATACAATAATTTTGTTCACTGTTCCCTACTAATTGGATATATAGGTGTCAAATATGCCAGAATTTCCTGTTTCTGAGCCCCTGCAAAAACTGTTCTTGCCACCTGGAATTGTGTTTTTACTTCCATTCATAATGGGTTTTCTATCTTTTTTTTTTTTTTAATATTTTATTTATTTATTTTACAGAGAGAGAGAGAGAGAGAGAGAGATCACAAGTAGGCAGAGAGGCAGGCAGAGAGAGAGGGGGGAAGCAGGCTCCCTGCTGAGCAGAGCCCCATGTGGGGCTTGATCCCAGGACCCTGAGACCACGACCTGAGCCAAAGGCAGAGACTTAACCCACTGAGCCACCCAGGCGCCCCATAATGGGTTTTCTATCTTATCAAGGTTTTAATACATCTTAAAACCACTACTCAGAGTTCAAGAATAAAAGAAAGAGGATTTATGAATCAATGGCTTGCCTGTGTATAAGATGCGGCTGATCATTCCTGGCATCACCATGAGGAACATGGGCAGCAGTTTCAGGTACCCACACATGATGCAGGCGGCCTTCACATGAGACATGTTCTTACCTGATAGGCAGCGCTGCACAATTACCTGCCAGGAAAACATGACATAGTCATCAAACAACTTGAGGATGATGTAAAAGAAGGTGAGTGCTTCTTTTAAGGGATTAATGTTACAATAAGATATGAGGCCATGAGTAATGGATAATCATGGACTTCAGAGTGAAATCAGAACTCGAATCTCTGCTCTACTTCTTTGAGTATTTGGCCTTGTGACATGCAGATTTTTCATCTCTAAAAAGGTTATCTTCAATTGAACATAAAAAATAAATTAAAAAATGGAAAAAAGAATTAATGATAACTTTAACTTAGAGAAGGATATAAATGGGTCAACTGAAATGTCAATAATTACTAACTTCAATAATCACTAAACTTGTGATTGCATTATACAATTCACATTTTATATGCAACTAATGAATTGTTGAATACTACATCAAAAACGAATGATATACTGTATGTTGGCTAATTGAATATAATAAAAAAAACTTGTTATAAAAAATAAATAAAAGGGTTATTTCTTGCAGGACAGTTGAATATTTGGTATAATGTTTGTAAGACTCTTGATACATACAAGTCAATACACATCAGTACTATTAAAATATTTACAGCTCCTAGGCTGCACTGAAACCATGGCCATGTGCTCCTCCAAGTAGAAGGCTGTCACTGCTGGTCTTTGCCACCAGTTGTGTGATTAAGTTTTGCTTTTAGTGTTGTAAGCACCAAATAAGCCACATACTCATCAGTATCTCTTCACCATTAGAAAAGAATTGTCTCCTTGGGAAATCAAACTCATTGGCATAGAAACATTAGAGTCAGGCAGCCATCAGAAGAGAACCCCAAGACACTAATCTCTAGATTTCTTCAGAATATTCTGAGGACCTCATTGAGTTATGGAGCAAAAATAGTGGTCCTGGGAAATTCAATGTGTATAATTTTACCATTCCACTTAAGTTGTGCAATCCCTTAACTAAGAATTTTCTAGTAAAGCAGGATTTCTACCTATAATGCCATAACTTCTTGACATTTTTCTTCTCAAGGAATGTCAGAATATAGGGATGGCTTTTAATGTTTCATTCTGTTTGGAGAGATAGATCTGTTAAGGATAGCAACAGTGTCACTCAGTGCTGGGGGAGCAGTGCCATCTTTAGACAGAGGGCTTGAAACAGAGAGTTGGAAGAACAACACAAAGGTGAGGAGTGGAGGCCTGTCAGCAGACAAGCAAGGTCAGATATCAAATCTAAGGGTGAATGTGAGGCCATTTACAGGAGATAAATCAGATGGTCAGAGACAAATGTAAATAATAAAGATAGTTACAGAAATCAATGAAAGGATGCACTCTTTGGTAGAGAGGTTGAGAAAATCAGTTTATTTTATATAGAGAAGAGAACTGATTCCTCACTGACACAAGTGACCACTGGCCCAAGATGGGTTAAAATTGTGAAATTATAGGTTTGAGTTGACAGATTATAGATGGTGATGAAAACTTCATTCAAATTTAGTATATGTGCTGCTGAAGCAAGCACGGTGATGAAAACTTCAAAATAAAAAACAAAAACAAACTCAAGTGCTATGAAAAGGAACATCCAAAAAACAAAAAATAAGATCTTGAGAGTTATAAATACAAAGGCAGGAAACTGGAGGATAATATTGAGGAAATTTAGAAAGTAGAGCAAAAAGACCAAGAGATGAAAGATGGGGGATGAAAGATAAGAACACTAGAAAACCAGTTGTAGAAGGCCAACATCCAACAGCAGAAGGTTTCCAAAGGAAAACACAAAATTCCATAGAGGAAAGACAGGTTACATCCAAAGGATCAAGAATAACTTCAGGCTTCTCACCAGTAATGGTAGAAGTCAGAAGACAATGAATTTATGTCTTTGGGAAAATTATTTCCAACTTAGAAATGTGTACATAGCCAGAGGATCAATTTAAGAAAAGTTGAAGTGAAGACATTTTCAAACATGAAGACAAATTTATCTCTTATTTTCCTCACGAATTGCTGGAGAATTCAATTATTGGAAGACAATATAAAAATCTGAAAACTGAAAAACCAAAAGGGAACAATGCAAGAATTTATTTAAATCACCTAGGGATCAAATTTACAAGTAAATTCTGATTCAGTGGGTCTGGGTAACATCTGAGAGCATTTATTTCTAATGTGCTCCAAGGTGATGACACTCCAATGGTTCACCAACCATACTGATTTGCCTGTGGGGCGCTCTGTGGATGAAGTCCTACAGCTGGTTCAGGCCTTCCAGTACATGGATGAGCATGGGGAAGTCTGTCCTGCTGGCTGGAAGCCAGGCAGTGACACAATCAAGCCTAACGTGGACGACAGCAAAGAATACTTTTCCAAACACAACTAGACTGCAGACAGGTGGGAAGCCTGGGCTGTTGGCCTCCACCTGTGCCTCTACATGGATACCCCACTGCTGACCCAGGAAAGGCCAGACTTGCCCCTTTAAACTCCATAGTCCATGACCCTGGAGGTTTGTACAACCATGCTGTACAAAGATTTAGAGAAGAGAAATACAAACCAAAATACTTAACTGAAGGAGCCAAAAATGTTTGCTTTGAGAGACAAATAGGATAGAGAGCAGGACAACAGACATTTATTTTTCATAACAACCCTTGTAGAAGTGTTTGGCTGTTTAAACAATGTGTGTGCATGCACGTGTGTTTATGTGTGTACAAAATAGAAACTAGATGCTTTTCTATGAGTAGAAAAAGAGCAACATAAACATATTTATACATCACACACATACTTTACCTGATCTGTGCACCAGTACCACAGAGCTACTATGGTCATTCCGAATATTGTTCCTGGCCAAGGAAGATCCCCTGTGACAGCATTTCGGAAAATGTGGAAGGAGTCAGCCTGAGGAGTGTAGCACTTGGAGCTGATTGTCAGGTTGTCCCCCTCAACTATGGTTGGGATGGCGTTCATGTACTTTTCTGTAAAACTCTCATAGCCTCCCACTTCGGTAAATGCTGCAAAGGTATTGGATAACATGAAATGTTTAATAGAAATCTAATCATATTAAATCTAATTTAATAGAACTAAATCTATTATTAAATATAATTTAATAGGAATCTGTTCATAGTTATTCCTTTGTGGTGGAGGTATCCAAGCATCTCCAATCAGCCTAGTCAAATCTTCAGTGTTCTCGGATCCATGTCTTTCTAGTACTTTCACTGGCATTGGCAATTCTATCATGCTTTCACAAGGTACACAAAGCAAATCACCCTTTAACCTTTCTCCTTATGTCACTTTTGAAAATAGTTTTTAGTGCCTAGGTTTACAGTAAAAATAAAACTGTTATGCAACAGACTTATGTTGATGTCTCATAACCATCCAGAACAGAAATAAGCCTGAAGGTGAGGTAACAGAGTGAGACTAGCAGAATTAGCCATGAGAAAGCCCCAACTCCTCTGAAAAAACCAGAGCAATGGTCTCTCTTGCTGACACAAAGTCTGGCTATTCTGACCTTATGCACAGTCTGGTTTTTCTGATGCAATACTGTATTCTACTCATGCTAGAATAAAAAAAATGAGAAGATAAGGAACAGATATTGGAGGCAGCAGATTATGTGTAGTGAGGTGAAATGGTGAGAGCCCACTGGGGGTCTGGAAAGGCAAGAGAAATGTAGAAAAGAGCAATAATGTATAGAAACCCTAGAAAGAAGGATGAGCCCAGGCATCTGGGCCCACCTAGGATAAGTTAAATAAAGTAGTACAAAATTCATCAGAGTGTCATACATCCTTAGTGTTGTGGTTGTCATTAATTTACTTCTCCATTACTTATTTCGTTTAGCACCAAAGTGTTTGTATGTGCCAAGCATTGTGCTAGGATTATGTGCAAAATAAATGTGCAGGACAGGAATTCAATCCAATGGAGGATACAGAACTTACAAAGAAATTTTTCTGCTAAGGGGGATATGGTTTTTAACAGCAATAAAGGAATGATGCTAGGAGATGTGAACCTCCTCTCTTCTTACAAGGTTAGGAGAAGGTGACTCTAGAGGTACATCACCAAAACTAGACAAAAAGAAACACAAGTAAGAACAGCATAGAAATTTGCTAAATAGAAAGTTTGCAAGTAATTGGTTACTAGCAGTTGTCTCTAGAGCTGCTCTCAATAGAACTTTCTGCTATGATGGAACAGTTCTATATCTGTGCTGCCCATATGAAAACTACTAGCCATATATTGAGCACTTGAAATATGGCTAGGCAGGGGCACCTGGGTGGCTCAGTGGGTTAAAGCCTCTGCCTTCAGCTCAGGGCATGGTCTCAGGGTCCTGGGATTGAGCCCTGCATTGAGTTCTCTGCTCAGCAGGGAGCCTGTTTCCCCCTCTCTCTCTGCCTGCCTCTCTGCCTACTTGTGATCTCTCTCTCTCTGTCAAATAAATAAACGGAATAAAAAAAGAAATATGGCTAGGCAAATGAGAAAATGAATTTTAAATTTTGATTAATTTAAATTTAAATAGCCATATGTGACTAATGGTACCCATGTTGTGTCAAAATCACCAACTCTCTTTGCGGATTTGTTGACCTTACAGTTTTATCAGTTTTTGCTTCACATTATCTTCAAGCTCTGTAATTGGTACCTGCATATTTAGAATTGTATTTACTGTGGCTTGTGATTAGGTGCATGCATATTCAGAATTGTATTCAGTGCAGCTTGAGTGGTTGGATCATGGTGGCTGCAGGACAGGGGAGGAATGAAAAGACACTTATTTTCATCTTATATCCTTTTGATTTTGCACATGGATTTCCTGGGCAAAGGTAAACAGATACCATAATAAAAGAAAACAAAAATAGGCAAACTGTAAATTAAATTCATTAATAGTGCTTGCTGCATGACTTAAAAGAATGAACTGATACTAATTAAGTGAGAGTCATAAAGGAAAATCCAACCTCTGCTTGTATATTCCAGCAGGAGAGGGAGTAACATACTTTAATAATTTCCATGGCATCAGTCATAACGAAGTTAATAGTCAGTTATCATTATCTTAAACCATTCTTATTTTTAATCCTTCATTTTATGAAGGTTTTATGTAAATAGTTTCTGTGCCTTGAATTCAGTGCACCAATATTTTTGCAAAGAACCAACTCAGTGAAACTGATTTTGTTGATTCCAAACACAAACATATTAAGATTAAACCTGAGCAAGAATTTTTTTTAAAGAAAGGGAAGTTCTTCCCTCATGCTGAGACAGTATAGCAAGAAAGAAGTTAAGCAGATGTTTCAATGATATAAATTATATAAATGGTTAGAAAGTGTAACCATGTAGAGCAGGGAGGCAGCAGTAAAGAGCAGTCTCACCATTTCCAGCCCTAGGCACTGCACATACTGTCATTACTTACCATACCCCATGAGAATAAAAGAACCTATCAGCATGACGATGGTCTGGAGGGTGTCTGTGTAGATAACTGAGGCCAACCCCCCTGTGGAGAGAAAGAAAAGAACCAGGACATTTTATCTTTGTCCCCTCATCTCTTTGCCTTCACCTTTAGGTTCTCCTAAAACCAAACCCTAGAAACTCAGCAAAGAACATATGAAAAGCTCTTGGCTTGGCCACAAGCTTCTCTTGGTATCATTATCTTCTTAATTATGTGTTTCATTGACCCTCCTATCTCCCTTGCCTGGCCTCAACTCAAATTTCTATGAACCATAGTGAAATTCCACACTCATGTGAGTTTCTCAATATTAAATAGTAGAAAAAGCAAAAGTTTATTATCATGAAAGTTTCCCTTAACAATCCTTTAATTCACTCCATGTAATACTCCATGTATACTGTTTCTCAAAAATTTGGGCACAGCCATTTTTACTCTAGTGTTGAAACACATCATTGATTCATAAGTTGAATGCCAGTTATATAGTCAGTCATTCACTTGTGTTTTGCTTCAGTGTTGTACAAACAACTTCTTTTTCAACTCTAGACTTGCTAGTCTCTCAGTGAACAAGCTATTTTCTTATGAGAGTGTCATTGGAAAACAAGACTGATTCTGTAAAGGAAAAGACTCAAGTCTTCATATTTTATTTATTTTTGAAACATAAACTAAATGTATGAAAATGGCTCTAGAGCTGTCTTGACTGTTCTAGCTGTTATTTTTCTCTATTTTTTCCAACTGAGCTGGTCTAGTTTCATTTTCATAAGTTAGTAAGGGTTGGACACTAGGGGAGTGGATGTGGTCCATGGGAGCCTGCTTGGACTGTTGTCAGATACTTTTTCTCTACAATACACTGCTCCAGTTCTCCTCTCCTGATTCTGCCATTCAGAACCCAGGCAACTTGCATTCATTTGCATCCTGCCTTGAATTTGCCAGTCTCATGTCTGAGCTGCTATTTCATTCTGACTTTGCATGTGTATGATATGATGGATTCCAAATGTCAGTCTGGGTACTGAACACATAGCTGAGCCAAATCACCATTTCTCCACTTCAACTACTACATGATTATCTTCAGTCAAGGTATTCACACCTAATACTAAAGATTTTTTTATTTTGGAAATGGAAATGTTCTGGATGTGCAGTCAAATTGTTCTTTCCTCAATTAATATAAAAACATTTTCATTCCAAAATTAGTTAACATGCAGTATTATATTATTTTCAGTTGTACAATATATTGACTCCACAATTCCATACATTGCCCAGTGCTCATTAGAAAAAGTGCCTTAGGGGGCACCTGGGTGGCTCAGTGGGTTAAAGCCTCTGCCTTTGGCTTAGGTCATGATCCCAGGGTCTTGGGATTGAGGCCTGCATCGGGCTCTCTGCTCTGCGGAGAGCCTGCTTTCTCCTCTCTTTCTCTCTCTGCCTGCCTCTCTGCCTACTTGTGATCTCTGTCTGTCAAATAAATAAATAAAATCTTTAAAAAAAGTGTCTCAACTCCATCACATATTTCATCTATCCCCCAATCTACCTCCCTCTGGTAAACATCCGTTTTTTCTCTATAGTTAAGAGACTGTTTCTTTGTTTCTCTCTCTTTCTCTTTTCTTTTCCTTTGCTCTGTTTCATTTCTTAAATTCCACATGAATGAAATAATATGGTATTTGTCTTTCTCTAACTGACTTATTTTGCTTAGCTCCATTCATATATCTGCAAATGGCAAAATATCATTCTTTTTTATGGCTGAATAATATTCCATTATATGTATATATAATGGAAAGTTATATATATATATATATATATATATATATATATATGACATATGTATATATAGATATGTAGATATATAGATACATATCACATTTTCTTTATCCATTCATCTATTGATGGACACTTGGGCTACCTACAAAATTTGGCTATTGTAAATAAACCTGCTATAAACATAGAGGTTCATATATCCCTCTGAATCAGTGTTTTACATTTTTTGGGTAAATACCTAGTAGTATGATTTCTAGATCATAAGGTAGTCCTAGTTTTAACTTTTTAAATGTTTTTTAAAGACATTTATAATTTTTAAAAATAAACATATAATGTATTATTAGCCTCAGGGATACAGGTCTGTGAATTGCCAGGTTTACACACCTCACAGCACTCACCATAGCACATACCCTCCCCAGTGTCCATAACCCCACCACTCTCTCCTCCCCATCACTTCCCCTGGCAACCCTCAGTTTTTTTTTATTTATTTGTGTGTGTGTGTGTGAGATTAGGAGTCACTTATGGTTTGTCTCCCTCCCAATCCAATCTTGTTTCATTTATTCTTTTCCTACCTCCCACAGCTCCGACATTGCATCTCCACTTCCTCATATCAGGGAGATCATATGATAATTGTCTTCTTCCGATTGACTTATTTTGCTAAGCATAATACCCCCTAGTTCCATCCATGTCATCACAAATGGCAAGACTTCATTTCTTTTGATGGCTGCACAGTATTCCATTGTATATATATACCACTTTTTCTTTATCCATAAATCTGTTGATGGACATCTAGGTTCTTTCCATAGTTTATCTATTGTGGACATTGCTGCTATAAACATTTGGGTGCATGTGCCCTGTCAGATCACTACATTTGGATCTTTAGGGTAAATACACAGCAGTGCAACTGCTGGGTCATAGAGTAGCTCTATCTTCAACTTCTTGAGGAATCTCCATGCTGTTTTCCAGAGTGGTTGCCCCAGCTTGCATTCCCACCAACAGTGTAGGAGGGTCCCCCTTTCTCTGCATCCTCACCAGCATCTGTCATTTCCTGACTTGTTAATTTGACTGGTGTGAGGTGGTATCTCATTGTGGTTTTGATTTGTGTTTCCCTGATGCCGAGTGATGTGGAGCCCTTTTTCATGTGTCTGTTTGCCATCTGGATGTCTTCTTTGCAGAAATGTCTGTTCATGTCCTCTGCCCATTTCTAGATTGGATTATTTGTTCCTTGGGTGTTAAGTTTGATAAGCTCTTTATAGGTTTTGGATACTAACCCTGTATCTGATATGCCGTTTGCAAATATTTTCTCCCATTCTGTCAGTTGTCTTTTGGTTTTGTTAACTGTTTTCTTTGCTGTGCAAAAGCTTTTGACATTGATGAAGTCCCAATAGTTCATTTTTGCCCTTGTTTCCCTTGCCTTCGGCAATAATTCCTAGGAAGAAGTTGGTGTGTCTGAGGTTGAAGAGGTTGCTGCCTGATTCTCCTTAAAGATTTTGATGGATTCCTTTCTCACATTGAGGTCTTCATCCATTTTGAGTCTATTTTCATGTGGGGTGTAAGGAATTGGTCTAGTTTCATTTTTCTGCATGTGGCTATCCAATTTTCCCAACACCATTTGCTGAAGAGGCTGTCCTTTTTCCATTGGACATTCTTTCCTGCTTTGTTGAAGATTAGGTGATCACAGAGTTGAGGGTCTATTTCTGGGCTCTTTATTCTGTTCTGTTGATCTATGTGTCTGTTTTTGTGCCAGACCATACTGTCTTGATGATGACAGCTTTGTAATAGAGCTTGATGTCCGGAATTGTGATGCCACCAACTTTGGCTTTCTTTTTCAACATTCCTCTGGCTATTCGAAGTCTTTTCTGGTTCCATACAAATTTTAGGACTATTTGTTCCATTTCTTTGAAAAAAGTGGATAGGATTTTGATAGGGATTGCATTAAACATGTAGATTACTTTAGGTAGCATAGACATTTTCACAATATTTGTTCTTCCAATCCAAAAGCATGAAACATTTTTCCATTTCTTTGTGTCTCCCTCAATTTCTTTCATGAGTACTTTATAGTTTTCTGAGTATAGATTCTTTGCCTCTTTGGTTAGGTTTATTCCTAGGTATGTTATGGTTTTGTGTGCAGTTGTAAATGGGATTGACTCCTTAATTTCGCTTTCTCCTGTCTTGTTGGTGTAAAGAAATGCAACTGATTTCTGTGCATTGATTTTATATCCTGACACTTTACTGAATTCCTGTACAGGTTCTAGCAGCTTTGGAGTGGAGTCTTTTGGGTTTTCCACATATAGTATCATATCATCTGCAAAGACTGATAGTTTGACTTCTCCTTTGCCAATTTAGATGCCCTTAATTTCCTTTTGTTGTCTGATTGCTGAGGCTAGGACTTCTAGTACTATGTTGAATAGCAGTGGTGATAATGGACATCCCTCCCGTGTTCTTGACCTTAGCAGAAGAGCTCTCAGTTTTTCTCCGTTTAGAATGGTATTTGTGGTAGGTTTTCATAGATGGCTTTGATGATATTGAGGTATGTGCCCTCTATCCCTACACTTTGAAGAGTTTTGATTAGGATGCTTGTCAAATGCATTTCCAAATGCTTTTTCAACATCTATTGAGAGTATCATATGGTTCTTGTTCTTTCTTTTATTAATGTATCAAGTTGATTGATTTGCAGATGTTGAACCAATCTTGCAGCCCTGGAATAAATCCCACTTGGTCGTGGTGAATAGTCCTTTTAATGTACTGTTGGATCCTATTGTCCACTATTTTGGTGAGAATTTTTACATCTGTGTTTATCAAGCATATTGGTCTGTAATTCTCTTTTTGAAGGGGTCTTTGCTGGCTCTGGGATCAAAGTAATGCTGGCCTCATAAAATGAGTTTGGAAGTTTTCCTTCCATTTCTATTTTTTGGAAGAGTTTCAGGAGAATAGGAATTAATTCTTCTTTAAATGTTTGGTAGAATTCCCCTGGGAAGCTGTCTGGCCCTGGGGTCTTATTTTTGGGATGTTTTTGATGACTGCTTCAACCTCCTTACTGATTATGGGTCTGTTCAGGTTTTCTATTTCTTCCTGGTTCAGTTGTGGTAGTTGATTTGTCTCTAGGAATGCATCCATTTCTTCCAGATTGTCAAATTTGCTGGCATACAGTTGCTCATAATATGTTCTTATAATTGTTTATATTTCTTTGGTGTTGGTTGTGATCTCTCCTCTTTCATTCATGATTTTATTTATTTGGATCCTTTCTCTTTTCTTTTTGATAAGTCTGGCCATGGGCATATCAGTCATTAACTCTTTCAAAGAACCAGCTCCTAGTTTCATTGATTTGTTCTATTGTTTTTTGGGTTTCTATTTCATTGATTTCAGCTCCGATCTTTACTATTTCTCTTCTCCTGCTGGGTTTATGTTTTATTTGCTCTTCTTTCTCCAGCTCCTTTAGGTGTAGGGTTAGGTTGTGTATTTGAGACCCTTTTGGTTCTTGAGAAAGGCTTGTTTGTTTTCCTCTCAGACCTGCTTTTACTGTGTCCTACAATTTTTTTAAATTTTTAAAATTTTTTAAATTTTTTATAAACACATAATATATTTTTATCCCCTGGGGTAGAGGTCTGTGAATCGCCAGGTTTACACACTTCACAGCACTCACCATAGCACATACCCTCCCCAATGTCCATAACCCCACCCCCCTTCTCTCAACCCCCTTCCCCCCAGCAACCCTCAGTTTGTTTTGTGAGATTAAGAGTCACTTATGGTTTGTCTCCCTCCCAATCCCATCTTGTTTCATTTATTCTTCTCCTACCTGCTTAACCCCCATGTTGCATCTCCACTTCCTCATATCAGGGAGATCATATAATAGTTGTCTTTCTCCGCTTGACTTATTTTGCTAAGCATGATACCCTCTAGTTCCATCCACGTCGTCCCAAATGACAAGATTTCATTTCTTTTGATGGCTGCATAGTATTCCATTGTGTATATATTCCACATCTTCTTTATCCATTCATCTGTTGACATCTAGGTTCTTTCCATAGTTTGGCTATTGTAGACATTGCTGCTATAAACATTTGGGTGCACGTGCCCCTTCGGATCACTACGTTTGTATCTTTAGGGTAAATATCCAATAGCGCAGTTGCTGGGTCATAGGGTAGTTCTATTTTCAACATTTTGAGGAACCTCCATGCTGTTTTCCAGAGTGGTTGCACCAGCTTGCACTCCCACCAACAGGGTAGGAGAGTTCCCCTTTCTCCTCTACAGCATCTGTCATTTCCTGATTTGTTAATTTTTGACATTCTGACTGATGTGAGGTGATATCTCATTGTGGTTTTAGTTTGTATTTCCCTGATGCCGAGTGATATGGAGCACTTTTTCATGTGTCTGTTGGCCATCTGGATGTCTTCTTTGCAGAAATGTCTGTTCATGTCTTCTGCCCATTTCTTGATTCGATATTTGTTTTTTGGGTGTTGAGTTTGCTAAGTTCTTTATAGATTTTGGACACTAGCCTTTTATCTGAGATGTCATTTGCAAATATCTTCTCCCATTCTGTCAGTTATCTTTTGGTTTTGTTAACTGTTTCCTTTGCTGTGAAAAAGCTTTTGATCTTGATAAAATCCCAATAGTTCATTTTTACCCTTGCTTCCCTTGCCTTTGGTGATGTTCCTAGGAGGATGTTGCTGTGGCTGAGGTCGAAGAGGTTGCTGCCTGTGTTCTCCTTAAGGATTTTGATGGGTTCCTTTTTCACATTGAGGTCCTTCATCCATTTTGAGTCTATTTTCATGTGTGGTGTAAGGAAATGGTCCGATTTCATTTTTCTGCATGTGGCTGTCCAATTTCCCCAACACCATTTATTGAAGAAGCTTTCCTTTTTCCACTGGACATTCTTTCCTGCTTTGTTGAAGATTAGTTGACCATAGAGTTGAGTGTAAATTTCTGGGCTCTCTATTCTGTTCCATTGATCTATGTGTCTGTTTTTGTGCCAGTACCATGCTGTCTGGATGATGATAGCTTTGTAATAGAGCTTGATGTCTGGAATTGTGATGTCACCAACTTTGGCTTTCTTTTTCAATATTCCTTTGGCCATTCGAGGTCTTTTCTGGTTTTGTATAAATTTTAGGATTATTTGTTCCATTTCTTTGAAAAAGGTGGATGGTACTTTTATAGGGATTGCATTAAACATGTAGATTGCTTTAGGTAGCATAGACATTTTCACAATATTTGTTCTTCCAATCCAAAAGCATGAAACATTTTTCCATTTCTTTGTGTCTCCCTCAATTTCTTTCATGAGTACTTTATAGTTTTCTGAGTATAGATTCTTTGCCTCTTTGGTTAGGTTTATTCCTAGGTATGTTATGGTTTTGTGTGCAGTTGTAAATGGGATTGACTCCTTAATTTCGCTTTCTCCTGTCTTGTTGGTGTAAAGAAATGCAACTGATTTCTGTGCATTGATTTTATATCCTGACACTTTACTGAATTCCTGTACAGGTTCTAGCAGCTTTGGAGTGGAGTCTTTTGGGTTTTCCACATATAGTATCATATCATCTGCAAAGACTGATAGTTTGACTTCTCCATTGCTGATTTGGATGCCTTTAATTTCTTTTTGTTGTCTGATTGCTGAGGCTAGGACTTCTAGGACTATGCTGAATAACAATGGTGATTATGGACATCCCTGCTGTGTTCCTTAGTCGAAAAGCTTTCAGTTTTCTCCATTGAGAATCATATTCACAGTGGGTTTTTCATAAATGGCTTTGATGATATTGAGGTATGTGCCCTCTATCCCTATACATTGAAGAGTTTGGATCAGGAAGGGATGATGTACTTTTTCAAATGCTTTCTCAGCACCTATTGAGAGTCTCATGTGGTTCTTGTTCTTTCTTTTATAAGTGTGTTCTATCACATTGATTGACTTGTGGATGTTGAACCAACCTTGCAGCCCAGGAGTAAATCCCACTTGGTCTGGTGAACAATCCTTTTAATGTACTGTTGAATCCTATTGGCTGGTATGTGGTGAGAATTTTTCTGTGTTCATCAAGGATATAGGTCTGTAGTTCTCTTTTTTGATGGGATCCTTGTCTGGTTTTGAGATCAAGGTGATGCTGGCCTCATAAAATGAGTTTGGAAGTTTTCCTTCCATTTCTATTTTTTGGAACAGTTTCAGGAGAATAGGAATTAGTTCTTCTTTAAATGATTGGTAGAATTCCTCCGGGAAGCTGTCTGGCCCTGCGCTTTTGTTTGTTTGGAGATTTTTGATGACTGTTTCAATCTCATTACTGGTTATGGTTCTGTTCAGGCTTTCTATTTCTTCCTGGTTCAGTTGTGGTAGTTTATATGTCTCTAGGAATGCATCCATTTCTTCCAGATTGTCAAATTTGTTGGCATAGAGTTGCTCATCGTATGTTTTTATAATAGTTTGTATTTCTTTGGTGTAAGTTGTGATCTCTCCTCTTTCAATCATGATTTTATTTATTTGGGTCCTTTCTCTTTTCTTTTTGATAAGTCTGGCAAGGGTTTTATCAATCGTTAACTCTTTCAAAGAACCAGTTCCTAGTTTCATTGATTTGTTCTATTTTTTTTTTTTTTTTGGTTTCTATTTCATTGATTTCTGCTCTGATCTTTACTATTTATCTTCTCCTGCTGGGTTTAGGTTTTATTTGCTGTTCTTTCTCCAGCTCCCTTAGGTATAGGGTTAGGTTGTGTATTTGAAACCCTTTTGGTTCTTGAGAAAGGCTTGTTTGTTTTCCTCTCAGGACTGCCTTTTCTGTGTCCCACAATTTTTGACAGTTGTGTTTTCATTATCATTTGTTTCTATGAGTTTTTTCTTCTTCTTAAATTCTTCTTTAATTTCCTGGTTGACCCATTCATTCTTTAGAAGGATGCTCCTTAGTCTCCATGTACTTGGGTTCTTTCCAAATTTCCTCTTGTGGTTGAGTTCTAGATTTAGAGCATTGTGGTCTAAAAATATGCAGGGAATGATTCCAGTCTTTTGATACTGGTGGAGACCTGATTTTTGACTCAGGATGTGATCTATTCCAGAGAATGTTCCACGTGCAACAGAGAAGAATGTGTATTCTGTTGCTTTGGGATGGAATGTTCTGAATATATCTGTAATGTCCATCTGGTCCAGTGTGTCATTTAAAGCCTTTATTTCCTTGTTGATCTTTTGCTTGGATGATCTGTCCATTTCAGGGAGGGGAGTGTTAAACTCCTCTACTATTATTGTATTATTGTGGATGTGTTTCTTTGATTTTGTTATTAATTCGTTTATATAATTGGCTGCTCCCATGTTAGGGGCATAGATATTTACAATTGTTAGGTCTTCATGTTGGATAGACCCTTTGAGTATGATACAGTATCCCTTCTCATCTTTTATTATAGTTTTTGGCTTAAAATCTAATTTATCTGATAGAAGGATTGCCACCCCAGCTTGCTTTTGATGGTCAGTGGCATGATAAGTTGTTTTCTACCCCCTCACTTTATTTATTTATTTTTTTTTTTAAGATTTTATTTATTTATTTGACAGAGAGAGATCACAAGTAGATGGAGAGGCAGGCAGAGAGAGAGAGAGAGAGAGGGAGAGAGGGAGAGAGGGAACCAGGCTCCCTACTGAGCAGAGAGCCCGATGCGGGACTCGATCCCAGGACCCTGAGATCATGACCTGAGCCAAAGGCAGCAGCTTAACCCACTGAGCCACCCAGGCGCCCCACTACCCCCTCACTTTAAATCTGGAGGTGTCTTTGGGTCTAAAACGAGCTTCTTGAAGATAGCATATTGAGGAGTTTAGTATTTTTTATCCATTCTGACATCCCTGTGTCTTTTGATTGGGACATTTAGCCCATGTACATTCAGGGTAACTGTTGAGAGATATGAATTTAGTGCCATCGTATTGCCTATAAGGTAACTGTTACTGTATATTGTCTCCATTACTTCCTCATCTACTACTTCTAGGCTCTCTCTTTGCTTAGAGGACCCCTTTCAATATTTCCTGTTGGGCTGGTTTGTTGTTTACAAGTTCTTTAATTTTTTTTGTCTTGGAAGCTTTATATCTCTCCTTCTATTTTCAGTGATAGCCTAGCTGCATATAGTATTCTTGGCTGCATGTTTTTCTCATTTAGTGCTCTGAATATATCATTCCAGTTCTTTCTGACCTGCCAGGTCTCTGTGGATAAGCCTGCTGTCAATCTAATATTTTAACCATTGTATGTTACCGACTTCTTGTCCTGGACTGCTTTCAGTATTTTCTCTTTGTCGCTAAGACTCTAAATTTTACCATTAGATTATAGGGTGTGGACCTATTCTTATTGATTTTGAGGTGGGTTCTCTGCACTTCCTAGAATTTGATGCTTGTTTCCTTTGCCATATTAGGGAAATTCTCTACAATAATTCTCTCCAATATGCCTTCTGCTCCCCTCTCTCATTCTTCTTCTTCTGGAATTCCAATTATTCTAATGTTGTTTCATTTTATGGTATCACTTATCTCTTGAATTATCCCCTCATGGTCCAGTAGTTGTTTCTCTTTTGCTTATCTTATTTATCCTCTGCCATTTGGTCTTCTATATATCTAATTCTCTCTTCTGCCTCATTTATCCTAGCAGGAAGAGTCTCCATTTTTAATTGTACCTCATTAATAGCTTTTTGGATTTCAACTTGGTTAGGTTTCAGTCCTTTTATTTCTCCAGAAAGGGCTTTTATTTCTCCAGACAGGGTTTCTCTAATATCTTCCATGCCTTTTTCAAGCCCAGCTATCACCTTGAGAATTGTAATTCTGAACTCTAGATCTGACATATTACCAATTTCCGTATTGATTAGTTCCCTAGGCTTTGGTACTGCCTCTTGTTTTTTTTTTTTTTTTTTTTTTTTTGTGGTGAGTTTTTCCAGCCTTGTCATTTTATCCAGATATGAATATATGAAAGAGCAAATAAAATACTAAAAGGGTGGCAAGGATCCCAGGAAAATGCTTTAACCAAATTGTGGGGGGAAGTTCAGGAGCACCTGGGTGGCTCAGTGGGTTAAAACCTCTGCCTTTGGCTCAGATCATGATCCTGGGGTCCTGGGATCGAGACTCACATCAGGCTCCCTGCTCAGCAGGGATCCTTCTTCCTCCTCTTTCTCTCTGCCTGCCTCTCTGCCTACTTGTGATCTCTGTTTGTCAAATAAATAAATAAAATCTTTTTTAAAAAGTTCAGAAAAAAATTAAAAAAGAAAACAAATAAAGAAAAAATATAAAAAGAAAAAAAATATATATTAGACTGGTGAATAGAATACGGTCACCCAATTAATTCTGGGAATATTTTGGTCTCTTAGAAGAAACAGCCTCCCAAAATTTTAAAGAATGGAAAACATATATAAGTGTAAACACAATGAAGGGATGGAATATGACTATAAAGATGAATAATCCTAACCAAAGTGGTAAAGGATCTATACTCGAGGAACTACAGAACAATCATGAAAGAAATTGAAGACACAAAAAGATGGAAGACCATTCCATGCTCTTGGATCGGAAGAATAAACATTGTTAAAATGTCTATACTGCCTAGAGCAATCTATACTTTTAATGCCATTCCGATCAAAATTCCACCGGTATTCTTCAAAGAGCTGGAGCAAATAATCCAAAAATTTGTATGGAATCAGAAGAGATCCTGAATCACTAAGGAAATGTTGAAAAACAAAAATAAAACTGGGGGCATCACGTTACCTGATTTCAAGCTTTACTATAAAGCTGTGATCACCAAGACAGCATGGTACTGGCATAAAAATAAAGATGAAAAATTTTTAAAAATTTCTAAAAAAGGAGTTGATAATATAAGATGGTTGGGAGCATTAAGAAAAAGAAAGTGGAGAGAATTTGCTCATGCTAAAGACTAGAACAAAGCCCTGTGTTAGATTTTAGGTATATTTTGATCTATTAGAAGAAGTTGTACCCCAAATTTTTTTAGAAGAAAAAACCCTATGTGTATACAAAATAAGTTAGATACAATGAAGGATAAAATATGCATATAATAAGAAGGTTTAAAAAATGATTTTAAATGAAAGGTATTGTTAAGATAAACTAGTTAAAAAACATTAAAAAGGAAAGGGTAAAAGTTAAATAAATCTTAGCTGAAGAAAAAAAAATTAGTTAACTTGCAAGACTATAGAATCATGGGGAGAAAGCCATGAATTCCATGCTTTGCTTTCTCCTTCTCTGGATTCCGCTGTTCTCCTTGGTAAGTGAAGTTGGTCTTGGCTGGATTTCTTGCTGATCTTCTCGGGGAGAGGCCTGTTGTAGTGATTCTCAAGTGTCTTTGCCCGAGGCAGAATTGCACCACCCTTACCAGGGGCCAGGCTAAGTAATCCACTCTCAGGGTTAGAGCTCTCTCAGTTCGCTTTCAGGAGCTTTTGTTCCCTGAACGCTTTCTGTAGAGCTCCAGAGGACGGGAATGAAAATGGCAGCCTCCCAATTTCCAGCCTGGAGGAGCTGAGAGCTTGGGGTCCCGCTCCTCAGTGCACCCTTAGAGAAAAGCACTCAATCACTCCTGTCTCTCTGGCCTCCAGCGATTCTCCAAGCTCACCCAGTCTGAGACCAAGCATCTCTGACTCTGGCACACAGCTCCACCTGGAGTCTCTGAACCCTGCAGATCCCTGAGCTCTTCCAGGGGGGTCTCCCCGGATCTTGTGGGGACCCTACTCACTGAGCAGTGACCTGTGCCATGGATTATGGTTCAAGGTAACCCCGAGTTGAGAACTCACTCCTTGGCTCTGTCTCTGTAGCTGGCTTCCCTGCTCTAATACCTGTGAGCTCTGCAACACTCAGCCCCAATCCTTCTGTGACCCCATGGGACCTGAGGCCATGCTGTCCCCACGTGGGCTTCACCCTGGCTTTGCCTCTGGAGCAATGTTCTTCAGTGGAGCAGACTTTTAAAAGTTCTGATTTTGTGTTCATTGCTGTGCCACTTGCCAGGAGCCAGCCTCTCCCTCCACAGTTTATCTTCCTGTCATTTTGGATTCACTTCTCTGCCAATCCTACCTTTCAGAAAGTGGTCGATTTTGTGTTTCTAGAATTGCTGCTCTTCTTCTCTTGGATATCTTGTTGGATTTGTAGGTGTTTGGAATGGTTTGATAAGCTATCTAGCTGATCACTTGCTACCTGATGTCATCTCAGTCTGCTACTTCTCTGCCATCTTGACTCATTCATCTAGTTTTAACTTTTTGAGGAAACTCCATACTGTTTCCTTTGCTGTGAAAAAGATTTTATCCTGATGAAGTCCCAATAGTTCCTTTGGCTTTTGTTTCCCTTTCCTTTGGAGATATGTCTAGTGTGAGGTTGTTGTTAGCTTAGGTCAAAGAGGTTGTTGCCTGTGTTCTCCTATAGGATTTTGATGGTTTCCTGTCTTACATTTAAGTCTTTCATCCATTTTGAATTTATTTTTGTGTGTGGTGTGAGAAAGTGATCCAGTTTCATTCTTCTGCATGTATCTTTTAGTTTTTCTGACACCACTGGTAGAAGATGCTGTCTTTTTCCCATTGGATATTCTTTCCTGCTTTGTCAAAGATTAGTTGACCATAGAATTGAGGGTCCATTTCTAGGTTCTCTATTCTGTTTCATTGATCTGTGTGTCTGTTTTTGTGCTAGTGTTATACTGTCTTGATAATTACAGCTTTGCAATATAGCTTGAAGTCCAGAATTGTGATGATTCCAGCTTTGTTTTTCTTTTTCAACATCACCTTGCCTATTGGGGGTCTTTTCTGGTTTCATACAAATTTTAGAAGTGTTTATGCCAGGTCTGTGAAAAATGCTGGTGGTATTTTGGTAGGGATTGCATTAAATGTGTGGATTTCTTTGGCTAGCATAGACATTTTAACAATGTTTTTTCTCCTAATCCATCAGCATGAAATACTTTTCCATTTTTTTGTGTCTTCCTCAATTTCTTTCATAAGTATTCTATGTGTTCTTGTTAGTGTATAGAAATGCAACTTCTGTGTGTTGATTTTTATATCTTGAGACTTTGTTGAATTTCTGCATCAGTGCCAGCAATTTTTGGTGGAGTCATTGGGTTTTCTACATAGAGTATCATCTGCAAAGAGTGAAAGTTTGACTTCTTATTTGCCAATTTGGATGCCAATTGGATAACCATCTGTAATTCTACTTTTAGTGGGGTCTATGTCTGGTTTTGGAATCAAGGTAACTTGTAGAATGAGTTTGGAACATTTCCTTCCACTTCCATATTGGAAATGGAAGGTATTGGGCCATATCGGGTTTTTTTTGGAACAGTTTGGGAATATGTATTAACTCTTCTTTAAATGTCTTGTAGAATTTCTCTGGGAAGCCATCTGGCCCTGGAATTTTTTTAAAATTTAATTTTATTTTTTCAGTATTCCAAGATTTGTTATTTATTCACCACACCCAGTGCTCCATGAAATACATGCCCTCCTTAATACCCACCATCAGGCTCACAGACACCCTCCACCCTCCTCCCCTTCAATACCCTCAGTTTGTTTCTGAGTCCACAGTCCATCATACTTCATCACCCCTGCCAATTTCCCCCAATTCACTTTTCCTTTCCTTCTCCTATTGTCTTCCATGTTATTTTTTATGCTCCACAGGTAAGTGAAGCCATATGACAATTGACTTTCTCTGCCTGACTTATTTCACTTAGCATAATCTCCTCCAGTCCCATCCATGTTGATATAAAAGTTGGGTATTCCTCCTTTCTGATGGATCATATCTTCTTTATCCATTGGTCTGTTGGAGGGCATCTCAGCTCTCTCCACAGTTTGACCAATTGTGGCCATTGCTGCTATGAACATTGGGGTACATATGGACCTTCTTTTCACTACATCTGTATCTTTGGGGTAAATACCCAATATTTCAATTACAAGATCATAGGGTAGGTCTATTTTTAATTTCTTAAGAAATTTGGACTTTTTGGGTGCCTGGGTGGCTCAGTGGGTTAAGCCGCTGCCTTCAGCTCAGGTCATGATCTCAGGGTCCTGGGATCGAGTCCCGCATCGGGCTCTCTGCTCAGCAGGGAGCTTGCTTCCTCCTCTCTCTCTCTCTCTGCCTGCCTATCTGCCTACTTGTGATCTCTCTCTGTCAAATAAATAAATAAATCTTAAAAAAAAAAAAAGAAATTTGGACTTTTGTTTGTTGAGAGATTTTGATTACTGATTCAATCTCTTTACTGGTTATGGGTCTGTTCAAATTTTCTATTCCTTCCTGTTTCAGTTTAGTATTTTGTATGTTTCTAGGAATTTGTCCATTTCTTCCTGGTTGCCCAGTTTGTTGGCATATAATTTTTCATAGTATTCTCTTTGTTTGTATTTCTTTGGTGTTGGTTGTGAGCTCTCCTATTTCTTTTCATGATTTTATCTATTTGGGTCATTTCTCTTTTTGATAAGTATGGTTAGGGTTTTATCAATTCTATTAATTGTTTTTGAAGAACTGGCTCTTAGTTTCATTGATTTGTTCTATTGTTTTTTGTTTGCTTGTCTCTATGTCATTTATTTATCATCTAATCTTTACCATTTCTCTCCTTCTGCTGGCTTTAGGCTTTATTTGCTGTTCTTTTTGTAGCTCCTTTAGTTGTAAGGTTAGGTTGTGGATTTGAGACTTTTCTTGGTTTTTGAGGTAGGCCTCTATTATAATATGTTTCCCAGTTAGGATTGCCTTTTTGCCTTCCAAAGGTTTTGGACAGTCATATTTTTATTTTCATTTGCTTCCATGTATTTTTTAAATTTGTTCTTTAATTTCCTGGTTAATTCATTCATTCTTTAGTGATGCTCTTTAACCTCCATGTATTTGAGGTCTTTCCAAATTTTTCTCGTCATTACTTCAAGTTTCATAGCATAATGGTCTGAAAATATGTATGGTATGATCTCAATATTTTTGTATTTGTTGAGGGCTAATTTTGATCAGTATATAATTTATTCTGTGCGCACTCAGAATGAATGTGTATTCTGCTGCTTTAGAATGACATATTCTAAATATATCTGTTAAGTCCATCTGGCCCAGTGTGTCATTAAAGTCATTATTTTCTTGTTGATTTTCCACTTAGATGATCTGTCCATTCTTGTCAGTGGGGTGTTAAAGCCTCCTCCTATTATTATATTTCTTTATTTTAATTTTTTATTTTTATTATTAATTGATTTATATACTTGTGTGCTTCAAAGTAGGCATAAATATTTACAATTGTTATATCTTCTTGATGGATAGACCCCTTAATTATGGTATAATGTCCTTCTTCACCTCTTGTTACAGTCTTTGATTTAAAATCTAGCTTGTCTGTGTAAGTATGGTTACTCCAGCTTCCTTTTGACATCCATTGGCATGATAAATGATTCTCCATCACCTCACTTCCCATCTGCAGGTGTCTTTAGGTCTAAATTCAGTGTCTTATAGGCAACATATAGATGGATCTTGTTTTTTTTTTTTTTAATCCATTGTGATACCCTAAGTCTTTTTATTGGAGCATTTAGGCCATTTATATTCAGAGTGATTACTGAAACATATGATTTTAGTGTCACTGTGTTAGCTGTAGAGTTGGTGCATCTGGTCATGTTCTCTAGTTCTTTCTAGTCTTTGTTGCTTTGGTCTTTTTTTAATCCACTCAAAGAGTCCCCTTAAAATTTCTTGCAGGGCCGATTTAGTTGTTATGAGCTCCTTTAGTTTTTGTTTATTTGGGAAACTCTTTATATCTCCTTCTACTCTGAATGACAGGGTTGCTGGATAAAGAATTACTGACTGTAATTTTTTCCCATTCAGCATGTTGAATATATCCTGCCACTTTCTTCTGACCTGCCAAGTGTCTGTGGACTGATATGCTGTGAACTGATCTGCTGTGAACCTGATTATCTTCACTTGTAGTGAAGACATTTAATCCATTTTTAGAGTATTTTTGTATATAGTGTGAGAAAGTGGTCCAGTCTCATTCTTTTGCATGTATCTGACAAGTTTTACCAACACCATTTGAAATGACTATCTTTTTCCCATTGGATATTCATTGCTGCTTTGGTAAACATTAATTGACCATAGAATTATGAGTTTATTTCAGGGTTTTCTATTCTGTTCTATTGATCTATGTGTCTTTTTTGTGCCAGTATCATACTGTTTTGAAAATACAGATTTGTAATATAAACTGAATCTGGGATTATGATGTAACCAGTTTTTCTTTTCTTTTTAAAAATTGCTTTAGCTGTTCAGGGTCTTTTTAGTTCCATATAAAATTTAGGATTGCTTGTTATAGTTCTGTGAAAAATGCTGTTGGTATTTTGATAGAGATTACATTAAATGTGTAGATTCCTGTGGGTAATATAGAAATTTTAATAATATTCATTCTTCCAGTCCATTACATTGCTTTCATCAATGTTTTATAGTTTTCTGAAAATAGATCTTTACCTCTTTGACTGGATTGATTCCTAGGTATCTTATTATTTTTTTGGTGCAATGTGAATGTGATTCATTCCATAATTTCTTTTTTTTATTATTTCTTTTTCTGCTGCTTCACTATTACTATATTGTAATTCAAGGGTCTATCCACAAAGAAGATCAAACAATTGAAAATATTTATGCTCCCAATATGGAAGCAGTCAACTACATAAACCAACTGTTAATCAAAATAGTCATATTGGTATGAATACATTAATTGTAGGGGATGTTAACATGCCACTCTCAGTAATAGATCATCCAAGCAGAAAATCAATAAAGAAACAAGAGCTTTGAATGACACATTGGACCAGATGGACCTCATAGATACATACAGAATATTCCATCCTAAAACAACAGAATACTCATTCTTCTTAAGCACTCATGGAACTTTCTGCGGAATAGACCACATACTGGGTCACAAATCAGGACTCAACTGATAACAAAAGATTGGGATTATTCTCTGCATATTCTCAGACCATAAAACTGGTACTCAATCACAAGAAAAAGGTTGGAAGGAATTCAAACACTTGGAAGCTAAAGACCAACCTGATCAAGAATGATTGTATCAGCCAGGAAGTGAAAGAAGAGCTTAAACTATTCATGGAAACCAATGAGAATGAAGACACATCTGTCTAAAACTTATGGGATAAGGCAAAGGCAGACCTAAGGGGGAAATACAAGGCCATCCAAGCCTCCCTAAAAAAAATTTGAAAAATCCAAAACACACCAGTTCTCTTTGCACCTTAAAGAACTGGAAAATCAACAACAAATTAAGGCAACCCCACACACAAGAAGGGAAATAATCAAGATTAGAGGAGAGATCAATGAGTTAAAACAAGAGATACAGTAGAACACATCAACAAAACTAGAAGCTGATTCTTTGAAAGAATCAATTAGATCAATAAACCACTGGCCAAATTAATCCAAAAGACAAGAGAGAGGACCCAGATTAATAAAATTATGGATGAAAGGGGAGAGATCGTGACTAACACCAAGATAATAGAAACAATCATCAGAAATTATTAGCAACAGCTATATGCCAATAAGTTAAGCAACCTAGAAGAAATGGATGCATTCCTGGAAACCTAGAAACTTCCAAGATTGAAACAGGAAGAAATTGACAACCTGAATAGAGAAATATCTAGTAATGAGATTGGAGCAGTTACCAAAAACTTTTCAAAAAACAAGAGTCCAGGACATGACGGAATCCCAGGGGAATTCTACCAAACATTCAAAGAAGAAATAAGACATATTCTCCTGATGCTGTTTCAAAAAATAGAAACAGAGGGAAAACTCCCAGACTCTTTCAATGAAGCCAACATTACCCTGATCCCCAGATCAGACAAAGACCCCATCCAAAAGGAGAATTTCAGACCAATACCTCTGATGATTATGGATGCCAAGTTTCTCAATAAGATCCTAGCTAATAGGATCCAATGGTACATGAAAAAGATTATCCACCATGGCCAGGTGGGATTTGTACTTGGGATACAAGGGCAGTTCAACATTCACAAATCAATCAATGTGATAGAAAAAAATCAATAAGAGAAGACAGAAGAACCATATGGTTCTCTCAACTGATGCAGAAAAAGCATTTGATAAAATACAGCATCTGTTCCTGATTAAAACTCTTCAAAGTATAGGGATAGAGGGAACATTCCCCAACTTCATAAAATCTATCTATGAAAAACCCACAGTGAATATCATTCTCAATGGAGAAAAGCTGATAGCCTTCCCATTGAGACCAGGAACACGACAAGGATGCCCACTTTCACCACTCTTGTTCAACATAGTACTAGAAGTCCTAGCAAGGAAAATCAGAAAACAAAAAGAAATAAAAGGTATTCAAATTGGCAAAGAAGTCAAACTCTTTCTCTTCACAGATGACATGATACTTTATATGGAAAACCCAAAAGACTCCACCCCCAAATGACTAGAATTCAAACATCAATTCAGTACTCTGGCAGGATACAAAATCAAGGCACAGAAATCAGTTGCTTTCTTATTCACTAACAATGAAAATACAGAAAGGGAAATTAGAGAATCAATTCCATTTACTATAACACCAAGAACTATAAGATACCTTGGAATAAATCTAACCAAAGAGGTAAGGGATCTATACTCAAGGAGCTACAGAACTCATGAAAGAAATGGAAGAAGACACAAAAAGATGGAAAAGCATTCCATGCTCATGGATCAGAAGAATAAATATTGTTAAAATGTCTATACTCCCCAGAGCAATCTATACTTTCAATGTCATCCTGATCAAAATTCCACTGTTGGGGCACCTGGGTGGCTCAGTGGGTTAAAGCCTCTGCCTTCAGCTCAGGTCATGATCTCATGGTCCTGAAATCAAGCCCCACATTGGACTCTTCGCTGGGCAGGGAACCCGCTTATCCCCTTCTCTCTCTCTGCCTGCCTCTCTGCCTACTTGTGATCTCTGTCAAATACATAAAAATCTTTTAAAAAATTAAAAAAAATTTCACTGGCATTTTTCAAAGTGCTGGAACAAACAATCCTAAAATTTGTATGGAACTGGAAAAGACCCTGAATTGCTAAGGAAACATTGAAAAAGGAAAACAAAGCTGGGGCATCACGTTGCCTGATTTCAAGCTTTACTTCAAAGCTGTGATCACCAAGACAGGATGGTACTGACACAAAAATAAACACATAGACCAGTGGAACAGGGTAGAGAGCCCAGATATGGACCTGCAACTCTATGGTCAAATAATCTTTGATAAAGCAGGAAAAAATAGTGGAAAAAAGACTGTCTCTTCAATAAATGGTGCTGGGAAAACTAAGAATGAAACTCGACCTTCTCTTATACCATACACAAAGATAAACTCGAAATGGATAAAAGACCTCAATGTGAGGCAGGAATCTATCAAAATCCTAGAGGAGAACATAGGCAGTAACCTCTTTGAAACTGGCCACAGCAACTTCTTTCAAGACATGTCTCCAAAGGCAAAGGAAGCAAAAGCAATAATAAACTTTTGGGACTTCATCAAGATTAAAAGCTCTGCACAGCAAAGGAAACAGTCAACAAAACAAAGAGGCAACCCACGGAATGGGAGAAGATATTCGCAAATGACACTACAGACAAAGGGCTGATATCCAAGATCTATAAAGAACTTCTCAAACTAAATACTCAAAAAACAGATAACCACATCAAAAAAATGGGCAGAAGGTATGAAGAGACACATCCCCAAAGACAGACAGACAAATGGCTAACAGACACATGAAAACATGCTCATCATTATTGGCCATCAGGGAGATTCAATTTAAAATCACATTGAGATATCACCTTACACCAGTGAGAATGGCCAAAATCAACAAGACAGGAACCAACAAGTGTTGGAGAGGATGTGGAGAAAGGGGAACCCTCTTACACTGTTGATGGGAATGCAAGTTGGTGCAGCCACTTTGGAAAACAGTGTGGAGATTCCTCAAAAAATTAAAAATAGAGCTTCCTTATCACCCTGCAATTGCACTACAGGGTATTTACCCCAGAGACACAGATGTAGTGAAAAGAAGGGCCATTTGCGGGGCTCCTGGGTGGCTCAGTGGGTTAAAGCCTCTGCCTTCAGCTTGGGTTGTGATCTCAGGGTCCTGGGATTGAACCCCATATTGGACTCTCTGCTCAACAGGGAGCCTGCTTCCTCCTCTCGCTCTCTCTGCCTGCCTCTCTGCCTACTTGTGATCTCTGTCTGTAAATAAATACATAAATAAAATCTTAAAAAAAAAAAAGAAGGGCCATTAGTACCCCAATTTTCAAAGCAGCAATGGCTACAGTCGCCAAACTAAAGAAGGAGCCAAGATGCCCTTCAACAAACGAATGGATAAAGAAGATATAGTTCATATGTACAATCGAATATTGTGTCTCCTTCAGAAAAGATGAATTCCCAACTTCTGTATCAACATGGATGGGACTGGAGGAGATTATACTGAGTGAAATAAGTCAAGCAGAGAAAGTCAATTATCATATAGTTTCACTTACTTCAGGAGCATAAAGATTAACATGAAAGACGTTAGGGGAAGGATAGGAAAAGTGAATTGGGGGAAATCAGAGGGGAGGCAAACCATAAGAGACTGTGGACTCTGAGAAATGACTGAGGGTTTTGGAGGAAAAGGGTGTGGGGGGATGGGTGAGCCTGGTGGGTAATAAGGGGGGCACATATTGCTTGGAGCACTGTGTATAAACAATGAATCTTGGAATACTGGAAAAATAAAATAAAAAAATATACTATACTAAAAAAAAAAAAGAAATGCAACAGATTTCTGTACATTGATTTTGTATCCTGTGACTTTACTGAATTCAGTTCTAGTATTTTTTTGGTGGATTCTTTAGGGTTTTCCATGTATAATATCATGTCGCCTACAAATAGTGAAAGTTTTATTTCTTCCTTATTGATTTAGATACATTTCATATCTTTTCATTGTTGCTGTGGCTAGAACTTTCAGTACTTTATTGAATGAAAGTGATGAGAACGGACATTCTTCTTTTGTTCCTGATCTTAGGGGAAAGGTCTCAGTTTTTCTCCATTGAGTGTGATGCTTGCTGTGGATTTTTTCTACATGTAGCCTTTATTATGTTTAGGTATGTGCCCTCTAAATGTACTTTGTTGAGGGTTTTTATCATGAATGGATGTTGTAATTTGTCAAATGATTTTTCTGCATCTATTGAAATGGTCATTTAAAAAAATATTTTCTCTTATTGGTGTGATGTATCATGTTGATTGTTTAGTGAATATTGAGCCACACTTGCAGCCCAGGAATAAATCCTACTTGACTGTGTTGAATGATTTTTAAAAAATGTATTATTGAAATTGGTTTGTTAGTATTGTGTTGAGGATTTTTACATTTATGTTAATCAGAGACATTGGCCTACAATTCTTTTTTTTCTTTTTTTTTTTTGGAGTACTTTTTTTTGGTTTTGGTGTCACATTGATACTGGTCTCATAGCATGAATTTGGAAATTTTCCTTCTTTTCTTTTTTTTTTTTAATTTTTGGAATAGTTTGAAAAGCACAGTTATTAACTCTTCTTAAAAGTTTGATAGAGTTTGCTTGTGAAGCTATCTGGTCCTGGACTTCTGTTTGTTGGGGTGTTTTTGATTACTGACTCAATTTCATTTCTGGTAATCAGTCTGTTTCAATTTTCTGTTTCTTTCTGTTCAGTTTTGGTAGTTTATATGTTTCTAGGAATTTATCCATTTCTTCTAGGTTGCCTGATTTGATAGCATGTCGTATTTTATAATGTTCTCCTACAAAGTTTGTGTTTCTGTGATGTTGATTGTTATTTATCTTTAATTTGTGGTTTTTGAATGCTCCCTTTCTCTCTCTTTTGATGAGTCTATCAAGAAGTTTATCAATTTTATTGATTTTTTTTCAAAGAACCAGATCTTGGTTTTATTGATGTGTTCTATAGTTTTTTGGGTTTCATTTTTGTTTTTGTTTTTATATTATTTATTTCTGCTGTAACTTTTATCATTTCCTTCTTTCTGCTGGTTTTGGGTTTTGCTTGTTGTTCTTTTTCTAGCTCATGTAGGTGTAAGGTTAAGTTGTTTGATATTTTTCTTGCTTCTTGAGATAGGCCTATATTGCTGTAAATTTCCCTCTTAGAACCACTTTTGCTGCATCCCAACTATGTTCTCATTTTGTTTATTTCCTGTACTTTCTGATTTTTTGGTTGGCCCATTTATTGTTTAGTAGCATTTTATTTAACCTCCATGTATTTGAACTTTTTCCAGATTTTTTTCTTGTGGTTGATTTCTAGTTTCTTAGCTTTGTGGTCAGGAAAGATGCATGCATGGTATGACTGAAATTTTTGAATTTGTTGAGGCTTATTTTGTGGCCTGATATGCAATTTGTTCTGTAGAACATTCCATTCGCACATGAAAAGTGTTCTGCTATTTTAGGATGTTTTAGCTCTGAATATATCTGTTAAATCCTTCTCATCCACTGTTTCCTTGTTGTTTTTTGTTTGAATGATCTGTCCATCAATGTAAGTGGGGTGTTAAAGTTCCCTACTATTATTGTTTTACAATTGATTAGTTAGTTCCTTTATGTTTTTTATTACCTATTTTAGGTGTTTGGGTGCTCCCATGTTGGGTGCCTAAATATTTACAATTGTTATATCTTCTTGTTGGATTGTGCCCTTTGTTATTACACAGTGTTTTTTTTTAAATTTCTTTTTACAGTCTTTGTTTTAAAGTTTATTTTGTCCAATATAAATATTGCTGCTCTGGCTTTCTTTTGACATTGTTTGCATGATAAATGTTTCTTCATCTCGTCACTTTCAATCTGAGTCTCTTGCAGGCTACATAGAGATGAGTCTTGGTTTTTTAGTCACCCTGTCATCCTATAATACTGAGGATTCTATTTGCTTTGTTCTAGTTGTGTTTCTGGGCCTGTGCCTGACTCTCATATTGGGAACAAAATGATAACCATAAGCTTAGTGGTGACAAGGCTGAAATTGCTAATTGAAGATTGGTATGAGGTCAGCAGAACTGAACTAAACAGGCAAAAAACTTACCAGTGATTGTGTAAATAGCGGTGACAGCCAAGAGGATGAAGATTGCCAGGTAAAGGTCCAATCCCAAGGCCAGCTTGATGAATATGGCTCCAGAAAATATATCTGACTAAAAAGGAAATAGTCAGAATGGGAAAGAAACATGAACTGCATCACTTAGCTCTTCATTGATGACTTCCCACTGGTATTTGCTGTACCTATACATGGCATTTCTGCAATCCAAATATGAACTCCTTGGAAGTCAGATCTCATCCTCAGAGGATTAGTTATTGGACAGACCATAAAAAGGAACAATGAGTGAGTGAACAGAAAATAAGAAATGTCTACACTATAGCTTGCATAGACTACTCTTTCATGATTGTCTGCAGAGAAACAATGATTAAAACTAGAATATTAGATATAAAAGGCACAGTAAAGCAATTTTTTTTTTAAAGATTTTATTTATTTATTTGACAGACAGAGATCACAAGTAGGCAGAGAGGCAGGCAGAGAGAGAGGAGGGGAAGCAGGCTCCCTGCTGAGCAGAGAGCCGTTTGTGGGGTTCAATCCCAGGACCCTGGGATCATGACCTGAGCTGAAGGCAGAGGCTTTGACCCACTGAGCCACCCAGGTGCTCCAAAGCAACGGTTTTTAAGGAGGAGGATAGTTGAGCACATTTGAGGTAGTAGAAAATAAAAAGAAAACATGATAGAGGGGTAATTATGAAGCAAATTTCAGAAACCTTGAGAAGAGATGGGATGACGAGTAGGCACAGGTTGAGGGGTTGGTCTTTGACAAAAAGAAGACTCTATCTTCAGACTGGTGGAAAGAATGAGGCAAATGTAGATTAAGTGGGGGATTAGTGCTTCATGCTTAAATTTTCTAGATAAAGTGTGAGATGAGGGTTTTAGATAAGAGGCAGAGGTCTAGTAGATAAAAAAAATTGTGGATCATTTAGAATAGTTATTTAGAGTACCAGAGAAAATAATAAACACAGATAAAAAGATTGTTGGTTGAAGCTTAGAGGCCAGCAGAGTCTCCTGAAGAGATCATGTCCACCCTGCACTACCTGGATGCTTGTGCCTATAAAGTGTGCTTACCAGCTTCTTGGATCTTTCTTCAACACAAACTTGGACTGGCCCCACTTGGATCCACCCCATCAACTCTGATCCTCCCAGGTTCCATATCAAAACCCTAAACCAAACCAAAACCCTCAACACATCACATAAGAATGATAGTTGGATATACAGAAGTAAAATCTCTGGGTGAATGCACCCAGTGGGAAGCTGTATTCAACCAGTTTTGGAGTTCTTCTTGAGGAGTTCAGTGAAGGGAAAGATAGACAACGAAACTGAGACAGAAGGGTGATTATAAGGATGGATCATGGAATCTAAGAAAAAGGAAAGCATGAGTGAGGTGATGGAAAGAATAAGATATCAGGATTCAGAATCGAAGAATTAAAGTTAAATTTTTTTTTGTAGAACTTGAATTTGGAAGGGGTTTCACAGGGTATGGTTAACTTTCCCCCCTAATTTGAAATAAAACCTGATGCTTTATCATCCCACTAGACATTTGTGTCAGTGAAAATCCTGTTCTTGATTATTTGAACTTAGAACCTGATTCTGAATTACACACAAAGTGCTTTCTGCAACTTTATCAAGGAATTAAACTTTTTCAAGGAATTAAACTGCTGTGTAAATTGAGGCAAGATTTAACTTTTTACAAAATTGGGTATTTGGAAAAAAATTATTTACCATTTCAAAAAAGATATCACTTACTGAGATGCCACTCATTGTATCTGAGTTGCCATAAAACATACCTGCATCTGCCTGGATTTATAGCTGTCACATTCATACTGCTTTACACAGTGGTGATAGTTATTTAACCACAGCATTAGGCCTTGTATATTCATATTGAATAACTTATATGTTAAACACACATTATCATATTATGCATTTCTTGACTTTAATTTCTCTTATCTAGGACAGTTAAAACATTAAGTTGATAGTTTTGACATATGCAAGCCTCTATTACCAGTGATTTTTTTTGAGGTAAAATAAATAACATGCAACTTGCAATTTTAGTATGTATAATTCAATGGGATTAATTAAATTTACAATGATTATAAAGTATTTCTCATAAATGAATATTTCTTATGAAAAAAAAAAACAGCTCCCCCCCCCCCCCCCCCCGTTAAAAGATATTATTAATGGGACACCTGGATGGCTCAGTGGGTTAAAGCCTCTGCCTTTGGCTCAGGTCATGATCCCAGGGTCCTGGGATTGAACTCCACATCCGGCTCTCTGCTCAGCTGGGAGCCTGCTTCCCCTCCTCTCTCTCTGCCTGCCTCTCTGCCTACTTGTGATCTCTGTCAAATAAATAAAATCTTAAAAAAAAGATAGTATTAGGACAATTGTCATATCTGAATAAGGTCTATAAGTTACATATTAGTTTGTATAAAGATTAAGTTTCTGATTTTAAAATTTGCAGTGCATTTTCTAAAAGAATATCAGTGTGTTTAAGACATGCAGTGACTCTTAATCTCACAAAACAAACTGAGGGTTGCTGGGGGGAGGGGGTTTGGGAGAAGGGGGTGGGATTATGGACATTGGGGAGGGTATGTGCTTTGGTGAGTGCTGTGAAGTGTGTAAACCTGGTGATTCACAGACCTGTACCCCTGGGGATAAAAATATATGTTTATAAAAAAAAAAAAAAAAAAAAGACATGCAGACTGAGGGGCGCCTGGGTGGCTCAGTGGGTTGAAGCCTCTGCCTTCGGCTCAGGTCATGATCTCAGAGTCCTGGGATCGAGCCCCACATCAGGCTCTCTGCTCAGCAGGGAGTCTGCTTCCTCCTGTCTCTCTCTGCCTGCCTCTCTGCCTACTTGTGATCTCTGTCTGTCAAAAAAAAAAAAAAAAAAAAAAAAAAGACATGCAGATTGAAATATTTAGAGCTCAAGGTGCATCATTTCTGCAATGATTCTCCATATAGGTATTACTGGAGGTTGAAAACCAGTGAATAAGATGATGTCTTTCAAACCTGGGACAGGGGAGACTGAAAACAGCACTGTCCTAACTCCTCATAATGATCTGTTTAATGAATAACTAAAATGACTCTGTTATCAAAGGGTAATAATACACAAAATGTCATGTGTAAGATTAATCACAATTAATATCACTTTAAACATAACCTTGTAGTTAAGAATGGACCCTTGCCCATTGTGTCTTTCGAGCCAACCACAGACTTTGCATAGTTATATCCAGGCTCTTGGCCTTTCCTGCTTGCCTATCCAGCTCCTTAAGAATCCATGCCCTCCCTACCACCAGGAACCTTCCACTTCCAGAAGTGCATCCCTCAGGTCCCTTTGGTTACTGTCATTTTGCTCTAGCACCTTATTCATGTTCTTTAAAACTACAAACTGTAGATGTCAGAGCCAGAGAAGAAGAGGGAGATCACTGAATCCCACCCATTTGTGCAACATACAGGCTCCTCTGCTTCTCTTGCCCTCTCCTAAATTTCCCATCCTGAGGATTTGTTTAAGCAACCCCTTCTTCCACCATGAGGGTGATGTCCAATTCCACCCAGCTGGGATCACCCCTTTCCCTGGATGTCTGTAGCATGTCTCCTATACTTGTCCACAAAACCTATTCCAGCTCACATCTTAATATACTTTCATGTATTGTCATAAAGTTTTTATGATTTCATGAGTAAAATTTTTATATTCTTAACTGTATCATGAACTCCTAATGCACAGGAATCTTTATTATCTTTAGCACAGATACTCAGCAATATACAGTGAGTATTGGAAAGTGCTCATGTTGCATTAGGAAGCTCATGCCTTCTAATCTGATCAGCTGTTGTTAACTTACAACAAGGATTCAACAGAAGAACAAATATGAGGGTCAGCTTCTTTCGTGAACTCCTAGACCATAAACTTGGAGGAAATGATTTTATTAGTCACCAAACATGAGGAGCAAATGTAACTCTTTGTTTTCTTTTCTTTTTCTTTAATTTTTTTATTATGTTCAGTTAACCACTGTATATTACATAATTAGTCCTTGATGCAGTGTTCAATGATTAAATATAACATGTTAGGTATATCACCTAGTACTCTGTTTTCTACATGTTTTGCTCAATCTTGTAATTCATTTCTTTCTCCTCAATGATTATCTCCAAGGAATTTAGCTTTCCAAAAGCTTTAGAATTCTTCTAAGACTTATTTGTGACATCTGTATACTAAGGACAGTCTTAGAAAATAAAATAGAATAAATGTAAGAAGTCAGTTTAGTAATATGAAGCATTTTCCTTCTGGTTCATGTGCCAGATAATCAAGCTGAAAATGAAAATATAAGTCCAGACTGTTTCCAACTAAGGGAATAAAGAGGTTATTTTGCAGTGGAAAGGCAGGGGACTAGAGAATCCTCCTCCTTTCTACTACTAAATGTATTTCTTGAATGAGACATTTTGTTTCTTCTGTACATCTGTTTTTTTTTTTATATATATACTTAATGAATAGGTGGGTTTACACTCTGGAACCTCTCTTGACTTGTAGTTATTTTATTCTATGCATGCAGGATTCCTAAAGCTCCTTTCCCCCCCATAAAAACTTGGTAGAAAGATCCTAGGTAGTTTAAGACATCCGTATGACCAGATATGTAAAGGCTAATGATAGTCTCTACACTCATTTCTCTGATTCTATCATTCTAGCCCCACCAAAATAATCTTAAGAACCAAAAATGCCAGGAGCACTGAACTTACTGAGATTCTCAAAGCCACAGATATGAAGAGGGAGAGGACAGAGAGATATATCTGTAGTCGCTTCCCACCAAACCTCTTCCTCAGATATTCTGGCATAGTCATCACCTGCAGAGACAGACATCAACAAAGATTCACCTTCAGAGCCCAGCACATTCATATTATTCAACACTTACTAAGCACTTGTATACCTGCACATGATTACTGTGCATGGTACCTTAGGAATGCAAAGGTTAGAAAAACAGTCCCTTGGGAGAACAGTGAGCCTGGAATAAACACAGACATTGAAAACTTAGGATCCATATAGGACATTTACTAGAAATGCGACCTTTGGCAATCGACAATCTCTCTGAACCTCCATTTTTTTCATTTGTAAAGTGGGAGTTTAATATGAAAGTAGATGTAAAATACCCATAACAACACCTAATGCATGGTGAATGCTCAACAAATACTTTTCATTATTTTCACTAAAATAATGTTGCTGTCTAGTAAAAACATTATTTATAAATAATGAACCACAATGAATGGTTATAATAAATTGATAATTAAACAAATTGCAAATATATACTTGGGTATATATTTATGTGATTATCTTTTTAAAATTATTGTTATGTTCAGTTAGTCAGCATATAGTATATCATTGGTTTTTGATGTAGTTTTTGATTGGTTTTCAGTGATTTATTAGTTGCATATAACACCCAGTGCTCATCCTTAATACACATCTATTTGATTATCTTTATTGAAAAGAAGAGATTAGGGGGTGACTGGGTGGCTCAGTTGGTTAGGCGTCTGCCTTCAGAAAGGGCCATGATGTCAAAGTCTTGGGATTGAGCCCCATGTACGGCTTCCTGCTCAGGAGTGAGTCTTTGCTCTCTCTCTCTCTCTGCCAAAGAGATGAATTAAAAAAAAAAAAAGACAATTACATTAAATCCCTACTGAGAGAAAAGTCTGAGGTTATCATTACTGAAATATGGGATTAACTATGTGATGTGTAAGTAGTACCAGAGCAGGTTAAGCTCATGAGTTAATCTCCTTCAGTATAAAAGAATACATATTTATATAACATCAAAAGCAAAAAAGGGAACACTTGGTGGCTCAGAAACTCTGTGGAACCCCCTCAAACATGGCAAACCACATCCAAAAATACATGCATGAGTTCTGTGGCGTTTGCTCTTACACCAAGGAGAGCACACTTAAACAGAAATTGTTCAAACCTGGTACTTGAAAGGACCCAAGATGAGCAAAGAGACAATATATGGTGACCTGCAGAGGTACAAGCCAGAAGGCTTATCCACTGAGCACACTCATCTCAGGAATTATTCTAGGTTATAGCACCTCATGGTATGAGCACAAGCAGCAGAAGAATAAATGTGGGTAGTAGGATCAGAGAAGCACAGAAGTAGTTGGCAACACCGGCTCTGAAGAGGAGCTAACATAGCTGTGGTATTTCCTACACTTAATTTTTTTTCCCCTTGGAATTCTGCTATATCTTTGAGATCTAAAAATACATGTTTTCTCTATTTCTATACATTTGGAAATGTTATATTCAGTTGGAAAACTGTCTACTACTTTTGAGTATCTAAATATCCTACACTTAATTTAAAAAAGAAACTACAAATCTCAGAATGGCAAAAATTAGAGTGAAGAAAATTACCATGTGTTGGTGAGGATGTGGGGAAATGGGAACCCTCACAATAATGATCAGCAAAAGGAGAGGTGACTGCAGCCATTTCCAAGAGCAATCTGATAGAGTTTAGTGGATTTACATAAGCCCAGAGATCCTGGAACAAGGGATATTACCCAGGTTTCATGACTAAGCAGAAAGAATGAGTAATTAAATGAATGCTGACAGATGTATGAGAACACTTGGAGATACTCACGTCTGCCTTAATGTATATAGGGACAAAGACCCAAGCTAGAACCAGCAACAACAGCAAAGCCTGCAAAAAAAAAAAAAAAAAAAAAAAATTCAAAAAAGAGTACAAAGTTCAAGAGGCTTGGCTTGTGGGACTTATCACTTCAACAGTTCTGAGTCTGAAAATAAAATAAGTTTGCATGGATCTTGTCCCACTCAACCAATTATGAGCCCAAGACAACTGTGGATTCCTTTCCTCTGTTTCCATGATTCAGATACTACACCTTCCTGGGGTTTAAGGTGGGGAAAAAGATGTTTGATATAAGGTGGACAGAAAATAAGACATCCAAAAGCGCAAGTGGACCCCTGAAAGGTCATACAATCTTTGCTAAAAGGACTAATTCTTGAATGGAAGGAATTATACAGAGTGACAAAGCAATGAGAAAACAACTTGGTGATAGACTATTCCCACTGTCCCCCAAGTGATATATTATCATTATATATATATATATATATATATATATATATATATATAATATGTTATTATATAAAAATATAATTTAACAATATATATATATTCAACTATATATATATATAATTCAACAATATGTATATATTCAACTATATATATATATATATATATATATATATATATATAATGATAATATATCACTCATGCTGCCCTCACAGCAATCAGTGGGGCAGATATGATAAGCAGTTATTCCTGTTTAATGGAAGGGGAACCTGAGCCTCACAGAGATTAAAGAAGTCCAAGGTCACAGGCTAAAAGAGCCAGGCTCTTGGCAACCTGATAATCACACACACTGGGGCCATAGGGCATGTTGTTCACATCTCTGGAAGCTGGCTCCATCCTGGAGTTATGGCACTATCAGAACAAAACTTGGGCCATAGGGCATGTCTGGAGACTTGGTCTGGTTTGGAGGCCCCAAAACTAATAAATCAAAGCTAGGGATAAAATCTTCAAGGGAGAGGTACAAGAATTTTGATGACTCAAGGTAATTTTCTAAGCTCATCCATGCATGATCTATTTACATGTTTCCTGTGATCTGACTTTTTTCCACATAAGCATCTCCTTCTGACTGAAATGCACACACATATATATGCAAATCAGAAAGGATACAAGAACAGAAAAAGCTTAGGCAACTCAAGAATTATTAATGCATGTGCCCAGCCAAGTGCTAGATGACAGGGTGATATGCATGACATGAGAGGAGATGGTCTCTTCCTTAAAGGATTTAGTGTCTAATTAAGGGGGCACAGCTTCTACTGGCAAAAAAGTAATAGAGCAATTAGAAACTGAATCACAAAGCCTTGAAGATTCTACTTACTATGTCTAAATCATTCATTCCTTACTCTGCTGTCACTTACTTATCTAGGTCCTACTTGGTCAGTTTCTGTCCATCTATCTATCTGGCACCAGTTCCAGGAGGCTTCTTTGATATGTGCCAAGTCTCACCAATCATCTGAGATGGTTGTCCCTCCTGTGTGAGTTCTCTCAACATTTCATGAATAATTCTCTCCTTGTACTTTCTGCACCACAGTGAGCATGCACCTGTCTGTCCCACTGGGATGTAAGTTTCCCAAAAGAAGGGACCATTGCTTTTTGTATTTTTCTATTCTCTAAATCTAATTCAGAGCTGGACATATAGGGTATTAGCTTAGGGAGGAAATTAAAAAGTGAGAGATAAAATGGTTAAGAAAGTCAAGTGAAAGTGGGGATTAAATCATATAGAAATGACATTCCTGGTGGGAATACTGCTTGAGCAAAATCTCAGAGGTGGGGAATAATGGGACCGGACTGGGTCAGGCAGGCAGAACGAGGCCACACAGGCAAGGCCTTGAGTTTCAAACAATGGGTAGGTTACAATGAAAAAATAGAAATCAAATCAAAGAGAAGCTTATCCTATACGGACTCCCAGAAAAACATATCTGGACAGAGTTTGGATTTAAAGGAAAAAGCCTATGATGTCACTTACATTCCATTCAAATGCTGCAGTGGCAATTCCTGAAGTTGCCCCTGTCCCAGCCAGCCCCACAAAGTGGCCACTGCCAATGTTACTAGCGAAGAGAGAGGCCCCCATCTGGAATCCAAGAGAACAGATGAGTATGAGTTAAGAGATCCAAATCAGATTCCTTCACAACAGGCAAGTGTTGAGATGTTACCATCATGCCTCCTTAGGGCAGGAGTTCTGTGGGCTGAATCCAACCATTCACCAGTTTTTGTGTGGTTGATAAGCTAAAAATGCTTTATTTTATTTTATTTACATTTTTGAATGGTTTAAAAAGACGAATGAAGACCCATATTTTTGAAATTATATGAAACTCAAGTTTCAATGTTCATCAATAGTTTTATGGGGACACAGCTGGGCTTGTTGGTTTTACATATTCACCCTGGCTGTTTCTGTCCTGCAACAGCAGAAACAGCACTGTGTGACTGCAATGGACTGTATGGCTCAAAACTCTAAAATACTTACAGTCTGGCACTTTACAGAGAACATTACAGAGAACTTTGCAGGGGAACATTAATTTATCCACCCAGATACTCTGGGTTGAGACTGTTCCTGGACAAGAACTGCCAGACCTCCTGTTGGCCCCCTCACTCATCCTCAAGGACTACAAACGTGGATAGGAGGAAGTTTTTCTTCATTCTCCCAGCCCTAAGGACTCTCTTCTCACCTACTTCTTCTTCCATCCCAATGTCTACTGTGTTTAAGTATCAAAGATAAAGATAAATCTTGTGAGTAGGCAGGAGCAAGCACGAGTCTTGACAAAACAGAATTGGAATGTGGGACTGCTGCAATGCTCATTCACTCATTCCCATCTTTCCAACCCTTTGTAAAACCACATTTTCTATTCAGACATTTGGATCCAGGGGATGGGATTGAGCTCATTGGTGGCTATGGGATTGGTTGAGACTTGAATGTTTCATAAACAGTCTTAAGAAGGTAATGTCTGATTGGACACTTCAGTAACAATTCATCTCAAGCTTGCAGTTGGTCTGCTTCAACCACTCTGGCCAAATCACTTTCCACTCTCCATTTTCATTCCTACAACTTAATCAGCGGATCCATGAAGGAAGAATGTACTGTGCACCCACTGTCTTACCCAACACTCTGCTGACTCTGTATGGATTCAGAAAAGAAGATGGACCTTCTGGTGCAATGGGACTCTTGTCAAGGAGGTCAGACATTAAAAACCCAGCAAGGAAATGATCAACTGGGCAAGAATCAAAGAGGCATCATGATTTACAACATCACAGGGAATACACAACCACTATCATAACTGCATGGATCATAAGGACTAGACAGTCAGGCTAGAATGCAGGGTGAGACATCACAAATGAGGCATGGCTGGAGCTGAACATTGAAGGAGGAGAGCAGAAAGGGGGATGCTCATCCAAACAAGAGGGGCAGCCCTGGTTCAGGATTGGGAACAAAGAAGGAATGTGTTGGTGATGCTAAGGAGCCAAGGCAGAAGATTCTTGATGAGGACCAGGGGAAAAATATGACACAGAGCTGAACTAAATATTCTCAAATGCCACATTACACTTGCTCTCATAATGGGGTCAGGGGTTTAGGAAAAGACAGCAGCAAGTAGGCAACAAATGCACATAAGAAACTCAGCATTCCCAGTGTTCTCTTTATTGACTCTAAAACATGGAAACACAGGAAATTTGTCTCTGGGAAACTCTGACCCACTCACCGGCCACCAGGCTATATCTCCACCAGCCAAGAAGAAACCTCCAACGGTGCCCCGGTTGGTCTTCAGCATTGCCTAAGCAGAAGGGAAGACATGTGAGGGCCAAACCACCACAAGATCACCCACGGTGCTATAGATGATCTGGCTAGAGTGTTCATAGTGGTCACTCTTCCAGCACTCTTGAAGAGAAACATTTTCCTAGAAACTGTGATATAGCATCAATTTTTAAATTTTTTAAACACAGTAGACAAAATCATAGTTTCATAGAAATAGAAGGACTTTAAAAACCATCTTCCCTAACTCTGTCCCAATTGCCCTGTTTGTTTTCATTTATGAAAGCAATGAGGGGTGACACTAAAGCTGTGCTTGGATATAAATTTCAGCCTTATATTGTTAAAAATTAAGAATGAGCATAAATTAATTAAGCACCCAACTGACTCATTTAGAAAGTGAGCAAAAGAAAAAAATAAAATAAAAGTAGTGAGATAATAAAAATAACATCTTTATTCATTATACCAGGAGTTGGAGATGCTGAACTGAGTAAGTCCAAACTTCTCACTGCTGGCTTTGTTCAAATGGGTTTGGTAGGAGACTATATTAACTGAATAAACATTATTTATGTCACACAAAAGACAATGATTCTGAAGGAAGGATAATGAAATCTGACAGCTGTTAATGTTCCCTTAGTTTTATCATATTGTCGCACCACACCCCTCCCTCCCTCAGACATTTTAACCATAAGCGTGGTGCCTACCATGAATACCCCATTGGACTCCTACATACCCATAGCCCGACAGCCATCACCACCATGAAATAGATGACAATGACAGAGATGTCAGCAGCATTTTGGATGCGCTCTGACATCTCAGGAGGACCCAGGGTCCCAGTCACAGTGCTGGGGCTTAATGTGCTGGCCATGGCTGCAGGTGATACTTTCCCATCCCAGGGATGGCCCTTTCCTTTTATAAGCTCTGGGTTAATAATCAGCCTTGAGCAGGTGGAGCACACTATCAGAGCCAGCTCCTGGGTATTTGGACCTTTAAACATTTTCTTTGAAGCTCTGAGACCCTGGTTCTCCAGCAGTCAGTGTTGAATTAAGTGGATTGTGGGAATGAGCAGTGAAAGATAAGAAACAGGATAAGAATGGCAGGTAAAGAGTGGGGGGTTCACTAAGTGGAAAGATGGGTTTTTAAGATTGACCAGGTTTTATGAAGATTAAAGAGAGATCATGGGGACAAAGAAGGAAGAAGGACAGAGTGAAGGGGCAAGAAAAGAGCCAAGAGGGACAGGGGTGAGGGTCCTTCATGGGACAGATAATATTCTTCACGGAGGAATATATCTCTTGAAGGTGAGGCTGATTGTGCATTTCATGGGTTCCAGAGTCTCATATTTCTCTGGAACAAGTAATCTAAGTGGGTTTTATATGACACATTAGGACTGTGGTAGCCAATGCAGGAAAGGGAAATTGCTCTACAAGCAAGGCTGTTGTGGGACTGAACCAGAGGTTTTGACAATGAGTGAATCAACCTAAAAGCATGTAATAATGATTCTTTGATTTGTACTTCTAATGCATCCCTTTTCAAAGCTGAAAAGAAGGGCCATCTGTACCCCATTGTTCATAGCAGCAATGGCCACAGCCATCAAACTGTGGAAAGAACCAAGATGCCCTTCAACGGAGTGGATAAAGAAGATGTGGTCCATATATATTATTGAGTATTATGCCTCCATCAGAAAGGATGAATGCCCAACTTTTGTATCAACATGGACAGGGCTGGAAGAGATTATGCTGAGTGAAATAAGTCAAGCAGAGAAAGTCATTTATCATATGGTTTCACTTATTTGTGAAGCACAAGGAATAACACAGAGGACTTGGGGAGTTAGAGAGGAGAAGTGAGTTGGGGGAAATTAAGGAAGAGATGAACCATGAGAAATTGTGGATTCTGAGAAACAAACTGAGGGTTTTGGATGGGGGGAATGTGGGAGGTTGGGTGAGCCTGGTGGTGGGTATTAGGGAGGGTACGTATTACATGGAGCACTGGGTGTGGTGCATAAACAATGAATTCTGGAACACTGGAAAGAAATTTTAAAATAATGTAAAAATTTTTAAAAAAATTCAAAAAAATTTCTTTTTAAAGCTGAAGAATAATATATCATTGCATGTGTATAATACATTTTGTTTATCTGGGGACCCAGGACCACACCAGCTGATTAAAGTTAAAAGTAAAGCCTTAACTTTTTTCTTCCCTCCACATTTTTTGGTAAAATAATGTGGTAAAGTTTATATAACATCAAATTTGCCATAGTTGGCACTTTTTTAAAATTCTTTTTTTTTTTTTAAGATTTTATTTATTTATTCGACAGAGAGAGATGACAAGCAGAGAGTTGGCACTTTTTAAAGTAAGCTCTACACCCAATGTGGTGCTTGAATTTATGACCCCAAGATCAAGATCACATGCTTCACTGACTGAGCTACCAGGCACCCCCATTGTCATACTTTAAGTCTATAATTCAGTGGCATTAAGAATATTTTCAATATTGTGCAACTATTACCATGATCCATTTTCAGAAGTTTGTCATCATCCCTAACAGAAGTTCTCCAACTAATAAATGATAATTCTGTGTTCCTTCCTCTTCCCAGTGTTTGGTAACCTCTATTCTACTTTCTGTCCCTCTGAATTAGCCTGTTCTAGGTACCTCAAATAAGTGGAATCATATAATATTTGTCCCTATGGGTCCAATTTTTTTTCACTTAGTGTGACATTTTCGACATTCATTCATGTCGTAGCATATATCCTCATTGCATTCTTTTTCAAAGTGAGTAATATTCCATTGCATGGATATATCACATTTTGTTTATCCATTTATCTGCTCATGATCCTTTGGGTTAGTTGTATCTTTTAGCTTTTATGAATAATACAGCTATGAACACGGCAGACAAGTATCTCTTTGAGTGCCTGCATCTAATTTTTTGAGTACCCACCTAGAAACAGAATTGCTAGTTCTTATGATAAATTTATATTTAACATTTTAAGGAATCACCACATTGTTTTCAACAGTAACTGCATCATTTCACTTTACTACCAGCAATGCACAAGATTTCCAATTTCTCCATGTACTCACCAACATGTGTTATTTTCATTTTTTAAAAATTATAACCACACTTGTAGGTGTGAACTATCTCATTGTGATTTTGATTTGTACTTTCTTTTTTATTCTTTTTTTTCTTAGAGAGAGAGAGAGAGAGAGAGAGAGAGAGAGCATATATGTAGGTAGAGGGGAGGGGCAGAGGGAGAGAGAGAATCTTAAACTAGCTCCATGTTCAGCATGGAGTCTGTAGCTGGGGTCAGTCTCACAACCCTGAGATCATGACCTGAGCAGAAATCAAGAGTTGGATTTTTAAGCAACTGAGCCACCCAGGTGCCCCTTCAGTTGATTTTCTGGGTTTTTTTCCTCCCTATTTGTTATTTTGTTTATCTCTGATCTAGTCTTTAATATTCCTTACGGTGTAAAATTTAGTTATTGGATTTGAGATCATTTTTTTTTTCCAGAAATCTGATTTATTTGTGAATTTGCCCAACACCATCACTCAAGCTGGATTTGACCCTACAGTTGTGTGGGGTTTTTAGGCAGACATATTAGCTTGGCTAGTAAGAACACATCTGGGGTTCAATCATAGAACAGGTAGGGGAAAACCATGAAGGAAGAAGGCCACTTCAGACAGGATCTGCTGTCAAAACCAGCCCATTCCATATGCACAGACCATGTTCCCAGTGCTTGTGTCTAAATAAATTCACATTTAAGGCAATGTGGTAAGGCTCTTTTTTACCTCAGAATGGGCTGGTCTGGAGGCTAAAGCATTGCATGCAAGGTTCTGGAGGGCTGGTAGCAGCATCCAGGACCCATCCCTTATGCAGACCTCCATTCAGAAGATAGCCAAGTGACATTTTGAAAACAAGGGTTTCATCTGGAAAGAGGGGCAAGATGGCAGAGAAGTAGGAGACTCCGTTTCAAATGGTCCCCTGAAATGAGCTAAATATCTGCAAGAACACTCTGAACACCCATGAAATCAGCCTGAGATGTAAGATTATACACTTCTGGATCTCTACAGGGCCAGATCATCTGTGAAGAGGTAAAATGGAGTGGGAATGCTTGGACTGATATTAGGGGATAAACAGAAGGGGGAGGAAGCATCAGAAGTGACTCACTGGAAAGTAATAACCCAGTATGAAATTGCCCTGTGCTTGGTGACCAGCATTAACTTAGAGTCTGGTTAAAAGCACTCAAAAAGAGCAAAAGGTCTTAAGGGGCAACTAGTGGAATTGGGTGGCCAAACCCATGGTCCCAGGATGGTCATAGCTGGCAATCACCTATGCCTGAGAGAATCTGGCAGGGGCTCCAAAGACCAGGCTGCAGCTTTCCCCTGCTTGCACCACTGCTTGGGCTGGGTGCACTCCCGCCTTCCCGTGAGAAAGCCTGGTGTGGGTGCCAGCCAGTGGTCTCTGAACCCACAGCTTTCTGTGACCTACACTGCTGCTGGGTCATGGACATGGACCTCAGGCAGCAGTCGCAAAAGCCATCAGGATCGGGCTCCCCCAGACCAATATTGCTTGCATTTTTAGTGGCACTGGAGTGCATAGACAAGCAGAGGCCTTGGGCGACCACTGAAGTGATGGTTGGAAATGTGCACTTCTGTGGGAATTGCAGTGTTTAGCAGAGATTGTGGAGGGTGAGTCTGTGTGTTCTGGATCATCTGTGGGGAGCAGACTGAGGCTTCTCTCTGAGGCCAAGGACTGGATGCAGACAGCTTACTTTTTTTTTTTTTTATTTTTTAAAAAAATTATTTATTTTCAGCATAACAGTATTCATTATTTTTGCACCACACCCAGTGCTCCATGCAATCCGTGCCCTCTATAATACCCACCCCTGATTGTTTTTCAGTGTCCATAGTCTCTCATGGTTCACCTCCCCTTCAAATTTCCCCCAACTCCCTTCTCCTCTCTAACTCCCCATGTCCTCCATGCTATTTGTTATGCTCCACAAATAAGTGAAACCATATGATAATTGACTCTGCTTGACTTATTTCACTCTGCATAATCTCTTCCAGTCCTGTCCATGTTGCTACAAAAGTTGGGTATTCGTCCTTTCTGATGGAGGCATAATACTCCATAGTGTACATGGACCACCTCTTCCTTATCCATTTGTTTGTTGAAGGGCATCTTGGTTCTTTCCACAGTTTGGTGACTGTGGCCATTGCTGCTATAAACATTGGGGTACAGATGGCCCTTCTTTTCACTACATCTGTATCTTTGGGGTAAATACCCAGTAGTGCAATGGCAGGGTCATAGGGAAGTTCTATTTTTAATTTCTTAAGGAATCTCCACACTGTTCTCCAAAGAAGCTGCACCAACTTGCATTCCTACCAACAGTGTAAGAGGGTTCCCCTTTCTCCACATCCTCTCCAACATATGTTGTTTCCTGTCTTGCTAATTTTGGCCATTCTAACTGGTGTAAGGTGGTATCTCAATGTGGTTTTAATTTGAATCTCCCTGAGGGCTAGTGATGATGAATATTTTTTCATGCGTCTGATAGCCATTTGTATGTCTTCATTGGAGAAGTGTCTGTTCATATCCGCCCATTTTTTGATATGATTGTCTGTTTTGTGTGTGTTGAGTTTGAGGAGTTCATTATAGATCCTGGATATCAACCTTTTGTCTGTACTGTCATTTGCAAATATCTTCTCCTATTCCGTGGGTTGCCTTTTTGTTTTGTTGACTGTTTCCTTTGCTGTGCAGAAGCTTTTGATTTTGATGAAGTCCCAAAAGTTTATTTTTGCTTTTGTTTCCTTTGCCTTTGGAGACATATCTTGAAAGAAGTTGCTGTGGCTGATATCGGAGAGGTTACTGCCTATGTTCTCCTCTAGGATTCTGATGGATTCCTGTCTCACATTGAGGTCTTTTATCCATTTTGAGTTTATCTTTGTGTACGGTGTAAGAGAATGGTCGAGTTTCATTCTTCTACATATTGCTGCCCAGTTTTCCCAGCACCATTTATTGAAGACAGCTTACCTTTTGCGCTAGCCTTCTGGAAAGCTGCAAAAAGCTGCCCTAGAACAAATGCCTCCAGAGAACAAAAACCTGAAAAATCAGTTTCACAGAGTCCAGCCCCTTCCTAGGGGGCAGAGCAACTCAGCCTAAGCAAGATTGACTGGAAAACAATGTTGCAGGCTCCTCCCCGAGAAGACAAGCCCAAAGAACAAGAGGACAATAACCCCAGGGTTCACATAAAACTGTAAATCCCCATGCAATATGTGCCCTCCTTAATACCCACCACCAGATCACATATTGCATGGAGCACTTGAGTGTGGTGCATAAACAATGAATCTTGGAACACTGAAAAAATAAAATAAAATTGAACAACAACAAAAAAAACCCTGTAAGACCCCAACATCAGGGGAAAACAATATATTGCCCCAAACCTGCGTATTTCAGAGATACAACTTTTTTTTTTAAAATTAGCTCTCACAATTCTTCTTTTATTTTTTTAACCTACTCGCCATTACAACTAGATATTTAATACAACATATTACATAATTACTATTTAACTTGAACTGTTTTCATACATATACCTGGGTTTTTTTTTCTTTCTTCTTTTTTAATATATAGATGTGAACGTCAAGGTAATCCTTTTCCCTATTCAATATAACCCCTATATATAAGGCAGGTTTAATTTACCTGTATCTCTAGAAAGTTGAGTCCCTTAACAAAGATAAGGTAAGTACTGAAATAACTTCCTAGGAAGTACTGAAATAAACTTTCTTACCCACATCAATGGTTTATAACCACCTTCCCCTCTTATTCTTCTGTCAGTGTTTCTGTGTATTTGTTTTTATTTTTGTACTACATAAATCTTATTCTTGGGGTTCATTTTGACTGGGTTTTTCCTTTTTTCCCCCTTATCTTTTACTTTCGTCAGTCTTTTTGTTTGTTCATTTTTGGTTTACATGCCTTATAAATCTTATTTTTGGAACTCATGATTGGCTCATTTTTTTCTTTTTCTCTTTCTTTCCTTTTTCTCTTTTTGGTGGTGACTTCTGATTGCTCTGAAACTTTCCAAGAGGCACCTTGACTGGATCGAGGTTGATATATTCAGCTATACATCCCCTCAACCAACTCTCACCAAAATGACCATGAGGAGGAACACACAACAGAGGAAAAGTTTAGAGACTGTGGCCTCTGTCACAGAACTATTGGATATGGACATAAACAATATGTCGGAAAAGGAATTCAGAGTAAAAAATGTCCAGACAATGTCTAGGTGGGAGAAGACCAACATAGAATCTCTATGGGCAAAAGTGAAAGTGGATCTGGCAGAAGTAAAAAATGTTATTAATGGGATCCAATCTAATCTAAATACTCTAACAGTTAGGGTAACCAAGGCAGAAGATTGGATTATTGATCTAGAAGACAAACTGATAGAAAAGCAGGACCAGGAGGAGGTCTGGAACAAACAACTTAGAAGCCATGAAAACAGAATTAGGGAAATAAATGACACCATGAAAATTTCCAATGTAAGAATTTTTGGGATCTCTGGGGTGGTGGAGAAAGAGAGAAGACTAGAAGATATACTGGATGAAAATACTGGATGAAATTTTCCATAATCTGGAAATCTGAACACAGCCCCCTCCCCCCAAGATCAATGAGTCTAGAAAGACATCCAGACATTTGTGAAATTCATGAATTATAATGTCAGACAAGAGGTCCTAAGGGGAGCTAGGGGGAAAAGATTCCTTATGTACAGAGGAAGGACCATCAGAATAATGTCAGACCTGTCCATAGAAACCTAGCAAGCCAGAAAGGGCTGGCAAGACATAATCAGGGCACTGAATTAGAGGAACATGCAGGCAGGAATACTTTAACCAGAAAGAACGACATCCAAAAATGATGGAGAGATAAAGAGTTTCCATAACTGGCAAGGTCTTAAAAATTATGTGACCACCAAGCTGGTGCTACAAGAAATACTAAGCGGGATGGTGGTGGTGGTGGGGGGGGGAGTTTCTATAAAAGAAGAAAGAACCCAAGAGTGACATAGAACAGAAAGTTAGAGACAATGTAGAGAAACAAGGACTTCACAGGCAACATAATGTCAATAAAAACTTATCTTTCGGGTGCCTGAGTGGCTCAGTTGGTTGGACGACTGCCTTCGGCTCGGGTCATGATCCCGGAGTCCCGGGATTGAGTCCCACATCGGGCTCCCAGCTCCATGGGGAGTCTGCTTCTCCCTCTGACCTCCTCGCTCATGTTCTCTCTCACTGTCTCTCTCTCAAATAAATAAATAAATAAAATCTTAAAAAAAAAAAAACAACCTTATCTTTCAATATTCACTCTCATTGTGAATGGCCTAAATGCTCCCATAAAAAGGCACAGGGTTTCAGACTGGATAAAATGACAGGACCCATTCATATGCTGTCTACAAGAGACACATTTTGCACCTAAAGATACAGCCAGACTGAAAGTGAAGGGATGGAAAACCATCTTTCATACAAATGGACCTCAAAAGAAAGCTGGGGTAGGGATTCTCATATCAGATAAATTAGATTGTAAGCTAAAGACTGTGGACAGAAAACAGAAGGACACTACATCATCCTTAAAGGGTCTATCCACCAAGAAGATCTCTAACAATTGTAAATATTTATGCCCCCAATATGGGAGCAGCCAACTACATAAGCCAACTGTTAAACAAAATAAAGAGTCATATTGATATGAATACATTAATTGTAGGGAATCTGGAAACACCATTCTCAGCAATAGACTGATCATTTAAGCAGAAAATCAACAAGGAAACAAGAACTTTGAATGACACATTGGACCAGTTGACCTCATAGATACATACAGAACATTTCACCCTAGAACAACAGAATACTTACTCTTCTCTAGGGCACATGGAAGTGCTCCAGAATAGATCACATACTGGGTCACAAGTTGGGGCTCAACTGATGCCAGAAGACTGAGATTATTCTATGCATATTCTCAGACCACAGTGCTTTAAAACTGGAACTCAACCACAAGAAAAAGGTTGGAAGGAATTCAAACACTTGGAAGTTAAAGACCAACCTGCTCAAGAATGTTTGGATCACATTTACCTTAAAGATACAGGTAACAAACATAGTGATCCAAAGGGGCACATGCACCTGAATGTTTATAGCAGCAATGTCCACAATAGCCAAACTATGGAAAGAATCAGATGTCCATCAACAGATGAATGGATAAAGCAGATGTGATATATATATATATATATATATATATATAATGCAGCCATCAAAAGAAATGAAATCTTGCCATTTGCAATGACATGGATGGAACTAGAGGTTATTATACTTAGCAAAATAAGTCAATCAGAGAAAGACAACTATCATATGATCTCCCTGATATAAGGAAGTGGAGATGCAATGTGGAGGGTTTGGGAGGTAGGAAAAGAATAAATGAAACAAGATGGGATCAGGAGGGAGACAAACCATAAGTGACTTTTAATCTCACAAAACAAACTGAGGGTTGCTGGGGGGAGGGGGTTTAGGAGAGGGTGGTAGAGTTATGGACATTGGGGAAGGTATGTGCTATGGTGAGTGCTGTGAAGTGTGTAAACCTGGCGATTCACAGACCTGTACCCCTGGGGATAAAAATACATTATATGTTTATAAAAAAATTAAAAAAAAGAATGTTTGGATTAACCAGGAAATGAAAGAAGAGCTTAAACTGGTCATGGAAACCAATGAGAATGAAGATACATCAGTCTAAAATCTATGGGAAAAGACAAAGGCTGTCCTAAGGGGGAAATACAAGACCATCCAAGCCTCACTAAAAAAAATTGAATAACCCCAATTACACTCTGCACCTTAAGGAACTGGAAAATCAACAATGAATTAAGGCAACCCCATGCACAAGAAGGGAAGTAATCAAGATTAGAGCAGAGATCAATGAGAAAGAAACTAGAGATACAGTAGAACACATCAATGATACTAGAAGCTGTTTTTTTGAAAGAATCAGTAAGATCAATAAACCATTGACCAAACTAATCCAAAAGAAAAGAGAGAGGATCCAAATTAATAAAATTATGAAGGAAAGGAAAAGTGAATTGGGGGAAATTGGAAGGGGTCATGAAGCATGAGAGACTGTGGACTCTGAGAAACAAACTGGAGTTTTGGAAGAGAGTGGATGGGGAGATGGGTGAGACTGGTGGAGGAAAACAGTGTGGAGAGTCCTCCAAAAATTAAGGAGTGCATGTATTGCATGGAGCACTGAATGTGGTACATAAACAATGAATCTTAGAACACTGAAAAAATAAAATTAAATTAAAAAGACAAAAATAAAAAAATAATTAAGGTCTACTCTCTTAGCAAGTTTAAAGTATATTATTCAGTTTTATTAACTATGGTCACCGTGATGTAATGTTGGACCTCAGAATTTATTCATACTACAGAACTGAAACTTCGTTAGTTCTGGCCATCATTTCCCATTTCCCTCCCCAACCCCAAGCCTCCTTGCTTCTAAGATTGATTTTTTTTAGGTTCCACGTGTGAGATCATGCAATATTTATCTTTTTGTGAATGGCCTATTTATCTTTCTGTGTTTGGCTTATTTCACTTAGCAGAACATCCTTTTGATTCATCCATGTTATCTCAAATGGCAGAATTTTCTTCTTTTTTAATTCTGAATAATACTCCAGTGTGCATAGGTGTGAGCATGAACCACATTTTCTTTATCCATTCATAGCTAAAGATTGGACACTTAGACTCTTCTTATATTCTGGCTGTGTGAATAATGCTCTATGAATATGAGATTGCAGATAACTCCTTTTTTTTTTTAATCTTCCAGTAGTTTATTACCCAGTGCCATACTGTTATAATCTTAACATATAATAGTCTGTTTTTTTAAAATTTTTTATTTTTTATAAACATATATTTTTATCCCCAGGGGTACAGATCTGTGAATCACCAGGTTTACACACTTCACAGCACTCACCAAAGCACATACCCTCCCAATGTCCATAATCCCACCCCCTTCTCCCAAACCCCCTCCCCCGAGCAACCCTCAGTTTGTTTTGTGAGATTAAGAGTCACTTATGGTTTGTCTCCCTCCCAATCCCATCTTGTTTCATTTATCTTCTCCTACCCACTTAAGCCTCCATGTTGCATCCCCACTTCCTCATATCAGGGAGATCATATGATAGTTGTCTTTCTCTGCTTGACTTATTTCGCTAAGCATGATACGCTCTAGTTTCATCCATGTTGTCTCAATGGCAAGATTTCATTTCTTTTGATGGCTGCATAGTATTCCATTGTGTATATATACCACATCTTCTTGATCCATTCATCTGTTGATGGACATCTAGGTTCTTTCCATAGTTTGGCTATTGTGGACATTGCTGCTATAAACATTCAGGTGCACGTGCCCCTTTGGATCACTACGTTTTTATCTTTAGGGTAAATACCCAATAGTGCAATTGCTGGGTCATAGGGCAGTTCTATTTTCAGCATTTTGAGGAACTTCCATGCTGTTTTCCAGAGTGGCTGCACCAGCTTGCATTCCCACCAACAGTGTAGGAGGGTTCCCCTTTCTCCGCATCCTCGCCAGCATCTGTCATTTCCTGACTTGTTGATTTTAGCCATTCTGACTGGTGTGAAGTGATATCTCATTGTGGTTTTGATTTGTATTTCTCTGATGCCGAGTGATATGGAGCACTTTTTCATGTGTCTGTTGGCCATCTGGATGTCTTCTTTGCAGAAATGTCTGTTCATGTCCTCTGCCCATTTCTTGATTGGATTATTTGTTCTTTGGGTGTTGAGTTTGCTAAGTTCTTTATAGATTCTGGACACTAGTCCTTTATCTGATATGTCATTTGCAAATATCTTCTCCCATTGTGTCAGTTGTCTTTGATTTTGTTAACTGTTTCCTTTGCTGTGCAAAAGCTTTTGATCTTGATGAAATCCCAATAGTTCATTTTTTCCCTTGCTTCCCTTGCCTTTGGCGTTGTTCCTAGGAAGATGTTGCTGCGGCTGAGGTCGAAGAGGTTGCTGCCTGTGTTCTCCTCAAGGATTTTGATGGATTCCTTTCGTACATTGAGGTCCTTCATCCATTTTGAGTCTATTTTTGTGTGTGGTGTAAGGAAATGGTCCAATTTCATTTTTCTGCATGTGGCTGTCCAATTTTCCCAGCACCATTTATTGAAGAGGCTGTCTTTTTTCCATTGGACATTCTTTCCTGCTTTGTCGAAGATTAGTTGACTGTAGAGTTGAGGGTCTATTTCTGGGCTCTCTATTCTGTTCCATTGATCTATGTGTCTGTTTTTGTGCCAGTATCATGATGACAGCTTTGTAATAGAGCTTGAAGTCCGGAATTGTGATGCCACCAACGTTGGCTTTCTTTTTCAATATCCCTTTGGCTATTCGAGGTCTTTTCTGGTTCCATATAAATTTTAGAATTATTTGTTCCATTTCTTTGAAAAAGATGGATGGTACTTTGATAGGAATTGCATTAAATGTGTAGATTGCTTTAGGTAGCATAGACATTTTCACAATATTTATTCTTCCAATCCAGGAGCATGGAACATTTTTCCATCTTTGTGTCTTCCTCAATTTCTTTCATGAGTACTTTATACTTTTCTGAGTATAGATTCTGTGCCTCTTTGGTTAGGTTTATTCCTAGGTATCTTATGGTTTTGGGTGCAATTGTAAATGGGATTGACTCCTTAATTTCTCTTTCTTCTGTCTTGCTCTTGGTGTAGAGAAATGCAACTGATTTCTGTGCATTGATTTTATATCCTGACACTTTACTGAATTCCTGTATAAGTTCTAGCAGTTTTGGAGTGGAGTCTTTTGGGTTTTCCACATATAGTATCATATCATCTGCGAAGAGTGATAATTTGACTTCTTCTTTGCTGATTTGGATGCCTTTAATTTCCTTTTGTTGTCTGATTGCTGAGGCTAGGACCTCTAGTACTATGTTGAATAGCAGTGGTGATAATGGACATCCCTGCCGTGTTCCTGACCTTAGCGGAAAAGCTTTCAGTTTTTCTCCATTGAGAATGATATTTGTGGTGGGTTTTTCATAGATGGCTTTGATGATATTGAGGTATGTGCCCTCTAACAGATAACTCCTTTTTAAAAAGATTTTATTTATTTGTCAGGGAGAGAAAGATTTGCTTAATTTTAGTTCTTCCCAAACCTTTCCCATATGAGTCATGATTTTCCACCCTCAGCACAACTGACATTTTGGGCTGGATAATTTTTTGTCATGGGGGGATGCCCTGTGCATTTAGAGATGTTAACAGCATTCCTGGCTACCACCCCCCAGATGCCTTTAGCAACCTAATCCCTCTAACCCCAAGCATGACAACTCAAAATGTCTCCAGTCATTGTCAAAAGTCCCCTGGGAGACAAAAATTATCCCCAGTTTAGGAACATTGACATAATCATCCAAACCCACCACCTTAGTTAACTTCAAACTTTTTTTTTTTTAAACTTCAAACTTTTTAACTTCTTTTATCACCTGCTAGATCCACATGCTCACCACCTGGATAGATTTTACTCTTATTTTTAAAAAATTAACATATAATGTATATTTGCCCTAGGGGTACAGGTCTGTGAATTGTCAGGCTTACACACTTCACACACTCACCATAGCACATACACTCTCCAATGTCCATAACCCAACCACTCTCTCCATACAAGATTTTACTCTTAATCACATTTCAAGCTCATTCCTTCTTGATTTCTATGCCAGGTGCACTATCTTATAGCCATGCTCTCTTTTTGCTGGGTTTCTCTAGTTTAAGTTATATTTTCTTATGTTTCAAATATGGAAACTTGAGAATGTCACTTTCAATGTCTTTCAAGTAAATGAAGCTCTAAGTCCCAAGGATGGCATATAAAGCACTTTTCTGCTACCCCTTGCCCCCATCACAAGTCTCTCTTGTTCCTTTTTCTACTTAGCCTTTCCCCAACTCACCATCTTCTCCTGTTGCAAGCACAGAAGACTCTTGCTAACTTCTGGATGTCCCTGATCTGGAATGCTGCAAAGGTTTTGTGCTTTCTATTTCTATTTTTTACAATGTCCTTTCTGCTATCCCTTTAGAACTATAACAAGTTCTACCTCCTCTGAAAGGCCCAAATATAGAGTCATATGGTAAGGAGCTGTGTTGTTCTAACATTAAGCCCTATGATAATACTTGGCACACTGGAGTCATGTAAAAAAAAAAAAAAAATGTGCATTGCAGTCTCTAGTAAGCCAGTTAAAACAAGGAAAGTCCCAGAACTATCAGGTCCTTGAGAAGATTTGACTTGAACTACCAGAAGGTCTTGTGGGACTAATCATGAATAGTTTGCTCTTAGCTGCTCCCAGCTGAATGAACCCCAAGTCTGAGGGTGAGACTGCTTACTATTGATGACTTCACAGCTGTGTTCCTCTGAGGAAGGATGTCAATGGAGTCTTAGGTGATAATCTATGAATTACTGAGTAGAAACCTGAATATTTCCAGCAGAAGCCTGGTAGTCATAATAAGTTTTCCCTAAGCCTTTGGTTCTAAAATAAGCAGCTTGGTTCTGTGATAAAGAATTCTATTTCTTTTGACCCCCAAATATGTCATTTTCAAATACTATACTATAACGATATAATGATATAATATTATATAATATTAGATCTCAAGCTGATTCTCTTTCCCCAGGTCAGGCAGTATGGCTTCCCTGACTATCTTGGTGCTCCAGCCCAATGATGATGCTGATTATTACTGCTCAGCATGGGGCAGCAGCCTCAGCACTTGCACAGTGATTCAGGGCAGTGAGAAAGTGAGGTACGAACGCCGAGCTCCTTTGGCCTCACAGAGCACCATTTGAATTGGACCCATGAAAAAACAAGGCTGAGTTCCAAGTGACAGGTGAATATACTATTCAGGAGTATTAAAAATAATATGAGTTAAAATGAATGGATTTGGCAAATGTATACAGGAAACATCATTGTGAATATATTTATGGTAATTTAAACATCTATACATTCACATGCATTTAAAATTGGCAAAAAGGAAGAGGGTGGTGGGGTTATGGACATTCGGGAGGGTATGTGCTATGGTGAGTGCTGTGAAGTGTGTAAACTTGGTGATTCACAGACCTGTACCCCTGGGGCTAAAAATACATTATATGTTTGTAAAAAAAATAAAAAATTTAATAAAAAAAATTGGCAAAAAGGAATACAAGATTTAAACTAGAAATATTTTTACCCCAGATTTTTCTTTTTTATTCCACTTGGGGGTGCTAGATTCATATGTTCAGATTGTTTGGCTCTGCAACTGGGAGTAGTCTTTCAAAAGGGTCACCAACAACCAGCTTCTCCTTTTTTTCTAACCTTTGTACATGCCCTGACCTTTGACTCTAGAGGTCTTTCTTTCTTTTTTCCAGGAAGATCACTTGAGTAATCCTACAGATCTCAACTTACACATAAGATTTTTTGAGGCTTTTTGTGACTTTTGGGCTTAACTTCTCTCCATCTATCCATATGCACACAGGGAAATTTCCCCATATTTGTGTTCCTGTTTCACCTTTAAACTGTCTTTTCACATACCATATGTAGATGTCTGGAAAGAGCAAGCAAAGTTGGGCTGAAGGAGTAGTGAAGATGGTGAGGCCCACAGGAAAACAAAAGCTGGGAAATGGAGTTTAAATCCATGGTCCCCAAGGGCAAGAACAGTGTTTCTTCTCCAGCCAAAATTAGGAGAACAACATCCCTAAAGAGGTTGTTGCCCATGCCATTAAGGAGAGGCCCAAAGCCAAGGCTGCTCCTCCTCCTAGGGGTGGTGGTTTTAAAATGATGTCTGAATCCCTGGCCAGGAAGACAGAGGCTCCTAAGGGCCTGAGAAGTCCCAGCATGCCCACCAAAACCTCATTGTCCGAATTGTTCAGGAAGAAAGGCAGAAGCTGAATGCTAGAGCTAGGGTGGCAAGAGACAGATTCTGCTAGAGTTTTTATTCCTCGACAGTCTATTTATTTCATTGTAACCTATTTATCAATAAAGACTTTTTTCTCCCTCATACATGAAAAATGCCATCACTTGGCTGTAGATCTTGCCATAAGGTAGGGACTCTGGAGCTGTAGGGATATAATTGAAATTGACACTTTGAAAAAAAAAGTGATAGTTTTCCATGAAGATAAAAAACTGGGTGTTAGGAGGGAGGAGTCAAGATGGCGGAGAAGTAGCAAGCTGAGACTGCTTCAGCTAGCCGGAGATCAGCTAGATAGCTTATCTAAAGATTGCAAACACCTGAAAATCCATCGGCAGATCGAAGAGAAGAAGAACAGCAATTCTGGAAACAGAAAAACAACCACTTTCTGAAAGGTAGGACCTGCGGAGAAGTGAATCCAAAGCAATGGGAAGATAGACCCCGGGGGGAGGGGCCGGCTCCCGGCAAGCGGCGGAGCAACCGTGCACAAAATCAGGACTTTTAAAAGTCTGTTCCGCTGAGGGACATCGCTCCAGAGGCTAAACCCGGGCGAAGCCCACGCGGGGTCAGCGTGGCCTCAGGTCCCACAGGGTCACAGAAGGATCGGAGGTGTCTGAGTGTCGCAGAGCTTGCGGGTATTGGGACGGGAAAGCCGGCTACAGAGACAGAGCCGACAGTAAGCTCACAGCTCGGTGTTACCTTGAACCGGTCGCAGGCTCGGTGAGCTCAGAGCGCGGCCGGAGGTCAGGCAGACGGGAGTAACTGGGCGCGGTTCTCTGAGCGCGCACTGAGGAGTGCGGCCCTGGGCTCTCGGCTCCTCCGGGCCAGAGACCAGGAGGCCGCCATTTGTATTCCCGTCCTCAGGAACTCTACGGAAAGCGCTCAGAGAACAAAAGCTCCTGAAAGCAAACCCGAGCGGATTACTCACCCCGGCCCCGGGTAAGGGCGGTGTAATTCCGCCTGGGGCAAAGACACTTGAGAATCACTACAACAGGCCCCTCCCCCAGAAGATCAACAAGAAATCCAGCCAAGACCAAGTTCACCTACCAAGGAGTGCGGTTTCAATACCAAGGAGAGCAGCAGAATTCCAGAGGAGGAGAAAGCCAAGCACGGAACTCATGGCTTTTTTCCTGTGATTTTTTTTAGTCTTGCAGTTAATTTAATTTTTTCTTTTTCATTTTTTTTTTTTTCTCGCCATCGGGTAAAATTTTTTTTAACTGTTACCTTTTTCTTTTTTAACGATTTTATACTAGTTTATCTAATATATATATTTTTTCTTTTTTACATTTTTCTTAGGTGTATTCTTTTTTAAAAATTCTTTTCTTTTCTTTTTTTTTTTCTTTTCTTTTTTTTTTTTTTTTCTTTCTTCCTTTTTGAACCTCTTTTTATCCCCTTTCTCCCCACTCACGATTTTGGATCTCTTCTAATTTGGCTAAAGCATATTTTCCTGGGGTTGTTGCCACCCTTTTAGTATTTTACTTGCCCCTTCATTTACTCTTATCTGGACAAAATGACAAGACGTAAAAATTCAACACAAAAAAAAGAACAAGAGGCAGTACCAAAGGCTAGGGACCTAATCAATACAGACATCGGTAATATGTCAGATCTAGAGTTCAGAATGACAATTCTCAAGGTTCTAGCCGGGCTCGAAAAAGGCATGGAAGATATTAGAGAAACCCTCTCGAGAGATATAAAAGCCCTTTCTGGAGAAATAAAAGAACTAAAATCTAACCAAGGTGAAATCAAAAAAGCTATTAATGAGGTGCAATCAAAAATGGAGGCTCTAACTGCTAGGATAAATGAGGCAGAAGAAAGAATTAGTGATATAGAAGACCAAATGACAGAGAATAAAGAAGCTGTGCAAAAGAGGGACAAACAGCTACTGGACCACGAGGGGAGAATTCGAGAGATAAGTGACACCATAAGACGAAACAACATTAGAATAATTGGGATTCCAGAAGAAGAAGAAAGTGAGAGGGGAGCAGAAGGTATACTGGAGAGAATTATTGGGGAGAATTTCCCCAATATGGCAAAGGGAACGAGCATCAAAATTCAGGAGGTTCAGAGAATGCCCCTCAAAATCAATAAGAATAGGCCCACACCCCGTCACCTAATAGTAACATTTACAAGTCTCAATGACAAAGAGAAAATCCTGAAAGCAGCCCGGGAAAAGAAGTCTGTAACATACAATGGTAAAAATATTAGATTGGCAGCTGACTTATCCACAGAGACCTGGCAGGCCAGAAAGAGCTGGCATGATATTTTCAGAGCACTAAAGGAGAAAAACATGCAGCCAAGAATACTATATCCAGCTAGGCTATCATTGAAAATAGAAGGAGAGATTAAAAGCTTCCAGGACAAACAACAACTGAAAGAATTTGCAAATACCAAACCAGCTCTACAGGAAATATTGAAAGGGGTCCTCTAAGCAAAGAGAGAGCCTACAAGTGGTAGATCAGAAAGGAACAGAGACCATATACAGTAACAGTCACCTTACAGGCAATACAATGGCACTAAATTCATATCTCTCAATAGTTACCCTGAATGTGAATGGGCTAAATGCCCCTGTCAAAAGACACAGGGTATCAGAATGGATAAAAAAACAAAACCCATCTATATGTTGCCTCCAAGAAACACATTTTAAGCCTGAAGACACCTCCAGATTTAAAGTGAGGGGATGGAAAAGAATTTACCATGCTAATGGACATCAGAAGAAAGCAGGAGTGGCAATCCTTATATCAGATCAATTAGATTTTAAGCCAAAGACTATAATAAGAGATGAGGAAGGACACTATATCATACTCAAAGGGTCTGTCCAACAAGAAGATTTAACAATTTTAAATATCTATGCCCCCAATGTGGGAGCAGCCAACTATATAAACCAATTAATAACAAAATCAAAGAAACACATCAACAATAATACAATAATAGTAGGGGACTTTAACACTCCCCTCACTGAAATGGACAGGTCATCCAAGCAAAAGATCAGCAAGGAAATAAAGGCCTTAAACGACACACTGGACCAGATGGACATCACAGATATATTCAGAATATTTCATCCCAAAGCAACAGAATACACATTCTTCTCTAGTGCACATGGAACATTCTCCAGAATAGATCACATCCTCGGTCCTAAATCAGGACTCAACCGGTATCAAAAGATTGGGATCATTCCCTGCATATTTTCAGACCACAATGCTCTAAAGCTAGAACTCAACCACAAAAGGAAGTTTGGAAAGAACCCAAATACATGGAGACTAAACAGTATCCTTCTAAAGAATGAATGGGTCAACCGGGAAATTAAAGAAGAATTGAAAAAAATCATGGAAACAAATGATAATGAAAATACAACGGTTCAAAATCTGTGGGACACAACAAAGGCAGTCCTGAGAGGAAAATATATAGCGGTACAAGCCTTTCTCAAGAAACAAGAAAGGTCTCAGGTACACAACCTAACCCTACACCTAAAGGAGCTGGAGAAAGAACAAGAAAGAAACCCTAAGCCCAGCAGGAGAAGAGAAATCATAAAGATCAGAGCAGAAATCAAGGAAATAGAAACCAAAAAAAAAATAGAACAAATCAACGAAACTAGGAGCTGGTTCTTTGAAAGAATTAATAAAATTGATAAACCCCTGGCCCGACTTATCAAAAAGAAAAGAGAAAGGACCCAAATAAATAAAATCATGAATGAAAGAGGAGAGATCACAACTAACACCAAAGAAATACAAACTATTATAAGAACATACTATGAGCAACTCTACGGCAATAAATTTGACAATCTGGAAGAAATGGATGCATTCCTAGAAACATATAAACTACCACAACTGAGCCAGGAAGAAATAGAAAGCCTGAACAGACCCATAAGCAGTAAGGAGATTGAAACAGTCATTAAAAATCTCCAAACAAACAAAAGCCCAGGGCCAGACGGCTTCCCGGGGGAATTCTACCAAACATTTAAAGAAGAACTAATTCCTATTCTCCTGAAACTGTTCCAAAAAATAGAAATGGAAGGAAAACTTCCAAACTCATTTTATGAGGCCAGCATCACCTTGATCCCAAAACCAGACAAGGATCCCACCAAAAAAGAGAGCTATAGACCGATATCCTTGATGAACACAGATGCGAAAATACTCAACAAAATACTAGCCAATAGGATTCAACAGTACATTAAAAGGATTATTCACCACGAGCAAGTGGGATTTATTCCAGGGCTGCAAGGTTGGTTCAACATCCGCAAATCAGTCAATGTGATACAACACATCAATAAAAGAAAGAACAAGAACCATATGATACTCTCAATAGATGCTGAAAAAGCATTTGACAAAGTACAACATCCCTTCCTGATCAAAACTCTTCAAAGTGTAGGGATAGAGGGCACATACCTCAATATCATCAAAGCCATCTATGAAAAACCCACCGCAAATATCATTCTCAATGGAGAAAAACTGAAAGCTTTTCCGCTAAGGTCAGGAACACGGCAGGGATGTCCATTATCACCACTGCTTTTCAACATCGTACTAGAGGTCCTAGCCTCAGCAATCAGACAACAAAAGGAAATTAAAGGCATCCAAATCGGCAAAGAAGAAGTCAAATTATCACTCTTCGCAGATGATATGATACTATATGTGGAAAACCCAAAAGACTCCACTCCAAAACTGCTAGAACTTATACAGGAATTCAGTAAAGTGTCAGGATATAAAATCAATGCACAGAAATCAGTTGCATTTCTCTACACCAACAGCAAGACAGAAGAAAGAGATATTAAGGAGTCAATCCCATTTACAATTGCATCCAAAACCATAAGATACCTAGGAATAAACCTAACCAAAGAGACACAGAATCTATACTCAGAAAACTATAAAGTACTCAGGAAAGAAATTGAGGAAGACACCAAGAAATGGAAAAATGTTTCATGCTCCTGGATTGGAAGAATAAATATTGTGAAAATGTCTATGCTACCTAAAGCAATCTACACATTTAATGCAATTCCTATCAAAGTACCCTCCATCTTTTTCAAAGAAATGGAACAAATAATGCTAAAATTTATATGGAACCAGAAAAGACCTCGAATAGCCAAAGGGATATTGAAAAAGAAAGCCAACGTTGGTGGCATCACAATTCCGGACTTCAGGCTCTATTACAAAGCTGTCATCATCAAGACAGCATGGTACTGGCACAAAAACAGACACATAGATCAATGGAACAGAATAGAGAGCCCAGAAATAGACCCTCAAATCTATGGTCAACTAATCTTCGACAAAGCAGGAAAGAATGTCCAATGGAAAAAAGACAGCCTTTTCAATAAATGGTGCTGGGAAAATTGGACAGCCACATGCAGAAAAATGAAATTGGACCATTTCCTTACACCACACACAAAAATAGACTCAAAATGGATGAAGGATCTCAATGTACGAAAGGAATCCATCAAAATCCTTGAGGAGAACACGGGCAGCAACCTCTTCGACCTCTGCCGCAGCAACATCTTCCTAGGAACAACGCAAAAGGCAAGGGAAGCAAGGGAAAAAATGAACTACTGGGATTTCATCAAGATCAAAAGCTTTTGCACAGCAAAGGAAACAGTTAACAAAATCAAAAGAAAACTGACAGAATGGGAGAAGATATTTGCAAACGACATATCAGATAAAGGACTAGTGTCCAGAATCTATAAAGAACTTAGCAAACTCAACACCCAAAGAACAAATAATCCAATCAAGAAATGGGCAGAGGACATGAATAGACATTTCTGCAAAGAAGACATCCAGATGGTGAACAGACACATGAAAAAGTGCTCCATATCACTCGGCATCAGGGAAATACAAATCAAAACCACAATGAGATATCACCTCACACCAGTCAGAATGGCTAAAATCAACAAGTCATGAAATGACAGATGCTGGCGAGGATGCGGAGAAAGGGGAACCCTCCTACACTGTTGGTGGGAATGCAAGCTGGTGCAGCCACTCTGGAAAACAGCATGGAGGTTCCTCAAAATGTTGAAAATAGAACTGCCCTATGACCCAGTAATTGCACTATTGGGTATTTACCCTAAAGATACAAATGTAGTGATCCAAAGGGGCACATGCACCCGAATGATTATAGCAGCAATGTCCAGAATAGCCAAACTATGGAAAGAACCTAGATGTCCATCAACAGATGAATGGATCAAGAAGATGTGGTATATATACACAATGGAATACTATGCAGCCATCAAAAGAAATGAAATCTTGCCATTTGCAACAACATGGATGGAACTAGAGCGTATCATGCTTAGCGAAATAAGTCAAGCAGAGAAAGACAACTATCATATGATCTCCCTGATATGAGGAAGTGGTGATACAACATGGAGGCTTAAGTGGGTAGAAGAAGAATAAATGAAACAAGATGGGATTGGGAGGGAGACAAACCATAAGTGACTCTTAATCTCACAAAACAAACTGAGGGTTGCCGGGGGGAGGGGGTTTGGGAGAAGGGGGTGGGATTATGGACATTGGGGAGGGTATGTGATTTGGTGAGTGCTGTGAAGTGTGTAAACCTGGTGATTCACAGACCTGTACCCCTGGGGATAAAAATATATGTTTATAAAAAATAAAAAATTAAAAAAAAACCAAAAAAACAAAACTGGGTGTTAGAACATTACTGTTCCAATGGTGGGCTTACAGAGGCCTCTTCTCACTCTACTGTCTTGGATGGTGACACCAGGAAAAATAGTGTAAAGATATTCTCCCATGTGCTTAGTGTTAGAACAGTGCCTGGAGGATGTGGGTGCTTTGGCCAGCAGGGGGTGCTGTGTGATGCCCTGAGATATGCCAGATAACTGGTAAACCATTCAGCTAGCTCTAGGGAATTTGGGCAAAACGTGCCCTCACTGATGTGTGACTTTCCTCCACCTGTGATGCCCATCTCCCATCCCCATGAGCTTCTGGGTCTGGCTATAGTCTTTGCCCAACTGTCCAAGAAGGACTGATAGACAGTGGAGACCCAGAATGTACGTGGATATAGTTAAGTTTGCTCCTAGGAGAGTCTGGCTAGGGAGTATGACACAGCTTCTAGGCATAGTCCCCACTGTGGTTCCTGGAGACAAAGCTCTGAGGCATCTTCAACATGCCCTGGAGATTTCCTCCCTCAATCTTCAGTAAATAGGGCATTTGCCAGGGATTTAGGTGAAGGGGACTTTGAGGTCACACAGGATCTGCTTTTCTTCTCTGGTCTGCAAGGAGCTGGTGTGCTGTGATACTATTCTCATAACGCTCTGTCTTGGTGTATTGGTCACTTGGTTAGAAGGTCTCCAGCTTCTTCAATGGAAGCCTTAAAAATGTGGGTAATTTTAATACAGTGTATGAATAGCCATAGATAGCATCCACAGCTATCAACCTAAAATGCTATAAATATAATTGTTATTCCCTGACTATAGCCTGAGGGGAGACTGTTACTGCAGACCTGGAATTACAGCCTCAGAGCTCTGCTCTTAGCCCTAGGGAAGTGCTCCAAGACATCCTCTCTGCATCCTTAGCCTAGCCATTGACATCCTTATCATAACCTGGGTGACCAAAACTAACTCGCTGGGGACGTTTCTGCTGTTGCTTCTGGCACCAGTACCCAAAAACCTAAAGCATTTGGGTCTTTATCAATGTCTACTCATGTGGTCCTGCCAAGGCTTAGACCTGACCATTGACTATTCTTTAAAAAATTGCACTAATAGTTATAGGAGAATATTGAATAATAGCGGAGCTAATGAGAAACCTCTTTTTTCCTGATTTTTGTGGAGATGCCCCATTAAAAGAGATGCTGACTTTGGAACTAAATGATATGTGTTTGTGAGAGAGAGTGTATTTCCATGTTATAAATGTATCTGTCTGTTTTTCTTTTCTTTTCTTTTTTAAAAATAATTTTTAAAGATTTTATTTATTTATTTGACATACAGAGAAAGAGATTACAAGTAGGCAGAGAGGCAGCCAGAGAGAGAGGGGGAAGCAGGCTCCTTGCTGAGCAGAGATCCTGATGGTGATATGAGGCTCGATCTCAGGACACTGAGACTGTGACCTGAGACAAAGGCTTAACCCACTGAGCCACCCAGGTGCCCCTGTTTTAAATTTTTTACCTTTTTTTTTTTTTTTTTAAATAGGAGTCATTATCAGATTTGGTGAATGCGATCTTATCTTTTGACCTATTAATATGGCACATTATATTATTAACAGATTTCTTAATAACTCATGTCTTTATGTGGAATATTTTCACGATAGCATTCTCTATTTTTTTCCCTAATGAAATCAGTCTGTTTTAAACTTTTTCTTTAATGGGGCCAACTTTGTATTTTCCAAGGGAAGTATGTATTTCTTCCTTTAAAAAAAATTTTTTTTATTAACACATATTATTAGCCCCAGGGGTACAGGCCTGTGAATCACCAAGTTTACACACTTCACAGCACTCATCATTGCACAATGGAAGCCCAATGTCCATAACCCCACCACCCTCTCCCTACCCTCCTTGCCCCAGCAACCCTCAGTTTGTTTTGTGAGTTTAAGAGACTCTTGTGGTTTGTCTCCCTCCTGATCCTATCTTGTTTAATTTATTCCTTTCCCATCCTCCAAACCCCCCATGGTGCCTCTCCAAATTCCTCATATCAGGGAGATAATATGATAATTGTCTTTCTCTGATTGACTTATCTCGCTCAGCCTAATACACTCTAGTTCCATCCACGTTGTTGCAAATGGCGAGATTTCATTTCTTTTGATGGTTTCATAGTATTCCATTATATTCAGGTGCACGTGCCCCTTCAGATCACTACATTTGGATCTTTAGGGTAAATACCCAGTAGTGTGATTGCTGGGTCATAGGGTAGCCCTATATTCAACTTTTTAAGGAAGCTCCATGCTGTTTTCCAGAGTGGTTGCACCAGCTTGCATTCCCACCAACAGTGTAGGAGCATTCCCCTTTCTCCCCATCCTCTCTAACATCTGTCATTTCCTGACTTGTTAATTTTAGCCATTCTGACTGGTGTGAGGTGGTATCTCATTGTGGTTTTGATTTGTATTTCTCTGATGCTGAGTGATATTGAGTACTTTTCATGTGTCTGTTGGCCATCTAGATGTCTTCTTTGAAGAAATGTCTGTTCATGTCCTCTGCCCATTTCTTGATTGGATTATTTGTTCTTTGGGTGTTGAGTTTGATAAGTTCATTTTTTTAAAAAAAAGACGATTTATTTATGACAGAGAGAGAGATCACAAGTAGGCAGAGAGGCAGGCAGAGAGAGAGAGAGAGAGAGGAGGAAGCAGGCTCCCTGCTGAGCAGCAGGGCTTGATCCCAAGACCCTGAGATCATGACCTGAGCAGAAGGCAGAGTCTTAACCCATGAGCCACCCAGGTGCCTCAGATAAGTTTTTTTAAATAGATTTTTAATACTAGCCATTTGTTTGATATGTCATTTGCGAATATCTTCTCTGATTCTGTCAGTTGTCTTTTGGTTTTGTTAACTGTTTTCTTTACTGTGCAAAAGCTTTGTATATTGATGGTCTCAATAGTTCATTTTTGCCCTTCCTTCCCATGCTTTTGGTAATGTTTCTAGGAAGAATTTGCTGCAGCTGAGGTCGAAGAGGTTGTTGCCGGTGTTCTCCTCAAGGATTTTGATGGATTCCTTTCTCACATTGAGGTCCTTCATCCATTTTGAGTCTGTTCTTGTGTGTGGTATAAGGCAATGGTTCAGTTTCATTTTTCTGCATGTGGCTGTCCGGTTTTCCCAACACCATTTGTTGAGAGGCTGCCTTTTTTCCATTGGACATTCTTTCCTGCTTTGTCAAAGATTAGTTGACCATAGAGTTGAGGGTCTATTTCTGGGCTCTCTATTCTGTTCCATTGATCTATGAGTCTGTTTTTGTGCCAGTACCATGCTGTCTTGATGATGACAGCTTTGTAATAGAGCTTGAAGTCTGGAATTGTGACGCTACCAACTTTGGCTTTCTTTTTCAACATTCCTCTAGCTATTCAAGGTCTTTTCTGGTTCCATACAAATTTTAGGGTTATTTGTTCCATTTCTCTGAAAAAAAAAAGTGGAATTTTGATAGGGATAGCATTAAAAATGTAGATTGCTTTAGGTAGCATAGACATTTTCACAATATTTGTTCTTCCAATCCATGAGCATGGAATGCTTTTCCATTTCTTTGTGTGTTCCTCGATTTCTTTCATGAGTACTTTATAGTTTTCTGAGTACAGATTCTTTATGTCTTTGGTTAGGTTTATTCCTAGGCATTTTATTGTTTTGGGTGCAACTGTAAATGGGATTGACTCCTTAATTTCGCTTTCTTCTGTCTTGTTGTTGGTGTATAGAAATGCAACTGATTTCTGTGCATTGATTTTATATCCTGACACTTTACTGAATTCCTGTACAAGTTCTAGCAGCTTTGGAGTGGAGTCTTTTAGATTTTCTGCATATAGTATCATATCATTTTCAAAGAGTGATTTTGGTTTCTTTGATGATTCAGATGTCCTTAATTTATTTTTGTTGTCTGATTGCTGAGATTAGAACTTCTAGTACTATGTGGAATAGCAGTGGTGATAATGGACATCCCTGATGTGTTCCTGATCTTAGAAGAAAAGCTCTCAGTTTTTCTCCATTGAGAATGATATTTGCGGTGGGTTTTTCATTGATGGCTTTGATGATATTGAGGAATATTCCCTCTATCCCTACACTCTGAAGAGTTTTGATCAAGAAAGGATGCTATACTTTGTCAAATGCTTTTTCAGCATCTATTGAGAGTTTCATGTGGTTCTTGTTCTTTCTTTTATTAATTTATTGTATCACATTGATTGATTTGTGGATGTTGAACCAACCTTGAAGCCCACGAATAAATGTCACTTGGTCATGGTGAATAATCCTTTTAATGTACTGTTGGATCCTATTGGCCAGTATTTTGGTGAGAAATTTTACATCTGTGTTCATCAAGCATATTTGTCTGTAATTCTCTTTTTTGAGGTGGTCTTTGCTGGCTTTGAGATCAAGGTAATGCTGGCCTCATAAAATGAGTTTTGAAGTTTTTCTTCCATTTCTATTTTTTGGAACAGTTTCAGGAGAAAAGAATTAATTCTACTTTAAATATTTGGTAGAATTACCCTGGGAAGCCATCTGACCCTGGGATCTTATTTTTGGGATATTTTTGATGACTGCTTCAACCTCCTTACTGGTTATGGGCCTGTCCAGGTTTTCTATTTCTTCCTAGTACAGTTGTGGTAGTTTATATGTCTCTAGGAATGCATCCATTTCTTCCAGATTGTCAAATTTGCTGGCATATAGTTGCTCATAAAATGTTCTTATAATTGTTTGTATTTCTTAGGTGTTAGTTGTGATCTCTCCTCTTTCATTCATGATTTTGTTTATTTGGGTCCTTTATCTTTTCTTTTTGATAAGTCTGGCCAGGGGTTTATCAATCATTAATTCTTTCAAAGAACCAGCTCCTAGTTTCATTGATTTGTTCTACTGCTTTTTTGGTTTCTATTTCATTGATCTCTGCTCTGATCTTTACTATTTCTCTTCTCCTGCTGGGTTTAGGTTTTATTTGCTGCTCTTTCTCCAGCTCCTTTAGGTGTAGGGTTAGGTAGTGTATTTGAGAACTTTCTTGTTTCTTGAGAAAGGCCTCATTTATCCTAGCAATAAGAGCCCCCATTTTTTTTTTTATTGTACCTTTAATACATTTTTTATTTTAGATTGGTGATAATTTAGTTTTTTTATTTCTCCAGACAGGGTTTCTCTAATATCTTCCATGCCTTTTTTGAACCCAGCTAGCACCTTGAGAATCATCATTCTGAACTCTAGATCTGCTCATTGGGGAGCCTGCTATCCCTTCTCTCTCTGCTTGACTCTCTGCCTACTTGTGGTCTCTGTCTGTCAAATAAATGAACAAAATCTTAAAAAAAAATAATATATGAAGGAGAGAATAAAATGCTAAAAGGGTGGCAAAGACCCCAGAAAAATGTGCACTAACCAAATCAGGAGAGACCCCAAACTGGGGGGAGAAGAAATAGGGTAAAAATAAACAAACAAACAAACAAACAAATAAATAAATAAATAAGTAAGTAAATATGCTTGGTGAATAGAACAGAGCCACCTGCTTGATTTTGGGTGTATTCTGGTCTCTTAGAAGAAACTACCTCCCAAAATTTTAAAGAAAGAAAAACATATATATACAAAAATAAGGGTAAGTATCATGAAGGGATGGAATATGACTGTAAAGTGAAAATTAAAAAAAATTCTAAAAAAGGAATTGATAAGTTTGTTGGGAAAAGAAAGAAGAAAAATAAAGACAGAATGTGCTGAGGCTGGAGACCAGAACAAAGCCCTTTTGTAGATGTAAGTTATATTTTGATCTATTAGAAAAAATTTTATCCCAAAATTTTTTAGAAAAAATAAACCCTATATGTATACAAAAAATAACATTAAATATAATGAAGGATAAAATATGACAATATAATAAAGGTTTTAATGGATTTTTTGGAGAGGTATTGTTAAGATAAACTAGTTAGAAAATGTTAAAAGAGGAAAGAGGAAAAGAAAAAAATTAGAATAAGAAAAAAATAAAATTAAAAAAATTAATTTAACTTTATAAGACTAAAGGATCATGTGGAGAAAGCCAAGAATTCCATGCATTGCTTTCCCTAGCTCTGGAGTTCCACTATTTTTTGATTGGTGAGCATGGTCTTGGCTGGATGTTCTTGCCGATCTTCTGGGGGAGGGGCCTGTGGTATGATTCTCAAATGTCTTTGCCCTAGGCGGAATTGCACCACTCTTGGGAGGGGCAAGGCTAAGAAGTCTGCCCAAGTTCACTCTCAGGAGTTTTTGTTCCCCAGCCACTTTCTGTAGAACTCTGTAGGATGGGAATGAAAATGGTGGCCTCCCAATCTCCAGCCTGGAGAAGCCAAGAGCTTAGGGCCCCCCACTCCTCAGTGTGCCTCAGAGAAAAGGGTCAATCACTCCCATCTCCCTGGTCTCCAGCTGCACTCCAAGCTCCCTCGGCCTGTTTGGAGTCTCTAAACCCAGCAGATTCCTGCCTCCAGAGGAGGAGGGTGAGTCTCCCTGGATCTGCCACTGGTGGGGTCCCTGCTGAAAGAACAAGGACCTGACTCTGCTGTGTATCATGGTTTAAAGTAACCCTGAGCTGAGAGCTCACTCCTTGGCTCTGTCTTGTAGTCAACTTCTCTGTTCTGATATCTGATTGCTCTGCCACACTCAGACAGCCCTGATCTTTCAGTGACCCTGCTGGTCTTGCACTGTCCCTGTGAGGGCTCCACCTCCGCTTAGCCTCTGGAGTGATATCCCTCAGTGGAACAGACTTCTAAAAGTTCTGATTTCGTGTTCCACCGCTCCACCGCTTGCCAGAAGCCGGCCTCTCCCCCCATGGTCTATCTTCCCATCACTTTGGATTCACTTCTCCGCACATTCTACCTTTCAGAAAGTGGTCAATTTTCTGTTCCTAGAATTGCTGCTCTTCTCTTTGATCTCCTGTTGAATTTGTAGGTGTTTGGAATGGTTTGAAACTTATTCAGCTGAACTCCTTCAACCTGATGTCATTTCAGTCTGGTACTCCTCTGCCATCTTGCCTCCCTCCCTCGTTTTTAGTTTCTTAAACTTTTTTTTTTTGTTGTTCATGGAAGAATCTCCCTCCTCATTGTTCTTTTCTTTACCATATGGGTTTTACAAGGCACTTATTGTCTCATTTTTCAAACTATAGTCTTTATTTTTAAGACAAATTTTGGATTTATGTCAAATTTGAGTGGAATGTGCAGAGATTTCCAAATATTGGTTTCAAAAATAGTCTCCTTTTAGCAACAAATTTTGGGAGCCCTTTTCTGAATATCTTTTAAGATTCTACTCAAATTTAAATATGGACTAAGATTTTGGGATCCCAGCTGCCTCTCAGGGTCCAATGACGTTTTGAGGAGCTCACAATATTTCTCTAAATTGTGGCCATAATCATGCCAATGAAATTGTCAACACTGTGAGATATAGGCTGACAGGACCACTGCTCACACCATGCTCTAGGTCACTGGGGAAATGAGGCTAACTTCACTGCTTGTGCTGTCTCACTAGGTCCTCACTACCAGTAACAACAGCCCACATCAAGAAATAACTCCAGCCATTTATACTCTATTGCTGAGACTGTGCAACCCTGCCATGAAGTTGTCATTTAGAGAATGTCTGTCCCATTGTTAATAGGACAGTCTGGGCTTTTCTATTTCTACACAACATCAAGTCCTTTTTCATGACATAAAATCTCTCTAGGAAGACAACAGGGAATTATATGGTCTCTTACCTGGAAGAGGAGATTTATTCACCAAAATGATTCTGTTGTGCTTGATTAAAATTAAGAAGTATTGATTAGGGATCTTATAAGACATTTCTGACAGGCTCAAAATAGGATATTTTGGTGAGTGTTTACAAATGAGATAATTTATGAATTTGTGAGCAGAGCATCTGGGAACCCCAATAGAGACTGAAAACCATAACCTAGTCATAGTGGGGACCAGTGATGTGTGTGAAGGAAGTGGCAGTAATAACGTAGGGGTGAAACAGGCCAATTGGGGATTCGTCCAGGAAATGGTGACCCCACTGGGAGGGGATCTGGGATATCACTTGTCTTAAAATCCAGTTTTCCCTCTGTAAATGTAAGAAAGTATGTCAGAAGCAAGTTTATCTTCTCAGAGTCAGCTGTGTTATTTGAATGGAGGTTGTGATTCTGGGGACATCAAGGGGCACTGTGAGCCTTACAAAAGAGTAGAGACTGATGCCTACTTCCTTACCACATGGGAAGAGCCCGAACCTGCTCTAGTGGGACTGGGAACAATAACACCCACCCATATGTGACTCTCCTGCAGTTGTAACTTCTTTTCTTTCTTTCTTTCTTTCTTTTTTTTTTTTTTAAGATTTATTTATTTATTTATTTGACAGAGAGAGAGAGAGAGAGATCACAAGTAAGCAGAGAGGCAGAGGAAGGGAAGCAGGTTCCCTGCTGAGCAGAGAGCCCGACGCGGGACTTGATCCCAGGACCCTGAGATCATGACCTGAGCCGAAGGCAGCAGCTTAACCCACTGAGCAATCCAGGCACCCTGCAGTTGTAACTTCTAACCTCATGAGCCCATGAGAGAACAATTTCATTCTTTTTTCTCCCTGTGACTAGAACCATCACCAGCACAGAGCAATGCAGGAACTGGACATGGAGAGTGGCAGCATCGTGTGTGCACTAATTGACTCCATTTATAAGAATGAAAGGGAAGAAATGAGTGAGACTCAATGTCCCTAGTCCCCATGGTGGCCCTTTGGAGGCTGTCCTGTCATATTTCCTACATGACCTCATGTCCATTTGCAACAAAAAATCCATATGAGATCACCACCTGCTATCCAAGTATAACTCAGGAAGGAGGCCCTACCCTCACCTGCAGGAGGTCCCTTCCACCCAGACCAATCCCCATGTGGGATTCCAGAACTGACCCTGCTCCCACTGTGGAGATTTGTTCAGCAGCAGCAAAGTTAGCACAATTAATGGCCTTGCCCTGATTACCTCTCAAACTTCAAGGAGAGCAAGTGAGAAGGCAGTCTCTCTGATGGGCAGAATGGCTGTGGGGGAAAGGGACAGAGAGGGACAGAGGAGTTTGCAAAAGAGCTATGCTAAGGAGAGAAAGAAGACATTTGAGGAAATGAGGAAAGTCTAGAGAGGGTGAGCATACCACCTTATCACACAATGTACCCCAATTTCTTCTCATCCCCACCTCTCATGATGTACCCTGTCCCAGGCACTTCAGCTTTGACCTTGGGCACTATACACAGACATGACCTCATGACCCATCCCAGAGCTTCCCTGCTGTGCAGGGCTACAAATGTCTCCACCAAAGGCCTCTTCAAAGCCTTGGGAATTTGCTGTAACACTTCCTCAGGAAGACAAAGAAGGGTTGGTCTGTCCTAAACCTACACCCACCTCTGCACTTGGGATAAATGATCAATTAGAGGTGCCCACAGGGGTTCCACAGAGGTGATACAGTTGTGGACAGTAACCTCAAGACACTGAGGACCCCACAGGTGGGCATGTGACAAGCAGAGGGCACTGTGTATCTCTCTAGACCCTGTAGGGGAGCCGTCACAACTGGGGGAGCCCCTCTGGCCTCAGGGTTAGGCAGAGGCAGAGTTGCCCACTGTGTTTCCTGGTGATACCCAGCAGCCTGGTCCCTCAGGGCCTGGTAGGGGTTCCTGAGCAAGTTCCTGTGGGTGTCTCCACAGCTGCGCCCTCCACACTCTCCTGGGTCCCACTTGGAGTAGGCTTTGCCCTCAGGTCCCTTCTCAGGCTCATGAATCAGTGGTCAGGTGAGGACTGAGAGAACCAGAAAGGGGGTGTGCAAATTTGCACAAGGACAATAGTCTTTTATTTACCTGGGGGCAGTACATAAGACAAGAAAAGACTGGGACAGCCCAGCCCCAGAGTGGGGCCTCCAGCTGTGTCATCATGGGCTGTGTTCCTCTTTCTGTATCCAGGTAGGGATAGGCCTGGGGGACAAGGTCACAGTTCCCAGGCTGTGTCAACCCCAGTGACTCACATCCCCTTCAGCTTTACTCTGGTCCTTGAAGTTCTCTCTTCCAGCCTGCACTAACTCAGCTGGCTTCCCCTACGCATCCTTGGGTGAATCTTCCCTGCACCCTGAGATGTAACATCATTGTTGGTAAAAGAAAAAAATATGTATATTTGTACCAACAGAAGTTGGGGAACCCTCCCTCGTATCTCATGAGACTCAGTTCAGACTCAGATAAGCTCCAGGGATTTGGGGACCTGTTTGCTTTTCTTGCATCCAAAGGTGCATCACATAATTGAGGGGTTCTGTACATCTCTGGAGACCAGCACAAGGATGAGGTAACTATTATTGTCATATATGGCACCCTAGGGCCAGTGCACACCATGTTTCAGACTCCAGGAAGTGAGACAAAATCTGTCTCCACTCTCCAGGCCTGGTGACATTACCCTCAGGTGGCTCTGGGAGTGACTTCTGCTGTTGGATCTCAACTGACCCTTATCTTTCCTATAACAAGTAGATCTGATGATGTCATTTCCTTTACTTCAGTTACATTTTTAGACTGATAACCTATTCTCACTGTTTTCGTGTTTTTTGAAGTCAAGTTAGATTTTATTTATTTATTTGGTAGACAGAGATCACAAGTAGGAAGAGAGGCAGGCAGAGAAAGAGAGAGAGGAGTAAGCAGGCTCCCTGCTAAGTAGGGAGCCTGATGTGGGGCTCGATCCCAGGACCCTGGGATCATGACCTGAGCCAAAGGCAGAGGCTTTAACCCACTGAGCCATCGGTGTCCCTACCCTGTGTCTTTTGATTGAGCCATTTAGCCCCTTTACATTCAGGGCAACTATTGATATAAATCTAGTGCCATTGTATTGCCTGTAAGGTGACTGTTACTGTATATTGTCTCTGTTCCTTTCTGATCTACATCTTTTAGGCTCTCTCTATGCTTAGAGGACCCCTTTTAATATTTTCTGTAGAGCTGGTTTGGTGTTTACAAATTCTTTTTGTTTTTGTTTGTCCTGGAAGCTTTTTATTTCTCTTTCTATTTTCAATGATAGCCTAGCTGGATATAGTATTCTTGGCTGCATATTTATCTCGTTTAGTGCTCTGAATATATCATGCCACTTCTTTCTGGCCTTCCAGGCCTCTGTGGATAAGTCTGTTTCCAATCTAATATTTTTACCATTGTATGTTACAGAGGTCTTGTCCCAGGTTGCTTTAAAATTTTCTCTTTGTTGCTAAGACTTGTAAATTTTACTATTAGATGACGGGGTGTGGACCTCTTCTTATTGATTTTGAGGGGGTCTCTGTGACTGCTGGATTTTGATGCTTGTTCCCTTTGCCATATTAGGGAAATTCTCTATAATAATTCTCTCCAATATACCTTCTGCTCTGCTGTTTCTTCTTCTTCCGGAATCCAAATTATTCTAATGTTGTTTCATCTTATGGTATCACTTATCTCTCAAATTCTCCCTTCATGGTCCAGTAGTTGTCTCTCTTTTAATCAGCTTCTTTATTCCCCATAATTTTGTCTTCTATATCACTAATTCTCTCTGCTGCCTCATTTATCCTAGCAATAAGAGCCTCCATTTTTTATTGCATCTCATTAATAGCTTTTTAAAATTTCAACTTTGTTAGATTTTAGTTCTTTTATTCCCCCAGAATGGGCTTTTATTTCTCCAGACAGTTTTCTCTAATATCTTCCATGCCTCTTTCAAGCCCAGCTAGCACCTTGAGAATCGTCATTCTGAACTCCAGATCTGACATATTATGAATGTTGTATTGATTAGGTCCCTAGCCTCTTGTTCTTTTTTTGTGATGAGTTTTTCTGTCTTGTCATTTTATCCAGATAACTATATGAAGGAGCAAATAAAATACTATAAGAGTGGCAAAGACCCCAGTAAAACGTGCTTTAACCAAATCAGAAGAGAACCCAAATCATGGGGGAGGGCGAATGGGGGTAAGAAGATGTTCAGAAAAAAAATTAAAAAAGAAAAAATAAGGAAAAAATGTAAATATATATATATATATATATATATATATATATATATATTAGACTGGTGAATAGAACAGGGCCATTCACTTAATTTTGGGAGTATTTTGGTCTCTTAGAAGAAACAACCTCCCCAAATTTTAAAGAATGAAAAACATATATAAGGGTAAACATGATGAAGGGATGGAATATGACTATAAACATGAATTTTTTTTTTAATTTCTAAAAAATGAGTTGATAAGTTGGTTGGGAGGATAAAGAAAAAGAAAGTGGAGAAAATTTGCTCAAGCTGGAGACTAGAACAAAGCCCTGTGCTAGATTTAGGGTGTATTTTGATCTATTAGAAGAAGTTTTATCCCCAATTTTTTTAGAAGAAAAAACCCTATGTGTATACAAAAAATAAAGTAGATACAATGAAGGATAAAATATGACGATAACAATGAAAGTTCACTACTCTGTTCCACTGGTCTATGTGTGTTTTCATGCGAGTACCATGCTCTTTTGGTGATCATGGCTTTGTAGTAAAGCTTCAAATCAGGTAACGTGATGCCCCCAGTTTTATTTTTGTTTTTCAACATTTCCTTAGCGATTCAGGGTCTCTTCTGATTCCACGCAAATTTTTGGATTATTAGCTCCAGCTCTTTGAAGAATACTGGTGGAATTTTGATCAGAATGGCATTAAAAGTATAGATTGCTCTAGGCAGTATAGACATTTTTTTAAAAGATTTTATTTATTTGATAGACAGAGATCACAAGTAGGCAGAGAAGCAGGCAGAGAGAGAGGAGGAGGCAGGCTCCCTGCTGAGCAGAGAGCCCGATGTGGGGCTCGATCCCAGGACACTGGGATCATGATCTGAGCTGAAGGCAGAGGCTTTAACCCACTGAGCCACCCAGGCACCCTGGCAGTATAGACATTTTACCAATATTTATTCTTCCGATCCAAGAGCATGGAATGGTCTTCCATCTTTTTGTGTCTTCTTCAATTTCTTTCATGTGTGTTCTGTAGTTCCTCGAGTACAGTTCCTTGACCTCTTTGGTTAGGTTTATTCCCAGATATCTTATGGCTCTTGGTGCTATAGTAAATGGAATCGATTCTCTAACTTCCCTTTCTGTATTTTCATTGTTGGTGTATAAGAAAGCCACTGATTTCTGTACATTGACTTTGTATCCTGCCACGTTGCTGAATTGCTGTATGAGTTCTAGTAGTTTGGGGGTGGAGTCTTTTGGATTTTACGTATAAAGAATCATGTCCTCTGTGAAGAGAGAGAGTTTGACTTCTTCATTGCCAATGCTGAGTGAAATAAGTCAAGCAGAGAAAGTCAATTATCATATGGTTTCACTGATTTGTGGAGCATAACAAATAGCATGGAGGACAAGGGGAGATGGAGAGGAGAAGGGAGTTGAGGTAAATTGGAAGGGGAGGTGAACCATGAGAGACTATGGACTCTTAAAAACATCTGAGGATTTTGAAGGGGCTGGGGGTGGGAGGTTGGGGGAACCAGGTGGTAGGTATTGGAGAGGGCACGGATTGCATGGAGCACTGGGTGTGGTGCAAAAATAATGAATACTGTTACGCTGAAAAAATACTCCATGGTAAATATGGGCCATATCTTCTTTATCCATTCATCCTTTGAAGGGCAAAATGGAGTTTATACACTTGCCTTCTATTCATGGAAAAATATGTTATTTGTTTATTTATTTTTTTGATCTTTTAAATTTATTAAATAATTTGTTTTGTACTTTTTCCCTTTGTTTTATTTATTTATCTATTTTTTTAAATTTATTTTTTATTTTCAGCATAACAGTATTCATTATTTTTGTACCACACCCGAAAAAATTAAAAAAAATTAAAAAAATTTTAAAAAATATTAAAAAAAAAGGACCAAAATGCCCTTCAGCAGATGAATGGATAAGGAATATATGGTCCATATACACTGTAGAGTATTATGCCTCCCTCAGAAAGGATGAATACCCAACTTTTGTATCAACATGGATGGGACTGGAAGAGATTATGCTGAGCGAAATAAGTCAAGCAGAGAGAGTCAATTATCATGGTTTCACTTATTTGTGGAGCATAACAAATAACATGGAGGACATAGGGAGATAGAGAGGAGAAGGGAGATGAGAGAAATTGGAAGGGGAGATGAACCATGAGAGATTATGGAACTGAAAAACAACCTGAGGGTTTTGAAGGGGTGGGGGGTGAGAGGTTGGGGGAGTCAGATGGTGGGTATTAAGGAGGGCACGGATTGCATGGAGCACTGAGTGTGTGCAAAAACAATGAATTCTGTTACGCTGAAAATAAATTAAAATAAATAAATAAATAAATAAAATTTAAAACAAAAAAATTGGTTACATTGTGTCTGTCTCAGTCCAGTGTAGAAGGATGTGCTCATGAGGAGGTCCAGTTGTTCCTGAGCAGCCCCATGTGCCTAAAGTTGGATGTTCATCGTGCTCTGGAAAGTGAAACGGAAGAAGTGCATTGGTGTTACCTCCTTATTTACTTTTACACTCTAGTTTGAGTGGTTCTCTTAGCAAAACCTACTTCCTTTTCAATCTGCTTTCTCAATTCCAGCCCATCTTCTTTCTGACATCTTTCTGACAGAAAAATACCAGCGATCAAATTGTGTTTTCTTACCATCCCATTTCATTGCTTGGGTGGTTGGCAACCTCCTCCAGGTCAGTCCTTCCCCTGGAAGGTCAGAGTTTGATGATTTATGGATAATCCATCCTTGGTGAGTCTTTGTGGAAATCACATCTAGCTCTTACTTCTGGTCCCATTTCTGGGTAGATCTGATGAATGACTTCTGTTCTTGGATCAAGAATAATTTTGATATTTTCAGTAGTACTCCAAGGAGAAAGCAAAGTATAAGCAATTGGGTAATTGAAAATAGTTCAGAATTAATATATTCAACAGTAAAACCTAAAAATCTGGATGCAAGAGAACCACAAGTCCTGAAGCAGCCAGCTGAAGTACCAGAAAACATAACATCCAACCCCTTTGGGGTGAAGGTCTCATGTCTATTAAAGGATTTATCTAGTCAGTGTAACTTAGTGGTTTTTAGTTTTTAACTTAAAAATATCCCGTTTTTCAGGAGTGGCAATCCTTATATCAGATCAATTCGATTTTAAGCCAAAGACTATAATAAGAGATGAGGAAGGACACTATATCATACTCAAAGGGTCTGTCCAACAAGAAGATTTAACAATTTTAAATATCTATGCCCCCAACGTGGGAGCAGCCAACTATATAAACCAATTAATAACAAAATCAAAGAAACACATCAGCAATAATACAATAATAGTAGGGGACTTTAACACTCCCCTCACTGAAATGGACAGATCATCCAAGCAAAAGATCAGCAAGGAAATAAAGGACTTAAACGACACACTGGACCAGATGGACATCACAGATATATTCAGAACATTTCATCCCAAACAAAAGAATACACATTCTTCTCTAGTGCACATGGAACATTCTCCAGAATAGATCACATCCTCGGTCCTAAATCAGGACTCAACCGGTATCAAAAGATTGGGACCATTCCCTGCATATTTTCAGACCACAATGCTCTAAAGCTAGAACTCAACCACAAAAGGAAGATTGAAAAGAACCCAAATACATGGAGATTAAACAGCATCCTTCTAAAGAATGAATGGGTCAACCGGGAAATTAAAGAAGAATTGAAAAAAAATCATGGAAACAAATGATAATGAAAAACAACAGTTCAAAATCTGTGGGACACAACAAAGGCAGTCCTGAGAGGACAATATATAGCGGTACAAGCCTTTCTCAAGAAACAAGAAAGGTCTCAGGTACACAATCTAACCCTACACCTAAAGGAGCTGGAGAAAGAACAAGAAAGAAACCCTAAGCCCAGCAGGGGAAGAGAAATCATAAAGATCAGAGCAGAAATCAAGGAAATAGAAAACAAAAAGACAATAGAGAAAATCAACGAAACTAGGAGCTGTTTCCTTAAAAGAATTAATAAAATTGATAAACCCCTGGCCTGACTAATCATAAAGAAAAGAGAAAGGACCCAAATAAATAAAATCATGAATGAAAGAGGAGAGATCACAACTAACACCAAAGAAATACAAACAATTATAAGAACATACTATGAGAAACTCTACGCCAATAAATTGGACAATCTGGAAGAAATGGATGCATTCCTAGAAACATATAAACTACCACAACTGAACCAGAAGAAGTAGAAAGCCTGAACAGACCCATAATCAGTAAGGAGATTGAAACAGTCATTAAAAATCTCCAAACAAACAAAAGACCAGGGTCAGACGGCTTCCCGGGGGAATTCTACCAAACATTTAAAGAAGAACTAATTCCTATTCTCCTGAAACTGTTCCAAAAAATAGAAATGGAAGGAAAACTTCCAAACTCATTTTATGAGGCCAGCATCACCATGATCCCAAAACCAGACAAGGATCCCACCAAAAAAGAGAGCTATAGACCGATATCCTTGATGAACACAGATGCGAAAATACTCAACAAAATACTAGCCAATAGGATTCAACAGTACATTAAAAAGATTATTCACCACGACCAAGTGGGATTTATTCCAGGGCTGCAAGGGTTGGTTCAACATCCGCAAATCAGTCAATGTGATACAACACATCAATAAAAGAAAGAACAAGAACCATATGATACTCTCAATAGATGCTGAAAAAGCATTTGACAAAGTACAGCATCCCTTCCTGATCAAAACTCTTCAAAGTGTAGGGATAGAGGGCACATACCTCAATATCATCAAAGCCATCTAAGAAAAACCCACCGCAAATATCATTCTCAATGGAGAAATACTGAAAGCTTTTCTGCTAAGGTCAGGAACACGGCAGGGATGTCCATTATCACCACTGCTATTCAACATAGTACTAGAGGTCCTAGCCTCAGCAATCAGACAACAAAAGGAAATTAAAGGCATCCAAATCGGCAAAGAAGAAGTCAAATTATCACTCTTCGCAGATGATATGATACTATATGTGGAAAACCCAAAAGACTCCACTCCAAAACTGCTAGAACTTATACAGGAACTTAGTAAAGTGTCAGAATATAAAATCAATGCACAGAAATCAGTTGCATTTCTCTACACCAACAGCAAGACAGAAGAAAGAGAAATTAAGGAGTCAATCCCATTTACAATTGCACCCAAAACCATAAGATACCTAGGAATAAACCTAACCAAAGAGACACAGAATCTATACTCAGAAAACTATAAAGTACTCATGAAAGAAATTGAGGAAGACACAAAGATGGAAAAATGTTCCATGCTCCTGGATTGGAAGAATAAATATTGTGAAAATGTCTATGCTACCTAAAGCAATCTACACATTTAATGCAATTCCTATCAAAGTACCCTCCATCTTTTTCAAAGAAATGGAACAAATAATGCTAAAATTTATATGGAACCAGAAAAGACCTCGAATAGCCAAAGGGATATTGAAAAAGAAAGCCAACGTTGGTGGCATCACAATTCCGGACTTCAAGCTCTATTACAAAGCTGTCATCATCAAGACAGCATGGTACTGGCACAAAAACAGACACATAGATCAATGGAACAGAATACAGCGCTCAGAAATAGACCCTCAACTCTACAGTCAACTAATCTTCAACAAAGTAGGAAAGAATGTCCAATGGAAAAAAGACAGCCTCTTCAATAAATGGTGCTGGGAAAATTGGACAGCCACATGCAAAAAAAAAGAAATTGGACCATTTCCTTACACCACACACAAAAATAGACTCAAAATGGATGAAGGACCTCAATGTGCGAAAGGAATCCATCAAAATCCTTGAGGAAAACACAGGCAGCAACCTCTTCGACCTCTGCCGCAGCAACATCTTCCTAGGAACAACACCAAAGGCAAGGGAAGCAAGGGCAAAAATGAACTATTGGGATTTCATCAAGATCAAAAGCTTTTGCACAGCAAAGGAAACAGTTAACAAAATCAAAAGACAACTGACCGAATGGGAGAAGATATTTGCAAACGACATATCAGATAAAGGACTAGTGTCCAGAATCTATAAAGAACTTAGCAAACTCAACACCCAAAGAACAAATAATCCAATCAAGAAATGGGCAGAGGACATGAACAGACATTTCTGCAAAGAAGACATCCAGATGGCCAACAGACACATGAAAAAGTGCTCCATATCACTCGGCATCAGGGAAATACAAATCAAAACCACAATGAGATATCACCTCACACCAGTCAGAATGGCTAAAATCAACAAGTCATGAAATGACAGATGCTGGCGAGGATGCGGAGAAAGGGGAACCCTCCTACACTGTTGGTGGGAATGCAACTTGGTGCAGCCACTCTGGAAAACAGCATGGAGGTTCCTCAAAATGCTGAAAATAGAACTGCCCTATGACCCAGCAATTGCACTATTGGGTATTTACCCTAAAGATACAAACGTAGTGATCCAAAGGGGCACGTGCACCCGAATGTTTATAGCAACAATGTCCACAATAGCCAAACTATAGAAAGAACCTAGATGTCCATCAACAGATGAATGGATCAAGAAGATGTGGTATATATACACAATGGAATACTATGCAGCCATCAAAAGAAATGAAATCTTGCCATTGAGACAACATGGATGAAACTAGAGCGTATCATGCTTAGCGAAATAAGTCAAGCAGAGAAAGACAACTATCATATGATCTCCCTGATATGAGGAAGTGGTGATGCAACATGGGGGCTTAAGTGGGTACGAGAAGAATAAATGAAACAAGATGGGATTGGGAGGGAGACAAATCATAAGTAACTCTTAATCTCACAAAACAAACTGAGGGTTGCTGCGGGGAGGGGGTTTGGGAGAAGGGGGTGGGATTATGGACATTGGGGAGGGTAAGTCCTTTGGTGAGTGCTGTGAAGTGTGTAAACCTGGTGATTCACAGATCTGTACCCCTGGGGATAAAAATATATGTTTATTAAAAATAAAAAATTAAAAAAATTAAATAAATAATGGAAACCACACACAAAAAATGATAGATCAGGTTTCAAACATATAGGGTAGCAATAATTTTCTTTGAGAACCATTAAAATTTGAATGTAGCTTAGCGTTGACTACCTACATTGTTTATTTATTTAAATTCAATTAGCCAACATAGAGTACAACATTAATTTCAGATGTAGTGTTCAATGACTCATCAGTTGCTTATAACACCCAGCACTCATCACATCATGTGACCAAGCTATTTGTTAGGCTTTAGTTTGCCATTACTTATTTTTTGTCTTTCTGATTTCCATGGATTTATTGAGTTCTTGTTTTGTTAATTTAAGACAGTGTAGAGTAAGTGAAGTATACAATCTTGATTTTTTCTGTTAAAATATCAAGACATTGCTATATATGCCACAAATTCTTATGATTAAAAAGTATGTAATAAAAATTATAAAAATATTTATCTAATATTTGCTTTGTCTAGAAATATACAGGATAAACCTCAAATGAACTTTTTTTTTTTACTAATAATTTTTTTTTATTTTTTATAAACATATATTTTTATCCCCAGGGGTACAGGTCTGTGAATCACCAGGTTTACACACTTCACAGCACTCACCAAAGCACATACCCTCCCCAATGTCCACAATCCCAACCCCTTCTCCCAAACCCCCTCCCCCCAGCAACCCTCAGTTTGTTTTGTGAGATTAAGAGTTACTTATGGTTTGTCTCCCTCCCAATCCCATCTTGTTTCATTTATTCTTCTCGTACCCACTTAAGCCCCCATGTTGCATCACCACTTCCTCATATCAGGGAGATCATATGATAGTTGTCTTTCTCTGCTTGACTTATTTCGCTAAACATGATACGCTCTAGTTCCATCCATGTTGTCGCAATGACAAGATTTCATTTCTTTTGATGGCTGCATAGTATTCCATTGTGTATATATACCACATCTTCTTGATCCATTCATCTGTTGATGGACATCTAGGTTCTTTCCATAGTTTGGTTATTGTGGACATTGCTGCTATAAACATTCGGGTGCACGTGCCCCTTTGGATCACTACGTTTGTATCTTTAGGGTAAATACCCAATAGTGCAATTGCTGGGTCATAGGGCAGTTCTATTTTCAGCATTTTGAGGAACCTCCATGCTGTTTTCCAGAGTGGCTGCACCAAGTTGCATTCCCACCAACAGTGTAGGAGGGTTCCCCTTTCTCCGCATCCTCGCCAGCATCTGTCATTTCATGACTTGTTGATTTTAGCCATTCTGACTGGTGTGAGGTGATATCTCATTGTGGTTTTGATTTGTATTTCCCTGATGCCGAGTGATATGGAGCACTTTTTCATGTGTCTGTTGGCCATCTGGATGTCTTCTTTGCGGAAATGTCTGTTCATGTCCTCTGCCCATTTCTTGATTGGATTATTTGTTCTTTGGGTGTTGAGTTTGCTAAGTTCTTTATAGATTCTGGACACTAGTCCTTTATCTGATATGTCGTTTGCAAATATCTTCTCCCATTCTGTCAGTTGTCTTTTGATTTTGTTAACCTTTTCCTTTGCTGTGCAAAAGCTTTTGATCTTGATGAAATCCCAATAGTTCATTTTTGCCCTTGCTTCCCTTGCCTTTGGTGTTGTTCCTAGGAAGATGTTGCTGTGGCAGAGGTCGAAGAGGTTGCTGCCTGTGTTTTCCTCAAGGATTTTGAAGGATTCCTTTCGCACATTGAGATCCTTCATCCATTTTGAGTCTATTTTTGTGTGTGGTGTAAGGAAATGGTCCAATTTCATTTTTTTGCATGTGGCTGTCCAATTTTCCCAGCACCATTTATTGAAGAGGCTGTCTTTTTTCCATTGGACATTCTTTCCTGCTTTGTCGAAGATTAGTTCACCATAGAGTTGAGGGTCTATTTCTGGGCTCTCTATTCTGTTCCATTGATCTATGTGTCTGTTTTTGTGACAGTACCATGCTGTCTTGATGATGACAGCTTTGTAATAGAGCTTGAAGTCCGGAATTGCGATGCCACCAACGTTGGCTTTCTTTTTCAATATCCCTTTGGCTATTCGAGGTCTTTTCTAGTTCCATATAAATTTTAGAATTATTTGTTCCATTTATTTGAAAAAGATGGATGGTACTTTGATAGGAATTGCATTAAATGCGTAGATTGCTTTAGGTAGCATAGACATTTTCACAATATTTATTCATCCAATCCAGGAGCATGGACCATTTTTCCATTTCTTTGTGTCTTCCTCAATTTCTTTCATGAGTACTTTATAGTTTTCTGAGTATAGATTCTGTGTCTCTTTGGTTAGGTTTATTCCTAGGTATCTTATGGTTTTGGGTGCAATTGTAAATGGGATTGACTCCTTAATTTCTCTTTCTTCTGTCTTGCTCTTGGTGTAGAGAAATGCAACTGATTTCTGTGCATTGATTTTATATCCTGACACTTTACTGAATTCCTGTATAAGTTCTAGCAGTTTTGGAGTGGAGTCTTTTGGGTTTTCCACATATAGTATCATATCATCTGCGAAGAGTGATAATTTGACTTCTTCTTTGCCGATTTGGATGCCTTTAATTTCCTTTTGTTGTCTGATTGCTGAGGCTAGGACCTCTAGTACGATGTTGAATAGCAGTGGTGATAATGGACATTCCTGCCGTGTTCCTGACCTTAGCGGGAAAGCTTTCAGTTTTTCTCCATTGAGAATGATATTTGCGGTGGGTTTTTCTTAGATGGCTTTGATGATATTGAGGTATGTGCCCTCTATCCCTACACTTTGAAGAGTTTTGATCAGGAAGGCATGCTGTACTTTGTCAAATGCTTTTTCAGCATCTATTGAGAGTATCATATGGTTCTTGTTCTTTTTTTTTATTGATGTGTTGTATCACATTGACTGATTTGCGGATGTTGAACCAACCTTGCAGCCCTGGAATAAATCCCACTTGGTCGTGGTGAATAATCTTTTTAATGTACTGTTGAATCCTATTGGCTAGTATTTTGTTGAGTATTTTCGCATCTGTGTTCATCAAGGATATTGGTCTATAGCTCTCTTTTTTGGTGGGATCCTTGTCTGGTTTTGGGATCATGGTGATGCTGGCCTCATAAAATGAGTTTGGAATTTTTCCTTCCATTTCTATTTTTTGGAACAATTTCAGGAGAATAGGAATTAGTTCTTCTTTAAATTTTTGGTAGAATTCCCCCGGGAAGCCGTCTGGCCCTGGGCTTTTGTTTGTTTGGAGATTTTTAATGACTGTTTCAATCTCCTTACTGGTTATGGGTCTGTTCAGGCTTTCTATTTCTTCCTGGTTCAGAATGCATCCATTTCTTCCAGATTGTCCAATTTATTGGCGTAGAGTTGCTCATAGTATGTTCTTATAATTGTTTGTATTTCTTTGGTGTTAGTTGTGATCTCTCCTCTTTCATTCATGATTTTATTTATTTGGGTCCTTTCTCTTTTCTTTTTGATAAGTCAGGTCAGCGGTTTATCAATTTTCTTAATTCTTTTAAAGAACCAGCTCCTACTTTCGTTGATTTGTTCTATTGTTTTTTTGGTTTCCATTTCATTGATTTCTGTTCTGATCTTTATGATTTCTCTTCTCCTGCTGGGCTTAGGGTTTCTTTCTTGTTCTTTCTCCCGCTCCTTTAGGTTTAGGGTTAGGTTGTGTACCTGAGACCTTTCTTGTTTCTTGAGAAAGGCTTGTACCGCTATATATTTTCCTCTCAGGACTGCCTTTGTTGTGTCCCACAGATTTTGAACCATTGTATTTTCATTATCATTTGTTTCCATGATTTTTTTCAATTCTTCTTTAATTTCCCGGTTGACCCATTCATTCTTTAGAAGGATGCTGTTTAATCTCCATGTATTTGGGTTCTTTCCAAACTTCCTTTTGTGGTTGAGTTCTAGCTTTAGATCATTGTGGTCTGAAAATATGCAGGGAATGGTCCCAATCTTTTGATACCGGTTGAGTCCTGATTTAGGACCGAGGATGTGATCTATTCTGGAGAATGTTCTATGTGCACTAGAGAAGAATGTGTATTCTGTTGCTTTGGGATGAAATGTTTTGAATATATCTGTGATGTCCATCTGGTCCAGTGTGTCGTTAAAGGCCTTTATTTCCTTGCTGATCTTTTGCTTGGATGATCTGTCCATTTCAGTGAGGGGAGTGTTAAAGTCCCCTACTATTATTGTATTATTGTTGATGTGTTTCTTTGATTTTGTTATTAATTGGTTTATATAGGTGGCTGCTCCCACGTTGGGGGCATAGATATTTAAAATTGTTAAATCTTCTTGTTGGACAGACCCTTTGAGTATGATATAGTGTCCTTCCTCATCTCTTATTATAGTCTTTGGCTTAAAATCGAATTGATCTGATATAAGGATTGCCATTCCTGCTTTCTTCTGATGTCCATTAGCATGGTAAATTCTTTTCCACCCCCTTACTTTAAATCTGGAGTTGTCTTCGGGCTTAAAATGAATTTCTTGGAGGCAACATATAGATGGGTTTTGTTTTTTATCCATTCTGATAGCCTGTGTCTTTTGACAGGGGCATTTAGCCCATTCACATTCAGGGTAACTATTGAGAGATATGAATTTAGTGCCATTGTATTGCCTGTAAGATGACTGTTACTGTATATGGTCTCTGTTCCTTTCTGATCTACCACTTGTAGGCTCTCTCTTTGCTTAGAGGACCCCTTTCATTATTTCCTGTAGAGCTGGTTTGGTGTTTGCAAATTCTTTCAGTTGTTGTTTGTCCTGGAAGCTTTTAATCTCTCCTTCTATTTTCAATGATAGCCTAGCTGGATATAGTATTCTTGGCTGCATGTTTTTCTCCTTTAGTGCTCTGAAAATATCATGCCAGCTCTTTCTGGCCTGCCAGGTCTCTGTGGATAAGTCAGCTGCCAATCTAATATTTTTACCATTGTATGTTACAGACTTCTTTTCCCGGGCTGCTTTCAGGATTTTCTCTTTGTGACTGAGACTTGTAAATTTTACTATTAGGTGAGGGGGTGTGGGCCTATTCTTATTGATTTTGAGGGGCGTTCTCTGATCCTCCTGAATTTTGATGCTCGTTCCCTTTGCCATATTGGGGAAATTCTCCCTAATAATTCTCTCCAGTATACCTTCTGCTCCCCTCTCACTTTCTTCTTTTTCTGGTATCCCAATTATTCTAATGTTGTTTCGTCTTATGGTGTCACTTATCTCTCGAATTCTCCCCTCGTGGTCCAGTAGCTGTTTGTCCCTCTTTTGCTCAGCTTCTTTATTCTCTGTCATTTGGTCTTCTATATCACTAATTCTTTCTTCTGCCTCATTTATCCTAGCAGTGAGAGCCTCCATTTTTTATTGCACCTCATTAATAGCTTTTTTGATTTCAACTTGGTTAGATTTTAGTTCTTTTATTTCTCCAGAAAGGGCTTTTATATCTCTCGAGAGGGTTTCTCTCATATCTTCCATGCCTTTTTCGAGCCCGGCTAGAACCTTGAGAATTGTCATTCTGAACTCTAGATCTGACATATTACCGATGTCTGTATTGATTAGGTCCTAGCCTTCGGTACTGCCTCTTGTTCTTTTTTTTGTGTTGAATTTTTCCGTCTTGTCATTTTGTCCAGATAAGAGTAATGAAGGGGCAAGTAAAATACTAAAAGGGTGGCAACAACCCCAGGAAAATATGCTTTAACCAAATTAGAAGAGATCTAAAATTGTGAGGGGGGAGAAAGGGGATAAAAAGAGGTTCAAAAAGGAAGAAAGAAAGAAAAAGAAAAAAAAAAGAAAAAAGAAAAAGAAAAGAATTTTAAAAAAAAGAAAACACCTAAGAAAAATATAAAAAAGAAAAAATATATATATTAGATAAAGTAGTAAAAAATCGTTAAAAAAGAAAAAGGTAACAGTTTAAAAAAAAATTTTACCCGATGGCGAGAAAAAAAAAAACAAAAAATGAAAAAGAAAAAATTAAATTAACTGCAAGCCTAAAAAAAATCACAGGGAAAAAGCCATGAGTTCCGTGCTTGGCTTTCTCCTCCTCTGGAATTCTGCTGCTCTCCTTGGTATTGAAACCGCACTCCTTGGTAGGTGAACTTGGTCTCGGCTGGATTTCTTGTTGATCTTCTGGGGGAGGGGCCAGTTGTAGTGATTCTCAAGTGTCTGCCCCAGGCGGAATTACACCGCCCTTACCCGGGCCGGGGTGAGTAATCTGCTCGGGTTTGCTTTCAGGAGCTTTTGTTCCCTGTGCGCTTTCCGTAGAGTTCTGGAGGACGGGAATACAAATGGTGGCCTCCTGGTCTCCAGCCTGGAGGAGCCGTGAGCCCAGGGCCGCACTCCTCAGTGCGCCCTCAGAGAACAGCGCCCAGTTACTCCCGTCTGCCTGACCTCCGGCCGCGCTCCGAGCTCACCGAGCCTGCGACCGGTTCAAGGTAACACCGAGCTGCGAGCTTACTGTCGGCTCTGTCTCTGTAGCCAGCTTTCCCGTTCCAATACCCGCAAGCTCTGCGACACTCAGACACCCCCGATCCTTCTGTGACCCTGCGGGACCTGAGGCCACGCTGACCCCGTGTGGGCTTTGCCCCGGGTAGCCTCTGGAGCGATGTCCCTCAGCGGAACAGAGTTTTAAAAGTCCTGATTTTGTGCGCGGTTGTTCCTCCGCTTGCCGGGAGCCGGCCCCTCCCCCCGGGGTCTATCTTCCCGTCGCTTTGGATTCACTTCTCTGCCGGTCCTACCTTTCAGAAAGTGGTTGTTTTTCTGTTTCCAGAATTGCTGTTCTTCTTCTCTTCGATCTGCCGATGGATTTTCAGGTGTTTGCAATCTTTAGATGAGCTATCTAGCTGATCTCCGGCTAGCTGAAGTAGTCTCAGCCTGCTACTTCTCTGCCATCTTGACTCCTCCCATCAAATGAACTTTTTAATTAGACTGATAGTGTAATTCAAAAATTATTAAAGATAAAATCCATCTCCTGATTGTTTTATCTTAAATGGTAATTTTTGAGAATTTCAAATAAAGTATAAATCTTTTCTTCCTCTTACAAAAAAATAAAAATATCCCGCTTTTGAATATAGGTAAAGGCAGGGAGGGAATAAGAGTAGGGATCCAGAAACCTTGGAGACTATGTTTACCAGCAGAGCAGTAGCCCTGCTCAGTGTCAAAGAGCAAGAATCACAATTCGTACACAGAGAAAAATAGGCCAGAGATTTCAGCTGCTTTAGGAATTTCCATCAGAATGTTGTGTTTTGAATGTACTAGGGTACAGGCCTGGCCCTGTCTTGGGAGAGCAACTTGGCCCCGTTGTCATGTGCTTCCTTTTCTGGGCTATAGTCAGAGGAGGTCTGGCATTGGTTTGGTTGTCCAGTTGGAGGTTGCAGCCAATTTATTTTTTTTATTTCTTTAAACTTATTTTTGTTAATATTTAATGTATTATTTGCCCCAGGAGTACAGGTCTGTGAATCGTCAGACTTATATACTTCAAAGCAGTCACCATAGCACATACTGTCTCCAGTGTCCATAACCCAACCACCCTTTCCCTACCTCCCCACCCCTCAGCAACCCTCAGTTTGTTTTGTGAGATTAAGAGTCTTGTATGGTATGTTTCCCTCCTGGTACCCTCTTGTTCCTGTATGCAGGCCTGTATTGGTATAAATTTCCCTGTTAGAACTGCTGTTGCTGTGTCTGAAATACTTCTGACTAATATGTATTAATCTCCATGTGATTTGTGGTTTCCCCTTTTTTCATTAACCTATAGATTGTTTTATAGCATGGTGTTTAGCCTCCATGCCTTACATTGTTTTTTTTTTTTCAGTTTCTTTTTTCCTGTGATGGTTTTTAGTTTTATACGGTTGTCATTGGAAAAGTTGTATATGATTTTAACCTTCTGAAATCTATTGAGATTTGTTTTGTGGCTTAACATGTGAATGTGAAGGTGCCATTTGCACTAGATTGAATGAGGTTTCTGTTGTTTTTGAACTGAATGTTTTGTTTATACCTGTGAAGTCCACCTGGTCAGAGCTGTCATTCAAAAAGAGACTATGGACTCGGAAAAACAACCTGAGGGTTTTGAAGGGGTGTGGGGGGTGAGAGGTTGGGGAAGCCAGGTGGTGGGTATTATGGAGGACACGCAAGCATGGAGCACTGGGTGTGGTGCAAAAACAATGAATTCTGTTTCGCTGAAAAGAAATCAAAAACAAAAACAAAAAACAACAAAACAACAAGTGTCTTATTGCTTTTCTGCCAAGATGGCCTATCCATTCATACACATGGGGTGGTAAGCCTCTGCTATCATTGTATTACTGTCCATATTTCCTTTATGTCTGTTAATATTTGCTTTATGTAGTTAGGTGCTCCAGTGTTGGGTGCTTAGACATTTATACTCTTGTATCTTCTTGTCGAATTGATTGACCTGCACCATTATGTATGCCCCTTTTTGTCTCTTGTTCCAGCCTTTGTTTCAAAGTCTGTTTTGTCTGATACAAGTATGGCTACCCCAGCATTTTTCTACTTCCCTGTGCATAAATGTTCTTTTTCCAACCTTTCACTTTCAGTTTTTGTGTACCCTGAGGACTAAATGGAATCTCCTGTAAGCAGCACATTAGATGGGTCATATTTTGTTTGTTTGTTCATGTGAATCCATTCTGTTATTTTCCCTCTTTTCATTGGGATATTTAGGCCATTTACATTTAGAATACCTATTGGAAGGTTTGTACTTACTGCCATTTTGTTAATTGTTTTCTGCTTGTTTTTATGGTCCTTCTCTTTGTTGTTGTCTTTGTTTTGCGATCAATGACTTTCTGTAGTGTTATGTTTGGCTTTCTCTTTATTTATTTATCTATTTTTCATTTATTAGAGGTTTTGGGTTTGTGGTTACCATGAGGTTCATATATGACATCTAAAGTATAAGGCAGTCTATAATAAGTTGATGTTCACTTAAGTTTGAACACATTTTAGAACTTTTTACTCCCTCCTCCACACTTGGTGTGTGTGTTGTCCTGTGTTCCACAATTGTACTCATACTTTTCTCCATCTGTAATGAGCTTTTCTTTTCCACTTCAAAGAAATCTCATCCTGTTTCTTGTAATGTCTTGTTCGGGGTGAAACAACTCCTTTGAGGTTTTTTTTTGTCATAGAAATTATTTGCCATTCCTTCAGTTCTGAATGATCACCCTGCTGGTTAGAATATTCTTTTTTCTTAAGATTTTATTTATTTGTTTGACAGAGATCACAAGTAGGCAGAGAGGCAGGCAGAGAGTGGGGGGGGGGAGTAGGCTCCCTGCTGAATAGAGAACCTGATGCAGGGCTGGATCCCAAGACCCTGAGATCATGACCTGAGCTGAAGGCAGAGGTTTAACCTGCTGGGCTACCCAGGTGCCCTGAGGGTAGTGTATGTTTGGTTACAGGATAATTCCTTTCAAAATGTTGACTAGATCATCCCATTGTCTTTTGGGCTGCAAGGTTTCTGTTGAAAATTCATCTGATGACTTTATGGAGTTTCCTGCACAGAACTTGTTTCTCTCATGATGTTTCTATAACTCTTTACCTTTAAACTTTGACGTTTGAGTTATTGTGCCATCCTGTGGGCCTCATTATGTTTCTCTTGTTTTGGAATTTCTGTGCTTCCTGAATTTGATTCCTGATGTCTGTTTCATTCTCCAGTTGAAGGAAGATTTCATCCAGTATTCCTTCCAACTGTGGTTTCTGACCTTTCCCTCTCTCTTCTCTATTATCTCTACAATGTTAATGTATCCTTGCATCATGGTGTCCAAGTAACCCTTTGACTGAGCCTCATCTTCTTTACTTTTTTCTTTTTCTTTGCTGTTCAGCTTCCAAACTCTCCATCACCTGGTTTTCCAGATGACAGAACCATTGTTCAGAATCTCCTAATCTAGATTCTCTACATTGTATTTTTCATTTCAGTTATTATATTTCTTAACTCTGTTTTTTTAAAAATTTCTGTCTTCTATCTATATCTTCTTGGAAGTTCTGAGTACTTCCACTTTTTTCTCCAGCCCAGTGAACATCTTTTATGATCATTACTTTAAACGTTTTACCAAGTATATTCTTTATCTCTGTTTCATTGAGTTCCTTTTCTGAGGTTTTATATTGTTCATCTATTTGGAGCATATTTCTCTTTCACCTCCTTTTTTTGACTTTCTGTGTTGTTGTCATTGCTTTTGTTCTATTTAATGTATGATGCAGAAAAGCTGCTTGTCCAAATAAGCAATGGTCTTGTGTATGGTCATCCTCTCTGTAGATTGTGTGTGCCTGATTGAACAGCTGGCCAGAGTTTTGGATGGCATGTGCTAGGGAACTCGGTCACTTTGTATGGGCTGCCAGGTGGGATAGTTAGAACTGAAGTAGGTGTGAGCCAGGGTGGTCCCAGGGCTTTCTGAGCAGAGAATGCCCTGACAGGATATCTTAAGTAAGAATGGATAGGAGTGAGGGTGGTCCTCGGCTCCCTGTTCAGAGGGCTCCCTAGTAAGGCAATCTTAGGTGAACTGGGTGCAAGGTTTTGGAATTTCTGTGCTTCCTGGGTCCTCCCAGGAAGGTGGGGCCTCCCAGTGTGCTCAGTACCAAGTGAACATTGGTCCAGCAGTTAGAGCCAGGAATTAGGCCTGTGGGTCCTAGGGTGCTCCCTAGAGAGCATGTACTGATAGGGTGGCTGGAGTTGAGATGGGAGTCACACCAGGAAATGGGTGCTGGGGGAAGAAGGCACCCTACCAGGGAGGCTGAAGGCAAAGCAGACATGAGTCAGGGGGCCCCAGAGCACTCTGCCCCAGGGGTGCCCCAGTAAGCCTTCTGGAGATCAATTTTTGTGGACATGGACAATTCTAGGCTTCTTTACACCTGTGGCACATGGGCAAGACAGCTGGAAATGCAGTGAGTGCTGACCAGGGTTTCTCAGTGTGCACCGCTTTGGGGTTGCCGCAGTTGGATGGCTGGGAGTGGTGTGGGCTAGGGGCCTGGGGCTGAGATGATAAGCAAGCTAGGACTCCCAGTGTCCTGTGCTCCTGTGTCCATTATCATTCTGGAGGGATTGTGGAAACCATAGTACTTGCCAGCCTCTCCAATGGGGAGAGATTTCCAACTACTTCTCTGCCATTTGGCAGGGTTGTGGGGCTGATCGACTTATATTCTAGTTGCCCTTTTAAATACCTGCTTTTCTACTGTGCCCCAGGGCTGACAAGTCTGCCTCCATCCTATTCTTCCCCACTCCAGTTTGCAGTGTCAGGAGTGGGCATTGCCTTCATAACCTTGTCTCTGTCTCCCTTGCTGTCAATGTAGATAGGGTGTGAACACAGTCAACAGGAGTGAATTTAGGGACTTTCTACATCACCTTTCTTGGATCAGCTGGGTTTCTAATTTTAATCATGTTTCTAGTCATTCCTGTAAGAATCTCAGGAAGCAACTCTTAAGTCTTCTGTCACCCTGGGAAGTAGTCTGCATGTTTTGGCACCTCCGCTTTCATGAGAGTGAGAGTCCTGCTCTGGCCCCTTGTTGTAAATACTGTGCTTACCTCTGGCTGGCTCTCTGGCCTGGATGGCTCAGTCTCTATTTCCCTGTGGACACATGCTCTGAGGTGCCTCCACCTAAGTCAGAACACAGATGTCAGTGTGCACAGGGCTTAAGCTTTGCTCACATTTGGGGTTTCCTTTTCATTTTGATGCCTGTAAATATTTACATATTTGTATTCCCATCTATGTCTTCTCATTTCAAAAACTATTTTATTAACCATTTATGTTTAAATGCTTTGGGAGAAGAGGGCCTCACTACATAACAGTGCAGTTCCCACCTGACTGACCTTTCTCATTCAATTTCTACTGTCTGGATTGAGAGTGGTGGTCTGAACTCCAAGATGATGGCTACGATGAAAGTGGTGGCAGTAGTCAGAAGCACCTCAGTTCAAAATATATATTTTGTAATGAATTTTTTTTTAAATTTTTTATTTTTTATAAACATATATTTTTATCCCCAGGGGTACAGGTCTGTGAATCACCAGGTTTACACACTTCACAGCACTCACCAAATCACATACCCTCCCCAATGTCCATAATCCCACCCCCTTCTCCCAAACCCCCTCCCCCCGGCAACCCTCAGTTTGTTTTGTGAGATTAAGAGTCACTTATGGTTTGTCTCCCTCCCAATCCCATCTTGTTTCATTTATTCTTCTTCTACCCACTTAAGCCTCCATGTTGTATCACCACTTCCTCATATCAGGGAGATCATATGATAGTTGTCTTTCTCTGCTTGACTTATTTCGCTAAGCATGATACGCTCTAGTTCCATCCATGTTGTTGCAAATGGCAAGATTTCATTTCTTTTGATGGCTGCATAGTATTCCATTGTGTATATATACCACATCTTCTTGATCCATTCATCTGTTGATGGACACCTAGGTTCTTTCCATAGTTTGGCTATTGTGGACATTGCTGCTATAAACATTCGGGTGCATGTGCCCCTTTGGATCACTACATTTGTATCTTTAGGGTAAATACCCAATAGTGCAATTGCTGGGTCATAGGGCAGTTCTATTTTCAACATTTTGAGGAACCTCCATGCTGTTTTCCAGAGTGGCTGCACCAGCTTGCATTCCCACCAACAGTGTAGGAGGTTTCCCCTTTCTCCGCATCCTCGCCAGCATCTGTCATTTCATGACTTGTTGATTTTAGCCATTCTGACTGGTGTGAGGTGATATCTCATTGTGGTTTTGATTTGTATTTCCCTGATGCCGAGTGATATGGAGCACTTTTTCATGTGTCTGTTGGCCATCTGGATGTCGTCTTTGCAGAAATGTCTGTTCATGTCCTCTGCCCATTTCTTGATTGGATTATTTGTTCTTTGGGTGTTGAGTTTGCTAAGTTCTTTATAGATTCTGGACACTAGTCCTTTATCTGATATGTCGTTTGCAAATATATTCTCCCATTCGGTCAGTTGTCTTTTGATTTTGTTAATTATTTCCTTTGCTGTGCAAAAGCTTTTGATCTTGATGAAATCCAAGTAGTTCATTTTTGCCCTTGCTTCCCTTGCCTTTGGCGTTGTTCCTAGGAAGATGTTGCTGCGGCAGAGGTCGAAGAGGTTGCTGCCTGTGTTCTCCTCAAGGATTTTGATGGATTCCTTTCGTACATTGAGGTCCTTCATCCATTTTGAGTCTATTTTTGTGTGTGGTGTAAGGGAATGGTCCAATTTCATTTTTCTGCATGTGGCTGTCCAGTTTTCCCAGCACCATTTATTGAAAAGGCTGTCTTTTTTCCATTGGACATTCATTCCTGCTTTGTCGAAGATTAGTTCACCATAGATTTGAGGGTCTATTTCTGGGCTCTCTATTCTGTTCCATTGATCTATGTGTCTGTTTTTGTGCCAGTACCATGCTGTCTTGATGATGACAGCTTTGTAATAGAGCCTGAAGTCCGGAATTGTGATGCCACCAACGTTGGCTTTCTTTTTCAATATCCCTTTGGCTATTCGAGGTCTTTTCTGGTTCCATATAAATTTTAGCATTATTTGTTCCATTTCTTTGAAAAAGATGGATGGTACTTTGATAGGAATTGCATTAAATGTGTAGATTGCTTTAGGTAGCATAGACATTTTCACAATATTTATTCTTCCAATCCAGGAGCATGGAACATTTTTCCATTTCTTTGTGTCTTCCTCAATTTCTTTCATGAGTACTTTATAGTTTTCTGAGTATAGATTCTGTGTCTCTTTGGTTAGGTTTATTCCTAGGTATCTTATGGTTTTGGGTGCAATTGTAAATGGGATTGACTCCTTAATTTCTCTTTCTTCTGTCTTGCTCTTGGTGTAGAGAAATGCAACTGATTTCTGTGCGTTGATTTTATATCCTGACACTTTACTGAATTCCTGTATAAGTTCTAGCAGTTTTGGAGTGGAGTCTTTTGGGTTTTCCACATATAGTATCATATCATCTGCGAAGAGTGATAATTTGACTTCTTCTTTGCTGATTTGGATGCCTTTAATTTCCTTTTGTTGTCTGATTGCTGAGGCTAGGACCTCTAGTACGATGTTGAATAGCAGTGGTGATAATGGACATCCCTGCCGTGTTCCTGACCTTAGCGGAAAAGCTTTCAGTTTTTCTCCATTGAGAATGATATTTGCGGTGGGTTTTTCATAGATGGCTTTGATGATATTGAGGTATGTGCCCTCTATCCCTACACTTTGAAGAGTTTTGATCAGGAAGGGATGTTGTACTTTGTCAAATGCTTTTTCAGCATCTATTGAGAGTATCATATGGTTCTTGTTCTTTCTTTTATTGATGTGTTGTATCACATTGACTGATTTGCGGATGTTGAACCAACCTTGCAGCCCTGGAATAAATCCCACTTGCTCGTGGTGAATAATCCTTTTAATGTACTGTTGAATCCTATTGGCTAGTATTTTGTTGAGTATTTTCGCATCTGTGTTCATCAAGGATATCGGTCTATAGCTCTCTTTTTTGGTGGGATCCTTGTCTGGTTTTGGGATCAAGGTGATGCTGGCCTCATAAAATGAGTTTGGAAGTTTTCCTTCCATTTCTATTTTTTGGAACAGTTTCAGGAGAATAGGAATTAGTTCTTCTTTAAATGTTTGGTAGAATTCCCCCGGGAAGCCGTCTGGCCCTGGGCTTTTGTTTGTTTGGAGATTTTTAATGACTGTTTCAATCTCCTTACTGCTTATGGGTCTGTTCAGGCTTTCTATTTCTTCCTGGCTCAGTTGTGGTAGTTTATATGTTTCTAGGAATGCATCCATTTCTTCCAGATTGTCAAATTTATTGCCTTAGAGTTGCTCATAGTATGTTCTTATAATAGTTTGTATTTCTGAAAGGTGTATTCTTTTTTTAAAAATTCTTTTCTTTTTTTTTTTTTTCTTTCTTCCTTTTTGAAACTCTTTTTATCCCCTTTCTCCCCACTCACGATTTTGGATCTCTTCTAATTTGGTTAAAGCATATTTTCCTGGGGTTGTTGCCACCCTTTTAGTATTTTACTTGCCCCTTCATTTACTCTTATCAGGACAAAATGACAAGACGTAAAAATTCAACACAAAAAAAAAGAACAAGAGGCAGTACCAAAGGCTAGGGACCTAATCAATACAGACATCGGTAATATGTCAGATCTAGAGTTCAGAATGACAATTCTCAAGGTTCTAGCCGGGCTCGAAAAAGGCATGGAAGATATTAGAGAAACCCTCTCGAGAGATATAAAAGCCCTTTCTGGAGAAATAAAAGAACTAAAATCTAACCAAGGTGAAATAAAAAAAGCTATTAATGAGGTGCAATAAAAAATGGAGGCTCTCACTGCTAGGATAAATGAGGCAGAAGAAAGAATTAGTGATATAGAAGACCAAATGACAGAGAATAAAGAAGCTGAGCAAAAGAGGGACAAACAGCTATTGGACCACGAGGGGAGAATTCGAGAGATAAGTGACACCATAAGACGAAACAACATTAGAATAATTGGGATTCCAGAAGAAGAAGAAAGTGAGAGGGGAGCAGAAGGTATACTGGAGAGAATTATTGGGGAGAATTTCCCCAATATGGCAAAGGGAACGAGCATCAAAATTCAGGAGGTTCAGAGAACGCCCCTCAAAATCAATAAGAATAGGCCCACACCCCGTCACCTAATAGTAAAATTTACAAGTCTCAATGACAAAGAGAAAATCCTGAAAGCAGCCTGGGAAAAGAAGTCTGTAACATACAATGGTAAAAATATTAGATTGGCAGCTGACTTATCCACAGAGACCTGGCAGGCCAGAAAGAGCTGGCATGATATTTTCAGAGCACTAAAGGAGAAAAACATGCAGCCAAGAATACTATATCCAGCTAGGCTATCATTGAAAATAGAAGGAGAGATTAAAAGCTTCCAGGACAAACAACAACTGAAAGAATTTGCAAATACCTAACCAGCTCTGCAGGAAATATTGAAAGGGGTCCTCTAAGCAAAGAGAGAGCCTACAAGTGGTAGATCAGAAAGGAACAGAGACCATATACAGTAACAGTCACCTTACAGGCAATACAATGGCACTAAATTCATATCTCTCAATAGTTACCCTGAATGTGAATGGGCTAAATGCCCCTGTCAAAAGACACAGGGTATCAGAATGGATAAAAAAACAAAACCCATCTATATGTTGCCTCCAAGAAACTCATTTTAAGCCCGAAGACACCTCCAGATTTAAAGTGAGGGGGTGGAAAAGAATTTACCATGCTAATGGACATCAGAAGAAAGCAGGAGTGGCAATCCTTATATCAGATCAATTAGATTTTAAGCCAAAGACTATAATAAGAGATGAGGAAGGACACTATATCATACTCAAAGGGTCTGTCCAACAAGAAGATTTAACAATTTTAAATATCTATGCCCCCAATGTGGGAGCAGCCAACTATATAAACCAATTAATAACAAAATCAAAGAAACACATCAACAATAATACAATAATAGTAGGGGACTTTAACACTCCCCTCACTGAAATGGACAGGTCATCCAAGCAAAAGATCAGCAAGGAAATAAAGGCCTTTAACGACACACTGGACCAGATGGACATCACAGATATATTCAGAATATTTCATCCCAAAGCAACAGAATACACATTCTTCTCTAGTGCACATGGAACATTCTCCAGAATAGATCACATCCTCGGTCCTAAATCAGGACTCAACCGGTATCAAAAGATTGGGACCATTCCCTGCATATTTTCAGACCACAATGCTCTAAAGCTAGAACTCAACCACAAAAGGAAGTTTGGAAAGAACCCAAATACATGGAGACTAAACAGTATCCTTCTAAAGAATGAATGGGTCAACCGGAAAATTAAAGAAGAATTGAAAAAAATCATGGAAACAAATGATAATGAAAATACAACGGTTCAAAATCTGTGGGACTCAACAAAGGCAGTCCTGAGAGGAAAATATATAGCGGTACAAGCCTTTCTCAAGAAACTAGAAAGGTCTCAGGTACACAACCTAACCCTACACCTAAAGGAGCTGGAGAAAGAACAAGAAAGAAACCCTAAGCCCAGCAGGAGAAGAGAAATCATAAAGATCAGAGCAGAAATCAATGAAATAGAAACCAAAAAAACAATAGAACAAATCAACGAAACTAGGAGCTGGTTCTTTGAAAGAATTAATAAAATTGATAAACCCCTGGCCCGACTTATCAAAAAGAAAAGAGAAAGGACGCAAATAAATAAAATCATGAATGAAAGAGTGTAATGAATTTTTTAAAAATGTCTTAGTTGAATGTGGGTGGTGAGGTATGGGAGTTTTACAGTATCTGCCAGTCTTCTGGACTGATCATGGGTAAATTTGGAGTCATTTAGTGAAGTGGGAGAGACTGGAAGAGAAAGCTCATTTCCTAAGTGGTTGCAATCCAGTTTCCTTCTGACCACGGGGATCTGAAACACTGATGAGAGCTAGAAGTAGACCTATCATGCAGCTAGATGGATACCCAAGGGGACCTGAAGAAAAGTCTGGATAGAGGAAAAATAGGAAGTTGTCAGCATATTGATGCTTCTGAAAGCCTGTCTCTACCATTTATAGCTTCTGCTCTAGGTCATTCAGGTTGATTGTCCAGAGCCACACATGTTGACTAATTCTGATCTGACACATTCAGCTGCCAGGTCTCTCTGTTCAGATTTGGCAACTCTTCCTCCTTCAGATCACCGGATGCCTGAATTTTCTCTCACACAAATAATCCTTTACATTTGCATGGCAAGGAAACACAAGTGCCTCCTAACTCAATCCTATGAATATGGGTAGACTTAACATGAACATGTGGCTATAGGATAGAAAAGGTGGTTATTTAGATATTAGGTGAGAACTTTTGTCTGATTTGTTAGGATGTTTCTACCAGCACTGAGGTTTTCATGTCACAGGCATTTTTCCCTTCCACATAGAAAGCCATAATTTATGGAAATCCTTTGTTCATAATGAAAAGTTCTGCCAAGAGAAGACCCATCACAAATATAAAGAGCCACATTCCCCAGAACAACAGCGATGCCTTAAAATGTTAAAATGTTAAATGTTAAATTGTTAAAATGAAGAAAATTTAAATTCATCGGTTGGTTCTAAAGAGGTTTAAGGTACATCACGCTGTACCTCCTTTTATTTACGTCCTCAGTGTAAATTACTAAAATTTATCTGATCAACAGAAAGTCAGTTTTAAAGGCAATATTTAAAAGAATATGCTTATAGCTGTGGAAGTAGAGCAATTTCAGAATGTAAAACTTTCAATCTCAACATTACTAATGCAATCCTATTCTCAACACATGAAGCAAAATCATGTGGGACTCTGTAGTTATATGTAAATGTATTTGTCACTTTCAGCACCCATCTACCAAATAAAAAGAGAATGAAGAGAGAAAATGAAGGTCTGTCCCGGAACATAAATCTGAGTATCTGAGAGCAAAATTGCATCTGGTTCCACAGAGGTGAATAAAAGCTCTTTTTTTCCATTAAGATAATCCATAAAGTGCAGCTTCCAACCCCAGACATTTCTGTTACCAATATCATGAGGTACAGTGATTATTCCTGAATAAATCAGAATAAGGGAAGTGGCATATCAGAAGATCTTCTGTTCTTTTAAAACAATGAAATGAAAAGAAAAATCAGAGGAATCTTAATAGGAAACTTAAAAGGCCATGTTTTCTCTGGTTAACTTCCTGACATCCATGTCCATTTCTGATGGGAAGTGCTGCTCCTTGTTCTTGGGAGCTGCCCACACCCACCACCACACTTCAGTGCCCCCATCCCCAGCTGGGGTTGTAGCTGGGTGAATGAGTTCCTGCAGGAGAGCCCCTTGGTGCAGTCCATGCACCATGGCCACTTGTTTATAACCAAATACTCCTTTTATTCTATTTAATGCCTTTACTTGCATCTCAGTGACACATTTTGCGTTTTTTATGGTTGCTCTTGAGAGCACAGTATACAGTTTAATGTATCAGAATCCACTTAGAGTTAAGAGTGTGCTAGTTTAATAAACATCCAATTGTCAAGTCCTTACTACAGGACAGTTCTGTGTTCCTTTTTCTATCCATTGTGCTCTTCTCATATCTTTTATATCTCCCCATGTTACAACCCTCACAACGTAGTGGGAATTTTTGCTGTAAGCAGTCCCAGTTCTTGGAAACAGATGATGAGGGAAAAGTTGTTCATATATATTTGGGGACAGAGGCTTGAAGGCTCTGAAGATTCACTGATTCTCTTTTGAGTTCACTGCACTTCTTGCTTCCACCCATGAATCTGGGAGAGATAGGCCACTGACTTATTTTACAGATCAGCATTGCTCCAGGTATTTAAAGATCTCATATGAGGTGGTCTACCCTGAATTAAAAAAGAATTACCTTCCATCAACTGTTAATGAGTTGCTTAGTAGGCACACAGTTGTTATAGAAACAACCTTCAGCTGAGTGTTTGGACAGTGCCTGGGATTCAGTGTACCTGAAGCAGCACTCCAGTTGCCAGAACCTCCCACTGAAGTAGAACAGTACCATTCTGGAATGATGCATTCTGACATTGCAGCCCCAACAGTCTCAGGAGGGACTTCCCCCATACTAAGTTTTCAGGCAGAGCACTACCTCTGTTCAAGGCCAAGAGGATTGTATATCACCATGGCTGCTGTCTAGCACAAGTTGGCTGACAAGGTTTTTAAGGGCTTGTCTGGGGCAGTAATGTAGAAAAAAAGGTCTTTAGCAAAGAACTGGGCACATCAGCTGAAAGTCTACGTCATTTTTGATAGTCTGGTGTCCAACTGAAGGTTCTGGGTCCCTGGGCTGCAGTGGAAAAATTTCGCCAGAAGGAAGATTGAAGTCATTCCTACTCTAATTTCTTGAAAGCCAACTGGGATTAAGTAAGAGGCCTCAGGACACCATAGATATACCACCATCAGCAATGATTCAGAACTACAATATTGCAGTATTGAAAACATGTAGACTGAGTTTATTTCGGAGGTGTGATGGACCAGAAGGATCCACTGGTGACATTGGGGTTGGAGACTGTCTACGGTCATGCAGGAGCTCTTGGGAGAGGACCACACACGGAAGCTCAGTCTTCTGAATCTCAAGCTGTTCTCCTTCATTGTGTAACATTGTCAATAAAGAAACTGATTCAAGGACTCTAATTGGTTGTATTAAATAGAGAGAAAGGTGGCCTCCTTTGTTTATATCATTTATGCTCAGAACTCATGGTTCTGAAGAATTGCTCTGCACAACCACACTGTTGTTCTCCGGACTGTCGTTTTCTCGTAGCTATGCCCAGAGAAGGTTGGGGAAGGGAGAGAGAGGAAAGAAGACTGAGCAGTCTCCTGTGAAAATAATAGAATTTCCTATATCGTTAAGCACGATAGAATCTTTCCCATTGGGTTCTCTCGCAATTTGGATGAGGTGGGCACCAGTTCACACTGGCCAATGCTTGTGATATAAACAGATGTCCAAATGAAGAGCGACAAAAATAGAAGATATGTACATGCAGTTGGAGACCTTTTAAGGTCGTTGGTTAAGGTGACATAGGAAGAGTAGGCTGAATTTCAAACCTTTTTTCAGTTTAAAGAGTGATCCTTCCTTTCCACTATCTGAACATCAAAGGGGTGAAATCTCTAAATGCTGGGACGGGTGCGTATACAAACCAGGAGGTGGTGTGTGATGTCAGGAATGCCCAGGATACCATCCTTGCCCACAGGATCCCAGAAAAACGGGATTCACCCTTTTGAATGGCCGTGAGGGTTTAGTGGTCTCTCCTCTTCAGACTCAGTGAGGTGGGCTGTGGTCAGTCCCTCCAGGGTCAAAGGTGAGAAAGGAGAAAAGGAGGCAGTGGGTGACTCAGAGTTGCCCTGTGCAGTGATGTGGTTGTGCCCTGCCAGGCCCTTGGGCCATCCGCATAGTCTCCATTGTTATGCAATGAAGGCAGAAATGCCTTTCTGTGCATTTTTTCTCTTCATCAACTGGCTTTGCCCCCTAGGTAGTGTTCTCATTAAGTGAAAGAATAAATGTAGGATAACCTCTGGACGCATGGGCACAGTGCGAGTTAAGTGAAAGATAGGACACAAAAGTGAGATTCTTTCCTAACTCACTTTTCATGGGCCTGGGCATGAACTCTGCCCACTGTTGCCCTGGAACATGTGGCTAGAGATGTGGCTATGGAAGGAGAGGCAAGGCTGAGGGCAGCTCTGGCCAGCTGCATCTGTGAGTAGCTGGGGCTTCGTTTCCCTGACCCTGATCATGCTTTTCTGAATCCACTCCCATGTTTTGTATGCAGAATTCCCTGAACACAGGGCTTGGCTACACCATGGTTAGCTGCAGCAATTAGTTGAATTCTTAGAAGAGCATTTGGTTGGGGTACCTGTGTGGCTCAGTTGTTAAGTGACTGTCTTCGGCTCAGGTCATGATCCCAGGGTCCTGGAATCAAGCCCCACATTGGGCTCCCTGCTCAGTGGGAGCCTGCTTTTCTCTCTCCCATTCCATTGCTTGTTCTCTCTCTCTCTCTCTCTCTCTGTCAAATAAATACATAAAATCTTTAAAAAAAAAGAAGTAGAAGAGCTTTTGATTGGTTACCCATGACAAGTATACGTAGTTTCTAAACCCCAATGACTCTTAACATGAGTCCACACCAGGTCTCCTCTGTGTTCATGGCTCTGAGCTTCTGGGGACACCTGCAGATGGAGAAAAATGGATGCTGCTGCTGTGAGCACTCTCTCTGAAATTCCAGGTGATGGATTCTAAGGGTAGAGCAGGGACGGGGGTGTTTGTTGTTCCTGAAACACAGAGCCTTAACACTGATGGGGAGGACAGAGAGTCAGGAGTCTGGCCATTTCCTGGACCTCCCCAGGCCAGTGCAGTGTTGACACCGCTGGTGGCAGTCAGAGTGGGGGCAGAGTCCCTGGGCACCATGTTAATTATTTGCTTGTAGGAAATGGAAAGTGGATCCTCTTAAAATCCTGTCTGCCTTGCTCTAGAATTTGTGAGACTTCATTTAGAGCAAATGTCATTTGCATCACTGCAACATAACTTGGGTCCTCCCAGGAGTCAAGTGTCCAGTCGCCAGAGAAAACAGATCAGGAGAAGCTCTTCAGTGACTATCACATAGAATAAAGGATGCTGCATTAACAGGGCCTGGCACTCTCCTTTGGGCTTTGCCCATTCTTCTTAGCAGGAGGCAGGAGGCAGGGAAAGTCTGTGTGCATCTTCTGAACTGTCACAGTATACTGAGAAACAGCCTGACAAATGTCATCCCAGTGAATATCATGTGACAGATAGTGAAATGTAGTTTTCTGTTGCCTCCCTGGCACTGGCTGTTGGCAGGATTTTCATCTCCACCAGTTGGATGCTTAATGGATGCTTTATATTCCCTTCTGTAATCACCAGTGGCATTGAAAATCTCTGCATGTTTTGATTAGATGTTTGGATTTTTTTTAAACCATGTCTTACTTGACATTTTACTACTGCAGTGTTGATTACCCCCTTACTCATTACCAATACATTGAGTACAAAGATTTTGTCTTTTTCCTTTCATATTTACAGTGCTTCATCCTTAAGAAAAGCAACACTGAAATAGTGTCAGCTAAAGCACTAATGTTGGTTCCTTCCTAAATAAGTGGACAGTTTTCCCTGAAAAGCCTGAAAATGTAAGCACCAAGTCTCCCTACTAGTTGGTCTGTAGGATCCTATTGTTTGAACTCTAAGAAGGTCTATACACACCAGGATCACCCATCAGAATTCCCGTGGCTCCTCCTTCTCAGAAACCCAGGGATCCCCACAATGCCGAAACTGGAGGCTGCACGCAGCTGAAGGTGGCCCCTGTGCAGGGAAGCAGGCAAAGCAGAGGGGATCTTGGCAGTCCCTGTCACTAGACAGATGATAGCTCTCAGCTATCTCCTTGCGTGCACTTGGCCTCAGGGAACACATTAGTCTGCAGTTTTCTCAGCTATGAGATTCAAGTTGGAAAGAAATTTGCTTCAAGGCATATGGCGCATAGTAGGTCAGGAATCACTCTCCCTTCTGCCCTTGGGGAGAAAAAAAAAGAAATCACAAAGATATGAGGTGCCACAAATCAGCAATTCTACTCTGTGTCTTTGGAGTAGCCAAGCGATATATACTGACAGTCCTTCTCAAACCCAAAGGACTAACCCAAGTCAAAAAGAAAAATCCAAAACCATTTTTGGTGTGTGCTCCATCTTCCTAAGGTCTGTAATGGTGAGATATATGGGAATAAAAGGAAGCAGATAACTCCAGTGCTCACTGACCCCTTCCCGTGGCAAGCCTCTTACTCAACATAACCATTTCAGGAGGCAGGGATGCGACAAAGGGATCAATCATGTGATCTGATCTCATTGGAGAACTGGTCAGCCTACACTTTAGCTGAGCACAGGAACCCTAGTGGTACAGTCCCAGAGAGGGACCCGCTCAGGGCTACTAGCCAAGCCTAGAAGGGCAAGGGAGAAGCTTGGGTCTAATCGTCCATGTCATGGCCTTACTGTGACATTGGCTAGACTTCCCCAAAGTGGTCTGTATAGAGTTTATCATAGACCAGTGTTCTGGGGCCTTGAGTGTATCCTCCTCATATGGCAAATAGAAATTAATCATTTCAGAGAATGACTCAATGCTTATTCTTCACTGTGTTCAATATACTTTCCAAGAAGTATAGCAAGAGCTGAGCAAGTGCAGGCACCCTGCCTGAGAGGTGGCAGACCCCATTTTCACATGGGAGAATGGAATTGTAGCAGAGGCTTTGGTGCAAAATCCTAGTATCTTCCAGGCAACCATCCCTACAAAAAGTAGTGATTGATTGATCCACAAAGAGGCAGGTGGGACAGATGATAAATTCTTTGGTAAAGAGAAAAAAAAGAAATCCCACCAGAAAATGGTCAGCCATTTCTAAATATCTTTGTACTTTCCCTGCTTTTTCCTGAATAATTTCACAGCCATGTCCAACAGTAGCAGCTATCCCTGTGAGCCAGGACGGTGTGAAAAGCCCTTGGTAGAGCTAGTTTGCTGTGAGCTCTTCCCCAAGGCCAGTAATGATGAATCCGGTGGGTCATTCTACCTGTCCCCCCAGGGCTGGCAGGAGGTTACCTTTATCCTTGATAAGATTTGGGGGACAGCTGCTTTCCTTCCTGGATGTTCATATTATAACCAGAACCCAGGATGAAATGTGTTCAAGACTAAAATCTTCTGTCCTTAATTATGTACCATGGGGGATAAGGAAGCAGTGGGCAGTCTTTTCAGAACCTCACAAATCTTCATGCAAAGTAGCCTCCTGTCAAAGGGCAAGCCTGGGGATCTCTGTTATACACAGTGGGGTCTGTCCCAGTTGGCCTGGAGGACAGGTGGCTGACAGCATCGTCAGCAGAATGTGACCCTTTGCTGACCCACTGTGCTCTGACATGAGTGACAAAACATAAAGAAAAATGTTTTGAGAGGGAAAATATTACAGATCAGAGGGAAAATTTTGTCACCTTTCTAACAAGATAACCCCTGTTTAGTGTGGCAAATAATCAGTATTCCTCCACTTAGGTAAAAGTGTTTTCAATGGTTGAGGATAGAGATTATACTTTATACCTTCCATTCCCAGTTTTTCACTACCCTGTGTTTAATGTCATCATGTTCCAATTATTTGAAACAATTGAAAATGCGTAAGTTTAAATCAAAGGGCATATCATACTGTATTTCATCATTTCCCTATGGGACATTCAGGTTAATACTCATATCAATGTTTATTTTTGTATTTATTTCATGTACATTGGCTTGCCCCATGAGATGCGGTGTGGGGGGTGGGAATGGCTTCATGCACACTTCCCCTTGTATTCCAGAGGGGCAGTGTAGGGAGAAAACTGCACTACAATTTGGGTCAGGGAATGAAATATAGAGACAGGAGACAGAGATAGGACAGACCATTCTCATGGCACAACACCTCCTGCAGGGCACCCACTCTTCCCTACAGAAATTTTGGCACAGGTGGATTTGAGATTGTGAGGGCAGCTCTTGGTTCAGGGGTTCAGGCATTTTCTGAGGGGCCCTGGGTTGGTGTCAGGGGTTCGGGGATCTCCATTCACAGGGAAACAATGACATTCCTGTCCCAAATTTATCACTCATCAGCATGGCAACTCTGGACAGTCCCTTCAGCTCCCTACATTTCAGTGCTCTCCATTGTCAAGTATGGCTTCCAGCCCCATTTCCCCTCCCATCGGTGCTGCTGTGGGGATGACAGGAGGAAGGGACACAGATTCTTTGTTGGCTGTAAGCATCATTCCCACGTGAAGGATAAAGAGGGAGCTTCCATCCTCCCGTGCAGGGGAGCCATCCAAGTCCCATGTCTGGATTCACCCACAACCAGCTGTTTAGCTGTTTTGATAGGCATTCAGTACCTCAACACCTAAGGAGCAATTGGAAAGCATCAGTCCTTTCCTATGTCTGAGGCACTCACTTGGGATACCGAAATGACACACTCACGTCTAGGCCATAGAGCAGGGAACCAGGGCTCAGAGTGATATCGGGAATGCTCTCGGGTAGGTGTCGCTGCCAAATGGGATGTGAATCCAGGCCATTGGGCGTGTTCACTGTCGTTTGCTATGTTCCTGTAATGTCTCTGCTAAATACAAGGAGTTGCCCACAAAACCTGTATGTTTGTGAGAGGGGCAGAATTCAGAGCACAGGACACAGGGACATAGTCCTAAGTCTGCCCTGGAGGGATGAATGCCCCTGGGCAGCTGGTGAGTAGGGAGAGGAAAAGGTTGGACTAGAAGTAAAGGATGTCTAATCCCCCAAGGTCTTCTGACAACAAGATGCCGACACTGCTCTCTATTTCTGTGCATCTCCCAGCAATCTATGTAGAGCATCCCCCTGAGGATATGGAGCAGCCCACAACCACGCCAGCCTCTCCACCACCACCTCTGAAGAAAGTCCATTTCTTCCTCCATAATCGGGTGTACCCCACTGGGGGCACTGTGTAAGGTACCTTGGATATTGACTCATTACCTCAAGAAAAATTTTTATAATTTCTTCAGTGTTGTACACTTAAGAGAAACTATAAAGATGTTGTGTGACATTTTTGCATTTCATAAAAGCACAGTTAAATGATTCAAGTGCATCATTAGTGTAACTGCAGAAGTTAAGATGCATTTCTAACTCAACCTCAGAGGACGACTCACTAGGAAGCAAAGGCTCAGGGCTCCTGGGACAGTGGGGTGGACCCTGCCCCTAGATAGAGTCAGTCTCTGTCCTGCCAGTGGTGAGGAGGCTATCCACCCACTTCAGTTCTGACTGTCCTTGTTGTTTCCCAGACCTACCCGGACCCCCTGCAATTGTCCACACACAGGATTCCTTTGCAGAGTTCAAAGGCTCAGGCACAGGGAGCATCACTGTTCCTTTCACTCATTTTTCCCTCCCTGCTTTTTCACTTCCTCTTTCTGCTGCCAGTGAGCACCTCTTCTTAGCTTTTCCCCATCCCCTCCTTTTCCAGTGTCCACCTGGAAGTACCTGGTCTCCTGCAGGCACTGAGGCCTCGTATTTGCCATGTTCCTGAAACTTCCCTGAAGCCCTCCTCAACACCTTTTAGCTGGTGTTGCCCTGGCTCCTGACCCCTGGGCTGGCCCACTGAGTCCAGGGAGCAGCCCTGAACAGCCCACCAGGGAGTGGGATTAGGAGTCAGCAGGGGTGAGTCCAGCCTGCTGGAGGAGGAGCTTCAGGAACTGAGGATTTGCCTGGGTGTCCCCACTTGGCTGTTTCCTGCCTGGGTGGCTGTCATGCTCTGGGCAGCTCTTGCTTTCATTTCTCAGGAAGCTTCTTTTAAACAGACTTAAGAGAAAGTAGAGGAAGCAGTTTGGAAGTCAGAACAAGAGAAAATACAAATGTGGTGAGCTGGGCATGAAAAGGGGGAAGATAGCCACGTGCCCATGCTCTCCATAACTTCCCTGATGTGCTTACTGTCACTTCAAGAAAAGTTTCCAAATAGTGGGGTGGCTGCTATTGTGTATGAGCACAAAGTGGAGACAGGGGGGTGGTCATGAGTAGACCATGGGTCAGACCCTCAGGAGCTCAATCTGGCATGTAAAGATGCTGGGGAAGAGGGATACAGATTGGCCTCCCAGGCCTTCCTTGCAGTTCCTTTCAGGAAAATGTCATGGCTTTTGATTCAGGCAGGAATTGACTCCATTGGGGTGGTGGCTGGGTCAGGCATGTGCTGTTATCTGGGTGAGGAATTGGGGAAAGGAAGGAGGGGAGCCCTCTATTCAGAAATCATGGATGTAACCTAAAGGACTCAGGGTTCAGGGTTCTGTGTCCTAAGAAAACCAACTACTTTCCTATCCCTGAGCTTTCCCTGTCCCTGTCATTGCACTGTGACTCTGGGCAAACCATTTAACATCTCCACATGTCAGTGCCAAGATCCCCAGTACAGGGGTCATAACCCCTGGCCCCTGCCTCCCACACAGAGGATGGCATATGACAGGAGACGATGACACATCTTCTCCATGGGCAGAAAAGCCTCATGTCCCTGTGAATGCTGAAAGGCCACCTTCTCCCCTTCCCTTCCCTGCAGGCATCAACATTTCCTCTCTGGGGGAAGTCACCCCTATATTTATTGCTTATTCCTGCAGACGTGCCATATTGGAACACTCATGCAGCATTTATGAGGGACCACTCATTGTCTTTGAGGGTTACCTGGATTTTTTTCTAGGATGCTTCATAACATAATACCAATAAGGACGACCCGTGGGGAGAACAGGGAGCCAGGGACAGAAAGGTCAAGTAACTTGCCCAGTTACATGTGGCTTCTAGTAAGATTTGATACCAGCCACCAACAGCAGCCTCTGTGTTCTCTGCTCACCGTGAGCACTGCATTTTGAGATTATCTCATCCAAATGCTTACGTTCCCACCCAGTTCCTGGGGTGTCAGGTACACACCACATCCAACAACCCTCTCTAGGCCCAGCTCAGACTCAGTTGCCTCCCCAGGTCCTCGTGAACAGGAATGTGTGTGTGACCAGGAGGTGAATGACGAGATTCCAGGGTCTTCCTCAGCTTCACCTTAACGGTTCTGGTTTTGGTGTATTTTCCAAGATTGTGGCTCAGGTTAGAAGAAGGAAAAATCATAAGGGCTTCAAACACTGGAGTCAGAGCATCATTGGCAGCCAAGACATTCTCCTGGCTGTCCCCAGCCGTGGTTCACCAGCACCTACATGGGCATCTGTCCAAACAACAGGGGAGTCACAAACATTACTTCCACTGACTACAACTTTGTAGTGCTGTAGATGTAAATCAGTATTTACATTCAAGAGAAGAAACTGCAGTTTGCGCAGCAGAGAGTGGATGCCGGGAGGAAGGAAGGAGCAGGAAAGGTCACACACAGAGCAAGTGCAGCTACTTCCCGCTCTCACAAGGCCTTAGTCCAGGTTGCACGGATAGTGATTCAGATCTTAGTCTAGGAGTCTCGGGGGCTGGTAGACTTCATGCGTTAAGGCACCAAAGGGCCATCCTGAGCAGCCCTTTCCTTGTTCATTAACTGTTCCACAATGAGGTGTGGTCAGTTGAGCAACTGTCATGTAGGCAGTCGGTTTGGAATGTGCTGTGTTCTGAGGCAGTTGGGAGTCAAGAAGCCTATTGGTCATTCAGGGTGGTCATCTGACCTGGGACTTCCACTGCTGGGCAGTTGATAAAGTCAAATTCTGGTTGTGGAAAGGCAAGTGAGGAGCTGGGGACATGCTGGGGTCCCCCCAATCAACTAGGGGGTCTGCATTTGGGAAAAAGACATTGTATTTCTGTCAGTGACTGAAATGTAGAGACAGGAGATGGCTCAGGATTTGAGCCATTCATTGAGGCCAGCACTCCCTACCATGAATTAATACGTGGAGTGAGGTGAGGTACATGTGAAATCTCCTCCTTTGCCCCAACATTGGCTGGATTCCTGTGCAGGTGAACCGTCTGCTAATGGCCAGGACAGGAGAGGCTGTGGAAGGATTGCTCACTCATGTTCCTTCATGACTCAGTGTACAAATTCTAGCCCCTTCCTTCAGGTTTAGTCTATGTGTAAAACTCTGCATGTCAGTTCTAGTTGGGTGCACTGTTACTTTCCTGAATTCAGATAGATTTTCTGCATGGTAGCCTCACACCCATGTAAAATTGTGATTATATTTTAGATGTTTAAGTTTCAAAGACTATGTAGGTGAGTGACTTTTACAGACACTCAGGTGATGCCTTCACTTGAGGCCCATTTCAGTTTAGAAACTATTTAGATTTTTGGTGGAATAGCCCATTTGCTCAGTCTCTTGGAAGACAGGGGATTGTGGGGAATTCTTAGTGTATCCCATGTCCAGCTGTAGTGTGGACTTCATTACCGTGAAGCTTACACTTGACTTGCAGAGAAGCAGACCTTTGAGATGCACCCGTGTGGGTATCATTTCATTCTTTTAATAGGGAACATTACCGTGAGCACTTGGGTCTTACACAGAAATAGTGAGTCATGAAACGCTATATGAAAAACTACTGAAGTACTTTGTGGTGACATAACAGAACAAAAGAAAAAGAGGGGAAGGGAGGAAAGATTACAAAGAACAAAAAGACAATGAAGGAAAGGAAGGAAGGGAGGAAGGAGCGGTTTGAGAAAGGGAGAAGAGAAACTGGTAGAGAGGCAGTAGGGGAAATAAATATTTTAAAAGTTGTGAGACAAACATCTGCATTCTTACTGGGGTCTGGAGGGATGGCGGAGGAGGAGCAGTCACTGCAGCAAACAGGGAAAAGACTGGGAAGGCTGCTGGGCCCAACAGTCGCAGGTGGGCCGAGTCTCACCAGACAATGGACTGTTGAAGGCCCAGATAATTGCCTTCTGCTCCAAGTGTTAGTCATCAGCAGGGCCTGGGCAGTCAACTCTGGGTGTGGGGGCTGATTCAGAGGCTCCCCTTGTTTTATCCTTGGGGTTCCAGTGCCATCTTCTGGCAGGATGCACAGAAGTCTTCTCTTTGTTTGGCCTGCAGAGGTCAAGCCATTCCTGCAGACGTGTTTCCTTGTGTTTATATACCGAGTCTTCCTCCAGGCCCAAATTGAAGCCACAGGTGGGTCCCCAGGGCCCTCTTGGCTCTCTTTGTCTGAGCATCTCTGGAGACTCTGGTGCCTCAGGGTCATGGACAGACTGTCCTATGGCATAGCTATGGAGAGAGCAGATGGAGTTGTACGAGATAGTGAGTGGCCTGTGGCCTGGGTCAGGTCTTACCAGAGGCCTGTGGTGTACTGTGGGACGTGTCTTCTGAGGTCTTGAGGTGGAGGTTTCCCTGCAGGACCCCTGTGTGGCATGAAGAAAGAGAAGTTTCCCAAGGGACCCCTGGGACTGAATGAAGGCTACACTCCCAGGGTCACTTAGCCATTTCCCTGACCTCCTCCATGACTGCCAGGTCCTCCTCCTGCTGGAATGTCCCTTCACCAGCCTCTCTGAGAGCCCTCAACATGCCCTTCTCTGTGGGGGGAGCCTTTGCACACGCGGTGTTACAGAGGGGATGTGCTCCCGACTCCCATGGGAAGCGAGTTTGTACAGTCCACATGCCATGGGCAGGCAGCGGGCAAGTTGGGAGCAGGCAGCATGTCCTTTCCTTGATGGTCATCCCTGTAGATTGAGGGATTGAGTAGAATCAATAGAATATCAAACTCTCATGACTAAATGGTGCCGTGAGGAGACCCACTACCACCCACAAGGCTTCTTAGAGGCTCGGGGAAATCGAGGAGTTTGGCAGGTCCTCAGGGAGTGGCAGGCATACATAACTCAGCTTGAAACCAGGGCCTACTTCGTGCCCACAGGGATGCAGTGTGGGGAGGGGTGAGCTGGCCTTCTCACATGTGCCCAGGGGTCTGTCTTGTTTGCCCATTTCTCAGATGCCTAAAGTGTGAGATGAGGCCACCCCACTACTCCCTCTCCCTGACTACTGATGTTCTGGAGCAAGCCCTCTGGTTACTTTTACAGGGTAGGAGGGCAAGACACGGGTCATGTAGAGTGAGGGAATCAATAGGTCGTGGCACCCTTTACCAGAAGAGCACAATGCATTGGCTGTCTGCAGTCAAGTCCCTCCAGGCAGCAACTGCCCTCCCTCCAAGGTCAGCAGCTCCTGGAGGACACTGCCCAACCACCACAGGGAGTTGCATGGATCTGGTGGAGGTTCCCTGTGGGATATTCTCAGGGCTTCCTAGTGCCTACAGGGACTGTGATCTTCCTCTCATCTCCTCTTTGTGGTCAGAGGCTAGGGCAGCACCCCGGGTTTTGTGTGGCTTCCCAAGGTGCCCACAACGAAGTCATGGAAATGAGGGAGAACATGTGTCCATGTTTGCCTGCCCCTTTTCCTGCCCAACACACTCCATTCCCAAGTCCTTCTTGTTGTTTCTGTCAAGTCCATAGAATGGAAGCTTCTTGAGAGCTGGAAGCAAGAGCAGAATGTGTCATGAGCCCCGACTCCCAGGCAGGAGACAACCATTTGGGGACCCCCAGGCCCAGCCTCCCTTCCTGAGTCCCCTCCAGCAGGGTGAGCAGTGCCCTGTGACTCTCAATCCTGCTCCCTTCTTTGCTGTCCAGTGCTGGTTACCAGACTCAGTGGTGAGGGGTCAAGGTGATGCTAGGAAAGGGCTGAGGAGGGCTGCAGAGGGATTTCATGAAACAGTTCAGATGCAATGCCTCAGAGCCTGCAGGGGACAAGGTTCTCCAGGGTGAGCCTCATAAAACAGGGAATAGGGAAGAGCTAAGAAGAGCTGCTTATGGACAGAAGAAAGAGGAAGTGCAGGAGATGGAGGTGATAATGAATTAGAGGCACAGTGTGGCTCCTATCATGGGAATCAACTTCCAGTGCATAGAGCTCCAATGATGCTGGGGCAGCCGTGGGAGAGGACAAAGGGGAGTTAGTGGAGCTGAGGACCTATGGCCTGCTGCTCTGAGGATGATGGGCTCTGACCTCAGTTGGATGGGACCCCAGCTCTGAGTCTTCCCTGACCTTGGTCACTTATTCCCACAGGGTGGAAGTGGGTCTCCAGTTGCCCACCTGCTTTTCCCACCTCCGATTCTCTCCAAGACCAGGAAGGAGGTCTGTTTTCACACCTGGAAGCAATCAGTGTCCCCATGACTGTTTATGCGGGACTTTGCCTTCCTCTGTCCTTGTCCTCTCCCTTCCTGCTCCCAGCCTCCTCCTCCTCTCCTAATGATGCTCCATGTCCTTCCCCCTGCCATGCTTCACCAGTCATACTGTTGTCAAAGAGGGGGCCACCAAGGAAAGAGAGTATAGATCCTGGCTCCCTCAGGATCAAGCCCCTGATCCCTCTGTGTCGGGAGCAGCTGTCATGGGTCTGGGATTGCTGGGGAACTGCAGGGAGAGATGGCCAACCACCTCCCCATAGCCCATGTCTGCCCAGTGACCGAGATGACCATCCTAGGGACGTGTTTCAGGCTGACACAACGTCCTCTGTTTCCAGAAGTGTTACAGAGGTAACACTTCCAGAGAATGGAAATGAGAGCATAGGAAGTTCTCCAATTTCCCTCAGCTGTTGAGTGCAGCCCTGGACAATGAGTAACTTTGTGGTCACTGAAACACAGGGTTCCTGCCAGTACTCCTCTTGAGGCTTGAAGTAAATGGATGGGGCAGGGGTGTTCGTAGAGCCCTTGGCAGGCCTGAGGAACATTCACAGGATGGGCCTGATGGGGGGAGTAGGGAACATGGCTTGTGTTGTATGCTGGAGAGGTGGGTTTGTGAGAGGAGCAGTGACTCCCTGGCCCTGCTCCCGAGAGGCTCTATACTATGCTTGGACAACACCTGGTGAGAGGTAGGGTGGAGCTGGGACCACAGGTGTGTGAAGCAGGTCCAGCAGCCCCTTCACACAAGCCTGGAGAACCCAGGCCCGTGACAGGGGTTTTCCAAGGCAGCTGCATGGGGGTCTCTCTCTCCTGCAAACACATTCACATGTCAGACTTCTGTGGGATGTGAAGGCTGGCAGAAGCTAAGGGACATGGGAGACTATGTAGTGGAGTCAGGGGAAGTACGCTTTACCTTCTCCAGCTCTGGGAGTCCCCTTGAAGGTACAGCAGCTTGGACAGGATAAAGAAGGTTTGGTACTGGATGTCATGAGGGAGAGAGATTACCCGTCTTCCACCTCCTGGCTCACCCCGGAACTTAGTGTCCTGGTTCTCTCACAGGAGGAGGTTGTTGTGGCTGCCAAGTCATGATGGTTATAGGCCCATTCCAAGAAAGATACAGAATCTCTTGTGCACAATTCCTGAGAGGCCATGAGCAAAGAGACCAAGCTTTGACATGTGGCAGCAGCAAAGGGAGGCAAGTGCAGGTTTTATGGGAAAGTGCCTTAAAATAGCTGCCAAGGAGTAGAGTGGTGATTACAAACCCAGACTACCCTAAAGGCCCGTGGACACAGTTTCTGTTCTTTTCATTCAGAAAGAATAAAATGAACAAATCATGTCTATCGTCAAGGCGTCCCTTTGCTTTCTAATTTTTAACCCACCTTCATTCTCCAGAGTGGCAGGGGAAAACCCCATGTTCCCTGGAGTCCTCTCCCACTGCTTCCTTCCTCTGTGCCATTCCCTACCTGAAGGGACTTCATCCTCACTGCTGGAGTTGTAGATGTTCTCTACATACAAATCTGTAGGAACTGAAACAGGAATAATGCTGTTATTAGACAGACTGGCTCACCCATTCGTTCCAGTTCCGTTGAGATGTCTATGGGCCATGCAGCATCTGCCTGATCTCTTTACTATGCTGTCAGATGTTCATGGGGCTGGTGCAGTCAGATCCCTTCAAGGAGACAGAGATCGGAGTCTCATCCCTTCTAATGAGCCCAGGATGCTGCAGCAGTCACCTCAGTGTCAGTTCTACATGCCCATGACCGCTCTCCCCTCAGGGATGAGCAATTGGTCATTTCCTTTTCTTTTATGATTTTAGTATAGTTCATTGAGATAATAACTGTGTAAAATGGATTGTAGACAGACTCTTTCCTGGATAGCACTACACTAGAAGCCAAGCATGAGCGAGACACAAGCCCTGTTCTCCTGCATATTTCTCTAGCATTAGTGGCTGGCCTGACAGGGCCGTTGATATGTAAGAAGTTCCCAGGCTCACGCACACCCACAGGCACTTTTGGAGGCCTTTGGACCCTAAGAGAGTAAGGTGAATCCCCAGTTCCTAGAATAAATGGGGAACAGATTCAATGCAACACTGACCAAAATCACAATGTGATGTTCTCAAAACAGAGAAATTGCTAACATATATATGGGACCACAAAGGAACACAATGAGCCAAAACGTTGAAGAAGCAGGTGTTGGCTCCATATATGCAGACTTTAAAATACATTATATCACTTCCCTGAGCAAGGAGGATGGTGCTGGCATAAAAATAGTCAGGGCACATGGGAGTGAAATAGAAAACCCCCAAATAAATGTGTTCATGATGACATCACAATGCTTGACAAGACTACAGAATAGGCATCCTCATGCATCCTCTTCTGAAACAACTATGAGAATGAAAAGGTAGCATACGTATTGCAGACACCCATTTTCAATCCTTACTTCACAAAAAGTGTTCATTTACAAAGAAAGAACAAAAAAGATTGGCATTTCACCAAATGAGAGAATTGAGAAAAAGACTTGAATAGACTGAAATAAGTCAAGCAGAGAGAGTCAACTATCATATGGTTTCACTTATTTGTGGAGCATAACAAATAGTATGGAGGACAAGGGGAGTTAGAGAGGAGAAGGGAGTTGGGGGAAATTGGAAGGGGAGGTGAACCATGAGAGACTATGGACTCTGAAAAACAATCTGAGGGGTGTGAAGCGGTGGGGAGTGGGAGATTGGGGGAACCAGGTGGGTGGATATTAGAGAGGGCATGGATTGCATGGAGCACTGGGTGTGGTGCAAAAACAATGAATACTCTTATGCTAAAAATAAATTTTTAAAAAAGAGACTGTGCTGCAAAGGAAACAAATCACTGGCCAGACATATGAAATGATGCTCAACATAAGGCATCGTGAGGGCAATCTAAATCCAAAGGACCATGAGCTGTGGCATTGTCTGTTAGGGTAGCGAGGGCCCAAACCAGGAATTCAAACCCAAAACTCATTTTGGAAGGATTCAGAAAATTTGAGACTTTGTATGGTATTAGTTAGAATGCAGAATAGTGCAACTACCCTGCAAAAGCATGTTGAGTGTCCTCAGAGAGTTACGAAAGGAACTCCTGTAGATCCAGCACACGCGAGTAAGGAAAATGGGTATATGAAAATCAGATTCTATTAAAATACATGTTTCTCACAAGAGAAACACTTGTTTTCTGCAAAAGAAATGTGAAATCCTAATTTGGCTCTGTTTCCATTCCCAGGCACTGAACCACCTTGACTTGTATATAGGCCTAAGCCTTCCAGATAAAATAAGCCCCTCTTGCACTGACAGGCAGACAGGGAAGTGGTGATTGTCCTGTCACACTTGTTGAGGTCTGAGCTTCTTTTTCACCACCTTGCAATGCACAAAACACTCTTGGTTTCTGCATGGAGAAGACCCAGGTCCCCACAGTGGTGCTTAGTCCCTGAGAAAGACCTAATTCCTCCTTTGATAGGACACCTTTTGGGTCCACATCAGAGATCCCCAGCTAGGACCAGTGGTGGGTGTGTGATTTCCCACAGGAGAAGGCCGGTTTAATTCTTAGACATGGTTTCTGAAAGGAAATGGTAGATCTCCACGAAGAAACATGGAGTGAATTGGCCCCAGCTTCCTGGCCACTGCTTCTTTGTCAGGGTCCTCCTCAAACAGGCTGTTGCACGAGGCTGCCCCAGAAACCTCCTGCAGAAGGATGGAGTCTGTCCCAGCACTCAGTGCTTCTGATGAGGTTGGGAAGATGCATCGTGGGGCCTCTGATGCAGAGATGGGTGTGTGAGTGAAGTGGTAAGAGGGAGGTACCGTGACCACTCCTCCCCGAGACCTACCATGAGGTGAGAGTGTCATGGACACTGACTCTGTAGCAGGGATTGGAAAAGACAACCTTGTGTCTTTGGGGCACAGTTCTCCCCTTCCTAGTTAGTGATGGAATTTGTTTTCCAGGGGAATTGATGTGTATTTGCAAGGAGTGAACACCTATTTAAATTGTACGTGTTGAAAAGTTTTCACATGCATAGACATTCATGACGTGATGGTGATGGGAAACTTCGCTGAGAAAGTGGATGCCATTAATCACCATGTTGAGGGGAACAAACCCATACGGTTACACACTATTCATGAAACTAACACATACACCAACCCTGAGAATCACAGCACATGGATTCCCCTGGAAACACACTTCCCGCCCAGCACCCAAACCTACAGCACCTAAGGACAGCAAAGTAGCTTCCGGGAACAAGGTCATGAGGCCCCAGGACTTTGTCCAAAACATGACCCTTAATCTCATTGCAGCAGGATCTGCATTCTCCATCTCAAGATGGAGCCTACAAGGAAGCCCCACCTTGCCCATTGTCCAGGTTGTTCCAAACCAGTGAGAGATTCCAGATTACAGCATACCTACCACTCCCCCTTTCTGGCAGGGCCACCTGTGATTTCAGAAAAGAAAAGATTATGAACATCAAATCATGCCTAGTCCTGCGTGCACAGCTCTTTTGTTCTCTTGTTGATGGGAGAAAACCAGACGGGGAAGGGTGATAGAGGCTGGTGAACCCCAAAGTATGAAGAGAGCAAAATGAGTCATGCAGAAAGGTGCCCAGTCTTCCTACAGGTTCCACGTCCTGAGTCCCACTAGACAAAATAGGTGGCAAGGAGGAATAGCTGTTGCCTGTACCAAAGCTCACTGCCCTACAGATTGTAGGCGATCCTGCTGTGGTTGTCCGCCTACCCACACACACACAATGTCTTTGGGATTAGGTAGCTTTTGGCAACAGATTTTCACTAAACCTTCTCCCCACCATGTGAATTCTATACGCTGATATTTTTGTACCTGATTTTATTAAGAGTCAGAAGAATGTTGTGTCTCACACAAAGAAAGGCCAACACACCACACTGGTGAAAAATGGAGTGTCTTTGTACTTTCTGTGGAAACTTCACCCGTCAGGCCATCCAGGGAAGCTAGGTGATAATATGCAGAAACGTTCAGGACATTGGTGGGGCTTGGCAGAATAGGTCAGAGAGTTTTGCTTGGTATGGGCATGCACGCAAGTGTATGGAGACGTTGGGTTAAATGGGTATGGACTGAGCAAGCTGCTGCTGCATCAAGAAAGGTCAGGGGAAGGAGCAGGAATGGAAAGAGAAACATTGACTCTGAAGTTTAGCTACAGGGGATGAATCAGGGTGACCTCTTCAATTTGAAAAAGGGTAAATACTAATATGCACACTAGGTTTTACTGACAGACAAATTCCTCAAACTGGCGACTGTGTCGTGGACGTTCTCAAGATCACTTCTTCTTCTTTTTATTTTTTTTAAGATTTTATTTATTTATTTGAAAGGCAGGTGGCGGGGGCGGGGGGCAGACTCCCCCCTGCCCCAGCTGGGAGCCTGATGCTGGGCTCAATTCCAGGACCCTGGGATCATGACCTGAGCCAAAGGCAGAGGCTTTAACCCACTGAGCTACCCAGGAGTCCCTTCAAGACCATTTCTTTGCCAGGATAAACCTACACTGTTCCTACCTATCTCTAATCTCTTCTGGAAGATTTTATTTCATCAGAAGAACACTGTGTTACAAGGTTGCATTCAATCCTAGCACAACTATCCTAGAGGTTTTTTTGTTTTTTGTTTTGTTGTTGTTGTTTCCTTCGTGAATCATTTATGATAAGGAAAACCAAAGACACAGGATTTCAACATAAGACATCTCTGCATTTCAAAAGAGTCCCCATCCACAAAGTGCTGGTTCTTCCCAGTCTTCCTTTCCTGTGCCATGTGGGTGTGTCCTTTGAGTCAGTGGGACCCAATGTCCCAGGAGCCCACCTGCCCCCCGCAGCAAGCGGCAACTTCATTAGAGAGCAGAGTTCAGGTGAGAGCACGAGACTCTCTAACCTGGCCATGTAGCAGATTATCAGGAAGTTTGATCGGGCACCAAGCTAATGCTGCAGCTTTCCTGGAAGTTGCCATTTTCCAGGAGCCTTCACTCTGTGCATTCAAGATGTGAGCGTTTTTTTCCAAGGCTGATGATTGTGTTGATAGACTAAACTAGCTTCCTGATTCTTTTGTGCTTTGACCATGTCTGAGAAATGTCCCCAACTAGGGCAGATGTTGGTCCCTTCCTTTCTCCCCATCCCTGTCTGAGGAAAGGGAATCCTAAGCAGCCCTCCAGGTGTAGCTGTGGTCAGCGAAGAATGTGGTGTCCTAGCGGGTGTGCACAGTGGGGATGTAGGAGGTTTGGCTTTGAAACTTTGACCTGTGCACTGAATTCCATTATCTGGGAGATGTCTTCTGATGAAACACACACTCAGCACACCCACGTGCTCAGTCCCATCTCATCAACCTACATAGAAACAAACCCCAACCCACAGATGCACCAAGCACACCACCTAAATGACCTCCTTGTTCACAGGACCTGTAGCACAGGGTCCTAGGTTAATACAGGACACCATTTTTTTTCAGTCTACCCCAGCCTCCATTCCCAGCAGGAACTCAGAATCAGGGAAGGTCTCCAGACCAAAGGAGGAGACAAAGCCCTACCTTGTTCTTCAGCTAGATTTGTCCCCAAGATGTGACTGATCTAAGAATACATACATGGGCCATTTCCAGTTGCCACCTCCTGCAGGTGAATAAAGGGAAACCCTGTGAGAATCACATCACCCTGTGCACATGTGCACACATCTCTGTGCCCTTGCTGATGTAAGCAAGCTAGATGGGATGCAGTCATTGAGTTTGACCCAAAGAAGGAGAAAAATCACCTCCAGAAAAGGCTCTAGTTTGGAATGTCAGATCTCCCAAGTCCAATCTCTACAGCAACTACAGAGCTAGTTTCCATAGACAAAATTATCTCCTGGAAAACACTCATGACTAGCCATTGCCTAATGAATGGGTGGTGATGTTTTCTCAGTGTCAGTTAATGGTATAAACTCACTGCAGACTCTCAGCACCAAGGAAATTTTCTCTACCCTCTGGCATGTACCTGCTCAGATGTTCATGGAAATAGAAAGCAAACACCGGTTGTCCCTGAGATGCACAAAATGACTTTACCGAGGTGACTGAGTGGCTCTACACTCAAGCTTCTGCCTTCAGCTTAGGACAGGATCCTAGGGTCCTGGGATGGAGGCCCACATTTGGCTCCCTGCTCAAACGGGGAGCCTGCTTCTTCCTCTCCCTCTGCTACTCTCCCTGCTTGCACTCTCTCTCCCTCTCTCTCAGATAAATAAAATCTTTAAAAAATGAGTTTACCTGAGTGAGAATTGGAGTTTCTTTCTCTGCTGTCAAACTGGGTAGCTCTTCCATCAGGTCCTTGCAGGGAGCTAGGAGGATCCAGAGCCACTATGAGGACACTAGTGTGGCTGCTCAGGAAGTAGGCAGGGAGTTTGGATGGATGAGGACAGGAGGGGAATGTGTGCATGGTTAGGAGGTACAGACTGCACTGCTGTCCGGCCTTCTCCTTGGTGCACAGAGGAAGGGATGGGGGAGGAGCAGGAAGGAAATGAGAAAATGGGGTTTGTCTTTCTAGCTAAGGTGAGCCCGATCAAAGCAAAATAGTCAAATACATGTGATCCCTAACCTGGCTTCTGTGTGAGGACTGAGTCCCATAACCTCTCCTGACTGAAGTGCCACTTAGCTGTCACACTCTTCTTTGGAAATCCATTCTGGGCCCAGGATCCCCATATGTTGTGACTGTATGCATCATGTCTTTGTAAGATTTTGCACGGGATGATAAGCAACCTTTCTTGTGGGGCTGAATTCAATCCTCAGAAAAAGATCCCAGTAGTTTTCTTCACTTATCATTTGTCTTTAGAAAATCCTATGTACAACACTTGAAAACACTGAAATTGTAGCTTGTGTAAAAAGCCACCAGTCAATGAGTTTGATATATTCCTTCCACTTTTCTTGGGCTGTACCATGTGTGTATACATCGTGTGTGTGTGTGTGTGTGTATTTCCAATGAAGACAGCGGCTGTCCAAACCGCCCCAGGTGTTCTGACCAGTGGGAAATTCCTTACACAGAGGAGTCTTGGAGTGTGTGCTAACATTTTCTAAGCTGGCTTTACAGGAGATTTGCCCCAGGGGTGTTGGTTCCAAACCTTCCCACCAAGCTTGACCTTGGGTTTCTATTTGCCAATGGTGCTGAGTGTGTGCTTAGAGAATTTGAACCTTCCTAAGGCTTATGAAAATCTTACCAAGTACACTAAATTCCCTCTGTGATGCTTTTCTGCCCTTGGTCATGTGTACACCTTGAGTCCAGCTATGACATATGTAGCCCTGTTCTGTCCTCCATAGGCCCACAGCCTTTCCAGCATTATGGGCTTGTCCACGAGGATGTGACTTTTCACTGTGCACTTGACTCCAGGACCAGGCTGTAATCTTTAACATGGGCTTCTATCCTTGCCCTGGCTTCTGTGACCTTGGAGGCCACTGTGTCATGTTGGGTCCTGTAGGGGACCTTTTAGGATCTAGGTTTTTGGCTGTGTGCACAGATGCTGGTGCCCCTTTGCTAGCTAGCACCTATGGTACATCACGACCCCCTGGCTGAGGGACTAAGGTGTGTAGGCCAGAGCAACTTTCATATTGAAACCTGGGTTCAAATCTTGGCTCTCCATATAGGAGGTCAAGGGTTTGGATCATTCATCTCCACATCCCACCCATCTCAGGAAAGCAAATGGAGACATCCTCCAGGTACAGCTGTGGTGAGCAGGGGAATGAGTATATAGTGTGCCAGGGTGATGATAGCGTTTTGGAAGGGTGACACTTTGATTGTGATGAAAGTTTGAGAAAGACCTCCTGAGAAAGGCACACATTCGTGTCCACAAGCATAACGCACAGACACACACACACAGATACACACTCAGAGCCTTCATCCCACATGCACAAAAATCACCCCTTCCATATGTACTAGTTCTTCCAGGACCTGTACAATGTGGTCACCGTGCCTTACTAGACAGTCTCAGTCAGTATCCCACAACCCCCATTCCTTGTTGGAACCCAGAATCAGGTGGCAGGCTTCTTTGTACTCTAGATTTCCTCCCAAAGCCTGATAGTCCTAAATATATATAGCTGTCATTCTTCCCAGTGTCTATCTGTGATTGGGGAAAATGAAATACAGTGAGGATCCCAGCATCCTGTACACTGTTGGGCCACCTTTGTTGTCTGGGAGGGACTTCAGGCAATTAAATGGATGAGGTATCGTGGTTAAGTCCTTGTCCCCACACCCGTGTTAAAGAGGACACTTTGAATGATGCTGGAGTTTTTCATGGCAGATCTCTCAAGTCCATTCTGATTGACAGAACATTTTTTTCAAGGAGAAACCCTTTCTGCTGAAGAAGCTGTTTGATCACATCAGATTTGTAACTGAGGCTGTCCCGTGTCACCACCCTTTTTGAGTCCACTGTCCGTCAGAGGTTGGACCCAGCTTGTGGATTACTCCACAAGGGGAGACTGCTTACCCCCTCCCCTGGGAGGTAAAGTACCAGATTTTTATCCTCCATTGGTGGAAGAAATCAAGGAAGGAACATTTCTGTCTCTGAGAAAGAGAGGTGAGCTTACCTCAGGGCGAGTTGGGACGCCTTCCTTTGTCCTGTCCCTAGGAAGGTCATTGGGCTGGATCTCCACTGGGTCTAGGAGAACACAGAGGAGCTGTCAGGACATTGGCTGTGCTAGTCAGGAATGACTTGGGGAGTACTGCTTGATGTGGATGCAGGGCCAGAGTGAATTGATGTGAAAAGTGACCAAGCAAGGCCTGACCTGCTGCTGGGCCAGCATCCTTGGTGTACATAGAAACACAGAGGAGGGGAGCAGGATGGAAAAGGGAAATGGGGCCTTGGCTTTCAAATAGAGAGAATGTCATCAGTGGGAACTCATCAGCATCAATCTGGGAAAAACACTCAAGGCACACTGGGTTTCAGCACACACACCCCTAAGCCCTCCTGCCCACTGTGAAGCCAAGCCAGCTTGCCACTTCTTCACCTGGTCATGAGACATGTTCAGCTGTTTTCCCTCCACATCTGCTGTGACCCTATCTCTCTTCTATTGCCTTGGAGTATTAGGTTTTTATGTGATGGAATCTATGTAGTATTTATGCTTTTATTAATTAATACATATATTCTCAGTGACACTCTATACATCCCTAATGCTTTGTAGACAACATTACCGTCTACATTGAAAACATTTCCATCCCATCCCATGTAACCTCTGTACCTATAAAGACGTAACCACCCCTCTCCCCTTCCTCTGTCCATCGTACTTCCTGGTTCTGTGAATTTCCCTGCTCTAGTTTCCTCAATGAGTGGGATCTTGTAATGTACATCTTTCTGTGTGTGCCTTCTTTCAAAAAGAGTATAAGTTTTTCAAGATGCACCCATTTTACAGAATATTGACAATTTTTGTTTCTTCTTATGGCTGAATAGCATTCCATTATGTGTACGTAACACATTTAATGTGGTCTTTCCTCACGTGATGGGTTTTTGGAATGTGTCTGTCTATGGCTATTGAGAATAGCCATCATATGGATACTGCCATCATAACATTGTTGCACAAATTTCTGTCCATTACTGAAATGTGAATACTTGACATTATGCATTTGTATAACTTGTAGAATGGTAAAGAAAAAGAATTTACTTAATGTAAAGTGTGGGATTTTCATAAATTTTTGAGATTGTTTTGTTAATTGTAAGGTGTGTAGTACACACTTGTAAGATGTGGTTAATGGATGAACGTGGAGGGATGGGTTATGGAGTCCTCCTCTAATTATCTGTTCCAATATTATTTTAATTGAAACTGCTCAAAACGTGTCTCCCTCTTACTAAAAATCTAGAACCATTTTAATGGGGAGATCTATATTGACCTATGTTCCAAAAATAGCTAAGAACCATATATTTAGCCCATAGACAGTTCTTTTCCTGTGACACATGGATCTAGTTTCAGAGAGAAATTCATTTTGCCTGCTGTACTTAATGGTGATGGACTCAGTAAATTTAAATATAAACATATAAAATAATAGAAATATCTGTTTTAGTGTTTTTTGTTGTTGTTCTATCAATGTTAGCAAATGCAAGAATTTTCTTAAATCAACATAATGAGTAAATTTCCACAGTACCTGATTCTATGTCTCTGATTGGGTACGCCTGGGTCTGGAGACAGAAATGGACTCTTTCCTGTCTCATCGTGGAAGGGGCAGATGTGGTTTTGGGAGGCTCCACAACTTCTGTCTGCTCCTCTTCACAAAGCCCTGGATGGCTCAGTCATTAAGCATCTGCCTGTAGCTCAGGTCATAATCCCAGGGCCCTAGGATCCAGCCCCACATTGGGCCCCCTGCTCTGCAGGAAGCCTGCTTCTCCCTGCCTCACTCCCACTGCTTGTGTTCCCTCTCTCACTGTATCTCTGTCAAATAAATGAAATCTTAAAAAAAAAATAATAAAGTCATGGGAGATGCATAGAAATAGAGAACAGTGTTGGAATCCTGTAGTAAGAAGACCATAGGGGGATTTGATATTCTTTTCTTCTAGTCCACTCTTCTCCTCCCCCTACTCATCAGCTGCCCAGCAGGCATTTCTTCCTCCAGGTCAGACTTAGGAAGATGTTGCTGTGTGCTGTGCTCTGAATTCCGCCCCCTGCCCCACTCCCAACTCACATAGGTTTTGTGGACAACTGCTTATATTTAGCAGAGACATTACAGAAACTCTACAAAGTGCAGTGCGCATGCCTGATGGCCTGGATTCTCATCCCATTTAGCAGCCACACCTACCCAAGAAAGTTCTCGAGAGCCCTCTGTGCCCTGTTTCCCTGCCCTGTGGCCTAGACATTAGTGTGCCATCACGGTGTCCCAAGTGATTGACTACAAGGAGCGCCCTGGACATAGGAAAGGATGGATGCTTCCCAGTTTCTCTGTAGGTGTTGAGGAATGGAATGCCTATGGTATCAGCTAGATGGCTGGCTGTGGGTGAATCCAGACATGAGACTTGGGATGGCTCCACTGCACAGGAAGATGGAAGGTGCCTCTTTATCATTCACATGGGAATGATGCTTTACAGCCAACAGAGAATCTGTGTTCCTTTCTCCTGTCCTCCCCACAGCAGCAATGATGGGAGTCAAAATGGGTTGGAAGCCACATTTGACAGTGGGGGGGCACTGAAACATGGGGAGCAGAAGGGACTGTCCAGAGTTGCCATGCTGATGAGTGATGGATCTGGGACAGGAATGTCATTGTTTCCCTGTGGATGGAGATCCCTGAGTCCCTGACACCAGCCCAGGGCCCCTGAGAGAATGTCCTGAAGCCCTGAATGAAGAGCTGCCCTCACGATCTCCAATTCCCCTGTACCAGTGTTTCTGTAGGGGAGAGCGAGTGCCCTGAAGGAGGTGTCTGTGCCACAAGACTAGACTCAGTCGTCCCTCACCTCTGTGTTTGGGGCCCTGACATAACATATGAGGCAGTTTCTTCCAAATGGAGCCTTAGTGAAGGACCAGGAAAGTGTAGCTTTGGGCACCTTCCCCTACCTCTTTGCAAGGTCAGCACTGTCATCCAGGGCCTTCCCAAAGGCTGGTTGAACCTCACTGCTACTGGTGTTCTGCTTGGCTCCCAAGCTGATTCACACTCCAGGCCATTCCACTCCCAACTCTCACAGTATGACCCTGCCAAGAATTCGCTTGCCTTCAGCTGGCCAATCCTGAGGAGCAGTTCATGGTAAGAATTAACATGGAAGTGGCCATCTGGGCTGGGGATGGCTGGTTTCAGGAAGGAAATCAATGTTGCTGAATGTCCTACTGTTTTTTTTTTTTTTAAGATTTTATTTATTTGACAGAGACCACAAGTAGGCAGATAGTCAGGCAGACAAGAGGTAGAAGCAGGCTCTGTGCTGAGCAGAGAGCCTGATGTGGGGCTCCATCCCAGGACCCTGAGATCATGACCTGAGCCGAAGGCAGAGGCTTAACACTCTGAGTCACTCAGGTACCCCTGAATGTCTTAATCTTGATCTATGGGCTGATCTGAGGAACCTAGGTAGAAGTGATGGCTACCCTGGCTGGAGTGAGTTTCTCCCTACTCTTCCATTCCTTTCAAACATCCTCTCAGGTCTTTTGATCCCCTCTGGAGACTGTAGGGTTAGGGGACAGTCTCCTCTCTCCCTCCATAGGCCTGGCCTTGAGAACCCACCCCAGCAGTATCTTTGAGACCAACAGTCGACAGTACAGCTGCCAACTGTTCATTCCACCCACCCAGTGGCCAAGCCTATTCCCATCCACTCTTGGGCATCATGCAGACGGCCAGTGAAACCCTCCACATCAACCCATGAAAACACCCCAGGGTCTTCCAGTGTGTCTCCTTCTAAAAACGGCTGCATTCTGACTGCTGACAGTCCCTTTCTGATTTTGTCATTTCCCACTGAGAAGAGTTGACTGGTTACTCCTTTCACTCAAATGTGGTGCTCGTGTCACACCAAGATTCTCCTGATCCAGTGAGAGAAGTGTGTTGTCTTACCATGTTTGTTGACTGTAGGACTATATAAAAAATTGGCCCTTGGAAGTAATACAGTTTTCTTGGGGCTCCTGGGTGGCTCAGTGGATTAAAGCCTCTGCCTTCAGCTCAGGTCATGATCTCAGGGTCCTGGGATCGAGCCCCACATTGTGCTCTCTGCTCAGCGTCGAGCCTGCTTCCCCCCTCTCAGTCTGCCTGCCTCTCTGCCTACTTGTGATCTCTCTCTCTGTCAAATAAATAAATAAAATCTTTTTAAAAAATATAGTTTTCTTAATTTAGAAAATATTTAAGGCAGCCATCTTCATTGAAAAATCAAATTAACTAGTATCAACAAATTGGAAGGAGTACATGAACAGGGAAAGAAAAAAAAAAAAAACACAGAGAATCGAATTTCCCTAAGAGTAAGGCAGCCAGCTTGTGAGAATAGAATTCAGAATATTAACATGAACATACCTGTAGAACAGCAGTTCACATTTCCCGTCTTGGGGACCTTCACACCTGTTACCAAACTGCAAAGCCTTGGCTTACAGATACCCAAGGAAGGGTATGTGTCATCAAGTCACCATGGTGATGGGTCATGCTCTTAGAGCTTGTAGCGTTAAGGCAGCTCTGCAAACTGTGGGTTGTTGGAGGGAAGTGGGTCGGGGATGGATAGACGATGGTGGGCATTGAAGAGGGCACTTGTTGTGATCAGCACTGAGTGGTGTATGTAAGTGATGAATCACTGAATTCTACCAGAAACTAATACTGCACTCCATGTTAACGAACTAAAATTAAAAAAAGGTAAGTACATAGGAGATTTAAATTTTCATTTTATGTTTACATTTTATATAAAACTTTTATTATTAATACCATGTTTCAAAAATTCTCTCCTGGGATGCCTGGTTGGCTCTGTTGGTTAAGCAGCTGCCTGTAGATCAGGACCAGGGTCCTGGGATTGAGCTCTGCATCAGGTTCCCTGCTCAGTGGAGAGCCTGCTTCTCCTCTCCCTCTGCCTGCCACTCTGCCTACTTGTGCTCTCTATCCCTCTTATCAAGTAATTAAATAAAATATTTAAGAAAATAAGAAAAATAAAAAATTTTAGGACTTAAAATAGGATTGGGAAAAAATGAGTAACAGCATAAATTTAAGCATTACAAATCAATATTTTTGCTTCCTTAGGTAATGCAGTCATAGTGTTTTATCCAGTGGTTTTCTGGCATAGTTTTAGAAAAGTTTATTAGTTGTGTTATAAAAATGTATAGTTTTAAGAACTATATTTTTATTTAAATCAAGTAATCTCTCAGTTTGGCCAGTGTTGGATAACAACTAATTTGAATTTATGACTTTTCCAGGATTTTTTGTTTTGTTTTTCTTACTGTTTTTGTTTTTTTATAGGTGGTAGAGTGAATACAAGTATACTTCTAGGTTATTAGGAGTACCTTCTAGGTTATTATGGATGACTTGGATGGATTTCTGGTATTCTGTCAAAATACAAATTTTACTTATGACACCCAGAGCTAGTTCTTTTGCACCAAATTTTCCAAAAAGATTTAACTGTAAACAAATCAATTTCAGGAATCTGAATTTAACGTGATGTGCACTTTGGCATTTTAATGTTTCCTCTGATGTTTGCCATAACCTGATGATGTATAAATAGCCCAACATGGCCTTTGCATTGGTACATCATGGTGTCAGTCAAGAAGTAGGTGCTGGAAAACAACTGACACTTCTATTTGGGGAATTAGGGACAGTCATCTGGGAGACTTAGAGTGGAGAGAAATCAGGTATGGTCCTGATTTTGAGCAGGGAGTATAGGTTTATGATGGAACAACACGGGCACTTATTCCGAAGAATGATAATGAGTAATGGCAGCTAACAGGTGTTACATTGTCTCTTTTTCAGTCCATAGTAGAAGGGTGTGTACTAGGCAGTGGTGGATTTAGTACTGAGCAGTTCCATGTGCCAGAAGTCAAAAGTTCATGGTGCTCGGAAAACTGAAACAGGAGATGTGCCTATGGTTTCCTTCTGTTTTGTCCTTTGCAGTCTAGTTTTAGAGTGACTCTCTTCCCAAAGTTTACTTTTTTAGCAAAGCTTACTTTTTTTTTTTTTTTTTTTAAAGATTTACTTGTTTATGTATTTGACAGAGGGAGAGAGAGATTACAAGTAGAGAGGCAGGCAGAGAGAGATGGGGAAGCAGGCACCCCACTGGGCAGAGAACCCAATGAGGGACTCAGTCCAAGGACCCTGAGATCATGATCTAAGCCAAAGGCAGTGGCTTAACTGACAGACCCACCCAGCAATACCTTAAAGTTTTTTTTAAAGGGGAGCCTGGGTGCTCAGTGGGTGAAGCGTTTGCCTTCAGCTCAGGTTGTGATCTCAGCGTTCTGGGATCAAGCCCAGCATCAGACTCTCTGCTCAGCGGGGAGCCTGCTTCCCCCTCTCTCTTTGCCTGCCTCTCTGCCTACTTGTGATCTCTCTCTCTCTGTCAAATAAATAAATATCCTTTTTTTTAAAGCTTAATTTTTATGAACCTTTTTTTCACAATTCTAGTCTATCTCTTTTCTGACATATTTCTAACAGGAAAACATCAATGATTCAGTTATATTTTCCTACCATCACATTTCATTGTCTGGGTGGTTGACAAACTGCTTCAGGTCCCTCATGCCCCTGGAAGGTGGCAGTTTCCTAGTTTTTGGATAATCCATGCTAGATGAGACTTAGGACCGTATCTCAGTAAGAAGAAGATTTGAGGACACCATGTCTAGGTGTTACTTAGGGTCTGATGGCTATCTTCTATTCTTGGAGCAACAATTACTTTGGCATTTTCAGTAGTACTCCCAAGGAGAAATCCAAAGTATGCACAATTGGAAAATTACAAAATTAAAAGACTCGAGATTAAAAACAGTCCATTAACCTCCTGAAATGCTGGGGTCTTTCCTCATCTATTCTCAGAGAAATTCTAGAGCAAAGGCAAGCCCCCATGATGTTCTGTTCTGGCACCTCTGCTCTTCCCTCTGGAAGAGAGCCTGCTGCCACCTTGACTCTGAGCACAGAAGGGATGGGTCTACTGTCACACTTGGTGGCTATTAGTCTGGAGCTAGGGAAGGAGGAGGAGGCCACTGCAAAGAACATCTAGGATTCCCCTGGCCTGCCCCATGGCCCCTTGGTGTGGTTCCAAGGCAAGGAAGTTGTCCCAGGCCACCTGGCCTGTAGGTCAGAAGAAATGCCGGTGTTATGCAGTCATCCTGGTGGCCTACAACATCATCAACCAAAGACTGGCCAGGGTGCACATGGAGGTGTTCATCAGTGAGACTAGAATATTCCATGTGCCCTGGCCCTCTGGGAGACCTGGCCTGGGTGTCTCAGGCCCAGCAGCATGCCCGCATCGAGGAGTCCAGTTCTGGTGTGCCACTGGAGGGTTCCAGGTCACTGCTGGGAAAGACCAGATCTGCCAATGTGCTGGACAGACCCAGTGGATGGAGAGAGCCATCCAGTATTGCATTTCACACCCAGAAGGCATCGTCCTGCATCCCAGGGCCTGCTCCTAGAGAGAGGCTGCTGGTTCCTCAGGAATCCAGGCATGTGGGGACCTTGGCCTCTACTGCAAAGATTTTGCTCAATTACTCTCCGTCATGGGTCCCAGCAGTGGCCTGGCACCCATGTCATCCTGACTTCCTGGTCATAGCCCCTTCTCAGGTCACAGAAAGCCATGTGGATCATTGTTTTACCCCTTTTGTGTAAGACACAGCCCCTGAGTTTCAAGGGCTGTCCCTTCATGGAGGTTCCCAGAGAGGTGTCATGTCACATCGATAGTAGATTGGGGTTCTGTTTGACAGAGGGCCCAGTCCCTTCTCCCCCCACTCTGCCGGGCTCCTGCTCAGGTCAGCTGGAGCAGTTGGAGGGCCATGCCTCTGGCCAGCAATCATGGGAATTGCCCCTGAGGACTGAGTCCTAGGCTGGCAGGAGAAGTCAGCGTGGTCGCTGGGCCAGCCCTCAGACATGGGTCAGGTGACCTTTGAAAATCTGGTGAGGTTACTGTTCTAAACATAACAATAGCACCTGGGGACTAATTTAGCGGGTTTTTCTGGAACCATCAAATAAGCTTTGTAGGATGTGAGGATGAGTGAATTGCAGTGTCTAGAGTGTAGGCTGTGTTGGAGTCCCTGTGCATTGTTGCCAGGGGTTATTCAGGCTGATAGGCGGGGGCAGATGTGCCTTGCCTCAGAGGAGGCCCCTGAAGTTGAGCAGGAAGGCAGGGGATCCAGTCATATCTGGCACCTGGGCCCACATTGGTCATCACGGTGGTTGGGTTGAGGGGAACACAGGGCTGGCCAGCTAGAGTCCGTGGCACCTGAGCTGCCTATTGGCAACCTGCACCCAGGGCCCGGGGCCCTGGAGGCAGAGCCTCAAGTCTCAGGGCCCAGGGCAGATGCTCATAGGAAAGGACTGGAGCCAGGGAGAGAGGCAGGCAGACCCAGGCATGTCAGCCAGCCAGATCACGGGGACTTGAAGCCCAGCTCCATGCTCTGTGCCACACTGGAAGGCTGGCGTGTCTCAGGGGAAAATGCACACAGCGTGAAGTCTGCCATCCCCACCACCCTGACGCAGAAGGTGTGGCATGGAGTGCACTCATGCTCTGGGGCAGCTGTCAGCCCTGCATGGGCAGAGCCCCCTACCCCACAGAGAAGCCCCCTGCCATCCAGCTGTCCCTCCCTGCCCGGCCCCACTTCCCTGGCCCAACAGCCTGGAGGTCACTGTTGGTCTCTATGAATCTGCCTGTGCTGAAAGTGTCACAGTATCTGTACTCTCCAGTTGGCTTCTTACCCTGCAAACATTTTCAAGTTTCCTAGCACAGATCAGCATCTCGTTCCTTATCATGGCTGGTAATATTCTGCTATGTGCACACACACATTTTGTCTCTCCCCATCTGTTGATGGACCCTTGGCTTAGCCTCACGATTCGGTTTCTGTGAGGGGAGCTGCTGGGAACGGTGATGCACTGGTATTTTCCAGAAGTGGCTGAGAAGTCCTGGGTAGGCAGGGGAGCCACAGAGGCTACAATGGGGGGCTGAGCCCTGAGGTGGGGTGTGGGCTCCTCCTGCACACTCTCTGGGAGGGGTCCTGCTTTGGCCCATCTCCTCTACTACCCACTACCCATGCTATCTCCACAAAACTTGGGTATCAGCCTCCTGGACCCCATGGCCCCCCAGAAGGGAAAAGAGGAGCCGTACATATCAAGCCCAGTGTCCAGGGCCATCTGACACCCCGCACATACTCTAGGAGCCAGCTCTGTTGCTGAGGGCACTGGCAGGAGATGCTAAAAAGGACTTCTTCTTCTTCTTCTTCTTTTTTTTTTTTAAAGATTTTATTTATTTGACAGGCAGAGATTACAAGTAGGCCGAGAGGCAGGCAAAGAGAGAGAGAGAGGAGGAAGCAGGCTCCCCACTGAGCAGAGAGCCCAGCGTGGGGCTTGATCCCAAGACCCTGGGATCATGACCTGAGCCGCAGGCAGAGGCTTTAACCCACTGAGCCACCCAGGTGCCCCAGGACTTCTAAACTCTCCTAAGAGTTCTGTACTCAGCATGTAGAGCACTGCCCAGCCTCTTAGCCCTGATCTCTACCCCTCATGCCCAGGACCCAACTCCAGGTTCTTTAACTCCAGCTGTCTCTGGCCCCTTCCCAGGTACAGGTCCAAGTTTTTCCCTCTGTGCCCAGATCCACAGGCATTGTGTGGACACCTCTGTCTTTGTTATCAGATGGTATTGTCCTGTCTACCTAGTAATGGGACCATGAACACTTATCTCAAAATTTGCCTCATCCTGAGCTTAGGACCAAAGGGGACCTGAGTGCCTTTGCTGTCCTATAGATAGAGGTCCCACCAAACTCCCATGAGCATGAGGCAGGAGAATAGCTATGAGACTCCTGAGCACTGGGAAACGCCCAGGTAGGGTGAGATGATGTGGGTGGATTTCATGTCTCAGAGCAGGTGGGAATAATTTGGGGAACAGGCTAATCAGGGATGTCGCATACTGAATCAAGGTGACAAGTGGCAGTGATATCTGTCCTGTGACTGCTGTGACCCCAGTACTCCTGTACACACATGCACACACATGCAATACACATGTTTCTTTATCGAGTCTCTTTTCCACACCTCGTACAGCACCTGAGCAGGGGAAGAGAAGGCAGCTAGCCAGGGAGGCAGGCAGGCAGACAGGATGCTGATCTGTGGGTGGGGTGGCCGGGCAGTAAGGCAGGGACCAGAGAGGCCTGTTAAGTGTTAAGGCCCGGCTCTCTGCAAGTGGATTCATGGAAGCATGACACAGGAAGAACCCCATGTGCATGTTCCTGCAGCTCTGTACTCCCCTCCCTGCACAACCTCAGATGGGTACAGGGAATGAGATAGGGAAGGAAGTTTTATGTTACTCTTTCTACCATAATTTGGGTTACAGCCTTCCAATGGGACAAGTCAAGGACAAGGAACATGGAGGCAGCGTGGCCTGGCAGACACCAGGAGAGGGTGTGCCGTGCACCTGGGGGAGAAAGGGCAGGATCTGCCTGCCCTAGTGGGATGCACTGTCAAGGCAGCGAACTATCACCCCAGGGAAAGGAAGGACTGGACTGGTTCTCCCTCCAAAGAGGGAGTTGGAATTTCTCCTACACCTGGTGAGAAGTGCCCATGGGAGGTCAGGTCAGCAGCCTGACCTTTGCTCTTTGACACAACAATTTTTTCTGTAAAGGGAAAATGGACAGTCATGGTGAGCTGTTGTCATCAGTTGTTTTAGGGGCCATGTGGGTCATGTTGGGCCTGAGTGTTGCTTCAGGAGACCACAAAGCACCTTGGAATGATTGCTTGGCTCTTTTTTTAGAGAACAAAGAACTTTAAGAGAGAATGAGAGAGAGAGAGAGAAACTTACTGTGAGCCGTGGGCTCTACCTTTGTTGTAAGAGGTTATTATTAATTGTTGTTGTTTGGAAGGAGAGAGAAATGGCACTGCTTCTTGCTGTTTTAGCTCCCTCTAGGGACACATAGAGCTGGGTTCCAGACTTTGGGAACAAGACAACGGAAAAGAGAAGGCTTTGGATCTCTGCTGACCTGAGCCTGGTGTGCAGACAGGAGTCCAGGGCACTCGGCCCATGGCCTCCCCCAGTGTCAGGCACCACAGTCTCCAGGTAATTACCGATGGACATAGGGTCGTGACAGGATGAAAGCCACAGGCAACGTCGTGGCAGGTCCAGTCTGTCTTTTGGTGGGCCTCGCAGTGTGTAGGTGGAGAAGTGGGCTTACCAGCAGGTAAACGCCAATGGCAGAGTGGGTTTCTGCCTGGATGAGACAGTCTGCTGTGGGCCAGATGTGACTGTTGTCTCTGGCTCTCAGGTGAGGTGCAGATGCTCAGAGGCCATCACCCAGTCTTGAGGTGGTCAGGGGCTCCTGGGGCTCCTTCTCAAATTGAGTCATTTGCTAGGAGTACCCTAAGGCAGGGGGGTGCATCAAGTGAAATTATGAAGATGTGGTTGATAAAATACATCTCCCTCCATAGCCTCTTTCCTCCCTCAGGGGACCCCCTGTAACACCCTACATGGCTTCCTGAAGGGTGGAATTTTCCTAGGACAAAGATGTTTGTTTCCATCCCTGAGGATCAGGACCTCCGATCAGAGCTGACACAAATATCGGTGCTGAACTGGAGGTTCTGAGGTTTGCTTTGCCCAGGCCAACACCCTGGGAAGAGGAGCCCCATGTGACATGTGACCTATTGCAGACTGGCCACCTGAGGGTCGGCAGAGATTGGAGATGAGCCTCGCCTGCCTTGTCTTTTGTCCAATGTGTCCATCATCTGTCCACCCCCGAAAGACTTGTCATGAGACACCTCACAGGGGCCAGAACTCCTGCCATGAGAACTGTATTCAGTATGTCCCTGCTCCCTGTTCTTCTTCCCTGAAGGGGCCACAAATCCTGCAGGTTGGCAGCAGCCTGACGCTGTGGGATTCGTAAAGTTGAGGAAGGTCACCGAGATTCATTATTGTACCCAGTCTTCTTGGATTTGCTGTCAAAGGGTGACGGGAATATCAAGGAAGAAATAAACATACCCCCGGGACAATTGTTGGCTTTGCGAATTCACAGAGAGGATGTAAGAACCCAGGTTCTATGTCATGCAGTAGTCTGGATGCAACGGTTCTCATGAGAGGTCACCCCTACACAGATGACAGTGTCAGCAGTGCCTATGGAGTTCAGCACAAGGACAGCCCTAAGATGTGACCTCTGCCTTGGTCTTCTGGAAAGGTGGGTTTTGGGGTTGCTCGGGGCCTGACAGCACACATCATAGACCTGCTGGCTCTTGCCCAAATTAATGGAGGCTTCCATCCTGACGGGTAGGGCCCAAAGCCCAGTGCCCTCAACCCTGCCAAAAGAGGATCTGACCAGTAAGTCCTTAGCCCTGAATATTGGGATAGTGTAACATTCACAATGTCTGATGTCAGTGGTAAAGAGGTCCTAAGACTGAGAATCGTGCACTGACTCTTCAAATATATATGTAGGCATACAGAGAGAGAGAATTCATATGCGATACAGCTCACCAGTTAAAGTTTACAATTCGATGGATTTTAGTATATTCACTAGATGCCGTTTTTAGTATATTTATTTTATTTTATATATTTTATATTTCTTTTACAGAACATACTTTAGTAAGGTTAGTATATCCATCTCAAATCACGTTTTAGAACAGTTTCATCACCACCCCCAACAGAGACCCTGTACCTCAAGATTCACCTCCTAGGTCACCTGCACCTCCTGCCCCAGCAAACACTAATTTACTTCTCTCTGTAGACTGCCTTCTGGGCACTTGAGACAGAGCGCCTCATCTCTGTCTTGCCTCTTTTGTGACTGCCTCTTTCTTTTCATGTACTAGGTTCATCCACACTGTACCATGTTTCAGTAATTCAATCCATGTTACTGTTAAAAATGGTTCCACTGCTTGGGTAGAGCAGTGACTACAGTTTCCTCTGTAGATGCACACTTGCTTGCTTCCACTTGGGAGGGATGACCAGTAATGTTGTCATGTCCACTTATGTGCAGAGTTTCTGTGTTTTCTTTGGGGGAGATACCAAGGAGCAGAACGTCCATCCAGGCTAGATGATAACTCTGTGTCTAGCATTTGGAGGAACTGCCAAAGGGCTTTCCAGAGTAGTTGACCCATCCCACATTTCTACCAGTGCTGCACCAAGTTTCTGATTTCTCCCTGTCTTTGCCAACATTCTGTGTCCTCTGTATGGGTGACCACAGCCATCTTGGAGGGTGGGGCACGTTTGCTCATGTAGGTTTTGATTCCCTCTTCCCCGGTGGTTATGGTTTAGGCATCTTTTTGTGTGTGTTTTTTTTTTTTTTTTTTTTTTTTTTTTCCATTTTCATATCTTCTTCAGAGAAATATCTCCTCAGATCCTCTGCCCACATTTTTCAATTTAGGTTACTTTTTAAAAACCAATTATATAAGTGGTATTATGTTCCTTTTCAGATATAAATCTGCAAATGTTTTTCTCCCAGTCTGTGGGTTGTCTTGTCTGTTTCTTGAGATTTTCATCTAAAGCTCCAATGTTTTGAATTTTAATTAAATAAGATTTACCTCTTTTTTTCTTGTTTGTGCTTTTGGTGTCATATCTATGGAACCCTTGAATAATTCCAGATCATGAGGATTTGCTCCTGTGTTTCCTTGCAGCTATGGTTTTAGTTCTCACACTTAGCTTTGTAATACCTTTGTATCATTTCCTGTGGATCATGTGAGGAGGGAAGATCCACTTTGTTCCTTTCCATGTGATTATTTACTTGTTCCTGTATTATTTCCTGAAAAGATGATTGTTTCTGAATGAATTGTCTTGGCTGGCTGCCTTTTCTAAATCAATCAACCTTAAGGTTTGATTTGCGAGCTCTCAGATCCATTCTGCCACTTCCTGACTGTGCATGGCAGAAGAACGAGGCACAAACAAGTCAGCTGCAAGAGAAAGGGAGCAGGGGACAATAGTAGAAAAGACTGTTGCCCCCAACAACTCCTCAGTTCCATTTTTATTTGCTATAGACAGTAATCAACAAAGGAGCCGAAGAAGGCTAAACATTAATCATATGTCTTGTAGATAAACAAGAGGGAAGGCGAAATATATCTGGTCAAGCAGTATAAAGTTTATAGTTGAGCAAGCACATTCAAAGGGTTCATCTAATTAGGCACAGGTGCTCTCGGCAGGAAGGGAAGATAATGGAAAAATGAAGCAGGCGGCATTTGGCCCTGACCTAGCCGGGCATTCACAGCTAGCTGCTCAGCTTTAAGGACATATATCATCCTCTCCCGCAGAGGTCTGTTGCCTGTATATGTTTTCCTTAAGGCTATATCTAAGCATGCTTGGTAACTAGTGTAATTTTTCATGGGCTATATTTTAAGTAATACATTGTTCTGAGGGACAGTTACACATTCCCTTGATCCAAATGTCAATCCTCATGCCAGGATAAATTATCTTGATTACTTTAGCATTGTTTTAAGCTTTTAAGGGAGAAGGTGTTAGTACTCATTTGTATTCTTTCTCAAGAGTGTTTTGCTCTTCTGGGTCCCTTGCATGTTGAAGTGCATTCGAGGATAAATATGTAAATTTCTGGCAGTGGGGAAGTAGCTGGGATTTTGATAGAGATTTCCTGAATATGTAGACAATTTGGGAAGCCTTGCATCATAATAGTATGTGTCTTCTAATCCATGATTATGGGTAGTCTTTCCATTTCTTTAGGTCTTTTGAACTACTTTTCCCAATAATGTTTCATAACTTAATGCGTATGAGTTTTGAACTTCCTTTATTGTGTACCCCTCATTATTTGACTCTTCTGATGCTATTATAAAAGAAACTCTTTTCTCAATTTTATTTGAGGATTGTTCATTGCTATTGTAGAGAAATTCAAGTGATTTCTTTGTGTGGATCTCTCATCCGAAACTTGCTTAACCTCATCAGTTGTCCGAATAGTTTTCTCTTTTTTTTTTTAAGTGTATTTTAGATACTTTATATATAAATCATATTTCTACAAATAGAGATGGTTTTACTTCTTTCATTCAAACTGGATTTTTTAAAATATATTTTTATTTCCTAAGTACCCTGTCTGAAGCTTCCAGTACAACATTGGGAGAAAAGTGGGTTAAGCCTCTGCCTTCACTCAGGTCATGATCTCAGGGTCCTGGGATCGAGCCCCACATCAGGCTCTCTGCTCAGCAGGGAGCCTGCTTCCCCCTCTTTCTCTATGCCTGTCTCTCTGCCTATCTGTGATCTCTGTCTGTCAAATAAATAAATAAAATATATTTTTTTTAAGTGGGGAAAGCAGGCATAATGGTCTTTTTACTGATCCTACCTAAGGGAAATCCTTCAATTATTCATCATTGACTGTCCTAAATACGGGTTTTTCAGAGATGATGTATCAGGTTATGGAAGTTCCCTTCTATTTCTCATTTGTTCAGTGTTTGTATTATGAAAGAGTATTGGATTTTGTCAGATGTGTTTCCTGTGTCCATTGAGATGATCATATGGGCTATGTTCTTCATTCTCTTAATGTTTTTAATTAATGATTTGTTTTCACATATTAAACCAACCTCACTTTACATCCTAGATGGTCATAATATATCTTTTTCCTTTGTTGCTTCATTGACTAAGATTTTGTTAAGGATTTTTAATCACTATCCATAAGGGATATTGATGTGTAGTGTTGGAGTATTTTTGTTTTCATGATCTCTCTGTCTGGTTTCAGTATTAGGGTAATTCTGGCCTCACAAGAATTAGTTAGTAAATGTTCTTCCTCCTCTTATTTTTGGGAAGAGTTTGTGAGGTATTAGTGCTTCTTCTTCTTCTTTCAGTGTTTGACAGAATTGACCAGCAAAACCATCCAGATGTGAATTTTTCTTCATGGGAAGTTTTATTGCTAATTCAGTCTGCTCACTTACTATATACATCTATTCAGATTTTCCACTTTTCCTGAGATGGTTTTGGCGATTTATGGTCTTCTAGTTTGTTTCTCTCTTCTGTTATCTTGCCTATTGCTATAACTGTTAACATAATTTCCTTATACTCTTTTTTTTTTTAAATTTATGAAGTCACTAGGCACACCTTCTTGTTTAATCTTGATTTTAGTAATTTGACTCTGTTTTTTCCCCCTTAGGCAGTCTATGTGAGGTTTATCAATTTTGTTGATCTTTTCAAGAATGCATATTGTTCTATTGATATATTTTTAAAATTTTTTCAATTTATTTATTTTCAGAAAAACAGTATTCATTATTTTTTCACCACACCCTGTGCTCCATGCAATCCGTGCCCTCTATAATACCCACCACCTGGTACCCCAACCTCCCACACCCCCGCCACTTCAAACCACTCAGATTGTTTTTTAGAGTCCATAGTCTCTCGTGATTCACCTCCCCTTCCAATTTACCCCAACTCCCTTCTCCTCTCTAACACCCCTTGTCCTCCATGATCTTTGGACAGCAAAGGAAACAGTCAAAAAAACAAAGAGGCAACCCACGGAATGGGAGAAGATATTTGCAAATGACAGTACAGACAAAAGGTTGATATCCAGGATCTATAATGAACTCCTCAAACTCAACACACACAAAACAGGCAAACATATCAAAAAATGGAAAGAAGATATGAACAGACACTTCTCCAATGAAGACATACAAATGGCTATCAGACACATGAAAAAATGTTCATCATCATTAGCCCTCAGGGAGATACAAATTAAAACCACATTGAGATATCACCTTACACCAGTTAGAATGGCCAAAATTAACAAAGCAGGAAACAACATGTGTTGGAGAGGATGTGGAGAAAGGGGAACCCTCTTACACTGTTGGTGGGAATGCCTCTTTGGAGAACAGTGTGGAGATTCCTCAAGAAATTAAAAAATAGAGCTTCCCTATGACCCTGCAATTGTACTCCTGGGTATTTGCCCCAAGGATACAGATGTCGTGAAAAGAAGGACCATCTGTACCCCAATGTTTATAGCACCAATGGCCACGGTCGCCAAACTATGGAAAGAACCAAGATGCCCTTCAATGGACGAATGGATAAGGAAGATGTGGTCCATATACATTATGGAGTATTATGCCTCTATCAGAAAGGACGACTACCCAACTTTTGTAGCAACATGGACGGGACTGGAAGAGATTATGCTGAGTGAAATAAGTCAAGCAGAGAGTCAGTTATCATATGTTATATTGATATTTTATGTTGATTTTCTATTCTCTATCATATTTCTGGCATGCTCCTTATGATTCCATTGTTTTCTACTTGCTGTGGGTTTTGCTTTCTCTCTCTCTCTCTCTCTCTCTTTTTGGTTAAAGTGGAAAGGGGGGATTGGTTTAAATCATTACTCTTCTTTCCTGTTTCTTTTCTTTACTATTATGAATTTCTCTTAAGCGCACTTCAGTTGCATTCTTTAACTTCTGGTATGTTGCATTTTCTTCTCCTTCATGGTAAAATATATTTTTATTTTGTTAGTGATTTCCTCTTTTGCCCTACATGTTTTTTGAGTCCATGTATCTGAGTTTCCCTAATTTTCTCTTCTCATCAATCACTCACTGAATTCTGCTGTTGTTAGAAATTCTATGTATGGTTTCTTCCTTAAATATGTTAAGACATTCAACTTCTCTGATGCCCCTGTTTAGGGTCCTCTAGCCAAAGCTTGAGGTTCTCATCACTGTAGTCTGCTGACCACCTCTTCCCTGAGGATTGCATGTGGGCTCATGTGGAGGGAGGAGAGGGAGAGGAAAGCTCCAGGGTCAGTGGCCTTTTGAGGGTCATAGTTCCACTGAATGTAAACGGAAGTTCCCCTCTCTGCATTTGGGCTCCTGGTGTCCCCTTCGCCAGCCACCACCTCTGGGACTGTCCGGGGGCCAGGGTATGAGAGAAAGGGGAAAACAAGAAAGAAGAAGGAAAAGGAAGCCCAGGGCACTGCTGCTGTTTCTGGGGATTAGGAATCCTGTTTTCAACTTTGAACCAGAGCCAGCAGCTTCTGCCTGTGCCCCCACGGGTCACAGGTGGGTTTCCAGCTACATCCTATCCAGGCTGGAACACTGGAGGGAAAATGGCAAACTCACCACCACTGGAGGTCCTTTAAATCTTGGTCTTCTTCCCCAATCTGCCCAGCACTATTTTTTTCTGAGGGACCTCAGTACCTGCCCCATGCATTCTGTCCAAGTTTTGTAATTAAGCATAGTGGAAAAGAGAGGTGAAATGTTCCATCTTATCTAGAACTGGAACTTGAAGTGGATTTTAGCAACCAGAACTAAAAGAGAAACACAGATTAATGGAAATCAATTCTTTTTGCTGGAAAGATAATTAAACCCACTGTCTGCTATTAGTGGGGTTGCCATTGTATCCTCATCTACAAAGGATGGTTTCATTACCCTCATCTAAATTGTATGCTCAGCCATATCTTTATCAGATTCTTCTTTATTTGAAAGAATCACTCATATTCATTGAAATTTCCAGGTGCTTCAGGACTAGGTTGAATAAATAAACAAATGACTCACCAAGATGTGCCCACTTTTAAAGATGTTTGATGAATGGAGTACTCCAGGATCCTGCTAATTCTAAGCGGAGATCCTTTAGGGATTATCTCAAAACTACGGTCTTAGATATTAACTTGCAGTTTTGATAAGACAGTTGATGGCAATGGCAACTCCAGAAATCATAACGAACTTGATCACATCATTAGGTGCACACGTACTGATTCTCCTATTGATTTTTTTAAAGCACTGGCTTAGCAAGACACAAGGAGAGATAGGAGAAGTCACAGTCCCCAATTCACTGAAATGCAAATTTCATGTGACAGATCCTTTGATTCCATCTGCATCAGGTGAATGGGAATCAGAAAGTACTTGCCAGATACTTTTCTTCCCAACCTGCTTTAGTTTCAAAGCTTAAGCTCATTGGGAGTATAAAGTTTAAAGAGACAAGTGAGCTCTTGAGAGAAATGTGGAGACAGAAAGAATTTCTCTCAGATTAAATAAAGGTTAAATAAACATCTGGGTGTGTCAGGTAGAGGCTATAGGGGAGGCAGAAATGTTGCACCCTCTAGCCAAGCTTCAGGGACAGTGGTCATGTGATGCCCCATGGATGTGGATACCAACCCAAACCTAGTTCAGAGGCACCAAAAGGGCTTCAGATCTGAAGGGTCTGTGGAAGCTGGCAGGGGGTGTCTCTGCTCTCAGCTGTCATTGTTCCACTTGGAACTTCAAAGGTGAGACTCGATTTCTAGAAAAAGCTACAGTGGGAGAGTACCCTGGGGGGTTCAACATTATAGAATTTGAGCTGTTGAGATGCTGGTTCCCAGGTTGGCAAGTTATCAGACATACTTGTTGAGATGCTTTACAGGTTTTTACCTTTCCATATGTGCTGACAGTTTTCACCTTTGTTGTTTTCTGTTCCTGAAATGCCTTTCCTTCCCTCCTCCACCTGGTGAATGTCTGTGCATCATTCAAGGACATGGTTCAGGCTTTCCAAATTCCCCTGGAAGAATTAACTCTGCCACAGCACATCCACCTGGTCCTGCCGTGTCCCTGCCTGCTCCTCTCCTAGCCCCAGACAGCCTGTTCCTACTCACTCTGTGAAAGGGCCATCTTCCTCTACTAGCCCACGCCTCCTGGATGACACTGACCTCAGGTATTAAAACTTGGAATCCCCAGAATTAGCATAGTGCCTGAACGCAGTGCATACGAACTAAGCAGCAGCTGTTAGGCTGGTGCTGTGCTGTAGTGGTAATGCTTTGCTGACAACCAATCCTGTTCTATTTGGACATGACTTAATTCTATATTTAACAAGCACTTGCAGAAGAGCTATTATGGCCAATACACATTGTTTCATAGACGGATGAATAACACATATGTCCTTTCTTAGTCCAAAAGGTGGACAGACCTAGGGGCACCTGGGTGGCTCAGTCTGTTAAGGGTCTGCCTTTGGCTCAGGTAAGAAAACATACAGATCAGTGGCATTATATATTGCTTCATTTTATCATTTTTATTATGTTATGTTAATCTACACACAGTATATCATTAGTTTTTGATGTAGAGTTCCATGATTCATTTTTTTAAAAAAAGATTTTATTTATTTGTCAGAGTGAGCGAAGGCAGACAGAGTGGCAGGCAGAGGCAGATGGAGAAGCAGGCTCTAGCTGAGCAAGGAGCCCGATGTGGAACTCCATCCCAGGATGCTGGAATCATGACCTGAGCCGAAGGCAGCGGCATAACCAACTGAGCCACCCAGGCATCCCCCATGATTCATTTATGCATATAACACCCGGTACTCCATGCAATATGTGTCCTTCATAATATGCATCTTTGGGTTCACCCATCCCCCCACCCCCGCCCCTATAAAACCCTCAGATTGATTCCCAGAGTCCATAGTCACTTATGGTTCCTCTTCCCCTCTGATACTCTTCCCTCCCCTAATGTCCTCCATATTATTCCTTATGTTCCACAAATAAACGAAACCATATGATAATTGTCTTTCTCTATTTGACTTATTTCACTTTGCATAATCTCCAGTTCCATCCATGTTGATGCAAATGTTGGGTATTTATCCTTTCTGATGGCTGAGTGATATTCCATTGTATGTATGGGCCACATCTTCTTTATCCATTCGTCTGTTGAAGGACACCTCAGCTCCTTCCACCATTCAGTGATTGTGGTCATTGCTGCTTTGAACATTGGGTGCATGTGTCCATTCTTTTCATTGTATCTTTATCTTTGGGTAAATACCCAGTAGTGCAACTGCTGGGTCATAGGGTAGCTCTATTTTTAACTTTTTCAGGAACCTGTGTACTGTCTTCCAAAGAGGCTGCACCAACTTGCATTCCCAGCAACAGTGTAAGAGGGTTCCCCTTTCCTCACAAGCTCTCCAACATTTGTTGTTTTTATCTTGTCATTTATTGTCATTCTAACTGGTATAAGGTGGTATCTTGATGTGGTTTTGATTTGAATTTCCCTGAGGGCTAATGATGGTGAACATTCTTTCATGTGTCTTTTAACCATTTGCATGTCTTTGAAGAAGTGTCTGTTCGTGTCTTCCCATTTTTTTGACTTGATTTATTTGTGTTTTGGGTATTGAGTTTGAGAAGTTCTTTATAGATCTTGGATACCAGCCCTTTATCTGTTGTGTCAATTTCTTTTTTTTTTTTAAGTTTTTATTTTTATTTATTTGACAGGCAGAGCATCAGGCAGAGAGAGAGGAAGGGAAGCAGGCTCCCCGCTGGACAGAGAGCACAATGTGGGGCTAGATCCCAGGACCCTGGAATCATGACCTGAGCCGAAGGCAGAGGCTTTAACTCCCTGAGCCACCCAGGTTCCCCCAGTTGTGTCATTTCCAATTATCTTCTCCCATTCCATGGATTATCTCTTAGTTTTATTGACTGTTTCCTTTGCTGTGCAGAAGCTTTTATCTAGATGAAGTCCCAAAGTTTCTTTTTTGTTTTTTGTTTCTCTTGCCTCTGGAGATATGTCATGAAAGATGTGCTGTGGCTGATGTCAAAGAGGTGACCTCTTTGAAAAGACCTCACCTGGGCTTGCCCACAGCCTTCAGTGTTTCCAGGTAGAAACTGAGACCCTGGATAGGGAGAGTCTGTGTAGTTATTACTCATAGCAGAGGGCTGTTCCATTCCTTTCCTTTCTTTTTTTTTTTAAGTGTGAAGAAATAATTTTTATTTCTGCCCGTATCAATGACTAGGAGTGTGACTAAAACCAGTGTTTCCCAACCAAGGAGAATTTTGCTGCGCAGGGACATTTGTCAATGCCTAGAAACTTTTTTTTTTCTCATTACATCCTCAACCTTATTTATTCTGTAAGTAACATTTTGTCTTTTTTGACTGCCTTTACCATTTCTCCTTGCCGCTGCTTCTGGCAACCCTGTTCTGGTTCTGTGAGCTCCACTTTTATAGATCACTTATGTAAGTGAGACCATGTGATGTTTGCCTTTCTCTGACTCCTCTCACTTAGGACAGTGCCCTCCAAGTCCATTCATGTTGTAGCAAATGGCAAGATTTCCTTCCTTCTCGTGGCTGTGCTATATGCCATAAATGTACTATATTTTCTTTACTTGTTTTTCAGCAGATGGGCATGTAAGTTTTTTCCATGTTTTGGATGATAGGAATGATGCTTCCACTAACTTGGGGGTGTAGAACTTTTGTGTTAGTGATTTCTTTTCCTTTGGGTCCATATACTGAAAAGGGACTGCCAGATCATATGGTAGTTGTATTTTTAATTTTTAATTTTTTTGAGGAATTCACAGGGGTGGTGTTGGGCACAGGATGGCAAAAGTGAACTCTGTGAGCAAAAAGGCAAACAAAACAAAACAAAACAAAAAAACCCAAGTGTGGAGGGATATGCCACGGTCGTTGCTGAGCCTTGAGAAGAGTAGGCATCCAGCCTATTCCACACATCACAAACCCTGTTTCAGAACTGCTCCCTACAAGGCTGAACCTGCCTGTTCTTTCATCTCAGACAAAGCCGCTTCTCACCACAGGTCCTCTTCCATAGACATTCCTATATCCTACTGCCAGCAAACTCTGACTCTGCCCTTGAAAAATATCCCAAACCTAGTTTCCACCCTCACTACCTCTTCTTTCGGTCACCTGCCTGACCTCCTATGTCATCCCTTGCCCCCTACAGTGGTTTCAAGGGTTTGAATCTTTTTTTTTTAAATTTTTTATTTTTTATAAACATATATTTTTATCCCCAGGGGTACAGGTCTGTGAATCACCAGGTTTACACACTTCACAGCACTCACTAAAGCACATACCCTCCCCAATGTCCATAATCCCACCCCCTTTTCCCAAACCCCCTCCCCCCAGCAACCCTCAGTTTGTTTTGTGAGATTAAGAGTCACTTATGGTTTGTCTCCCTCCCAATCCCATCTTGTTTCATTTATTCTTCTCCTACCCACTTAAGCCCCCATGTTGCATCTTAAAACAGGGTCACATCATGCCATCCTCTGCCCCAGATGTTCCAGTGCCTTCCAACCTGCCTTTAAGATAAATATATATGCATTTTTAAAAAGATTTTATTTATTTACCTGACAGAGAGAATGAGAGCACAAGCAAGGGCAGCAGTAGAAGGATAGGGAGAAGAAAGGTCCCTTGCCTGGATATAGGTCCTATAGGGCTAGATCTCAGGACCCTGAAATCATGAGCTGAGTAGAAGGCAGACACAACTATCTGAGCCAACCAGGTGCCCCCACCTTTAGGTTATTGCCCAGAGTTCTCCTGGAGGAGCGAGGCTTTCTCTGGGATGACCTCTGCCATCACCGCCCCTGGCCCCATGTCTGCCCTTGCCTTCAGGGCTCAGCCTGTAGGCCCCAGCAGCTCCTCTAGCACCCCGAGCCCACCAGGCAGTGTGGGCTCTGCAGCATTCCCTGCCTGGAATGCCCTGCTCCCAGGCATCCCCAGGCTGATTTTCCTCCCCCGTCCCCCCACACATTCTGGGTTCCATACACTCTCCAGAGTCTATCTTCCTGTCTCCTTATGCTTGCTCTTCCCCTAAAGCAACAGAGCCAGGTGTCTGCCTTTTACCCTCCTTCATTTGCAGATCTGCAGCTATAGGAGATTAGGTGAACTTTGAAATTTTTGTTGTTGTTATTATTATTATTATTTGCATTCCAAGATACCTTGTTTATGTACTTTCTAACTAAATGCCACCTGAACAACTTTCCCCTACTCAGCTCTCCAATGATTTAGGGGTTCCTGGGGAGGGGGAGACTGAGGAAGATTATGTGTCACTTCCTGGCTCAGATGCTCTACTCCCATAAGTACAAAGAGGCCTCTGCTAAAGCTTCGACCTTGCTGCTGCCAAGCTGCTTGGTGCCCATTTATTGAGGACCTCTGTAGAAAGCCTCTTTTGATTCAGTGTCTTCAGCTCCAACCACCTTAAACCAGCCAGGGAACTGGTCATGTGGAAAACTGCAGTAAAGTCTCAGTTAAGGAAATGCTTGGGGGAAGGAGTATTCTAGTTAATATAATTTTTTTTTTTTTTTTTTTTTTTGTTAAATGAGCACCACGAGAGCTTTTATTAGGAGCAGATGTCATGTTGTGAAAGGAAGTTGACAAATTTTGGATGAGACTTTCCTTTATTTAAACCCTTTTTCTGCCATTTGAAGTCATGTGACCCTGGGCCTGAATTTTCTCATCTATAAAAGGGGGGTGGTAATAGCTCTCTTGTTGTTTGGCCATTACATCAAGTTGGGAAATGTTTGCAAGTCATTCAGCTATAGACTTGGTGGCTACACGGGAGCTTGGTAAAGTGTGCTCCCCCTTCCCTTGTCCTTTGTTTGCATTCTTCTCAGAAATAATTCTTAATACATTGGCATGCAGCATTTTTAAAATCTTCTGTTAACATAGAGCATTGAAGGAGAGGGTACTGTTCCTGTTGGGGTAGCTGTGACTCACTATTGTGGAATATTTATGAAAAATATAGCCAATCATAAAGGATTTCGAATGCTTTTGTATCTCAGACAGTGTGGAACAGCAGAAATAAGCTGCTTTATTCTTTTTGAAATGCCAATTCTTTGCATCTCTCTTATAAAATGAATGTGGGGGGGGGAAATTGGTAGCTAAGTCAGCATGGCACATTCAAAATGGCAGATAAAGCATCTCTTATTGCATCACACTTTAAAAATATGTAAAAACCCTCTAAAAAGCAATAAAGGAGTAAGAGACTGAGAAACACAATGACAAAAAAACAAACAAACAAACGAACAGAAAACATCAACAGGAATGATTCAGGGATTGGAGGTGAAGCCGTTTCTAGAAACTGCTTTCCGATGGTAGAACAGGGGCTATGGGGGCCCAGGTAGCAGCCTGCGGAAACCTGGGGTGCTCTGGGTCACAGAGGTACTGATAGGAACTGGAGCTGGTGACCGAGGGAAGAGGTAAATGGTTTGTCTCTGGAACAATCTACTTTCTGCCCTGTACTGAATGCAGAATAGACAGCAGCTATACAGGACAGACAGACGGACACACAGGTAAGGTTCTTCTCCACTGAGAACAAATGGCCCAGAGGGAAAATCTCTGCACTCTGGGATCCAGGTGTCTCCCACGAGACCCAGGTTGCCAGTTGACAACCCAAGTGCTCACACAGGATCATCCATGTGCCCATGCAGGTTTAATTGAGCTTTTAGTTCTTAAGAAGAGAGTGCTCTAGCCTCATGGGCTGTCAGGAGCACATTCCTTCCTATTGGAGATCTGCATTCTGAGCACTTGGGTAAATTGTACTGAAACATGACAGCAGTTTCAACAACACTTGTGCAGCCAGGCGGTAGCTTGAGATACTATACACAAGTGTTGGAGTTTCCTCTGTTCCTAAAAATGGATGAGAGGCCCTTTTTCTTTCTTCTCTTCACTATTATTTAGCCTTCCATTGAAGTATTAAACCTACGTTTTAGAGCAGAACCATCAAGACTTGAATAAATTTGTTATTGTTCTGCCCCATTCCCTGACACAGACCCCGTGCCTGGCTATGGCACTTTATTTGACAAGCTGCATGCATCGAGCTTTGGTTTAGACACTAAAACTAACTATCTTATAAAACACTGTGCTGTAAATATAAAAATTTAGGAAACTCTCGGTATAATCCTTCTAAAATGTGAATTAAGATATTCCCGATTCAAGTCTGTAAACAGAAAAGTAGCCAACCTGAGTATTGATTTGGTTTCGGAACCCTTAGAATATAAAACACTGAATTCCAAGTCTGTGTGTATGATCGTGATTAATGAAGTTTCCAGAAATAGTTTTTAAAAGGAGTTCAAACACTTTCAGGCTAGATGTGTCTCCTGATATACTCCTCTTTTGCTTAGGGGATTTTTTTTTTTTCTCATTTAAAGAGCAACAGTATTTTACTGCTGAGCCTGAGAGTCAGATAATAGGAGAAGTGTGCAGTACTGTGGACATCATGTGTCAAGCCGTGGGTGAGTGTGGGGCAGCTGCTCCACAGGCCACCACGAGGTGGAGGAATGGAAGGGGCACTTTGATCACAAATGGGACACACGTTGAGTGTGATGTTAGTGACAGGGCCTTTGGATCCTAGTAGATCTCAGTTACTGGGCGTTTGACCATGAGGAACATGACCTTGACCTTGCTGAGCTATTGCTTCCTTGCCCACAGAACAGAGAGAAGAATATTCACCCAACGGAATAACAAGGAGGCCTTCACCCCATCCATCCCCACAGAGAGGGACTTTCTTGCCCTCTGGATTCCCTTTCAACGCTCTCATTCTACAAGTGTGTGACTCCCTAAGGCTTGGGGCAGGAGATACTTCCCCATTTATAGGGTGATTGGGACTGGTGACCACATGTGCTCTGTAGTAAGAGACATGGCTTCAAATTCTTTGAACAGGAAACCTTTCTTTTTTTGTTTTTTTTCAGCTTTGGGTTGACTTATATTTTGATATTCTAGTAATCTTCACTGCTCATCCCCTTGCCTTGTTAAATGAGCTGTCCACTGTCAGGCAGCACAAATAATAATATGGACCCCCCTCACAGAGACAGGCTTTTTAAAGGCAATTTCATTAACAATTACTATATGTTAGTGCACAGGAGACTGTCAGTGAAAAGGACCTTTTTTTTTTTTTTAAATTTTTATGTTTAAACCTGTGCATCTTCAGAGCAGGTATTTTATTCTAAGAACTTGCAGTACAAAGATCACTAGCAATTTTGTAAATCTTCAAAACAGCTCCATAAAAGAGATACTGTCATCTCAGTGTACACTTATGAAATCAAGACTTTAGAAGGTGAGGCTGAGTAATATGTTCAAGTCTCAGAACCAGGGAGAGGAGTGTCTGGCATGTAGAAACTGCTCATTGAAGACTGAACAAACCACCAGGAGTGCATGGAAAGGGAGATAGGATCCAGTTCCAGAGGCATCAGCTTGCAGAGCAGAGGCTTTGGCCAGGGCATCTGACTTCTCCCAGAGTTCCGAGGTCCAGGCCTAGAACACATGCTAGCAATCCACAGGTCCAGGCATATCATCTTCCATCTCTGAAAGGGAGTGGGGGGTGCCCTCTGAGCGGTGCAGACGGCTCCTGTGGAGATCGGAGTCTGCCATGGGCACCCTCCTATACCCACTGTGCTTCTGCCCACAGCATGTGTCCTGGGGTACTTGGTCCCCAGTTTCCTGGTCAGTTCACGGGGATGCTGTTGCCGCATCTGCTCTGCAGGATCCCTTGCTGCTCAGGATCTTGGGGAAGGGTGAGGAGAGAGTAATGTGAACTCTACATGGAAGTGTCCCATTCGCAGTGGGCCACATTGCTCTCTTCCTGGTATAAACACCACTTTCTAAATTTAGCAGTGGTCTGGAAGTGCAACTGTGTTGCATTTTGAGTACTCAGATCTTACAAACCAGCATCTGCAGCACTGTCTGGGATAAGATTTCTGTTTATGACACTACATCGCCCCCAAATGGAAAGGCTCCCAGTTCCATGTACAGTAACAATTTCTGATGAGTGACAATCTTAAGTTCTTCCCTTGATAAGATAATGCTCTTTGTTGCATAGTTTATATACGGTAAATGGCTTGTTAAATATAGACATGTAAATATATATATTGATCTGGCCTTTCAATGTTGCCATTGGATAATTTACTGCTTTCTTTTAATTTTGACAATGAAACTATAGCAGCATGGGAAGTGGTTACTCTTCATGAAATCACATCATGTAATTGCTCTTATGAGATCTTACATGACTTGGTTATGCTTTTCCCTTAAATTGATTCTTTTAAATTTCCTAATTTGATGAAAAGTGGCAGAAAACATAATTAAGGCAAAGAACAGAATCTGAGAACATATCATCTTGAAATATTCTGTGATATTGACTTTATTTATTAAGTCTTACATCTTATACTTCTTATACCTACATAGCACCTGAAGTCAAGGTAGTAGGATGTGTGTCTCACCATGAATCCTGTCGAGACGTGTTTTATTTAAATTAATTTCATTGGTAGGGATACTGAGGTACAGAACCAGCCTAGACATTCCTGTGCGTTTCCCATGGACCCGCAGCAAGCATACACATGCCTGCCGTGGCTCAGGACCTCGTTGTCTCATGTGCTTTGGTGGAGTTTCTGTGCACAGCCTGTCATGTCTACCAGTTGGCCTCTCCAGTGATTTAGAAGGGCTGGAGAAGTGCCAAGGAGGCTGTGTCCCCTGTTGCTATTCAGGCTTGTGTGACTAGGGGAACTTCCCAGGGAAGGAGCCTGGCGCCTCCCCAGTCAGGGCTCATCCCATGCAGTAAGGCACCAGGGGAACAGTTCATGAGGCATAATCACCCAGGGTCCACGTGCTGAGCACAGCTATGGGATGGGTGAGCAACAGAGGTCCTCGTGCTCTCAGACTGAGGACAGCCCCTTCATTTACAACCCAAGTTCTGCCCCTGTGGGCATGTCCTTTGCCCCTGCATCTTCCCTCCCAAATCCAGCCTCACTCTCCATCAGCTGGGCCAGTTGGGTGGCACGGAGCTCTGGTCTCACTAACCGAGGCCTGGGTTTTCACTTATCATTAGGATGAGGAAGGCACACGTAACCACAACGGAAGCTCCCATCCTCCTGGTCCAAATGTTGGCCTTGCTCTGAATGCCATTAGCTCCTAGGGACAGGCACTGTCCTGCAGCCCTTCCTCATCACCTGCTGGACTCACATTTATCTCAGGGGCCATGGCAGCCTTTCCCATGTCCAGAGTTGAATGCCACTCGTGTCTCCTCATTCTCCACCCACATGCATCTTGGGTGCTTAATTAAGAACACCCATCTTCCAGTGCTGTAGACACCCACTTAGGCCAGTGATGTCCAGCGCCCTCAGCAGGAGACGGTTGGAAAGATGGGATGCCTTCTTGCGGTTAGTTGTAATCATAGTCATTCTAGCCATTGAGGGCTGGCCGTGTGCTGGGCACTAGGAGATTTGTGTACACTCATGCGGTTGATCTCCCTGACATCTTGGGGTTGCAATGACTACTTCCTGCAAAATGCGTCTCATTTCCTGGTGGACCTTCCCCGAACCTTGAGTACCAGAGTCAGGCTCTGCAGTGTAGCAAGGACCTTCCTCCCAATCCCTACCTGCCCCCAGGTCGGTCACGGTCACGGCTGGAATTCCTTTCAGTCCAGACCAGAGCACAGTCCTGCACCAGCTCAGGAGGAACAGAACAGTCTGCAGCCTGGCATCAGGACTTCAGTCCTGCTCTTCCTCTTGCTACTTCTCTCTGTCCATTTCTTCATAGACATGAGAAAAATAACACCGTATGGGGTTGTTGAAAGGACTCCTAGACGGAAAAATGCCACAAAAGTATTGCCTGTATCCTCTGAATCATGCTTGCCTCAGCCCTCACAGTAAATGATTGAAATTTAATTTTTTCAAATGCCCAATTATTTCCACTCCCATACAGGGGTCCCTCTTCCCACCCTTCGGTGTGGTACAAGGATGCCGTGTCCATGAGCAGGCTCCAGAACCCCGATACATGATGCTGTCAGGCTGGGGCCTGTGCATCCAGAAGCTGCATCTGCAGGACTTGGGGATCTTCCAGTGCTTTGCCAATAATGAAGGAAGGGAGATCCAGACCTGCACCTACCTGCACACCACCAGTGAGTACCGCCCCTCAGCAAAGCCGGACCACCTGGGCTGGGCCCTTAGCCAGAGGGAAAATGGTAGCATCTGTTCAGCAACAGACAGAGTACAGGGGCCAGCAGTGACCCTCTGTGGAGAGCCACCTCTCCGGCTGACAGGACCCCATGTGCTCAGCCCCTGGGCAGCAATACACCTTGCTGTCCTCATGCTCTGGGGCCTGACCTGCTCACAGGCGAGACTTGAGCCCTCCTCTCTACTGAGAAGTGGTGGCGGGGGTGGGGGATCTCCATTTTTCTCGACTCAACTGGAAGGACTGTTCAGTGAACAGCTTATTCCTAAACTTTTCTTTGGATCTTTCCTCCATTTTCTATATTCATTTTCTATTTTAGTTTTATTGAACAATTATAGGTCTTTTGTAAGTTTCTTTTATTATCCCATTAGGAGAAAGTCTTTGGCACTCTTTCTTTGAAAAATAAAATGAAGGTATGGGTATTCACTGTATCTGCGAGTTTTCTTCATCCCACGGTTGTAATATTGCTCTTCTAAAATTTTGTAGAACATAGTGGTTACAGAATTCTACCTTTCCCATTTGCCCTTCTGGAAGCAAAATGCTGATATATCCTCAGGTGTCAGAGCCATCTGAGAAAGCAAATCATGTCCACAGGCAGGTGACTCTTGTCTGTCAGAAGTTCAGAATTTAAGGATTCCATGCTGATATTTTGGTAAAGTAGGGGTCACTTCCTTGAATCTTGCCCAAATCTAGCCTCTGTTTTGGAGCATAGGAAGCCAGTATCACTTCAAAATGTGGTGATAATAATGGGTACTTAAGCTGGAAACTGAATTTCGATCTATTAGAATTATTTAAAGTGCATTTTATGCTAACTGGGCGACTGTGTGGCACAAATAAACACAGTTTTCTTTCTTTTCTCTTCTTTTAAATTTAAGTTTAATTCCAGTATAGTTAACACACTGTAACATTAGTTCATTCATTCAACATTTACTCGGCCTCTGGGTCTTTCAGGCATTCAGGTCTCTCAGGCTTGGGGACAGAATTCTGAGGAAGATATGTGAGCAGAGGTCCTGAAGTGCAGAGATGGACAGTGGAGGAGGGGATAATTTAGCCAGGGATGAGGGCTATGAAACAAGGGAACAGGCCTGACCTGGGGTGACAAGGGAGGCCTCCCTGACCCTCTATTTCAGGCCCCTACCTGCCATTTTGCCATTCAGGGTGTCCCCTTCTAGCAGGCCCTAGGGCCCTCTCTTTGGTGGCTTTTGATCAGCGAGGGGGAGAGAATTCAAAAACTACTCTTACTAGAATCACACACTGAGTGAGAATCAGGAAGCTCTGAGGGGCAGAGAGACTGTGCACAACACCCTCCAGAAGCAAGTGCTCAAGTAGTTTGCTCTCCCTCCAGAAGTGGCTGTGATTTGCTAATAAGCAACAAAACACTCCACTCCCCAGAAAAAAGCTCTCTGGTCCTGTGTCACATTGGTCATTTCTTAGGCCTTGTTCTAGACTGAGAGAAGCATGATCTGAAGTTGAGCAAAAGAACTGCATATTTTCACAGCTGCCTGAAAGACATACTTTCAAGATTTAGAGTTAGATCCAGTGTGGCCCACTCAAGGCCACAAGACAAGGTGTGCAGAGACACAGTAGTTTCTCTGGGGCCACAGGATGGACACTCCCTTTGTCCAATAGGAGCCTGTTCACCTACAGCCTTGGGGCCAGTCCATCCAAACTCAAGGTCCAGAAGGGCCATTCTACAAGTCTTGTCCCCAGCAAGCTGTGAACTCCCCACTGTCTCCTCTCAGAGCCTGGATGCCTGGATCCTCAACCTCTAACCCAGCTTTTGTCTCAGGATCTCTCTTCTCTCCTGACCATTATGCAGATGTCATGATATTTGTGTAGTCCCTGGGACACTTTCCAATGAGCTGCCCTTGGGGTTCTAGCCCTGGAAAGTCAGTGTCACAAAGATAGCCCAGAAATTTTGAACACACATGTCTCCTACATGCCTTCCTCTCTTACGTGCCACTGCTACCCAGTGCAAACCGTGCATTCCCACCACTGCCCCCAAACCGCCTCCAGCCTCCCCCTTACCCACAGTGGGTCATTCCCCTTCTTACCCCTCCTGCCTAAGAAGACTCCTCTCCCACTCTACTCACCCATATCACTCTAGTCATGTGACCATCTCCTTCACAAGGCGACCCTCATTGCAGCCCTACCCTGCATTCCTACCCAACATTATTTTCAGAACCACCCTGTGGCTCCTGATCTGAGGGGCCTCACCTTGTCCCAGTCTGTGTACAGACCTCATGCCCCTTCTTGGCTTGTCAGCTCTGGGAGAGAAGGGCAGTGGCAGTCTCTCCCTCAAGGTCAATGGAAAGAGGCACAAAAAGGAGAAGAGAAATTTCCTACCTTAGCGAAGGTAGGCAGATCCAGAATCAAATAGGATGCAGTGGGGTTCCTGCTCCTATAGAACTTCAAGCTGTTTGGTGAACTGAAAAATATGTCAATTGCAATAGAAATCAAGAAGTAGAAGTGATCTGTTCTGCCCAAGAATTACTCAAAGGTGAGAGGGATGCTGAGCCTCAGAGGTTGACTTTCTCATTGGCCTGACCCTCCAGTCAATGGGGCATCACATATGACTGCACACAGGTCACATAATGGCTTGACTCAGGGAGCTTCTGGAGGTTTGATGCTCTCAGAAGGGCTCCCAGGGTTGTTTTGGGGCTAAAGAGTGTGGGGTGTGGGGGGGGTCATAGCGGAAGCAGGGAGCAGCTCATCATATGACCCTGTATAATGACAGCAAGCAGGACTATTGGTAGGATCCCAGGTCATGGCTCAATGGGAGAGCAAATGTCAGTTGGGATGAGGCTTGTCTGTGGTAATAAGGGATTGGTGTTATGGCCATTCTTCAGGTACAGTAGTTCAAACAGTGACTACATAGATGCATGTGAGGGTGGACATGGGAGTGGAGATAGAAGTGTAACCACTGACCGAAAGAAGGACAAGCAAACCAACACTGTGTCTTTGGTGGGATGAATGGTTCATGACTCACTGTCAAACTCAAGAGATCCTTCCTCTGAAATGTGTCACTCACTGGACTTGCTTCCTGCTCAACATAACATCCTCTTAGGACTTCCCAGTGCATCATGTCCATCATCTTTTTCCTTCCAGGCTCTCCAGGTTGCTGCATCTGCTTCCAAGCCTTGGGGATGCATGCATATCTCTCCTCCCAACTAGGAAGTGGAGGCTCAGGCCTGTGTGTGGCAGTGTTCTACATAAACAACAGCCTAAAAAACCAATTATCCCTGTCAAACTTCCCAGTTAGTGTTTGTCTTGTTGGAAAGCCTTGTACTTTAAGGAAAGTTCTTTACAGTGCAACTCTGACCCCCTGGAGTCAGTGGCACCCCACAGATGAAGAGCACCATTCCTCACTTAAAACACGAGGCACAGTTTATGGCCTCCGGTCACATGTGACTTTGACCAACTAACTAGCATTTGGGGCTTCCCACTACCACAACAGAGTTTATGATTGCCTAGAACTCACAGAACTCAGTTAAGTGCCATACTGAGGACTCCCATCTTATTGTAAAGGATAAAATCAGATCCAGACATATGAAGAGAGGTAAAGACAAGGTATGGGAGAGTCCCAACACAAATCTTCCATTGTCATTGGGAGACATCATCATCCCAGCGCATATATGTCTGGCTGGCTACTCACCAGGCAGCTCAACGGAGATTGAAGTCCACTGTTTTACTGGAGTGTAATTATCACTGGCCACATGGCTGAGCTTGGTCCCCAGTTCCCACACCTCCCCTCCATTTTTTTTTTAATTTTATTTTTTTGGTGTTCCAAGATCCATTGTTCAATTTTGGGAGTTTATAGTTTTCCAGGAATGCATCCATTTCTCCTAGGTTGCTTAACTTATTGGCAATAACTCTTGATAATAATTTCTGATGATCGTTTCTATTTCCTTGGTGTTAGTCATGATTTCTACCCTTTCATTTATAATTTTATTAATTTGGATCCCTTCTCTTTTCTTTTGGATTAGCTTGGCCATTGGTTTATCGATCTTATTGATTCTTTCAAAGAACTAGCTTCTAGTTCTGATGATGTGTTCTTCTGTATCTCTAGTTTCTATCTCAGTTATCTCTGCTCTAATCTTGATTATTTCCCTTCTTGTGTTTGGGGTTGGCTTAATTTTTTGTTAGTTTGTTGTTGATTTTCAAGTTCTTTAAACTGTAAAGAGAGCTTGTTTATTCTGGATTTTTCAAATTTTTAAAATGAGGCTTGAATGGCTAGGTATTTCCCTCTTAGGACTGCCTTTGCTGTATCCAATAGGGGTTGGACCAATGTGTTTTTATTCTCACTGGTTTCCATGAATTGTTCCATTCCCCATACTGGGAAACTTTTCATCCAGAATTTGTTCAACTATTTTTTCTAGTCTTCTCTCTTTCTCCCCCCACCCAGGGATCCCAATAATTCTGATGTTGGAATGTTTCATGGTGTCATTTATTTCCCTAATTCTGTTTACATGGCTTCAAAGCTGTTTGTTCCATGTCTTCTCCTAATCCTTTTTCTCTATTAGTTTGTCCTCTAGATCACTAATTCTATCTTCTGCTTCAGTTACCCTAGCTGTTAGTGTATTTACATTAGATTGGATCTCATTGATAGCATTTTTAACTTCTGCTAGGTCAGCTCTCACTTCTGCTCTTAGAGATTCTATTTTGTCACAAATGGTTTTCTCCAACCTAGCCATTGCCTGGATAATTGTTACCTTTAATTCCCTTTCCTATGTACTGTTTGTGTCCATATCTATTAGTCCTGATGGAGAGGGCTCAGTCTCTGAATTTTTCCTGTTAGGTGTTCCTCCTCCTAGTGATTTCGGTGAGAGGTGGTTGAGGGAACGTATAGCTGAATATATTAACTTTGATCCAGGTAAGGTGTGCCCTGGAATGTTTTGGAACTATCAGAAGTCACCATCAAAAAGAAGGAAAAAAGAAAAAAAGAGAGAGAGAGAGAGAACTCAGGCAGAATGAGGCCCCCAAATTAAGATTTATTAGGTTTATAAACAAAAATGGACAAACAAAAAGATTGACAAATGGCAAGGAAAAAAAAAAAAAAAGGAACCCAGCCAAAACAAACCCCAGGAATAAAATTTATATAATACCAAAACAGAAACAAATACACAGAAACACTGACAGAAGAGAAAATTGGTGGGTTGCTATGAATCCTTGACATGGGCAAAGAGGGTTATTTGGGTTCTTACTGGGTGTATCTTGGTATCTTTGTTAAAGGACTCAACTTTCCAGAGATAAAGGAAGATTAAAGCCGGGGTAGTATTTATATATAGGGGTAGTATTGAATAGGGAAAAAGGATTACATTGAAGCTCATATCTATATGTATATTTTTAAGAAAGGAAAGAAAAAGTAAAATATAGGTATATGTATGAAAAAAGTTCAAGTTAAAAGGTTATTATGAAATATGTTGTATTAAACATCTAGTTGTAATGGTAAATCGGTTAAAAAATTAAAGGAGCAAGAATTGTGAGAATGAATTAAAAAAAAAGTATCTATGAAATATATGGTTTTAGGACAATACCAGGAGCTTAATATATTGTTTTCCCTGGTGTTGGGGTTTACATTTCTTTGGGGACCCTGTGGTGGTTGTCCTCTAGATCTTTTGCTTGTCTTCTGGGGGAGGGACCTGCCAGGTTATTTTTCATTCAGTCTTGCTTATGTTGTGTCATCCTGCACCCTAAAAAGGAACTGGGTTTTGTGGAAACCGGTTTTTCAGGCTTCTGTTCTCTGGAGGTTTTTGTCCTTCAGAGGTGTAGTGGAAAGCAAACTACACCCAGACCTCCACCTCAGAAAGATTCTTCACTTGGCTCCCCTCTGCAATCCAGAACACACAGACTCCCCTTCTGCAAACTCTGCTAAGCATCACAACCTCCCACAGGGGGTATGCACCCAGCCACCCTCTTAGTGGTCCCCTGAGGTGCCCGCTTGTCTCTGCACCCCCGTGCCACTACAACAGTGAGCAGTGTTGGTCCAGGGAGCCTACTTCCCATGGCTGCCTTTGCCAGGACTGCTCTTTGGGGTTCAGGCCCACACAGGGTGCACTCAGAGCTCATGGCCATGCGGGTCGCAGAAGGCTGCCACCGCTGAGGGATCACAACCACAGACTGCCCCAGGTTCTCTCATGCAGGGGTTGAGAGCATTCAGACCCTCAGCCAGTCGCAGAATGCTGGGGTCCTAAAGAGCACCAACTGGCACCCACACCAAGCTTTCAAGTGTGGGCGCTATTGCTTTCACACCTCATGGTCATACAGGGTGCACAGAGTGCAGAAGGCTGAGGACCTAGATAGCACTGGCTGGCACCCACACCAGACTTTGTCAAGTGCAGGCAGGAGTGTGCCCACCTGAGAGGTCCCACCACTCCACTTCTAAGAGATCAGAAGATCTGGCTGAAATCATTAGCTCAAGGGCTCAGCCCTCTCACCATATGGTTGGTTTCTCCAGCAGGGCAAGTCTCCTCCTGGAACTCTGCAGGGAGTGCCATCCGTGCCATTATTGACATAAATGCAGGTAGGTCCCAGCAGGCCCCCCACAGACAGCTAAATCAGTTGCTCAGGAACTTCCAAGGATTTAGAGTTCTATCTCAGGAAACTGGGGCAAAGACCGGACCAACTCTTTATGATACCACAGTCTTATTTGGACACATTTTTCCAAGTTTATCTCAGTATGAGGCCACGTCTGATGATTTGAACAATTTCAGTTTAGATTTCAGAACAAACCAGTTACAGTAGGAAATGTGCGGGGGGAGAAGAATAGGTATTTTATCCTGACATTTCCTTCATATTTGTCTTCACTGGGAATTTAAGGGTGAATCAGTTTTGGAGAACTCAAATAGAAATAACAAGTAGTCCCCTCTCTGATTTAAAACATAATTCACAAAGTGAAAACCAGACAACATTTAGGAAAATTGATTCTTTATTGTACTAAAGTTTCTGTCTACACTGTAAATATTAGTTTGTTCATTAATGGTGTGCCTGGATTAGAGAGAGCTGTGTTGCTTAGGTAGCTGCAAGGATATAATGACTTAATAAATTTCATAGGGTAAAAAAATTTATTTATTCATTTGAGAGAGAGAGACACAGCAAGAGAGGAAATAAAAACAGGGGAGTGGGAGAGGGAGAAGCGGTTTTCCATGGAGCAGAGAGCCCAACGTGGGGCTTAGCCCCAGGACCCTGGTATCATGACCAGAGTGAAAGGAAGACACCCAACAACTGAGCCATCTGGCCACCACTGGGAAGGGCTTCTTCTAGAAACATCTCCAGACCATGCTGGGAGGGTGGTGCCACATGGAGCTGATTTACCCACTAGCTAGTTTTGTTTCTCTTAGACATCAGTTAGCACTGGCCCACATTGGTCAGCACAAAGAGCCAAAATTTTGCTTGGCACATTAAATTTTTAAAATGTGCCCAAATGAGTACATTTTAAAATGTGAAATGTAAAATTTGGTGTGGGCATTTTGGCTAGTAACTCCACATGCTAACATCCAAAACTTCCATGTTCAATATTGTTTCTGAGGTCTTTTCCTGTTTTCATGGCTTCCGGTATTTCCATTACAGTTTCGTGGGTCTAAAAACTAATTGCTGACCGAGTTTTCTCAATTAAATATCATACTGTGTAGAAGTTGGCCCTCGCCACCCAAATGAAGTTTTGGAGTCATCAGCTGCAGAATCTTCACCAGAAGGATCAGATCATATTTCTATGGTAGAAAAACAGAAGTGTTATGAGGAAGGGTTGGAGGGGAAGGAAGGGGCAGTCAGTATGTGTGTTTGGGCATTTTTATCTCATTTTCTGAGCAATGCCCACCAGGACTGTGCAGTGTAAGGACCAGGCTAGCCATTGACCATAATGTGTTCTCCTCTTTTTTATCCTTTGTGCCTAGTGAACTGGCTCACTCACTTCAGAACTTGCTGGCCAACCTGAACTCTTCCCACAACCACACCATGATGCTGTCTTGGGGTCATCCCTTTGATAAAATAGCACAGTGTTTTTTTTTTTTTTTTTTTTTTTTAATTTCTTTTCAGCTTAACAGTATTCATTGTTTTTGCACCACACCCAGTGCTCCATGCAATACGTGCCCTCTCTAATACCCACCACCTGGTTCCCCCAACATCGCACCCCCCACCCCTTCAAAACCCTCAGGTTGTTTTTCAGAGTCCATAGTCTCTCATGTTTTATCTCCCCTTCCAATTTCTCTCACTCCCTTCTCCTCTCCATCTCCCCATGTCCTACATGTTATTTGTTATGCTCCACAAATAAGTGAAACCATATGATAATTGACTCTCTCTGCTTGACTTATTTCACTCAGCAGAATCTCTTCCAGTCCCGTCCATGTTGCTACAAAAGTTGGGTATTCGTCCTTTCTGATGGAGGCATAATACTCCATAGTGTATATGGACCACATCTTCCTTATCCATTCGTCCGTTGAAGGGCATCTTGGTTCTTTCACAGTTTGGCCATGGTCATGGCCATTGCTGCTATAAACACTGGGATACAGATGGTCCTTCTTTTCACGACATCTGTATCCTTGGGGTAAATACCCAGGAGTGCAATTGCAGGGTCATAGGGAAGCTCTATTTTTTTTTTTTTTTTTGGTTTGAGTATATTTTTATTTTTATTTTTTTTTTAATTTTTTATTTTTTATAAACATATATTTTTATCCCCAGGGGTACAGGTCTGTGAATCACCAGGTTTACACACTTCACAGCACTCACCAAATCACATACCCTCCCCAATGTCCATAATCCCACCCCCTTCTCCCAAACCCCCTCCCCCCGGCAACCCTCAGTTTGTTTTGTGAGATTAAGAGTCACTTATGGTTTGTCTCCCTCCCAATCCCATCTTGTTTCATTTATTCTTCTTCTACCCACTTAAGCCTCCATGTTGTATCACCACTTCCTCATATCAGGGAGATCATATGATAGTTGTCTTTCTCTGCTTGACTTATTTTGCTAAGCATGATACGCTCTAGTTCCATCCATGTTGTTGCAAATGGCAAGATTTCATTTCTTTTGATGGCTGCATAGTATTCCATTGTGTATATATACCACATATTCTTGATCCATTCATCTGTTGATGGACATCTAGGTTCTTTCCATAGTTTGGCTATTGTGGACATTGCTGCTATAAACATTCGGGTGCATGTGCCCCTTTGGATCACTACATTTGTATCTTTAGGGTAAATACCCAATAGTGCAATTGCTGGGTCATAGGGCAGTTCTATTTTCAACATTTTGAGGAACCTCCATGCTGTTTTCCAGAGTGGCTGCACCAGCTTGCATTCCCACCAACAGTGTAGGAGGGTTCCCCTTTCTCCGCATCCTCGCCAGCATCTGTCATTTCCTGACTTGTTGATTTTAGCCATTCTGACTGGTGTGAGGTGATATCTCATTGTGGTTTTGATTTGTATTTCCCTGATGCCGAGTGATATGGAGCACTTTTTCATGTGTCTGTTCGCCATCTGGATGTCTTCTTTGCAGAAATGTCTGTTCATGTCCTCTGCCCATTTCTTGATTGGATTATTTGTTCTTTGGGTGTTAAGTTTGCTAAGTTCTTTATAGATTCTGGACACTAGTCCTTTATCTGATATGTCGTTTGCAAATATCTTCTCCCATTCGGTCAGTTGTCTTTTGATTTTGTTAACTGTTTCCTTTGCTGTGCAAAAGCTTTTGATCTTGATGAAATCCCAGTAGTTCATTTTTTCCCTTGCTTCCCTTGCCTTTTGCGTTGTTCCTAGGAAGATGTTACTGCGGCAGAGGTCGAAGAGGTTGCTGCCCGTGTTCTCCTCAAGGATTTTGATGGATTCCTTTCATACATTGAGGTCCTTCATCCATTTTGAGTCTATTTTTGTGTGTGGTGTAAGGGAATGGTCCAATTTCATTTTTCTGCCTGTGGCTGTCCAATTTTCCCAGCACCATTTATTGAAGAGGCTGTCTTTTTTCCATTGGACATTCTTTCCTGCTTTGTCGAAGATTAGTTGACCATAGAGTTGAGGGTCTATTTCTGGGCTCTCTATTCTGTTCCATTGATCTATGTGTCTGTTTTTGTGCCAGTACCATGCTGTCTTGATGATGACAGCTTTGTAATAGAGCCTGAAGTCCGGAATTGTGATGCCACCAACGTTGGCTTTCTTTTTCAATATCCCTTTGGCTATTTGAGGTCTTTTCTGGTTCCATATAAATTTTAGCATTATTTGTTCCATTTCTTTGAAAAAGATGTATGGTACTTTGATAGGAATTGCATTAAATGTGTAGATTGCTTTAGGTAGCATAGACAGTTTCACAATATTTATTCTTCCAATCCAGGAGCATGGAACATTTTTCCATTTCTTTGTGTCTTCCTCAATTTCTTTCATGAGTACTTTATAGTTTTCTGAGTATAGATTCTGTGTCTCTTTGGTTAGGTTTATTCCTAGGTATCTTATGGTTTTGGATGCAATTGTAAATGGGATTGACTCCTTAATATCTCTTTCTTCTGTCTTGCTGTTGGTGTAGAGAAATGCAACTGATTTCTGTGCATTGATTTTATATCCTGACACTTTACTGAATTCCTGTATAAGTTCTAGCAGTTTTGGAGTGGAGTCTTTTGGGTTTTCCACATATAGTATCATATCATCTGCGAAGAGTGATAATTTGACTTCTTCTTTGCCGATTTGGATGCCTTTAATTTCCTTTTGTTGTCTGATTGCTGAGGCTAGGACCTCTAGTACGATGTTGAATAGCAGTGGTGATAATGGACATCCCTGCCGTGTTCCTGACCTTAGCGGAAAAGCTTTCAGTTTTTCTCCATTGAGAATGATATTTGTGGTAGGTTTTTCATAGATGGCTTTGATGATATTGAGGTATGTGCCCTCTATCCCTACACTTTGAAGAGTTTTGATCAGGAAGGATGTTGTACTTTGTCAAATGCTTTTTCAGCATCTATTGAGAGTATCATATGGTTCTTGTTCTTTCTTTTATTGATGTGTTGTATCACATTGACTGATTTGCGGATGTTGAACCAACCTTGCAGCCCTGGAATAAATCCCACTTGGTCGTGGTGAATAATCCTTTTAATGTACTGTTGAATCCTATTGGCTAGTATTTTGTTGAGTATTTTCGCATCTGTGTTCATCAAGGATATCGGTCTATAGCTCTCTTTTTTGGTGGGATCCTTGTCTGGTTTTGGGATCAAGGTGATGCTGGCCTCATAAAATGAGTTTGGAAGTTTTCCTTCCATTTCTATTTTTTGGAACAGTTTCAGGAGAATAGGAATTAGTTCCTCTTTAAATGTTTGGTAGAATTCCCCCGGGAAGCCGTCTGGCCCCGGGCTTTTGTTTGTTTAGAGATTTTTAATGACTGTTTCAATCTCCTTACTGGTTATGGGTCTGTTCAGGCTTTCTATTTCTTCCTGGCTCAGTTGTGGTAGTTTATATGTTTCTAGGAATGCATCCATTTCTTCCAGATTGTCAAATTTATTGCCGTAGAGTTGCTCATAGTATGTTCTTATAATAGTTTGTATTTCTTTGGTGTTAGTTGTGATCTCTCCTCTTTCATTCATGATTTTATTTATTTGCGTCCTTTCTCTTTTCTTTTTGATAAGTCGGGCCAGGGGTTTATCAATTTTATTAATTCTTTCAAAGAACCAGCTCCTAGTTTCGTTGATTTGTTCTATTGTTTTTTTGGTTTCTATTTCATTGATTTCTGCTCTGATCTTTATGATTTCTCTTCTCCTGCTGGGCTTAGGGTTTCTTTCTTGTTCTTTCTCCAGCTCCTTTAGGTGTAGGGTTAGGTTGTGTACCTGAGACCTTTCTTGTTTCTTGAGAAAGGCTTGTACCGCTATATATTTTCCTCTCAGGACTGCCTTTGTTGTGTCCCACAGATTTTGAACCGTTGTATCTTCATTTTCATTTGTTTCCATGATTTTTTTCAATTTTTCTTTAATTTCCCGGTTGACCCATTCATTCTTTAGAAGGATGCTGTTTAGTCTCCATGTATTTGGGTTCTTTTCAAACTTCCTTTTGTGGTTGAGTTCTAGCTTTAGAGCATTGTGGTCTGAAAATATGCAGGGAATGATCCCAATCTTTTGATACCGGTTGAGTCCTGAGTTAGGACCGAGGATGTGATCTATTCTGGAGAATGTTCCATGTGCACTAGAGAAGAATGTGTATTCTGTTGCTTTGGGATGAAATGTTCTGAATATATCTGTGATGTCCATCTGGTCCAGTGTGTCGTTTAAGGCCTTTATTTCCTTGCTGATCTTTTGCTTGGATGATCTGTCCATTTCAGTGAGGGGAGTGTTAAAGTCCCATACTATTATTGTATTATTGTTGATGTGTTTCTTTGATTTTGTTATTAATTGGTTTATATAGTTGGCTGCTCCCACGTTGGGGGCATAGTTTTTAAAATTGCTAGATTTTCTTGTTGGACAGACCCTTTGAGTATGATATAGTGTCCTTCCTCATCTCTTATTATAGCCTTTGGCTTAAAATCTAATTGATCTGATATAAGGATTGCCACTCCTGCTTTCTTCTGATGTCCATTAGCATGGTAAATTCTTTTCCACCCCCTCACTTTAAATCTGGAGGTGTCTTCGGGCTTAAAATGAGTTTCTTGGAGGCAACATATAGATGGGTTTTGTTTTTTTATCCATTCTGATACCCTGTTTCTTTTGACAGGGGCATTTAGCCCATTAACATTCAGGGTATCTATTGAGAGATATGAATTTAGTGCCATTGTATTGCCTGTAAGGTGACTGTTACTGTATATGGTCTCTGTTCCTTTCTGATCTACCACTTGTAGGCTCTCTCTTCGCTTAGAGGACCCCTTTCAAGATTTCCTGTAGAGCTGGTTTGGTGTTTGCAAATTCTTTCAGTTTGTGTTTGTCCTGGAAGCTTTTAATCTCTCCTTCTATTTTCAATGATAGCCTAGCTGGATATAGTATTCTTGGCTGCATGTTTTTCTCGTTTAGTGCTCTGAAAATATCATGCCAGCTCTTTCTGGCCTGCCAGGTCTCTGTGGATAAGTCAGCTGCCAATCTAATATTTTTACCATTGTATGTTACAGACTTCTTTTCCCGGGCTGCTTTCAGGATTTTCTCTTTGTCACTGAGACTTGTAAATTTTACTATTAGGTGAGGGGGTGTGGGCCTATTCTTATTGATTTTGAGGGGCGTTCTCTGAACCTCCTGAATTTTGATGCTCGTTCCCTTTGCCATATTGGGGAAATTCTCCCCAATAATTCTCTCCAGTATACCTTCTGCTCCCCTCTCTCTTTCTTCTTCTTCTGGAATCCCAATTATTCTAATGTTGTTTCGTCTTATGGTGTCACTTATCTCTCGAATTCTCCCCTCGTGTTCCAGTAGCTGTTTGTCCCTCTTTTGCTCAGCTTCTTTATTCTCTGTCATTTGGTCTTCTATATCACTAATTCTTTCTTCTGCCTCATTTATCCTAGCAGTGAGAGCCTCCATTTTTTATTGCACCTCATTAATAGCTTTTTTGATTTCAACTTGGTTAGATTTTAATTCTTTTATTTCTCCAGAAAGGGCTTTTATATCTCTCAAGAGGGTTTCTCTCATATCTTCCATGCCTTTTTCGAGCCCGGGTAGAACCTTGAGAATTGTCATTCTGAACTCTAGATCTGACATTTTACCAATGTCTCTATTGATTAGGTCCCTAGCCTTCGGTACTGCCTCTTGTTCTTTTTTGTGTGTTGAATTTTTCCGTCTTGTCATTTTGTCCAGATAAGAGTATATGAAGGGGCAAGTAAAATACTAAAAGTGTGGCAACAACCCCAGGAAAATGTGCTTTATCCAAATTAGAAGAGATCCAAAATCGTGAGGGGGGAGAAAGGGGATAAAAAAAGGTTCAAAAAGGAAGAAAGAAAGAAAAAAAAAGAAAAAAAAAAGAAAACACCTAAGAAAAATATAAAAAAGAAAAAATATATATATTAGATAAACTAGGAAAAAATCGTTAAAAAAGAAAAAGGTAACAGTTAAAAAAAAAATTTTACCCAAAGGCGAGAAAAAAAAACAAAAAATGAAAAGGAAAAAAAATTAAATTAACTGCAAGACTAAAAAAAATCACAGGGAAAAAGCCATAAGTTCTGTGCTTGGCTTTCTCCTCCTCTGGAATTCTGCTGCTCTCCTTGGTATTGAAACCGCACTCCTTGGTAGGTGAACTTGGTCTCGCCCGGATTTCTTGTTGATCTTCTGGGGGAGGGGCCTGTTGTAGTGATTCTCAAGTGTCCGCCCCAGGCGGAATTACACCGCCCTTACCCAGGGCAGGGGTGAGTAATCCGCTCGGGTTTGCTTTCAGGAGCTTTTGTTCCCTGAGCACTTTCCTTAGAGTTCCGGAGGACGGGAATACAAATGGCGGCCTCCTGGTCTCTGGCCCGGAGGAGCCGAGAGCCCAGGGCTGCACTCCTCTGTGCGCCCTCAGAGAACAGTAGCCAGTTACTCCCGTCTGCCTGACCTCTGGCTGCGCTCCGAGCTCACTGAGCCTGTGACCGGTTCAAGGTCACCCCGAGCTGTGAGCTTACTGTCGGCTCTGTCTCTGTAGCCCGCTTTCCCATTCCAATACCCGCAAGCTCTGCGACACTCAGACACCCCAGATCCTTCTGTGACCCTGCGGGACCTGAGGCCACACTGACCCCGTGTGGGCTTTGCCCCGGGTAGCCTCTGGAGCGATGTCCCTCAGCGGAACAGACTTTTAAAAGTCCTGATTTTGTGCGCGGTTGCTCCGCCGCTTGCCGGGAGCCGGCCCCTCCCCCCGTGGACTATCTTCCCGTTGCTTTGGATTCACTTCTCCGCCGGTCCTACCTTTCAGAAAGTGGTTGTTTTTCTGTTTTCAGAATTGCTGTTCTTCTTCTCTTCGATCTGCTGATGGATTTTCAGGTGTTTGCAATCTTTAGATAAGCTATCTAGCTGATCTCTGGCTAGCTGAAGTAGTCTCAGCCTGCTACTTCTCCGCCATCTTGACTCCTCGAATTTTTTTTTTTTTAAATAGTGCAATCTGTACTTTTAATGCCATTCTGATAAAAATTCCACCGGTATTCTTCAAAGAGCTGGAGCAAATAATCCAAAACTTTGTATGGAATCAGAAGAGACCTAGAATCGCTAAGGAAATGTTGAAAAACAAAAATAAAGCTGGGGGCATCACGTTACCTGATTTTAAGCTTTATTACAAAGCTGTGGTCACCAAGATAGCATAATACTGGAATAAAAACAGACACATAGACCAGTGGAACAGAGTAGAGAGCCAAGATATGGACCCTCAACTCTATGGTCAATTAATCTTCGACAAAAAAGGAAAAAATATCCAGTGGAAAAAAGACAATCTCTTCAATAAATGGTGCTGGGAAAACTGGACAGCTATATGTAGAAGAATGAAACTCGACCATTCTCTTACACCGTACACAAAGATAAACTCAAAATGGATAAAAGACCTCAATGTGAGACAGGAATCCATCAGAATCCTAGAGGAGAACATGGGCAGTAATCTCTTCGATATCAGCCACAGCACCATTTTTCAAGCTATGTCTCCAAAGGCAAAGGAAACAAAAGTGAAAATAAACTTTTGGGACTTCATCAAAATCAAAAGCTTCTGCACAGCAAAGGAAACAGTCAATAAAACAAAGAGGCAACCCACGGAATGGGAGAAGATATTTGCAAATGACAGTACAGACAAAAGGTTGATATCCAGGATCTATAATGAACTCATCAAACTCAACACACACAAAACAGGCAAACATATTAAAAAATGGGCAGAAGATGTGAACAGACACTTCTCCAATCAAGACATACAAATGGCTATCAGACACATGAAAAAATGTTCATCATCGGTAGCCATCAGGGAGATTCAATTTAAAACCACATTGGGATATCACCTTACACCAGTTAGAGTGGCCAAAATTAACAAAACAGGAAACTACATGTGTTGGAGAGGATGTGGAGAAGGAGAAACCCTCTTACACTGTTGGTGGGAATGCAAGTTGGTGCAGCCTCTTTGGAGAACAGTGTGGAGATTCCTCAAGAAATTAAAAAATAGAGCTTCCCTATGACCCTGTAATTGCACTCTTGGGTATTTACCCCAAGGATATAGATGTCATGAAAAGAAGGGCCATCTGTACCCCAATGTTTATAGCAGCAATGGCCACGGTCGCCAAACTATGGATAGAACCAAGATGCCCTTCAATGGACGAATGGATAAGGAAGATGTGGTCCATATACACTATGGAGTATTATGCCTCCATCAGAAAGGATGAATACCCAACTTTTATAGCAACATGGAAGGGACTGGAAGAGATGATGCTGAGTGAAATAAGTCAAGCAGAGAGAGTCAATTACCGTATGGTTTCACTTATTTTTGGAGCATAACAAATATCATGGAGGACAAGGGGTGTTAAAGAGGAGAAGGGAGTTGGCGTTAATTGGAAGGGGAGGTGAATCCCGAGAGCCTATGGACTCTGAAAAACAATCTGAGGGGTTTGAAGTGGCGGGGGAGTGGGAGGTTGGTGTACCAGGTGGTGGGTATTATAGAGGGCACGGATTGCATGGAGCACTGGATACTGTTTTTCTGAAAATAAATAAATTGAAAAAATTAAAAAGAAAAAGAAGGCTTCCCACTGATGTCCATTTATCATCTGGATCATCTTAAATGCCCTATGGTGGGTGAAGGAATGAAAAAAAAAATCAAGAAAAATGGGGCTTGCCAGGGATCTGATAAGAACCAAGTGGTTGTCTTGGTTTTCTTTTAGCCCTGACTCTTTCTTTAAATCACTCCCATTCTTTACCCACGTTCATCTCTCTGATTCAGTGGGAAACAGGTGCCACGTTGCAAGGACACCAGGATGGCCTGTGTCTGGCAATGAGGAGCCATGTTTTGTAGAACCAGAATGGACCTTATCTACAGGGGGCATAATCTTACAACTATAATAGCAAAAAACAAAAAAACAAAGAAAACAAAACAAAACAACAACAACAAAAAAACTTAGTATGAAGTTTTAATTAACAATGATTCCCATGTAAATTAGCATATCAAATAAGCCAAATTAGTTTAGCAAATCCTTTGGAAAGTTCCGGGTCAAAGAGACTTAAGTGGACCAAAACTCCAAAGAAAATTTAAAAAAAAAAATCCACAAAATCTTTTATTCTTTTGAGGAAGGAAAAGCAAATTCTGATGTTTTACCAACTTACTTTTGATTGGAAAATTCTTCATTCCAATCTTAGTCTGTCCTGACCACACATAACATTCCTTTCCAAACATTCCCTTTTTAGAGGACTTTACAACTTTCTCTTTTATATTCAGATTTTTGTCCTGAGTTTACCCTCTTTAGATATCCAGCTTTGCTGGAGAACAAAATTCCTTTCTTTTTTTCCCTGAAAAAAAAAAAAAAAAAAGACTTCCATTCCTTATTCCTTTGCTTATGAAAAATACACATCTTACTTTCTTTGCATTCTGCGTTGTTTTTCTTATTTCCAGTAGCCTTCATTACATTTCTTAGAATTCTTAGCTCTTGGAAACTTTTATTTTTAAAGCAGTTGTGAACTGTGAACAAGTATTCTTTAGGTTGGGAAATTTATGAATACATTTCATAATTTGCTGAAATATGTGCTTCTTCATTAAACAATCTTTCAGGAAAGCACAAAATGCATTTAAAAACAAGCCCAGTTTGGGGGCACCTGGGTGGCTCAGTGGGTTAAGCCGCTGCCTTCAGCTCAGGTCATGATCTCAGGGTCCTGGGATCGAGTCCCACATCGGGCTCTCTGCTCAGCAGGGAGCCTGTTTCTCTCTCTCTCTCTGCATGCCTCTCTGCCTACTTGTGATCTCTCTCTTCAAATAAATAAATAAAATCTTAAAAAAAATAAAAAAAAAATAAAAACAAGCCCAGTTTCTTTGCATTAAGGTAACCAAAAGGGAGATAAACTTATGTTCATTTACTAATAACTCAATATTATTTTACCTAGTAATTATCTAGATATTTAAAGAAAGTAATTTCATTTAACCATTGACTTACCAAAACATTAAAGTTTTAGTTTACCAAAGAGATTTGGGAGACTAAGACTGTATCTAAAATTTCTAATTTTATTTACATCTATTTAATGTAACTTGTTCCTAACAGTTTCACTGAGATTACCCATAAAAACTGTATGAGACATGGGGTGGGATCAGTGAAATAGGAGATGAGGATTGCAGGTTGTGCTTGTCCTGATGTGCACAAGTGAAGGATGGAAGTGTTGAATCACTGTATTGTGTGCATGGAACTAATATAACATGGTGTGTTGAGTAACTGGAAAAGAAAGTTTTAATGAAAGTTTTAATTTTGGTGCTGATAACCAAAGCCAAGTCTATTTGCCCAGATCATATGAATTTGAAACACATTTAGTTTAGGTTCTATTTTTCTGACAGTTTTAGAATACCCAAACAAGTACTTGTCTTCAATCCAAGGAGATAGGGCTCTCTACAAATTAATTTGGGCAATATCCATCCAGTGAGAACAATATCTCACATTGACAACATGCATTTGTGGACACATAGACCACTACATGGAGCCTAGAGTCACTGACGTGTATGGAGAAAACATTAAGATATGTTTGTGTCCCTGGAATATTAAGGAGACTGTGCTAGAGTTTAGGCACAGGAACCCTTTATTAGTTCATATTTTATGTTTATTTATTATTAGCAGTTTGTATTTTCGAAAGGCATCTTTCCTTTTGTTTCCCTCAGTCTCAGGCATCTGTAGGTTGGTTTTATATTTCAAAGATATGATAAGATGTTTAACTTTAAGAAGAAAACAAGCCAATCTTTTATAAGCCCCCTTTGATAAGCAGGAGAAGTTAGGGGATTGGGAAAAGGACTAGGGGAACTTTGAATTGCTGGAAGAGCTGCATTTGCAGTTCTGTTCAGATCTGTGAGGACAGTTGCTCTCAATGACTCACAGACTTGTATTTACATGAAGTGACATCCTTTGTTGATCCAACCTATCCAAGTATATGAGCCTCAATTTGCTTCCTTCCCTCTGGGTGCATAATTTGAATTTTAAGGATTTCTGGCAGTATGGAATGACCCCACTTGGGTATAAAATGGGTTCCCAAAGAGGGTGCAAAGGATACTCTCTCCCAAGATCCAGAGTCACTCACAGTGAGAGAAGGAAGGAACCAGCCAGCTGCAGGTCCCCAGCAGGCAGAAAGCTAAGAACAGTTATGCAGAATGCCACCAGCAGAAAGACAATAGCCTATCTCTGTGAGAAAAGGGATCCATAGGAATGGGTCTGGACTTGGAAGGGATGAAACAATGTGAAATTTTATTATCCTCTCTGGATCAAGCACTGCAGACAGAGATTTGGAAGCAGCTGATTCTGCTAAGGGTTTGCAGCCATCCCTCTACAGTGCCAGTTTCCAGGACCCCTTCTGTAGGCTCTGGACTTTGCTAGATTTTCCACTTGGCTGTTTGAGAGTATAGTATAGTAGCTTGCCAGAAACCATCCAGTTTTATCAGCTCTGGGAGGAGCTCATTTGGGGGCCCTCCCATGAAGGTGTGTCTAAGGCCATGAACATGGCAGACATCTGTTTATGGCTGTGTAGTCTGCAGAGTGGAAAAACAATTCAGACTAGAATGAATGCTCAAAGGAGCAAAAAGGGGAGCACGAGGAGTTAGGTCAGTCTTCTATAGGTTTTTCTGTTTTAGATGCTTTTCCAACCTTTAATTTTTCACTAAACTTTTGCAAGGAATGTTTTAAAGACTTTGGAATTTTGAAACATTTTAGAGACTTCTGCTTGCCAAGTAACAGAGGTTTCGTAGTCCGCTTAACTGGAGAACAATTGCTTCTAAATGCATTTCTTAAGTGATCTTATCTAATTGGAAAGTTCCCCATTTTGGACATTGTATTTCTAGGTTCTAATTGCCCTGGGGGCTGGGAGCAGAAAGGTAGGAAAATAGCCACTAATGGAATTAGCATCAATTTCTGCCTAGCTATATATCCACAAAGAAGTTGAAGTTCACATTTCTGTCAGAGCTTATTCTTGGATCTCCAACCTCACATTTACCAAGCCAGTCCCCTAGGACACAAAACAAGCTTCACAGGATCTTGCCATTTTTGCTAGATATCTGTAACATTTGGGACAACAGTTGTTAGTTGTACAATGAGCAGGTGTACTAGAAGGTGGTGAGCTTGACTCATCATGATTTAAGGATCCTAGGAGCTAAGACTTCTCGGAGCAGAGCTAATACCTTGCAGGGATGTGTCCTGGAATTCGGGTTTGTGTGTGTGTTACAGTGTTAGCTCTCAGTACATGAGATTTCTTGAGGTTAATGGCTGACCTAGTGTCCAGCCTACCCACTCCCTGACCAACTTATATTACCAAGGGGTGTCCTTGGGATGGCAAGAGCTCTAAGAGGTTTTGAATGCTTGACCAATGCCTTCCAATTTTTGTAGGTCACTGCACCTCTGAGATCCCTATTAGGAGTAGTCTTTATCTATAAACAAAACAAGACAAACAATATTGTACACCTTGGTTGTACACCTTGGTGTATGGGCAGTAAAGATATTACTGTGCTCTGGACAAGGAAGGCTCTGTGTGCACCAACAATTCTCCCTGGAGCCATGCTTGGATGGGACCCAGGGAACTGTGATCTGAAAGTTTAGGGACTTGCCTCTGGGCAGACGTTTCTGGCAGTTCACTTGGGCTCTGGGCAAATATGTGAGCTCACTACAGCTCTAGACAAACACACCAGCTTAGCTGGACTCTGGGAATAACCCTCAGCCATCCAATGCTGACCTGAGAGCCAATTAGATCAGGAGCCTGGAAAGAAAGAAAGGAGAGCTCAGAAACAACAGGCTTTGAAAATAGCAGGAAAGACAGGGAACACAAAGGACTCAATGTTCCCACACCTGTTTCGCTGAATGTCCATGAAAGTCTATTTCTTTTTTTTTAAATTTTTAAAATTTATTTTCAGCATAACAGTATTCATTGTTTCTTCACCACAGCCAGTGCTCCATGCAATCCGTGCCCTCTCCAATACCCACCACCTGGTTCCCCCAACCTCCCACCCCCAGCCCCTTCAAAACCCTCAGATTGTTTTTCAGAGTCCACAGTCTCTCATGGTTCACCTCCCCTTCCCATTTCCCTCAACTCCCTTCTCCTCTCTAACTCCACTTACCCTCCATGCTATTTGTGATGCTCCACAAATAAGTGAAACCACATGATAATTGACTCTCTCTGCTTAACTTATTTCACTCAGCAGAATCTCTTCCAGTCCCATGTTGCTACAAAAGTTGGGTATTCATCCTTTCTGATGGAGGCATAATACTCCATAGTGTATATGAACCACATCTTCCTTATCCATTCGTCCATTGAAGGGCATCTTGGTTCTTTCCATAGTTTGGCGACCGTGGCCATTGCTGCTATAAACATTGGGGTACAGATGGTCCTTCTTTTCACGACATCTGTATCCTTGGGGTAAATACCCAGTAGTGCAATTGCAGGGTCATAGGGAAGTTCTATTTTTAATTTCTTGAGGAATCTCTACACTATTCTCCAAAGTGGCTGCACCAGCTTGCATTCCCACCAACAGTGGAAGAGGTTTCCCCTTTCTCCACATCCCCTCCAACACATGTTGTTTCCTGTCTTGCTAATTTTGGCCATTCTAACTGGTGTAAGGTGGTATCTCAATGTGGTTTTAATTTGAATCTCCCTGATGGCTAGTGATGATGAACATTTTTTCATGTGTCTGATAGCCATTTGTATGTCTTCATTGGAGAAGTGTCTTTTCATATCTTCTGCACATTTTTTTTTTATTATTATCTGTTTTGTGTGTGTTGAGTTTGAGGAGTTTTTTAATAGATCCTGGATATCAACCTTTTGTCTGTACTGTCATTTGCAAATATCTTCTCCCATTCCGTGGGTTGCCTCTTTGTTTTGTTGACTGTTTCGAATGTCCACTTCTGATCATGATACTGCCACCAAATTTATTAAATAACAAAATTTCAACCATGTAAATGTTAAAGATACAATGGCTGTATTAATCAATCAATTCATGAGTGAGGCAGCCTCCCACCTAGCAAGTATAGGTGAGCTCCAAAGGATTACAGCAAAGGAAAAGGAGGAAAAAGGAAATCATTAACAAAAGGTTCATTGTGGGATGGCTGGGTGGCTCAGTGGGTTAAAGCCTCTGCCTTTGGCTCAGATCATGATTTCAGGGTCCTGGGATGAAGCCCTGCATTGGGCTCTCTGCTCAGCAGGGAGCCTGTTTGCCCCCTTCCATCTGCCTCTCTGCCTACCTGTGGTCTCTGCTGTCAAATAAATAGGTAAAATCTTTTTTAAAAATCCATTGTATTAAGTATTATTTCCCTCCTAAGAGGAATGGGAGGAATCAATCAGGAATCTTCCTGGGGCTGAACAGAAAACTCCCATGTTCACTGCTTAAAGGTCTCTTTTGGGGGTTGAAATTGTACTTGGGTTAGGTAGTAAATTTTGGTTTAGTGACCTGGGCCTTAAGTTAAAGGTTGCCATTTTGGGTCTGTACGGTTTTTTTTTTTTTTTTTAAGGATTTTATTTATTTTTTGTCAGAGAGAGAGAGCGAGAACAAACAAGAGGAGCAGCAGGTAGAGGGAGAAGAGCAGGGATCCTGAAGTGGGACTTGATCCCAGGACACTCAAATCATGACCGGAGCATAAGGCAGATGCTTAACCCATGGAGACACCCAGGCATCTCTATGGCTTTCTTTGTAACAGACCCAAGAAGATGAAGACTGACTTTAAAATTTTAGACTTCTATATAGAAAGCTCTTCACAGGTCTTGTATGTACTTTCCACCCACTGCTGAAAGATTGCTCTTTAAGGACAGGGAAAAGTACGTATAAAAATTCCTTCTCATGGGCATGTGGAGCCTTAATCTGTGATGTTAATGCTCAGGAGTTGACTTCTGAGTCTGGTGAGTTACTGAACCACTGCCTGCCTAGGGAACGTTCAGTGTGTTTGCACACACTTTCTAAATATGACCAGAGTATGCACCAATGAAGTTAATATGGGATACCATGCCTGAATCACAAATAACCTTGAGTGGTTAGAAAAAGTGCATTGGCTTTACTGTAGTGATCCTCCTTGGGACAGTAGTTCAACCTGCATGCCTTCCATGCCTAGCACATACTAGAACTGTAATAGTATTTGCTGAACAGCATTTACCAATGGTAAAGAATACATTCCTTGTGTACAATGGAAAAATAGACACGGTAGACTCACCCAATTTTCACTTGAAATTTCACCTTACAGTGATATATAAGATCTAAATTTGAGAAACCCAAGACCATATTAAAACCTCAGCAGCCAAATTATTATTTTCTGTAGAGCTACAATGTGGGCCCCAAGAAATGAACAGCATTTTGTTGCCTTCATCTTATTGTTTATGATTTATAATTTGAGTAGATCAAGATTGAAATGGGAGGGGATTTGAATGCTGAGTAAAACATTCCTGAAAGATGTATAATTGTTCTTCTTTCCTGATCGAGTAAGATCATCAAAACTGGTTCTCTTTTGTGAATTTACTGTGTGTGAGGTTGCTAGGTGCTTTCATGTGTATTGTTAAATCTGATGCACACAATGACCCTAAAAAAAATCTCTGTAACCTTTATATTTTGGATGACAAAACTAAGGGGAGAAAGGACAAATGATTTTGTCTTTTTCATTTTCTCTGTATCTTTCTCTGTATGATTCCATGGGAACATATAGCAGGACATTTATGCTACTGTTAAAAGCATCAACATGAAAGAGAGACATCTAGTCCTTTGTTTTCCATTAATACTTGACAGAGAGGTACAGTATTCCCTTTGGTGGAAATAAAAAGTTTCTAGGAGGTTATATCTTTTTCTATAAGCACATACCTTTGTTTATTGAAGGAGAAAGAATCTCTTTATCAGTCCTTCTATTATCACCCTCATGTTCGATGATACATTTGTGTTCTTTATCCATTGACACTCCAGTCACAGTCAGCCAGCTGAATTTCATGTATGTGTCATTATTTTCACGGTGTCTCCCTGCTGGGATTTCAGAATTGGTTTACCATTCTATTCTTTCCAATATATCTTGATAAAATCGGGGGAAAGTCCTCAAGAAGACAAAGATATGTTCCAGCCCTATGGAGTGTTCTTTGGCAATTGAAGGAAGAAGTATTTTGGGCTTGGGGGAAATATCTTCATTGGAACTTTTATCTGTAGGGAAAATGGAATTGAAGATAAAAATATTATTAGAGAAACACAGACATTAGGTGGTTTGGAATCACTCAACACATAGTAAAAGGAAGGAAAGTTGTTACAGAATTAGTCTTTACCATGGCCTTTCATCCACAATGGGTTAGGAGGTACTGATTGTTCTTAGTTTCCACGGGAAAAGAGGTCCAAAACATTATGTAAACTTGCTCAAAGTCACAGCTATTAAATGGCAGAGCCTGACTGAAACATCGAAGTTTATTAAACAATACATAGTTGCTTGTTAGAATGGGAATCCATTTCCACAGGTGTTTGATAATGTATCAAGGTGACCTTTTAGCTTCAAATATGGATCCCACATCCACTTCTAATACTGAAGTACTTCTCTTTGATTTCTGATTTTATAGAACATCTTGTTCTCACAGGAGAACCAGCCCAGGATTTTGATTAGGGCAATGTTTAAAGCGGTACCCTCAAAGTATTTGCAATACCTTAAATTTAGAAGCAATGTGCCAATATCTCCAAAAGCTCTATTTGAAGCGTTTATAATTTTCATATGTTTTTATACTAGCTCTATCAAATGTTTTTATACTAGCTCTATCAAATACTAGCTCTATCAAATGTTTTATACTAGCTCTATCAAATATTGCCCTGATCAGAATTTATTTTGCTTTAGCAAATGTACACTAAAAACACATCTTAAAGATTTCACTTACTATTATTATTATTTTTGAAAGAGAGAATAAGTAGGGGCAGGGGCAGGGGAGAGGGAGAAAGCAGACTCCCCGCTGAGCAGAGAGGCTGACAAGACACTGGGCTCCAGTGCGGGACTCCAGGATTTTGGTTTGAACCAAAAACAGGTGTTTAACTGACTGAGCCATGCAGGTGCCCCAAAAAGCACATTTTATATTCAAGTTTTATTTGAAGTTAAATCATGACTAAGAAGACATCATTTTTTGACTCTTAGCAGTTTCCTTCCACCCCAAATTAATCTGCCCTACAAGAATCCTGAGTTTTTCATTGACTTCACCTGTTGAAAAAGTTAGATATAACTGGTGTAATATTAACAGTTATGGTTCCAGATGTTTTGCAGATCCAATGTCAGGGAAACATCACAGTTTTCAAGGGCATGTTATCTGAATGTTGGAATGTTACCACATTATACATTTATTGTTAATTTAGTGATTGAACTTAAAAATAGTAGAACCTTTCCAATTTGGTTTCCAACTGAAACATAAATGCTTTAGTTATTTTCTCCTTGGGCTACTTTAGAGTTAGAATAATAATTTCATGGGCAACTTCTTAAGAAAATGAAGAACTGGATTTCTTCTTTGAGAGGAAAGGAAAAAAATTCTTGAGAATTTCTGCCTGTGCAACAAAGTTCCTGATTTTTATGAAACATCAGTTAAAATACAATGATGAGTATTTTCTCATGGTGTAAATAGAATTGGATCAAATATACTTGTTTAACTTTTTACTTCTTGCTTGTAGTGCAAATAGTATTTTTTATTGTAATAGGAAGACTCTGTATATGTTCCCCAAAATATACCTTGTTTTTAACCTAAAAAGCATGTTATATAAAGCAAGATTTATTTTTCAAAGTAATGATATTTATGTAATTTCTGCTTCTAGGCAATGCAGTAAAGAATCTAGTCATCATAGTAGAAACTTCAGCTTTTTCGGAGAACACCTCTGATTCATCACAGAAAAGAACTTGAAAATAAAATTATGAACTTGGATAATTTCTAGGTGGTCAAACATGACGTTTACTTCCTATCCTTTTCCCTTAACTAGATTCCCGGAGTTTCATTATTTTCAGGATAGAATGAATCTTAAACTTCCATAGCTTTCTCAATGTGATAGTGAACTGAGCATTAAATAGTGTCCTTGGGAAAGAGGGACAACATGGCTGAGAAGTAGGACACCCTGTTTCAACCTGTCCCCTAAGTTGAGCTACATATCTACTAGAACACTCTGAACATGTAGGAAATCAGCCTGAGATGTAAGAGTATACACTTCTAGATCTCTATAAGAGCAGAAGACATCAGTTGAGAAGTAAAGCAGAGTGGGGATGCTCAGTCTGATATCAGTGCATAAGCAGAAGGGGGAGGGAGCCACCAGAAGCAACCCCATTGGGAAGTAATATCCCAGTATGAAAGTGGTAGGGGACCAGCACTAATTTGAAGTCTGGCTAAAAGAACTCAAAAAGAGCAAAAGCTCCTAAGGGCCAACTGGTGGAATCAGACAGTCATGAACATGGCCTAACCCACAGAGCCAGGACAGCTACTACCGATGATGACCTATGCCAGAGAGAGTGTGGCAGAGCCTCCAGTCCATGGTCCCTGAGCCCCCAGCTTTCTGCTGCTTATACCACCGCATGGCTGGGTACAATCCTGCCCGCACGTGAGAGTCTGGTGTGAGCTCCAGCTGGTGCTCTCTAGGTTTACCAACTTCCATGATCTTCATGCCCTGTATGGACTGTGGGGTCTGAGTGCACTGTTGCCCATGTGTGAGTGAGTCTGGTGTGGGCCAGAAGGTGCTCTCTAGGACTATGGCTTTCTGTCACTGGCCAAAGGGTCTGAATGATTCAGGCCATCCCTGAGAGAACGCTGCACAAACTCAGGTCAGGATACCTCAGTGGTAGCTTCCCATGAACTGTGTGACCATGGGGTCTGAACGCACCCTGCCTTGGGCCTGGTCAGTAGTCCTGGCAAAGGCAGCCTCCTGAAGGGGGCTCCCTGGACCAATATCACTCATAGTTTTAGTGGCATGGGGGTGAAGAGACAAGCAGGCACCTCTGGTGACCACTGAGACAGTAGCTGGGTGAGCACACTGATTGTGGGAGGTTGTGCTGTTCAGTGAAGTTTGCAGTGGGGATAGGGAAGTCTATGTGTTTCTATATGTTCTGGACCACAGAGGGGAGCAGACTGAGGCTTCTCTCTGAGACAGAGGTCTGGGCACAGTTTGCTTTCCACTAAACATCCAAAAACCACTAAAGGGGAAAAAAAAAATCCAGAGAACAAAACCCTGAAAAACCAGCTTCCACAGAGCGCAGCCCCTTGAGAAGGGTCAGGGAGACTCAGCCCAAACAAGACTGACTGAAATACAATGCGGCAGGCTCCTACCCCATAAGGCAAGCCAAAAGATTGAGAAAAGAATCACCACAGGGTTTCCAAAAACTTTAAAATCCCAACATCAGGGGAAAAGACAATATATAATCTAATGGTATTTCCCTAAAACCTGTAAATTTCATAGATACAACTTTTAAAAAAACTCATTCTCAGGATTCTTGGTTTCTTTTTTTTAAATTTTTGAACCTACTTATCATTAAAACTAGAGGTTTAATACAACATATTTCATAATAACCTTTTAACTTGAACTTTTTTCATACATATACATGCATTTCTCTTTTTCTTTTATTTTTTTCTCTTTGTAAAAAAATATATATAGATATAAGCATCAAGGTATTCCTTTTTCCCTGTTCAATACTATCCCTATATATAAACCAGTTTTAATCTCCCTTTATCTCTGGAAAGTTGAATCCTTTAACAAAGATATCAAGATACACACAGGAAGAACCAAAATAACATTCCTCATCCACACTGAGGACTTATAACTACCTTCCAACTTTTTCTTCTCTCATTGTTTCTGCATATCTTTTTTTCCTTTCTTTCTGGTATTATATAAATCTTATTCTTGGAGTTTATTTTGGCTGGGTCCTTTTTCATTCTCATTTACTTTTGTCAGTCTTTTTGTTTGTTCATTTCTGTTCAGATACATTATAAATCTTACTTTGGAAGCTCATTTTGGCTGGGCCTTCTCTTTTCTCTCTATTCCTCTCTTTCTTCTTTCTTTCTTTCTTTCCTTTTTTCTTTCTTTTTGGTGGTGACTATTTTTTTTTAAGATTTTATTTATTTATTTGACAGACAGAGATCACAAGTAGATGGAGAGGCAGGCAGAGAGAGAGAGAAAGAGAGGGAAGCAGGCTCCCTGCTGATCAGAGAGTCTGATACGGGACTCGATCCCAGGACCCTGAGATCAGGACCTGAGCCGAAAGCAGCGGCTTAACCCACTTAGCCACCCAGGTGCCCCTTGGTGATGACTTCTGATAGCTTTGCAATGTTCCAGATTGCACCTTGCCTGGATCATGGTTGATATATTCAGCTATAAATCCCCTCATCCACCTCTCACCAAAATCACTAAGAGGAGGGACACCCAACAGAGGATAAATTCAGACACCATAACCTCTGGTGCAGAACTATTGGTTATTGACATAAACAATGTTTTGGAAATGGAAATAAGGGTAACATTTGTCCAGGCACTGGGTAGGTTTGCAAAGACCATTAGCGGCAACATAGAATCTCTAAGGGCTGAAGTGAGAGAAAATCTGGCAGAGGTTAAAAATGCTATCAATGAGATCCAATCTTATCTAATTACTCTAACAGCTAGGGTAAAAAAGGCAGAAGTTTAATTTACTGATCTAGAAAATAATGGGTAGAAAAGAAGAATGAGGAGGAGGTCTGGAACAAATAGCTTAGCCATGACAACAGACTTAGGCTAATAAATGGCACCATGAAATGTTCCAGTGTCAAAATGATTTGGAAGACTGAGTGGGTGGAGAAAGAGAGAACACTAGAAGATATAGTTGAATAAATCCTGAATGAAAAATTTCCTAATCTGGAGAATGGAACATGTGTTCATGTCCTAGAGGCAGAGAGGACACCACCCAAGAACAATGAGGCTAGAAAGACCTCCAGGCACGTAATTGTGAAACTCCTGATTTATAAAATCAGAATAGGAGAGTGGGCATCCTTGTCATGTTCCTGATCTCAAAGGGAAGGCTGTCAGCTTTTCCCCATCGAGAATGATATTCGCTGTGGGTTTTTCATAGATAGATTTGAGAAATGTTCCCTCTATCCCTATACTTTGAATGGTTTTAATCAGAAATGGATGCTGTGTTTTGTCAAATGTTATTTAAGCATCAATTGAGAGGACCAGGTGGTTTTCCTCTCTTCTCTTATTGATTGGTTGTATCACAATGATTGATTTGCAAATGTTGAACCACCCCTGCATCCAAGGGATAAATCCCACCTGTTTGTGGTGCATAATCCTCTCAATGTACTGTTGGATCATATTAATTGGGATCTTGTTGAGTATCTTGGCATCCATATCCATCAGGGATATTGGTCTGAAATTTTCCTCTTTGTTGGGGTCTTTGCCTGGTTTGGGGATCAGGGTTATTCTGGTTTCATAAAAAGCCGTCTCCCTGGACAAATATTGCTTGCAATTTTAGTAGCACCATGGTGCAGAGACAAGCCAGAGCTCCTGTGACCCCTGTGAGGGTGGCTGAGGCCGTGCTCTGCCAGTGGAAGGTGGCAGAAGGGGAGTCTATGTGCTCTGGGCCACCTAGAGGGGAATAGACTGAGGCCTCTCTCTGAGATGGAGGTCTGGGTGCAGTTTGCTTTCCTCCAAACTTTCAAAGAACAGTCTTTCCTCTTGATAGCCATTATACTCGGAGAAGCAATCTAGTTGTTCCCATACAGAGATCAAAGAACACACTTTAATGACTCTGGTTGGGGTCTCACCTCAGTCAGCACCTCCAGGAAATAAACCTGAACAGAGGGAAGCCCAGCTCAGGCAGCTCTCTGGGTCTGATAAATGGTGCATGACTATCCCTTCTCACAGTATAAACATTTCAGCTCTGTATTCCACAGAACAGCATTTCCTGCTCTCAAAGACCCCCTCTGAGATATTAGGGGAAAGAACTATACATTCATCAGGTCAACATCAGTAAAGGAAAGTGGACACTTGAAATAATTAGCAACATAATTCAAGTCCCCCCAAAAGATATTCAAGGACCAGCATTACAGGAATATTCTCTACCATGGTTGCTGCTCTTAGATTGTGTTGCTTGGAGAATTCTTGACACAGCCATGAAAGGGCAGGAAATAGACTACAATTTAATCTCTGAAGGACATCATTTCAGGAAAATAATTAGCTTTATGTGTTTAGCATCCACTTAACACTACTGGAAGATGGTTATTCTCCACAGTAAGATCAGGCTGTATTCTATTTCTTTTTTTTTTTTAAGATTTTATTTATTCATTTGACAGACAGAGATCACAAGTAGGCAGAGAGGCAGGGAGAGAGAAGGGAAGCAGGCTCCCTTCTGAGCAGAGAGCCAGATGCGGGGCCCAGTCCCAGGACCCTGGGATCATGACCTGAGCTGAAGGCAGAGGCTTTAACCCACTGAGCCACCCAGGCGCCCCCTGTATTCTATTTCTTAATATCCCATTTGGTCCCTCTGCAGCACTACCACATTCAGGGAGGGAGGCGGGATGGAGATATAGGGCTCAGATGGCTTTGAAGTTACCATAAACCAACTATCACACATCTACCCAGACATTAAAGAATGGAGTTTTAAAATGAGCAGGAGTTAAAAATATTTTCAGTTTTTGTTGGTTATTTATTAAAAACCAAGCATGGTATCAAATTTATCCCTAAAAGTTAGCCAATAAATTTGCTTTGCACCAACAATGTGCATGCTTCCACTAGAGCACCAATCTGTTTCCACTGATTTATTGTTTCTAAATCCCAATAGACTGGAGAAAATGTCTCATTTACATTTGTATTCTCAGAAATTGCCACAGCCATCCATCATAAGGCAGGTTCTCTGGAAACATTTACAGAATGAACGCCGGCATAAAACTTTACCTATTTACTGTGCGATGCCTACTGTGAACTTGCCAAAGGCTCTTTTCTGGAGAAATCATTCTGCTTCTGAAATTTCTAAGAAAAAAATTCAGAATGAGCTCTACCCATTCAAATATTTGTGTTTCATATGCATGGACAATGAGCTTCTTTGAAAACAAAATGAAAAATACTCTTTTTTTTTTTTTTTTTTTTTTTTTTTTAAGCTAAGCCTTGGTTATCCATAGAGAATGTTGCTGAGGCTATGAATGCTTCAGTAATCAGTGTTTTCCAGGTGTCTGTTTTTCATTATTTTTTAAGAGGCCCCCTGCTCAAATGCATGAGCTTTTGAAGCTCAGCCTTTACATACATCTGGGAACCTACTGTTTGCCCACCAACCAAGGCGCTGCATGATGGCATCAGTGCAGAGGATAGTGCTCCCCTGAGTACCTCACCAACAGAGTGCTAAGGCACAAATAACCTCCATTACCAAGAGTCTCTCAGGCCTCAGGGTTGTTGTTTTTTTTAAATATAAAATATGTAGCAAAGGGAAGATTTGCAGGTGGGAGCCATTTTATCACGCCATGAAGCCACCATCATGAAGAACTTGAGCATGTCATCCCTACCACATCCTTCATTGATGCCAGGCTTTGCAAGCATGAGCTGCTTTTGTTTTGAACACTTGTTCTACCAAACAACACAAGCGAAACTACCCCACTGTAAAACAAACTCACATTATGGTGGCTTCAAACAACACAGCCACTATGATTCCCTGAATTCCCTGCATTAAGAACCTGAGCCTGTACTGTGGCCAGTCTTTGCAGAATTGCTGCTAACTGTGGCAGTGGGGGGAGAGTCTTCAAGTGCCCCTAGGAATGAACATGACACTGCTGCTCACATTTTATGGGCCAAAGTAAAGAACAAGGGAATTGCCACTTTCACCTGTTCCTAGAAGACAAAGATTTGGGAATACTTTAATAAACAGCACTAAGGTATGTCACAATTGCAGCTGGTAAATAAAAATTTATCTTAAAAAGACTTCATTCCAGTATAGTCTAGCTGTAGTAAGCATTTTTCAAACACATTTCTAAATAATATTCTGTACAAAATACAAGGAAAAGGTTTGTATTAGCATTTTGTTTCTATTACTATTGCTTATATTTGCCATAATTTGTCTTGTTCACTGTCTGATAATTAAACCATTTGCCACTGGCAGATTCACCAAAGATCCTGTTTTAGGGTCTCCCATTATGGGAGGTGGTGGTTTATCTTCACAAGAAATGTGTAAAATTTATGATAGGCACTGTGCAGTTCAATAAAAATGAACAGATAATTACTATCATAGGAAATATTATAAGATATTTCATTTAAAAAACACATGTGAAATCTGGATGGATCCTAGCTGTTGGCAGAACATAAAACCTCTCATTCATCCAAACTAGTTCTTATCCTGTAAACTAGTCATAACCTGTATATGGAAATCCACTCATAAAATAATGAATTAATTTAAAAAAGAGAGCTACTCATTCACAAGTTGCATTATAACGGTGGGCTGGAAAACTGTTTGGAGCTCTTTTGCTGATCATCCTCGTTCTAAATTAATCTATGTTCTTGCTTGCCTTGACCTTTACACAGAAAGGCTATGGTCTTGTTCTGCATAACCCAGGCTACTGTAATAGATGTCCAGAGGTAATTGTTAGCCCCCCTGAGCACTGGCAGAATATGCCTCACCTGGAGGAAGCTTCCAGATTTCTCCTTCTTACTCCTGGTTGTAGCTCTGGAGTGAGAGCAATGGCAATGTTCCTCCACACTGTAGAATTCCAAGAGGCACTGCTTCCTCTTTAGATTATCCCCTTGCTTTTTTGTCCCCAGGGGATGCAGTGGCTTCCAGCAGTAGCTCATCTCTGGGTTCTCAGACCCATGCTTGCTCCCCTTCAATAAATTCTTCTCATTGGAATGATTCCAGGGAATCCAATTCTTTACTGGACCCTGATGGATACCACTGTGCAAATCGAGGGATCATCACCTTCTGCGTGTGTGTACTCATTTACTGAAAAATGGGTCAAATCAGGAATACAGTCACCCAAAGATCAAACTGCTTCTGTTTTAAAGAGAAAATATCTGAGCTCTGAAATGTGAAAGTGATTACTGAATTTAACTCTCTTTCTTAACTTCTGGAAGCCAAGTCCTCAAACTTTATATCTCACAATAACTTCCCAAGATTTCCTACTCCTGTGAAGGTCTACTGAGTAGTAGTAGTAGTTGTTGTTGTTGCTATTGTTATTTTTATAAATTTGGCTTAGTGTGAGGAAATTTTATATCACATTTTGCTAATTCCAATTAGCTTGTTAATGGCCAAGTAACCTTGGACTTCCATCAATGATCTTCTACTGTCTATAGACTCCCATCTAAGCACTAAGTGGTCTGTTGGCTTTAATAAAATATGAGGGGTGCCTTTTTTCCCCCATTCAAGTGATATATTCATTTAAGTGGTATATTATATAATACAACAAGTATTATGTTGTCCTAAGCTTCAACCCATACTTATCTTTTTGGAATTTGTGGGTCATCTCAGACAACCACATTCCCCATTGGACTGCCAACTCCATCATTGGAGCAGCTCAAAGAGAGCTCCAGAGGAATATGTCTTGGTGAGAGGAGTGGTACAGGATGGGTCTTGCACATTACTTCACTCCCTGCAGTTACACTGCAATGACTCCATGATCTGAGGTCAATATGGCAGTACTGTGATCCCTCTGAGCCCCAGAAGGACTTACACTAAGTGCACAACTCTTTCTATGCCAAGCTCTGCTCTAGCCACATAGGCCAGCCCCCAGCACCTCTGCAAGCATCCATGGTTTAAAAATTATAATCTCTTTCTTTTGTTCCCTGACCTCCAAGGGTAGCAGCTGCTTTGTACTCCAATTCTGGAATATGTGGTTAACAATTCCATATAGCAAATGCATCTGTTTAAGTAATTGGTGTGTTCTCTTTCTCTCTGGATTGGTCTCTGACTAATACATATGCCAAATACATAAAATTTATGCAATTTATTTAAAAAATATAGATCAATATACCACTCAAGAACAACTCTTATTAACATTTTTACCTATTTCTTCCAGCATTTTCTATTAATTAAATTAATAATTTCTATTAATTAAATTCTCTTAAATAAATAAATATTATTTGAGACTGACATTTGTTGCTAAGATTGCAAAAATATGACTCACATGAGGGGTGCCTGGGTGGCTCAGTGGGTTAGGCCACTGCCTTTGGCTCGGTTCATGATTCCCAGGGTCCTGGGATCGAGTCCCGCATCAGGCTCTCTGCTCAGTGGGGAGCCTGCTTCCTCCTCTCTCTCTCTGCCTGCCTCTCTGCCTACTTGTGATCTCTCTCTGTCAAATAAATAAATAAATTCTTTAAAAAAAATAAGACTCACATGTTTTTCTGTTATATCATATCAAATTAGAGTGGCATATACAGGATATATATTAATATATTTGCTTATGTGCTTTACTCAAAATTTTAATGGGAAACCAAGAAGGCAACTCACAGGTACAGGCAGTTGTACTTCAGGGCACCTAATATTAAGGTTCCTGGAGAATCGGTGAGATTCTAGTTAGAACACCATGCTGGGAGCAGGGGAGCAAACAGAACAAAAAGCAAAAACTACCATGACAAGTAAATGCTTCAAGTTCTTGGCTATTTTTGGTTGCCAGCAAGATGCTACTCACTTGATTCCTACTAAGTAGTATTTTTTGGCTGGAGTATCAGGCAGGACTGAATCACTAAATGATGTTTCATGACCTGATAGTCAGGATGCGGGCAAGATGTGTAAAATGCTCAGATTTGGAAGGTATTTTGCACCAACAGTATCACCTAGGGCCTCTGGTTGTAGATGGCAGAGAGGATGAGATCAGTGGGGTCACCTTCCCTAAAGAATGTATTACCAGGGGGTGGGAGGAGGTGAGGATGCCTTTGTGCTGTGATGCAGTGTGATGTTTGGGCCAAGAGAAAGGAAAGACAAAGGGCTTTGTAAGGAGCACCTTGAGCTCATCTAGTTGCAAGGAACCCCCGGTCAGGCTGATGCGAGTTTTGAGCAAGTAAAATTTTAAGTCAAGAAACACATGACACCTGGCATATGATCCACACCCAGTCAGTATGGGTGAAACTCTAAACAAGCCACCGGATGAACACAGCTTTTTTAATGAAAACGATATATTTCCTAGCTATCAGCACATGTTTGTTATGAAAGATTAAGCTATATATAATTTGAAAAGAAGAAACAAAGCAACAAATGGCAGTTAACACTTTGGTGCATTGTATGGAGAGCTCTGGCACTTGTCCCTCTTGACTTTTGTGCAAGGTACAAACACATCACTGGTCTCTGTTTCTCTCACTTCAGCATCTCTGTGACTGTGTCTGTGCTGGTTATATAATTCAGCATATTCTCTCATTCACACTCTGGAAACATACACTCTCATTCATGGTGAGCTATGCCAAACTTACTGTGGATGTCACTGGGGAGATGAACACAATTGTTTATATTGCACATCCCACGATTAAAAAAATAACATAAAAATCCCCATGACAATTTATTTTCTCCCACAAGTACAGTATCAACCATGATCACAGAGCTACCTACATTTTCTTCTCCCTACTTCCTTTGCCAATATCTGGCCTCTTCTTAACAGATATCACTCAGATATCTGTTTTGTTACAAGCAATGATTTGGTTGGTTCTTCCTGAGCTGACATGCCATCATCAATATGTCCAAACCCATCTTGATGAACTAAATGCCTGTGTTTATAATCTCTGCCCTGTTTTGAAGACAAACACCTGCTACATGAGTATAAAGCTCATGGCTCTACACCACTCTAAATCATTTTTTCTCAAATATACATGAAGCTCTGTCCCAGGGGACTATCAATAGATAAAATTTCCTCATCTTATAAGAAATCCAGTTTTGCATTATAATGTTCATAATATTTTGACTCCCTTTTTCACATAAAATATACTGTGGATATTATTCCAAGTCAGTTAATGGATAATGATAGATGATCTCTCTTTGTGGCAGTGATAGATAATTCCTTTAATGTGTCAAGTAGGAAAGAGCATGATACACACACACACACACACACACACACACACACACACAATGGGATTAGAGGCACCAACACTCCTCACAGTCAGTCATCCGTGTATGACTTTTGGCCTCCCCAAACACTGACAACTCATAACCTACCATTGACTGGAAGCCTTACTGACATAATAAATAGTCAATAGCACATATTTTTGTATGATATATATACTATATACTGTATTTCTACTATTACACAATAATTTTTTCAGTAAGCCATGTGGTTTGTCTGTGAGTTTTTTAAATTTTGCAAATCTGTAAAAACTTTTCCACTATATTTATTGAAAAAAATCCACATTATAAATGGACTCAGGTAGTTCTAACCTGTGTTGGTCAAGGGTCAACTGTATAGAAAATTGCATCTTTATTTCTTAAGTAATTGTCTTAAATAATATGTTGCCTTAAAATATATTACTGTCTTTGGGGCGCCTGGGTGGCTCAGTGGGTTAAAGCCTCTGCTTTCAGCTCACTTCATGATCTCAGGGTCCTGAGATCGAGCCCTGCATTGGGCTCTCTGCTCATTGGGGAGCCTGCTTCCTCCTCTCTCTCTCTCTGCCTGTCTCTCTGCCTACTTGTGATCTCTCTCCGTCAAATAAATAAATAAAATCTTTAAAAATAAATAAATAAATAAATAAATAAAATCTTAAAATATATATATTACTGTCTTAAAATAATGTCATATATATAATAGAATCTGTATATATTATATATAATAATATATAATACAATATAATATAATGATATATAATTGCCTTGAAATCTCTAAAGAATTGTTTTTATGAATTGGTATGCATATGTGTTAGTAGGATGCTCTATTTGCAAACTAGGTTTTTTTTGTTAGGCTAAATGCTTGGATTTAGAATTTCTAGACATCTTTCCTCAATTTATACTCTCACCAACAAAACAAAAGTGAACTATCCCTTTTCATGCTCAAATCAAGGTGGCTATACTTCATACTCTAACCTCTCACATAAATATTAAAATGTAATTTTTAAGAGCCAAAAATAATATGCCCATATATTTGTTTATTTGTTTATCTTTTAAAATTAACATATAATGTATTATTAGCCCCAGGGCTATAGGTCTGTGAATCGTCAGGCTTACACACTTCACAGCACTTACAACAGCACATATCCTCCCCAATGTCCTTAACCTAACCACCCTCTCCCTACTCCCCTTCCCTGCAACCCTCAGTTTGTTTTGTGAGACTAAGAGTCTCTTATGGTTTGTCTCCCTCCTGATCCCATCTTGTTTCATTTTTTCTTTCCCTACCCCCCAAAACCCCCACTTTGCCTCTCCAATTCCTCATATCAGGGAGATCATATGATAATTGTCTTTGATTGACTTATTTTACTAAGCATAATACATTGCAAAGGGCAAGATCTCATTTCTTTTGATGGCTGCATAGTATTCCACTGTATATATATACACCACATCTCCTTTACCCATTCATCTGTTGATGGATATCTAGGCTCTTTCCATAGTTTGGCTATTGTGGACATTGCTGCTATAAACATTCAGGTGCACATGCCCCTTCAGATCACTACATTTGGTTCTTTAGGATATATACCCAGTAGTGAGATAGATGGGTTGTAGGGTAGTTCTATTTTCAACTTTTTGAGGAACCTCCATGCTGTTTTCCAGAGTGACTGTAATAGGTTGCATTCCCACCAATATTGTAGGAGGCTTCCCCTTTCTCTGCATCCTCGCCAGCATCTGTCGTTTCCTGACATGTTAATTTTAGCCATTCAGACTGGTGTGAGATGATATCTCATTGTGGTTTTGATTTGTATTTCCCTGATGCTGAGTGATGTGGAGCACTTTATCATGTGTCTGTAGGCCATCTGGATGTCTTCTTTGCAGAAATGTTTGTTCATGTCCTCCTCCCATTTCTTGACTGGATTGTTTGTTCTTTGGGTGTTGAGTTTGATAAGTTCTTTTTAGATTTTGGATATTATCTGATATGTCATTTGCAAATATCTTCTCCCACTCTGTCAGTTGTCTTTGGGTTTTGTTGATTGTTTCCTTTTCTGTGCAAAAGCTTTTGATCTTGATGAAGTCCCAATAGTTCACTTTTGCCCTTGCTTCCCTTGCCTTTGGCGATGTTCCTTGGAAGATGTTGCTGTGGTTGAGGTCAAAGAGGTTGCTGCCTGTGTTCTCCTCAAGGATTTTGATGGATTTCTTTCTCGCATTGAGGTCTTTCATCCATTTTGAGTCTATTTTTGTGTGTGGTGTAAGGAAATAGTCCAGTTTCATTTTTCTGCATGTGACTGTCCAATTTTCCCAACACCATTTGTTGAAGACACTGTCTTTTTTTCCATAGAACATTCTTTCCTGCTTTGTCAAAGATTAGTTGACCATAGAGTTGAAGGTCTATTTCTGGGCTCTCTATTCTGTTCCATTGATCTATATGTCTTTTTTTTGTGCCCATACTGTACTGGCATCAAGCTTTCTTGATGATGACAGCTTTGTAATAGAGCTTGAAGTCTGGAATTGTGATGCCGCCATCTTTGGCTTTTTTTTTTTTTTTTTTTAACATTCCTCTGGCTGTTCAAGGTCTTTTCTGATTCCATACAAATTTTTGGATCATTTGTTCCATTTCCTTGAAAAAAAATTATGGTATTTTGATAGGGATTACATTAAATGTGTAGATTGCTTTAGGTAGCAGAGACATTTTCACAATATTTGTTCTTCCAATCCATGAGCATGGAACATTCTTTCCATTTCTTTGTGTCTTCCTCAATTTCTTTCATGAGTACTTTATAGTTTTCTGAGTATAGATTGTTTGCCTCTCCCTAGATATCTTATGATTTTGGGTGCAATTATAAATAGGATTGACTCCTTAATTTCTCTTTCTTCTGTCTTGTTGGTGTATAGAAATGCAACTGATTTCTGTGCATTGATTTTATATCCTGACACTTTACTGAATTCCTGTACAAGATCTAGCAGATTTGGAATGGAGTCCTTAGGGTTCTCCACATAGAGTATCATATCATCTGCAAAGAATGATAATTTGATTTCTTCTTTGCTTATTTGTATGCCTTTAATTTCATCTTGTTGTCTGACTGCTGAGGCTAGGACTTCTAGTACTATGTTGAACAGCAGTGCTGATAACGGACATCCCTGCCATGTTCCTGACCTTAGCAGAAAAGCTCTTAGTTTTTCTCCAATGAGAATGATATTTGCTGTGGGTTTTTTATAGATGGCTTTGATGATATTGAGGTAGGTACCCTCTATCCCCACACTTTGAAGAGTTTTGACCAAGAAATGATGGTGTACTTTGTCAAATGCTTTCTCAGCATCTATTGAGAGTATCATACGGTTCATGTTCTTTATTTTATTAATGTATTGTATTGCATTAATTGATTTGAGGATATTGAACCATCCTTACAACCCTGGAATAAATCCCACTTGGTCATGCTGAATAAGCCTTTTAATGTACTCTTGGATCTTATTGGCTAGTATTTTGGTGAGAATTTTTGCATCTGTGTTCATCAAGGATGTTGGTCTCTAATTCTGTTTTTATTTTTATTTATTTTTTTTATGGGGTCTTTGTCTGGTTTTGGGATCAAGATAATACTGGCCTCATAAAATGGGTTTGGAAGTTTGCCTTTCCTTTTTTTTTTTTTTTTTTTTTTGAACATTTTCAGTAAAGTAGGTATTAATTCTTCTTTAAATGTTTGGTAGAATTTCCCTGGGAAGCCATCAGGCCCTAGGCTCTTGTTTTCTGGGAGATTTTTGATGACCGTTTCAATCTCCTTACTGGTTATGGGTCTGTTCAGGTTTTCTATTTCTTCCTGGTTCAATTGTGGTAGTTTATAGTCTCTAGGAATGCATCTATTTCTTCCAGATTGTCAAATTTGCTGCCATATAGTTGCTCATAATATGTTCTTATAATTGTTTGCATTTCTTTGGTGTTTGCAATCTCTCCTTTTTCACTGATGATTTTATTTATTTGGGTCCTTTCTCTTTCTTTTTGATAAGTCTGTCCAGGGATTTATCAATCATATTAATTCTTTCAAAGAACTAGCTCCTTGTTTGATTGATTTTTTATACTTTTTTGTTTGTTTGTTTCTATTTCATTGATTTCTGCTCTGATCTTTATTATTTCTCTTCTCTGGCTGAGTTTAGGCTTTTGTTGGTGTTCTTTCTCCAGCTCCTTTAGGTGTAGGGCTAGGTTGTGTATTTGAGACCTTTCTTGTTTCTTAAAAAAGGCTTGAATACCTATATAGTTTCCTCTTAGGACTGCCTCTGCTGTTTCCCACAGATTTTGAAGAGTTGTGTTTTCATTATCATTTGTTTCCATGAATATTTTCAATTCTTCTTAAATTTTCCTGGTTGACCCATTCATCCTTTAGAAGGATCGACTTTAGCCTCCATGTATTCCAGTTCTTTCCAACTTTCCTCTTTTTTTTTTTTTAAGTTTTTATTTATTTATTCGAGAGAGAGAGATCACAAGTAGGCAGGGAGGCAGGTAGAGAGAGAGGGGAAAGCCGACTCCCCACTGTGCAGAGCATCCAATACAGGGGGCTTGATCCCAGGACCCAGAGACCATGACCTGAGCCAAAGGCACAGGCTTAACCCACTGAGCCACCCAGGTGCCCCTCCAACATTTCTCTTGTGATTGACTTCTAGCTTCAGAGCATTGTGGTCTTAAAATATGTGGGGAATGACCCAAATCCTTTGGTACCAGTTGAGACCTGATTTGTGACCCAGGATTTGATCTATTCTGGAGAATTTTCCATGTGCACTAGAGAAGAATGTGTATCTTGTTGCTTTGGGATGGAATGTTCTAAATATATCTGTGATGTCCATCTGGTCCAGTGTGTCATTTAAGGCCTTTATTTCCTTGTTGAACTTGTGCTTGGATGATCTGTCCATCTCAGCGAGGTGGGCATTAAAGTTCCCAATTATGATTGTATTATTTTCAATGTGTTTCTTTGATTTTGTTATTAATTGGTTAATATAGTTGGCTGCTCCCATGTTAGGGCCATAGATATTTAAAATTGTTTGATATTCTTGTTGGACAGACCTGTTGAGCATGATATCGTGTCCTTCCTCATCTCTTATTATAGTCTTTGGCTTAAAATCTAATGATCTGATATAAGTATTGCCACCCGAGCATGCTAAGTTGTTTTGATGTCTATTAGCATGGTAAGTTGTTTTCCACCCCCTCAATTTAAATCTGGAGGTATCTTTGGGTCTAAAATGATTTTCTTTTAGACCACATATTGGTGAGTTTTTGGTTGTGTTTTTGTTTTGTTTTTTATCCATTCTCATATCCTATGTCTTTCGATTGGGGCATTTAGCCCATTTACATTCAAGGTAACTATTGAAAGGGTACATTCAGAGTAACATTGAAAGATATGAATTTAGTGCTATTGTATTGCCTGTAAGGTGACTGTTACTATATATTGTCTCTGATCCTTTCTGGTCTACTACTTCTAGGTTCTTTATTTGCTTAGAGGACCCCTTTCAATATTTCCTTTAGGGCTGGGTTGTGGTTTACAAATTCTTTTAGGGTTTTTTTTTTTTTTTTGAAGATTTTATCTCTCCTTCTGTTTTCAATGATAGCCTAGCCGGGTATAGTATTCTTGGCTGCATGTTTTCTTCATTTAGTGCTCTGAATATACCATGCCAGTTCTTTCTGGCCTGCCAGGTCTCTGTGGGTAAGTCTGCTGCCAAAATAATATTTTTACCATTGTATGTTACAGACTTCTTATCCCAGACTTCTTTCAGGGTTTTCTCTTTGTCACTAAGACATGTAAGTTTTACTACTAGATGATGGGGTGTGGTCCTATTTTTATTGATTTTGAGGCAGGTTCTCTGTGACTCTTGGATTTGATGCTTGTTCCCTTTGCCATATTAAGGGAATTCTCTACAATAATTCTCTCCAATATGCCTTCTCTCCCCTTGTCTCTCCTCTTCTGGAATCCCATAATTCTAATATTGTTTTGTCTTATGGTATCACTTATTTCTTGAATTCTCTCCTCATGGCCCAGTATTTGTTTGTCTCTGTTTTGCTCAGCTTCTTTATTCTCCATCATTTAGTCTTCTATACCACTAATTCTCTCTTCTGCCTCATTTATCCTGGCAGTACGAGTCTTCATTTTTTATTGCACCTCATTAATATCTTTTTTGATTTCAGCTTGGTTAGATTTTAATTCTTTTATTTCTTCAGAAAAGGCTTTTATTTCTCCAGACAGGGTTTCCCTAATATCTTCTATGCCTTTTTCAAGTTCAGCTAGCACTTTGAGAATCTTCATTCTGAACTCCAGTCCAACATATTACCAAGGTCTGTATATATTAGGTCCTGAGCCTTCAGTACTGCCTCTTGGTTATTTTGTTTGTTTGTTTGTTTTTATTTTTGTGTGTGTGTGGTGAGATTTTCCATCTTGTCGTTTCATCTAGATAAGAATATATGAACGAGAGAATAAAATACTAAAAGGGTGACAAAGACCCCATAAAAAGTATGCTATCCGAATCAGAAGAGACCTAAAATCAGGGGCAGAAGAAAGGGGATAAAATAATTAAAAAAATACACACACACACACACACACATACATACATACATACACAATGGTGAATAAAATAGAGGCACCCACTTGATTTGGGGTGTATTTTGGTCTCTTAGAAGAAAATCCTCACAAAATTTTAAAGAAAGGAAAATTATATATATACAAAAATAAGGGTAAACATGATGAAGGATGGAATATGACTGTAAAGATGAAAATAAAAAGAACTCTAAAAAAGGAATTGATAAGATTAGTTGGTTGGTAAAAGAAAGAGAATTTGCTTAGGCTGGATACTAGAACAAAGCCTCATGCTAGATTTAGGGTATATTTTGATTAGAAGAAATTGTATGCAAAATTTTTTTTTTAAAGAAAACCTTATATGTATATATATATATTTAAAAAGTTAGATACAATGAAGGATGAAATATGACTCTAAGAATGAAGGTTTAAACAGTGTTTTTTTAGAAAGGTATTGTTAAGCCTTGCTGGTCTTGGAAACTCTTTATCTCTTCATCCATTTTGAATGTCAGTCTTGTTGGATAAAGTATTCTTGGCTTCATGTTCTTCTCATTTAGTGCCCTGAATATATCTTGCCAGCCCTTTCTGGCTTGCCAGGTCTCTGTGGACAGGTCTGACGTTATTATGATGGGCTTTCCTCTGTAAGTAAGGAGCCTCTTTGTCCTAGCGGCTTTCAAGAGATTGTATCTACAATTATGATTCCTCAGTTTGACTACGAGGTGGCTTCATGTTTTCTTGGAATCTATAATGTTGGGTGGAGATCATTCGGCCTCTAGTACATGAACACTCATTCCATTCGCGAGATTGGGAAAATTTTCATGAAGAACTTGTTCCACTATATCTTCTAGACTTCTTTCTTTCTCCTCCCCTTCAGGGATTCCAATAATTCTGATGTTGGAATGTTTCATGGCATCATTTATTTCCCTGATTCTGTTTTCATGGCTTCTAAGCTGTTTGTTCCAGGCTTCCTCCTGATCCTTTCTCTCTATCTGTTTGTCCTCCAGATCACTAATTCTATCTTCTGTCTCAGTTACTCTAGCGTTGAGAGAATTTAGATTAGATTGGAACTCATTGAGAGCATTGTGAACCTGATCCATGGTAGCTTTCAGCTCTTCCCTAATATTGAAAACATGATCTCTGGTCGTTTTCAGTTTGGCCCTAATCAATTCCATTTGGTCACCCATGGCTTTCTCCAACCTAGCTATTGCTTGGATAATTGTTAGCCTGAATTCTCTTTCCGACATATTGTCTATGTTGATAGCCGTTAGCTCTGTTGCAGAAGGCCCATCCTCTGTATTTTTCTTCTGTTGGGCATTCCTCCTCCTAGTCATTTTGGTGAGAGATGGCTGAACGGATGTAGCTGGATGTATCGACTGTGGTGCAGTTAAGGTGCACCCTGGAATGCTTCTGAGCAATCAGGGTTCCCCACCCAAATGGGAGAAAAAAGAAAATAAAAATAAAAAGAGAGAGAGAGAGAGAGAGAGGAAAGAAAGGTGAGATAAAAGAGAAGGTTCAGCCCAAATGGGCCCCAAGGTAAGATTTATGAAGTATACAAACAAAAACAGACAAACAAAAAGACTGATAAAAGTATATGACAAGAAAAATATATATATACATAAGCAAATAAAGGAAGAACCTCGTCAAAAAGAACCCCAAGTATAAGATTTATATACTATCAAGACAAACACAAAAACACTGGTGGAAGAAGAAGATGGGAGAGTGGTTATAAATTCTCAGTGTGGGTGAGGAAGGTTGTTTTGATTCTTCCTGGATTCATCTTGATATCTTTGTTAAAGGACTCAACTTTCCTAAGATAAAAGAGGATTAAATATTGATTTACCTATAGGGGTGGCATTGATTGGGGAAAGGGGATTACCTTGAAGTTTAACTCTATATGAATATTAGAAAATAAAAAGAAAAAAGAAAAAACTAGACTAAACTAAACTAAAATTTAGAAAAAAAATTTAAAAATGGAAAAGAAAAACACAGGTGTATGTATCAAAAAGTTCAGGTTAGAAGGTTATTATGGAATTTGATGTGCTGGATATCTCACTGTGATGGTAAATAGGTTAAAAAATTATCTATATTTAAAAAATGAACCAGAATAGTGGGAATGAGTTAAAAATACAAGTTGTCCTATGAAGTTAGTGGTGGTTATTCTCTTGTAGGCTTTTTTTTTTTCTTTTTCTTTTTCTTTCCTGGTTGGTTTTCTGGGGGAGGGGCCTGCCACGTGGGTTTTCAGTCAATGATGCTCCCTGAGTTAAGTCCTCCCGCCCCCCTCAAGGGGGTGGGCTCTGAGGAAACGGGATTTTTCAGCCTTTGTTTGTTCTCTGGAGGTTTTTATGTTTGTTCATTTTTTTTTCTTGCCTTGACCACTTTTGATGGTTTTTGTAGGTTTAGAGGAAAGCAAACTGCATCCTGACCTCCCTCTCAGAGAGAAGCCTCAGCCTGGTACCCTGTGGGTGCTGCAGAGCCCATATAAATTCCCCCTTGGCTGCTGGCAGAGCAGGTTCTGAGTCGCGGTCCCTGGGGATGCAGGATCTTCTGCTTGTACCCAAAACCACATCAGCGGCAGCTGTCTGGGCAGCTCCAGACTGCCAGAGAGGTTCCAAGCAGCGATTGCACACTGAGATTTTCCCGCTGACCTGGGCTGGGAGTGCCTGGTCTTTCTGGGTGTAAGAGCACTGGGCTTGCACGCACCTCTCTCAGGGGAGGGTGTGGGTCACGTGCACGTGTCAGGCTCTGATACAATGGCGCGGGTCGGAGAGCACCAGGCTGGGCTTCGAGCACCTCTCTCAGGGGAGCGTGAGGGGTGCACGCATCTCAGGCTCTGTAGCACAGCTTGGCATTCTGCTATCTGGTGAGGCTCCCAGCCCCTCACAGGAGCTCCGTGTGCATTCTCAGGTGTGCTGGCAGCTCAGGGACCAAGACCTGGTTTCTCTGCTGCACTCTCTCTGGCCCAGCACCAGGGGAGGCTCTCCTTGGCCTGAGGACTTAAGCCCCTGTCCCTAGCCACCCCGATTCCCACGACCACCCCCCCCCCCCCCCCCCCGATCCTTTGCTCTTTCTGAGTGCTTTCAACCAGTCTCCAAGTTAATGCTGGTCCCCAGATGCAGGGCACTCTCGTATTAGGGGTATTACTTTCCAATCGGTCGCCTCTGGTGGCTCCCTCCCCCTTTTGTTTATCTTCAGATATCAGTCTGAGGTTCCCACTCTGCTTTACCTGTCCACTGGCATCTTCTGCCCCTGTAGAGATCCAGACATGTATAATTCTGATCTCAGGCTGAATTTCATGGATGATCGGAATTGTTTGGTAGATAATCAGCTCACTTTAGTGTACAGGTTGAAATAGCGCCTCCTCCTACTTCCCTGCAACCTTGTCTCCAATCTGCGTATTTGTTTGTACTGCAAATGGAAACTGATTTAGGGAAATATCTATTTTTTTAATTTAAAAAATATTTTTTTCAATAGCAAAGAATCTAAGTAAAAATGCAAATAATCTGAACCGTCAAAGATGACATACAGATGGCAAACACACTTGAGAAAAGATGTTCAGCATCATATGTCAGTAGAGAATTGTAAAATAATACAGGAATGAAATAGTGCTACATACCCATTAAAATGGCCCAAATCCCCAAAACAGATGACATCAAAGGCTGTCCAGGACATAGAATGACAGGAACCCTCTTTCATTGGTTGGGAGAATACAGGTTGGTGCAGTCACTTTGGAAAAGGGCTTGGCTATTTCTTTAAAAGTAAAGATTTTCTATCCTGAACAATCCATCAACCATACCCCTTGGTATTTACCTAAAGGAGTTGAAAACAAGGTGAACAAAAAAACCTGCAGAGAGATGTTGACAGTGGCTTTATTCATAACTGTCCAAACCTGGAAGCAGCTAACTGAGATGAATTTCTGTAGGTGATGGAAGAACAAAATTGGGTGTGCCCAAATAATGGAATATTGATCAGCAATAAGAAAATCTGAGCCATCGAGTCTTGAAAAGATGTGGAGAACATTTAGATCCACATTGCTCAGTGAAAGAGCCAATCTGAAATGGCTGGACTCTGTATGACCCTAACCATTAAACATTCTCAAAAAAGAGAAGAGAAGAGAAGAGAAAAGAAGAGAAGAGAAGAGAAGGAAATCTAGGGATACCTGAGGGGCTTGGCTGGTTTTGTGTCCGACTCAGTTTTGTCTCGGATTATGATCCCAGGGTCATGGGATTGGGTCACGTGTGACCCATGAATCGGGCAGGTGAAGTGTGGCATTGTCCTTTTGCTCCCTGAACTGGGTTTTCTGGTGACACCTTTCCTCACCAAAATAGTGGAGATAGCACTGGAGCAGTGCAGACAGTCAGAGACAGACCTCAGTGAGGAGCCACAGCAGGGAATTCTGGGCTGAGTGTGGCCATGAGGCTGAAGCATAAAGAGGATGCAAGGCCTGCCTCCATGGATAGTGGCCAGGGGATCCACAGCAGTGGAGGTGAGGTGTTCTCTGCTCTGGGATCCAGATCCTTCATCCCAGATTGGGGTGGGGGGAGGCAGGACTGGGGCAGAAGAGCACTATGAGACTGTTCTCAGGCCATGGGGCTAGAAAAACATCCTCTGCCTGAATGAGGGCCGAGTGTCTAGCTCAGTGTTCAGTATGGTCCTCCAAGTCCACTCCCCATGACAGATACCAAGCAGAGGAAATGGAGTTGAGGGGCAGGGATCAGAATGCAGTGATCCTTCCACTGGGAGCTGAGGGGTATGAGAGAGAGCATGCTGCTATGCCTTCCTGTGGCTGGAGGTCCTGGGACGTGCAGATGGGGTGATATGTTTGGGTTTTTCTCCAACCTCACTTCTTCCTGACGCCCACTGTCCCAGGCACTTCAACCTGACCTTGGATGCTCCACGTTCATGCATCCTCGTGCCTCCTCCTGAGCCACCCTTGGGGTGTGAAGTTCTGCAAACATCACCAATGAACACTTCTTCACTGTCTTCACTCCCCTTTGCACATTTACACAGGAAAGACAAAGAGGGGCTGGTTTCACCTAAATTGATGCCCAGCTCATCACTTGGGAGTCTGAGGAGATGGTAGGGCATCCACTAACACACAAATTGCGGGCATGATTAAAGGATTGAACGGGGGAGCATGCCTGGACTAAGGGATTCTGCCTCCTGGACCCTTCTCACCCATTCTGTACATGGTGATACTGCCCAGGTTTATGTCCTAGGCTCTTGTCCCTCCTAAGTGTCCCCACCCACATTCAGAACGGCTCACCACACTTGGACACATGCCTTAAACGCGGTCACTGCTTGCTGGTACATAAGGTCAAGGTCCACCATTTCTGGGCTTGGAATTCAGTATTTCTACTTGTTTCTCAGATCTTTAATGCTTTTATGAACTGGGAAGTATCTCATTATGCAATGCTCCACTATGTAAACAGCAGCGCCACCTACAGGTACAGTCAAAGCAGAAACCCTCACTTCACACTATACTCTTCCTCCTTCTCTCCCCAAGTTCTTCCTGCATCACAGTCCTGAACATCTCCTGTGAGCACAACCACCTGCATCCCATCCTCCTGTTTTCCTGCCTCAGTTGTTCTTCCCTGACCACATGGTTTCTTCTGTTCTGTTGTGTCCATCCTTGTCTTCCCCTGTGCACAGTGTTAGCAGATGGTTTCTCCGTGTGTGAAATTGTCGCATCCCTTCACGGTTTGAGCATCTTCACACCCTGCTTTGATTTTTTTCTTCTATGAGCCCGTATAGAGAATGCAGTCACTCCTCTCTTGAGACCTTTATGAAGCCGTCCTGTGAGGAGATCCCAAATATCCCATGGGTGAGATAATCTCATTCTTTTATATGTTTCATGGTTGAAACATACTCTTACAATCTCAGAAGTGTTTATTTCTGGATTACCATTCCCTCCATGTTGTAAGCCTCTCAAATCACAGACGTGTATCCATGTTCTTTAAATCAAACCCAAGACAGTGTTTCACACAGTCATTCAGGTCACTATTGAACGCCAGTGGCACAGGTGTAGATAGTAACCTCGGGACACTGAGGACCCTGCAGGTGGACATGTAAGCAGCAGGGGGCACAACACATCTCTCTGGGCCCTGCCCTGGCACCCTCATAGCTGGGGAAGCCCCCTACCCTCAGGGATGGGCAGAGGCTGAGCTGTCCTCTGTACTCCCTGATGAAATCCAGCAGCCTGGTTCTTCGGGGCCTGGCAAAGGGTCCTATGCAGAGTTCTGTGTGTGTCCCCACAGCTTCTTCCTGCTCCCTTCACCCCCTCCTGGGTCTGACTCAGAGTAAGAAATGCCTTTGGATTCTTCTGTCCTCAGGTCCTGAATCAGTGATCACATGGACTCTGAGAGAGTCTGTTAAGGGGTGCAAATTTGCATAAACAAATTACTTTTCCTGTGGAGTGTAAGAAGTAAAAGACAATGCTGGGACAACCCAATCCAACCGTGGAAACTAGGGTCTGTGTCACCATCAACCAGGCCTAGAATATTCCCCTAATTTTCCTCCTCCATCTATGCTCAGATAGTGCCAAATAAGACTTTTGGATGAGCTCCCAGACATTATCAGTGCCAAGACGAAGAAACACCCAACTTCATTGCCCCATCACCCATGAGTGTCTGTATTAGCAGGCTCTCTGATTCAACCAGAGCTGATTCCCCAGGCCCTCGCTCTCTGCATCTCAGGGAACAACGGTCAGACTCACCTGCACCCAGAGCACTGGCTTCAGTGTAGGGATCTACTGTGTATACTGGTTCCAGCAGATGCTAGAAAGCCCTGCATGGTATCTCTGGTACTATTCAGGCTTAAGAATGAAGATGTGTGGAGAGACAACATGGCAGGGAAGTAGGAGGAGGCGCCCTTTCAACCTGTACCCTAAAGTGAGCTGATTACCTTCCAAAGAACTCCGCGATCACCCACAAAATCAGCCTGAGATCAGAATTATATATGTCTGGATCTCTACTGGAGCAGAAGACGCCAGTGGGCAGGTAAAGCGGAGTGGGAAAGTCCGACTGATATCGGAAGATAAACAAAAGGGGGAGGAAGCCACCAGAGGCGACCCATTAGAAAGTAACATCCCAGTACGAGAGTGCCCTGTGCCTGGGGACCAGCATTAACTCGGGAGTCCGGTAGAAAGCACTCTAAAAGAGCAAAGGATCACCGGGGGGAAATTGCGGGAATCGGGGTCGGGGATTAGGGTCGGGGCTTAAGTCCCCAGACACAGGACAGCCACCCCTGGCGCACAGCCAGAGAGAGTGCTGCAGAGAAACCAGGTTTCGGTCCCTGAACCACCAGTGCACCTGAAAGTGCGTGGCGTCCGGCTCCCGTGAGGGGCTGGGAGCCTCGCCAGCCAACAGAAGCACAGCCTTTTTGCAGTCCCCACGCGAGTGCCCTGCCATGCCATCAGAGTCCGAGTCGTGCCCCACGCCTTCCCCTCAGAGAGGTGCACACAGGTGCCAGCCGGGTGCTCTCAGAGGACCAGAAAGACCAGGCACTCCCAGCCTGAGCCAGTGAAAAAAATCTCAGTGTGCGATTGCTGCTTGGAACTTCTCTGGCAGTCTGGAGCTCCCAGACAGCCGCCGCTGCCAGGGTTTTCGGTACAAGCAAAAAATTCTGAGTTCCCAGGGACCGTGACTGGGAACCTGCTCTGCCAAAGGTCAAGGGGGGATTTATTTGGGCTCTGCAGCCAGACTGAGGCTTATCTCTGAGAGGGAGGTCAGGGTGCAGTTTGCTTTCCTCTAAACCTACAAAAACCATCAAAAACGGTCAAGGTGAGAGAGAAAAACAAAAGTGAACAAATATAAAAACCTCCAGAGAACAAAAGCCTGAAAAAACCAGTTTCCTCAGAGCCCACCCCCTTGAGGGGGGCGGGGGGACTTAACTGAGAGAACAACATTAACTGAAAACCCACGTGGCAGGCCCCTCACCCAGAAAACCAACCAGAAAAGGAAAAAAAAAAAAAAAAAGACGACAAGAGAACAACCCCCACTACTTCATAGGACAATTTTTATTATTAATTCGATCCTACTATTCTGGCTCATTTTTTTATATAGTTAATTTTTTATTATTAACATAATTTTTAACTTATTTACTGTCACAGTGAGATGTCCAGTACATCAAATTCCATAATAACATTCTAACCTGAACTTTTTGATAAATACACCTGTGTTTTCTTTTTGCATTTCTATTTTTTAAATTTCTTTTTAAAAAAATTTGTTTAGTTTAGTCTAGTTTAGTCCTTTTTAAATTTTTATTTTCTAATATTCATATAGAGTTAAACTTCAAGGTAATCCCCTTTCCACAATCAATGCCACCCCTATAGGTAAACCAATTTTTAATCCTTTTATCTTAGGAAAGTTGAGTCCTTTAACAAAGATATCAAGATGCATCCAGGAAGAATCAAAACAGCCTTCCTCACCCACATTGAGAATTTACAACCACTCTCCCATCTTTTTCTTCCACCAGTATTTCTGTGTTTTTGTGTTTGTCCTGATAGTATATAAATCTTACACTTGGGGTTCTTTTTGACGAGGTTCTTCCTTTATTTGCATATATATATATATATATGCAAATATATATATATATTTTTTTCTCTTGTCATATACTTTTATCAGTCTTTTTGTTTGTCTGTTTTTGTTTGTATACTTCATAAATCTTACCTTGGGGCCCATTTGGGCTGAACCTTCTCTTTTATCTCACCTTTCTTTCCTATCTCTCTCCCTCTCTCCTTTTTCCTTTTCCTTTTCTTTTTTCTCTCATATGGATGGGGAACCCAGATTGCTCAGAAGCATTCCAGGGTACACCTGGACTGTACCACAGTCGACACACCCAGCTACACCCGTTCAGCCATCTCTCACCAAAATGACTAGGAGGAGGAATGCCCAACAGAAGAAAAATACAGAGGATGGGCCTTCTGCAACAGAGCTAATGGCTATCAACATAGACAATATGTCGGAAAGAGAATTCAGGCTAACAATTATCCAAGCAATAGCTAGGTTGGAGAAAGCCATGGGTGACCAAAAGGAATTGATTAGGGCCAAACTGAAAACGACCAGAGATCATGTTTTCAATATTAGGGAAGAGCTGAAAGCTACCATGGATCAGGTTCACAATGCTCTCAATGAGTTCCAATCTAATCCAAATTCTCTCAACACTAGAGTAACTGAGACAGAAGATAGAATTAGTGATCTGGAGGACAAACAGATAGAGAGAAAGGATCAGGAGGAAGCCTGGAACAAACAGCTTAGAAGCCATGAAAACAGAATCAGGGAAATAAATGATGCCATGAAACATTCCAACATCAGAATTATTGGAATCCCTGAAGGGGAGGAGAAAGAAAGAAGTCTAGAAGATATAGTGGAACAAGTTCTTCATGAAAATTTTCCAGATCTCGTGAATGGAACCAGCATTCATGTACTAGAGGCCAAAAGTTTTCCCCCCAAGATTACAGATACTCAAAAGTCCTCGAGACACCTAATAGTAAGAATGAAGAATTATAATTGTAGGCAGAAACACTTGAAAGCAGGTAGGACAAAGAAGATCCTTACGTACAGAGGAAAACCCACCAGAATAACGTCAGACCTGTCCACAGAGACCTGGCAAGCCAGAAAGGGCTGGCAAGATATATTCAGGGCACTGAATGAGAAGAACATGCAGCCAAGGATACTTTATCCAGCAAGACTGACATTCAAAATGGAGGGAGAGATAAAGAGTTTCCAAGACCGGTAAGGCTTAAAGACTATGCAACCACCAAGCCGATACTGCAGGAAATATTAAGGGGGCTTCTTTAAAGGAGGAAAAAGCCCAAGAATAGCATTGAACAGAAATATACAGACAATCTACAGAAAGAAAGACTTCAAAGGTAACATGATGTCAATAAAAACGTATCTATCAATAATCACCCTCAATGTGAATGGCCTAAATGCACCCATAAAATGGCACAGAGTTGCAGACTGGATAAAATGATAGGACCCATTCATATATTGTCTACAAGAGACCCATTTTGAAGCTAAACATACACCCAGACTGAAAGTGAAGGGATGGAGAAGCATCTTTCATGCCAATGGGCCTCAAAAGAACGCTGGAAGAGCGATTGTCATATCAGACAAATTAGATTTTAAACTAAAGACTGTAGTCAGAGATACAGAAGGACACTACCTCATTCTTAAAGGGACTATCCACCAAGATGATCTAACAATTGTAAATATCTATGCCCCCAATATGGGAGCAGCCAATTACATAAGAAAACTGTTAATCAAGATAAAGAGTCATATTGATATGAATACACTAATCGTTGGAGATCTTAACACACCTCTCTCAGAAATAGACAGATCATCAAAGCAGAAAATCAGTAAAGAAACAAGAGCATTGAAGGACACATTGGACCAGATGGACCTCATAGATATATACAGAACATTCCACCCTAAAACAACAGAATACTCCTTCTTCTCAAGTGCACATGGAACCTTCTCCAGAATAGATCACATATTGGGTCACAGATCAGGACTCAACCGATACCAAAAGACTGAGATTATCCCCTGCACATTCTCAGATAACAACGCTTTGAAACTGGAGCTCAATCACAAGGAAAAGTTCAGAAGGAACTCAAACACCTGGAAGCTAAAGACCACCTTGCTTAAGAATGCTTGGATCAACCAGGAGATCACGGAAGAACTGAAACAATTCATGGAAACCAATGAGAATGAAGACACTTTGGTCCAAAACCTATGGGATACAGCAAAGGCGGTCCTAAGGGGGAAATACATAGCCATCCAAGCCACCCTCAAAAAAATTGAAAAATCCAGAACACACCAGCTGTCTCTACACCTTAAAGAACTGGAGAATCAACAACAAATCAAACCAACTCCACACATAAGAAGGGAAATCATCAAGATTAGACCTGAGATCGATGAGGTAGAAACCAGAGATACAATAGAACGTATCAATGAAACTAGAAGCTGGTTTTTTGAAAGAATCAATAAGATCGATAAACCAATGGCGATACTAATCCAAAAGAAAAGAGCTCAGATACATAAGCTCAAATACATAAAATTATGAATGAAAAGGGAGAGATCACAACGAACACCAAGGAAGTAGAAACAATCATCAGAAGTTATTATCAACATTTATATGCCAATAAGCTAAGCAACCTACATGAAATGGATACATTCCTGGAAAACTATAAACTCCCAAAATTGAATCAGGAAGAAATTGACAACCTGAATAGACCAATATCTAGTAACAAGATTGAAGCGGTGATCAAAAACCTCCTAAAAAACAAGAGCCCAGGACCTGACGGATTCCCTGGGGAATTCTACCAAACTTTCAAAGAAGAAATAACACCTATTCTCCTGAAGATGTTTCAAAAAATTGAAGCAGAAGGCAAACTTCCTGACTCTTTATATGAAGCCAGCATTACCCTTATCCCCAAACCAGGCAAAGACCCTTACAAATAGGAGAATTTCAGACCAATATCACTGATGAATATGGATGCTAAGATTCTCAACAAGATCCTAGCCAACAGGATGCAACAGCACATTAAAAAGATTATCCACCATGATCAGGTGGGATTCATCCCTGGGCTACAAGGATGGTTCAACATTTGCAAATCAATCAATGTGATAGAACAAATCAATACGAGAAGAGAGAAGAACCACATGGTCCTCTTCAATTGGTTCAGAAAAAGCATTTGACAAAATCCAGCATCCGTTCCTGATTAAAATGCTTCAAAGTATAGGGATAGAGGGAACATTCCTGAACTTCATCAAATATATCTATGAAAGACCCACAGCAAATATTACCCTCAATGGGAAAAAGCTTGTGTCCTTCCCGTTGAGATAAGGAACACGACAAGGATGCCCACTCTCACCACTCTTTTTCAACATAGTAATAGAAGTCCTAGCAACAGCAATCAGACAACAAAGAAATAAAAGGTATCCAAATTGGCAATGAAGAAGTCAAACTCTCTCTCTTCGCAGATGACATGATTCTTTATATGGAAAACCCAAAAGACTCCACCCCCAAACTACTAGAACTCATACAGCAGTTCAGCAATGTGGCAGGATACAAAGTCAATGTACAGAAATCAGTGGCTTTCTTATACACTAACAATGAAAACACAGAAAGGGAAATTAGAGAATCGATTCCATTTACTATAGCACCAAGAACTATAAGATACCTGGGAATAAACCTAACCAAAGAGGTAAAGGATCTGTACTCGAGGAAGTACAGAACACTCATGAAAGAAATTGAAGAAGACACAAAAAGATGGAAGACCATTTCATGCTCTTATATCAGAGGAATAAACATTGTTAAAATGTCTATACTATCTAGAGCAATCTATACTTTTAATGCTATTCTGATCAAAATTCCACTGGTATTCTTCAAAGAGCTGGAGCAAATAATCCAAAACTTTGTATGGAATCAGAAGAGACCCTGAATTGCTAAGAAATGTTGAAAAACAAAAATAAAACTGGGGGCATCACGTTACCTGATTTCAAGCTTTACTACAAAGCTGTGATCACCAAGAAAGCATGGTACTGGCATAAAAACAGACACATAGACCAGTGGAACAGAGTAGAGAGCCCAGATGTGGACCCTCAACTCTATGGTCAAATAATCTTCGACAAAACAGGAAAAAATATACAGTGGAAAAAAGACAGTCTCTTCAATAAATGATGCTGGGAAAACTGGACAGCTATATGTAGAAGAATGAAACTTGACCATTCTCTTACACCATACACAAAGATAAACTCAAAATGGATGAAAGACCTCAAGGTGAGACAAGAATCCATCAGACTCCTAGAGGAGAAGATAGGCAGTAATCTCTTCGATATCAGCCACAGCAACTTCTTTCAAGCTATGTCTTCAAAGGCAAAGGAAACAAAAGCAAAAATAAACTTTTGGGACTTCATCAAAATCAAAAGCTTCTGCACAGCAAAGGAAACAGTCAAGAAAACAAAGAGGCAACCCACGGAATGGGAGAAGATATTTGCAAATGACAGTACAGACAAAAGGTTGATATCCAGGATCTATAATGAACTCATCAAATCAACACACACAAAACAGACAAGCATATCAAAAAATGGGCAGAAGATATGGACAGACACTTCTCCAATAAAGACATACAAATGGCTATCAGACACATGAAAAAATGTTCATCATCACTAGCCATCAGGGAGATTCAAATTAAAACTACATTGAGATATCACCTTACACCATTAGAATGGCCAACATTAGCAAGACAGGAAACATGTGAGGATGTGGAGAAAGGGGAACCCTTTTCCACCGTTGGTGGGAATGCAATTTGGTGCAGCCTCTTTGAAGAACAGTGTGGAGATTTCTCAAGAAATGAAAAATAGAGCTTCCCATGACCCTGCAATTGCACTCCTGTGTATTTACCCCAAAGATACAGATGTAGTGAAAAGAAGGGCCATCTGTACCCCAATGTTCATAGCAGCAATGGCCACGGTCGCCAAACTGTGGAAAGAACCAAGATGCCCTTCAATGGACGAATGGATAAGGAAGATGTGGTGCATATACACTATGGAGTATTCATAATACTCCATAGTGTATATGGAAAGGACGAATCAGAAAGGACGAATACCATCAGGACGAATGATGGATAAGGACGAATACCCAACTTTTGTAGCAACATGGATGGGACTGGAAGAGATTATGCTGAGTGAAATAAGTCAAGCAGAGAGAGTCAAGTATCATATGCTTTCACTTATTTGTGGAGCATAACAAATAGTGTGGAGGACATGGGGAGTTAGAGAGGAGAAGGGAGTTGGGGGAAATTGGAAGGGGAAGTGAACCATGAGAGACTGTGGACTCTGAAAAACAATCTGAGGGTTTTGAGTGGCGGGGGCTGGGAGGTCGGGGTACCAGGCGGTGGGTATTATAAAAGGCATGGATTGCATGGAGCACTGGGTGTGGTGCAAAAAATAATGAATACTGTTATGCTGAAAATAAAAAAAAAAATTGAAAAAAAAAAAAGAATGAAGATGTGATCCATGGTTTCCAGCTGCTTCTCTGGGTCCAAATTTGTCTCAGGCAATGCAGGGCTTCTGCTGACCTCTGGGCTGCAGCCTGAGGACAAGGCTGACTATTACTGTGTGATTGGACAGCAGTGCTTCTCACAGTAACACAGGCTGATGGAGACTGGAGACTGAACCCTCCATTTGCTGTCTTGTTCAATGGCAATTCAAAACTTGCAAAAAAAGTATATATGCAAACTGTAATTGTATTTACTACTTGGTTCATGATGGTTCTACTCTCAATTATCCATTCTGTAATGCCTTGGGTTTAAGAAAAATAGAACAAAAATATCAGCAAATACTTCATTGTGATGATAATGGTGTTTCACGGCTTTTCCTCTGGGATAAAACCAAACTCTGTGTACCTGCCTTTTTTTTTTTTCTCTTGAAATAAGGAGAACTAGCCTTTCTTTGCCATTATCCTCAACATTAACCCAGAGAGCATCCCAACAGGTGGACAGCCTTCTACTGAATGGACTCTGCCTTTCCAGGTGGCAGAGCAGACACACTATCTTCCCTCCCAGGATCCTGTGCTCAGGACTGGCCAAGGTTTACTGTGCCCCATGGATGATGCTCTGGGTTGTGAGATGTCATGTGAGAACCCAGACCTTTGAGGAGTTGGCTTGTAATATTTGCTAGATATCTGAGATTTCAGTTGTGAAGTTATGGAGAGGGGAAATTTGAGGCCTTGAGGCCAGGAATCCACTTATGATCCAAGAGAGTATGGAAGATTCTGCATAATGGCTGGAAAAGGGAGAGCATGTCCCAGAGAAGTTGAGGGAATGGGGTCCATGGATAAGGCTTTGTTATAGCCAACACTACTCAAGGTCCATGGGCACCCCAAATGGATTTTTCTGAGCCCACAGTCAGAGTCTGTGTCCAGCTCACCCCTTTTACTTTATTAGAGCTTCTGTGAGGTCAGGCTGTGGAAGATCCGGATCAGGAACATCCCCCCCTTATGTACATGTGTCAATGCCCCTGTGAAGTTCTTGATGATTCCAGATTTGAGGCCACCATCACCTGCACAGGAGATAAGAAACACGGGGGTTTCACACGAGATTGTTACCAAGGCTCAGATTGAGTCCCTATACTTGTACTTGGGGCAGCATGAAGGACCATCCTCCTTTCCAGCCTCATTCTTCTGATCCAGCTGTGTTATCAGGAACTGTTTTATTATCTCTTGGCTTCATCGTGAGGAGAGACTGATTATCATTGTTATTGAGCTGATACAACCAAATGTCACACAGAGCTCCTGGTCCATGGGCAAATGTAATAACATACTCTCTAGCCCTGTTCCTCTCTTTATTCATCATTCCCATGTTCCTCTCTGTGATCAAATGCAACTCAGATTATGGTTTCTACTGTTATATGCTCTACTGAGATCAGAAAACTTCATTCTTTAGGTTTTGTGGATGTTTATGAGGTCAATAAAGAATAGCATTTTATAGGTATTGGTCCCCCAATGCAATAGAATTACTTTGTTTCCAGAAGCAAAATAGCCCTCATAATTGCTGGGTGATAATGACAAGAAGGGCTGTAGGGAAGGATGTGTAACCCAGGAGAACATGGTGGCCCTCTGCCCAACCTGCACATGATCTCTGTTGTCATTCTGGGCTTTACTGAGAATGTCATGTTATCTGAAATCTAGAGATAATCAGTTTGTCTCTTTATCCTGAGATTTGATGAGTGACAACACACATTGATGTGAGAATAGGTGGAATCCTTTTTTTTTTCTTCAAGACTTTTAGCACATTGAACATGTACGTAGCATGCTAAATCTCATGAGGTTCATATGCCATATATGGATGATGGAGTGCCTGGAATTGTTTCGTGTTCAAGAAGGGAGCAGGACAAGGGACAAAGACAGTAGGATAGTCACCAAGATGGGTTACATCTATGATCTTGTATTGAATATAGATGCAAGCTGTTCTTTTATCTATAGTTTAAGTTAAATATAAATATATATATAAATACATATTTATTTCTCATCTCTTGAATAGGACTATATACTTACATATATATATTATGACATATATATATATATATATATATATATATATATATATATATATATTCTTCTGCCTTCTGTGGTGATGTGGTTTTATCAGGTAATGAAGAGCCGCTAACACTTAGAGTTGCCAAAATATGTGTTTTTTCCATGATTACAAGTGGAAATCCATCTCCCTAAAGAATGAGGAGGACATGGCTGAGAGACCTGGGAAGGGGCTGAAATTCAGGGTTTTGAAATAACGGGAAGAGTGGGAAGATGGGGGCCAGAGAGCAAGGGTTGGAGCTGCATGAAGGATGGGGCCAGAGCATGAAGGCCTCTTTGGGAAGTGCAGCGTTTGGGTTTTCTGCCAAGAGCAATGGAAATGTCACTAGAGGGGGTGCCTGCCTGAGGTCAGTGAGTAAGATCCCTATGCCTGCGTTTAGGAGAGAGTATCTGAGAAAAGCTAGTGATCCTCTTCATAGGAATTTACTAGAAGGCCTTGGAATCTGGATATTTGGAGAACATATGCACAGTGAACCCTGAGTGTAACCCTGGGGGCACTGAGGAAGGGAAAATTTATGGAATCCACTGGTCAGATATTGAACACATCTGGAAAACAATAACATCCCACATTTAACTTCTACTAAACTAAGACAAAACATCAAGAAATATAAATAAATATTTTTAATAAAGAAATATTATGACACCTAAGACAAACTCCTGCCAAGAAATATATGCCACAGATAAGTAGAACCTATAAACTTGGGATTATGAACTCAGTTCCTCTTGACGGGTAAATGTGAAGCCAACAAAATCCATTATTTGTATTTATTTCTTTACCCACCATTAAATCAAATGTAATCTCCATCAACAAGTTTAAGGCAATATTTTCACATGTTTGCTGCATTGTCCTCTTTGGAATATGACACCGAGTGCTTGTATTCCTACAAAATTCCCTGTCTTGCCTTTCCTAGAAACAGTCCATACAATTTCTTCAAAGCATCTCATGTGTCCCCCCACTCTGTATCACCTGACCTGATGCACACGTGGGTCATTCAGTGTTATCTAGAATGTCCTCTAACTATATATGCACATATTTACACATCCCATGGACTAAGCCTCCTCCAGGAGAGAGAACTTACAGGAAGCAAGCACAAGCATCAGAATACTAACAGGTTTCCCCGACTATTGTACAGTCTCTTTACACCACTTAGCTTTTATGAAACATTTACATAAGTACCTGCTTTTACAGATAAAATAAATCTGAAGTGGATTTTCAGTTTTCTATTAATAGAAAAAAGAATGAAAAGCCAAACTAACGTTCATTTGTTTTTCAGGGAGACACTACAAGATAATGCATCACTCAGAAAGCTAGAAGGGAGTCATCCAGCTCCTTCCCTGGGAACTACACATGAGCCTCTCAGTATTAGGACACCAGTACTTTGAACTGTGTATGCTATCATATTTGCTTTATCTCTGTTTATTTTGTATATCTGACACCAAAAAGTACCCTTAGGTATTAGAGAAGCCTGGAAAGCCTTTTTGAGTCTGGAAACATGCAAAAGTTTGTGCACATACATTAATGTTAATAGCTTCTTTATATCATGCCATCTTGGCTTACTAAAAACCCTTGGAATGATGTGCTTTCAGAAAGCAGGAGAAAAGTACTAAGAATTTTTGATGGATGTGCGTATACACAGGGAATAGAGCAGCTGCAGGAATCAGCTGGGCACTTAGGGTTTTGGGATACAGGGACTGCTGCAACCTGTGACCAGCAGGGGGAGATGTGGGACTGCCTTGCGATCCCTATATGGGTGGTTTACTGAGGTACATTCACTCAAGGGAAGTGACCTGGGGACTGGGACCTGCTCTCTTTGATGAGGACTCAGCAGCTGTGTCTTCTCAGGTCTGGCAGAGTCCCATGAGAGGGAGCTGTATGTGGTCTCAGCAGGTGCTTCCCAGGGGGTGAAACCAAATACCGTCCTCTTCAGTGGGTGGTGTGAACTAAGCTCCAACATCAGGGCGCAGGGAGGGGCTGGGCTGACACTGGATGGACCCCATTTGCATGGACAGCCCTGCCTCTGGCACAGGGTGGAGGAGAAAAGGAGGCCTGGGGCAGACCAGCCAGGGTCTGTGTCACCATGGCCTGGATTCCTGTCCTCCTCATGCTCCTGTCTCTCTGCACAGGTAGGGAAAGGCCTCAGGGACACAGGAGCCCCATATGACATTTTCCATGTTCAGGATTTTGAGGCTTTCTGTTTTTTTATTTTCTGTTTGTTTGTTTGTTTTGTTTTTCCCACTTATAGTTCCATCACCCATGAGTGTCTGTATTTGCAGGATCTTTGGCCCAGCCTGTGCTGACCCAGCCGGCCTCACTCTCCGCATCTCCGGGAACAACAGCCAGACTCACCTGCACCTTGAGCAGGGATATCAGTGTTGGTAGTAAATACATGAACTGGTACCAGCAGAAGCCAGGGACCCCTCCCAGGTATCTCCTGTACTACTACTCAGACTCAAGTACACAGCTGGGACCTGGGATTCCCAGTCGCTTCTCTGGCTCCAAGGATACCTCAGCCAATGCAGGGATTCTGCTCATCTCTGGGCTGCAGCCTGAGGACGAGGCTGACTATTACTGTGCAGTGTGGCACAGTGGTGCTGGTCACCGTGACACACAGATATGGGGAAGTGGGACAAATACCTCAGCCTGCTCACAACATTGCACTCTGACTCTCTTCCAAATTAAAATAACTAGAGTAAACACTGACTGTACTTGGAAGTAGCTCCCAGATCACAATATCCTTTCTACCAGGTTCTTATGCAACCTAAGTGATCTCTCTCAGGGGGAAAACAAAACAAAACAAAACAAAACAAAGACAACAAAATAATCATGGTAATGGAGAAACTTTGCCTGGTGATCCAAGTGTAAAACATCAGAGACTGCTGTGCTCGCATTTTTTCTCTCTTTATAAAGACACATAAACTTTCCTTAATTTTCTTGAACAGAGCCTGCAGATCATCCAAGCAGGTGGACAGTCCTCTGCAGCATGGACCCTATTCCTACAGGGCTCAGAACACAGACCCTCCTTCCCTCCATGCTCCTGTGCTTAGGACTGGCTGCGTAGCTCTGTGTCTCAGGAATAAGGTCTAGGATTGGTGTCGAGTGTGGACTCAGAACAGGAGGCATTCTGGGGGCACAACTGACTTGGAACAGATGCTGGATTCTATCATTTCAGCTGTGATGTCAGGAGAGGGTAGTTAGCCCTGGGAGGAACTTTAAGTGTCTGTTTGCAGATCTCTCAGTGGGGCTTGTGGGGGTAAGGGGAAGGCTCCAGCCCTGCTATAAAATGCTGAGCCTGTTCTAGGGAAGGTGGGTGAAGTAGATCCCACAGATGTGAAGGATACGCCCCTGACATTGTCAGGGCCCATAACCCCTGAGGCAGATTTCCTGAGCCCACAGGCACTGACTGTGTCCTTCTCCTTTTTCCTGCCACAATAGGGCTTGTCAGTGATCCACACAGTATGGGGCAATGCAGCACCATGAACACAATCACCCCCACCTGTGCACAAGGATGTTCACCCCATAAGCTTTTCCAGGAATACGTCCTGCTATTTGTGACAACTAGGGTAGACCTGAAAGACATTACCCTAAGTGAAATAAGGCCTACAGGGAAAGACAAATTGTGCTTTTTTTTCTTGTTTATATGTGGAATCTACAGGAAAAATAATAACAAAAACACTGCTGCATATTTTTAGTAATGAGGATGATTTAGAATAGGGTAACACATATAAGGATATAAATATTTGTATGCATACAGCTTCTTAAATATAATCTGATTGTCAACTAATGATTTATAATAATTATAATATACATAACAGTGACACCTGGATGGCTCAGTTGGTTAACCAACTGCCTTCAGCTCAGGTCAAGATCCCAGAGTCCCCGGACTGATTCCTGCATGGGCTCCCAGCTCTAGAGGGAGCTGGCTTCTCCCTCTATCTCCCCTCTCATGTGCTCTCCTACTTGCTCTCTCTCTACTTGCTCTCTCTCTCTCTCAAATAAATAAAATCTTAAAAAAAAAAATATACATAACAGAAAATTTATTGTTTCAATCACTCTTTAATGTGCAAATCAGGGATATGGGGTATACTTCCAATGTTGTGTACCCATTACAACTAGCCACTTCTAGAATTCTTCATCATCCCAAGGAGTAACCGTGTACCCAATAAGGGGATGTGTAACCTGGATCTGGCAAAGGAACAGGGGCTCCGGAAGCCCATGCCAATTCAGCAAGCAACAGAGCGCAGTAGGCAGCATGGATGGGGGCTCTGGGCTGATGTGGCCTGTCCCAGATGGGAGCATTCTTTAGGTTGTGCTTCCTACCCCAGATTGACCATGTGGATGCACTGTGCCTGCCATGACATGGGTATCAATGTGCCCACTGCAGGGTGCCCAGTCATTCTAGCTTTGTGTCCCAAAGTGTGCCACGAAGCACCAGACAGAACATGAGGATCTCATTTGGGGCACCTGCTAGATGAGTCATGCTTATCTCTATCTGAATCTCCTCTAAAATCCATGTCAGCTCTTCTCCAGAGACCTCACAAAGGCCCTGTTATCAGTCTAGGTCCTCCCTGATGGTCAAGGGGAACTTCTGTTTATTTGTTTGTTTGTTTTATTATGTGGAGTTGATCTGTGTATCTCTAGGCCAATATGATACTGCTTTCAATACTATAGCATTATAATTTGAAAGCAGGAAGTATGGTATCTCCAGTTTTGTTCTTTCTCAAGATGTCTGGGCAATTGGAGATCTTTTCTGGCTCTATACATAATTCAACATTTTTTTTTCTATTTTTGAAAATAATGTCACTGGAATTTTCATAGGAAATGCTTTGAATGTATAGATTTCTCTGGGTAACAGGGAAATTTTAATGTTATTTTTGTCATGGACAGCTCTGAATTTAAGAATTACTTGAAGATCACGTGTGAGGTGTAAAGATGTTTCTAAGATGATACCCATGTGTATGGTTCAGAATTTGAGTTGATGATGATGGTCCTAATGAAGCTCGATATACCTATTTAGGGCCTAAGTTAAAGAGGTGGATATTTGCATTTTTTTAATTTGCTGATTTATTTGCTTTAATTCAAAAGTATTTACTGAACAGCAGCTAAGTATCAGCAAGCTCCAAATACTTAGTGCTGCAAGGAGAAAAACAAATTTGTGAAGACCATGGGCTCATGATCAGTTTTTATCTGACTCACTATGAAAGGCAGTGATCAGATATTTTATATGAAGTTCAGAAGGAACCATTAGCATTTGTTTGAATAAGACACAGAGTTGCATGTTAAGTGAGATGATGGATAGAAATAAACAGCATAGACACACACACACACACACACACACACACACACATTTTCCCCTTATCAGAGCAGAATGGACTAGATAACATCACTGGAGAAAATAATTGTGTTAGTATTTATAGCATGAAGGAATTTCTGGATCATGAGACTGAGTGATGTCCTTGAGACCTCCACCCCTAGGTCCCCAAATGTACTGGGATGAACCTACTGTCTGGTGCAGGAGACCCATTCACACCTGGCGTCTCCCCTCATGCCTGGGCATTCCTGGTTACACCCTGAGTGCTGTGTTGTTGACCATCTCCTATGGGTGCTCTCAGAGAGGAGACACAGAAGAACCACATTTCACTTCTTTATAATTCTCTTCTCTCCTTGAAGAATTCCCTGAACATGGTTATTAATGAACTCTGAGCCATCAAGTGCAGAGTGGAGGGTTATGTGGGTTTGTCAGTTAGTTTGGAAGTGTCCTAATATGAGACAGAGGTTGGCTATCTCCTCCAGTAACCCCCCCCCCCCCAAGAGACGGTGAAGGGACTTGCACGCCCTCTATACTTCTCACTGTGTGTAGGATATATCCTTCCTGAGGGGCCACCCACCTCTGGCCCCCAAAACACAACTATCTAAGTAGCAGGAAGAGCATAGGGTGATTCATGCTAAGGAGGCCATGTCTCTGAAACAAGGACTTGGGTGTGTCACCTGCAGCACAGGGAGGGGCCCCTGGGGGATGAGAACCCCATGTACCTATGTGAAGGTTGGTGGTGATCTAGGCAGGCAGAAGTGCAGAGTGTGTAAGGACCTATTTTACTGTCCCTGCTCCCCTTCCACAGGGGACTTAAAAACAAGTCTGAGAAACCAGCTCCAGGTGTGAAGGCCAAGAAAAACAAGGCTGTACCCCCCTCAAGTCTAGCCCTGACATAAGTACAGCCATCTTGGCAAAGCAAAAGCTGGCACCTTGCACTGTAAGAGTCGGTTAGCATAAGAATGGCCATCCTGAAGGCCAGGAAACCATTTTACTGAGAGTCCCTAACCAGCCCACAGGGCGTACTTAGCTTGAAATAGCGTACTTAACTTGAAATAAGAGAAAGTAACTAAAACCTGAAAAACAACTTAATCATATACCACCAGGGTGGTCAGGCGAGGGCGCCACAGGGACCAGATGTTACAGGAAACAAATAGTTAACTTGCAGAGATCACAATCTGGCAAGACAGGAGTCTCCCTTGGTTTGCAAATGTCCTGGTGATTTACAACAAAAAGGCTATCTTTTAAATGGCCCAATTTCCAGAGACAAGTGGCTCAGTTCCTCAAGGCCTAAGGTCGCTCTCCCCACCATAAAACTGAAGGAGGCAGAGGCAGAAGGAAATGTAAATAAAGTTAAATTTCTTCTAAACCTAAATCTCACTTAACCGCCAGGATGGCACCAGCGTGATGCTGGGGTGGCAAAAGGTTAAACAAAGTTAAACTGTCAAAGTGGGGCACAAGATATGTATGTAGCCATGGAGAAGTGCCTTGAAAATGCTATATAAACCCTTTCTTGGCTTTGAGTGCTCAGGGTCCTTGTTGAAAGCCGCTGTGCTGGGCGAATACTTGGACCCCACCCAGCTAGCTGGAAAAAAACCTCGTTGTGTGACTTGCATTATCAATAGTGCTCTCTGTCTAATTGAGGGGTGGTCGACTCTGTACCTTAACAAATGTCCCTCTCTCTACTCAGCTCCAGGATGTCCCTCCAAGCCAGTGGTGAATCTGGACTCTGAGGCAGCAGGGAGTGCTATGGGCTTGTCCCTCTGTGTTTGAGAGGTGGGGTGAGGGATCACCTGGTCACCCTGGCCTGGAACATTGCCTTGTGCTTCAGCTCTGTGCTCACAGGGGCCCAAGAGAGCTTCCCCAACCATTCCCCACACTTAAGTGTCCCCAAATTCATGCCAAGGGGCCCCAAGGAAGGGAATGATTTGTATGAAGGGTTCCTCTCTGCTATTCCAGGAGAGAGGATAAGAAAGGGATTGTACAGTCCTCTCACTTATGAGCTCAGAATCAGAGCCTGGGTATATCCACCAGGCTATCTCCACCAGGTATCTCCACCACCATGGCCAGGACCCTTCTCTTGATCACCCTCCTCACTCTCTGCTCAGGTGACTGGTTCTGGGAAGTAGGGGGAGTGATTATGGGGAACCCCAGGCTATTTCTTGCCTCTTTTTGAGAACCTCTTTTGGACAATCACCAGAGACTCACCTGTGTGGGTCTGTTGCAGGGTCCTGGGCAACTGTACAGGGCCCTGGGCACAGTCTGCACTGATACAGGAAGCCTCCATGTCAGGGTCTGTGGGACAGAAGGTCACTCTCACCTGCACTGTGACCAGCACTGGGAACCTCAACAATGTTGGAGCACGTTTTGTGGGCCGGTACCAACAGACTTCTCACAGTGCCACAAAACTGTGATGCTCAGAACCACTAGCCCTCAGGGTTCCCAGCTTGATTCTCTGGCTCCCACTCTGGGAACACGGCCTTTCTGACCATCTCTATCCTGTAGCCTGAAGCTGAGGTTGATTATTACTGCTCAGCATGGGACCACAGCATCAACAAGGACACAGAGCTGCTGGACCATGGTGACCTGGTACAGAAAGCTGCTCCTATTCCCCATGTCACTGCCTGTGACAAACAGGGAGACTGTGGAGACCCTGGAAGCCTGAGTGCATGACTGTCTGACCACAGAACAACTTTATAGGGAGAGTGACAATAGCTCCTTCTTTTGCTATTCTTTCATAAAACCAAAACAAATGTATTATAATTTGCATGCCATAAAGTTCAGTGCTCTAAAGTATACAATTCAATGGTCTGTAGTATATTTAAGTGAGTTGAGCAACTACCATCAAGATTAAATTGACATTGCCATCACCTGCAGAGAATCCCCTGACCCACCAGCAGTCATGCCAGTGTCCCCTGCACTCAGCACTCTGTGGCCCCCAATTCCCTCCTGTTCACAATGAATTCCTTACTGTGCACATTTCACAGGGACCGAACCCTGGAAAAAAAGTGCCCTTGTATGTGCTCTGTTCATTGTCATGAGGGATGTGTGTATTGTTGTGGGGGCATCACCACCATCTAGAAATATGCAGATTGCTTCATGTATGTACATGTCACTTTGTGTGGGGGGCATGAAAATCTATCTGTAATCTAATTTTAATGCATGGGATGTTGAAATGCTCATGATTTGCCTTTCCAAAGCTGTCTATAAAATAATTATGATTTCAATGTTCTTTTTTAATTTTTATTTCCCAATATCAAATATCCTTTATCAATTTTTTTAGGTTGTTCAAAGTAAATAATTCAGTCAGTGGTTCTTTTATTTGGTTATGAAAAGTAAAATTATGTTATTTAGATTTTTTTCTAGTTTTTCTCTTATGCATTTTTTTTCTTATCATGGGAGGTGGGCTGTTTCTTCTTTCCCTTTTTCCTACTCCCCTGTGCCTGGCAGACACTAAATGTCTCTTTGTCCCTATTTTCTCATCACAGTGGTGTTTTCAGGGCTCCCCACCTCAGGTGCTCACCCCATCTGCCCTACAGCACTGCATCTGAGACCTCCTGACTCCCTCTTGGTGGCCCATTCTGTGGTCAAGGCCCAGGTCTCCTCCTCAGTGTCCTGTGTCTTCACACTCAGAGAACTTTCTCCTCTGATGTTGGTTTAGGACTGCAGCTAGCTCCCACTTTTTTCTCCCACAGACTTCTTGGAAGTCTGAAACCTCACAGAAGCTCATGACTTCTGGGGTTAGGATGGGAGTGAGGACACCAAGGTGTTATGCCCCAATAATGGGTCCATGATTAAAGGAGCGAGACTGATACAAAGCGAAGGCCAAGCAAAGCTTTATTTTGTGCCAAGCATCAAGAATCTAACCGAACATTCAGGGTCGCACCTCTTACAAGAGAGGGTGACCCTTCTCTGTTTCACAGACTAGCTTTTAAGGGCAAAGGCCATGCGGTTGGGTCTGGCCATGCACAGGTGGCCAATGAGATTGTAACACACACAGGAAACTCCACAGTGATGCTAGGTGACCAATTGAGTTACAATTTACCCTAGTAGACATTTGAACCAGCCTATTACACCTTGATTGAGATTGGCGCCAAAAAGGCTCCCAAAGGGCGGGGTCCATACTCCTTGGTAACCAGAGAGACAGTATGCATACCCTCCCACGACCCCCACTCCCCCCACCCCCACCCCACCCCCGCCCCACTGATCGATGTCTCCACCTGGCCTGACCCACCTTTGTATCTGGGCTTTGTTACCTGAAGCTGGTTTCAGGGACTTGTCTCCAAGTAAATTCCATGGGGAAGGGGAGCAGGGACAGTTTCTAAATAGGTCCTTACACAAGGTCTGGTCTGTTTGAACATTTATGTTTTCATTTACAGGATGGGAGAAGTTGGTTTATGAGCTAACACATGTGTTAATAGGGTGTGAGGCCTATATAATTTCCTGTCTTCCTAATTGTGAAGGTGTTTTTAAGATATAATTTATGTGCAGTTCAATTATTTTGCATATATATGTGTATATATATATATGTGTGTGTGTGTGTGTGTGTGTGTATATATATATGTATATACATATATATGTATATAAAATTACTAGAACACATGCTTGAGAGAGGTTTCAGTTATCCACTCAGGGAGTGAGTAAGTGGCTGTGGATCAGAAGAGTGGGTTGGTTGTCAAAGGACTGTATCATATCAATTTCATAGAACGTTTATAGTTATGTTATTTATTATCATCCCATTTACTATGAAAAATAATAAAATTTGACTAAAAATACCTTAAATGCACCTGGGAACTAATGCAATCAATAAGATCAATAAACCATTGGCCACACTAATCCAAAAGAAAAGAGAGAAGGCCCAAATTAATAAAATTATGAATGAAAAAGGAAATATCACAACTAACACCAAGGAAGTAGAAACAATCATTAGAAGTTATTATCAACATTTATATGCCAATAAGCGAAGCAACCTAGATGAAATGGATGCATTCCTGGAAAACTATAATCTCCCAAAATTGAACCAGGAAGAAATTGACAACCTGAATAGACCAATATCTAGTAACAAGATTGAAGCAGTGATCAAAAACCTCTCAAAAAACAAGAGCCCAGGACCTGACGGATTCCCTGGGGAATTCTACCAAACTTTCAAAGAAAAAATAACACCTATTCTCCTGAAGATGTTTCAAAAAAATTGAAGCAGAAGGAAAACTTCCAGACTCTTTTTATGAAGCCAGCATTACCCTGATTCCCCAAACCAGGCAAAGACCCCACCAAAAAGGAGAATTTCAGACCAATATAACTGATTAATATGGATGTTAAGATTCTCAACAAGAACCTAGCAAATAGGATCCAACAACATATTAAAAAGATTATCCACCATGACCAGGTGGGATTCATCCCTGGGCTACAAGGATGGTTCAACATTTGCAAATCAATCAATGTGATAGAACAAATCAATAAGAGAAGAGAGAAGAACCACATGGTCCTCTCAGTTGATGCAGAAAAAGCATTTGACAAAATTCAGCATCCATTCCTGATTAAAACGCTTCAAAGTATAGGGATAGAGGGAACATTCCTGAACTTCATCAAATCTATCTATGAAAGACCCACAGCAAATATCATCCTCAATGGGAAAAAGCTCACAGCCTTCCCATTGAGATTGGGAACACGACAAGGATGCCCACTCTCACCACTCTTTTTCAACATAGTATTAGAAGTCCTAGCAACAGCAATCAGAGAACAAAGAGAAATAAAGGTATCCAAATTGGCAAAGAAGAAGTGAAACTCTCTTTCTTTGCAGATGACATGATACTTTATATGGAAAACCCAAAAGACTCTACCCCCAAACTACTAGAACTCATACAGCAGTTCAGCAACGTGGCAGGATAAAAAGTCAATGTACAGAAATCAGTGGCTTTCTTATACACTAACAATGAAAATACAGAAAGGGAAATTAGAGAATCGATTCCATTTACTATAGCACCAAGAACCATAAGATACCTGGGAATAAACCTAACCAAAGAGGTAAAGGATCTGTACTCAAGGAACTACAGAACACTCATGAAAGAAATTGAAGAAGACACAAAAAGATGGAAGACCATTCCATGCTCTTGGATCGGAAGAATAAACATTGTTAAAATGTCTATACTGCCTAGAGCAATCTATACTTTTAATGCCATTCTGATAAAAATTCCACCGGTATTTTTCAAAGAGCTGGAGCAAATAATCCAGAAATTTGTATGAAATTTGAAGAGACCCTGAATTGCTAAGGAAATGTTGAAAAAGAAAGACAAAACTGGGGGCATCACGTTTCCAGATTTCAAGCTTTACTACAAAGCTGTGATCACCAAGACAGCATGGTACTGGAATAAAAACGACATATAGACCAGTGGAACAGAGTAGAGAGCCCAGATATGGATCCTCAACTCTATGGTCAAACAATCTTCAATAAAGCAGGAAAAAATATACAGTGGAAAAAAGACAGTCTCCTCAATAAATGGTGCTGGGAAAATTGGACAGCTATATGTAGAAGAATGAAACTCAACCATTCTCTTACACCGCACACAAAGATAAACACAAAGTGGATTAAAGACCTCAACGTGAAACAGGAATCCATCATAATCCTAGAGGAGAACATAGGCAGTAACCTCGTTGATATCAGCCACAGCAACTTTTTCAAGATATGTCTCCAAAGGCAAAGGAAACAAAAGTGAAAATGAACTTTTGGGACTTCAGGGAACTAATACAAAATAATGTCTGTAAGGGTAATATTCAAGAATTAAGGGGACGCATGGTTGGCTCAGTGGGTTAAAGCGTGTGCCTTTGACTTGGGTCATGCTCCCAGGATTCTGGGATTTCATCAGACTCTCTGCTCAGCGGGGAGCCTGCTTCCTCATCTCTCTCTCAGCCTGCCTCTCTGCCTGTTTGTGATCTCTGTCTGTCAAATAAATTTAAAAAAAAATCTTAAAAAAAAAAAAGAATAAGTGAGAATCCACCAAAGTAATCAAGGACAAAAGATATGTTGTATCTGTCAGCATGATATTCTCATGGCAAAGACAGAGATAAAGGCAAGGAATATGCCATGGGAGCTCGTGACCCTAACAGGAGACCCTGACAACAACAACAATAACCAGTAAGTCAACTTGTAAGGGTAATCCAAGTACAATTACTTCTAGAGTTGAACCAATGGGCTTCTCTGGGGAAATTTAAGCCTTGAGCTTGGTTCAACTACATTATGTCCCAGTAGTGAAACCAGGTAAAAGGCAGAAGCAAACTGAAATTTCACATAATCCTGAAAACCCTCCTTATATAAATGTTTTCGTTAGTTGTCTACCCGAGGGCATTGATTCTCTGGAAAAATGGAGGATCAACCCCAAATCCCACATAGCTGACCTAATCATTCTACCACCCTGGATAGTAAATCCAGGAATGGATCCTAGAAGGATCCACCTAAAAGGTCACAAAGTCCTTCCAAGAGTGCTGGAGAGTGTGCCAAGTTCTGTTGGCAAATGTGTCTGAGGTAAGTACGGGGCACAGGTTGGCTTCCTGAGAGCTCAGGGTCTGGACCAGAAAGACTAGGGAAATCTAACAATGACCTTTGCCAACTAGGACAAGCAGGATCCTCACTGTGACTTTCCTGCACTTGGCCACCAGGGCCCCAAGATCCTTCAGCTCAGATTTCATGCATGTCTCATACTTCATCCTCCATGGAATCAGAGTAAAACGTCTAGACCTGATATTCATGGGAAGAGAGATGGACATGATGATCAGATAACAGAAACACATTGGAAATAGACCAGACCTTGGAACTGAAGTCACCAAGGTCACTGGAGATGTGATCTGATGAAAGATGTCCCCCTGACACATTGTCTCAGGTCACCCTGCAGGCATTGTTGTGTGTGAGTTTTCAGTATCTGCTCCTTTCAAGATCTTCCAGGGGACATGTGAGAAACTCTGGGGCAGTGAGAAATAGGAAGCTGATTTGCATGAAGCACCTTCTCCTCATAACAGATCTGGAGATATAAAAAGGTCCAGAACACCCCACTCCCACCTAAAAATCTGTGAGGGCCACATACTGCAGGAGCCCCTAAAATGGCCTGGACCTTGTTTCTTCTTGGACTCATTGCATATGGCTCAGGTTAGGTGTAGGGAATCTGTCCATGGGAGGGTCTAAAGGGCTTCTTTTTTCCCCATAACAACAGCTTTCTCTCATGTTGGTAATAGGAACAGACTCTCAGAATGTGGTGATCCAGAAGCTGTCACTGTCAGTGTCTCCAGGAGGGACAGTCACACTCAGTTGTGGTCTCAGCTCTGGCTCAGTCTCTGCAACTAACTCCCCTCACTAGTTCCAGCAGACCCCAGGGCAGTCTCCCTGCATGCTCATCCACAGCGCAAGCAGCCACCCCTTTGGGATCCCTGATTGCTTCCCAGCTCTGGGAACAAAGACATCCTCACTATCACGATGGTCGAGGTTGAGGATGAGGCCAACTATCACTGCTTACTGTCTGTGGGACCTCTTTACACAGTGATTTAAATCTATGAGGAAGTGTAAATGGAACCCCCTGAAGGACTCAGAACGGCTCAGCCTTAGAGACAGGAGAGAAGTTGGTTGTGGTAATGGTCACCACCACCATGGGAAGGGAAGCTCCTTGGCCTCATCCTCCTCTTCCTTGGTTCAAGGTCATGTGTCCTTCATCCTGGTTATCCCAGCGTGTGTCCATCTCTCCCCTGTGACATTTTCAGACTGTGCTTCTGAGATGCCTAAATTATAACCATTACCACTATTTCTGCTTCTGTACCTTCGCTTGCTAACCCATGAAGAGATGGAAAAATACCAGCAGACTTTCTATGGACACTCTGTAACCACACATCCCCTACCCAGCTCTGGGCTGAGAGATAACGGCCATCTGGTGCCAGAGAAACCCCCACCCAGAATTGAATGTGACAGAATGACTGCTTCCAGACCCCCCACCTGGCTCTGGGCTGAGAGATAACAACCATCTGCTGCCCCGCGGCTTGGCAGGAAGACCCCGGCCAATCCTGAGGTGACACATACCTTAGCAGTGCCAACTAAGCAGTTTGAAGAATGACAGCCCTTTCACCTAACCAATAATCTGTTCCCAGCCTTTTCCTGCTCTGTAGCGCGCCAGTCATATTATAGAGTTCCTTTTTGATTTTCCTGCGGTATGTGGCAATTTGTTACAAGATACTATGTTGTATGCTAAGTCCCTGCCTCCCCAAAAAATAGTGTATAAAAAGTGTTGTGATCCTGAGCTCGGGACCTCTTAGTGTCACCAGCAATGAGTGCGCGGAGGTCCAGGTTCGAACTCGTAATAAACGACCCTTGCTGTTTGGCTTTGACTCTGGACTCTGGTGGTCGTCTTTTGGGGGTCTCAGAATTTGGGCACAAAATATGGGGGCTCGTCCGGGATAGACTCCCAGACCCATCAGACACCTAGTCAACGGGTCGCTGAAAACCGATCGGTAAGTGAGCCGGCTCTGTCCCTGTCTCTGTCTCTGTATTGTCTGTTATTCTTGGATCCATAATCTGAATCTGTTTCCAGAAGTCTGAGGTTGGAACTGGCAAATAGTCCTGGCGGACGCGCTATAGGGCTGCCAGTGGGCCGGTGGGAGACGTCCTCCAGACCCGGGTCTGGGGCTGTTTACTCAGCCCATCTGGGTAGCCTCGGTGCAGCTGGAAGCGCACCTAGGTCTGATTACCTGGCCCATTCGATTAGCCACAGAGTGGCTCTGAAGCACGCCTGTGAATTGTGTTTCTGTGTTGTGTGTCCCCTGCACCTGGGGCTGTTTACCCAGCCCATCTGAATTAGCTGCGGAGCTCATTTCCTGTGTAAGTGGCTATAACTGGAGCCAACTGGCGTTGGTCTAACTCGGGACAGAGACCATAGGGAATATGCTCAAGCAGCTGCCAAAACTCCCCTTGTTTCAGGGAAGTTTCCCTGTCTTCTCTGGCCCAACTTGGACTGCTTAACCCCTCCACCCCTCTTGCTGATAGGAAAACATGATGTCTGCTTCTCTGTTGGAGTTGATAAGCTCTAAAACTGGGAATTCTTTATCTGTCTTCTGGCAGCACTTTGTTTCTTCTGTCTCCCCCTTCTCATGCTTATGCACCAACGTGTGTGCAGCCTGCATGACTAGCCTCTAGATCATACACCATGGCTTCTTCTCTCTTCACTGTCAAGGAGCAAGAAGAGCAGCCCCTGGACCTAACACCCCCCACTCCAGATCTTCCCATCTGTGTCTCAGGTAAACATTAAAAATGGAGTGGGTCCAGGTGAAATGTAAATCAGTATTGGAACTAAGTTAAGTTTGTTGGTTTAATTAAGACAGACATGTCTTTGAAGTTACAGCAGTAAATGTGAAGCTTTTATTCTATCAAAGTTTACTGAAGGTCAAATAAGCTCGTGTTGTTTGTTAATATCTGTTAGCAATGAAATGACTAAACTGATGGTTAGTTTTCTGTCTCAAAGTTTTAATGGGTAATTGCTGAAGTAGCTTTCAAAATCTTTGGTAACCTGAAACTTTAAAGTTTTGGTTGGATGACAAATAAAGGAAGCAACTCTGTTGAAAAAATAGATGATATCTAAGAAAGATTTAAGGAATGGAAATGCATTTTAATAAAGATAAAAGGTAATTTTGTCCTAAATAGATGGTTGTTTGGAAGAAAATGACTTGGGACAAAACCTGAATGCAAAAGGAAGTTGCGGAAGGTTTGTGAAGGGAAATCTTTGGAATGGAATTCAGGATGGTCAGGACAGACTAAGATTAAAATGAATGAGTTTTAACCAAATGGGATAAAATGCTAGAGTGCTGCTTGCTGGAACTAGGTTTGTGCTTTTGAAATCTGTTGGAAAACATGTTTTGTGCTTAACTGATTGATAAATTTGCCATCTAAAGAATTGTTTTTGGGATTATGGACATTGGGGAGGGTATGTGATTTGGTGAGTGCTGTGAAGTGTGTAAACCTGGTGATTCACAGACCTGTACCCCTGGGGATAAAAATATATGTTTATAAAAAATAAAAAATTAAAAAAAAAAAAAAAGAATTGTTTTCACTGTTCACAATTCGTTAGTACTTAGCCATCACTAGAGGTTAAGGTATTTCTAAAAGTACAAAATTCTGTTAAGTGTAATTAAGATTGATGGAAATGAGAAAAAGCAACTCTGTATGTAAAAAGTAGGAGATATTTAATAAGAGAGAAAAACAGCCCCAAGGCCACTGTCGGAACCAGACCCAATAGTAAAGAATGGAAGAGGAGACTGATCGCCTCCCATTAGCCAGGGATACCCAAAGCGGAGGGTGTCCAACCTGTTTGAATCTGAAGAGTGCCTGACTGTGTGAATGTGTCTGTATGGCTCCACCGCTTTGGCTATGGAGTCTGAGTGGGCTGCAGCCTGAGTCTCGTGGGGCGTCATATGGCATAACGGTCATCTACTCCACAGAGTAGCCTGGCCCGGGGTTTATATGGACAGACCTTAGCTAAGACGCTCCTAAGTTCCCTTGAGGGATGCGAGCAGGACAGCATCTGAAAGATCCCCCTCCCTTTGTTTGCGATGTCATGCATGATGGGAGGGAAACCCAGAAAACTCTTATCTTAAGACTGCACACTTAAAAAGGAAAGAAAGACACTGGTATAGGAAGGCTGTTTTTCTCTCTGTTTAAAAGGACAAAGTTTTCTTAGATTAATTGATCTACTGTTAAGAAGATGCAACATGGAGGCTTAAGTGGGTAGAAGAATAAATGAAACAAGATGGGATTGGGAGGGAGACAAACCATAAATGACTCTTAATCTCACAAAACAAACTGAGGGTTGCCGGGGGGAGGGGGTTGGGGAGAAGGGGGTGGGATTATGGACATTGGGGAGGGTATGTGATTTGGTGAGTGCTGTGAAGTGTGTAAACCTGGTGATTCACAGACCTGGGGATAAAAATATATGTATATAAAAAATATATGTTTATAAAAAATAAAAAATTTAAAAAAAAAAAAAGTAGGAAAAAAAAATAAATTAAAAAAAAAAAAAAAAAAAGAAAATGTAAATGGTTTTCTCTTTGCCTGCCCAGAAAACCCAGTTTCTATGTTTTGTTTTATCAGGTGTTTAACATCCCTAATTATATTTAGGCATGTGTTTTAAAACCTTCTAAGGTTTTAGCAATTGCTGACAAGATTTAAACCAATTATAAACCTTGGGTTAGATTTGGGTAAATGCTATATCTGCTCTAGATGTTCAATCAATACATTTACTAGAGTTCAATGTTTTGATAAGAGTCATCACTTGATATTTGACCATATCTATTCTGAGTTTTGTCATTTGTAATTGTTCTGATTCTCTTGTAAGATGAATTCTGCCTTAAAGGAAATTCATATGGGAAGAATTTCAGGACAAATGCAGGTCTTTGATATGTTGAAATCCTGGGAACTAAAATAGGTAAAAATTTACAGAAGTAAAAGCTGCATTCGGACTAAACCAGAATTAGTAACATGGGACTAAATGAACTAAAAGATTATAGTGTTGTGTCTCTTAATGTTTTGTTTTATTTTTTAAATATTTTATTTATTTGACAGAGAGAGAGAGAGAGATCACAAGTAGGCAGAGAGACAGGCAGAGAGAGAGAAGCAGGCTCCCAGCTGAGCAGAGACCCCAATGTGGGGCTCAATCCCAGGACCCTGGGATCATGACCTGAGCCGAAGGCAGAGGCTTAACCCATTGAGCCACCAAGGCGCCCCTGTTTTGTTTTCTTTTAAACATTGCTGGTTCTCTAATGTTTGCTCCTCCAGACTAGGGAAACTTTTCCCTAAGTTATCTATAACTTATAGAGATGTAAAAGTACTCATTTGTAAGTGAATCAAGGCATTCAACTTTTCTCTCTATCTGAACCCTCTGAAGCCAAAAGTTCTCAGTAAGTACTTTCTTCAGTGGCAATCAGTCATTTGCATAAGTTCGATAAGGATATAAGGATCTGTTCTCCTAGTAACAGGACCAGCAGGCTGGACAAGGGGGCGCACTCAATGGGAGGCAAACCCACACCTCCCCGATTCCACCATTGTGCTGCCCCTGAGGGAAATAGGACCCCCTAATGACACTGGTAACCCTAGACTCCAGTATTGGCCTTTTTCCACTAGTGATCTGTATAATTGGAAAGCTCAAAATGCCCGCTTTTCTGATAACCCCCGAGACTTAATTTCCCTTTTGGACAGTGTAATGTTTACCCATCAGCCCACCTGGGATGAGCAACTTCTCCGGATCCTGTTCACCACGGAGGAATGATCAGCCTACCTGGGATGACTGTCAGCAACTTCTCCGGATCCTGTTCACCACAGAGGAACGGGAAAGAATCCAGGTGGAAGCCAGAAGGCTGGTCCCAGGAGACGATGATCAGCCCACTGTCAACCCTGACCTGATTAACACTGCTTTTCCTCTCACCAGACCCCCTCAGGATGGCTGGGACTACATCACGGCAGAAGGTAGGGGAAGGCTATGAATTTATCGCCAGACTCTAATGGCAGGTCTCCAGGCCGCTGCTCACAAGCCCACTAATTTGGCCAAGGTGTATACTATATTACAGGGAAAAACAGAGAGTCCAGCAGGGTATCTGGGAAAATTAATGAAAGCCTTTAGGCAGCTTACCCCCATGGACCCTGAAGCTCCTGAGAGTCAGGCAGCAGTGGTTATGTCCTTTGTGAACCAGGCAGCCCCAGACATTAAGAAAAAATTACAGAAATTGGAGGACTTAAAAGGGAAACAGATCCAGGATCTACTTAGGATTGCCCAGAAGGTTTTTAACAATTGAGAGGCACCGGGAGAAAGGCAGTCATAGGCCATGGAGAAGATGACTAAAGTCTTGGGGGCAGTAGTATAGCAGGATAGCCCCCCCCCCCCCCCCCCCCGTGCAAAGGCGGGTCCTCTCCGCACCCCTTATGGCAGGACTTAGAGCCGGGGCATAGCCAAGGCAGCCTTGACCCAACACCTGGGTCCATGGCGACGGCCAGTAGCTTACCTGTCTAAGAAGCTGGATTTAGTAGCAGCCGGATGGCCACCGTGCCTCCGGATGATAGCAGCTACTCCCTTGATGGTAAAGGAACTATGGGACAGGAGCTATGGATTACTACCCCACATGCCATCAAGGGCATCCTCAAGCAGCCGCCTGACCGCTGGCTCAGCAATGCCAGACTCACTCACTATCAGGGACTGTTGCTTTACCCTCTCAGAATTATTTTCTTGCCACCAACCGCCCTTAATCCTGCGTCACTTCTGCCCGACCCCGACCTGGGTGCACCGCTCCATGACTGCACCGAGATTTTGGCCCAAGTGCATGGAGCAAGAGAAGATTTGAAGGACCAGCCACTGCCAGATGCAGACATCGTGTGGTTTACTGATGGGAGCAGTTTCGTCCATCAAGGTCAGAGGTACGCGGGGGCAGCTGTGGTATCAGAGACTGAAATAGTATGGGCAGAGCCTCTGCCTCCGGGAACTTCAGCCCAGAGAGCAGAACTAATAGCCCTGGCCCAAGCCCTAAAGATGGGAAAAGATCAAAAGCTGACTTGTATACTGATAGCCGCTATGCTTTTGCCACCTCTCATGTGCATGGGGCAATATATATATAGAGAGAGGGCTCCTCACAGCAGAGGAGATGTGGACAGAGGGGAAGGACATTAAAAACAAGGAGGAAATCTTAGCCTTGCTAGCCACCCTTTGGGAACCCAAGAAATTGGCAATTGTACACTGCCAGGATACCAGAAATCAATGGACCTGGTCTCCCGCAGTAACAACCTGGCTGACCAGATGGCTAAGAAAATAGCTCAGGCCCCAATGCGGTCACTAGTTATGCAGCTGCCTGACCCAGGACCTCGAGACTTGCCTCCAGCACCGGAATACTCTGAAGATCTCTAATGGATAAAAAAAACTCCCTATGACCCAGATCCTTGATGGCTGGTGGAGAGACTCCAAATGTAACATTGTGCTTCCTGAAAAACTGGGCAGGTGGGTGCTGGAATGGATTCACCGCTGCATCCACTTAGGTACAAGAAGAATGCAGGATCTAGTAAGATAAACAGGGCTGAGAATTAGAAAAGTTTCAGATATGATTGATCAGATTGTGGAAAGTTGCATAGTCTGCCAGCTTAACAATACAGATAACAATTCCCAGAATGCAGGGACAAGGCAGAGAGGAGACCGGCCGGGAATCTACTGGGAGGTTGATTTTACTGAGGTAAAGCCTGGAAAATATGGATATAAGTACCTGTAAGTCTTTGTAGACACCTTCTCAGGATGGACTGAGGCCTTCCCCACAAAAGGTGAAATGGCACAGATTGTGGCTAAGAAAATTTTAGAGGAAATCCTACCCAGGTATGGCTTCCTAGTCATGATAGGATCTGACAATGGACCAGCCTTCGTTTCAAAGGTAAGTCAGGGACTGGCTTCTATCGTGGGGGCAGATTGGAAATTGCATTGTGCTTATAGACCTCAACGTTCAGGACAAGTAGAAAGGATGAATCAAACATTAAAGGAGACCCTGACCAAATTGACCATGGAGACTGGCGCAAATTGGGTAGCCCTTCTCCCCTACACTCTGTTTAAGGTTCATAATCCCCCCTACAAACTGGGCCTTACCCCTTATGAAATAATGCATGGCAGGCCACCACCTATAATTCCTAACCTGAGAGAAAAGTTAGTTACACATGAAAAAGGTGATGATTTTGAACTTTCGTTTTTGTTGCAAGCTCTTCAGAAAGTTCAAGACAAGGTCTGGCCAAAATTGAGAGAGCTATCTGAGATGGGACCTCCACTGACTCCCCACCAGCACCAGCCTGGGGACTGGGTTCTCGTGAAGCGCCACCGACAGAAGAACCTGGAACCCAGGTGGAAGGGGCCATTCCAAGTCATCTTAACGACACCCACAGCTCTCAATTTGGACGGAGTGGCTACCTGGATCCACTATACCCACGCCAAGCTGGTGGACCCATTCCCAGACCTCATCAAGCCCTGAAGAGAAGAGGCGGCCTGGACAATTGACCGGACCAAGGACAATCCCTTAAAACTTAAACTGCGCTGCCAAAAAATAAGACTGTAACTATGGCTTCTTTGTTTTTGCTGTTTTTAGCTTGTGCCCATACATTTATAGGTATCCCTGTAGCTATAGTATCCCAGAACCCCCACCAACTGTTTTGGCTGTCCTGGGAAATCACCCCTAAAGGGGGGGGCATAGTTCTAGCTACCAAGGAGGCACCAGGGGGAACTTGGTGGCCAGATTTATCTGTGGATCTCTGCACCCTAGCAATAGGAACATAGGATATCCACAACCACTATAACCCTATCATCCTGCCTGAATGTGAAGGCTCAGCTAACTGTTACCATAAAAAAAAAAAAAAAGTTATTGCCAGATTTATGGGCCGAATGGAGCATTGGGTTAATGATGGGGGGGGGGGTTGTGGGACGCCCATGAGAAGATATTTGTTACAAAAGTGGCCCCTCTATGTGTGCCCTCAGGAAGGGAGGTTGAAAAGTGAAGAAAAAAGATGTGGGGGGGGGGGCTTGGAACAGGCGTAGCTGTGCTAGCAAATCAGAAAAGTTATGAGTCCAAACAGGGCTGGTTTGAATCTTGGTACAACTTTTCCCCGTGACTGACGATCCTGCTGACAGCCCTAGCGGGACCCTTGGTTATAATTCTGTTTGCCTTAACCACAGGACCCTGTTTTATTAATAGGTTAGTTACTTTTGTTAAGGATAGGATCAACACAGTACAGCTCATGGTTCTTAGAGCTCAGTACCAAGCTATTGATCCAAAGGTAGCAGAATCAGGCGTGTAAAGTCAAGATTGAATATAACATGTCCAACTGAAAGGGGGGAATGAGATGCTTAGAAAATAAAATTATGGCCATTACCACTATTTCTGCTTCTGTACCTTCGCTTGCTAACCCATGAGGAGATGGAAAAATACCAGCAAACTTTCTATGGACACTCTGTAACCACACAGCCCCCGCCCAGAATTGAACCTGGCAGAGTGGCCGCTCCCGGACCCCCACCCTGCTCTGGGCTGAGAGATAACAGCCATCTGGTGCCAGAGAAACCCGCACACAGAATTGGATGTGACAAAATGACTGCTCCCGGACCCCCCACCCAGCTCTGGGTGCAAGAGATAATAACCATTTGGCACCCCACGGCTTGACAGGGAGACCCCAGCCAATCCTGAGGTGACTCATACCCTAGCGGTGCCAAGCAAGAAGTTTGAAGAATGACAGACAGCCCTTAGACCTAACCAATAATCCGTTCCCAGCCTTTTCCCGCTTTGTAGCGCGCCAGTCATATTATAGAGTTGCTTTATGATTTTCTTGCGGTATGTGGCAATTTGTTACAAGATACTATAATGTATGCTAAGTCCCTGCCTCCCCAAAAATAGTGTATAAAAGGTGTTGTGATCCCGATCACAGGACCTCTTAACATCACCAGCAACGAGTGCGTGGAGGTCCAGGTTCGAACTCGAAATAAATGACCCTTGCTCTTTGGCTTTGACTCTGGACTCTGGTGGTCATATTTGGGGGGTCTCGGAATTTGGCCACAATAGTGACAAGCCTGAGCTGTAGGAAAATGACCCTTCTGGGTGCTTTGAGGAGAGGGTTTGTGAGGGAAGTAGGTGATTGTGCTCATAAGCCTATTACTTAAGGTCCCTGTGAGTCTAGAGATTTGGTGAATATTTGCACATATAGTGTATTTGGTTTTGGGGCCCAGTGAGAACATGATTTCTGCACCCCCTTTCCCAGGCATGTGGAAACAATAATAAAGCAACCCATTAATCTCACCACTGAAGGAAAGCAATGGGTACAAACTATAAATGGAACATAAATTTAGCTACAATATAAACAGTTGGTGAGGCAACAGAGACAGAATCCTGACAAGAATTTCAAAGCAGGAATACTCAGAAACCAATGAATTTAGGAGATACACATCACTTCCAAACACGAAGGTATATGTCAACTATTCACCATTAGTCAGTCACATGATCTTTGAAAGGTTTGCTGAATTACTGCCTCAATAGGTCACTGAGCTTACTTCCTGGAAAATGTCCAGTCTTACCATTCCCGGAAGATCCTGTACAAGCCCCTCCAATCAGTTCTACTGTCCTCTGATCAGTGATTTTGGTATGATGCATTCACCATTTACAGTAACTTCTCTGAGGCTGGTGAACACTATTTGGTGATTTTTATACATTGTTGCCATTTCCAGAGAGTGAGAAATCATAGTGATCATATGCAGTATATATAAAACATAGGATCTAGAGATCAGACAAGGGAGTGAGAAAAGACAGGGATCTGGTGAGCTGCTGAAAACCACTGGGCTCTCAGGGCTTTGGTCCATAGTGAGGTAGGTGTGTTGTGATCAGCAGGGGCCATTGTGGGACTGCCCTGTTGTCCCCAAACAGTTGCTCAGTGGGGACCTTTCACTCAAGGGAGCCTGGCCTGTGTGCTGGGCTCTGTGCTCCTTGATGTGTACTCAGCAGCTGTGTCCTCTCTGGTCTGGCGCAGTCCCCTGAGCAGGAACTTGTGTGTAGTCTTAGCAAACTAAATACTCTTCAATGTGTGGTGTGAACTGAGATCCTGCACCAGGGCTCATGGAGGGGCTAAATAGTCACTGGATGGATCCCACTTGCATGGATAGGCCTTCCTGTGACAGAGGATGGATAATAAAAAGAGGTCTGGGCCAGCACAAACCACTCTGGGGATCAGGGGTTGTATCACCATGGTGTGAATACCTGTCCTCCTTGTATTCCTGTCTCACTAGACAGGTAAGGATATTGGGTGGCCCAAAGGGCTCTTTCCATGCTCAGCACTTGAGAATTTTTTCCACCATTACAATGCCGCCACTCTTGAGTGTCTGTGTTTGCAGTTTTCCTGTCCCAGCCTGTGTTGACCCAGCTGACCTCCCTCTCTGTATCTAGGGAACAAAAGCCAGATTCACATGCAATCTCAGCAGTGGATTCAGTGTTGGCAATTATATCATGTTCTGGTACTACCAGCAGCCAGAGAGCCCTCCCTGGTATCTCCTGTACTGCTACTCAGACTCAATTACAGTGCTGGGATCTGATGCCCCCAGCTGATTCTCTGGATCCAATGATGTCTTGGCCAATGCAGGACCTCTGCTCATCTCTGGGATGCAGTCTGAGAATGAGGCTGGCTATTCCTGTGCTACAGAACATAGCGGTGGAAGCAGCTGTCATTACTCACAGTGTTGCAGACACAGAGGAAGTGATACAAAAAAATCCTTTGGCTCATAGGCTTTATCTTTGAGCCTCTTTAAATGAGAAGCTTCTCTGGAAGCTCCTGGAGGGGCGACTCCTCTGTGGAAGATGTGTCTTTGAGGAGGAAGGAGTGAAACCAAGATTATGCTGTTACCTGAGACAGTGCAGGAGCTTCCCAGAAGCACACCCAGCTGAGGGAATTGAGCCCAACTGCTCATGCTCCAGGTCTGGAGAACTTGATCAATGCTAAACACCTATATATGAAAAGCATAGCCCTTCCTCCCAGTTGTGTCTCCTTACTACTGTCAATAAGCAGAAATGTACTGTCCATTTCAGGATCCTTCTATCTAGAGTAAGAATCCCCAGTTGAGCCAGATTAATAGGAGAAAATCAAATTTAATACTGTACGTATGGGAATCCACACAGAGAAGGAAATCCCAACCTTACTCAGGCAAAATGAGGTATATATGTTTTTCTGAACTACACAGAAGGTAGGGTTGATTATTCAATGCAAAGAAATGGGATTTATAGACAGAGGAATGGGAGTAAATGTTTGGTAGACAAATGTGTGTGGATCCCTTGAGAAACAATGGAACACAGAGGACCCCTACCAAACAGGCCTTGCTGGGTCTCTCCCTGTCTTCCCCACCTAGTTCATGTCCTAGTGTAGTTGACTGTGGTGGGAGATCTGTTCCCAGAGGAGTTGCTCTGCTTAAATTCCCTTAGTCCATTGAGGGGGAGTTAAAGGGCTTTTCCTTAGACTGCTGGGTTTTAACTGTCTTTGACCTCAAAATAATCTTCATGCCATAGGCATCCTTTGTGGAGTGCCCTGCCCTTACCCCCTACAGTTCTCTCCTGATTCTTCCCTGAAGTCTCATACATTCACAGTTGAGCAGGGAGATTGTTTCATCTTGTTGACCTAGTTTCTTAGTCTGAAAGCAGGTCAGTTCAGTCTATCTCATTTCAGGTGTCTGTGATGCAGATAGGCTCTCAAAAAGTCCATATTGGGGAAGCAATCAGATAATTGACCAGCTGCATTTTTATAGAAATTAAAATGAAACATAGGCTAATGTTTGGAACAAATTATAAGCCCTGTGCCCATGTCTTGGGTGCTACTTATGCAGGTTGGGTGGGTCTGAGGACTCAGAGACGATCCCCCAGGAGGAGCCAAGAGGTTCCTTGACTTCACACACCATAGACATCAAACATAAGCCAAAAGACAGAGATCAGGGTTCATGGAAGACATCGAACAGATGCAGAATGTCTGGGAGATTCAGAAAAGAAAAGAAAAGAGTCTCAGCTTTGCTTGGGGTCTGGAGATTTTACTGAGGATTGTGGTCTGGTGCACAAGTCTTCTCAGGCATCTGGGAACTGGTTAAAACAAGAGGGAGTCTTCCAGTGTCCTCCATAAGTCACTTATGCCCTGGAGCCAGTAGCCTCAGAGAATCAGTGGTCTGGAAAGCACTCCCCTTAGATGTTCTTTATTGAGCTGGAAGACTTCAGAGAATCTGCACACACCTTGGCCTTCACAGGGAGGATGTATTCATCTGTAAGGCCTGTGCAGGGTGGGGGTGGAGGTCCTCGCAAGAATACCATCAGGAAAAGGAACAAGAAAGACAGTCCTTCATGGGGTCCCTTCAGGATCCCTGTCTCACTGTCAGTGAGAATATTTGTAGATGTGGGTTTGGAAGCATCTTCAGATGGAGTGAGGGCAGGACATGGCAATGTGATGGCTTGCCCTGGTTTGCAGTTTGGATATTCTTGGTGGTATTTTTGAGTGGCCCATGGAGGAACACACAGGAAGATTGTCTGCATATGAGTCCCTGGGGTATTTCCCTCAGGTTACAATTTCCCTCAGGTTACAGTTCGCATGGCTTCAGGAAGATGGATGGGCTTACTTCTCAAATGATTTAGAATGTCAGGTGAGAGAGAGAAAAAAAGGAATGTCAGGTGAGAGAAAAATACAATTTTTAAAAAGATTTTATATATTTATTTATTTGATAGACAGAGATCACAAGTAGGCAGAGAGGCAAGTAGAGAGAGAGAGAAGGGGAAGAAGTCTCTCTGCTGAACAGAGAGCTCGATGCAAGGCTAGATCCCAGGACCCTGAGCCCATGATCTGAACCGAAGGCAGAGGCTTAACCCACTGAGCCACCCAGGCGCCTGAAAATACAATTGTTACCTTGATTACAACTAGCAGCATGTTTGACCTCTATGCTCTTAGGTCATTGCCACACACAGCCTCATATGACTGAGCTTCTGTAGAAGTCTGCCTGTGTGCTGACAAAACAGATCCTAGGAGGGAATCAATGTCCACAGTGTGTATGGAACTGTTATTTCAAGCCATTGGAAATAATGACAGATTTTCAGTGTGTAACCCCTCTGTGAATGTACATGAAGGCTTCTACACACACAGTGCAGAGATGTGCTTCCCATCTCCTCCATGATGTGGGAACCTGAGCTGAATGAGAGAGAAGTCTGGAAACATGGATCTGTCACATAAAAGAAAATACCTAGCATCCAGCAGAGAAGGAAGCATATATCATGGAGACCCATCAGACTCTGGACTTGATCCTAATCTAAAAGGAATTTCAAAGAATATATCCAAATAGAAATTTTTACACAAAAAGGATGCCAAGAACATCAAAGACAATAGTCTTGAGACATACAAGTAAAAACATGAATTAAAAGCATTGGGGAAAAAGTAGGAACACAGATTGATGACTTTTTGCTTAGTGGTTTTAGTTTTTGCTTTATTGTGCATAATGCATGCACAAATGCTGCCCATTGAACACACACATCTTGAACATATACATCTTGATGAGTTTGGGGATATGGGACACCTGTGAAATCATCTTCAACACAATCAAGGTACTAAACTTATGCATCCCCTCCAAATGTTCTTGCGTTCTTGTGTATATGTATTTTCTTTGTTATATGAATGCATTACTTGTGAACAAGTTTCTTAACATATTTTAAAGTACATTCTATTATATTGCTAACAAGAGATGATATGCATAACTGAAACTTTCTACACATTGAGCAACAATTTTCCATTTCCCTTCCCCAGTTCCTGATAATCATTATTCTATGCTCCTCTGATTTTCCCTATTTTGAATATTCATATGAGGGGAACCTCATAGGATTTGCCCATCACTGACTAGCAAAGAGACAGAGGGCAAAAGAGACAGAAAGAGAGAGAGAAAAGCCAGGAGAGGGACCTGGATTTCTATTCTGTTTGCACACCAAACTTTCCCCTGGTAAGTATAGCTTCCAGATGGTAGAGACTAGAGAGAATGTTCTCATTGGTCACAAAGCCAAGATAGTAGGATACAGAATGAAAAGAAGAAAACAACCTCATTCATTCTTTCTATGGCTAAGGTTTGGGTCTCTTGTAGGCGCATTTATATCTAAGGCAGATGTGCCATGGGGTTGGGGATTGTGTGGTGCTTTACAATATACCTCATTGCACTGATGTAGTCTTCAGGATGGCAAATGACCTAGTTCAGTCTAATGTGTTCCCTGAAAACTTACCCATGAGCTTATTTTTTTGAAATGAGCATTTTAACAGATTTTAAGTGTTTGACTTGTGTCACCACTGTTGTACTTTGGTTTCCAAGATGTCCCTTAGCAGCAGCCTGTGACCCACATTAGAACTTCTCCAAACTGGTTCCAGTCTGGTGAGAACCTTCCACTCATCAATCTGTGGGGATCACTGCAACAGAAGTCTTCTAGGGCCTATGTGTGCTGTCTGCCTAATGGTAAGTCCTTTTTGGACACATGACAATAAAGATGCAAAGGAAAACAAACATCATCTCTGGGAGGAAATGGAAGAATAAATAAATATGATGGAATAAATGGTATTCTATATGATGTAATAAACCATAAACATTTGAAAATAAAATCAATGTCATCTTCAATGGCATGATTATGAAATTCCTGAAGACAAATTTTAGGAAATGTAAAAGTCCTGTACATGGAAAGCTACAAAACACTCTGAGAGAAATTAATAAAAACTTGAATAAATGACTACATAGTCCTTGCTTGTGGCTCAAAATGCCGAATTTGGCTAAGGTAATGATTCTAAGTTTTTCAGTCTGTAGCTGGTATCAGTAGCTCCTGGGCACCAAAGAAACAAGTGGAATAACATGTCACAAATGGAGATACAAAAATTTGAAAGAAAATTTTAGAAAACAGAAAAGCACGTATTAATCTCAAGAAGTACACACTCTTACCAAATGGGGCCTGTTGTAGGAATGCAAGGGCACTTTAATAGTCCAAAATGAATCAATATAATATCTTATGTTAACCAGCTAAAGAAGAAAAAGCCATGATCTTATCAATCAATACAGACAGCGCTTTCACATAATTCAAAACCTAATCATGAAAATTAATGGGAATCAATAAATGATTAAAAATGATAAAATTTTTCAGAGAACGAGAAAACAGAACAGCACAAGTTCAGCTTGATAAAGAAAATTGTAAAGCTATACAAAACTAAAAACTATAAAACACATGCATCTCACACACACAGAGGTGAAGCACTGAAAATTCTCCTCCTCAGGTAGGGCCAAGGCGATCATGTTCAACCTCAACGCTGCTGTTTGACATTGGACAGGATGTTCCGAGCAGAACCACAAGGCAAGAAAAACAATGAAAGGCATAAGACTAAAAAGAATAAGAAACAGTCATCCCTACTTTTAGATGAGGGAATGATCTGTAGGGAAAATACAAAGGAAGCTACAAATATATATGTAAATATATAAATTCAAAGAGCGATGAGTAGTTTGGGGAAGGCATAGATTACAAGGTCGACATCAAAAGATCATTTAGATGTGTATATGCTGGCAGTAAACACATGAAAGATAATAAAAATAACACTTAAACCCACTCTACCAGGAATTACGTAGTTGAATATTTAACAAAACATGTACAGGCCATGGATGCTGAAATGCTGGTACATGTAATCAAAGTTGATCTAAAATGATGGAGAGACATGTTCTGTTCATGAATTAGAAGACCCATATAGTCAAGATGTCAATTTTTCCCAAATTGTATGAAAGTCTAATTCCATTCCCATCCCAACAAGAGACATTGGTATGGATGGAAGATACACATGCTGGCCCAATGTAACATAATAGAAAGTACAGAAACTGACTCAAAAAGAATGCATAAGCATTTTTGACAAAGTTGCAGAAGACTTTCAGAGTTAGAAATATGGACTTTTGGAAAAGTGACTACAGGACAATCAGATATCCATAGAGAAAAATGAATCTCACCCCAAACTCTCACTTTATTTAAAAAAAAAAATTACCAAGAGATTATAGACCTAAGTATAAAACATAAACTTCTAAAAAAAAAAGGAGGAAATACTTAGGTTCTAGGGTTTGTATAAACATGTTTTATCATCTGCACAACCCATAAAAATTGGTAAAATGGACTTCATCACTGATAACTTAATTGTTTCTATTTATTTGTAAATTAGCAAGTCAATAAAATTAGCTAAAAATAGTAGATTAAAATAAAACTCAATTTTTGGACAGTAGTTGAAATCTATTGCTATAATGCACAGGAGCTGTAAAACATTCACAAGGTAAGTATATTCCAAATTGCATATCAATGCAATGATATGATGTCTGCAGTATCTTCTGCCAGGTGCCAACATTTACCACTTAATTGAGGTAAATGTTTGCATCTCACATAGATCAGGACTCCTTCTGAGAGTGAAAAATGCTACAGTAATCATGAGCAGCACTATGGGATCACATTATCCTTGATTCAGATCACTGGTGGATGAATCCACAAGAATATGATGAACCAAGAAAACAGACTGTGTTCAGGGTTTAAGGCCATGGTGAGGTGTGTGCTGTGCAGCCAGCAGGAGGTAGTGTGGGGACGGCCCTTTGAATCCTACAAAGAGGCTCAGTGAAAACCACTCATTCAAAGGAGCCTTCAACTGGAAACTGGGCCCTGTGCCCCCTGTTAGGAATTAGGGTTGTGTCCTCCCTGGCCTGGCAGAGTTCCCTGAGCAGGGACCTGTGTGTGGTCTCAGCAGGTGCTTCCTACTGGGGTTTTCCCCAGGGCTGAGTTCAACCTACCCTCCTCAGTGTGCGGTGTGAGCTGAGCTCCAGCACCAGGCCTCAGGGAGGAGCTAGGCAATCACTGGATGGACCCCATTTGCAGGGACAGCCCCTCCTTGACAGAGGATGGAGGAGAAAAGGAGGCTTGGGCCAGCCCAAGCCATTGCTGGGGCCAGGGTCTATGTCACCATGGCCTGGGTTCCTGTCCTCCTCATGTTCCTGTCTCAAATCACAGGTAGGGACAGGGCTCGGGGACACAGGGGTCCCAAATGTCTCTTCCCATTGTTCAGCATTTTGATATATTTTGTTCTGCTTTCAGTTCCATCACCCATGAGTGTCTGTATTTGTAGGTTCCCTGTCCAAGCCTGTGCTGACCCAGCCACCCTCTGTGTCTGCATCTCCAGGAACAACAGCCAGACTCACCTGCACCCTGAGCAGTGGTTTCAGTATTGGCAGCTACTGCATTTACTGGTATCCGCAGAAGCAAGGGAGCCCTCCCCAGTATCTCTTGTACTACTACTCAGACTCCATTACAGAGCTGGGACCTGGGATCCCCAGCCACTTCTCTGGCTCCAAAGACACCTCGGCCAATGCAGGGCTTCTGCTCATCTCTGGGCTGCAGCCTGAGGGTGAGGCTAACTGTTACTGTGCAGTCTGGCACAGTGATGCTGGTCACAGGGACACACACAGATGGGGAAGTGGGACAAATACCACAGCCTGCTCAGACCCTTGTGCTGCTATGACTCTCTTCCAATTTAAAATAAGTAGAGTTCACACTGACTGTACTTGGAAGTAACTTGTAGATGATGATATCTTTCTACCTAGTTTCCTATGCAATCTAAGTGATCTCTCAGAGGAAAAAATAAATAAATAAATAAATAAATAAAAAGACAATTAAAAACTCATGGGAATGCAGAAACTTTGCCTGCTGATTGAAAGTGTGAAAATCAGAGCCTATTGAGCTGGCATTTGTTCCCTCTTTAATAAAGACATAAACTTTCCTTAGTTTTCCTGCTCAGAGCCGAAAGACCATCCCAGCAGGCGGATAGTGTTCCATAGCCTGGACCCTGTTCCTCCAGGGCTCAGAGCAGAGACCTTCCTTCCCTCCAGGTCCTGTGCTCAGGGATGGCTAAGCTCTGTGTCTCAGGAACAAGGCACTAAGGATGGTGCAGAGTGAGGACTCAGAACAGGAGGCATTCCAGGTTCACAGCGGGCCTGGCACAGGGACTGGGATCTATCACTTGAGCTGTGATGTCAGGAGAGGGTAGTTAGTCCTGGGAGGAACTATGAGTATCAGTTAACAGATGTCTCATTGGGGCTTGTGAGGGTAAGGGTAAGACTCTAGCATTGCTATAAAATGCTGAGACTACTCTAGGGAAGGTGGGTGAAGTAGATCCCACAGATGTGAAGGACACACAGCTGACACTGTCAGGGCCAGTGTGCACCCCTGCCGCAGATTTCCTGAACCCACAGGCTCTGGCTGTGTCCTCTTCCCCTTTCCTCCCACAGTGGGGCTTTTCAGGGATCCACACAGTAGGGGTCTATGGAGCACCATGAACAAATCTCCCCCACCAGTGCAAAAAGGAAGTCCACCCCATGAGTCTTGCCAGGAAGATGTCCTGCTATTTGTGACAAAATGGTTGGAACTGCAGGACATTATACTAAGTGAAATAAGACCTACAGGGAGAGTCAAATGCTGTTTTATCTCATTTATATGTGGAGTCTACAGAAAAAAATTGCTACACATTTTTAGTAATGAGGATGTTTTAGAATAAGGTAACACATATAAGTATGTAAAGGAGATTTGTATGCATACACCTTTTTAATATAATTTGATGCTCAACTAATAATCTATAATTATATATGTATATATCAGAAACTTCCCTATTTCAATCATTCATCAATGTGCAAGTCAGAGATATTGAATACACTCCCAACATTGTGTACTCATCACAACTAGACATTTCTAGAACTTTTTCATCATCCCAAGCAGTAACTGCACCCAACAGGAAAATGGGTTACCTGGATATGGCAGAGGAACCAAGGTTCCAGGAGCCCATGTCAATGCAGGAAGCAGCAGAGAGCATCGATGGGGGCTCTCGGCAGATGTGGCCTGTCCCACCTCAAGAGCATCATTTGGGCTGTGCTTCCTACCCCAGTGGCCATGTGGACGCACTGTGGACGCACTGTGCCTCATGGCATGGGCATCAATGTACGCACTGTAGGGTGTCCAGTGATTTCAGCTTTGACTCCCAAAATGTGCCAGGAAACCTCAGTGAGATCAGGAGGATCTCATTTGGGGCATCTGGTATATGATTCATGTATATTTCTATCTGAAACACCATGTAAGGTCTCCTCCAGAGTCCTCCCAAAGTCCCTGTTTTCAGCCTATGTCCTCCCTGATGGTCAAAGGGAACTTGTATTTTTTCTGTTTTTGTTTTTTAATTTTTTTATTGTATTCTGTGGAATTGATCTGTGTGTCTCTAGGCCAGTGTGATGTTGTTTTCAATACTATAGCATCGTAATATAATTTGAAAGCGAGAAGTATGGTGTTTCCAGCTTTGTTCTTCTTTCTCAAGATTGCTTTGGCAATTTGAGGACTTTCGTGACGCCACACAAAACCCAGGATTTTTTTTTCAATTTCTGAGAATAATGTCACTTGAATTTTCATAGGAAACGCATCGAATGTATAGATTGCTTTAGGTAACAGGGGCCTTTTTTTTAATTTTATTTTTTGTGGAAAGCACTGTAATTAGGAACTATATGGAGATTTTCTACATGTCTAAGACAACACCAATATCTGTGGTTAAGAATGAGTTGATAATGATGGTCTGAATGAAGCTGGAGATAGACATTTTAGCCATAATTTAAAGAGGTGGATATTTGTATTTTTTTTCATTTGCTGATTTATTTATTTTAATTCAGAAGCATTTACTGAGCACCAGCTAAGTATCAGCAAGCTCCACATACTTAGAGCTGCAAGGAGAAAAACAATATTGTGAAGGACATGGACACATGTTCGGTTTTTATCTGACCTGCTATGAAAGACAGTGATCAGATATTTCATGTGAAGTTCAGAAGGGACCGTTAAGCATTTGTAGGGATAGGTCATACTGTTCGATGTTAACTGAGAGTTGTTGAACAGAAATATATTTTATTTATATAACATATAAGTATAAACTGCCATTGTCAGTGCAGAATGGATTAGTTAACTTCACTGGGGAAAATAATTGTGTTAATATATACAGCATGAGTGCAACTATGTCTGGCACTTTGAAGGACTAGAGAGGGATCTGGTGAGCAATTAAAATACATCTCACACTGAGGACAGGGGGTTTATGGCACCAGGAATTTCTAGGCCATGAGACTGAGTGATGTGCTTGAAACTCCCACCCCTCTGCATGTCCCCAAATGTACAGTGCCATCTGAATAAGACTAGTAGTGTCTTGTGCATGAGGCTCATTCACTCCTAGTGTCTCCCCTCAGGGCTGGGGGCTCCTGGTTGCATATTGGGAATGCTGTGTTGTTGACCATCTCCTGTGGGTGCTCTCAGAGAGGAGACACAGAAGAACATTTCGCTCTTTATAATTCTGGTCTCTCCTTGAAGAATTCCTTGTATATGGTTAATAATGAACTCTGCCCCATCAAAAACAGAGCAGAAGGTTATGGGGGCTGTTTGGCTTTGGTGGGAAGTGTCCTGTCCTGAGATTGGCTGCCCCCCTGCAGTCCCCCCGTAGAGCCTGGGAAGGGAAATGAGCGCCCTCTGCACTTCTCTCTGGGTTCAGGACACATCCTTCTTGAGGGGCTATTCACCTGTGGCCCCAACAACCATTTAAGTGTTGGGAGGAGCACAATGTGATTCATGCTGAGGAGGCCATGTCTCTGAAGCAAGGGCTGAGGAATGGTGGCACCTGTAGCACAGGAAGAAGCCCCTGGGGAATGAGAAGCCCCCACCTTTGTGTGGGGGTGGGTGATGAGTCAGGGAGGTTGAGGTCCAGAGTATCCCCTTCTCTCTCTGCTCAGTGCCAGGATGTCCATCTCAGTCAGTGGTGAGTCTGGAGTCTGAGACAGCAGGGGACACTGTCGGCTTGTCTCTGCGCTCTGTGAGTTGGGATGCGAGATCAGCTGGGCACCCAGGCCTGGAGCCTTGCCTTGTGCCCTCTGTTCTATGCTCACTGGGGCCCAGCAAAGGTTCCCCAGGCCTGCCCAAACTCAGGTTTCCCCAAATTCAGGCCCCAGGGTAGGGAGTGATTTGCATGAAGGGCCCTCTCTGCTCTTCCAGAAGGGGAGAGGATAAGAGGCTTTGTGCAGGCCTCTCACTTGTGGGCTCAGAAGCAGAGCGTGGGTCATATCCACGATGGCCTGAACCCTTCTCTTCATCACCCCCCTCACTCTCTGCTCTGCTGACTGGCTCTGGGAAGTAGGGGGAGTGATTATGAGGACTCCTGGGGATTTCTTTCCACTTTTTGAGAACACCTTGTGGACAGTATCTTGAGACTCACCTGTGTGTGCCCCCATTGCTCTGTTGCAGGGTCCCGGGCACAGTCTGCCCTGACCCATGTCGGGGTCTGTGGGACAGAGGGTCACCCTCACCTGACTGGAAACAGCAACAATGTTGGACATGTTATGTGGACTGGTACCAATGGATTTCTCATGGTTTGCCCAAAATTGTGGTGCTGGGAACCACTAGGCCTTCAGGAAGCCCCGCTCTGTTCTCTGGGTCTGACACTGGGGATGTAGCCTCTCTGACCGTCTCTGACCTGCAGCCTGAGAACGAGGCTGATGATTACTGCTCAGCATGGGATGACATCAACAAGGACACGAGCTGCAGACCCGTGGGACCCGAGACAAAATCCTGCCTCTGTTCTCCATAGTCACCCCTATGACTATGTGTGACAAGCAAACAGGGAGACTGTGGAGACCTTGGAGGGTCTGAGTGTCTGACTAAGCACAGAACAACTTTATAGGGAGAGTGACAGTAGCTTCCTCTTATATTTTCCCCCTAAAAACAAAACAAATGCATTAAGATAATGTGCATGCCATGAAGATCACTGATTTAAAGTGTACAATTCAGTGGTCTGTAGTATATTTAAAGGAGTTGAGAAGCGACCATCATGATTCAACTTACATTTCCATCACCTGCAGAGAATCCCTTGACCCACCAGTGGTCAGGCCAGTGTCCTCCTGCACTCAGCCCTCTGTGGCTCCCAAGTCCCTCCTGTCTGCATTGTGTTCCCTACTGTGCACATTTCACAGGAACTGAACCGAAGAACATGTGCCCTTGGAAGTGCTCCCTTCAGTGACATGAGGAGTGTGTGCATGGATGTGGGGACATCACCATCATGTGTAAGTGTGCATATCACTTCATGTATGTACAGGTCACCCCTGTGTGGAGGGTATGGAAATCTATCTGTAAGGTCCTAATTTTAATGCACAAGATGTTGAAATGTTCCATAAAATACTTAAGGATTCCAATATTTTTTATTTTTATTTTCCAATTTCAAATATCCCTTATCTATCTTTTTTAGGTTGGTTCAAATGAATAATTCAGTCAGTAGTGGTTTTATTCTGTTATGAACAATAATATTACATGTTATGAAGGTTTTTTTTAAATTTTTTCAGCGTAACAGTATTCATTATTTTTGCACCACACCCAGTGCTCCAAGCAATACGTGCCCTCTTCAATACCCACCACCTGGTTCCCCCAACCTCCCACCCCCCACTCCTTCAGACCCCTCAGATTGTTTTTCAGAGTCTATAGTCTATAGTCTCTCATGGTTCACCTCCCCTTTCAATTTCCCTCAACTCCCTTCTCCTCTCCATCTCCCCTTGTCCTCCATGCTGTTTGTTATGCTCCACAAATAAGTGAAACCATATGATAATTGACTCTCTCTGCTTGACTTATTTCACTCAGCATAATCTCTTCCAGTCCCGTCCACGTTGCTACAAAAGTTGGGTATTCATCCTTTTGATGGAGGCATAATACTCCATAGTGTATATGGGCCACATCTTCCTTATTTTTTTTCTAGATTTTGTCTCATACATTTTTTTTCTTTAATTATGGTGGGGGATGGTGGTCTGTTGTTCCTTTCCCTTGTCCCTCCTCCCCTAGGACTGGCAGACATTAATGTCTCTTTGGCCCTATTTTCCCATCACAGTATTATTTCCAGGACTCACCACCTAAGGTGCTCACCCCATCTGCCTACAGCACTGCATCTGAGACCTCCTGTCTCCCTCCTAGATGCCCATTCTGTGGTCAGGGCCCAGGTCTCTTCCTTGCTGTCCTGTGTCTTCACACTCAGGGAACTTTCTCCTCTGATGTTGGTTCAGTCCTGCTGCTAACTTTCCCTTCTGTCTCCCACAGACTGTTCTGGAACTGACTTTTCTTTCCACTGAAGCTCAAGACTTCTACGGTTAGCAAGGGAGTGAGGAAACCAAGGTCTCTGGTCTGTTTGTGCATCTATGCATTCTTTTGTTTTCATTTACAGGATGGGAGAAGTTGGTGTATGAGCTCTTTATATGTTAATACGGTGTGAATCCTCTGTAGTTTCCTCTGTCCTAATTGTGAAGGTATCTTTAAGACGCATAATTTCTGTGCAGTGCAAGCATTTTACAGATATATTTTTAAAAGTATTAACAATTATGAATACTTTTAGAAAGATATTTTCTTCCCTAATACCATGGATGAAATTGGATCATCTCAAAGAGCATATATTGAAGGTGTAGCCCTTCAGGCCAAAGAATGTAACCATATTTGATAATGGGGTTGTCCCAGATGTAATTAGGAAAGATGAGAAGATAATGGGTTGGGGTGACCTCCTAATCTGATATGACTGGTGTGTGTGTGTGTGTGTGTGTGTGTAACAAAACAGCCAGAGGGAGACCATGAGGGTGCCATGGGGACATGGAGGCAGAAACTGTGGTCCTGGAGCTGCAAACAGGACATGACAAAAATTGGCCTCAAAGCTCCAATAGTTAGAGCAAGGCAAGGAGGATTCCCCTGCAGGTTTCAGACAGAACGTGGCCAGGCCCTGCAAACTGGGGGACTGTGTGAGAACCACAGAAATGCATTTCTACTGTTGAAGCCACCTGCTCTATGGTTCTTTCTTATGGCAACCATGGAAAAATAATATACCTAAAAGTCAACATATACAAATATAGGAAATGCTACTAATAAGTGGAGAAATACAACTTAACAATGAAATCATTTCTCAGTCATAAAGTTGGAATATATTAAGATTGATTTTATCTTCTGTAATACATGTGCTGAAATAGAAATTCATGCATTGATGGTGAGAATATAAGTTAGTGAATCAATATGGCAACATAAATTTTAAATATTTATCAAACATTAAATATATGTATGGTTTATATCAGTTACCTTTTTAGAAATCAATTATTAATGAAAATTATCTTAGCAGTACACTCAAAAATGAATATACAGGCATATCTAGTTCAGAGATATTACAATAATAATAATTGAGACCAATGTAGATATTTGTCCATGGAAATGTGGCCAAATTATGGCAAATTATCCTATAGAATGATCATAAAGTATGAATCAAAATAAGAGATATCTTCATGCTTATCAAACAAATATCCTTGATTATATTTTATATGTAAAAGGTAGTCATGGAATGCTGAACTACACAAATACAGGCTTGTGTTATTATATATATATATACATATTTTAATATTTATCGAGATCACATTCTTGAGAGTGTTATCAGTTATGCATTCAGGGAATACAAGGTTGTGGGACAGAGGAGTGGGTTGTGAGTAGATGGTATCATATCAATTTTATAGAGCATTTATAGTAATGTTATTTAATAACATTCCTTAATATTTAATAACATTCCTTTTTACTGAGAAACATTATAAAATAGACTAAAAATACCTTAAATGCATCAGATAAGCAATACAATATAACTTCTGTAAGGATACTATTTAAGAATAAGTGAGGGGGAGGAGTCAAGATGGCGGAGAAGTAGCAAGCTGAGACTGCTTCAGCTAGCCGGAGATCATGTAGATAGCTTATCTAAAGATTGCAAACACCTGAAAATCCATCGGCAGATCGAGAGAAGAAGAACAGCAATTCTGGAAACAAAAACAACCACTTTCTGAAAGGTAGGACCGGCGGAGAAGTGAATCCAAAGCGACGGGAAGATAGACCCCGGGGGGAGGGGCCGGCTCCCGGCAAGCAGCGGAGCAACCGTGCACAAAATCAGGACTTTTAAAAGTCTGTTCCGCTGAGGGACATCGCTCCAGAGGCTAAACCGGGGCGAAACCCACGCGGGGTCAGCGTGGCCTCAGGTCCCGCAGGGTCACAGAAGGATCGGGGGTGTCTGAGTGTCGCAGAGCTTGCGGGTATTGGAACGGGAAAGCCGGCTACAGAGACAGAGCCGACAGTAAGCTCGCAGCTCGGTGTTACCTTGAACCGGTCGCAGGCTCGGTGAGCTCGGAGCGCGGCCGGAGGTCAGGCAGACGGGAGTAACTGGGCGCTGTTCTCTGAGGGCGCACTGAGGAGTGGGGCCCTGGGCTCTCGGCTCCTCCAGGCCGGAGACCAGGAGGCCGCCATTTGTATTCCCGTCCTCCAGAACTCTACGGAAAGCGCTCAGGGAACAAAAGCTCCTGAAAGCAAACCCGAGCAGATTACTCACCCCGGCCCCGGGTAAGGGCGGTGTAATTCCACATGGGGCAGACACTTGAGAATCACTACAACAGGCCACTCCCCCAGAAGATCAACAAGAAATCCAGCCGAGACCAAGTTCACCTACCAAGGAGTGCGGTTTCAATACCAAGGAGAGCAGCAGAATTCCAGAGGAGGAGAAAGCCAAACACGGAACTCATGGCTTTTTTCCTAGGATTTTTTTTAGTCTTGCAGTTAATTTGATTTTTTCTTTTTCATTTTTTTTTTTCTCGCCTTCGGGTAAAATTTTTTTTTTAACTGTTACCTTTTTCTTTTTTAACGATTTTTTACTAGTTTATCTAATATATATATTTTTTCTTTTTTACATTTTTCTTAGGTGTTTTCTTTTTTTAAAAATTCTTTTCTTTTCTTTTCTTTTTTTTTTCTTTCTTTTCTTTTTGTTTTTTTTTTCTTTCTTCCTTTTTGAACCTCTTTTTATCCCCTTTCTCCCCACTCACGATTTTGGATCTCTTCTAATTTGGTTAAAGCATATTTTCCTGGGGTTGTTGCCACCCTTTTAGTATTTTACTTGCCCCTTCATTTACTCTTATCTGGACAAAATGACAAGACATAAAAATTCAACACAAAAAAAAGAACAAGAGGCAGTACCGAAGGCTAGGGACCTAATCAATACAGACATTGGTAATATGTCAGATCTAGAGTTCAGAATGACAATTCTCAAGGTTCTAGCCGGGCTCGAAAAAGGCATGGAAGATATTAGAGAAACCCTCTCGAGAGATATAAAAGCCCTTTCTGAAGAAATAAAAGAACTAAAATCTAACCAAGGTGAAATCAAAAAAGCTATTAATGAGGTGCAATCAAAAAGGGAGGCTCTAACTGCTAGGATAAATGAGGCAGAAGAAAGAATTAGTGATATAGAAGACCAAATGACAGAGAATAAAGAAGCTGAGCAAAAGAGGGACAAACAGCTACTGGACCACGAGGGGAGAATTCGAGAGATAAGTGACACCATAAGACGAAACAACATTAGAATAATTGGGATTCCAGAAGAAGAAGAAAGTGAGAGGGGAGCAGAAGGTATACTGGAGAGAATTATTGGGGAGAATTTCCCCAATATGGCAAAGGGAACGAGCATCAAAATTCAGGAGGTTCAGAGAACGCCCCTCAAAATCAATAAGAATAGGCCCACACCCCGTCACCTAATAGTAAAATTTACAAGTCTCAATGACAAAGAGAAAATCCTGAAAGCAGCCCGGGAAAAGAAGTCTGTAACATACAATGGTAAAAATATTAGATTGGCAGCTGACTTATCCACAGAGACCTGGCAGGCCAGAAAGAGCTGGCATGATATTTTCAGAGCACTAAACGAGAAAAACATGCAGCCAAGAATACTATATCCAGCTAGGCTATCATTGAAAATAGAAGGAGAGATTAAAAGCTTCCAGGACAAACAACAACTGAAAGAATTTGCAAACACCAAACCAGCTCTACAGGAAATATTGAAAGGGGTCCTCTAAGCAAAGAGAGAGCCTACAAGTGGTAGATCAGAAAGGAACAGAGACCATATACAGTAACAGTCACCTTACAGGCAATACAATGGCACTAAATTCATATCTCTCAATAGTTACCCTGAATGTGAATGGGCTAAATGCCCCTGTCAAAAGACACAGGGTATCAGAATGGATAAAAAAACAAAACCCATCTATATGTTGCCTCCAAGAAACACATTTTAAGCCCGAAGACACCTCCAGATTTAAAGTGAGGGGGTGGAAAAGAATTTACCATGCTAATGGACATCAGAAGAAAGCAGGAGTGGCAATCCTTATATCAGATCAATTAGATTTTAAGCCAAAGACTATAATAAGAGATGAGGAAGGACACTATATCATACTCAAAGGGTCTGTCCAACAAGAAGATTTAACAATTTTAAATATCTATGCCCCCAATGTGGGAGCAGCCAACTATATAAACCAATTAATAACAAAATCAAAGAAACACATCAACAATAATACAATAATAGTAGGGGACTTTAACACTCCCCTCACTGAAATGGACAGGTCATCCAAGCAAAAGATCAGCAAGGAAATAAAGGCCTTAAACGACACACTGGACCAGATGGACATCACAGATATATTCAGAACATTTCATCCCAAAGCAACAGAATACACATTCTTCTCTAGTGCACATGGAACATTCTCCAGAATAGATCACATCCTCGGTCCTAAATCAGGACTCAACCGGTATCAAAAGATTGGGATCATTCCCTGCATATTTTCAGACCACAATGCTCTAAAGCTAGAACTCAACCACAAAAGGAAGTTTGGAAAGAACCCAAATACATGGAGACTAAACAGTATCCTTCTAAAGAATGAATGGGTCAACCGGGAAATTAAAGAAGAATTGAAAAAAATCATGGAAACAAATGATAATGAAAATACAACGGTTCAAAATCTGTGGGACACAACAAAGGCAGTCCTGAGAGGAAAATATATAGCGGTACAAGCCTTTCTCAAGAAACAAGAAAGGTCTCAGGTACACAACCTAACCCTACACCTAAAGGAGCTGGAGAAAGAACAAGAAAGAAACCCTAAGCCCAGCAGGAGAAGAGAAATCATAAAGATCAGAGCAGAAATCAATGAAATAGAAACCAAAAAAACAATAGAACAGATCAACGAAACTAGGAGCTGGTTCTTTGAAAGAATTAATAAAATTGATAAACCCCTGGCCCGACTTATCAAAAAGAAAAGAGAAAGGACCCAAATAAATAAAATCATGAATGAAAGAGGAGAGATCAAAACTAACACCAAAGAAATACAAACTATTATAAGAACATACTATGAGCAACTCTACGGCAATAAATTTGACAATCTGGAAGAAATGGATGCATTCCTAGAAACATATAAACTACCACAACTGAGCCAGGAAGAAATAGAAAGCCTGAACAGACCCATAACCAGTAAGGAGATTGAAACAGTCATTAAAAATCTCCAAACAAACAAAAGCCCGGGGCCAGACGGCTTCCCGGGGGAATTCTACCAAACATTTAAAGAAGAACTAATTCCTATTCTCCTGAAACTGTTCCAAAAAATAGAAATGGAAGGAAAACTTCCAAACTCATTTTATGAGGCCAGCATCACCTTGATCCCAAAACCAGACAAGGATCCCACCAAAAAAGAGAGCTATAGACCGATATCCTTGATGAACACAGATGCGAAAATACTCAACAAAATACTAGCCAATAGGATTCAACAGTACATTAAAGGGATTATTCACCACGACCAAGTGGGATTTATTCCAGGGCTGCAAGGTTGGTTCAACATCCGCAAATCAGTCAATGTGATACAACACATCAATAAAAGAAAGAACAAGAACCATATGATACTCTCAATAGATGCTGAAAAAGCATTTGACAAAGTACAACATCCCTTCCTGATCAAAACTCTTCAAAGTGTAGGGATAGAGGGCGCATACCTCAATATCATCAAAGCCATCTATGAAAAACCCACCGCAAATATCATTCTCAATAGAGAAAAACTGAAAGCTTTTCCGCTAAGGTCAGGAACACGGCAGGGATGTCCATTATCACCACTGCTATTCAACATAGTACTAGAGGTCCTAGCCTCAGCAATCAGACAACAAAAGGAAATTAAAGGCATCCAAATCGGCAAAGAAGAAGTCAAATTATCACTCTTCGCAGATGATATGATACTATATGTGGAAAACCCAAAAGACTCCACTCCAAAACTGCTAGAACTTATACAGGAATTCAGTAAAGTGTCAGGATATAAAATCAATGCACAGAAATCAGTTGCATTTCTCTACACCAACAGCAAGACAGAAGAAAGAGATATTAAGGAGTCAATCCCATTTACAATTGCATCCAAAACCATAAGATACCTAGGAATAAACCTAACCAAAGAGACACAGAATCTATACTCAGAAAACTATAAAGTACTCATGAAAGAAATTGAGGAATACACAAAGAAATGGAAAAATGTGCCATGCTCCTGGATTGGAAGAATAAATATTGTGAAAATGTCTATGCTACCTAAAGCAATTTACACATTTAATGCAATTCCTATCAAAGTACCATCCATCTTTTTCAAAGAAATGGAACAAATAATGCTAAAATTTATATGGAACCAGAAAATACCTCGAATAGCCAAAGGGATATTGAAAAAGAAAGCCAACGTTGGTGGCATCACAATTCCGGACTTCAGGCTCTATTACAAAGCTGTCATCATCAAGACAGCATGGTACTGGCACAAAAACAGACACATAGATCAATGGAACAGAATAGAGAGCCCAGAAATAGACCCTCAAATCTATGGTCAACTAATCTTCGACAAAGCAGGAAAGAATGTCCAATGGAAAAAAGACAGCCTTTTCAATAAATGGTGCTGGGAAAATTGGACAGCCACATGCAGAAAAATGAAATTGGACCATTTCCTTACACCACACACAAAAATAGACTCAAAATGGATGAAGGACCTCAATGTACAAAAGGAATCCATCAAAATCCTTGAGGAGAACACGGGCAGCAACCTCTTCGACCTCTGCTGCAGCAACATCTTCCTAGGAACAACGCAAAAGGCAAGGGAAGCAAGGGAAAAAATGAACTACTGGGATTTCATCAAGATCAAAAGCTTTTGCACAGCAAAGGAAACAGTTAACAAAATCAAAAGACAACTGACAGAATGGGAGAAGATATTTGCAAATGACATATCAGATAAAGGACTAGTGTCCAGAATCTATAAAGAACTTAGCAAACTCAACACCCAAAGAACAAATAATCCAATCAAGAAATGGGCAGAGGACATGAACAGACATTTCTGCAAAGAAGACATCCAGATGGCGAACAGACACATGAAAAAGTGCTCCATATCACTCGGCATCAGGGAAATACAAATCAAAAGCACAATGAGATATCACCTCACACCAGTCAGAATGGCTAAAATCAACAAGTCAGGAAATGACAGATGCTGGCGAGGATGCGGAGAAAGGGGAACCCTCCTACACTGTTGGTGGGAATGCAAGCTGGTGCAGCCACTCTGGAAAACAGCATGGAGGTTCCTCAAAATGTTGAAAATAGAACTGCCCTATGACCCAGCAATTGCACTATTGGGTATTTACCCTAAAGATACAAATGTAGTGATCCAAAGGGGCACATGCACCCGAATGTTTATAGCAGCAATGTCCACAATAGCCAAACTATGGAAAGAACCTAGATGCCCATCAACAGATGAATGGATCAAGAAGATGTGGTATATATACACAATGGAATACTATGCAGCCATCAAAAGAAATGAAATCTTGCCATTTGCAACAACATGGATGGAACTAGAGCGTATCATGCTTAGCGAAATAAGTCAAGCAGAGAAAGACAACTATCATATGATCTCCCTGATATGAGGAAGTGGTGATGCAACATGGAGGCTTAAGTGGGTAGAAGAAGAATAAATGAAACAAGATGGGATTGGGAGGGAGACAAACCATAAGTGACTCTTAATCTCACAAAACAAACTGAGGGTTGCCGAGGGGAGGGGGTTTGGGAGAAGGGGTTGGGATTATGGACATTGGGGAGGGCATGTGATTTGGTGAGTGCTGTGAAGTGTGTAAACCTGGTGATTCACAGACCTGTACCCCTGGGGATAAAAATATATGTTTATAAAAAATAAAAAAATTATATAAAAAAAAAAGAATAAGTGAGAATCCACCAAAGTAATCAAGGAAAAAAGACATGTTGTCATGCTAGTAGCTACATGATATTATCATGACAAAGACAGAGATAATACAAGTTATATGCCATGAAGGCTGGTGAACCTACGGGGAGACCCTGAGAATGACAACAATAACCAAATAAGTCAACCTGTAAGTGTAACCCAGGTAGAATTATTACTAGGGTTGAACCAGTGGGCTTGTCTGGGGGATTTTAAGCCTTGAGCTTGGTTCAAGTGCATTATGTCCCAGTACTAAAACCAGGGACAAGGCAGAAGCAAGTTCAAATATTAAGTGATCCTGAAATATCTCCTAACATAAATGTTTCATTTAGTTGTCTACCTGAGGGCATTGGTGCTCTGGGAAAATGGATGGCAGAACCCCAAACCCCACAGAGCTGACCTACTCATTCTACTGCCCTGGATGGTGACATCAAAAAGGTCCACCTGCAAATGTCACAAAGCCCTTCCAGGAGTGCTGGGGAATGGGTCATGTGTTGTGGGGGGGCGGTGTCTGAGATCAGCAGGGGCACAGGTGGGCTGCTCCTAAGAGTTCAGGTTCTGGGCCAGGAAGAGTAGGAAAATTTATCACTGACCTTTGCCCACTAGGGCAAGCAGGGTCCTCACTGTGTGTGACCTTTATGCACCTGGGCCCCCAGGGACCACAAGAGCCCTCAGCTCAGATCCACTCATGCCTCATATTTCATCCTCCACTTTCATCACAGAGAAAATTGTCTAAACCTGATATTTGTGGAAAGATAGATTGATAGGATAATGAGATAACAGAAAACCATTTGCTTTATGAACTCAAGCTGTAATGTTCCCTGGGCAAAAGATAGGACACAGGAGAGACTGTCTCCATGCCAGCAAATGGCCTCAGCAGGGAGAGCTCTGGGGCTTCTCTACCATGGTCTAGTTTCTTCTCTGTACCTCCTCACTGAGTGAATAGAGGGTTTCCTTTAGGGAAAAGTGAAAGGGCAGGGCAGTGAGGAAGAGCATTGGCTCTACTTTTTGTTCCTGTCATCTTGGTACAGGTGGTTGTCATCAAATCTTTCTGTCATCTTCTGACCTGTTTTCTAGGGTTCTAAGTCAGAGGAAGCTCATTGTGTCCTCCGCAGAGGTTAAGAATTTTTCTTTTTTTTTTAGAAAAAAGAAATGGTTTATAATTTATATTAAAATAAAGGGTGTGTTGCCTTTTAGCAAATCAATGGAGGGAAAACAACCCAAATGAAAAGTATCAGTTGTGAAAATTACAGGAAGATCTAATTTATGAACATAGCTAATATTTGCACAAATGACTCAAAAAATGAGCTACTAGAATCCTTGTTATCTGGGAACCCCGATCATTTTGGCTCAGGTCATGATCCTGGGGTCCTGGGATCAATCTCCACATTGGGCTCCCTGCTCAGTGGGGAACATGCTTCTTCCTCTTTCTCTGCTACCCTCCCCACTTGTCTCTCTTGCACTCTCTTTTGCTCCCTCTCATCAAATGAATTCTTTAAAAAAATCCATTTTATCTTAGGGAAAATTTATCTCGACTGTGAGGGAGAATTGGGGCTGAGACTGGGTTGTGTGCAGTCTCTCAGTGTAAGGAATATGGAATGTGGAGGATCATATATCATGTGGCATGGACCATGGATCATATTCCCAAACAGGGTAGAGCTCCTGAGTTCCTAGTGCTGGTTCCATGATCCTCTCTGGAAGAAAACAGTGAGGTCACTAAACACACCATGGAGAACACAGTCATCTCAGAGTGACCTGGTCAGCCTGCATCAGCATCCTCTCAGAGTTACAAGCACTGCCCAGAGGAAGCTCCTCCCAGATTCATGAAGGACTCACAGGACCCACAGGGGGCGCTGCTTTATCTACTTCCTGCATGTAAGTGGCCCCTGGACACCTACATGCTACTCCCACCTCTAACCTATCAACCCCACCATTCTGCTCTGGCGGCAGATCCCCACCCAGATCTGCCCCATGGAAAAATGAATCAGACCCTGGTGTCTGGGGAATGCCTGGGAAAATGTATCCAGGTGGGCACCCTCAGGGACCCTTGTGCTGGTTATGACATTTATATCCTTAGGATGAAATATGCCATAAGGTATGAGCCCTTTATCTACCATAATTTCAGTCTTTATTTAATACCGATCTTTTTCACTTATTCCAATATTTTATAGTGACTTATGTAAACTGGTATCATTCATGTTTTCAACTTTCCAGTTCTTTCGAGTATGAATACTGTTCCTTACCTCAACATTTGATAGATATAAAACTACCTATTGTTTTCTAAAGTATTGGGAATGCATTAGTTTAATAGGAACATCATTGATATAAGGATTTTTCTCTGAAATGAGTTAGGGCTCTCAAACATATGAAGAGAAAGGGAAAATAATCATGCAGGATTTATGAAACCAATAATTTCTTACTGATTCAAACCTGAATAACAATCACTTTTATATCTCAAAAGAATCCCAGCCTTCAGCCTAATCGTCCCCTATTTCTGGACATCTTTTACCAACCTTCCACTACCCTTACCTGCCAGTCCCTTCACCAGGCTTCCCTGTCCCTCTGATCCTCTCTGAGGGAACCCACATTTCCACAAAGGGAAATGGAGTTCAGAAAACTCCATGAGGGCCACACCCACTTGTTTATCCAGTGTCTTTTTCATTTATGATAAAGATGTACATGTCCATATTTTGTTACGCCTGATGTAGCAAACTGTGTCGTACTTACATTGTAACCCTCTGAATTTATCCACAAAACTTCAGGTACATTGAATTTACTTCATATAATTGATGGCTTCGTAAAACAAAGGGTATTCCCCCAAGCCTGGCAATGCTGCTCAGTGTGATGCCCCCATCCCTGGTTGGCTCCCACTTAGTAAGTGCAGACAGGGTTCACAACTGAGTCAGGGGAGACCACCATCCCTACATTCCTCAGACATGGGCCTTGAGATTGTCTGTGTCCTCATTTCTGGAGGAGTGTCGGCTCATATCTTACAAGGAGACAAGAAGGAATATCCCTGAGAGGGGAAGAACTAGTTCATTCGGGATGAACTAGAAGCAGGGCCAAGAGGTGGAGAACACACCCAACTCCTCATTCAGGTCTTCGGCTTCCCAACAAGGAACCTTCGGATGGAGGTCACCAAGGTCATTGAGGATGTAATTATTCTAGAAAGCAGACAAGAGATATGTCAATAGACAGGAATCTGATGAACTACAGAAACCAGAGGGGCTCTCAGATGTTAAGCTCTTTGTGAGGTGTTTACCCTGCAACCAGCAGGGGATGTTGTGGTACTGCCCTGTGGACCCTACTTAGCTGCTCATTGAGGACCATTTACTCAAAGGGTTACAGGCCTTTGTGCTGGGCCCTGTACTCACTGCTTTGGACCTAGAAGCTGTGTCCTCTCTGGCCTGGCACAGTCCACTGAGGAGGGGCCTGTGTGTGGTCTCAGCAGTGTTTCCTTGCAGGGATGACCCAAGGGTTGAAACCAACCACCATCTTCCTCAGTGTGCCGTGTGGGCTGTGCTCCAACACTTGGGCTCAAGGAGGGGCTGGATAGTCAATGGATGGGTCCCATTTGCATGGACAGACCTTCCTGTGACACATGGCGATGAAGAAAAGGTGGCCTGGGTGTTTGCCCAGCTCACTGTAGGGAACAGGCGGTAGGTGACCATGGCCTGGACTCTAATCTTCCTCTTGCTCCTCTGTCACTGCACAGATAAATAAAAGGTTTTGTGGATACAGGGAGTCTTCAGGCCTGTGTGAGCAGCACTGTGACAATTTTGGAGCTAATTTACTGTTTCTCCCCCATCACCCATGAGTTTGTGTTTGCAGGCTCCATGTCCCAGCTTGTGGTGAATCAGCCACCATCCCTCTCTGCATCCCTGGGATCATCAGCCAGAACCACCTGCGGCCTGAGCGGTGGCTACAATGTTGTCAGTTATTCTATAACTTGGTTCCAGCAGAAGGCAGGGAGCCCTCCCTAGTATCTCCTGTGGTTCTACTCAGACTCAGATAAGCACCAGGGCTCAGGGGTCCCCAGCTACTTCTCTGGCTCCAAAGATGCTTCTGCCAATGCAGGGCTTCTCCTCATCTCGGAGCTGTGCTCTGAGGGCAACGCTGACTATTTTGGAGCTACAGATCATGGCAGTGGGAGCAGCTACCATTACTCACAGTGTCTCAGATAATGGGAATTGAGACAAAAATCCTGGACACACACACACCTTGTCTCCCAGTCTCTCTTCAGTGAGAAACGAATGCAGAGACACCTATGGGGGCACAGTTTTTTAGAAAGATTTGCCTTTAAATTGAGGAAAGAGAGACACTCATGTTTGAATTGAAAGTGATCTAGCATAGGACATCCCAGGAATACAGGGACAGATGAGTTATCAGAGCCAAACTGCCCATCTCTGTGGGGTCTGGAGGAGGTGCACAGGAATAAATACTACGTCTATACCTGAACTTGCTGTCTTGTGTCACTACTCATGCATCCACAGCTGGTGTATTGACAATAACTCTGGTCACAGACACAGTCTCCACTCTCTGAACCAGTTACACATGAGCTTGGACCATATTCTACAGACTCTCCCTGATGACACCCTCCACACTCTCCTCCTCATCTCAACTCTGCCCCGGCTTCCTTCAGGCTTCAGTCTCTTCCTCTGGCAGTTCAGGTCTGAGATCTCTCTCCATGTTAGGATTTTAGAGAAAATTAGAAATGATCCTGCTGTAGTTTCCAGTAGAGTGTCCACCTCTAGGGAGGAGAATGGCCAGAAAGCAGGACTGCACACAACCCCTCATATTCTCCCGCAGGCTTCTGTCCCTCAAGAAGACCTGGAGTTCTGATTCGGGGACTTGTTAACAGGTCTGCTCTCAAATGAGTCCTCACTGCCTAAATAAATACTCCACTATGGAAATGGTCTTTGAGATATTGGCCTTTAAATCCAGTCTCTCTCTCTCTCTCTCTCTCTCTCTCTCTCTCTCACACACACACACACACACACACACACCACAGCTCCCTCCTCTCTCTGAGGGTACAGTGTCCTGGATTCTGCAGTTTCCAGGATTCGCTGTCTCTCCAGAGGTCAGGTTAACTTGTGCTCACCCAGCCATCCTCAGTGTCACAATACCCAGGTGGGAGAATCCCCACCAGCTGGAAACAACAGGTACAGCAAATGTGACTGGGTTCTTTTCACCAGGGCAGCCAGGATGTGCTCTGACCACCTTCTATCCTGATGATAATATGCTCAGGCATGCCAGGGAGAGTCTCTGTCCCCGTGGGAAGCTCAGCCCCCAACCACCTCTGGACTCCAGTCAGTGCCTGAGGTTGCTCAGTATGTTGACTCTGGGACCTGGGGAGCTCAAGGCCCATAGGGATGTGTGATACAACACCTCTGTACTTTCTGGGCTGGTATGTCACTCTGTTAGTCATCCCAGTGACTTCTCCAGCCAGTCTGGACTTCTGCTGAAAACTCTTGTGTCTCAAACAGGGTAACAGGGTCTCTGGCCTCAGGGACACAGTCCTCTTATTCCCACTTCACCACTCTGATGTCACTTTGACAGGAACTTCTGGGTCTGAGTGGCCTTTGGTAATAGTAAATCATTCCTGTAGTCATGAGTGGCTGAATGAGCAATTGTTTTATCCTGAAAATGCCCAACACAAGTTGCAGGGACTGTAGGTGTACCCACTCGAGAGAGAACTAATCACTGAAATGACTCTGAAATTCATGTGAACCATCCTTTCATGGTGTTCACTGGACATCAGATCAGGACTATGCTCCATAGAGAACCAGACCCATGATTGAAAACTCATAACAGAAATAATAATAATAATAATAATAATAATAAATCAAACTATTTTAGTAAAAATTGATAGATTCCTATTGAATGAAAAGCATAGGCATTCCATTTCCATTGTTGTTCCATTCATGATTTAATCACAATTTCCACCCATATTATCTCTGTAATGAGAACAGATCTGGGAAAATATACTCATGATTTCACCTGCAACTTCACAATGGCACTAGCTTTGAGATTTAATCAAACTTAATAAGGTGAATTTTGTATAAAATGTCAAGAGTCAGGAGTGCTGGGAAGTTCAATCAGGTAAGCATCTCCCTTCAGTTCAGGTCATGATCCCAGGATCCTGGAATCTAGCCCTGGGTCTGGTTCCTTCTCATGGAGAGCCTGCTGCTTCACCACTTCCTCCTTGTTCTGTTCTGTTCTGTTCTGTTCTCTTCTCTCTCTCTCTCTCTCTCTCTCTCTTTCTCTCTCTTCAAATAGAAAACTAAAATCTTAAAAAAATTGCAAGAATCAATTTTAAGTGCATGGTTGGCTAAGTAATGACTAGTATGTAAACTCTGTCACTGGATCCCTATAAAAGGATCTGGATCTATTATTTTTTTCCTCCTAGAACTTTCAGAACATATTCCCTTTGTGCTCTGAGCTCAATGGCACACACAGCCTTACTTGGCAGGGCTCCTGTCCATGTACTGGAGAATATATCCTGGCACAGAATCACTGTCCACAGTACATGCAGACCTGTTTCTTCAAGACGGTAGGAAGAGTGACAGATGACAAAGATGTTCAATGTGTAACCTTCTAGGAATGCACATGACAGCTTCTAACACGACCTGCGGAGAAGCCTTTCCTGTCCCCTCAGTACTGTGGGAACCTCCGAGGAAGGAGAGCTCTGTATATCAGGGAAGATTCACATAAAGAAGGAAACCAGAGTCCTGCACAAAAGGGACCATGGGTCCATGTGGACTCATCACTGCTCTGGGTTTGATGATGATTTAATAGGGGTTTGTGTAGAGACACCTCCTCAGCCCCGACCCATGAACAGCCAAGATAGTGGTGGAAAGACTCACAGTAGGTGTCTGAGTGAGGCATAAAGTCGGCCCCAAGCTGTGACAGTCCAAACAAAGGAAAAGTTTGTTTGGCCCTAAGGCAAGGGAGAGTAGACATAACAGTGGTGATATAGCTGCCTCTGAGGGAATCTGGTCTCTATATCATACAATGGTAAGACTGGGACTGGAGACCTGAGGAACCAAGGCCAGTATCTGAGGGATCAGGGGAGATCAGAGCTGGGCCTGCCACCTGGCACTGCTGTGCTTTCTACTCAGAGCTCACAGCTGGGACCTCTTTAAACACTGTTCCCACATAGCCACTCCCCTGCCTTCCCAATCCTGACATCTTTTAACAGAGAGACTTGATCCAGGGCCAGTGAGGGGTCAGAGAGCTGAGGTCTCATTTGTATAGATGGGCGCTCCCTCCCTAAGAGGATGAAGAGGGGGTGGGAGAGATTAAGGGAAGCATGTCTCTCTCCCTGCCAGGGTACTGGGCCCAGTCTGAGCTGCCCTCAGCATCTGGAGCCCTAGGCCAGAGGGTCACCCACTCCTGCCCTGGAAGCAGCTACAACATCAGGGCTTATTCTCTGAACTGGTACCAACAACCCCCAGAAATGGACCTCAATATCTTCATCTATGATAATAGCAATTGACCTTCAGGTGTGCCCTATTGATTCTGTGGCTCCAAGTCTCAGAGTTTGGGCTCCCTGACGATCACTGGGCTCTGAGCTGAGGACAAGGCTGATTATATGATAGTAGCCTCCATGCTCACATGGTGCTCCAGACCTGTGGGGATGTGAGACTAAAACCTGAGGTCCCCACATTGATGGGTCTCCCTCTCCAACCTTGACTCATATGACATGGCACTTGTTTTATTTTTCTTTACAACAACTGAGTCCATATGAACTTCGTCCAAAGATCTTGTCCTTGTCTTCTCAGATTTTGCTTCAAAATCCCTTTCTTGGTCACAGCACACTGTTTTGATGTTTTTGGTGATTTTTGATTTGATGATTTTGGTGTTTTTGTTTTTGATTTTTTGTTTTGTTTTTTTTTTCTTTTTTTTTTTTTCTTTTTTGCCTTTTTAACGGAACAGAAATTGCTTGATGCTATTGCAAATGCTCTGGGGATAGGATCTCTAAGGTATGCTACTCTGCTTGTGCTGCAATTGCACAATACCAGAGTCTAGACGGCTTAAGCAACAGAAATGTATTTTCTTATACCTCTGGATGCTGGATGTCCATGTTCAAGGGGGTGGCAGGTTCGAGTTCCACCTTGGCCTGCAGATGGTTGCATTCCTCCTGGGTCCTCACATGGCCTTTGTTTTTTGCCTGTGTGGTCACCTCTGTATCTTCTTTCACTTTGTATAAAGGCACAAGGCCATTTTTATGAGGGAATCAGTCTTATATCACTTACCTTAATTCTTTCTTCCTTTCTTTGAAAGGAAGAGAGAGTAGGGGGGGGGGGGTCAGAGGGAGAAGGTGAGAGAGAACCTTAATCAAGCGCCATGCCCAGTGCACAGCCCAGCACCTGGGTGGATCTCACATTCCTGAGATCATGACCTGAGCTAAAATCAAGAGTCGGATGTTTAACCCACTGAGTCACCCAGGAACCCCATCAATTACTTTTTAAAATTCTTTATTTCCAAATAAACCCAGAGATTATTACGGTGTCTGCATAGGATTTTGAGGGGAAACAGTTGAGTCTAGATCAAGAAGTCAGGGCAGAACCAGTGACAGAAGGTCAAGCTGTGTCTGACTCAGGGTAATTGTGCAGATAATGTGCATCCACACCATTTAGTGAACATCTACTATGTGAGAGACCTAGATCCAATACATCTTCTGTAATTGTTATTCATGGTATATGTTGCAAATGCTTATCACAGCAGATTCAGTCCGTGTGTGTGTGTGTGTGTGTGTGTGTGTGTGTGTGTAAGGTTCAGTGAGTGGGAGAGAGAGAGAGAGAAAAAAAGTACACTTTTCTGATGGTTTTCTATGAGAAAGCAGATTCTGGAGACAGTCGGAGGCCCCCAGATCTCTCCCATGACACCTCCTCAGAACAAGTCATCACTAAAGGTCCTTCTTATCTAATGGGTGGCCCAGGTCATATTCTGAAGTGAGGGTCCCCAAGGGGACAGAAGACAGTGTGAAAACCCCTTCCCGGTCACTCTTCCCTGTCTTATCCCCTGAAAGTTCATTTTTCGGGTCTCTTGGGAAACTCAACACCCACTTCCCTTTACTACTCAGGATCCCCCTCCAGCCTGACCCTTGTCCTCTTCATGGAGACCCCTCCCCCTCAGTTCTGGGCTCTAGCCCCATGTCCTGAAGGGATAGCTGTGGTGAGTGGTGGGTCCCAGGAAGCTGATCTCTATCTTTCTAATGGTAGAGGTCTGGACATTAGGCACTTGAACCAAGTTTAAGGTTTAAAGTTCCCTAGAGAACCCCCTGGCTCAACCCTGGTAATACGTCTGCTTGGTTTACGTTACAGGTGAGTGATTAGACATTGTTTTTACTCTAAGAGTCTACTGCTAGGTGCCTCACCACCCTGGTACCTGTCCTAGTTTCTGATCTATGTCCTTGCCATGAGAATAGTGTTGCATCAGGGGCAACATGTCTTCTGTTCCTGATTACTTCCATGGGTTCTCATTTACCCTTAGATGATATTATTTTTTTAATTCTTTTAAAAATATTTTTAAGATTTTATTTATTTGACAGAGAGAGAAACAACGGGAGCAGAAACACAAGCAGGGGAGTGGGAGAGGGTGAATCAGGATTCGCCCTGAGCAGGGAGCCCAGCACTTGCCTTGATCCAAGGACCCTGGGATCATGACGTGAGCCAAAGGCAGACAATTAATGACTGAGCCACCCAGACACCCATTAGATAGTACTCTTACAATCATTATCTTCTAGGACTATCTGGTATACTTCAGCTATTTACTTTAGTTTTGTAATTATTCTCAGTAGAAAGACTGATATTCAGAAAATACTACTACAAATGGTCTGGAGAATTAACAGGTTGTAACTCTTGACAATGCACACCTTATTTCCTCTCAACACTTCCAGAGGGTCAGGCATCAGTGTGCTCACTAGATTATACTGACTTGCCAGGACCCAGAAGTCATCACCACTCAGGCCACTGCTAACCCTGAATGGCTTCCTCTCCTCCTGTTCTATCTGCTTCTACCTGTGGGTGCCCCAGGCAGGGATGCTGGGTAGACAGACAGGAAGGGATTACTTGAGTGCAACAACTCTGCTGCCATGGAATTTCCTGGAGATATAAAGCTACTTCAGAGAGCTCAGGGTCCATAACAGGACTTCAGGGTCAGAATCTGAGTGTCCACCCTGATCTAGGCTCCACTCCTACTTACCCCATTCCTTCTCCGCACAGGTGAGGGCCAACCTTACATTGGGTGGGTGGGAGATCCTCAATTCTGCTCCATGCCCCAACTCTCATGCACAGTGGGTTGCCATCCTGTTCGCATTCCTCTCTGTCCCATTACAGTGTCTGTGACTGAACAGGGCTGACAGTCACCCTCAGTGTCCATGGCTCTAAACAGATGATCACACTCACCTGCATTGGAAACAGCAACACTGTTGGCAATGAAGGAGCAACTTCACTGTAGAAACACCCAGGCAACATCTCTAAAGTCATGATCAACAGGAAGAACACCCAGCCCTCTTGGGTGCCTGACAAAGTCTCTGACTCCAGGTCAGGCAGCCTGGCATCTCTGATCATCTCTGGGCTCCAGGCCAAGATAAGGGTGAAGACTCCTGCTCAGGGCGATATATCACCTCAGAGGTTAAAATGGTGCTTCAGGCCAGTGAAAAAGGGACACAAAAACTTGAGGTTCCTCCATTCTCATCCAGCACTGTTAGGACCTCACAGAACATCATATCATGGGGTCCATTAAGAAAAAACGCTGAGCTCTATCTGACTATCATGTGGACTATCCAGGATGATAAGAAATAATAATGCGAGGAGAATCACTGGGCCTGCAGAATAAACAAGTGCATGTGAATAGTACACATGGGCAGTATCCCCATCTGTGGCCCAGTAGCACCCTTTACTGCCTTTCCCTGTACCACATGCAATGTCTGGCAAAGGAGATACGGTTGGGCTTCTACAGTTGGTGTTGACAGAGGTTACATTTTGAAATACATCACAGTTTTCCAATGAGAGAAAATGTCAAATGTGAGAGTGTCACCATTCCAATAATAGATCTAGAAAGGCCCTTACTCACTCTTTTGGGTTATAACATGAGTATGACTACTGTGAAAATGATAATTGTTATTGGTGTACTGAGGGGTATCACAGTGTCTGGAAGATGTGGTACTGTGTCCAGAAGGGGAACAAGTTAAGCAGAAACCTGGGGGGTTCTGTGCAGACAGCTGGTAAACCACTGCACTGGCTGGAGGAGTGTTAGGCCAACCATGTCCTCACTGATGTAGGACCTGACTCCACATGTGAACCCTAATGACTGTGAGCTTTAGGGTTAGGCTCACTCACCACATTGCTTCAAAGATTGGCTGCCTCCTCTTTTTTCTATGAGAGGTCTGGTAATTTGGAGGCTGATGGACAAGATGCAGAAGAATGCATTTCAAGGAGAAAGTGGGATCCCAGGAAAGTTTCCTCAGAGAATAAGGGCTGTGGGTAGAACACCCACAATGGAACCTCAGGAGACAGAGCTCTGTGACATCTCTACTATTTCTGGAGTCTCTCCTTCACTTGATTATATAGGGAGGCTTTGCCATATGTTAGGGAAAGGAATCCTTGAGGCCACACAAGATTTGCCCTCTCCAAGGTTCATCATGAACAGGGGCAGTGGCACCTCACAGACTCACATTTCATTTCTCAGTGTGATGGTTCAATAAGGATCACTCACTCAATGGAGCCAGGAATGAAGACTGGGCCATGTGCTCCTTGATGGGGACTCAGCAGCTGTGTCCTCTCTGGTGTGGCAGAGTTCCCCGAGAAGGAACCTGTGTGTGCTTCCCTTCCAGGGCTCTCCCCAGGGGTGAAGCCAACCTCCATCCTCCTCAGTATGAGGTGTGAGCTCAGCTCCATCACCAGGGCTCAAGGAGAGGCTGGGAAGTCCCTGGATGAAGCCTATTTGCATGGACAACCCCTCCTGTGGCAGAGGATGGAGGAGAAATGGGTTCTGGGGCAGCCCAGCCCACTGTGGGGACCAGGGACTGTGTCACCATGGCCTGGTCTCCCCTTTGTGCTCCTCTCTTATTGCACAGTTAGGGACAATCCTAGGGGACACAGGGAAGACTCTCAGTCTAAATTAGCCCCTCTGGATTAGAGCCAGGGAAACCTTCCTTTGGTCACTGACCCACCACCCATGAGTGTCTCTATTTGCAGGTTCTCTGTTCCAAACGGTGCCAGCCCAGCCACCTCCCCCTCTGCATTTCCAGGATCTACAGCCAGGCTCACCTGCACCCTGAGCAGTGGCTTCAGTGTTGACATCTGCTACATACATTGGTACCAGCAGAAGTCAGGGAGTCCTCCACAGTTTCTCCTGCACTACTACTCAGACTCAAATAAGCACCAGGGTTCTGGGATCCCTAGATGCTTCTCAGGATCCAAAGATGCCTCATCCAAAGCAATGCCTCTCCTCATCTCTGGGCTGCAGTTTGAGAATGAGGCTGACTCTTCCTATCTGATTGGACACAATGGTGATTCTCACATTGACACAGGCAGATGGGGACATGGTATAGAAACTTCCACTGGCTCAGAGTCTTGTTCCATGGCAATTTAAAACTTACAATATAAGTTGTGTATATGGAAACTGCACTTTTAAGTATTTTTTCTTTCATAATATATTTACCCTCAACTACCCAAGCTATGTTTCTGTGACTTTTAGGAAAATAAAACAAAAGCTAAATTTAGCATCACGATATGCTGATATTGCTCAGTTATTCACCAGGAACATAGCCAGATTCTGTGCAGTTGTTTTTTCTCCTGAAATGAGGAAGATGGTCCTTCTTAGATTTCATTCTCTTCAGAGATCATGAACCATCCCAGCAGGTGAAAGTCCCCCACAGCATAAACTCAGCCCTTCCAGGAATCAGAGCAGAGACCTTTCCTATCCATGCAGGCTCCAGTGCTCAGGGATGGCTGAGGCTCACTGTATCCAGGGAAGGGGCACTAGGATTTGATATTCTATCTGAGAATACAAGTCTCATGAGAAAACCATCCACGAAGTTGGCCTGGAACCCAATCTTGCACCTAAACCCTCAGTAGTGAAGTCTTGGAGAGAGAGATTATTTAAAGAAGAAATTTGAAGCTTGAGGCAAGAAACCACTTTGTGGGCCTTGAGAGGGAAGGGAATGCCCAACACCTCTGGTGAAATGCTCAGCCTGCCTCAGGGAATTTGAGTTAAATAGGCCCATGGATGAGCCTCTGCCACAGCTGACACAAGGGCCTATGGGGAATCCCATGGGTGGTTTTCTTAGCCCTTAAGTGCTGACTCTGCCCTCCTGTCCCCTCAGAACCTGTTGGATCTTTTCCACAATCCAGGGAGTGGGGGTGTGAAAGATCCAGAGCAGGAATTTCCCCTATATGTCTATGTATCACCCCTCCCCGCCCCCCCGCAGTGAGGAGCTCTTGATGACTTTAGATCCCAGGTCGTCTCCTCCTGCAGAGGAGCAGCAGAAACACAGGGGTCACCATGTAATGATACCAAAGGTAAGTTGTGACCCTGGACAGCACAGAGGAAACAGGTGTTCAAGCCTGATTCTCCAGATTCAGGTGTGTTGATAGAACCTCTAATGAAAGGTGGTTCATCATCACCTTAGAGAAATGTACAACAAAATGAAATGGAGTTCCTCTTCCACAGAGACATGTGAGAAATTGTACCCTCCACCTTTGCCCCGGTCTTATTCACTTCTCTCCCATTTCTGCTTGAGACAAACATCAGTCCAGAATATGGCTTCTAATGTTCCATATCCACTAAAAGTAGAGGACTTCAATCTCTGCACCTGTTTACGTTTAGAAGGTCAGTGGAAATATCTCACTTTGGAAGTACTAGTATCCCAATGCAAAAATAGTTTCTTTGTTTCCAGAAACAAAGTTATCCTAACATTTACTAGATGGTAATGACAAGGAGGGCAGTCGTGCAGGATGCATTACCTGGGAGAACCGGGTGGCCCTCTGTCCATCCCTGTACATGTCCCCTGGTGCTCTACTGGGCTTTATTGAGAATCCTCTGATCTCTGAAATCTCAGTGATACATATTTTCTCTCTTTCTCCTGAGATTAGAACTTTGTACAGCTCCTGAATATCCAGTGGGGGGGGGGGTCTGTCTCCCTAGTGAGCATATGTGACTAATCCCTTACCAAGAAATGTACACAAATGACTGGTAAAGATGTGCAAGAATGGTCCATGTAATATGCCATTCAGGTACTAATTGAAACAATAAGGTAACACCAGATTTCTATTAATGTGGGTAACATTCAATACAGTGACAGCATCGGATGTTTCCCAGAATGTGAGGCAGCAGGAGCTCTCAGTCATTGCTGGTGGAAATGCAAAATGCTGTGGAAGATGCCTTGGCATGTTTTTACAAATATAAACACACTCATATATTTTTTTTAATATTTTATTTATTTATTTGAGAGAGAGACAGTGAGAGAGAGCATGAGCGAGGAGAAGGTCAGAGAGAGAAGCAGACTCCCCATGGAGCTGGGAGTCCGATGCGGGACTCCATCCCGGGACTCCAGGATCATGACCTGACCTGAAGGCAGTCGTCCAACCAACTGAGCCACCCAGGTGTCCCAACACACTCATATTTTGATACACTACAGAAATCACACTCCTAGGTATTTCCCAAAAGGAGTTGCTTGTGTCCACCCAAGAATATGCACACAATTGTTTATGGCTCTTTTATTTATGGTTGTCAAGACTTGAAAGCAACAAACACATCCTTCCATGGATGAATGGGTAAGTAAACTCAAGTGTATCCATACATGAAATATGATTAAATAATAGAAAGACATGAAACATAAGTTATCAGGCCATGAAAACACATGCAAGAAAGTTCCATGCATATTTATAAGTGAAAGAAGACAGTTTGAAGAGCTAGAACTTTTGAGCTGTAGGGGATGAGGTGGGGGACAGCCCAGGCCACAGGCTGCCCAGAGTCACTCTGTCTCCCTCATCCATGAGAGGGCACCTGTGCTCCCCTGTTCCAAAGCTGGAAGTGCCTCATTCCTGTCTCTTGCAGATGCTCTGGAGTCATCCCTGGGTGAAGTCCTCCACCCAACTCCTAAACTCTTTTACCTAGCTGGAGCCAAGGCATGGATCAAACTAGCCACTTACATGGACTTGTGTCGCACTCTCCCTGCCTGCAGAGATGACGCAGCACCAACACACACAGAGGTCGATGCACAAGCTCTTGTTTTATTCCCTGGTCGTTCTTTTTCTCTTCTTTCTCCTTCCCCTGCAGGGAAGTTCCCTTGCCGTATATAGGGCATAACAGCCAATCACAGAGGTGTTCACGTGAACAGGAGGTATCTGAGGCTCGTAGGCAGTGGTGGCATACGGTGTTCATGTGACGAGCACGAGGTCACGTGTGGCCAGGGCGGATGTTTTTTAGGCTTTCCATGCTGCTCGGGCTATGTAGCCTGCGATCTTAGGGGCGCGACCTGGACAGACTTGAGAAAAGGACATATTTGCATAAAGACTCCCTACCCAAAAGATGAGTGGACACATAAGAAGGGTTAAGAGCCTCAGGCCTGGCTCTGGGGTTCAAGAGCAGACTTCGGGGCACCTACCAGAGTCTGGGCTCCCCTTTACCTCACACTGTTTGCTCACTGCACAAATGATTTCCAAATACCTGGGGAGATGAAATAATACCTTTTTGTGATTCACAACATCAAATAACATATTCTGCACTATTAGGCAGACTTTATGTTATGTTTATGCTATTCATTGGATGGGAGTTGGGTTTTTTTTAAGACTTTACTTATTTGAGAGAGAGATTGAGAGGGAGAGAGCATGAGAGAGGAGAAGTCAGATGGGAATTTAGATGAGAAAAAAATAGGCAGATTTATATCACTCGACTAGACCTAGACTTCTTTTTTTTTAAATTTATTTTTTTCAGCGTAACAGTATTTATTGTTTTTGCACCACACCCAGTGCTTCATGCAGTCCGTGCCCTTTATAATACCCACCACCTGGTTCCCCCAACCTCCCTGCCCCCGCCCCGTCAAACCCCTCAGATTGTTTTTCAGCGTCCATAGTCTCTCATGGTTCACCTCCCCTTCCAATTTCCCCCAACTCCCTTCTCCTCTCCATCTCCCCTTGTCCTCCATGCTATTTGTTATGCTCCACAAATAAGTGAAACCATATGATAATTGACTCTCTCTGCTTGACTTATTTCACTCAGCATAATCTCTTTCAGTCCTGTCCATGTTACTACAAAAGTTGAGTATTCATCCTTTCTGATGGAGGCATAATACTCCATAGTGTATATGGACCACATCTTCCTTATCCATTTGTCCATCGAAGGACATCTTGGTTCTTTCCACAGTTTGGTGACTGTGGCCATTGCTGCTATAAACATTGGGGGTACAGGTGGCCATTCTTTTCACTACATCTGTATCTTTGGGGTAAATAGCCAGTAGTGCAATTGCAGGGCCATAGGGAAGCTCTATTTTTAATTTCTTGAGGAATCTCCACACTGTTTTCCAAAGGGGCTGCACCAACTTGCATTCCCACCAACAGTGTAGGAGGGTTCCCCTTTCTCTACATCCTCTCAAACACATGTTGTTTTCTGTCTTGTTAATTTTGGCCATTCTAACTGGTGTAAGGTGGTATCTCAATGTGATTTTAATTTGAATCTCCCTGATGGCTAGTGAAGATGAACATTTTTTCATGTTAGAACTAGGCTTCTGATCCAGTAAATTTCTAAAAGGTCTGCTCTCATATTAACCACCCATCCACTCCCACCAGGTAAAATAAATCTCCCTTCAGGGAAAATATCTTTGAGAAAACTGTCCTTTAAATCCAGAATCAACTTCATGGAGAACCATCCCTCAGGAGAAGTCATAAGCAGGGCAGAGAGATACCTGAATCTCATTTTTGGTCACACACACATAACTCTACTCTTTTTGAGTGTACAGTGTCCTGAATTCTGCAGTGTCCAGGCTCCTCTGTCAGTCCAGAAATCAGGGTCAATCTGTGCTCACCCAGTTGTCATCAAGTCACCATCTCTAATAGAAAAGATTTCCCAACAGCAGGAAACACGAGCAAAATTCAGTGTGACTGGGGTCCTGTCACCAGGACAGCCAGGATGCGTGACCTAAGATCCTGGTCTCCTGAGACAAGGCTTATGCTCAGGAAATCCAGGAGGTTTCTCTGTCCCCATGGGTTATGCAACCCCCAATCATCTCTGGGCTTCAGGCAGGAATGAGCCTGATCAGTACATTGATTCTAGGAAAGAAGCCTTGGAGCTGCTCCCGCAGAGCTCAAGGCCCATGAAGATGAGACACACTTTATTGTGCTGGGCTTTCACTCCCTCATTCACCACACTGACACCCCCTGCTAGGCTAGACCACTGCTGAAAAGTCTGTCCTATCTGAGGGCAACAGGGTGTTTGACCTCAGGGATATAGTCCCCCTTATTTCCACCTCTCCATCACTCAGATCTGGGACCTTTGACAGAATCTTCTGGGTTGAGGTGGCCTTGGGTAACCTCTAGTCATGGGTGGTTGAATGTGCACTTACTTGCTCTATCCTGAACATGCTGGACACAAGCACAGGGACTGTAGTTCTGCCCATCCCAGATCAATATCTGGCTTTGAATTGCTCCGTCCTAGAATTTCTGTCTGTATTTGGTAATTCTATCACTGAGATGGCTCTGAAGATCATAGGAACAGGACATTCATGGGGTTCCACTGGGAAACATGTGATGCCTTCCTACCTGTACGATCATACTCATTAAAGAAAGTTCATGAATAAAATAATAGTAGCAACTAGTAACAAATCAAATGATTTTAGAAAGAAGTTGGTTGACAACTATTCAACTGAGAATGGGAGGCATTCTTTTCCATGGTTTTCCACCCATCTATTTAAAAACAACTTATATTTATATTCACTCTGCAATAAGCACAGATCTGGAAAAGTATATACATGATTGTACCTGCATTTTCAACTTGGCATTGCCATTGACTTTAAATCCATCTTACTGAGCTGCATTTTGTTTAATAACATACTTCCATTTTAAGTGCACTGTAGACTAAGCTGCGACTGATATGTACAGTCTGTCAGTGCATCCCCATCAGAGCATCTGCAGGTGTCACTCCTTCACTCCAAGAACTTCTAGCATCCGTCCCTTGTGCTCTGAGGTCAATGCCATATGCCGTCTCACCTGGCTGGACTCCTGAAATCTTGTGCCTGCACTGGGAGGACAGATCCTGGGAGGGAACCACTGGCCACAGTGTGTGGAGAACTTGTTTAAGCAGGTGGAAATAGTGACAGATGATAAAGATTTTCAGTGTGTGACCTCTTTAGCCCTCAAGGTTACCTGGAAATAATCATTTCCTGTCTCCTTAGTGCAACAGTCACGTCACTGGAAATCAGGGTAGAACGACATTAAAGGAAAGACCCAGCATCCTGCACAAAAGGGGCCACATGTCCCTGAGGTCCTGGCACTGCTCTGGACTTGATCCTGATCTAGAGGACCTTGTTTAGAGATCCTACCTCAGTTTTGACCTATGAACAGCCAAGGAAGCCATGGACAGACTTCAACTGAGGTGTCTCAAGAGAGCATAAATTTTGTCCTCAGGAGGATGGGAGGTCATATGGGGGGGACACCTGCCATGGACCTAATGCAACTAACAGTGATCAGAGCAGTGGGGAGGCAGGAGTCATGCCTGATGGGGTCTAGTTACCATTTCACACAAAGGTATGACTGAATCTGACACCAGGGAGTGATGAGGGCCAGTTTCTGAGAGATCAGGGATGATCAGAACTGAAACCTCCCACATGGCCTTGCTGTGCCCTCTGCTAAGGACTCAGAGCTGTGATCTCTCCATCCCCTGGCCCCATGCAGCCCCTCCCTTGCCCATTCCACTGACATCCTCAGGCAGAGGGATCTGACCTAGGGCCAGTGAGGGATCAGAGAGCTGGGGTCTCATTTGCATGGAAGGGCCTTCCCTCTCTCAGAGAATGAAGAGGGGAAGGGAGAGATAGGGGAGGCTCTGTTCAGCTATGGGGCCACAGAAGGTGGGATCAGTGATGACCTCCACCTTGGCCTGATCCCCTCTCCTCCTCAGCTTCCTCATTAACTGCACAGGTGACAGGGTGTGGCGAGAGGGGAGACAGGCCCTGGAGGACACATGGGGCTCTGCTTCCTCCTCTTGATTACAGACTCCAGCATCATGCTTTGTGTGTCTCTCCTCCTTCCAGGGTCCTAGGTCCAGTCTGTGCTGACTCAGCTATCCTCAGTGTCTGGGGCTCTTGGGCAGAAGGTCACCATTTCCTGCACTGGAATCCCCACCAACATAGGGTTTCATGGAATGGAATATCAACCTTATGTGCACTGGTACCAGCAGCTCCCCGGAAAGGACCCAGACTCCTCATCTATGAGGATGATACCAGAGACTCGGGGGTTCCTGATCTATTCTCTGGTTACATGTCAGGCAGCTCAGACTCCCTGACCATCACTGGGCTCCAGGCTTAGGAAAAGGCTTATTATTACTGCCAGTCTTAATGCTCACACAGTGTTCCAGGCCTGTGGGGAAGTGAGATACAGACCTGTTGTTCCCACAGCAATGGAGTTTCTATGCTGCCACCACTCCTTGGCTGTCAGCTGGTTCCTTTGTTTTCTTGGTGGATGTTGGAGTCTGCGATACACTCTGGAGTATTTTGTATACAAAATATGTGCCCATTCTCTAAAATCCATCTCCCAAAGCCTGTCCTTGTCATGAATGCTTTATATGATGTTCTAACACTGAGCAGACACTCCTGGGTGTCAGTGCAAGGCTACCGCAGGTTATGAGCTCATGACAGGTCAAGACTGAGATAGGAATGGAAAATTCATGATTGTGTGAGACATGACACATCAGGGGGTGTGCAGTAGGTGTCCTGGTACCAAGAGTTCCCATGAATGGGCCTCCAAATCTTAAACAATTATAGCATTTAGAATCTTTGGGGTCCCTGATAAATTCTCTGGCTCCATGTATGGCAACACCCAGCTTCCTGATCATCATTGCTCTATGATCTAAGGTTGAGGCTACCTCTTATTGTTCCTCTTGTTATAACATTCTTGGGACTCACACAGAGCCCCAGTTCCGTGAAAATTAGGACCAGGACCTCTTTCTCATCTGCTGCAAGTAAGGGGTTACCAAACTAATGGGGTTTCCCTTTCCGTGTCCTTTGAGAACTTTGTCTAGGAAAGGGCTCCTGTGATTGACTTGAGGACAGAAGTGAAGGAGGGGCCCTCATTCTTTGGTGGGGCCCCTGGATGGACTTGGACTCGAGTCCATGGTATTAGCAGCAGGAACAGCAGAAGCCACAAGCTGAGCCTGAGCAACGAATAGCTGAGGACGTTTCCTAGAAGATGAGAAATGGTTTCTGTTCTCAGTTCTTACAAGCCAGGGTCTCTGTGTGAACCCTGATATACTGATTTGGGACACAGAATCTCTTGCTCTGAAGTTCACAGACTGGGACTGGCTGGTCCAGAATGCTTATCTTGGACCTTTGTGCCTCTCTTTGCTGCCTTGACAAATAGGGATATTAATGTTGCTGCTCTCTATTTACCCCCAAATATGGTGACAGGAAAGCATTTTTCTAACTAAAATATTCTCCCAATGCAAAAACCAGTCATGGTTTTTCAAGCCATTTGTTCCTCAAATCGGATTTTACTGAGCATCTAGGATGTCCCCGAACCATAGTTATCCAGCAGTGTGCTCTCCCCTCATGAGGTTCACAGGCTGGTGGGGAGGATGAAATCCATATAAATCTGATGGGGTTTAACAAAGCAGCCACTGTAGGGGCCTTGAAAACTGGGGAATTTATTCTCTTCAGCAGGCACTATTTCAGCAGGGACCAGGATAACTATAAAGAGTCCCGATGAGGGTTCGGGCAGAGGTGACCCATGCACAGCTCTAAAATTTACCATAGCCCCTCTGTGCTCAGCATCAGGCATGTGTGATATTGTTCTATCTTTCCACAGCCCCTGGACACAGGTGTTATTCCTCTATGTCCTTTACCTAATGAGAATACTAAGGTTCAGAGAGGTGATGTGATTGGCCTGGGAAGCACAGCTAAAAGCTAAAGGGGCCAGGCTATGGCCACTGGTGCTAAGAAACCAGTATAAGACAAAAGTCTAGTTGTTGCTTCCTAGCCATGTAGCCTTGAGTCAGCCTGCTTCCCTAGCTGAGCCTCAGTTTCCACACCTGTGAATAGGACCAGTTCCATGGGTTTCACTGGACAGTTTTCAGACTTAGCAATGCAGCTGGCAAAGCCCCACTTGGGGGGCACTAAGCTTCAAGGTCAGGAGATTTTCACAGGGAGGGTGCTGACCTGGATTCTTGGAGTGGGGACCATCATGTGTTTCCCACAGAGTGGGGACTGGGATGCTCTTCTTTCTGCCTTCCCTTCCAGGAGGCAAGCAGAAGGAATGGAGACAGGGGTGTGGCGAGTGTTCACTTGTACTTGTCTATCTTCCCCACTGGACTCTGAACTCCATGAGAACAGGCAACTAAAATCTGTTATTCCCCATTATATCCCCAGGGCCTGGACAGTGCCCAGAACCCCAGATGCTTTAGAAATGATTGTTGAATGAATAAGAGCCTCTTGGGAGCCAGACCCCATTCTGAATGCAGGAAGACCAAAATTTAATGAAACCAGTATGGCCACTGTCTGCACGGCCTGGATGTGACATTGAGGCAACCACTGAAGGAGAGCAGTGACTTCAATCACACATCTTAAGGGCTGATTATGTTTATGGGGGGGGGGGACTCATGGCCTGAGTGTGTGTACATGAGCGCCTTCTACCAGAGTCACCCCCAAAGTCCCAAGTATGCAGGCAAAGCCTCCATCTGTGGCCTGGTCAGGGATTCTCAGTCCGTGCTAGAGGCTGCCCAAAGGACCTTGTTGTGAAAGATTCTGGAGCTGCTATTGGGTTTTGTGGGAAAGAATGCATGGATTGATTAGTCATGTCTGTTCTCAGCAAGAGGAGGGAGAGGGGGGCACATTTGCCATGTTCGCCTTCTCTGCTGTGGGTGATCACTCCACATCACTAGATGGGAAATTGCCCTTACCTTGTCTTCCAGGCCATGCCAGACCAGTTCTTATAGACAGAACTGCATGATGAGCCAGCATGTGACTTTGACATTGCCGACTCCTGTTTGGAATCTAACTCCTTGGCCACATGGTCTTCAGGTGCCTTCCAATTCCCAGGTGTTGGCTGATAACCTACAAAGGGATGGATTTCCATGGGTCTTCCATAATATCGGGAGTGACTTTCTAATGGAGAAATTAGAGATACCCAGCTAGGTGGTGAGGGAGAGCCATTCATTTATTCATGCAGTCGCTCATCCATAGCAGATAGAGGGGGAAGAGAAAGAGAGAAGGAGAGAGGGGAAGAGAAGAGAAGTAGCACTGTGAGAATCTGGCTTGCCCATCAACAGTTAAGGAAAGTGCCTGTTTCTCTGCAACTTTACGCTCATTCTGTATCGTGATTTTTTTCAACTCTTTACCCACTTGCCAGGAGCAATGAGGGCTCTTGTTCTTTTAGTTGCCATTCCTTCATTTCCTAGAGAGTTAGAACATTTTTCCCTTTGCATATTGGTCCTGTGGGATTTCCTCTTTTGTGAATATTCATCCTCCTTCTTTACTGGCCTTGAAGGCAAAACCAGATCCAGGGCCTCCAGGAGAATGTGTGGAAGCTGCCGAAGTTGCCCAACCTGTCCCCACTCTCCACCAAGCCCCTGTGGATTTGCACTGCCTCATTTAAGAAGATGCTGGACAAAATTGTGCATTACCTGCGTGGAAAACAGCAGGTGAGCCTGAAAGACTATCCACTTAGGTATGTTCTGCCGCCACCTGCTGGGAATTGCAGCCTATTACACAAAGCTTTATTTTCTCCCCCTTGGTATGTACTTGATTTGAAAGAGATGAAATAAAGGCTTTCTGTCTGTTTGCCTCCAAATTAGTCAATTTAGAACCTTGGGTCAATTCAGGTGCTTATGGTAGGATATGAAGAGTTGTAGTGGAATGTAGGATCTTGCTATCTTAGATATCTTTCTTCTCCCATGAACTAAACCTACTGTCTTCTTGCTGACTACCTTGAGAAGTAATTTAGCTCCTCTGTGTCTGCTCTCATTTGGTAAATGGGACAGAGATTGCTGCCATTCTGGAGGATAGCAGTAGAGTTAGTGAGTACACAGCATCTTAGAAATAATAATACCTTTTTACATTTTCTTTCCTCAGATCAACCTGGTATAAAAGTTTCATAGTATGATCCCTCTTGGCAAGCATTTACCCATCCATCCATCCAACCATCGATTCATCCAGTAAATATTTATTGAGTGCCTACCATGTGCCAGGCACTAGATGTTAGGGATGCACTGGTCTCAACTCTCATGTTCAACACTTAGATGTTATGCTAAAAGCATGGGACAGCCAGTGAAGAATGAAGAGGCTGTGCATGGCCAGTACTCCCTTCCAGTCAAGGGTGTGGGAGAAGGTGAGGGGAGTATCTGAGAATCTCCTCATCTCTTGGTGTATGAAAGTGCATATTTAACCATATCTTCACATGCAATGGGTATTATGATCAGCTTTTATTTTTAGCCTATTTGCTAGGAAAATGTGTATGAAAGTGCAGAACTAAGTGCTTCCTCTCATGAACCTCGTATTGTAGCAGGGAAAACACATAACTGCTGATTGGGATAAGATATGATGGGTATTCCAAGTCAGGTGGGTGATATTTAATCTCCACTGGGTGGCCTGGGAAAGTGTCCTGGAAGACATGGCAGTAAGCTTCCATTTGAAGGACATGTAGGCATTAGCTAGGTAAAGGGGATGTGAGGGAAAAGAGTGATCCCAGCAGAAGGAACAGCGGGTGCAAAGGGAAGGAGGCAGGAGAGGAACTGGAAGAAATCCAGGCCTTGGAGTCCAATTAATCTCTTCATTTTCTTGTGACACATCTCTGCCCTGTGCCCTAGCATGGGATCAGGGCCTCTGTAGTTATTGCCTTTGGCATATGACCTTGTTTCTTCTCAATAAGTCAGTCCAAAGGAATTAGCGATTTATTTCAGTAATAATGCGAACCTCTTTCTTCATTAAATTTTTTTTTTAGATTCACATTGAAGCTGTGACATTAGTACAGAGAGTCTCTTCTACCCTATGTGATAACATCCTCCATAACCATAGTACAAATACCAAAATAGGAGATTTCCATTGGTAAAATACTGCTAAATGAACAACAAACTTTATTTGGATTTCGCTAGTTTTTACATACCCTCATTTTCCTCCCTGTGTTGTTCTATGGAATTTTAACACATGTATAGTTTTGTATAACCGACAGCACAGTCAGGACACAGAACTGTTCCAGGGAAACCTATCACCCCAAAGGAAGTCCCTTGGGCCACACTTGATGGTCACATCTTGCTCCCAATCCTAAGTGCTATTTTTCAAGGCAGTATTCTCAAGGTTCGTGATCAGGTAACTGTGCTGATTTATGGAATGGAAACAGAATGCCAGAGTGGAAAGTGTCTTGAAGCCTCATTTTCAGCCAAAACATAGAAACTGGCTGCCGAGCATGTAAAGGGCAGGTCAGTTCTGTTTCAGCCAATATCCTGGTGGACAGAATATTCCTCTGCAGTAAAATTACCATGATGTTGCCACCATTTCATGAGAACTTCCTGGAGGCACGGTATGTGCTATTGCTGTACAAGTGGATTTAATTTAATCATCCCAACAACCTCGGCGGGTGAGTTTCATCATTCTTCCCATTTTACAGCTGAGGACACTGAAGCTCAGAGAAGGTAGTTACCTGCCCAGGGACACACTTGGGCAGAGAAGCTCAGAGAAGGTAGTTACCTGCCCAGTGAGAGCAGGAATGGCCGAGCCTGGCAGCCATTCAGTCTGTCTCCTTCCAGATTCTGTGGTATTTGCCCCCTGCTGTAGGATGGGAAGACCCAGGCTGCGTGTAATCTATATCCACCTACTCTGTGGCCTCCATTGAGTCACTTTCCCTCCCTGAGCCTGAGACCCCTCAGAAGGGTAGAACAAGGTCTTTTCCAACTCTAGAATTCTGTTTCTAGATGGTATGAGTTAGCAAAGAATTAGAAGCCACTCCACAACAACTCAAACAAAGAAATGAAAAGCAAAACAGCAGGAACATTGTATTGCCCACATCCTAAGTTATTTGGAAGAGCCAGGAGCCAGAGCACATCAGGTGGACATCACCCCCATAGGCTGTCTGGGCAGGAAGTCCTGTTAATACAGCTTTACAGTGCACACCACAGCTAAAGAGCATCTTGCTGCTGCAATAACATTAGAAGGGCAGACAACATCTGAGCCCCTAAGCAATTTGCCCTCTGAAATGGAAGATGTCGTAGAAGTCAATAGAACCATCCAGGAGCCACCTTGTTTTGTTGTTGTTGTCACTGTTCATTTATTTTTTAAAGATTTTGTTTATTTATTTTACAGAGAAAGAGAGATAGAGATCGAGGGAACACAAGCAGGAGAAGTGGGAAAGGGAGAAACAGGTCTCCTACTGTGCAGGGAGCCCAGTGTGCGGCTCAGTCCCAGGACCCTGGGATCCTGACCAGAGTCAAAGGCAGATGCTTAATGACTGAGCTACCCAGTTGCCTCTGGCAACTCCAGGAGCCACTTTGTAATCATTATTCCTGGTACTCTCATTCCAGCTGTATCGTATAGCCCGGTGCTAAGTGCTTCACACCTGTTGTCTCTCTCAAAAAGCTTTCCAACAGCCTAGGACATCTATTTTTATTACACCCATTTTATATGGGGCATCTGAGGCTCAGAGAGGTGACTAGAGGGAAACAGAGCACAGTCCACTGTTAACCAGCAGGTCAAAGTATTTTGTGCTCTCTGCCAGTCGCCATCCAAATCTGCCTGTCCTGTTCTTCTACTAGTAAGTACCACAAGAAGGAGGCCCTCCTAATGGACCCCATGGATGGCCCCATCCTTGCACCTTTGTTGGGTAAGTGGTCCAGGTCTCTGAGCTTTATCTGGATCTCTGGGTTCTGTGCACTGGTGCATATGAAGGGCCTCTCACAACTCCCTCCAGCCTCCTCCATCAAAAATGTACCTGTTCCCTGGCTCTGGTACCCAAGGTGGGCTGCTGGCCTCTCCTTAGGAGGACCCTCTGGGGATACTCACTGGCTGGAGGGGAGAAGAGTTGAAATCAGTGGCCCATGGAGGGAGTAGATGAACTGTCTGGGGCTCTGGAGTCCTAGCACATGTATGCCCCATGGTGGGGCCCTGTTCCCTGGACTACACCAAGATGAAGACTGTGGATCTCTTCTGAATGGACCCCTCAGCAGATGAGTTTGTGCAGAGGTACCGTATCCATAGTTCACACCTGTAGCAGGACTCATCCACCAAGCATCTGGCCCTTTGTGTGAATAGGGGTGGGATGTGGGGCCACAGGAGGGAGTTGGGCTGGGTTCCAGACTTTGGTGGGAAGGTGGGGAATGGAATGGGACCCTGAGGGTTGCCCCAGGCTTTACCCTGCTCCTCTTGTCACACTGACAGATCCAGAATAGGCATTCAAGTGGCAGCATGGGTGACTGACAGTCCCTTTATGCCTGTAACTACATAGGATCCCTGCATCAGAGCTCCCAGGCCATGCTGCTCTATGGCAAGAACAATGTTTTGGTTCAGCTGGTGAGAGAGATCTTGAGCCTGGTCTTCCATGGGTGGTGTGTGTGTGGGGGGTCTATCTTCAGGTTATAGAGGAGGAGTTCCCTCTGGCTCCATGTGGCTCATCCATTCAATTCATCCACCTACCCACATCCCTGTCTCTTCTTTCATCTGCCCGTAGGCAGTCCATCTCTCCATCCATTCATCTCTATGACATTTCCTTCTACCCATCCATCCACGCCTCCATCCATCCAACTATTCATTCATCCACCCATCTCTATATCTATCCATTCAATCATTCATCCATGCATTCATCCTTCCATCTACCCACAGATCTATCTCTTCATTCATTAGTCAGTACTCCATCTCTTCATCCATTCATCCATAGGACAACATTTCCTTCTATCTACCCATCCCTCTTTGTAACTATCCACCCATATTTATATCAACCCATCAACCCATCTTTACATCTATCTGTTCATCTATCCATCTTTATATCCATCCATTTAGTCATCCATCCCTCCATCTACCCATCTTTACTTCTTTCCACTCATCTACCTATACAGTCGTCACTCTGTCTTTACATGTCTACCCATCCATCCACCTACCCATCTTTACATGCTTCTACCCATCCATCCATCCATCCATCCATCCATCCAACTATTTGTCCTTTTATCTTCAGTCCCTCTCTCCACTCACCTGTCCACCCAGCTGTCTATCCATCCAGTCTCTCTTGTTACCACTCACTCATTCAGCAGATATTTATATTGAACCTACTATGAGTTAGATGCTTAGGATATCAAGATAAGCATTTTCATGGTTAATATTGATGGAGCACTTCCTCTGTGTCAGACATCATGCTAAGCACTTTTAATGGCATTAGCTCACTTAAAGCTCACAACAAACATTTGAGGCAAGGAGTTTAATCAAATGCAGTAACACTGAAATGTGCACAGTGGGGAGGAAGGGACAAAAATATGCTTTCAATTTAGGCTGTCCACTGTGAGGGTCTGTGTCATTTATCATTCACCTTCTATGCCCAGGACTGGTTCAGGTTCCAGAGATGGGTGGTGAGCAAGACACATGAAGCCCCTGCCCTCAAGCAATAGATATCCACTTTTCTGTTCCCTTCCTGACACCACACCAATCAGTGTGTTATTTGGGCTCAGTGAGGAGGAAGCAGAGGGAGAGCTGTTGGCCATTCCAGATCTGCAGTCACAGATGCGACCACAACGTAACCTTAAGCAAGTCACTTCTCCCTACGAGCCTTCATATCCACATCCCAGTGGGCACAAGATCCTATCTCCTCAGATATAAGAAAATGTGAATTTAAGACATCCCATTTTTAAACATAACCATCAGGAAGTAAACAAAAATGCTATTAAGTCATATAAAATGTTTCCTCCTAACTTGGAAATTCTATGTTATACTTTTTGAAGGTACTCTTTAGACTTATTTGGGTATTTTGTTTGTTTGTTTGTTTGTTTAATCAGACATTATCCTTGTAACTACATACAAGGGAATATATAATTTTAAAAAATGTTTATTTGACAGAGAGAGAGAGAAATAGTGACAGAGAGAGAGCATAATCAGGTGGCATGTCAGGCAGAGGGAGAGGGAGAAGCAGGCTCCACACCAAGCAAGGAGCCCAATGTGGGCTTCCATTGCAGGACTCTGGGATCATGACCAAAGCTGAAGGCAAATACTTAATTGCCTGAGCCACCAAGGCACCCCAAGGGAACATGAAATTGACATTCATTAGTGAAGATAGCCCTAAAACTTCTTCACATTTTAGAGTTTAATCTTCATGTCACCCTTTGATTGAGAAACATCACTGTCTATATTTTCCACCAAATATTGTCTTCTGTTCCTTCAAAAGAAGGGGTCAACAAACTATATAGCCACAGGCCAAATGCAGTGCTCCATCTCTTTTTGCCAGTAAAGTTTTACTGTAACACAGCCATACCCATGAAAAATCTTGTATGGCTGCTTTCATGCTGTGATGGCAAGTTGAATGGTTGCCATGGAGCCTATATGGCTCCAAGAGGCCAATTTTTTTTCCCTATCTGACCCTTTGTAGAAAGTTTGTTGATCTCTAATCGAGAGTATTGGAGATGCAGTATTTTTTCCAAACTCGCCAGTATTTTTTGGCTATTGCCTTGCACTGTGGGCATCTGTGCAGTGGTGAATAGTGTGCCTGCTTTTCCAATATCACATCAGTGCCCTCTTGCTCTGTTGCCAAGTTTTCTGCACAATCATTTTTGATTCAAAGATGAATCAGCCTAATCTTTATAAAGACATTTAAAATAGCACCTGTACTGGGCCACCTGGATGGCTCAGTGGGTTAAAGCCTCTGCCTTTGACTCAGGTCATGATCTCAGGGTCCTGGGATCGAGCCCCGCATTGGGCTCTCTGCTTAACAGGGAGCCTGCTTCCCTCTCTCTCTCTCTGCCTGCTTGTGATCTCTTTCAAATAAATAAATAAAATCTTTTAAAAAATAAAAATAAAATAAAGTAGCATCTGTACTCCACACATGAAGTAACAACCATGCTCAAAATTGAATGGAGGGGCACCTGGATGGCTTCACTGGTGACTTGGCTGCCTTTGGCTCAGGTAATGATCCCAGGGTCCTGGGACCAAGCCCTGAGTCAGGCTCCCTGCTCAGTGAGTAGCCTGCTTTTCCCTCTCCCTCTGTACCTGCCTCTGCTTGTGCTCGTACTCTCTCTCTCTCCCTCTTTCCTTGTCTTTGTCAAAGAAATAAGTAAAATCTTAAAAAACAAAAACAAAAACAAAACCTAACTGAAGTAACAGTGTCTGAATTGCTAGGCCTGAGTTCGAATGAGATCAGGCAGTGACCACTTTGTCATGATTGTGAGATGCCACTCTCTCAAATGCATCCCCATTTCAGGTGCATTAAAATGTGAAAAACATTCATAAAATAGTGCTCCATCATGGGGCATGTGTGGTTAAATGGGGACTGTGACGTGAAACCACACTATGCTTGGTGCACACACTAGGAACTCAGTAAATATCAGCTGTTCATCCCCATGTGTTGTTCAGGTGAATTTGGTGGAGAAAGCACCTTTTCTATGTGTGAGGCCTGGAGGCCCAAGTTTCCCCCTTCTTATGAAATGAGGGGGTTGGATAAGTGATCTCCGTGGAATTCAAAGCATTCCTAAAGGGTTTACAGAGTTCCCCATACACTGAAGTCTCTTCTGTCAAACATCCCACCCTGAGGGCCCAGTTTGTTGGTTGGATTCAAGCCCAGGATTGTGTGGCCAGAAAACTTACAATACTAATGTTTTGGAGAAACATTGAACCAAATGATTCCCAAGCACTCCTCCCCCACCACCTCACATCACTGAGGCCTTCATCTTTCTGCTTCACCTTTTCTTCTGTGAACAGGCACATTGTAGACACATTGATATTTGGTTCCAGCTGAGTCTGTCCTTTCAAGGTCATTACTGCTGGGGCTAGAGATTTCCCCAGCCCTGGACTCTGAACCCCCATCTATCATTTTTACTCCTGCCTGGAACCCGGAGCTCAGTGAAAGAGAAAAAACCAGGTGTGAGAAATGTGGTGGTTAGCCTGTAGGAAATGGGAGTGCCCAGGAGCCCCAGTGTTTCTTTGGGGATGAAGGGGCAATGAAAAAAGGGATATGGTCCTTGTCTGAGGAGCTTCAGGACTCCTTTTCTTTTCCCAGTCAGCACCCTCTCTTATATAACAAGGGTCAGAACTCCCCAGCTGACTTTCTTAGTGTATGTGAGGAAATATCACCAAGGTGTTTATTTGGCCTCTGGAATCAGGTTGCACTTGGCTGAGATCTCAGCCCTGCTATTGGAGCAGCAGCTTGAACTCCTTCCCACCCCCATCACTGATGGTACAATCACTTCACAAACCAGTCTAGAAGTTTCTTATGACCTACTCCTACCACGTGACTCAGCAGTTCTACTCTAGGAAACGGTTAAAACATGTAAAATGAAAATAGAAGTTCAGCTTTTGCTCTTTTCCAGTAGAGTGATCCTGGACAGTCAGATTCACCTTCCTGAGCCTCAGTTTGTTCATCTGGTGTTAAATGGGGATGCGATAATGGAAACTCAGAATGGACATTCAGGAAAGAGTCAATGAGAAAATGCTGGTAAAGCCCTTAGCTGGGAGGCTGGAACTCAGAGGCTGTTGGGGTCAAGTTGCACAGCTCCAAAGGGACTGTGGCCACAGCTCCTCCTTGCTGGTATGGGGTGGTAGTTGGAGAGTTGCTTTGTTTACTGGGTGCCCTTGGGCATTCACCATTATCTCTGAATATTCTCTGAGCATCTTCTGGAAGTGAGCAAAACCCAGTGCCTGTCCTATCAGCACCTCTCCCAAGAGATATGAGATAACAGACCACTGTAATCCTGGGGGATGGGCAGTGTGGAAGTCTGAGGAAGGAACCCCTGGCCAAGATTCACATGCAAGGGGCTCTGTAGAGACTGCTACCCTGAAAATCCTCTCGGGCTTGGCTGCCGTCAGAGGATGTTCACTTCATGGGTCCTGACACAGTTGACTCTGCTACAGAGTTGTGCAGGAAGGTCCCTTATAGAGCTTCTCTTCTAACTTCCTTGTATTGCAGCTAGGAAAACTGAGGCACAGAGGAGAGAAAGGTCTGATTCAGTATAATTGGTGGAACTGGGATTTGAGGTCTGAGCAATATTTGTTGGGGACAAATGGGTCCTAGTGAGAAGGGTGCAGGAGCCCATGAGTGTGGTCTTCTGGCTTCCTGGCCCCTTTGCCACAATGAGGTGAGTAGGCATCCTGTGGACCTAACCAACCCTCCCCTTCCAGGGTCTACTGGGACTATTCTATAACCACCCACCTAGAGGTGATTGTGTACATGTACTGCCACCAGCAAGGTAGGGACTGTGGGGGGAGCACAGGGCTGGAGTGTTCCTCCTAGATCCATTGCCTGGCCCCACCTCCTTATTATCTGTGTAGCCTCAAACAAGTGGCTTCTCCTCACTGAGCCTCAGTTTCTCCATCTATGAAATGGAAGCATAGCAGCAGCTTCTCCTGGCCTTGCTGTGAACATCCTATGACATATAAGGGCTCAGCATCCAACCCATGGTGTTAGTGGCTAACATTTACTGAGGTCTTATGATGTGCCAAGCAGGGCTCTAAACAGCTTGGCACAAATCCACACAGCCTGGAATTGGCAGAGTTTGGACTCAAAATCAGGTCTTTTTTGTTCCAAAGCTTGTGCTCTGATGATCTGGGATTAAAGACTAGAGTTCTCTTTAAAGTTCAGAGAAAGTACATTCAGAACAAGAAGGCCATCCCTATGGAAAGGAAGGGATCCATGACCCACCTAGGCACAAAACATTAAGCTTATTTAGTAAAACAGACCTGGGTTCAGATCCAGGCTCTACTGTGCAGCTGTGAGCAAATTACATTACCTCTCTGAGCCTTGGTTCCATCATTTGTAAAATAGACAGTAATAGATATACCACATACATCTATTTTGAGTATTCCAATAAGACACTGCCTTTAAGGTGTTGTGTTCACATACAGTAAGTGCTCAATATGTGCTAGCAAGTCAAATACTGCTCTGAGATGGGATAGGTCTGTAAGATTCCATATAAAAATAGGTCAAGTTGATTCGTAGAGGGTGCTTGAAGGACATCGGATATGCGGGCGTGACTTCAGAGTGGCCAACCATACTTTTCTGGACCACTTCCTATGCTACTCAGTCAGTGACCCCAGCAGGTGGGATTTAAGAGGCTCAGAGGAGGTTACAAACTGCCCCCCACCTTCTGTCCAGGCATATCCCAGAGTCTTGGAGCAGGTCCGTGGGTCTGTTTTGGCACATCTGGAGAGATGCATATGCTTGGAAGGCCCCATCTCCATTCCTCCTAGTGACTACCCTCTGGGTCTCCTCTCACTGTGTCATGTGGCAGTGGGCAGCAGTGGAACAGTGGGACTGCTCAGCCAGGATGGGATCCAGAGGACGCCCTGCTTCTTCCCCAAGTGAGGACAGTTCTTGCAGTTCTTCTCATGCCTGGAACAGGGGCTGTCCCCTCATGGCCAGCTGGGCCCTCCACACTGGTCTCAATGGGGAAAGGTGAGTGATCACAGGGGACCCAGGGAAGCTAGAGTGGGAATCAGCCATGAAAAGTGGTCATTTTTTTTTTAAGAGAAAGGACCATGTGCATACCTACAAGTGAGGTGGGGAGGGGGAGAAACCCAAATAGGCTCCATGCACCGTGGAGCCTGAAACTCAGGGCTCAATCTCACAACCCTGAGATCATGACCTGAGCCAAAATCAGGAGTCAGATGTTTAACTGACTGAGCCACACAGACTCCCGGGTAAGTGGTCATTCTTGCCTATGGATCCTGACATGGCTTTGTGAGCACATATTCCACTGAAACCCTCAGGCTGTGCAGATTGTAGGGACAGCGGTATCCCATGGACAGAGCTATGGGACATGTTTTTCAGGACAAAGTAGTTCCCAAACTGCACACGTGAAGCCCTCAGTGTTCTGCCCAATCCACGTCTTCAGACAAGGAAAATGACAATGTCAGGGATTACGTGCTCAGGATCATCTACCCTGGTGTGCAGTCTGAATTCGGTAAGCTGTCCCAAACCCGGGCCCCCTGGATCTACCAGTTAACTGATCATGAAAATGATTCCAGGTGTTTGGGATTTGAAAACAAGTGATCTGGACTCTGGGGCCAGCAGGGGTTGGTTGGGGCGGGGCGGGGGGAGGGGGGGGGACTTGAAACGAGGAAGTTAGTATCTCAGTTTCTCCCCAAATGAGAAACATGAGCTACTTAGCTTAATAAAGACACACCTGAGCAGGAGGTGGCCTGAGATAGTGGCTGTGGGCTCTGGAATCCTGGTCAAACTGTGGCAAGTCACTTCACCCCTTGTGTTTTGGTTTCACCATCTGTAAATTGGGGATGTTCACAGAACCTGTGACATAGGCCCCTTGTGGGGATTACATGAGATAAGGCTCTTGGCACAGAACATGGACATTATAGCCACTGTTGCACTGCTGTTCTTTTACTTTGCTATATTGTCAGGATTTAATGAGATAAAGAGATGATCAACACGAAGTCTATAGCATAAAGTCTCTCATACAGCAAGCTCTCAAAAAATGGCAGCGAAAACAGCAGAGGAGAAGCAAAGCATAAGGATCTGGCACAGGGGACACTGATGTATGTCCAGTACATTGCATGGCGGCTCACCTGGTGTAGATGTTTGGTTAACGAAGACTATTATTGTCAAGGTCATCCTTACCGAGGGGTGATCATGAGGATTACATGAGAAAAATTCCTGAAAGAGGCCTGGCATTTATTAAGCACCATATGGATCTCTGTTCAACAACAAGTTGTAGGTTCCTTCTGTCCACCCCATTTTATTTTACCTTTGGTGGCCCTGTTGTTCCATCTGATAGATAATGGCTCTGAGTCTCCCCTTGCTTTATTGACTACAGCTGGACCATGAGAAGTGCTTTTGAAAGCACATGTTCTCCTGGCAAGGGCGGGCTAACTGTGCCAGGCCACTTGATGCTCAGGCTCTCATCTACCACTGAATTGGATTTCGATATGGGGCAGGCTTGGCAGTAAGGGCTTATGTTGCTTGGGTTAGCCTCTTATCTTACTCATGTATTCATTACTTCATGTCCAATGAGGATCAAAGCCTCATGTTCCTGCATCACCAAGAGCCATAGAGTATCCTAAAGTATTCATCACTGCATCTGTTCCTACCCAGAAGCAGGATCTGGAGCCCTCCCAGCCTGTTGGCAGTACCATGACTCTCAGTGCCCCACCAGGCAGCTGATTGATCAGAGGGGCCCAATGCCATGGGTCTGTGTTCCCAGGAAACTCTCAGAACAGGGGCTCATCCAACAAAAACGTATAGGCACCTGCTGGGAGTCAGGCTGGGTGCTGGATGTCTTACTTGGGTGCAGTCCATGTTAGTGTGTTGTGGTTCTGCATGTGTCAGTAGAAGAGACACTAGCTGTGCCCACCCACACCACTCAGTGCCTGCCAATCCATAGGCAAATCCCATCCTAAGAGTCTCTCTGCCTGAGGGTATCTCTGCGCATGGGCAGGGGGAGCTGTGAGGTAGAGATGTCAGGAAGTCAGAGCCTCTCTGGAGCAGCCCTCAGCCAAGGATGGGCAAGAGTTGGTGTCTCAATGCCCCAGCTCCCTTGGCCTTCACCCTGATGAGAAAGTTCTGGCCTATGTGCTGAACATGTCTCTCAGAGTCCCTTCCTCCCAGGAGATAAAGCACCAGTTGCCCATGGTGGTGACCTTTGTGGTAAAACTTTGCAGTACCTTCTCGGGTTGCTTACCCTTTCTCCTACCCATGCTTCTTGGAAGCATCTCCCAAATATGCTCCTGGGACTTGAATTCTTGTACGCCCCTGGGGAAACCTTAGTGAACTCAGTTTAGGTAGAAGAAAGCTTCTCAATGGTAGCACTACTGACATTTTAGGTGGAATAATTCTTGGTGGTTGTTGGGAGGGGGCACCATGTGCCTTGTATGACGTGGAGCAGCATCCCCCCCCCCCACCCCACTAACTGCCAAGTAACAACTCTTCCCCCAACTCTGCCACCCACTGGGGACAGCCAGAAATGTCTCCAGGCACTGCTAGTTGCCCTCTGAGAGCAACATCACCCTCCACTGAGAAAAGCATACATCCCTGCAATCACCTCTGCTCCTGTGGTGTGACCAGGTGACCCACCCTCTTCAGACCTCATTTACTTGACTGTAGAATGGGGACAAAAGCACCTCCCCACCCACGATCCTATTCTGAGGAGTCAATGTGATGATGTATCAGACATCTGATGAGAAATACCTGACAGATGCTTAGTGAGTAATACTAGGTACCATGTGCAGACTGCTGCAGTGTGCCAAGGCTGCCTTTGTCTGTCCAGTCTTGTAACTAATTTAATCCTCTCCATGGCCCTCTTAGGCAGGTGCCAGTGTCCTCACGAAACCCTGTTTTCCAGGAGAGGAAACTAAAGCACAGAAAGGTTAAGAAACTGGTCCAGAGAGGCACAGTTAATCCTCGGTATGGTTGGAATTTAAGCCCAGGTATCCTGGCTCCAGAGCTTGTGCCCCTCACAACCACTCCTTGCACATAGTTTTGACATATCGTGCCTTCAACCGCTTCCTCCCCAAGTTCAGATTCAGCCCGCATGGCAATGTGCTCCATCCTTGGTTGATTTTTTCCAGGGACCTGAGCCTCACAGAGCTAACACAAACAATCCTGTATGGTTTTCATCTTTGAGAACAAAGAAGTCCTTTCTGAAGAAATGCCTAAATCAGAAATGGGCAAACTCCCTCCTGTATCCAAATTAGTCCCACTGCCTATTTATGTAAATAAAGTTTTATTGGAACACGGTCATGCCCATTCATTGTCACTTAGTGCGTGGCTGCTTTCACACCACAGTAGTGGAGTGGGATTGTTGTGATAGAGACCATATGCCCCACAAAGCCAAAAATATTTACTGTCTGGCCCTTTATAGTAAAAGTTTTCAGGTGCCTGCCATGTAATAAGAGAGAAGAGTTTGGCCTTGTGGGATGGATGATGTGGCCATCAATGGTTTTAAACCTGCTCTCAGTGTCTTCTAGCCTTCGTCTCCACCACCAGGTGGAGTTCACAGAGGATACAGAGACATGTTCTGAAACACAGAGTCAGGTTCAGAGTCAGAGAAGAGCATTCTAAGACTCCTGTGTTGCTGAGACAGTCTGTACCATATGGCATGGTAGGTGTGGAGCTGTGTGTGGCTCCCAAGCACCTGAAATGCAGTGAGTTCAAAAGGAAAAGTGATGCGCCTTAAGTGTAAAAGACACACTGCATTCTGAAGACTTTGGAGCAACAACAGAAAAGAATGAAAATATCTCATCAGCAATTTTATATTGACTCTCTGTTAACATAGTAACATTAGGGATACACAGGGTTAAACAGAATATATTGTTGAAATTGATTTCATCTGTTTCTCCCCTTTTAGTGTGGCTACTAGAAACTTCTAAATTAAGCATTGGCTCAGGGTTGATTTCTATTGAACGAGGTGGTCAAGGGCAGGGTTGACATATTGGGCTGAATAATGACGTTTGGTGGTGGGTATGGTCTTGCACATTTTAGAATGGTGAGCAGCATCCCTGGCTTCTACCCACTGGATAGATGCCAGTAGCATCCAGCAAATTCTCTGGTGTAGACCACAAATAATGTCTCCAGACATCACCAAATGTCCCTGAGGGGATATAATTGCCCCAGTTGAGAACTGCTGGTCTAGATAGAGCATGGATGATGTGGGGGGATATCAGTCAGGAGAGTATGAATAGGGTCCGATGACCTGGGTCAGAGTCCCAGCTCCACTCTTTGTTCTCTGGTTGGTCATGGACATGATACTTACATCTGTGCCTCAGTTCCAAATCTGTAAAAGGGGATAGTAATAATTCTTGCTCTCAGTAAGTTATAGCTGTTTTTAGCAGAAAGAGAAGTGGGGCCCTTGTCAGAAAGAGCTGTAAGGCCAATTACCACCTGCTAGGGCTTTGGGTGGTTAAGTTCTGTTGTCCTTCTCAGGATCAGTTTCCTCTGCAGCAGAATGGGAGAAGAGATAGATCCCCGACAGGGTCATTAAGGATGAGAAAGCAATTCCATGCCTGCACAGCAGCCAACATGTAATAGGGCATTTTATAAACAACAGCATTCTTTGCTCCTCAAAGCCAGCAAAGTACATGGAGCTGTGCAGAGCTGGTCAGAGTTTCTCCTGACCGCCTAAGGAGCGCAGACCCTGACTCTGCAAGCCCCACCTGGACGGCAGATCCTGCCAGTTGGTCCATGCTGGTGAGTGCCATCCAGATGAGATGCTGTCTTCCCCAGGCCGGGCCTGAAGCAGCAGCCCCTCAGTAACTTCTGGGCTTCTCCCACCCCTGGGGATGGGTGCTGGCCACCTCTGCTATGTTGTCATTTGAGTCTTGGTCCCCAAGGTGATAGAAATGTGTGCCCTCAAGCTTTCCAGCCTCCACGTGACAAGATGTAGCTTCGAGTGTTGTGAGATCCATAGCAAAGGGGTCCATTGGTGATGCTGGTGGTGTGTTTGGGGCTGGGGCTGAGGCATACTGGCCACACCTTGCTGAAACTGATCAATCCTTCCCTGGTATTTGCAGTGACCTGGGGATGCTTTTCTAGAACATTTTACAGAGGCCCCCTGCTTTCTTGGGCAGCTCATCAGGGAAGCTGCTTGGGGAGGAGCTTTCTGCATTATCCTGGGTAGGGCTGGGCCCTATCCACTACTGAGCTCAGATGACATGTGGCCCTGGTCTACAAATTCCCTGGCCTTACAGCCTGAGGGAAGAGGCTAGGTGTACCAGTCATCCTTGAGGGTGCATGACCTGTGGGGCAGATGTGCACCCTTCTCTGTTTCCTAGGTTAGCGCTTGGCAAACTAGGGCTGTCAGGCCAAAGCCAACCTCATTCAGTAAGACCCATGAGCTAAGAATGTTTTTTAAAGTTTTGTAATGATAGAAAAAAAAGTCAAAAGAAGTGTAATATTTGTGACCTGTGAAAAATGACATGATACTCAGATTTCAGTATCCATAAATAATGTTTTATTTATTATTTATCATAAATAATGTTTCATTGTAACGTAGCCATGCTCATGTGTTTGCATCTTGTGGAAGGCTATTTTTGCATGATAATGGCAAAGTTGAGTGGTCATGATTGTGGCCAAATGGGCACAAACCCTAGAATATTTACTGTCTGGCCCTCGACAGAAAAATTGCCTACCAAGTCCTGTCCTAGAGAAAATAAAATCTTTGCTACTGTCTGGAACTTCCCAAGAGGCCAGGAAATTAACTATAGAAATTATGTGTGAGTCACTGTTGTGTTTGTCATGCAGTTGTGGAGACATGGTGATTTCCATGGAGCTGGAAGAGAAGGCAGGGAGGGAAACTCTGAGTTTCCTGGGAGCCCATGTGAATCTGACCTCCATCCGTTTGAGACCCATTGATGGAACAGCTGTATGGCTCATGATGATGGACAGTGCAGGTGGGCTCATCAGCAGGAACTCCTCTGGGTCCCTTGCCCATGGGAGCCCTTCCTCATCTGGTGAGTTAGGCTCCCTTCTGTCTCTCTACTAGAGACTCTTCCAGAATGTCTATCTCTGGGGACTCAGGGCCATCAGCCTTCCCCAGAATCCCCTGGCAGGCTCCTCTTCCTTCTTGTCAGCCCTCCTGTAAGGACACTTGAATGACAACATAGTGAAGCTTGGTCTCCTGCTCTGGGACTGGGCCTGTTTTCTTGGCTCTTGGTTCTCTCTCTCCTCCCCCCCGCCACTTCTTCCTCTCTCTTCAGCTGTCATCAGCTCTGCCTCTCTGCTCAGGGCCCCAAATCGTGGTGGGGTTTTCACTGGATTAGGTGGGCTCAAAGGTCTGGGACAGATAATGATTGGGGTTGTTGTCTCTGACTGTCTAATTCAGGGTCTTTCCTTGTCCCCATACTGGCCTATGGATGACCTGCTTGCTTTGGCTGAGGTTTTTGTGACCCACATAGGCTTAACTGGGGCTCTTGCTCCAACCCTCCTGTCAACCACAGTCCCCCAGGAACTGATGGCTGTCTCCATGAACAACCAACTGCCTCTATAGCACCCTAGACCCAGAAATCCTCCTGCTTGTCCTGTTCACTTGGTGAGTGGCTTGGTCAATGGTAGCTCACCCAATGGCTTCAACCATGAGAGGTATGAGGGGCTTAATCTGTGGTTGGAGGGTATGGAAGGATTTCCCAAAGATTTGTAGATGCCCATTTCTTGTCCAGCACTCAATTCAGAGGAGGAACACAAGCTATGGAATCATTGAGGTCTGTGTTAAAAGCTAGCTTCATGAAGTCCTAGGTATCTTTGCTTCCTTCCATGTATCAGTCAGGTTAACCAATGTTATGTTTTGGTAACAATCTGAAATCTCAATCACTCAGTGGGACAAAGGTTGATTTATCACGCATATTGCGTGTCTATTGTGGGTCAGCTGGGGGCTCCGCTTGCTCCACATTAAGAGGCCTGGCTGATGGGGCCACACCATCTTGAATATTCCCAGAATGACAGAGGGAAAGATGTCTCTTGGATGCCTGGATACCAATGTAAATGCTCCACCCTGAATGAAGCACATAGTCACTCTGTTCATGCCTCATTGACCCCACCCACAACAGGCCAGGACTCACAGTCCTATCATGCTCCTGGAATGCAGAAACTAGGAATACTACTAGCTGCCAACCGCATGTGTCTCAGTTTGCTCCTCTGCCAAATGGGGATACAAATGCTTGCTTTGCATAGCTATTATAAGGACAAATCAGATACTGGTCTAACATGGATAGCATGTGGTACCCAGCACCTGACAATGTTTAGTAAGTGATGCTTCTTATTTTATTGGATAAAGTTTGATCCCCAGGTCATCTATTTCCTGGCCCATGTCTCATGTGTCTTCAGGGCTGCTCAGTGCAATAATGAGACTGGCCTGGCTGTGGAAAATGGAACCCCTTTTTCCATGTCTGGCCTCTGGCCCAATGGGTGGTCCAGTCTTCAGTCATAGGAGCTTAAGGGGTGGGAGCATTTTTGCATTCATATAAGTCCTGGCTTTCCGTACATGGACCAGAAGCAGAATCTGCATTTAACGTGATCCTAAGCTTGTGTGCACACTTTTCAGTGTGAGAAGCACTCCTGCCGTCAGAGAGCCTCTCCTGTTTATGTGTACCAGAATCATCAGGAAGAGGTGACACTGCTTCCAAGACAACTTCCATAGGGTTCCTGATCCAATAGGTCTGTGCAGGGCCCAGGAATCTGCATGTTGGAGAAATTCCAAGTGATTCTTGGGCTGTAGTCCAGGGACCATTGAAAAAGCTCTTCTGACCTAGTATCCCCTCTCATGGCATCTGCTTACACACCTATAGTTACAGGGAGCTCATCATCTTTCCAAGGACCAAGTCCACTGTCCGTGTGATGTTGTTCTTAGGTAAACTGAGCAAGCCTGGGCCACATCAACCTGAGGGCACAATGAGGGTGATTTTCATGATTAATGGCTCCATGTGTGTAACTGGAGCACATTAGCCATGCCTCCTTCTTGTGTTTTTGAGTTTTCCTGAGTGTCCCCAGGGTTTCCTGAGGGGGTTAAAATGCAGATACTCCTCCACTCTGTTCTCTGTGAGGATGAACAAAACTCCCATCAGAAGTCCTTGATTTCCCCAACAGTGACAGGTCTTACTCCTCTCTCTTCTTTCAGCCAAAACAGCTCCTCTTTCACCAAATTTCCATGCAAGGGGATGCTCTGAAACATCAGCTACTTTCCAAACAGCCAGACTCGGAGAGCTGGTCTGGCTCAGTTAGGTTTAGGTGGGTCACTTCAGACGTCAGAACTCTTTGTGAAAGTGACAGAAACCCACTTCAGACTGGGTCAAATACAAAATAAAATCTTGACATAACTGAGGAGTCTAGAGGTGTGGTGACTTCAGGCATGGTTTGTTCCAGACGCTCATGTGATGCTTTCATTCTCCGGTAGGCCCTTCCTATGCAGTGGCAGAAATCAAACAGAGAAAATAGTGTGTATTTCCCTGTAGTTCCAACAAAATGAGTCTGGCCTCATTGTCCTTGGCTCAGGTTGATCACATGACCACCTCTTCCCCAATGCCTGTGACTCCAGAATGAGTCCCATACTAGGTCAAATCAGCCCCATCCAAACCACAGAGTGCTGGAGAAAGAGGGACCCCCAAAACTCTATGGTCAAATAACCTTTGACAAAGTGGGGAAAAATCCAGTGGAAACAAGATATACTCTTTAATTAATGGTGCTGAGAAAATTAGACAGCTATGTATTGATGAATGAAACTTGATCATTATCTTACACCACAAACAAAGATAAATTCAAAATGAATAAAGACCTCATTATGAGGCAGGAATCTGGCAAAATCCTAGAGGAGAACATAGGCAGTAACATCTTCGATATCAGCCACAGCACTTTCTTTCAAGAGATGTCTTCAAAGGCAAAGGAAACAAAAGCAAAAATGAAATTTGGGGAATTCATCGAGATCAAAAGCTTCTGCACAGCACAGGAAACACTTAACAAAACAAAGAGGCAACCCATGGAATGGGAGAAGATATTCACAAATGACACTATAGACAAAGGGCTGAGATTCAAGATCTATAAAAGAACTCCTCAAACTCAACACTCAAAAAAGAAGTTAATAATGTCAAAAAAAAAATGGATAGAAAACATGAACAGACACTTCTGCAAAGAAGACATACAAATGGCTAACAGACACAGGAAAAAATGTTAATAATCATTAGCCATCAGGGAGATTCAAATACCACATTGAGATACCACCTTACACCAGTTACAATGGCCAAAATTAACAAGACAGTAAAAAACAAGTGTTAGAGAGGGTATGAAAAAAGGGGAACCCTTATATACTGTTGGTGGGAATGCAAGTTGATGCAGCCACTTTGGAAAACAGTGTGGACATTGGGGGAAATTAGAAGGGGAGGTTAACCATGAAAGACTATGGACTCTGAAAAACAATCTGAGGGGTTTGAAGTGGCGGGGGCGGTGGGAGGTTGGGGTACCAGGTGGTGGGTATTAGAGAGGGTACAGATTGCATGGAGCACTGGGGTGTGGTGCAAAAATAATGAATACTGTTATGCTGAAAATAAATAAAAAATAAATTAAAAAAATAAAGAAAGTAAAAATTGAGATAGCCTATGACCCTGCAATTGCACTACTGGGTATTTACCCCCAAAATACAGATGTAGTGAAAGAAGGGCCATCTGTACCCCAGTGTTCATAGCAGCATTGGCCACAGTCACCAAACTGTGGAGAGAGCAAAGATGACCTTCAACAGATGAATGGATAAAGAAGATAAGGTCCATATATACAATGGAGTATCATGCTTCCATCAGAAAGGATGAATACTCAACTCTTGTATCATCATGGATGGGACTGGAGATTATGTTGAGTGAAATAAGCAGAGAGAATCAATTATTATATGGTCTCATTTACTTGTTGAGCATAGGAGTAACATGGAGTATATTGGGAAAAGGAGAGGAAAAATTATTTGGGGTAAATTAGAGGGGAAGATCAACCACGAGAGACTGGGGACTCTGCGAAACAAACTGAGTATTTTTGAGGGGAAGGGGCGGGTGTTGAGTGAGCCTGTTGGTGGGTTATTAAGGAAGGCATTTATTGCATGGAGCACTGTGTGTGGTGCATAAACAATGGAACTTGGAAAAAAAATGAAAAAATAAATTTTAAAAAAATGGAGGGGAGGTGTGGGACCTGGGGACCAAGCTCAGTCATGTGGCCAGTGATAATTACACTCCAGTAAAACCCTGGACTTCAAGCTCCATTGAGCTCCCTGGTGAGTAGCCGGCCAGACATATTAGTGCTGGGATGATGATGTCTCCCGATGACAATGGAAGCTTTGTGTTGGGACTCTCCCATACCTTGTCTTTACCTCTCTTCATATGTCTGGACCTGATTTTATCCTTTACAATAAGATGGGAGTCCTCAGTATGGCACTTAACTGACTTCTGTGAGTTCTTCTAGGCAATCATCAACTCTGTTGTGGTAGTGGGAAGCTCCAAATGCTAGTTAGTTGGTCAAAGTCACATGTGGCCTGGAGGCCATGAACTGTGCCTCATGTTTTAAGTGAGGAATGGTGCTCTTCATCTGTGGGGTGCCACTGACTCCAGGGGGTCAGAGTTGCACTGTAAAGAACTTTCCTTAAAGTACGAGGCTTTCCAACAAGACAAACACTAACTGGGAAAGTTGACAGGGATAATTGTTTTTTTAGGCTGTTGTTCATGTAGAACACTGCCACACACAGGCCTGAGCCTCCACTTCCAAGTTGGGAGGAGAGATATGCATGCATCCCCAAGGCTTGGAAGCAGATGCAGCAACCTGGAGAGCCTGGAAGGAAAAAGATGATGGACATGATGCCCTGGGAATTCCTAAGAGGATGTTATGTTGAGCAGGAGGCAAGTCCAGTGACACATTTCAGAGGAAGGATCTCTTGAGTTTGACAGTGAGTCATGAACCATTCATCCCACCAAAGACACAGTGTTGGTTTGCTTGTCCTTCTTTCGGTCAGTGGTTACACTTCTATCTCCACTCCCATGTCCACCCTCACATGCATCTATGTAGTCATTATGTTTGAACTACTGTACCTGAAGAATGGCCATAACACCAATCCCTTATTACCACAGACAAGCCTCATCCCAACTGCCATGACCTGGCATCCTCCCAATAGTCCTGCTTGCTGTCATTATACAGGGTCATATGATGAGCTGCTCCCTGCTTCTGCTATGACCCCCTCCCACATTCTTTGGCCCCAAAACAACCCTGGGAGCCCTCCTGGGAGCATTAAACCTCCAGAAGCTCCTTGAGTCAAGCCATTATGTGAACTGTGTGCAGTCATATGTGATGCCCCATTGACTGGAGGGTCAGGCCAATGAGAAAGTCAACCTCTGAGGCTCAGCATCCCTCTCACCTTTGAGTAATTCTTGGGCAGAACAGATCACTTCTACTTCTTGATTTCTATTGCAATTGACATATTTTTCAGTTCACCAAACAGCTTGAAGTTCTATAGGAGCAGGAACCCCACTGCATCCTATTTGATTCTGGATCTGCCTACCTTCGCTAAGGTAGGAAATTTCTCTTCTCCTTTTTGTGCCTCTTTCCATTGACCTTGAGGGAGAGACTGCCACTGCCCTTCTCTCCCAGAGCTGACAAGCCAAGAAGGGGCATGAGGTCTGTACACAGACTGGGACAAGGTGAGGCCCCTCAGATCAGGAGCCACAGGGTGGTTCTGAAAATAATGTTGGGTAGGAATGCAGGGTAGGGCTGCAATGAGGGTCGCCTTGTGAAGGAGATGGTCACATGACTAGAGTGATATGGGTGAGTGGAGTGGGAGAGGAGTCTTCTTAGGCAGGAGGGGTAAGAAGAGGAATGACCCACTGTGGGTAAGGGGGAGGCTGGAGGCGGTTTGGGGGCAGTGGTGGGAATGCACGGTTTGCACTGGGTAGCAGTGGCACGTAAGAGAGGAAGGCATGTAGGAGACACGTGTGTTCAAAATTTCTGGGCTACCTTTGTGACACTGACTTTCCAGGGCTGGAACCCCAAGGGCAGCTCATTTGAAAGTGTCCCAGGGACTACACAAAATATCATGACATCTGCATAATGGTCAGGAGAGAAGAGAGATCCTGAGACAAAAGCTGGGTTAGAGGTTGAGGATCCAGGCATCCAGGCTCTGAGAGGAGACATGGGGAGTGCACAGCTTGCTGGGGACAAGACTTGCAGAGTGGCCCTTCTGGACCTTGAGTTTGGATGGACTGGCCCCAAGGCTGTAGGTGAACAGGCTCCTATTGGACAAAGGGAGTGTCCATCCTGTGGCCCCAGAGAAACTACTGTGTCTCTGCACACCTTGTCTTGTGGCCTTGAGTGGGCCACACTGGATCGAACTCTAAATCTTGAAAGTATATCTTTCAGGCAGCTGGGAAAATATGCAGTTCTTTTGCTCAACTTCAGATCATGCTACTCTCAGTCTAGAATGAGGCCTAAGAAATGACCAATGTGACACATGACCAGAGAGCTTTTTTCTGGGGAGTGGAGTATTTTGTTGCTTATTAGCAAATCACAGCCACTTCTGGAGGGAGAGCAAACTACTTGAACACTTGCTTCTGGAGGGTGTTGTGCACAGTCTCTCTGCCCCTCAGAGAGCTTCCTGATTCTCACTCAGTGTGTGATTCTAGTAAGAGTGGTTTTTGAATTCTCTCCCCCTCACTGATCAAAAGCCACCAAAGAGAAGGCCCTAGGGCCTGCTAGAAGGGGACACCCTGAATGGCAAAATGGCAGCTAGGGGCCTGAGATGGAGGGTCAGGGAGGCCTTCCTGGTCACCCCAGGTCAGGCCTGTTCCCTTGTTTCATAGCCCTCATCCCTGGCTAAATTATCCCCTCCTCCACTGTCCATCTCCGCACTTCAGGACCTCTGCTCACATGTCTTCCTCAGAATTCTGTCCCCAAGCCTGAGAGACCTGAGTGCCTGAAAGACCCAGAGGCCGAGTAAATGTTGAATGAATGAACTAATGTTACAGTGTGTTAACTATACTGGAATTAAACTTAAATTTAAAAGAAGAGAAAAGAAAAAAAAAACTTTATTTGTGCCACACAGTCGCCCAATTAGCATAAAATGCACTTTAAATAATTCTAATAGATTGAAACTCAGTTTCCAGCTTAAGTACCCATTATTATCACCACATTTTGAAGTGATACTGGCTTCCTCTGCTCCAAAACAGAGGCTAAATTTGGGCAAGATTCAAGGAAGTGACCCCTACTTTACCAAAATATCAGCATGGAATCCTTAAATTCTGAAGTTCTGACAGACAAGAGCCACCTGCCTATGGACATGATTTGCTTTCTCAGATGGCTCTGACACCTGAGGATATATCAGCATTTTGTTTCCAGAAGGGCAAATGTGAAAGGTATAATTCCGTAACCACTACGTTCTACTTCATTTTAGAAGAGCAATATTAGAACCGTGGGATGAAGAAAACCTGCAGATACAGTGAATACCCATACCTTCATTTTATTTTTCAAAGAAAGAGTGCCAAAGACTTTCTCCTAATGGGATAATAAAAGAAACTTACAGAAGACCTATAATTGTTCAATAAAACTAAAATAGAAAATGAATATAAAAAATGGAGGAAAGATCTAAAGAAAAGTTTAGGAATAAGCTGTTCACTGAACAGTCCTTCCAGTTGAGTTGAGAAAAATGGAGATCCCCCACCCCCGCCACCACTTCTCAGTAGAGAGGAGGGCTCAAGTCTCGCCTGCGAGCAGGTCAGGCCCCAGAGCATGAGGACAGCAAGGTGTATTTGCTGCCCAGGGGCTGAGCACATGGGGTCCTGTCAGCCGGAGAGGTGGCTCTCCACAGAGGGTCACTGCTGGCCCCTGTACTCTGTCTGTTGCTGAACAAATGCTACCATTTTCCAAGGGAGTCAGACCCACAAATGTTGGGGAGTTCTGGCTAAGGGCCCAGCCCAGGTGGTCCGGCTTTGCTGAGGGGCGGTACTCACTGGTGGTGTGTAGGTAGGTGCAGGTCTGGATCTCCCTTCCTTCATTACTGGCAAAGCACTGGAAGATCCCCAAGTCCTGCAGATGCAGCTTCTGGATGCACAGGCCCCAGCCTGACAGCATCATGTATCGGGGTTCTGGAGCCTGCTCATGGACACGGCATCCTTGCACCACACCGAAGGGTGGGAAGAGGGATCCCTGTATGGGAGTGGAAATAATTGGGCATTTGAAAAAATTAAATTTCAATCATTTACTGTGAGGGCTGAGGCAAGCATGATTCAGAGGATACAGACAATACTTTTGTGGCATTTTTCCGTCTAGGAGTCCTTTCAACAACCCCATACGGTGTTATTTTTCTCATGTCTATGAAGAAATGGACAGAGAGAAGTAGCAAGAGGAAGAGCAGGACTGAAGTCCTGATGCCAGGCTGCAGACTGTTCTGTTCCTCCTGAGCTGGTGCAGGACTGTGCTCTGGTCTGGACTGAAAGGAATTCCAGCCGTGACCGTGACCGACCTGGGGGCAGGTAGGGATTGGGAGGAAGGTCCTTGCTACACTGCAGAGCCTGACTCTGGTACTCGGGGCTCGGTGAAGGTCCACCAGGAAATGAGACACATTTTGCAGGAAATAGTCATTGCAACCCCAAGATGTCAGGGAGATCAACCGCATGAGTGTACACAAATCTCCTAGTGCCCAGCACACGGCCAGCCCTCAATGGCTAGAATGACTATGATTACAACTAACCGCAAGAAGGCATCCCATCTTTCCAACCATCTCCTGCTGAGGGTGCTGGACATCACTGGCCTAAGTGGGTGTCTACAGCACTGGAAGATGTGTGCTCTTAATTAAGCACCCAAGATTCATGTGGGTGGAGACTGAGGAGACGAGAGTGGCATTCAACTCTGGACATGGGAAAGGCTGCCATGGCCCCTGAGATAAATGTGAGTCCAGCAGGTGATGAGGAAGGGCTGCAGGACAGTGCCTGTCCCTAGGAGCTAATGGCATTCAGAGCAAGGCCAACATTTGGACCAGGAGGATGGGAGCTTCCGTTGTGGTTACATGTGCCTTCCTCATCCTAATGATAAGTGAAAACCCAGGCCTCGGTTAGTGAGACCAGAGCTCCGTGCCACCCAACTGGCCCAGCTGATGGAGAGTGAGGCTGGGTTTGGGAGGGAAGATGCAGGGGCAAAGGACATGCCCACAGGGGCAGAACTTGGGTTGTAAATGAAGGGGCTGTCCTCAGTCTGAGAGCACGAGGACCTCTGTTGCTCACCCATCCCATAGCTGTGCTCAGCACGTGGACCCTGGGTGATTATGCCTCATGAACTGTTCCCCTGGTGCCTTACTGCATGGGATGAGCCCTGACTGGGGAGGCGCCAGGCTCCTTCCCTGGGCAGTTCCCCTAGTCACACAAGCCTGAATAGCAACAGGGGACACAGCCTCCTTGGCACTTCTCCAGCCCTTCTAAATCACTGGAGAGGCCAACTGGTAGACATGACAGGCTGTGCACAGAAACTCCACCAAAGTACATGAGACAACGAGGTCCTGAGCCGTGGCAGGCATGTGTATGCTTGCTGTGGGTCCATGGGAAACGCACAGGAATGTCTAGGCTGGTTCTGTACCTCAGTATCCCTACCGATGAAATTAATTTAAATAAAACACGTCTCAACAGGATTCATGGTGAGACGCACATCCTACTGCCTTGACTTCAGGTGCTATGTAGGTATAAGAAGTATAAGATGTAAGACTTAATAAATAAAGTTAATATCATGGAATATTTCAAGATGATATGTTCTCAGATTCTGTTCTTTGCCTTAATTATGTTTTCTGCCACTTTTCATCAAATTAGGAAATTTAAAAGAATCAATTTAAGGGAAAAGCATAACCAAGTCATGTAAGATCTCATAAGAGCAATTACATGATGTGGTTTCATGAAGAGTAACCACTTCCCATGCTGCTATAGTTTCATTGTCAAAATTAAAAGAAAGCAGTAAATTATCCAATGGCAACATTGAAAGGCCAGATCAATATATATATTTACATGTCTATATTTAACAAGCCATTTACCGTATATAAACTATGCAACAAAGAGCATTATCTTATCAAGGGAAGAGCTTAAGATTGTCACTCATCAAAAATTAATTGTTACTATACATGGAACTGGGAGCCTATCCATTTGGGGGGGATGTAGTGTCATAAACAGAAATCTTATCCCAGACAGTGCTGCAGATGTTGGTTTGTAAAATCTGAGTACTCAAAATGCAACACAGTTGCACTTCCAGACCACTGCTAAATTTAGAAAATGGTGTTTATACCAGGAAGAGAGCAATGTGGCCCACTGCGAATGGGACACTTCCATGTAGAGTTCACATTACTCTCTCCTCACCCTTCCCCAAGATCCTGAGCAGCAAGGGATCCTGCAGAGCAGATGCACCAAGAGCATCCCCGTGAACTGACCAGGAAACTGGGGACCAAGTACCCCAGGACACATGCTGTGGGCAGAAGCACAGTGGGTATAGGAGGGTGCCTATGGCAGACTCCGATCTCCACAGGAGCCGTCTGCACCGCTCAGAGGGCACCCCCCACTCCCTTTCAGAGATGGAAGATGATATGCCTGGACCTGTGGATTGCTAGCATGTGTTCTAGGCCTGGACCTCGGAACTCTGGGAGAAGTCAGATGCCCTGGCCAAAGCCTCTGCTCTGCAAGCTGATGCCTCTGGAACTGGATCCTATCTCCCTTTCCATGCTCTCCTGGTGGTTTGTCCAGTCTTCAATGAGCAGTTCCTACATGCCAGATACTCCTCTCCCTGGCTCTGAGACTTGAACATATTACTCAGCCTCACCTTCTCAAGTCTTGATTTCATAAGTGTACACTGAAATGACAGTATCTCTTTTACGGAGCTGTTTTGAAGATTTACAAAATTGCTAGTGATCTTTGTACTCCAAGTTCTTAGAATAAAATACCTGCTCTGAAGATGCACAGGTTTAAACATAAAAATTAAAAAAAAAAAAAAAAGGTCCTTTTCACTGACAGTCTCCTGTGCACTAACATATAGTAATTGTTAATGAAATTGCCTTTAAAAAGCCTGTCTCTGTGAGGGGGTCTGTATAATTATTTGTGCTGCCTGACAGTGGACAGCTCATTTAACAAGGCAAGGGGATGAGCAGTGAAGATTACTAGAATATCAAAATATAAGTCAACCCAAAGCTGAAAAGAAAAAAAAAATAAAGGTTTCCTGTTCAAAGAATTTGAAGCCATGTCTCTTACTACAGAGCACATGTGGTCACCAGTCCCAATCACCCTATAAATGAGGAAGTATCTCCTGCCCCAAGCCTTAGGGAGTCACACACTTGTAGAATGAGAGCGTTGAAAGGGAGTCCAGAGGGCAAGAATGTCCCTCTCTGTGGGGATGGATGGGGTGAAGGCCTCCTTGTTGTTCCGTTGGGTGAATATTCTTCTCTCTGTTCTGTGGGCAAGGAAGCAATAGCTCAGCAAGGTCAAGGTCATGTTCCTCATGGTCAAACGCCCAGTAACTGAGATCTACTAGGATCCAAAGGCCCTGTCACTAACATCACACTCAACGTGTGTCCCATTTGTGATCAAAGTGCCCCTTCCATTCCTCCACCTCGTGGTGGCCTGTGGAGCAGCTGCCCCACACTCACCCACGGCTTGACACGTGATGTCCACAGTACTGCACACTTCTCCTATTATCTGACTCTCAGGCTCAGCAGTAAAATACTGTTGCTCTTTAAATGAGAAAAAAAAAATCCCCTAAGCAAAAGAGGAGTATATCAGGAGACACATCTAGCCTGAAAGTGTTTGAACTCCTTTTAAAAACTATTTCTGGAAACTTCATTAATCACGATCATACACACAGACTTGGAATTCAGTGTTTTATATTCTAAGGGTTCAGAAACCAAATCACTACTCAGGGTGATGGCTACTTTTCTGTTTACAGACTTGAATCGGGAATATCTTAATTCACATTTTAGAAGGATTATACCGAGAGTTTCCTAAATTTTTATATTTACAGCACAGTGTTTTATAAGATAGTTAGTTTTAGTGTCTAAACCAAAGCTCGATGCATGCAGCTTGTCAAATAAAGTGCCATAGCCAGGCACGGGGTCTGTGTCAGGGAATGGGGCAGAACAATAACAAATTTATTCAAGTCTTGATGGTTCTGCTCTAAAACGTAGGTTTAATACTTCAATGGAAGGCTAAATAATAGTGAAGAGAAGAAAGAAAAAGGGCCTCTCATCCATTTTTAGGAACAGAGGAAACTCCAACACTTGTGTATAGTATCTCAAGCTACCGCCTGGCTGCACAAGTGTTGTTGAAACTGCTGTCATGTTTCAGTACAATTTACCCAAGTGCTCAGAATGCAGATCTCCAATAGGAAGGAATGTGCTCCTGACAGCCCATGAGGCTAGAGCACTCTCTTCTTAAGAACTAAAAGCTCAATTAAACCTGCATGGGCACATGGATGATCCTGTGTGAGCACTTGGGTTGTCAACTGGCAACCTGGGTCTCGTGGGAGACACCTGGATCCCAGAGTGCAGAGATTTTCCCTCTGGGCCATTTGTTCTCAGTGGAGAAGAACCTTACCTGTGTGTCCGTCTGTCTGTCCTGTATAGCTGCTGTCTATTCTGCATTCAGTACAGGGCAGAAAGTAGATTGTTCCAGAGACAAACCATTTACCTCTTCCCTCGGTCACCAGCTCCAGTTCCTATCAGTACCTCTGTGACCCAGAGCACCCCAGGTTTCCGCAGGCTGCTACCTGGGCCCCCATAGCCCCTGTTCTACCATCGGAAAGCAGTTTCTAGAAACGGCTTCACCTCCAATCCCTGAATCATTCCTGTTGATGTTTTCTGTTCGTTTGTTTGTTTGTTTTTTTGTCATTGTGTTTCTCAGTCTCTTACTCCTTTATTGCTTTTTAGAGGGTTTTTACATATTTTTAAAGTGTGATGCAATAAGAGATGCTTTATCTGCCATTTTGAATGTGCCATGCTGACTTAGCTACCAATTTCCCCCCCCCCCACATTCATTTTATAAGAGAGATGCAAAGAATTGGCATTTCAAAAAGAATAAAGCAGCTTATTTCTGCTGTTCCACACTGTCTGAGATACAAAAGCATTCGAAATCCTTTATGATTGGCTATATTTTTCATAAATATTCCACAATAGTGAGTCACAGCTACCCCAACAGGAACAGTACCCTCTCCTTCAATGCTCTATGTTAACAGAAGATTTTAAAAATGCTGCATGCCAATGTATTAAGAATTATTTCTGAGAAGAATGCAAACAAAGGACAAGGGAAGGGGGAGCACACTTTACCAAGCTCCCGTGTAGCCACCAAGTCTATAGCTGAATGACTTGCAAACATTTCCCAACTTGATGTAATGGCCAAACAACAAGAGAGCTATTACCACCCCCCTTTTATAGATGAGAAAATTCAGGCCCAGGGTCACATGACTTCAAATGGCAGAAAAAGGGTTTAAATAAAGGAAAGTCTCATCCAAAATTTGTCAACTTCCTTTCACAACATGACATCTGCTCCTAATAAAAGCTCTCGTGGTGCTCATTTAAAAAAAAAAAAAAAAAAAAAAAAAAATTATATTAACTAGAATACTCCTTCCCCCAAGCATTTCCTTAACTGAGACTTTACTGCAGTTTTCCACATGACCAGTTCCCTGGCTGGTTTAAGGTGGTTGGAGCTGAAGACACTGAATCAAAAGAGGCTTTCTACAGAGGTCCTCAATAAATGGGCACCAAGCAGCTTGGCAGCAGCAAGGTCGAAGCTTTAGCAGAGGCCTCTTTGTACTTATGGGAATAGAGCATCTGAGCCAGGAAGTGACACATAATCTTCCTCAGTCTCCCCCTCCCCAGGAACCCCTAAATCATTGGAGAGCTGAGTAGGGGAAAGTTGTTCAGGTGGCATTTAGTTAGAAAGTACATAAACAAGGTATCTTGGAATGCAAATAATAATAATAATAACAACAACAAAAATTTCAAAGTTCACCTAATCTCCTATAGCTGCAGATCTGCAAATGAAGGAGGGTAAAAGGCAGACACCTGGCTCTGTTGCTTTAGGGGAAGAGCAAGCATAAGGAGACAGGAAGATAGACTCTGGAGAGTGTATGGAACCCAGAATGTGTGGGGGGACGGGGGAGGAAAATCAGCCTGGGGATGCCTGGGAGCAGGGCATTCCAGGCAGGGAATGCTGCAGAGCCCACACTGCCTGGTGGGCTCGGGGTGCTAGAGGAGCTGCTGGGGCCTACAGGCTGAGCCCTGAAGGCAAGGGCAGACATGGGGCCAGGGGCGGTGATGGCAGAGGTCATCCCAGAGAAAGCCTCGCTCCTCCAGGAGAACTCTGGGCAATAACCTAAAGGTGGGGGCACCTGGTTGGCTCAGATAGTTGTGTCTGCCTTCTACTCAGCTCATGATTTCAGGGTCCTGAGATCTAGCCCTATAGGACCTATATCCAGGCAAGGGACCTTTCTTCTCCCTATCCTTCTACTGCTGCCCTTGCTTGTGCTCTCATTCTCTCTGTCAGGTAAATAAATAAAATCTTTTTAAAAATGCATATATATTTATCTTAAAGGCAGGTTGGAAGGCACTGGAACATCTGGGGCAGAGGATGGCATGATGTGACCCTGTTTTAAGATGCAACATGGGGGCTTAAGTGGGTAGGAGAAGAATAAATGAAACAAGATGGGATTGGGAGGGAGACAAACCATAAGTGACTCTTAATCTCACAAAACAAACTGAGGGTTGCTGGGGGGAGGGGGTTTGGGAAAAGGGGGTGGGATTATGGACATTGGGGAGGGTATGTGCTTTAGTGAGTGCTGTGAAGTGTGTAAACCTGGTGATTCACAGACCTGTACCCCTGGGGATAAAAATATATGTTTATAAAAAATAAAAAATTTTTAAAAAAAAGATTCAAACCCTTGAAACCACTGTAGGGGGCAAGGGATGACATAGGAGGTCAGGCAGGTGACCGAAAGAAGAGGTAGTGAGGGTGGAAACTAGGTTTGGGATATTTTTCAAGGGCAGAGTCAGAGTTTGCTGGCAGTAGGATATAGGAATGTCTATGGAAGAGGACCTGTGGTGAGAAGCGGCTTTGTCTGAGATGAAAGAACAGGCAGGTTCAGCCTTGTAGGGAGCAGTTCTGAAACAGGGTTTGTGATGTGTGGAATAGGCTGGATGCCTACTCTTCTCAAGGCTCAGCAACGACCGTGGCATATCCCTCCACACTTGGGTTTTTTTGTTTTGTTTTGTTTTGTTTGCCTTTTTGCTCACAGAGTTCACTTTTGCCATCCTGTGCCCAACACCACCCCTGTGAATTCCTCAAAAAAATTAAAAATTAAAAATACAACTACCATATGATCTGGCAGTCCCTTTTCAGTATATGGACCCAAAGGAAAAGAAATCACTAACACAAAAGTTCTACACCCCCAAGTTAGTGGAAGCATCATTCCTATCATCCAAAACATGGAAAAAACTTACATGCCCATCTGCTGAAAAACAAGTAAAGAAAATATAGTACATTTATGGCATATAGCACAGCCACGAGAAGGAAGGAAATCTTGCCATTTGCTACAACATGAATGGACTTGGAGGGCACTGTCCTAAGTGAGAGGAGTCAGAGAAAGGCAAACATCACATGGTCTCACTTACATAAGTGATCTATAAAAGTGGAGCTCACAGAACCAGAACAGGGTTGCCAGAAGCAGCGGCGAGGAGAAATGGTAAAGGCAGTCAAAAAAGACAAAATGTTACTTACAGAATAAATAAGGTTGAGGATGTAATGAGAAAAAAAAAAGTTTCTAGGCATTGACAAATGTCCCTGCGCAGCAAAATTCTCCTTGGTTGGGAAACACTGGTTTTAGTCACACTCCTAGTCATTGATACGGGCAGAAATAAAAATTATTTCTTCACACTTAAAAAAAAAAAGAAAGGAAAGGAATGGAACAGCCCTCTGCTATGAGTAATAACTACACAGACTCTCCCTATCCAGGGTCTCAGTTTCTACCTGGAAACACTGAAGGCTGTGGGCAAGCCCAGGTGAGGTCTTTTCAAAGAGGTCACCTCTTTGACATCAGCCACAGCACATCTTTCATGACATATCTCCAGAGGCAAGAGAAACAAAAAACAAAAAAGAAACTTTGGGACTTCATCTAGATAAAAGCTTCTGCACAGCAAAGGAAACAGTCAATAAAACTAAGAGATAATCCATGGAATGGGAGAAGATAATTGGAAATGACACAACTGGGGGAACCTGGGTGGCTCAGGGAGTTAAAGCCTCTGCCTTCGGCTCAGGTCATGATTCTAGGGTCCTGGGATCTAGCCCCACATTGTGCTCTCTGTCCAGCGGGGAGCCTGCTTCCCTTCCTCTCTCTCTGCCTGATGCTCTGCCTGTCAAATAAATAAAAATAAAAACTTAAAAAAAAAAAGAAATTGACACAACAGATAAAGGGCTGGTATCCAAGATCTATAAAGAACTTCTCAAACTCAATACCCAAAACACAAATAAATCAAGTCAAAAAAATGGGAAGACATGAACAGACACTTCTTCAAAGACATGCAAATGGTTAAAAGACACATGAAAGAATGTTCACCATCATTAGCCCTCAGGGAAATTCAAATCAAAACCACATCAAGATACCACCTTATACCAGTTAGAATGACAATAAATGACAAGATAAAAACAACAAATGTTGGAGAGCTTGTGAGGAAAGGGGAACCCTCTTACACTGTTGCTGGGAATGCAAGTTGGTGCAGCCTCTTTGGAAGACAGTACACAGGTTCCTGAAAAAGTTAAAAATAGAGCTACCCTATGACCCAGCAGTTGCACTACTGGGTATTTACCCAAAGATAAAGATACAATGAAAAGAATGGACACATGCACCCCAATGTTCAAAGCAGCAATGACCACAATCACTGAATGGTGGAAGGAGCTGAGGTGTCCTTCAACAGACGAATGGATAAAGAAGATGTGGCCCATATATACAATGGAATATCACTCAGCCATCAGAAAGGACAAATACCCAACATTTGCATCAACATGGATGGAACTGGAGATTATGCAAAGTGAAATAAGTCAAATAGAGAAAGACAATTATCATATGGTTTCGTTTATTTGTGGAACATAAGGAATAATATGGAGGACATTAGGGGAGGGAAGAGTATCAGAGGGGAAGAGGAACCATAAGTGACTATGGACTCTGGGAATCAATCTGAGGGTTTTATAGGGGCGGGGGTGGGGGGATGGGTGAACCCAAAGATGCATATTATGAAGGACACATATTGCATGGAGTACCGGGTGTTATATGCATAAATGAATCATGGGGGACGCCTGGGTGGCTCAGTTGGTTATGCCGCTGCCTTCGGCTCAGGTCATGATTCCAGCATCCTGGGATGGAGTTCCACATCGGGCTCCTTGCTCAGCTAGAGCCTGCTTCTCCATCTGCCTCTGCCTGCCACTCTGTCTGCCTTCGCTCACTCTGACAAATAAATAAAATCTTTTTTTAAAAAAATGAATCATGGAACTCTACATCAAAAACTAATGATGTACTGTGTGTAGATTAACATAACATAATAAAAATGATAAAATGAAGCAATATATAATGCCACTGATCTGTATGTTTTCTTACCTGAGCCAAAGGCAGACCCTTAACAGACTGAGCCACCCAGGTGCCCCTAGGTCTGTCCACCTTTTGGACTAAGAAAGGACATATGTGTTATTCATCCGTCTATGAAACAATGTGTATTGGCCATAATAGCTCTTCTGCAAGTGCTTGTTAAATATAGAATTAAGTCATGTCCAAATAGAACAGGATTGGTTGTCAGCAAAGCATTACCACTACAGCACAGCACCAGCCTAACAGCTGCTGCTTAGTTCGTATGCACTGCGTTCAGGCACTATGCTAATTCTGGGGATTCCAAGTTTAATACCTGAGGTCAGTGTCATCCAGGAGGCGTGGGCTAGTAGAGGAAGATGGCCCTTTCAGAGTGAGTAGGAACAGGCTGTCTGGGGCTAGGAGAGGAGCAGGCAGGGACACGGCAGGACCAGGTGGATGTGTTGTGGCAGAGTTAATTCTTCCAGGGGAATTTGGAAAGCCTGAACAATGTCCTTGAATGATGCACAGACATTCACCAGGTGGAGGAGGGAAGGAAAGGCATTTCAGGAACAGAAAACAACAAAGGTGAAAACCTGTCAGCACACATGGAAAGGTGAAAACCTGTAAAGCATCTCAACAAGTATGTCTGAAAACTTGCCAACCTGGGAACCAGCATCTCAACAGCTCAAATTTTATAATGTTGAACCTCCCAGGGTACTCTCCCACTGTAGCTTTTTCTAGAAATCGAGTCTCACCTTTGGAGTTCCAAGTGGAACAATGACAGCTGAGAGCAGAGACACCCCCTGCCAGCTTCCACAGACCCTTCAGATCTGAAGCCCTTTTGGTGCCTCTGAACTAGGTTTGGGTTGGTGTCCACGTCCATGGGGCATCACATGACCACTGTCCCTGAAGCTTGGCTAGAGCGTGCAACATTTCTGCCTCCCCTATAGCCTCTACCTGACACACCCAGATGTTCCTTTATTTAATCTGAGAGAAACTCTCTTTCTGTCTCCACATTTCTCTCAAGAGCTCACTTGTCTCTTTGAACTTTATACTCCCAATGAGCTTAAGCTTTGAAACTAAAGCAGGTTGGGGAGAAAAGTATCTGGCAAGTACTTTCTGATTCCCAATCACCTGATGCAGATGGAATCAAAGGATCTGTCACATGAAATTTGCATTTCAGTGAATTGGGGACTGTGACTTCTATCTCTCCTTGTGTCTTGCTAAGCCAGTGCTTTAAAAAAATCAATAGGAGAATCAGTACGTGTGCACCTAATGATGTGATCAAGTTCGTTATGATTTCTGGAGTTGCCATTGCCATCAACTGTCTTATCAAAACTGCAAGTTAATATCTAAGACCGTAGTTTTGAGATAATCCCTAAAGGATCTCCGCTTAGAATTAGCAGGATCCTGGAGTACTCCATTCATCAAACATCTTTAAAAGTGGGCACATCTTGGTGAGTCATTTGTTTATTTATTCAACCTAGTCCTGAAGCACCTGGAAATTTCAATGAATATGAGTGATTCTTTCAAATGAAGAATTTGATAAAGATATGGCTGAGCATACAATTTAGATGAGGGTAATGAAACCATCCTTTGTAGATGAGGATACAATGGCAACCCCACTAATAGCAGACAGTGGGTTTAATTATCTTTCCAGCAAAAAGAATTGATTTCCATTAATCTGTGTTTCTCTTTTAGTTCTGGTTGCTAAAATCCACTTCAAGTTCCAGTTCTAGATAAGATGGAACATTTCACCTCTCTTTTCCACTATGCTTAATTACAAAACTTGGACAGAATGCATGGGGCAGGTACTGAGTTCCCTCAGAAAAAAATAGTGCTGGGCAGGTTGGGGAAGAAGACCAAGATTTAAAGGACCTCCAGTGGTGGTGAGTTTGCCATTTTCCCTCCAGTGTTCCAGCCTGGATAGGATGTAGCTGGAAACCCACCTGTGACCCGTGGGGGCACAGGCAGAAGCTGCTGGCTCTGGTTCAAAGTTGAAAACAGGATTCCTAATCCCCAGAAACAGCAGCAGTGCCCTGGGCTTCCTTTTCCTTCTTCTTTCTTGTTTTCCCCTTTCTCTCATACCCTGGTCCCCAGACAGTCCCAGAGGTGGTGGCTGGCGAAGGGGACACCAGGAGCCCAAATGCAGAGGGGGGAACTTCCGTTTACATTCAGTGGAACTATGACCCTCAAAAGGCCACTGACCCTGGAGCTTTCCTCTCCCTCTCCTCCTTCCACATGAGCCCACATGCAATCCTCAGGGAAGAGGTGGTCAGCAGACTACAGTGATGAGAACCTCAAGCTTTGGCTAGAGGACCCTAAACAGGGGCATCAGAGAAGTTGAATGTCTTAATATATTTAAGGAAGAAACCATACATAGAATTTCTAACAACAGCAGAATTCAGTGAGTGATTGATGAGAAGAGAAAATTAGGGAAACTCAGATACATGGACTCAAAAAACATGTAGGGCAAGAGAGGAAATCACAAACAAAATAAAAAAAAATATTTTACCATGAAGGAGAAGAAAATGCAACATACCAGAAGTTAATGAATGCAGCTGAAGTGCGCTTAAGAGAAATTCATAATAGTAAAGAAAAGAAACAGGAAAGAAGAGTAATGATTTAAACCAATCCCCCCTTTCCACTTTAACCAAAAGGAAAAAAAAAAAAAGAGAGAGAGAGAGAGAAAGCAAAACCCAAAGCAACTAGAAGACAATGGAATCATAAGGAGCAAGCCAGAAATATGATAAAATAGAGGATAGAAAATCAACATAAAATATCAATAGAACATATGATAATTGACTCTCTCTGCTTGACTTATTTCACTAAGCATAATCTCTTGCAGTCCCGTCCATGTTGCTACAAAAGTTGGGTATTCATCCTTTCTGATGGAGGCATAATACTCCATAGTGTATATGGACCACATCTTCCTTATCCATTCATCCATTGAAGAGCATCTTGGTTCTTTCCATAGTTTGGCGACCGTGGCCATTGCTGCTATAAACATTGGGGTACAGATGGCCCTTCTTTTCACTACATCTATATCCTTGGGGTAAATACCCAGGAGTGCAATTGCAGGGTCATAGGGAAGCTCTATTTTTAATTTCTTGAGGAATCTCCACACTGTTCTCCAAAGAGGCTACACCAACTTGCATTCCCACCAACTGTGTAAGAGGGCTACCCTTTCTCCACATCCTCTCCAAAACATGTTGTTTCCTGCTTTGTTAATTTTGGCCATTCTAACTGGCGTAAGGTGATATCTCGATGTGGTTTTAATTTGTATCTCCCTGAGGGCTAGTGATGATGAACATTTTTTCATGTGTCTGATAGCCATTTGTATGTCTTGATTGGAGAAGTGTCTGTTCATATCTTCTTTCCATTTTTTGATATGTTTGCCTGTTTCGTGTGTGTTGAGTTTCAGGAGTTCATTATAGATCCTGGATATCAACCTTTTGTCTGTATTGTCATTTGCAAATATCTTCTCCCATTCCGTGGGTTGCCTCTTTGTTTTTTTGACTGTTTCCTTTGCTGTCCAAAGATCATGGAGGACAAGGGGTGTTAGAGAGGAGAAAGGAGTTGGGGTAAATTGGAAGGGGAGGTGAATCACGAGAGACTATGGACTCTAAAAAACAATCTGAGGGGTTTCAAGTGGCGGGGTGTGGGAGGTTGGGGTACCAGGTGGTGGGTATTATAGAGGGCACGGGTTACATGGAGCACAGGGTGTGGTGAAAAAATAATGAATACTGTTTTTCTGAAAATAAATAAATTGAAAAAATTAAAAAATATCAATAAAACAATATGCATTCTTGAAAAGATCAACAAAATTGATAAACCTCACATAGACTGCCTAAGGGGGGAAAAACAGAGTCAAATTACTAAAATCAAGATTAAACAAGAAGGGGTGCCTAGTGACTTCAAAAATTAAAAAAAAAAAGATTATAAGGGAATTATGTTAACAGTTATAGCAATAGCCAAGATAACAGAAGAGAGAAACAAACTAGAAGACCATAAATCGCCAAAACCATCTCAGGAAAAGTGGAAAATCTGAATAGATGTATATAGGAAGTGAGCAGACTGAATTAGCAATAAAACTTCCCATGAAGAAAAATTCAGAACTGGATGGTTTTGCTGGTCAATTCTGTCAAACACTGAAAGAAAAATTCTTGTGAGGCCAGAATTACCCTAATACTGAAGCCAGACAGAGAGATCACAAAAACAAAAATACTCCAACACTACACATCAATATCCCTTATGGATAGTGATTAAAAATCCTTAACAAAATCTTAGTCAATGAAGCAACAAAGGAAAAAGATACATTAAGACCATCTAGGATGATAAGTGAGGTTGGTTTAATATGTGAAAACAAATCATTAATTAAAAACATTAAGAGAATGAAGAACATAGCGCATATGATCATCTCAGTGGACACAGGAAACACATCTGACAAAATCCAATATTCTTTCATAATACAAACACTGAACAAATGAGAAATAGAAGGGAACTTCCATAACCTGATACATCATCTCTGAAAAACCCATATTTAGGACAGTCAATGATGAATAATTGAAGGATTTCCCTTAGGTAGGATCAGTAAAAAGACCATTATGCCTGCTTTCCCCACTTAAAAAAATATTTTATTTATTTATTTGACAGACAGAGATCACAGATAGGCAGAGAGACAGGCATAGAGAGAGAGGGGGAAGCAGGATCCCTGCTGAGCAGAGAGCCTGATGTGGGGCTTGATCTCAGGACCCTGAGATCATGACCTGAGTAAAGGCAGAGGCTTAACCCACTTTTCTCACAATGCCACCCAGGCACCCCTGCTTTCCCCACTTTTCTCCCAATGTTGTACTGGAAGCTTCAGACAGGGTACTTAGGAAATAAAAATATATTTTTAAAAATCCAGTTTGAATGAAAGAAGTAAAACCATCTCTATTTGTAGAAATATGATTTATATATAGAAAGTATCTAAAATACACTTAAAAAAAAAAAGAGAAAACTATTCGGACAACTGATGAGGTTAAGCAAGTTTCGGATGAGAGATCCAAACAAAGAAATCACTTGAATTTCTCTACAATAGCAATGAACAATCCTCAAATAAAGTTGAGTAAAGAATTTCTTTTATAATAGCATCAGAAGAGTCAAATAATGAGGGGTACACAATAAAGGAAGTTCAAAACTCATACGCATTAAGTTATGAAACATTATTGGGAAAAGTAGTTCAAAAGACCTAAAGAAATGGAAAGACTACCCATAATCATGGATTAGAAGACACATACTATTATGATGCAAGGCTTCCCAAATTGTCTACATATTCAGGAAATCTCTATCAAAATCCCAGCTACTTCCCCACTGCCAGAAATTTACATATTTATCCTCGAATGCATTTCAACATGCAAGGGACCCAGAAGAGCAAAACACTCTTGAGAAAGAATACAAATGAGTACTAACACCTTCTCCCTTAAAAGCTTAAAACAATGCTAAAGTAATCAAGATAATTTATCCTGGCATGAGGATTGACATTTGGATCAAGGGAATGTGTAACTGTCCCTCAGAACAATGTATTACTTAAAATATAGCCCATGAAAAATTACACTAGTTACCAAGCATGCTTAGATATAGCCTTAAGGAAAACATATACAGGCAACAGACCTCTGCGGGAGAGGACGATATATGTCCTTAAAGCTGAGCAGCTAGCTGTGAATGCCCGGCTAGGTCAGGGCCAAATGCCGCCTGCTTCATTTTTCCATTATCTTCCCTTCCTGCCGAGAGCACCTGTGCCTAATTAGATGAACCCTTTGAATGTGCTTGCTCAACTATAAACTTTATACTGCTTGACCAGACATATTTCGCCTTCCCTCTTGTTTATCTACAAGGCATATGATTAATGTTTAGCCTTCTTCGGCTCCTTTGTTGATTACTGTCTATAGCAAATAAAAATGGAACTGAGGAGTTGTTGGGGGCAACAGTCTTTTCTACTATTGTCCCCTGCTCCCTTTCTCTTGCAGCTGACTTGTTTGTGCCTCGTTCTTCTGCCATGCACAGTCAGGAAGTGGCAGAATGGATCTGAGAGCTCGCAAATCAACCCTTAAGGTTGATTGATTTAGAAAAGGCAGCCAGCCAAGACAATTCATTCAGAAACAATCATCTTTTCAGGAAATAATACAGGAACAAGTAAATAATCACATGGAAAGGAACAAAGTGGATCTTCCCTCCTCACATGATCCACAGGAAATGATACAAAGGTATTACAAAGCTAAGTGTGAGAACTAAAACCACAGCTGCAAGGAAACACAGAAGCAAATCCTCATGGTCTAGAATTATTCAAGGGTTCCATAGATATGACACCAAAAGCACAAGCAAGAAAAAAAGAGGTAAATCTTATTTAATTAAAATTCAAAACATTGGAGCTTTAGATGAAAATCTCAAGAAACAGACAAGACAACCCACAGACTGGGAGGAAAACGTTTGCAGATTTATATCTGAAAAGGAACATAATACCACTTATATAATTGGTTTTTAAAAAGTAACCTAATTTGAAAAATGTGGGCAGAGGATCTGAGCAGATATTTCTCTGAAGAAGATATGCAAATGGCCAAAAAAGCACATAAAAAGATGCCTAAACCATAACCACCGGGGAAGTGGGAATCAAAACCTACATGAGCAAACATGCCCCACCCTCCAAGATGGCTGTGGTCACCCATACAGAGGACACAGAATGTTGGCAAAGACAGGGAGAAATCAGAAACTTGGTGCAGCACTGGTAGAAATGTGGGATGGGTCAACTACTCTGGAAAGCCCTTTGGCAGTTCCTCCAAATGCTAGACACAGAGTTATCATCTAGCCTGGACGGACGTTCTGCTCCTTGGTATCTCTCCCAAAGAAAACACAGAAACTCTGCACGTAAGTGGGCATGACAACATTACTGGTCATCCCTCCCAAGTGGAAGCAAGCAAGTGTGCATCTACAGTGGAAACTGTAGTCACTGCTCTACCGAAGCAGTGGAACCATTTTTAACAGTAACATGGATTGAATTACTGAAACATGGTACAGTGTGGATGAACCTAGTACATGAAAAGAAAGAGGCAGTCACAAAAGAGGCAAGACAGAGATGAGGTGCTCTGTCTCAAGTGCCCAGAAGGCAGTCTACAGAGAGAAGTAAATTAGTGTTTGCTGGGGCAGGAGGTGCAGGTGACCTAGGAGGTGAATCCTGAGGTACAGGGTCTCTGTTGGGGGTGGTGATGAAACTGTTCTAAAACATGATTTGAGATGGATATACTAACCTTACTAAAGTATGTTATGTAAAAGAAATATAAAATATATAAAATAAATATACTAAAACGGCATCTAGTGAATATACTAAAACCCATCGAATTGTAAACTTTAACTGGTGAGTTGTATCGCATATGAATTCTCTCTCTCTGTATGCCTACATATATATTTAAAGAGTCAGTCCACGATTCTCAATTTTAGGACCTCTTTACCACTGACATCAGACATTGTGAATGTTACACTATTCCAATATTCAAGGCTAAGGACTTACTGGTCAGATCCTCTTTAGGCAGGGTTGAGGGCACTGGGCTTTGGACCCTATCCATCACGATGGAAGCCTCCATTAATTTGGGCAAGAGCCAGCAGGTCTATGATGTGTGCTGTCAGGTTCCAAGCAACCCCCAAACCCACCTTTCCAGAAGACCGTGGGATCAGTCAGCTGTAAGGCAGAGGTCACATCTTAGGGCTGTCCTTGTGCTGAACCCCATAGGCACTACTGACACTGTCATCTGTGTAGGGGTGACCTCTCATGAGAACTGTTGCACCCAGACTACTGCATGACATAGAACCCGGGTTCTTACATCCTCTCTGTGAATTCGCAAAGCCAACAATTGTCCCAGAGGTATGTTTATTTCTTCCTTGATATTCCCGTCACCCTTTGACAGCAAATCCAAGAAGACTGGGTACAATAATGAATCTCGGTGACCTTCTTCAACTTTACGAGTCACACAGCGTCAGGCTGCTGCCAACCTGCAGGATTTGTGGCCCCTTCAGGGAAGAAGAACAGAGAGCAGGGACATACTGAATACAGTTCTCATGGCAGGAGTTTTGGCCCCTTGAGGCGTCTCATGACAAGTCTTTTGGGGGTGGACAGACGATGGACACATTGGACAAAAGACAAGGCAGGCGAGGCTCATCTCCAATCTCTGCTGACCCTCAGGTCAGCAATAGGTCACATGTCACATGGGGCTCCTCTTCCCAGGGTGTTGGCCTGGGCAAAGCAAACCTCAGAACCCCCAGTTCAGCACCGATATTTGTGTCAGCTCTGATCTGAGGTCCTGATCCTCAGGGATGGAAACAAACATCTTTGTCCTAGGAAAATTCCACCCTTCAGGAAGCCATGTAGGGTGTTACAGGGGGTCCCCTGAGGGAGGAAAGAGGCTATGGAGGGAGATGTATTTTATCAACCACATCTTCATAATTTCACTTGATGTACCCCCCTGCCTTAGGATACTCCTAGCAAATGACTCAATTTGAGAAGACAGACTGGACCTTCCATGAAGTTGCCTGTGGCTTTCATCCTATCATGACCCTGTGTCCATTGGTAATTACCTGGAGACTGTGGTGCCTGACACTGGGGTAGGCCATGGGCCAAGTGCCCTGGACTCGTGCCTGAACACCAGGCTCAGGCTAGCAGAGCTCCAAAGCCTTCTCTTTTCCCTGTCTTGTCCCCAAAGTCTGGAGCCCAGCTCTATGTATCCCTAGGGGGAGCTAAAACAGCGAGAAGCAGTGCCATTTCTCTCTCCTTCCAAACAACAACAATTAATAATAACCTCTTACAACAAAGGTAGAGCCCATGACTCACAGTAAGTTTCTCTCCCACTCTCTCTCTCTCTCTCTTCTAAAGTTCTTTGTTCTCTAAAAAAAGAGCCAAGCAATCATTCCAAGGTGCTTTGTGGTCTCCTGAAGCAACGCTCAGGCCCAACATGACCCACATGGCCCCTAAAACAACTGATGACAACAGCTCACCATGACTGTCCATTTTCCCTTTACAGAAAAAATTGTTGTGTCAAAGAGCAAAGGTCAGGCTGCTGACCTGACCTCCCATGGGCACTTCTCACCAGGTGTAGGAGAAATTCCAACTCCCTCTTTGGAGGGAGAACCAGTCCAGTCCTTCCTTTCCCTGGGGTGACAGTTTGCCACCTTGACAGTGCATCCCACTAGGGCAGGCAGATCCTGCCCTTTCTCCCCCAGGTGCACAGCATACCCTCTCCTGGAATCTGCCAGGCCACGCTGCCTCCATGTTCCTTGTCCTTGACTTGTCCCATTGGAAGGCTGTAACCCAAATTATGGTAGAAAGAGTAACATAAAACTTCCTTCCCTATCTCATTCCCTGTACCCATCTGAGGTTGTGCAGGGAGGGGAGTACAGAGCTGCAGGGACATGCATATGGGGTTCTTCCTGTGTCATGCTTCCATGAATCCACTTGCAGAGAGGCGGGCCTTAACACTTAACAGGCCTCTCTGGTCCCTGCCTTACTGCCCGGCCACCCCACCCACAGATCAGCATCCTGTCTGCCTGCCTGCCTCCCTGGCTAGCTGCCTTCCCTTCCCCTGCTCAGGTAATGTATGAGGTGTGGAAAAGGAGACTCGATAAAGAAACATGTGTATTGTGTGTGCATGTGTGTACAAGAGTACTGGGGTCACAGCAGTCACAGGACAGATATCACTGCCACTTGTCACCTTGCTTCAGTATGCGACATCCCTGATTAGCCTGTTCCCCAAATTATTCCCACATGCTCTGAGACATGAAGTCCACCCACATCATCTCACCCTACCTGGGCATTTCCCAGTGCTCTGGAGTCTCATAGCTGTTCTCCTGCCTCATGCTCATGGGAGTTTGGGGACCTCTATCTATAGGACAGCAAAGGCACTCAGGTCCCCTTTGGTCCTAAGCTCAGGATGAGGCAAAATTTGAGATAAGTCTTCATGGTCCCATTACTAGGTAGACAGGACAATACCATCTGATAACAAAGGCAGAGGTGTCCACACAGTGCCTGTAGATCTGGGCACAGAGGGAAAAACCAGAACCTGTACCTGGGAAGGGGCCAGAGACAGCTGGAATTGAAGAACCCGGAGTTGCGTCCTGGGCATGAGGGGTAGAGATCAGGGCTAAGAGGCTGGGCAGTGCTCTACATGCTGAGTACAGAACTCTTAGGAGAGTTTAGAAGTCCTTCTTAGCATCTCCTGCCACTGCCCTCAGCAACATAGCTGGTTCCTTGAGTATGTGTGGGGTGTCAGATGGCCCTGGACATTGGGCTTGAGGTGTACGGCTCCTCTTTCCCTTCTGGGGGGCAATGGGGTCCAGGAGGCTGACACCCAAGTTTTGTGGAGATAGCATGGGTACTGGGTAGTAGAGGAGATGGGCCAGGACCCCTCCCAGAGAGTGGAGGGAAAAGAGGAGCTCAGTGTGCAGGAGGAGCCCACACCCCACCTCAGGGCCTAGCCCCCCACTGCAGCCTCAGTGGCTCCACTGCCCACCCAGGAACAACATCATCTCAGCACTCCTGGAAAATACCAGTGCATCACCGTTCCCAGTAGCTCCCCTCACAGAAACCGAATGGTGGGGCTAAGCCAAGGGTCCATCAACAGATGGGGAGGGACAAAATGTGTGTGCGCACATAGCAGAATATTCCCAGCCATGATAAGGAACGAGGTGCTGATCTGTGCTAGGAACCTTGAAAACGTTTGCAGGGTAAGAAGCCAACTGGAGAGCACAGATACTGTGACACTTTCAGCACAGGCAGATTCATAGAGACCAACAGTGTCCTCCAGGCTATTGGGCCAGGGAAGTGGGGCCGGGCAGGGAGGAACAACTGGATGGCAGGGGGCTTCTCTGTGGGATAGGGGGCTCTGCCCATGCAGGGCTGACAGCTGCCCCAGAGCATGAGTGCACTCCATGCCACACCTTCTGTGTCAGGGTGGTGGGGATGGCAGACTTCACGCTGTGTGCATTTTCCCCTGAGACACGCCAGCCTTCCAGTGTGGCACAGAGCATGGACCTGGGCTTCAGGTCCCCACAATCTGGCTGGCTGACATGACTGCCTGGGTCTGCCTGCCTCTCTCCCTGGCTCCAGTCCTTTCCTATGAGCATCTGCCTTGGGCCCTGTGACTTGAGGCTCTGCCTCCAGGGCCCCAGGCCCTGGGTGCAGGCTGCCAATAGGCAGTTCAGGTGCCATGGACTCTAGCTGGCCGGCCATGTGTTCCCCTCAACCCAACCACCGTGATGACCAATGTGGGCCCAGGTGCCAGATAGGACTGGATCCCCTGCCTTCCTGCTCAACCTCAGGGGCCTCCTCTTAGGCAAGGCACATCTGCCCAAGCCTATCAGCCTCAACAACCCCTGACAGCAATGCACAGGGACTCCAACACAACCTACACTCTAGACATTGCAATTCAATCATCCTCACATGCTACAAAACTTGTTTGATGGTTCCAGAAAAACCCTAATAAGTTAGTCCCTGGGTGCTATTGTTATGTTTAGAACAGTAACCTCACCAGATTTTCAAAGGTCACCTGACACATTTCTTTTTTTTTTTTTTTTTTTTTTGGCTTCCTAATTTTTTTTTAATATAATTTTTTATTTTTTATAAACATATATTTTTATCACCAGGGGTACAGGTCTGTGAATCACCAGGTTTACACACTTCACAGCACTCACTAAAACACATACCCTCCCCAATGTCCATAATCCCACCCCCTTCTCCCAAACCCCCTCCCCCCAGCAACCCTCAGTTTGTTTTGTGAGATTAAGAGTCACTTATGGTTTGTCTCCCTCCCAATCCCATCTTGTTTCATTGATTCTTCTCATACCCACTTAAGCCCCCATGTTGCATCACCACATCCTCATATCAGGGAGATCATATGATAGTTGTCTTTCTCCGCTTGACTTATTTCACTAAGCATGATACACTCTAGTTCCAGCCATGTTGTCGCAAATGGCAAGATTTCATTTCTTTTGATGGCTGCATAGTATTCCATTGTGTATATATACCACATCTTCTTGATCCATTCATCTGTTGATGGACATCTAGGTTCTTTCCATAGTTTGGCTATTGTGGACATTGCTGCTATAAACATTCAGGTGCATGTGCCCCTTTGGATCACTACATTTGTATCTTTAGGGTAAATACCCAATAGTGCAATTGCTGGGTCATAGGGCAGTTCTATTTTCAACATTTTGAGGAACCTCCATGCTGTTTTCCAGAGAGGTTGCACCAGCTTGCATTCCCACCAACAGTGTAGAAGGGTTCCCCTTTCTCCGCATCCTCGCCAGCATCTGTCATTTCCTGACTTGTTGATTTTAGCCATTCTGACTGGTGTGAGGTGATATCGCATTGTGGTTTTGATTTGTATTTCCCTGATGCCGAGTGATATGGAGCACTTTTTCATGTGTCTGTTGGTCATCTGGATGTCTTCTTTGCAGAAATGTCTGTTCATGTCCTCTGCCCATTTCTTGATTGGATTATTTGTTCTTTGGGTGTTGAGTTTGCTAAGTTCTTTATAGATTCTGGACACTAGTCCTTTATCTGATATGTCGTTTGCAAATATCTTCTCCCATTCTGTCAGTTGTCTTTTGATTTTGTTAACTGTTTCCTTTGCTGTGCAAAAGTTTTTGATCTTGATGAAATCCCAATAGTTCATTTTTTCCCTTGCTTCCCTTGCCTTTTGCGTTGTTCCTAGGAAGATGTTGCTGTGGCTGAGGTCGAAGAGGTTGCTGCCTGTGTTCTCCTCTAGGATTTTGATGGATTCCTTTCGCACATTGAGGTCCTTCATCCATTTTGAGTCTATTTTCGTGTGTGGTGTAAGGAAATGGTCCAATTTCATTTTTCTGCATGTGGCTGTCCAATTTTCCCAGCACCATTTATTGAAGAGGCTGTCTTTTTTCCATTGGACATTCTTTCCTGCTTTGTCGAAGATGAGTTGACCATAGAGTTGAGAGTCTATTTCTGGGCTCTCTATTCTGTTCCATTGATCTATGGGTCTGTTTTTGTGCCAGTACCATGCTGTCTTGATGATGACAGCTTTGTAATAGAGCTTGAAGTCCGGGATTGTGATGCCACCAACGTTGGCTTTCTTTTTCAATATCCCTTTAGCTATTCGAGGTCTTTTCTGGTTCCATATAAATTTTAGAATTATTTGTTCCATTTCTTTGAAAAAGATGGATGGTACTTTGATAGGAATTGCATTAAATGTGTAGATTGCTTTAGGTAGCATAGACATTTTCACTATATTTATTCTTCCAATCCAGGAGCATGGAACATTTTTCCATTTCTTTGTGTCTTCCTCAATTTCTTTCATGAGTACTTTATACTTTTCTGAGTATAGATTCTGTGTCTCTTTGGTTAGGTTTATTCCTAGGTATCTTATGGTTTTGGGTGCAATTGTAAATGGGATTGACTCCTTAATTTCCCTTTCTTCTGTCTTGCTGTTGGTGTAGAGAAATACAACTGGTTTCTGTGCATTGATTTTATATCCTGACACTTTACTGAATTCCTGTATAAGTTCTAGCAGTTTTGGAGTGAAGTCTTTTGGGTTTTCCACATATAGTATCATATCATCGGCAAAGAGTGATAATTTGACTTCTTCTTTGCCGATTTGGATGCCTTTCATTTCCTTTTGTTGTTTGATTGCTGAGGCTAGGACCTCTAATACTATGTTGTATAGCAGTGGTGATAATGGACATCCCTGCCGTGTTCCTGACCTTAGCGGAAAAGCTTTCAGTTTTTCTCCATTGAGAATGATATTTGCGGTGGGTTTTTCATAGATGGCTTTGATGATATTGAGGTATGTGCCCTCTATCCCTACACTTTGAAGATTTTGATCAGGAAGGGATGCTGTACTTTGTCAAATGCTTTTTCAGCATCTATTGAGAGTATCATATGGTTCTTGTTCTTACTTTTATTGATGTGTTGTATCACATTGACTGATTTGCGGATGTTGAACCAACCTTGCAGCCCTGGAATAAATCCCACTTGGTCGTGGTGAATAATCCTTTTAATGTACTGTTGAATCCTATTGGCTAGTATTTTGTTGAGTATTTTCACATCTGTGTTCATCAAGGATATTGGTCTATAGCTCTCTTTTTTGGTGGGATCCTTGTCTGGTTTTGGGATCAAGGTGATGCTGGCCTCATAAAATGAGTTTGGAAGTTTTCCTTCCATTTCTATTTTTTGGAACAGTTTCAGGAGAATAGGAATTAATTCTTCTTTAAATGTTTGGTAGAATTCCCCCGGGAAGCCGTCTGGCCCTGGGCTTTTGTTTGTTTGGAGATTTTTAATGACTGTTTCAATCTCCTTACTGGTTATGGGTCTGTTCAGGCTTTCTATTTCTTCCTGGTTCAGTTGTGGTAGTTTATATGTTTCTAGGAATGCATCCATTTCTTCCAGATTGTCAAATTTATTGCCGTAGAGTTGCTCATAGTATGTTCTTATAATAGTTTGTATTTCTTTGGTGTTAGTTGTGATCTCTCCTCTTTCATTCATGATTTTATTTATTTGGGTCCTTTCTCTTTTCTTTTTGATAAGTCGGGCCAGGGGTTTATCAATTTTATTAATTCTTTCAAAGAACCAGCTCCTACTTTCGTTGATTTGTTCAATTGATTTTTTGGTTTCTATTTCATTGATTTCTGCTCTGATCTTTATGATTTCTCTTCTCCTGCTGGGCTTAGGGTTTCTTTCTTGTTCTTTCTCCAGCTCCTTTAGGTGTAGGGTTAGATTGTGTACCTGAGACCTTTCTTGTTTCTTGAGAAAGGCTTGTACCGCTATATATTTTCCTCTCAGGACTGCCTTTGTTGTGTCCCACAGATTTTGAACCGTTGTATTTTCATTATCATTTGTTTCCATGATTTTTTTCAATTCTTCTTTAATTTCCCGGTTGATCCATTCATTCTTTAGAAGGATGCTGTTTAGTCTCCATGTATTTTGGTTCCTTTCAAACTTCCTTTTGTGGTTGAGTTCTAGCTTTAGAGCATTGTGGTCTGAAAATATGCAGGGAATGATCCCAATCTTTTGATACCGGTTGAGTCCTGATTTACGACCGAGGATGTGATCTATTCTGGAGAATGTTCCATGTGCGCTAGAGAAGAATGTGTATTCTGTTGCTTTGGGATGAAATGTTCTGAATATATCTGTGATGTCCATCTGGTCCAGTGTGTCGTTTAAGGCCTTTATTTCCTTGCTGATCTTTTGCTTGGATGACCTGTCCATTTCAGTGAGGGGAGTGTTAAAGTCCCCTACTATTATTGTATTATTGTTGATGTGTTTCTTTGATTTTGTTATTAATTGGTTTATATAGTTGGCTGCTCCCACGTTGGGGGCATAGATATTTAAAATTGTTAAATCTTCTTGTTGGACAGACCCTTTGAGTATGATATAGTGTCCTTCCTCATCTCTTATTATAGTCTTTGGCTTAAAATCTAATTGATCTGATATAAGGATTGCCACTCCTGCTTTCTTCTGATGTCCATTAGCATGGTAAATTCTTTTCCACCCCCTCACTTTAAATCTGGAGGTGTCTTCGGGCTTAAAATGAGTTTCTTGGAGGCAACATATAGATGGGTTTTGTTTTTTTATCCATTCTGATACCCTGTGTCTTTTGACAGGGGCACTTGGCCCATTAACATTCAGGGTAACTATTGAGAGATATGAATTTAGTGCCATTGTTTTGCCTGTAAGGTGACTGTTACTGTATATGGTCTCTGTTCCTTTCTGATCTACCACTTGTAGGCTCTCTCTTTGCTTAGAGGACCCCGTTCAAGATTTCCTGTAGAGCTGGTTTGGTGTTTGCAAATTCTTTCAGTTGTTGTTTGTCCTGAAAGCTTTTAATCTCTCCTTCTATTTTCACTGATAGCCTAGCTGGATATAGTATTCTTGGCTGCATGTTTTTCTCGTTTAGTGCTCTGAAAATATCATGCCAGCTCTTTCTGGCCTGCCAGGTCTCTGTGGATAAGTCAGCTGCCAATCTAATATTTTTACCATTGTATGTTACAGACTTCTTTTCCCAGGCTGCTTTCAGGATTTTCTCTTTGTCACTGAGACTTGTAAATTTTACTATTAGGTGAGGGGGTGTGGGCCTATTCTTATTGATTTTGAGGGGCGTTCTCTGAACCTCCTGAATTTTGATGCTCGTTCCCTTTGCCATATTGGGGAAATTCTCCCCAATAATTCTCTCCAGTATACCTTCTGCTCCCCTCTCTCTTTCTTCTTCTTCTGGAATCCCAATTATTCTAATGTTGTTTCGTCTTATGGTGTCACTTATCTCTCGAATTCTCCCCTCGTGGTCCAGTAGCTGTTTGTCCCTCTTTTGCTCAGCTTCTTTATTTGCTGTCATTTGGTCTTCTATATCACTAATTCTTTCTTCTGCCTCATTTATCCTAGCAGTGAGAGCCTCCATTTTTGATTGCACCTCATTAATAGCTTTTTTGATTTCAACTTGGTTAGATTTTAGTTCTTTTATTTCTCCAGAAAGGGCTTTTATATCTCTCGAGAGGGTTTCTCTCATATCTTCCATGCCTTTTTCGAGCCCGGCTAGAACCTTGAGAATTGTCATTCTGAACTCTAGATCTGACATTTTACCAATGTCTGTATTGATTAGGTCCCTAGCCTTTGGTACTGCCTCTTGTTCTTTTTTTTGTGTTGAATTTTTCCGTCTTGTCATTTTGTCCGGAGAAGAGTATATGAAGGGGCAAGTAAAATACTAAAAGGGTGGCAACAACCCCAGGAAAATATGCTTTAACCAAATTAGAAGAGATCCCAAATTGTGAGGGGGGACAAAGGGGATAAAAAGAGGTTCAAAAAGGAAGAAAGAAAAAAAAAAAACAAAAAGAAAAGAAAAAAAAAAGAAAAAAAAAAGAAAAGAATTTTTAAAAAAAGAAAACACCTAAGAAAAATATAAAAAAGAAAAAATATATGTATTAGATAAACTAGTAAAAAATCGTTAAAAAAGAAAAAGGTAACAGTTAAAAAATAAAAAAATTTTACCTGAAGGCGAGAAAAAAAAAACAAAAAATGAAAAAGAAAAAAATTAAATTAAGCGCAAGACTAAAAAAAATCACAGGGAAAAACCCATGAGTTCCGTGCTTTGCTTTCTCCTCCTCTAGAATTCTGCTGCTCTCCTTGGTAGTGAAACCGCACTCTTTGGTAGGTGAACTTGGTCTTGGCTGGATTTCTTGTTGTTCTTCTGGGGGAGGGGCCTGTTGTAGTGATTCTCAAGTGTCTTTGCCCCAGGCGGAATTGCACCGCCCTTACCCGGGGCCGGGGTGAGTAATCCGCTTGGGTTTGCTTTCAGGAGCTTTTGTTCCCTGAGCGCTTTCCGTAGAGTTCCAAGGATGGGAATACAAATGGCGGCCTCCTGGTCTCCGGCCCGGAGGGGCCTGCGACCGGTTCAAGTTCACCCCGAGCTGCGAGCTTACTATCGGCTCCGTCTCTGTAGCAGGCTTTCCCGTTCCAATACCCGCAAGCTCTGCGACACTCAGACACCCCCAATCCTTCTGTGACCGTGCGGGACCTGAGGCCACGCTGACCCCGTGTGGGCTTTGCCCCGGGTAGCCTCTGGAGCGATGTCCCTCAGCGGAAAAGACTTTTAAAAGTCCTGATTTTGTGCGTGGTTGCTCCGCCGCTTGCCGGGAGCCGGCCCCTCCCCCTGGGTTCTATCTTCCCGTCGCTTTGGATTCACTTCTCCGCCGGTCCTACCTTTCAGAAAGTGGTTGTTTTTCTGTTTCCAGAATTGCTGTTCTTCTTCTCTTCGATCTGCCGATGGATTTTCAGGTGTTTGCAATCTTTAGATAAGATATCTAGCTGATCTCCGGCTAGCTGAAGTAGTCTCGGCCTGCTACTTCTCCGCCATCTTGACTCCTCTCCACCTGACCCATTTCTGAGGGCTGGCACAGCAACCATGCTGACTTCTCCTGCCAGCCTAGGACTTAGTCCTCAGGGGGAATTCCCATGGTTGCTGGCCAGAGGCATTGCCCTTCAACTGCTCCAGCTGACCTGAGCAGGAGCCCGGCAGAGTGGGGGGAGAAGGGACAGGGCCCTCTGTCAAACAGAACCCCAATCTACTATCGATGTGACATGACACCTCTCTGGGAACCTCCTCGAAGGGACAGCCCTTGAAATTCAGGGGCTGTGTCTTATACAAAAGGGCTAAAACAATGATCCACATGGCTTTCTGTGACCTGAGAAGGAGCTATGACCAGGAAGTCAGGATGACGTGGGTGCCAGGCCACTGCTGGGACCCATGACGGAGAGTGATTGAGCAAAATCTTTGCAGTAGAGGCCAAAGTCCCCACATGCCTGGATTCCTGAGGAACCAGCAGCCTCTCTCCAGGAGCAGGCCCTGGGATGCAGGACGATGCCTTCTGGGTGTGAAATGCAATACTGGATAGCTTTCTCCATCCGCTGGGTCTGTCCAGAACACTGGAACCCTCCAGTGGACACCAGAACTGGACTCCTCGTTGCAGGCATGCTGCTGGGCCTGAGATGCCCAGGCCAGGTCTCTCAGAGGGCCAGGGCACATGGAGTATTCTAGTCTCACTGATGAACACCTCCATGTGTACCCTGGCCAGTCTTTGGTTGATGATGTTGTAGGCCACCAGGATGACTGCATAGCACCGGCATTTCTTCTGACCTACAGGCCAGGTGGCCTGGGACAACTTCCTTGCCTTAGAACCACACCAAGGGGCCATGGGGCAGGCCAGGGGCATCCTAGATGTTCTTTGCAGTGGTCTCCTCCTCCATCCCTAGCCCCAGACTAATAGCCACCAAGTGTGACAGTAGACCCATCCCCTCTGTGCTCAGAGTCAAGGTAGCAGCAGGCTCTCTTCCAGAGGGAAGAGCAGAGGTGCCAGAACAGAACATCATGGGGGCTTGCCTTTGCTCTAGAATTTCTCTGAGAATAGATGAGGAAAGACCCCAGCATTTCAGGAGGTAATGGACTGTTTTAATCTCGAGTCTTTTAATTTTGTAATTTTCCAATTGTGCATACTTTGGATTTCTCCTTGGGAGTACTACTGAAAATGCCAAAATAATTGTTGCTCCACGAATAGAAGATAGCCATCAGACCCTAAGTAACACCTAGACATGATGTCCTCAAATCTTCTTCTTACTGAGATACGGTCCTAAGACTCATCTAACATGGATTATCCAAAAACTAGGAAACTGCCACCTTCCAGGGGCATGAGGGACCTGAAGCAGTTTGTCAACCACCCAGACAATGAAATGTGATAGTAGGAAAATATAACTGGATCATTGATGTTTTCCTGTTAGAAATATGTCAGAAAAGAGATGGACTAGAATTGTGAAAAAAAGGTTCATAAAAATTAAGCTTTAAAAATAAAAGGATATTTATTTGACAGAGAGAGAGAGAGAGAGATCATAAGTAGGCAGAGAGGCAGGCAAAGAGAGAGGGGGAAGCAGGCTCCCTGACAATCAGAGAGTCTGATGCTGGGCTTGATCCCAGAACGCTGAGATCACAACCTGAGCTGAAGGCAAACGCTTCACCCACTGAGCATCCAGGCTCCCCTTTAAAAAAACTTAAGGTGTTGCTGGGTGGCTCTGTCAGTTAAGTCACTGCCTTTGGCTTAGATCATGATCTCAGGGTCCTTGGACTGAGTCCCTCATTGGGTTCTCTGCCCAGTGGGGTGCCTGCTTCCCCATTTCTCTCTGCCTGCCTCTCTACTTGTGATCTCACTCTGTCAAATACATAAACAGGTAAATCTTTTTTTTAAAAAAAGTAAGCTTTGCTAAAAAAGTAAACATTGGGAAGAGAGCCACTCTAAAACTAGACTGCAAAGGACAAAACAGAAGGAAACCATAGACACATCTCCTGTTTCAATTTTCTGAGCACCATGATCTTTTGACTTCCTGCACATGGAACTGCTCAGTGCTAAATCCACCACTGCCTAGTACACACCCTTCTACTATGGACTGAAAAAGAGACAATGTAACACATGTTAGCTGCCATTACTCATTATCATTCTTCTGAAGCAAGTGCCTGTGTTTTTCCATCATAAACCTATACTCCCTGCTCAAAATCAGGACCATACCTGATTTCTCTCCACTCTAAGTCTCCCAGAGGACTGTCCCTAATTCCCCAAATAGAAGTGTCAGTTGTTTTCCAGCACCTACTTCTTGACCGACACCATGATGTACCAATGCAAAGGCCATGTTGGGCTATTTATACATCATCAGGTTATAGCAAACATCAGAGGAAACATTAAAATGCCAAAGTGCACTTCATGTTAAATTCAGATTCCTGAAATTGATTTATTTATAGTTAAATCTTTTTGGAAAATTTGGTGCAAAAGAACTAGCTCTGGGTGTCATAAGTAAAATTTATATTTTGACAGAACACCAGAAATCCATCCAAGTCATCCATAATAACCTAGAAGATACTCTAAATAAGTATACTTGTATTCACTCCATCACCTATAAAAACCAAAAACAGTAAGAAAAACAAAACAAAAAATCCTGGCAACGTCATAAATTCAAATTAGTTGTTATCCAACATTGGCCGAACTGAGAGATTACTTGATATTAAATAAAAATATAGTTCTTAAAAATATATATTTTTATAACACAACTAGTAAACTTTTCTAAAACTGTGCCAGAAAACCACTGTATAAAATGCTATGACTGCATTACCTAAGGAAGCAAAAATATTGATTTGTAATGTTTAAATTTATGCTGTTACTCATTTTTTCCCTATCCTATTTTAAGTCCTAAGATATTTTTATTTTTATTATTTTCTTAAATATTTTATTTAATTACTTGATAAGAGGGATAGAGAGCACAAGTAGGCAGAGTGGCAGACAGAGGGAGAGGAGAAGCAGGCTCGCCACTGAGCAGGGAACCTGATGCAGAGCTCAATCCCAGGACCCTGGTCCTGATCTACAGGCAGCTGCTTAACAAACAGAGCCAACCAGGCATCCCAGGAGAGACTTTTTGAAACATGGTATTAATAACAATTTTATATAAAACGTAAATGTAAAATAAAAATTTAAATATCCCATGTACCTACCTTTTTAAAATTTTAGTTCATTAGCATGGAATGCTGTATTAGTTTCTGGTAGAATTCAGTGATTCATCACTTACATACACCACTCAGTGCTGATCACAACAAGTGCCTCTTCAATGCCCAACATTGTCTACCCATCCCCGACCCACTTCCTTCCAACAACCCACAGTTTGCAGAGCTGCCTTAACGCTGCAATCTCTAAGAGCATGACCCATCACCATGGTGACTTGATGACATACACCCTTCCTTGGGTATCTCTCTCTCAGCCAAGGCTTTGCAGTTTGGTTAACAGGTGTGAAGGTCCCCAAGATGGTAAATCTGAACTGCTGTTCTATGGGTATGTTCATGTTAATATTCTGAATTCTATTCTCACAAGAAGGCTGCCTTACTCGTAGGGAAATTCAATTCTGTGTGTTTTTTTTCCCCCTGATCATGTACTCCTTCCAATTTGTTGATACTAGTTAATTTGATTTTTCAATGAAGCTGGCTGCCTTAAATATTTTCTAAATTCAGAAAACTGTATTTTTTTAAAAAGGTTTTATTTATTTATTTGACAGAGAGAGATCACAAGTAGGCAGAGAGGCAGGCAGAGTGAGAGGCGGGAAGCAGGCTCGACGCTGAGCAGAGAGCGCAATGTGGGGCTCGATCCCAGGACCCTGAGATCATGACCTGAGCTGAAGGCAGAGGCTTTAATCCACTGAGCCACCCAGGCGGCCCAAGAAAACTGTATTACTTCCAAGGACCAATTTTTTACATAGTCCTACAGTCAACAGACACGGTAAGACAACACACTTCTCTCACTGGATCAGGAGAATCTTGGTGCGACACCAGCAACACATTTGAGTGAAAGGAGTAACCAGTCAACCTTTCTCAGTGGGAAATGACAAAATCAGAAAGGGACTGTCAGCAGTCAGAATGCAGCCATTTTTAGAAGGAGACACACTGGAAGACTCTGGGGTGTTTTCATGGGTTGATGTGGAGGGTTTCACTGGCCATCTGCATGATGCCCAAGAGTGGATGGGAACAGGCTTGGCCACCAGGTGGGTGGAATGAATAGTAGGCAGATGTGCAGTCGACTGTTGGTCTCAAAGGTACTGCTGGGGTGGTTTCTCAAGGCCTGGCCTATGGAGGTAGACTGTCCACTAACCCTACAGTCTCCAGAGGGGATCAAAAGACCTGAGAGGATGTTTGAAAGGAATGGAAGAGTAGGGAGGAACTCATTCCAGCCAGGGTAGCCATCACTTCCACCTAGGTTCCTCAGATCAGCCCACAGATCAAGATTAAGACATTCAGGGGTACCTGAGTGGCTCAGGGTGTTAAGCCTTGGCCTTTGGCTCAGGTCATGATCTCAGGGTCCTGGGATGGAGCCCCACATCAGGCTCTCTGCTCAGCACAGGGCCTGCTTCCACCTCTCTCTCTGTCTGCCTATCTGCCTACTTGTGATCTCTGTCAAATAAAATCTTAAAACAAACAAACAAACAAACAAACAAAAACAAAACAGTAGGACATTCGGCAACATTGATTTCCTTCCTTAAATTAACCATCCCCAGCCCAGATGGCCACTTCCATGTTAATTCTTACCATGAACTGCTCCTCAGGATTGGCCAGCTGAAGGCAAGCAAATTCTTGGCGGGGTCATACTGTGAGAGCTGGGAGTGGAATGGCCTGGAGTGTGAATCAGCTTGGGAGCCAAGCAGAACACCAGTAGCACTGAGGTTCAACTGGCCTTTGGGAAGGCCCTGGATGACAGTGCTGACCTTGCAAAGAGGTGGGGGAAGGTACCCAAAGCTACACTTTCCTGGTCCTTCACTAGGGCTCCATTTGGAAGAAACTGCCTCATATGTTATGTCAGGGCCCCAAACACAGACATGAGTGAGGACTGAGTCTAGTTTTGTGGCACAGACACCTCCTTCAGGGCACTCGCTCTCCCCTACAGAAACACTGGTACAGGGGAATTGGAGATCGTGAGGGCAGCTCTTCATTCAGGGCTTCAGGACATTCTCTCAGGGGCCCTGGGCTGGTGTCAGGGGCTTGGGTATCTCCATCCACAAGGAAACAACGACATTCCTGTCCCAGATCCATCACTCATCAGCATGGCAACTCTGGACAGTCCCTTCTGCTCCCTATGTTTCAGTGCCTTCCACCGTCAAATGTGGCTTCCAACCCATTTTGACTCCCATCAGTGCTGCTGTGGGGAGGACAGGAGAAAGGAACACAGATTCTCTGTTGGCTGTAAAGCATCATTCCCATGTGAACGGTAAAGAGGCGCCTTCCATACTCCTGTGCAGTGGAGCCATCCCAAGTCTCATGTCTGGATTCACCCACAGCCAGCCATCTATCTGATACCATAGGCATTCCATTCCTCAACACCTACAGAGAAACTGGGAAGCATCCGTCCTTTCCTATATCCAGGGCGCTCCTTGTAGTCAATCACTTGGGACACCGTGATGGCACACTAACGTCTAGGCCACAGGGCAGGGAAACAGGGCACAGAGGGCTCTCGAGAATGCCCTTGGGTAGGTGTGGCTGCTAAATGGGATGGGAATCCAGGCCATCAGACATGCGCACTGCACTTTGTAGAGTTTCTGTAATGTCTCTGCTAAATATAAGCAGTTGTCAACAAAACCTGAGTGTGTTGGGATGGGGGAAGGGGGCAGAATTCAAAGCATGGCACACAGCGACATCTTCCTAAGTCTGACCTGGAGGAAGAAATGCCTGCTGGGCAGCTGGTGAGTAGGGGGAGGAGAAGAGTGGACTAGAAGTAAAGAATATCAAACCCCCCAATGGTCTTCTTACTACAGGATTCCAACACTGCTCTCTATTTCTTTGCATCTCCCATGACTTTATTTTTTTTTTTAAGATTTCATTTATTTGACAGAGATACAGTGAGAGAGGGAACACAAGCAGTGGGAGTGGGGCAGGGAGAAGCAGGCTTCCTGCAGAGCAGGGGGCCCAATGCAGGGCTGGATCCTAGGGCCCTGGGATTATGACCTGAGCTACAGGCAGATGCTTAATGACTGAGCCATCCAGGGCTTTGTGAAGAGGAGCAGACAGAAGTTGTGGAGCCTCCCAAAACCACATCTGCCCCTTCCATGATGAGACAGGAAAGAGTCCATTTCTGTCTCCAGACCCAGGTGTACCCAATCAGAGACACAGAATCAGGTACTGTGGAAATTTACTCATTATGTTGCTTTAAGAATAATTCTTGCATTTGCTAACATTGATAGAGCAACAACCAAAAACACTGAAACAGATATTTCTATTATTTCATATGTATATATTTAAATTTACTGAATCCATCACCATTAATTACATCAGGCAAGATGAATTTCTCTCTGAAACTAGATCCATGTGTCTCATAGGAAAAGAACTGTCTATGGCCTAAATATATGGTTCTTAGCTATTTTTGGAACATAGGTCAATATAGATCTCCCCATTAAAATGGTTCTAGATTTCTAGTAAGAGGGAGACACTGTTTTGAGCAGTTTCAATTAAAATAATATTGTAACAGATAATTAGAAGAGGACTCCATAACCCATCCCTCCACGTCCATCCATTAACCACATCTTACAAGTGTGTACTACACACCTTACAATTAACAAAACCTCAAAAATTTATGAAAAGCTCACACTTTACATTAAAATACATTCTTTGTCTTTACCATTCTACAAGTTACACAAATGCGTAATATCAAGTATTCACATTTTGGTAATTGACAGAAATCTGTGCAACAATGTCATGATGGCAGTATTCTCAATAGCCCTAGACAGACACATTCCAAAAACCCATCACGTGAGGAAAGACCACATTAAATGTGTTACATACACATAATGGAATGCTATTCAGCCATAAGAAGAAACAAAAATTGTCAATATTCTGTAAAATGGGTGCACCTTGAAAAACTTATACTCTTTTTGAAAGAAGGCACAGACAGAAAGATGTACATTACAAGATCCCACTCTTTGAGGAAACTAGAGCAGGGAAATTCACAGAACCAGGAAGTCCGATGGACTTTGATGTGATCAAGAGGATCAGAGGAAGGGGAGAGGGGTGGTTACATCTTTATAGGTACAGAGGTTACATAAGATGGGATGGAAATGTTTTCAATGTAGACGGTAATGTTGTCTACAAAGCATTAGGGATGTATAGAGTGTCACTGAGAATATATGTACTAATTAATAAAAGCATAAATACTACATAGATTCCATCACATAAAAACCTAATACTCCAAGGCAATAGAAGAGAGATAGGGTCACAGCAGATGTGGAGGGAAAACAGCTGAACAGGTCTCATGACCAGGTGAGGAAGTGGCAAGCTGGCTTGGCTTCACAGTGGGCAGGAGGGCTTAGGGGTGTGTGTGCTGAAACCCAGTGTGCCTTGAGTGTTTTTACCAGATTGATGCTGATGAGTTCCCACTGATGACATTCCCTCTATTTGAAAGCCAAGGCCCCATTTCCCTTTTCCATCCTGCTCCCCTCCTCTGTGTTTCTATGTACACCAAGGATGCTGGCCCAGCAGCAGGTCAGGCCTTGCTTGGTCACTTTTCACATCAATTCACTCTGGCCCTGAATCCACATCAAGCAGTACTCCCCAAGTCATTCCTGACTAGCACAGCCAATGTCCTGAGAGCTCCTCTGTGTTCTCCTAGACCCAGTGGAGGTCCAACCCAACGACCTTCCTAGGGAAAGGACAGAGGAAGGCGCCTCAACTCACCCTGAGGTAAGCTCACCTCTCTTTCTCAGAGACAGAAATGTTCCTTCCTTGATTTCTTCCACCAATGGAGGATAAAAATCTGGCACTTTACCTCCCAGGGGAGGGGGTAAGCACTCTCCCCTTGTGGAGCAATCCACAAGCTGGATCCAACCTCTTACGGACAGTGGACTCAAAAAGGGTGATGACATGGGACAGCCTCAGTTACAAATTCGATGTGATCAAACAGCTTCTTTAGCAGAAAAGGTTTCTCCTTGAAAAAGATGTTCTGTCAATCAGAATGGACTTGAGAGATCTGCCATGAAAAACTCCAGCATCATTCAAAGTGTCCTCTTTAACTTGGGTGAAGGGACAAGGACTCAACCACGATATCTCATCCACTTAATTGCCTGAAGTCCTTCTCAGACAACAGAGCTGGCCCAACAGTGTACAGGATTCTGGGATCCTCACTGTATTTCCTTTTCCCCAATGACAGGTAGACATTGGGAAGAATGACCGCTATATGTATTTAGGAGTATCAGCTTTTGGGAGGAAATCTAGAGTACAAAGAAGCCTGCCACCTGATTCTGGGTTCCAACAAGGAATGGGGGTTGTGGGATACTGACTGAGACTGTCTAGTAAGGCACGGTGACCACATTGTATAGGTCCTGGAAGAATTAGTACATATGGAAGGGGTGATTTTTGTGCATGTGTGATGAAGGTCCTATGATTGTGTGTCTGTGTGTGTGTGTCTATGCATTATGCTTGTGGACATGAATGTGTGCCTTTCTCAGGAGGTCTTTCTCAAACTTTCATCACAGTCAAAGTGTCACCCTTCCAAAACGCTATCATCACCCTGGCACACTACATATTCATTCCCCTGCTCATCACAGCTGTATCTGGAGGATGTCTCCATTTGCTTTTCTGAGATGGGCATGGTGTGGAGATGAATGATCCAAACCCTTGACCTCCTACATGGAGAGCCAAGATTTGAACCCACGTTTCAATATGAAAGCTGCTCTGGCCTACACACCTTAGTCCCTCAGCCAGGGGGTCATGATGTACCATAGGTGCTAGCTAGCAAAGGGGCACCAGCATCTGTGCACACAGCCAAAAACCTAGATCCTACGAAGGTCCCCTACAGGACCCAACATGACACAGTAGCCTCCAAGGTCACAGAAGCCAGGGCAAGGATAGAGGCCCATGTTAAAGATTAGAGCCTGGTCCCTGGAGTCAAGTGCACAGTGAAGAGCCACATCCTCGTGGACAAGCCCATTATGCTGGAAAGGGTGTGGGCCCATGGAGGACAGAACATCTGTCATAGCTGGACTCAAGATGTACACACGACCAAGGGCAGAAAAGCATCACAGAGGGAATTTAGTGTACTTGGTAAGATTTCCATAAGCCTTAGGAAGGTTCAAATTCTCTAAGCACACACTCAGCACCACTGGCAAATAGAAACCCAAGGTCAAGCTTGGTTGGAAGCTTTGGAACCAACACCCCTGGGGCAAATCTCCTGTAAAGCCAGCTTAGAAAATGTTAGCACACACTCCAAGACTCCTCTGTGTAAGGAATTTCCCACTGGTCAGAACACCTGGGGAGGTTTGAACAGCTGTTGTCTTCATTGGAAATACACACACACACACACACACACACACACACACGCATACACACATGGTACAGCCCAAGAAAAGTGGAAGGAATATATCAAACTCATTGACTGGTGGCTTTTTACACAAGCTACAATTTCAGTGTTTTCAAGTGTTGTACATGGGATTTTCTAAAGACAAATGATAAGTGAAGAAAACTACTGGGATCTTTTTCTGAGGATTGAATTCAGCCCCAGAAAAAAGATTGCTTATCATCCCGTGCAAAATCTTACAAAGACATGATGCATACAGTCACAGCATATGGGGATCCTGGGTCCAGAATGGATTTCCAAAGAAGAGTGTAACAGCTAAGTGGCACTTCAGTCAGGAGAGGTTATGGGACTCAGTCCTCAAACAGAAGCCAGCTTAGGGTTCACATGTATTTGACTATTTTGCTCTGATCAGGCTCACCTTAGCTAGAAAGACAAACCCCCTCTTCTCATTTCCTTCCTGCTCCTCCCCCATCCCTTCCTCTGTGCACCAAGGAGAAGGCCGGACAGCAGTGCAGTCTGTACCTCCTAACCATGCACACATTCCCCTCCTGTCCTCATCCATCCAAACTCCCTGCCTACTTCCTGAGCAGCCACACTAGTGACCTCATAGTGGCTCTGGATCCTCCTAGCTCCCGCCAAGGACCTAATCGAAGCACTACCCAGTTTGACAGCAGAGGAAGAAACTCCAATTCTCACTCAGGTAAACTCATTTTTAAAAGATTTTATTTATCTGAGAGAGAGGGAGAGAGAGTGCAAGCAGGGAGAGTAGCAGAGGGAGAGGAAGAAGCAGGCTCCCCGTTTGAGCAGGGAGCCAAATGTGGGCCTCCATCCCAGGACCCTAGGATCCTGTCCTAAGCTGAAGGCAGAAGCTTGAGTGTAGAGCCACTCAGTCACCTCAGTAAAGTCATTTTGTGCATCTCAGGGACAACCGGTGTTTGCTTTCTATTTCCATGAACATCTGAGCATGTACATGCCAGAGGGTAGAGAATATTTCCTTGGTGCTGAGAGTCTGCAGTGAGTTTATATCATTATCCGACAGTGTATTTAGAGGGGCACTGAGAAAACATCATCACCCATACATTAGGCAATGGCTAGTCATGAGTGTTTTCCAGGAGGTAATTTTGTCTATGGAAACTAGCTCTGTAGTTGCTGTGGAGATTGGACTTGGGAGAGCTGGCATTCCAAACTAGAGCCTTTTCTGGAGGTGATTTTTCTCCTTCTTTGGGTCAAACTCAATGACTGCATCCCATCTAGCTTGCTTATATCAGCAAGGGCACAGAGATGTGTGCACATGAGCACAGGGTGATGTGATTCTCACAGGTTTCCCTTTACTCACCTGCAGGAGGCGGCAACTGGAAATGGCCCATGTACGTATTCTTAGATCAGTCACATCTTGGGGACAAATCTAGCTGAAGAGCAAGGTAGGGCTTTCTCTCCTCCTTTGGTCTGACCTTCCCTGATTCTGAGTTCTTGCTGGGAATGGAGGCTGGGGTAGACTGAAAAAAAAAATGGTGTCCTGTATTAACCTAGGACCCTGTGCTACAGGTCCTGCAAACAAGGAGGTCATTTAGGTGGTGTGCTTGGTGCATCTGTGGGTTGGGGCTTGTTCCTGTGTAGGTTGATGAGATGGGACTGAGCACGTGGGTGTGCTGAATGTGTGTTTCATCAGAAGACATCTCCCAGATAATGGAATTCAGTGTACGGGTCAAAGTTTCAAAGTTAAACCTCCTACATCCCCACTGTGCACACCCCCTAGGATACCACATTCTTCGCTGACCACAGCTACATCTGGAGGGCTGCTTAGGATTCCCTTTCCTCAGACAGGGATGGGAAGAAAGGAAGGGACCAACATCTGCCCTAGTTGGGGACATTTCTCAGACATGGTCAAAGCACAAAAGAATCAGGAAGCTAGTCTATCAACACATAATCATCAGCCTTAGAAAAATGCTCACATCTTGAATGCACAGAATGAAGGCTCCTGGCAAATGGCAACTGCCAGGAAAGCAGCAGCATTAGCTTGGTGCCCGATCAAACTTCCTGAAAATCTGCTACATGGCCAGGTTAGAGAGTCTCGTGCTCTCACCTGAACTCTGCTCTCTAATGAAGTTGCCGCTTGCTGCGGGGGGCAGGTGGGCTCCTGGGACATTGGGTCCCACTGACTCAAAGGACACACCCACATGGCACAGGAAAGGAAGACTGGGAAGAACCAGCACTTTGTGGATGGGGACTCTTTTGAAATGCAGAGGTGTCTTATGTTGAAATCCTGTGCCTTTGGTTTTCCTTATCAAATGATTCATGAAGGAAACAACAACAACAATAACAAAACAAAAAAACCTCTAGGATAGTTGTGCTAGGATTGGATGCAACCTTGTAACACAGTGTTCTTCTGATGAAATACGATCTTCCAGAAGAGATTAGAGATAGGTAGGAACAGCGTAGGTTTATCCTGGCAAAGAAATGGTCTTGAAGGGACTCCTGGATAGCTCAGTGCGTTAAAGCCTCTGCCTTTGGCTCAGGTCATGATCCCAGGGTTCTGTGATTGAGCCTGGCATCAGGCTCCCTGCTGGGGCAGGTGGGAGTCTGCCCCTCCCCGCCTGCCTTTCTGCCTACTTGTGATCTCTGTCTTTCAAATAAATAAATAAAATCTTAAAAAAAATAAAAAGAAGAAGAATAAGTGGTCTTGAGAATGTCCACGACACAGTCGCCAGTTTGAGGAATTTGTCTGTCAGTAAAACCTAGTGTGCATATTAGTATTTACCCTCTTTCAGATTGAAGAGGTCACTCTGATTCATCCCCTGTAGCTAAACTTTAGAGTCAATGTTTCTATTTCCATTCCTGCTCCTTCCCCTGACCTTCCTTTATGCAGCAGCAGCTTGCTCAGTCCATACTCATTTAATCCAACGTCTCCGTACACTTGCGTGCATGCCCATACCAAGCAAAACTCTCTGACCTATTCTGCCAAGCCCCACCAATGTCCTGAACGTTTCTGTATATTATCTACCTAGCTTCCCTGGATGGCCTGACGGGTGAAGGTTCCACAGAAAGTACAGATGAAGACACTCCATTTTTCACCAGTGTGGTGTGTTGGCCTTTCTTTGTGTGAGACACAACATTCTTCTCTTAATAAAATCAGATACAAAAATATCAGCATATAGAATTCACATGGTGGGGAGAAGGTTTAGTGATAATCTGTTACCAAGAGCTACCTAATCCCAAAGACATTGTGTGTGGGTGGGTAGGTGGACAACCACAGCAGGATCGCCTACAATCTGTAGGGCAGTGAGCTTTGGTAAGGGTAACAGCTATTCCTCCTTGCCATCTATTTTGTCCAGTGGGACCCAGAACGTGGAACCTGTAGGAAGACTGGGCACCTTTCTGCATGACTCATTTTGCTCTCTTCATACTTTGGGGTTCACCAGCCTCTATCACCCTTCCCCGTCTGGTTTTCTTCCATCACCAAGAGAACAAAAGAGCTGTGCATGCAGGACTAGGCATGATTTGATGTTCATAATGTTTTATTTTCTGAAATCACAGGTGGCCCTGCCAGAAAGGGGGAGTGGTAGGTATGCTGTAATCTGGAATCTCTCACTGGTTTGGAACAATCTGGACAATGGGCAAGGTGGGAATTCCTTGTAGGCTCCATCTTGAGAGCCACCCAGAATGCAGATCCTGCTGCAATGAGATTAAGAGTCATGTTTTGGACAAAGACCTGGGGCCTCATGACCTTGTTCCCGGAAGCTACTTTGCTGTACTTAGGTGCTGTAGGTTTGGGTGCTGGGCAGGAAGTGTGTTTCCATGGGAATCCATGTGCTGTGATTCTCAGGGTTGGTGTGTGTGTTAAGTTTCATGAATAGTGTGTAACCGTTTGGGTTTGTTCCCGTCAACATGGTGATTAATGGCGTCCACTTTCTCAGTGAAGTTTCCCATTACCATCACGTCATGAATGTCTATGCATGTGAAAACTTTTCAACACGTACAATTTAAATAGGTGTTCATTCCTTGCAAATACACATCGATTCCCCTGGAAAACAAATTCCATTGCTAACTAGGAAGGGGAGAAATGTGCCCCAAAGACACAAGGTTGTCTTTTCCAATCCCTGTTACAGAGCCAGTGTCCATGGCACTCTCACCTCATGGTAGGTCTCGGGCAGGAGTGGTCACGGTACCTCCCTCTTACCACTTCATTCACACACCTATCTTTGCATCAGAGGCCCCACGATGCATCTTCCCAACCTCATCAGAAGCACTGAGTGCTGGGACAGACTCCATCCTTCTGCAGGAGGCTTCTGGGGAAGCCTCGTGCAACAGCCCATTCGAGGAGGACCCTGACGAAGAAGCAGTGGCCAGGAAGCTGGGGCCAATTCACTCCATGTTTCTTTGTGGAGATCTACCATTTCCTTTCAGATACTGTGTCTAAGAATTAAGCCGGCCTTCTCCTGTGGGAAATCACACACCCACCACTGGTCTTAGCTGGGGCTCTCTGATGTGTGCCCAAAAGGTGTCCTATCAAAGGAGAAATTGGTCTTCCTCAGGGACTAAGCACCACTGTGGGGGCCTGGGTATTCTCCATGCAGAAACAAAGGGTGTTTTGTGCATTGCAAGGTGGTGAAAAAGAAGCTCAGACCTCAACAAGTGTGACAGGACAATCACCACTTCCCTGTCTGCCCGTCAGTGCAAGAGGGGCTTGTTTTATCTGGAAGGCTTGGGCCTATAAACAAGTCAAGGTGGTTCAGTGCCTGGGAATGGAAACAGAGCCAAATTAGGATTTCACATTTCTTTTGCAGCAAAAGTGTTTCTCTTGTGAGAAACATGTATTTTAATAGAATTTGATTTTCATATACCCATTTTCCTTACTCACATGTGCTGGATCTACGGGAGTTCCTTTCGCAACTCTGAGGTCACTCAACATGCTTTTGCAGGGTAGTTGCACTATTCTGCATTCTACTAATACCATACAAAGTCTCAAATTTTCTGCATCCTTCCAACATGGGTTTTGGGTTTGAATTCCTGGTTTGGGCCCTCACCACCCTAACAGACAATGCCACAGCTCATGGTCTTTTGGATTTACATTGCCCTCACGATGCCTTATGTTGAGCATCATTTCATATATCTGGCCAGTGAGTCGTTTCCTTTGCAGCACAGTCTTTTTTTTTTTTTTTTTTCCCCAGCATAACAGTATTCATTGTTTTTCCATCACACCCAGTGCTCCATGCAATCCGTGCCCTCTCTACTATCCACCACCTGGTTCCCCCAACCTCCCACCTCCCGCCACTTCAAACCCCTCAGACTGTTTTACAGAGTCCATAGTCTCTCATGGTTCACCTCCCCTTCCAATTTCCCCCAACTCCCTTCTCCTAACTCCCCATGTCCTCCATGCTATTTGTTATGCTCCACAAATAAGTGAAACCATATAATTGACTTTCTCTGCTTGACTTATTTCAGTCTATTCAAGTCTTTTTCTCGATTCTCTCATTTGGTGAAATGCCGTTCTTTTTTTGTTCTTTCATTCTGTAAATGAACACCTTTTGTGAGGTAAGGATTGGAAATGGTGTCTCCACTATGTATGCTACCTTTTCATTCTCATAGTTGTTTCAGAAGAGGATGATTGAGGATACTTATTCTGGTCTGTAATCTTGTCAAGCATTGTGATGCCATTATGAGCACATTTATTTGGGGGGGGTCTCTATTTCACACCCACGTGCCCTGTCTATTTTTATGCCAGCACCATCCTGCTTGCTCAGGGAAGTGATATAATGTATTTTAAAGTCAGCATGTATGGAGCCAACACCTGCTTCTTCAACGTTTTGGTTCATTGTCTTCCTTTGTGGTCCCATATATATGTTAAGCAATTTCTCTGTTTTGAGAACATCACATTGTGATTTTGGTCAGTGTTGCATTGAATCTGTTCCCCATTATTAGGAACTGGGGATTCACCTTACTCTCTTAGGGTCCAAAGGCCGTTAAAAGCGCCTGTGGATGTGCGTGAGCCTGGGTACTTCTTACATATCAGTGACTCTGGTCAGAGCAGCCACTAATGCTAGAGAAATATGCAGGAGAACAGGGCTTGTGTCTCGCTCATGGTTGGCTTCTAGTGTTGTGCTATCCAGGAAAGAGTCTGTCTACAACCCATTTTACACAGTTATTATCTCAATGAACTATACTAAAATCATAAAAGAAAAGGAAACGACCAGTTGCTCACTCCTGAGGAGAGAATGGTCATGGGCATGTAGAACTGACACTGAGGTGACTGCTGCAGCATCCTGGGCTCATTAGAAGGGATGAGACTCTGATCTCTGTCTCCTTGAAGGGATCTGACTGCACCAGCCCCATGAACATCTGACAGCAGAGCAAAAAGATCAGGCAGATGCTGCAAGGCCCATAGACATCTCAACGGAACTGGAACGAATGGGTGAGTTAGTCTGTCTAATAACAGCATTATTCCTTTTTCAGTTCCTACAGATTTGTATGTAGAGAACATCTACAACTCCAGCAGTGAGGATGAAGTCCCTTCAGATAGGGAATGGCACAGAGGAAGGAAGCAGTGGGAAAGGACTCCAGGGAACATGGGGTTTCCCCTGTCACGCTGGAGAATGAAGAAAGTGCATTAAAAATCAGAAAGCAAAGGGACGCCTTGACGATAGACATGATTTGTTCATTTCATTGTTTCTGAATGAAAAGAACAGAAATTGTGTCCACGGGCCTTTAGGGTAGTCTGGGTTTGTAATCACCACTCTACTCCTTGGCAGCTATTTTAAGGCACTTTCCCATCAAACCTGCATTTGCCCCCCTTTGCTGCTGCCGCATGTCAAAGCTTGGTCTCTTTGCTCATGGCCTCTTAGGAATTGTGCACAAGAGATTCTGGATCTTTCTTGGCATGGGCCTATAACCGTCATGACTTGGCAGCCACAACAACCTCCTCCTGTGAGAGAACCAGGACACTAAGTTCCGGGGTGAGCCAGGAGGTGGAAGACGGGTAATCTCTCTCCCTCATGACATCCAGTACCAAACCTTCTTTATCCTGTCCAAGCTGCTGTACCTTCAAGGGGACTCGCAGAGCTGGAGAAGGTAAAGCATACTTCCCCTGGCTCCACTACATAGTCTCCCATGTCCCTTAGCTTCTGCCAGTCTTCACATCCCACAGAAGTCTGACATGTGAATGTGTTTGCAGGAGAGAGAGACCCCCATGCAGCTGCCTTGGAAAACCCCTGTCGCAGGCCTGGGTCCTCCAGGCTTGTGTGAAGGGGTTGCTGGACCTGCTTCACACACTTGTGGTCCCAGCTCCACCCTACCTCTCACCAGGTGTTGTCTAAGCATAGTATAGAGCCTCTTGGGAGCAGGGCCAGCTCACTGCTCCTCTCACAAACCACCTCTCCAGCACACAACACAAGCCATGTTCCCTAATCCCCCCATCAGGCCCATCCTGTGAACGTTCCTCAGGCCTGCCAAGGGCTCTACGAACACCCCTGCCCCATCCATTTACTTCAAGCCTCAAGAGGAGTACTGGCAGGAACCCTGTGTTTCAGTGACCACAAAGTTACTCATTGTCCAGGGCTGCACTCAATAGCTGAGGGAAATTGGAGAACTTCCTATGCTCTCATTTCCATTCTCTGGAAGTGTTACCTCTGTAACACTTCTGGAAACAAGAGGACGTTGTGCCAGCCTGAAACATGTCCCTAGGAAGGTCATCTCGGTCACTGGGCAGACATGGGCTATGGGGAGGTGGTTGGCCATCTCTCCCTGCAGTTCCCCAGCAATCCCAGACCCATGACAGCTGCTCCCGACACAGAGGGATCAGGGGCTTGATCCTGAGGGAGCCAGGATCTATACTCTCTTTCCTTGGTGGCCCCCTCTTTGACAACAGTATGACTGGTGAAGCATGGCAGGGGGAAGGACATGGAGCATCATTAGGAGAGGAGGAGGAGGCTGGGAGCAGGAAGGGAGAGGACAAGGACAGAGGAAGGCAAAGTCCCGCATAAACAGTCATGGGGACACTGATTGCTTCCAGGTGTGAAAACAGACCTCCTTCCTGGTCTTGGAGAGAATCGGAGGTGGGAAAAGCAGGTGGGCAACTGGAGACCCACTTCCACCCTGTGGGAATAAGTGACCAAGGTCAGGGAAGACTCAGAGCTGGGGTCCCATCCAACTGAGGTCAGAGCCCATCATCCTCAGAGCAGCAGGCCATAGGTCCTCAGCTCCACTAACTCCCCTTTGTCCTCTCCCACGGCTGCCCCAGCATCATTGGAGCTCTATGCACTGGAAGTTGGTTCCAATGGAAGGAGCCACACTGTGCCTCTAATTCATTATTGCCTCCATCTCCTGCACTTCCTCTTTCTTCTGTCCATAAGCACCTCTTTTTAGCTCTTCCCTATTCCCTGTTTTATGAGGTCCACCCTGGAGAACCTTGTCCCCTGCAGGCTCTGAGGCATTGCATCTGAACTGTTTCATGAAATCCCTCTGCAGCCTTCCTCACCCCTTTCCTAGCATCACCTTGACCCCTCACCACTGAGTCTGGTAACCAGCCCTGGACAGCAGAGGAGGGAGCAGGATTGAGAGTCACAGGGCACTGCTCATCCTGCTCGAGAGGACTCGGGAAGGGACGCCGGGCGTGGGTATCCCCACATGGTTGTCTCCTGCCTGGGAGTCTGTGCTCATGCCGCATTCTGCTCTTGCTTCCAGCTCTCAAGAAGCTTCCCTTCTATGGACTTGACAGACACAACAAGAGAAGCAGAAGAGGAGGACTTGGGAATGGGGTGAATTGGGCAGGAAAAGGGGCAGGCAAACATGGACACATGTTCTACCTCATTTCCCTGACTTCGTTGTGGGCACGTCAGGAAGCCACACAAAACCCAGGGTGCTGCCCCAGCCTCTGACCACAAAGAGGAGATGAGAGGAAGGTCACAGTCCCTATAGGAACTAGGAAGCCCTGAGAATATCCCACAGGGAAACTCCACCACATCCATGCAACTCCCCGTGCTGGCTGGGCGGTGTCCTCCAGGAGCTGCTAACTTTGGAGGGAGGGCAGTTGCTGCCTGGAGGGACTTGACTGCAGACGGCTGATGCATTGTGCTCTTCTGGTAAAAGGCGCCATGACCTATTGATTCCCTCACTCTACACGACCCACGTCTTGCCCTCCCACCCTAGAAAAGTAACCAGAGGGCTTCCTCCAGAACATCAGTAGTCAGGGAGAGGGAGTAGTGGGGTGGCCTCATCTCATACTTTAGGCATCTGAGAAATGGGCAAACAAGATGGACCCCCTGGGCACATGTGAGAAGGCCAGCTCACCCCTATCTGCATTGCATCCCTGTGGGCACGAAGTAAGCCCTGATCTCAAGCTGAGTCATGTATGTCTGCCACTCCTTCAGGACCTGCCCAACTCCTCGATTTCCCGGAGCCTCCAAGAAGCCTTGTGGGTGGTAGTGGGTCTCCTCATGGCACTGTTTAACCATGAGAGTTTGATATTCTATTGATTCTACTCAATCCCTCAATCTACAGGGATGACCCTCAGGGAAAGGACATGCTGCCTGCTCCCAACTCACCCGCTGCCTGCCCATGGCATGTGGATTGTACAAACTCACTTGCCATGGGAGTCGGGAGCACGTCGCCTCTGCAACACCGCATGTGCAAAGACTCCCCCCACAGAAAAGGGCATGTTGAGGGCTCTCAGAGAGGCTGGTGAAGGGACATTCCAGCAGGAGGAGGACCTGGCAGTCATGGAGGAGGTCAGGGAAGTGGCTAAGTGACCCTGGGAGTGTAGCCTTCATTCAGCCCCAGGGGGCCCTTGGGAAACTTCTCTTTCTTTATGCCACACAGGGGTCCTGCAGGGAAACCTCCACCTCAAGACCTCAGAAGACACGTCCCACAGTACACCACAGGCCTCTGGTAAGAAATGACCTAGGCCATAGGCCACTTACTATCTCATACAACTCCACCTGCTGTCTCCATAGCTATGCCACAGGACAGTCTGCCCATGACCCTGAGGCACCAGAGTCTTCAGAGATGCTCAGACAAAGAGAGCCAAGAGGGCCCTGGGGACCCACCTGTGGCTTCAGTTTGGGCCTGGAGGAAGACTTGGTGTATAAACACAAGGAAACACGTCTGCAAGAATGGTTCTCTTGCACCTGACCTCTGCAGGCCAACAAAGAGAAGACTTCTGTGCATCCTGCCAGAAGATGGCACTGGAACCCCAAGGGCAAAACAAGGGGAACCTCTGAATCAGCCCCCACACCCAGAGATGACTGCCCAGGCCCTGCTGATGACTAACACTTGGAGCAGAAGGCAATTATATGGGCCTTCAACAGTCCATTGTCTGGTGAGACTGGTCCCACCTGTGACTGTTGGGCCCAGCAGCCTTCCCAATATTTCCCTGTTTGTTGCAGTGACTGCTCCTCCTTCGCCATCCCTCCAGCCCCCAGTAAGAATGCAGATGTTTGTCTCACAACTTTTAAAATATTTATTTCCCCTAATGCCTCTCTACCAGTTTCTCTTCTCCCTTTCTCAAACCGCTCCTTCCTCCCTTCCTTCCTTTCCTTCATTGTCTTTTTGTTCTTTGTAATCTTTCCTACCTTCCCCTCTTTTTCTTTTGTTCTGTTATGTCACCACAAAGTACTTCAGTAATTTTTCATATAGCGTTTCATGACTCACTATTTCTGTGTAAGACCCAAGTGCTCACTGTAATATGTTCCCTATTAAAAGAATGAAATGATACCCACACGGGTGCATCTCAAAGGTCTGCTTCTCTGCAAGTCAAGTTAAGCTTCACGGTAATGAAGTCCACACTACAGGTGGACATGGGATACACTAAGAATTCCCCACAATCCCCTGTCTTCCAAGAGACTGAGCAAATGGGTTATTCCACCTAAAGTTTGAAGTTTCTAAACTGAAATGGGCCTCAAGTGAAGGCATCACCCGAGTGTCTGTAAAAGTCACTCACCTACATAATCTCTGAAACTCAAACATCTAAAATAGAATCATAATTTTACATGGGTATGAGGCTACCATGCAGAAAGATCTATCTGCATTCAGGAAAGGAACACTGCACCTGACTAGAACTGACATGCAGAGTTTTACACATAGACTAAACCTGAAGGAAGGGGCAAGAATTTGTACAGTGAGTCAGGAAGGAAGGAACATAAGTGAGAGATCCTTCCACGGCCTCTCCTGTCCTAGCTATTAGCAGAGGGTTCACACTGCACAGGAACCCAGCCAATGTTGGGGCACAGGAGGAGATTTCACATGTACCTCACCTCACTCCACATATTAACTCACTCTAGGGAGTGCTGGCCCCAATGAATGGCTCAAATCCTGAGCTATCTCCTGTCTCTACATTTCAGTCACTGACAGAAATACAATGTCTTTACCCCAAATGCAGAACCCCTGGTTGATTGGGGGGGAACCCAACCTGTCCCCAACTCCTCCTCACTTGCCCTTCATCCTTCCAGAATTTGACTTTATTAACTGCCCAGCAGTTAGAAGTCCCAGGTCAGGTGACCACCCTGAATGACCAATAGGCTTCTTGAATTCCAACTGCCGCAGAACCCAGCACATTCCAAACCAACTGCCTATATGACAGCTGCTCAACTGACCACACCTCACTGTGGAACAGTTAATGAACTAGGAAAGGGCTGGTAAGGCTGGCCCTTAGTGACTTGATGCATAAGTCTACCAGTCCCCATATCTCCTAGACTAAGATCTAACCCACTATCTGTGCAGCCTGGACTGAGGCCTTGAGAGAGCTGGAAGTAGCTGCACTTGCTCTGAGTGTGACCTTCCCTGCTCCTTCCTTCTTCCCAGCATCCACTTTCTGTTGTGTAAACTGCAGTTTATTCTCTTGAATCTACCTACTGATTTACACCCACAGCAACTTCAATGTTGTAGTCAGTGGAAGTAATGTTTGTGACTGTTCCCTGTTGTTTGGACTGATGCCCATGCGGGTGCTGGTGAACCACAGTTGGGGACAGCCAGAAGAATTTCTTGGCTGCAGATGATATTGCTCTGACTCCAGTGTTTGAGCCCCTTATGATTTTTCTTTCTTCTATCCTGAGCCATGATCCTGAAAAATACACTGAAACCAGAACCGTTGAGGTGAAGCTGAGGAAGACCCTGGGAACTCCTTATTCATTCCCTGGTCACACTTGCATTCCTGTTCACCAGGCCCTGGGGAGCCAACTGAGTCTGAGCTGGACTTGGAGAGGGGTGATGGATGTGGTGTGCACCTACCTGACACCCCATGGACTGGGTGGGGACATGAGCATTTGGATGAAGTGATCTCAAAAACCAGTGCTCAGAGTGAGCAGAGAACATAGAGGCTGGTGTCCATGGCTGGTATCAAATCTTACTAGAAGCCACATATAACTGGGAAAGTTACTTCACCTTTCTGTCCTTGGTTCCCTGTTCTGCACTGGAGCTTCCTTAACTAGTATTATGTTATGAAGCTTCATAGAAGAAAATCCAGATAGCCTGTGAAGACAATGAGCAGTGCCTCATAAGTGCTGCATGAATGTTCCAATATGACATGTCTGCAGGAATAGCCAAGTAGTATAGGGGTGACTTTCCCCAAAGAGAAAATGTAGATGATTGCAGGGAGGGGTGTGTGTGGGAGGTGACATTTCAGCAGTCACAGTTGCATGAGGCTTTTTCACCCATGGAAAAGATGTGTCATCATGTCCTGTCATCTGCCATCCTTTCATGTGGGAGGCAGGGACCAGGGGTTATAACCCCTGTGTTTTGACTCATGGCACTGAAATGTAGAGATGTTAAATGGTTTTCCTAGAGTCACAGTGCAATGATTGAAACAGGAAAGCTCAGGGATAGGAAAGAAGTTGATTGTCTTACCACAGAGAACCCTGTTCCCTGAGTCCTCTAGGTTACGTGCATGATTTATGAAAAGAGGACTCCCTTCCCTCCCCTCCCCAAATTTCCCACCCAGAAAATAGCATGTACCTGAATCAGCCTCCACCCCAACGAGTCAATCCCTGCCTGAATAAAAAACCATGATGTTTTCCGGGAAAGAAATGCAAGGACGGGTTGGGAGGCCAATATGTGGCCTCTTCCCCAGCTACTTTACATGCCAGGTTGAGCTCCTGAGAGTTAGACCCATGGTCTACTCATGACCACCCCCTTGTCTCCACTTTGTGCTCACCATAGTTTGGAAACTTTTCTTGAAGTGACAATAAGTCCATTAGGGAAGTGATGGAGAGCATGGGCACATGGCTGTCTTCCCCTTTTCATGTGCAACTCACCACATTTGTATTTCCTTCTCTTGTTCTGACTTCCTAACTACTTCCTTTCCTTCTTAAGGCTCTTAACCTTCCTGAGAGCTGAAAGCAAGAGCCACCCAGAGTATGACCAGAGCCACCCAGGCAGGAAACCACCAAGTGGGGACACCTAGGCAAATCCTCAATTCTCAGAGCTCCTTGTTCAGCAGGGTGGGCTCAGCCCTGATGACTCCTAACCTCACTCCCTGCTGGACTATTCAGGACTTCTCCCCAGGCTCAGTGGCCCAGTCCAGGGGCCCGGCACCAAGGCAACACCAGCTAGAAAGGGGTTGAGGAAGGTTGCAGAGAAGTTTCAGGAGCATGGCAGATGCAAGGCCTCAGTGCCTGTAAACCAGGTCGTTGTGGTTGGGCATTGGAAAAGGAGGGGTTGGGGAAAAGCTTGCAAGAGGTGCTCATGGGTAGAAGACAAATCAAGGGCAAGAGCTGAGAAGGGAAAATGAGTGACAGAAATAGTGATACTCCCTGTGCCTAAGCCTTTGAACTCTGCAAAGGAATCCTGAGTGTGGACAATTGCGGGGGAATGCATGTGTCTGGGAAATGACAAAGATAGTCATAATTGATTGGGGGTCAGGCTCGTCACCCTGGGCAGGACAGAGGCTGACCTCTAGCTAGGGGCAGGGTCCATGACACTGTCCCAAGAGCCCTGGACCATTGCTTCCTACCGAGTCCTCTTATTATCTTGAGTTAGAAATGTATCTTTACTTCTGTAATCACACTAATGAAGCACTTGATACATTTAACTGTGTTCACATGAAGTGGAAAAATGTAGCACAGCATCTTTGTAGTTTTCTCTTAACTGCACAACACTGAAGAAATTATAGAATTTTTTTCTTGAAGTAATGAGTCAATATCCAAGCTACCTTACTCAGTGTCTCCAGTGGGGTACACCCAATTATGGAGGAAGAAACAGACTCTCTTTATGAGTGGTGGTGGAGGGGCTGGCATGATTGTGTGCGACTCCACATTTTTAGGGGGATGCTCCACACAGGTTCCTGGGAGACACATAGAAATAGAGAGCAGTGTCATCATCTTGTACTCAGAACACTCAATATTCTTTACTTCTAGTCCCAAGTGTCTCCTTCCCCTACTCACCAGCTGCCCAGCAAACATTCCTCCTTCTAGGTCGGACTTAGGAAGATGTCACCGTGTGCTGTACTCTGAATTCTGCCCCTCTCCCACACCCATAGGTTTTGTAGGCAACTGCTTGTATTTAGCAGAGACATTACAGAAATGTAGCAAAGTGCAGTGAGCATGCCTAATGGCCTGGATTCCCATCCCATTTAGCAGCCACACCTACCTGGGAGTGTTGCCGAAAGCCCTCTGTGCCCCATTTCCCTGTCCTGCAGCCTGCACATTAGTGTGCCATTACAGTGTCCCAAGTGATTGACTACAAGGAGTGCCTCAGACATAGGAAAGGATGGATGCTTCCCAAATGCTCTGTAGGTGTAGGTGTTGAGATACTGAATGCCTGTGGAATCCGCTAGATGGCTGGCTGTGGGTGAATCCAGATGTAGGACTTGGGATGGCTCCACTGCATGGGAGGATGGAAACCCCCTCTTTATCCTTCACATGAGAATGATGCTTTATAGCCAACAGAGAATCCCTGTACCTTTCTCCTGTCCTCCCCAGAGCAGCACTACTGGGAGTGGAAAGGGGCTGGAAGCCACATTTGACAGTGGAGGGCACTGAAATGTAGGGGAGCTGAAGGCTTTCCAGAGTTGTTACCCTGATGAATGATGGATCTGGGACAGGAATGTCGTTGTTTCCCTGTGGATGGAGATCCTGGAGCCCCTGACACCAACCCAGGGCCCCTGAGAGAATATCCTGAACCCATGAATGAAGATCTGGCCTCACAATCTCAAAACCCCCTGTGCCAGTGCTTCTGTAGCGGACAGTGGGTGCCCTGCAGGAGGTGTCTGTACCACCAGAACAGACTCAGTCTTCACTCACCTCTACGTTTGGGGCCCTGACATAACATATGAGACAGTTTCTTCCAAATGGAGCCCTAGTGAAGGACCAGGAACATATAACATTGACCACATATCCCCACCTCATTGCAAAGTCAGCACAGTTGCCTAAGTCCTTTCTGAAGGCCAGTTGCCCCCTCACCCGCAATTGCTACTGGTGCTCTGTTTGGCCATGTTCCCCACTCCCCAGTCATGACCATCCTGTGAACTTTCCTCAGGCCTGCCAAGGGCTCTACACATACCCCTGCCCCATTCATTTACTGGAAGCCTCAACAGCAGCACTGGCAGGGATCCTGTGTTTCAGTGACCACAAAGTTACTCATTGTCCAGGGATGTACTCAACAGTTGAGGGAAACTGGAGAACTTCCTATGCTCTCATTTCTATTCTCTGGAAGTGTTACCTCTGTAACACTTCTGGAAATAAGAGGACATTGTGTCAGCCTGAAACATGTCCCTAGGAAGGTCATCTCGGTCACTGGGCAGACATGGGCTATGGGGAGGTGGTTGGCCATCTCTCCCTGCAGTTCCCCAGCAATCCCAGACCCATGACAGCTGCTCCCAACACAGAGGGATCAGAGGCCTGATTCCGAGGGAGCCAGGATCTATACTCTCTTTCCTTGGTTTCCCCCTCTTTGATAACAGTATGATTGGTGAAGCATGGCAGGGGGAAGTACATGGAACATCATTAGGAGAGGGGGAGGAGGAAGAGGGGGAGGAGGAAGAAGAGGACAAAGAGGAGGTGGAGGAGGGGGAGGGGGAGGACAGGGAGGTAGAGGAGCAAGGACAGAGGAAGGCAAATTCCTGCACAGACAGGCATGGGGACAGTGATTGCCTCCAGGAGGGAAAGGAACACCCAGAATGTCTTCCAGGTCTTAGAGAGAATCTCAATTGGGAAAAGCAGGTAGGCAACCAGAGACCCTCTTACACTCTGCAGACATCAACTGAACAAGGCCAGGGAGGACTCAGAGCTGGGGCCCCATCCAACTAAGGGTATAGCCCATCATCCCCAGAGCAGCAGGCCATATGTCCTCAGCTCCACTAGCTCTCCTTGAGCCTCTCCCATGGCCACCCCAGCATCATTGGAGCTCTGTGCCTGGAGGCTGATTCTATGGAAGAAGACGATTCCAATGGAAGGGGCCACACTGTGCCTCTAATTCATTCCCACCTCCATCTCCTGCGCTTCCTCTCTCTTCTGTCCATAAGCACCTCTTAGCTCTTCCCCACTCCCTGCTTTTTTGAAGCCCACCCTGGAGAACCTTGTCCCCTGCAGGCACTGAGGCTATGCATCTGAACTGTTTCATGAAATCCCTCTGCAGCCCTCTTCACCCCTATCCTAGCATCACCTTGACCCCTTACCAATGAGTCTGGTAACCAGCCCTGGACAGCAAAGAAGGGAACAGGATTGGGAGTCGCAGAGCTTTGCTCACCCTGCTGGAGGGGACTCGGGAATGGAGGCTGGGCCTGGATGTCCCCACATGGTAGTCTCCTACCTGGGAATCTGTGCTCATGCCCCAATCTGCTCTTGCTTCCAGCTCTCAAGAAGCCTCCCTTCCCTGGACTTGAGAAAAAAAAAATAAACAAACAAACAAGGGAAGCAGAAGAAGAGGAGTTGGGAATGGGTTGAGTTGGGCAAGAAAGGGTGCAGGCAAGCATGGACATAAGTTCTCCCTCGTTTCCCTGACTTAGTTGTGGGCACCTCTGGAAACCACACAAAACCCAGGGTGCTGCCCTAGTCTCTGATCACAAAGAAGAGATGAGAGGAAGGTCACAGTCCCTGCAGACACTAGGATACCCTGAGAATATCCCACAGGGAACCTCCACCTGATCCGCACAACCCCCTGTGGTGAAGCAACTCTCCCAGGAGCTGCTGACCTTGGAGGGAGGGCAGTGGCTGCCTTGAGGGACTGGACCCCAGATGGCCGATACATTGTGCTTTTTTGGAAAAGGGCGCCACAACCTATTGATTCCCTCACTCAGCATGATCCAAGTCTTGCCCTCCTACCCTGGAAAAGTAACCAGAGGGCTTCCTCCAGAACATCAGTAGTCAGGGAGAGGGAGTAGTGGGGTGGCCTCATCTCACACTTTAGGCATCTGAGAAATGAGCAAATAAGACAGACCCCTGGGCACATGTGAGCAGGCCAGCTCACCCCTCCCTGCACTGCATCCTTATGGGCATGGAGTAATCCCTGGTCTCAAGCTGAGTCATGTATGCCTGCCACTCCCTTAGGACCTGCCCAACTCCTCGAGTCCCCTGAGCCTCCCAAGAAACCTTGTGGGAGGTAGCAGGTCCCCTTGTGGCAGCATTTTGCCATGTGAGTTTGGCATTCTATCGACTTTTCTCAATCTGCAGGTATGACATTCAGGAAAAGGCCACTCTACCTGCTCCCAACTCGCCCACCACCCGCCCATAATGTGTGGACCGTGTAAACTCATGGAGTACATTGTCTTTGACACACCACCTGCAACATTAGCATGGGCAAAGGCTCCCCGCACAGAGAAAGGCATGTTGAGGGCTCTCAGAGAGGCTGGGGAAGAGACAGTCCAGCAGCAGGAGGACTTGTCAGTCATGGAGGAGGATGCTCAGGGAAAGGGCCTAAGTGACACTGGGAGTGTAGCTTCCATTCTGTCTCAGGGGACCCAAGGGAAACTTCCCTTTTTTCATGACACACATGGTCTTGTAGGGAAAACTCCACCTCAATACCTCAGAAGACAGGTCCCCCAATATCCCCCAGGTCTCTGGTAAGACCTTCCCAAGGCCACATGCCACTTGCTATCTCCGCAGATAGCCAGAGCTACTGCTGTCTCCACAACTCTGCAGCAGGACAGTCTGCCCATGACCCTGAGGCACCAGAGTCTCCAGAGGTGCTCAGACAAAAGGGAGCCAGGAGAGCCCTGGGGCCCCACCTATGGCTTTGATTTTGTCCTGGAGGAAGACTCAGCATGAAAACAATGAAGAAACATGCCTGGAGGAAGGGCTCTCTTGCACCTGACCTCTGCAGGCCAAACAAAGAGAAGACTTCTGTTCATCCCACCAGAAGATGGCACTGGAACCCCAAGGATAAGTCAAGAGGACCCTGTGAGTCAGCCACTACACCCAGAGTTGGTTGCCTAGGCCCTGATGATGACTGACACTTGGAGCAGGAGGCAACGACCTGGGCCTACAACAATCCATTATTTGGTAAGACTGGGCCTGCTAAAGTCTGGAGGGGTCAGCAGCCTTCCAGTCTTTTCCCGTGTCTGCTGCTCCTCCAACCATCCCTCCAGTCCCCAGCAAGCATCCAGAGAATGACAGATGCAGGAAGAAGTGGGACTGCCAGGGCCCTGGGACCACCCTGGCATCTAACTGATGCATAGCAGCCATTTGGAGCACTGAGATGTGACAGCAAAGGAACAGGAGCTTCAAGCACCATGTTATACCTTGGGGAAAACTTGGGCCTGGAGGAATGGAAAGCTAGAGATCTATGACTTACAGAAATGGCATACAGCCTTCCTTTGGAAGCATGTTAAGCATCTTACCTTTTGCTCTACCTAAACTCTCCAAGTCAAAAGGTCTCAGGTATTATTCCTTCTACCATGGCAATTTTCATCATTTGTCTACGTTCCAAAAAGAATCTCTTCTTCTTGATGGAGGCATAATACTCCATAGTGTATATGGACCACATCTTCCTTATCCATTCGTCTGTTGAAGGGCATCTTGGTTCTTTCCACAGTTTGGCGACCGGACGAATACCCAACTTTTGTAGCAACATGGATAGGACTAGAAGAGATTATGCTGAGTGAAATAAGTCAAGCATAGAGAGTCAAGTATATGGCTTCACTTATTTGTGGAGCATAACAAATAGCATGGAGGACATGGGGAGATTGAGAGGAGAAGGGAGTTGGGGGAAATTGGAAGGGGAGGTGAACCAAGAGAGACTATGGACTCTGAAAAACAATCTGAGGGTTTTGAAGGGGCAGGGGGTGGGAGGTTGGGGTACCAGGTGGTGGGTATTATAGAGGGCATGGATTGCATGGAGCACTGGGTGTGGTGCAAAAATAATGAATATTGTTATGCTAAAAATAAAAAATAAATAAAAAAAATCTCTTCTTATAACAGTGCATCATTGGAAACATGGGTGATTTTACCAAGGCTTGGATGGGATTGTCCTATTGGAGAGAGAGGTACAGAGACCGAGATGGGACCAAATGGCTTTAAGGAATGAAGGCTGACTTTCAGAAAACCTGTAACCATCAAGCCCCTTGGGAATGGTGGCCTGACCCCTTGCTTCCAGAATTCCCCACCATCTCACCAGGGGCATAAAAAATGTCACTTCCTGGCAGGTGTAAGAACCTCAGAATATATTGGGTACCTCAGGAAAAGAAATCTGCCCAAATATACAGGTATCACAGGCAATTCTGAAAGCAAGTCCTTCCCTTGGCTTCTGGCCTAGAGAGACAACGATTCGTTCCACCTAGAGATTCCTTAGAAAAGTTCCAGTGATGCAGATTCTAATCAATCGACGTGATCAATCACTAGGCTTCCTGAGCTTAAGTCAATAATGGGCCAAGTGTGTTAAACCTGGACTTGTTTTTCACCAAAATCTGCCCTGATTCAGCTATTTATGGAAATAAACATTTTTTGAAGAGGGAAAGTAGGTTTCAACAACCTACCTCTGGGGACGTTCAAGTATAAATCTGGTTGTCTTTCAGTATGTGTTGCTTACCTAAGCTAGACAACTTGAGGTCATCTTCAGAAACATTTCCACATTAGCTCATGGATAGGCAATCCCCTTGCTTGTTACTCTGTGGGGATAATACCAGGACCCCATGGGCACAAGGTTAATTCAACAACTGGAAAATGGGATTGATTCCCCCATGACTGTAGAACTCAACTAGCACCTTAACTAATTGGATGTGGTTGGGATGAGGAACTCATTCCCTCAAACGCAGAGAACATACAACACTCCACAGGGTTCTCTAGAGACTTATGGAGTTAATGAAGAAACCCATTCTATGACTGGAGTGGAGGATGCACTTGTGGATGCCTTTATATATTTGACAAGTTTTATCCCCTTTGCCAGTGACTCCTTGTGATGAGAATATTCAGGCAAAACCTCAAATATAAAGGGCTTGTTAATGGTTTCTTCCCTCACAGTCATATTGATCTGAGAAGCCACCCCTATTGGGGTACAATGGCAAACAATTTATTTAGCTAAGTATAAAACTGCCCTTGTGGTTAAAGGAACCTCAACATTCACTATGAGATGGTCCCTGACTTTGAGGACTTCACATCAGGTCCAGAGTGTTGGAGAGAAACAAGGCCACCAATAGATGATAGGAGGCCAATTTATAAAGTACCAGGTTATGCTTAGAGATATGCCTGAACTAACACCTGAAAACCTGTCCAACGTTAATCCCAGCTACCCTTAGGCCTGGACCTGACCACTCTACATCTATGGTTTATAACTCTACAAAGGTTATTGAGTCTACCAGATTTAAGATGCCCCTATGAAAATGTAAAGACAGTTGGTTTATCAATGGCAACAGTTTCATGAAACGGGGTAAGAAAAATCAGGTATGCTGTCAGCAATCTAACTCAGATGGTTTAGACCAAAGACTGTCAGCAAACATATCTGCCTGCAAAGCAGAGTACCTAGTGCCCACCTGTTTGTTGTAATTGACCAAAACCTTACAAGTATTTATCCTGACTCCAATGGGCCTTCCTCATCCTCTATGCCCATGAAGCAATTTACAGAAAAGGTGCTTCTTCTCAAGCCATAATCCCCCAATGCAATATTGGCCTGAAATGATTGCATGTTCAAAGAATGGTCCTCCAAACCCGAGTAGCCCTTGGAAACCTAACTGTAGTTCAAGGAAACTCAGGATTAAATAGGGGTCCCAGGCTGAAACCCAATGGCTATGCAGCTCTAACCTGTGTCCATGGCTTACCCAAGCTTGAGAGGTCACCGGACTCTTAGATTGGACTTAGATGCGTAGGTGCATTATTAAAACCATCACTGACCCAACCGGCCTTCCACATTTCAAGCAACGGTACACACATTCTGTGTTTCATTAGGTTAGCCACCTGGCATCCATCGTTGTCCCTCTTTGGGACTGGAGGATGTCGTGTGGCATGGGGAAGTCCTTACTGAATACACAGTCAAGGCTCTACATGTCACCCCGAACAGGATTTCTTAATGAAATACGGGAATGATCCCAATGCATAAAGCAGTTCTACAAAACAAAAAGTCTTCAGATGTTGTAACTGCTGCACAAGGTGGAGCTTGTGCTAATCTATGGACAGAATGCTGTGGGTACACTCCCCACTATCACAAAGAGAATTCTGGGTTCCTAACAGACACCACTGCTCAAATCTGCACTTTCAAGGATCCCTCTCTTTATGGATTTGCTCAACTCTTGTCCTGGGGGAGGATTCTCACCGACTATCAAAGGAATCTTCATGGGACTTCTCCTTTTTTTTCCTTCTTCTAACCCAGTTGTGTTGTTTTCCCTGTGTCTCTGCAGGTGGTGCGAGGAATCCTTCACTGTGGTAACTTCCAGAGGACAGATGGTCCTTTCCACTCAGGAAGATCAAAACAGAAGTTCTCCCATGGACTCAGTGACCTCTTTATTTCACAACTCTTACACAGAGAGGCCCCCAACTGACCAGGGATGACCCCACAGGTAGGGACAGCTCTACACCCCTATTTAGCAGGAAGAAGTTACAGAAGATGAGACCACCCTCCTTCAACAACCTTAATGATTGGAGGGTCTAAACTGTTCAGGGTCACATGAGGAGGGAGGAGAAGGCTTGCTGGGCACAAAGCAGGGGCTGGCATGCCACACCGCCCCCACATGTGATATGGGTGATATTCTTCAGGCACTCCTGGCTGCCTTGAAGCTATGGAAAGGAAAAAATATTCTCCAAAAAGAGAGATCAAAACCCTGCAAGACCTGAGTCTCCCTCAGTTTTTAAATGTTCTGGTGATTGTCAAGGAAGAGGCTGGCTTAATAATAGGCTAGCTAACTTCCAGAGACCCACAACTCAATTTCCTGAAGTCCTAACATCTCTGTCCCCTCTATAACACTGAGGAAGGCTGAGGCAGAATCAAATGTCAATAAAACAATTTATTTTAAAACTGGCAGTCCCTTGGGAAGGATCTATGAAAGGAGGAAGGTAACATTCCTCCAGGAAGTTCCCGACTGTCTTCCTATTAATGCTATCCTAGAAAGAAAATCCACCTTCACTGGACGAAAGCAAAGCCTCCAGTATCCTGTGTGTCTTCTCTCCTACTGGAGAGTTCTTGAAAAACCTCCCTTTTTCCTGACCTCCCCCAACGCCATTGTAGAGAGTCAGCCTCCCATCACAAGCCTAGCATAGCAACTCTTTCTACCCATGGTCATTCCCCCGGGCTTTAATAAAATCATCTTTTGCCAACAAAGGTGTCTCAAGACTTCTTTCTTGATCATTGGACTTGAACCCCAATGTCTTTCCTACATTAGTGTCCCGTTTCTGTCAACTCTTTCATCTTCATCCACCTAACCCACTGCACATTCTGTGTCCTCTGAGCACAGGACCCTTCTCAGATGAAACTGTCACATGTCACCTCTTTCAGTCTCGCCTTTGTTGAGTTTGCCCATCTTAATCTCCCTAGCATCACATTCTCACTGTCTTTTTCTGACACGTTTATCTGGTCAATAGGTTCTAATCACCAATACCCTCTAACATGTTTCTTCTCCTTAATAGATGACTCCATTTCTTTCCTTTGTCATCAACTTCAAATCTAAACTCTCAGATGTTTGTCTCACAACTTTCAAAATTTTTCTTTCTCATAATGCCTCTCTACCAGTTTCTCTTCTCCCTTTTTCTCAAACCCACCCACCATTCCTTCCTTACTTTCTTCCCTTATCTTTTTATTTATTGTATTCCTTTCTCCCTCCCCTTCTTTCTTTCTTATGTTCTGTTATGTTAGTCACCATACAGTACTTCAGTAGTTTTTCATGTAGTGTTCCCTGACTCATTCTTTATGTAGAAAACTCTATGTATTGCTCATGGCAATACGTTCCCTATTATAAAGGATGAAATTATACCTACATGGTTGCATCTCAAAGGATCTGCTTCTCTGCAAGTCAATGGTAAGCTTCACAGTAATGAACCCTGGCCTTCCACACTATAGCTGGGTATGGGGTATGCTAAGCATTCACCACAATCTCCTGTCTTCCAAGTCACTTAGCATATAGGTTGTCCCACCAAAAATCTGAATAATTTCATTTATCAGCTGAAATGGGCCTCAAGTCAATCGATCACCTGAGTACCTATAAAAATTACTGGCTTCAACACAACTCACCAATATAGTCTTTGAAACATAAACAATAGTCTTTGAAACATAGACATCTACAATTGAATCAGAATTTAATGTGGGTGTGAGGCTACCATGTAGAAAGACCTATCTAAATTCAGCAAAGTAACACTGCACCCGACTTCAAGTGACATGCAGAGTTTGGGGCAGAGTCTATTCCTGAAGGAAGGGGCTGGAATTTGTAGATTGAGTCAGGAAGGAAGGAACATGAGTGAGCAATCCTTCCACAGCCTCTCCTGTCCTGGCCATCAGCAGAGGGTTCACACTGCATAGGAACCCAACCAATCCTGGGGCACAGGAGGAAGATTTCACATGTACCTCACCTCACTCCACGTGTATTAACTCACAGGGAAGGGAAAACTTGTATTTATAGCCAATGTGGAAGAGCCTTCAGCCATGTGTCCCCGTTCAAGTGACATCAGAGCTCATTCATCCTGGATTGCACCATACACATCTCCCCAGTGTGGGAGAGCCTTTAGTTGGGGCTCTAACCTTGGGAGACATGAGAGAACTCACCCTTATGAGGAAAGTACATGATACATATGGGGGAAACAATTCTAGGGTAGTGCTCACCTCTGTACATAGCAAAACCACCAAAGAGGTTCTTTAGAGACATAACGAAGGTGGGACACCTTTCCTTCAGAGAGTTCTGCTCTTATTCATGCCAGTGACCTCACTCGGTATATAAGACATGTAGTGGGATTGCTGTACAAGAGCTCTCAGCAACATGCATCCCTTCGAGGCCATGGGCACATTCCCACAGACAGAACTTGTTGAATGCCATCTTCAAGGAAAAGCATTTAGCCCAACCACACCCTTAGCCAGCATCTGAGGATCCACACCGGCGGGAACCCTGACAAAAGCACTCAACGTGGAAGAGCCGTTAGATACAGTTCTCACACTTGGAGACATCACACAACTCAGAGCAGAGAAACCATTGTCTGTCATCACTGGGGTCCTGCCTTTATCCAGAGCGCCCACCTTTCTCGCCACCACAGAAATCACACAGTACAAACCCTGTGTCTCTGATCTTTGAGGCAGAGGCTTCTGTCAGAATTGGTCCCTTTCCCAATAATAGAGAACTCACACAGGGAGAACCACTAGCACTGTATCTTGGTGGGAGAAACTTCAACTTGGGCTCTGGCCTGAGCTCCCACTACAACCTCAGAATGTGCATCATCCTTCACACAGGAGCGAAGGTTCAGGGACCTCCGGGGACACCTTGCATCATCGCTGCTGCTGAATGCCAATGGAATCCATGTGGGAATCCCATTCCTCATGGAGCCAACACATGAAGGGCCTGGGAGGATTCACATAGAAGAAAATCCTCCTGGTGTGATGAGGAAAGCCATGTCCTCAGGTATCCTCAGCCAGCAACAATACCCTCACCCTGAGGAAACACTGATCCCAATGCAATGGGGGGAAATTCTTCCCCTGACACTCACATCAGAAAATCACTGGGCAAATACCTCCCAAGGAATTTCTTAGTGTGAAATTGACATACAAACTCAGACACTGACAATTTTTCACTGCAAAGACATACACTTGGGTAATGTTCTGAGGGATGCTGAATGCAGCATTAGTAACCAATAGCTAGACATAAAGCAAATCTGCTTCCATCCATCAGTACTTGCATAAAGGCCAGTATTACCAAAAGAGCGGGGTTTCACAACCATGACCACTGTGCAAAAAAGAATGGGTGACTTTTCCTTTACTAGCTCTCACAACTGGCACTGGTGCTTTCGCTTTGTAGGAAGATTTACACATAAATATACTGCCTGTGATCCATGAGAACATAACTTGGAGTATTACCTCAGAAATGTGGAATGCAAGGTGACGTATGTTCACAAAAACATTAACCTTTTGATCTATGTAGATTGCAAAGATGAATGGCAACAAGTTTCAACAAACACATGATTAAGGATCTACCTCTCATATATCCTTAATTCTACTAATATTGTCCTCATAAATTAGAAATGACTTATAAATTAATTTCATACGTAGAAATATTTGTATTTTATTAACTTATTTGAGAATGAGAGAGCTAGAGAGAGAGAGCAAGAACAGTTAGGGTGGAAGGGGAGAGGGAGAAGAAGCAGGCTTCCCATTGAGCAAGGGCCCAATGCAGGGTTTGATACCCCAGGATCCAGGGATCCTGACCTTGGCCAAAGGCAGATGTGTAACCAACTGTACCACCCAGGGGCTTGCATATTAATTTCATCTTTTACAAAGCTGCTTTTCTGGGAGATCTGTGTGTACCAGGACAGGAAAACCTATACAGCTCAGATTCAGGCAGAGAGGGCTTTATCCCCCTCTATGAGAACTTGGTAGCCATGAGGTTTTCTCCCCAACCAAAAACAGATAGGTATCTCTGGGCCTGAGAAGGTGTAAGACCACTGCAGATGTAGAAATAGCCCCTTATTCAGATTTTAGAACAACCCATTACTTAGATGGACTTGACAGATACACACAGAACCCTCCATCCAAAAGCAGCACATGGAATACACTCCTCTCAATTGCACATTGAACATTCATCACCATATGTCATATGTGAGGCCACAAGACAAGTCAATAAACTCCAGAAGCCTAGAATTTTCCAAAACGATGACTGAAATAAAATCAAGCACCTTTTCTAACCACAGTGGTATAGAATTAGAAATCAATTACGAGAAGAAACTGGAAATTCATAAACACTGAGATTAAACAACATGCTGCTGAACAACCAATTGGGTCCATGGGGCAAACCAAAACAGAAACCAAGAAATATTTTGAGGCAAATGAATATATAATACAATGAAACAAAATTTATGGAATGCAGTAAAACAGGATCTAAAATGGGGCACCGGATTAGTCAGTGGAGCACTATACCCCTGATCTTGTGCTTTTTGGTTTCAGCCCCACACTGGGCACGGAACTCATTTTATTTTATTATTTTTTTAAGATGTCATTTATTTATTTGACAGAGAGAGGTTGAGGAAAACTGGGGGAGAGACAGGCAGAATGAAAGGGAAAGTTTGCTCCCTAGGCTGAGCAGGGAGCCAATGCAGGGCTCAATCCCAGGACCCTAGGTTTATGACATGAGCCAAAGGCAGATGCCTAACAGAAAGAGCCACCCAGGTACCCCTTAGAGCTAACTTATGTTTTGGGGGGTTGGGGATTTGGGGGTATGGGCAGTGTATTTGAAAGGGAACAAGGCAGGCATTAGCTTGGGGAGGGTAGCATTGGCAATGGGTGGATATGCAGCAGGACAACAGAGCTCTGGAGACCCACACCAATGGTGGGCGGGGTGCAGTAGGTTGTGTCAGGGGGAATCAATAGCAATGCGGTGAGGTAATGGGGCAGTAATGCCTTAGGATGATGGGCTGGGCAGAGGGACTGCAGGGCCCCAGGAGGTGGCAGCCAGGTGATAGGGCTCAGTTAGGGGGGTGGGACCAGCGGGGGATGGAGCACGGTTCACCAAAGCCAGGGGAGTGGGCAAACAGAAGTACAGGCAGAGGGAGGGGTGGCAGGACCAAGGGCCAGGAGCTACATGACACCCCTGTGTGGCAGCAGTGTGGTACCTGTAGTAGTGGGTGGAATTTAGGGGACAGTGGGGGGGTGCAGGGGCGAGAAGGGGTGTGACCAGCCCCCAGGCAGTAGCATATAGGGCATGGTGGGCTGGCCCATAGTGCAAATCCAGGGGGCAATGCAGCAAAGCAGAGTAGAGATGGGAGCACAGGGCAGCAGTGGAGCAGTGACAGCAGAGGTAAAGGGGATGTGGGGGGGGGGACACAGCAGGGTGGCAGGAGTGCATGTGGGGAGGCAGCCAGGTCATAGCAGCATGGGGAGGAGTGGCAGGCAGGCATTTAGTGTAGCAGAAGCTTGGCAATGTGTAGGGCAGGGGGGAGGCAACTGGGTGGGGTGGAGGGAAAACTAGCTAGCTAGCAGGAAGTGGCAAATGTAGGGGGCGGGACCAATGGTGGTGGGAGCAGGGGTCCCCAGAGTCTGGGGATGGGACAACCAGATACTGGCACAGGAGGGGTGGCAGGGTCTGCATGATACACCTGAGGAGCAGCAGTGTGGCATTTGTGGGTGCTGGGTGGAATTTAGGCGGCAGTGCTGGTGGGGGATAAGGGGTGGGACCAGCCCCCAGGCCACAACACAGTCTTGGCATGGTGGGCGTGGTGGGCAGGCCACAGTGCAAGTCCAAGGGGCGGGGCAGCAAAGCACAGCAGAGGCCAGGGCCACAGGGCCACAGTGGAGCTGCAGCAGCAGTGCTAATTGCGGTGGTTTGGTGGGGGGGACAGCAGAGTGGCAGGGGTTCATGTGGCGAGGTAGCAAGGTGGTAGCAGCATGGGGGAGGGGGCAGACCTCTGGGGGGTGGCATCAGCATGGCAATGTGCAGGGCATCAGGGAGGCAATGGAGGGGGTGAGGGGGAAGCAGGAAGTCTTAGTTGGCACGTGGGTGGGGCGGGACCAGCCAGGCTCCAGCAAGCCTTGGATGTCCTGGCCTGGTGGGTGGGGCAGCAAAGCAAGGGCCTGGCTTTGTTGGCTGGGACTGGTGTGTATATTTGTGTGGAATCAGAAGAGACCCCGAATCACTAAGGAAATGTTGAAAAACAAAAATAAAACTGGGGGCATCACGTTACCTGATTTCAAGCTTTACTACAAAGCTGTGATCACCAAGACAGCATGGTACTGGCATAAAAACAGACACATAGACCAGTGGAACAGAGTAGAGAGCCAAGATATGGACCCTCTACTCTATGGTCAATTAATCTTTGACAAAACAGCAAAAAATATACAGTGGAAAAAAGACAGTCTCTTCAATAAATGATGCTGGGAAAACTGGACAGCTATATGTAGAAGAATGAAACTCGACCATTCTCTTACACCGTACACAAAGATAAACTCAAAATGGATAAAAGACCTCAATGTGAAACAGGAATCCATCAGAATCCTAGAGGAGAACATAGGCAGTAATCTCTTCGATATCAGCCACAGCAACTTCTTTCAAGATATGTCTCCAAAGGCAAAGGAAACAAAAGCTAAAATAAACTTTTGGGACTTCATCAAAATCAAAAGCTTCTGCACAGCAAAGGAAACAGTCAACAAAACAAAGAGGCAACCCCCGGAATGGGAGAAGATATTTGCAAATGACAGTACAGACAAAAGGTTGATATCCAGGATCTATAATGAACTCCTGAAACTCAACACACACAGAACAGGCAAACATATCACAAAATGGGCAGAAGATATGAACAGACACTTCTCCAATGAAGACATACAAATGGCTATCAGACACATGAAAAAATGTTCATCATCATTAGCCCTCAAGGAGATTCAAATTAAAACCACATTGAGATATCACCTTACACCAGTTAGAATGGCCAAAATTAACAAAACAGGAAACAACATGTGTTGGAGAGGATGTTGAGAAAGGAGAACCCTCTTCCACTGTTGGTGGGAATATAAGTTGGTGCAGCCTCTTTGGAGAACAGTGTGGAGATTCCTCAATAAATTAAAAATAGAACTTCCCTATGACCCTGCCATTGCACTCCTGGGTATTTACCCCAAAGATACAGATGTCGTGAAAAGAAGGGTCATCTGTACCCCAATGTTTATAGCAGCAATGGCCATGGTCGCCATACTGTGGTAAGAACCAAGATGCCCTTCAACGGGTGAATGGATAAGGAAGATGTGGCCCATATACACTATGGAGTATTATGCCTCCATCAGAAAGGATGAATACCCAAGTATTGTAGCAACATAGACGGGACTGGAAGAGATGATGCTGAGTGAAATAAGTCAAGCAGAGAGAGTCAATTATCATATGGTTTTACTTATTTGTCGAGCATAACAAATATCATGGAGGTGTTAGAGAGGAGAAGGGAGCTGAGGTAAATTGGAAGGGGAGGTGAATCATGAGAGACTATGGACTCTGAAAAACAATCTGAGGGGTTTGAAGTGGTGGAGGTGTGGGAGGTTGGGGTACCAGGTGGTGGGTATTATAGAGTGCACGGATTGCATGGAGCACTGGGTGTGGTAAAAAAATAACAAATACTGTTTTTCTGAAAATAAATAAATTGAAAAAATTAAAAAAAAAAAAAAAAAAACAAACGCAAAAGACCAGGACCCCATGGTTTCACTGGTGAATTCTAAGAAACATCCAAAGGAAAAAAAAATGAATACCAATCCTTCTCAAACTTTGCCAGAAAGACAAAAGGAAGAAATTCTTCCCACCTCATTTTATGAGGCCAGCTTGGCCCTTATCAAAACCTCCCAAGATGCCACAAGAAAATTGCAGATCACTACCTGTGATGAACATAGACATATAAATCCTCACCCAAATATAGGCAAACCAAATTCAACAATATAAGAAGAGGTATGATTGAATAAGTTTTATCTCAGGGATGCAAGTGTGGTTCAACATCCACAAATCAATCAAAGTAATGTGCTGCACTAACAAAACAAAAGATCAAAATTATAGGATCATCTCAGCAGATGCAGAAAAAAACAGATGCAGAAAAAGCATTTGACAAAATTCAACACCCATTTTGATGAAAGCTCTCAACAAAGTAGGTATACAGAGAACATAACTCAACACAATAAAGGCCTTACATGATAAGCCACATCATCTGCCCTGCTGAATGTCAAAAACCTTTCCTCTAAACCCAGGGAACGCCAACTCCAAGGATGCCAACTCTTGCCATTTTTATTCAGCACACAGTTGGCCCTTGAACAATGCAGGGATTAAGGGTGCCCAACACCTGTTCAGTTGAAAATCTCAGTATATTTTTGACTCCCCCAAAACTGAACAACTAATGGCCTACTGGTGACCAGAAGTTTACCAATAACACAGAGTTGATGAACACATATTTTGTACATTATATGTATCATGGACTGTATTCTTACAATAAAGTAAGCTATAGAAACAATGTGATTAAGAACAGCCTGATGGAGCTAGAGTGTGTTATGCCCAGCAAAATAAGTCAGACAGATAAAGACAAATGCCCTAAGATTCCACTCCTGTGGAATGTAAGAAACAAAACAGATCAACCAATGGGAGGGGATGACAAAGAACAGAGAGGGAAAAAGCCTATCAGAGACTCTTGAGGACAGAAAACAAACTGAGTCTTGACCGAGGGGAGGTACACAGGGGATAGGCCAAATAGGTGATGAGGGTTAAGGAGCACACATGTTATGAAGAGCAATGGGTGTTGTATGCCAGTGATGAATCCCCAAAATCTCCTGAAACCAATAATGCACTGTGTCAACTAACTAGAATTTAAATAAAAATTTGAAAAGGAAAAACTAAAAGAGAGAAGTGTGAGAGGAAAACACATTTACAGCAATATCTGCATTTCCTGAAAAAAATTCATGTTTTAGGTGGACCTCACAGTTCAAACCCATTTATGGTCAAGGGTCAACTGTAGTACTGGAAATCCTAGGCAGAGCAATGACACAAGAAAAATAAATAAATAAGTCATCCAAATTGAAAAGGAAGAAGTAAGTTCACTCTTTTCAGATGGCATGATATTATATGTAGAAAACCCTGAAGACAACAGAAAAAAACTCAAATTCAGTAAAGTTGCAAGATAAAATCATGTAACATTCTGTTGCATTTTAACACTAATAATGAACTAGCACAAAAATAAATTTTAAAAAATATCATACAACTGCATTAAAAAAATTAAGGATAAACTTCACCAACGAGGTGAAAGTCTAGAAACAGAAATCTGTAAGACATTAAGAAAAGAAACAACACAAGTAAGTGGACATTCCATGCTCATGGATTAGAAGAAAGAATAGTGTTAAAATGTCTACACTACCCAAAGCCATCTACACATTCAACACAATTCCTATCAAAATTCCAATCATAATTTTCAATGGGCATAAGACAAAGAATCTGTAAGATTTGTATGGAACCACAAAAGTCTCTGAAATAGCCAAAGCAATTCTTAAGAAAGAACAAAGCTGGAGGTATCATGCCTCTTGGTTTTAAACTCTATTAAAAAACTCAACTGGTTGCTGGCACACTGGCTTAAGAACAGACATGTACCATAGCAGAACATAAGAGAAAGCCCAGAAGTAAATGTACACATCTATGGTCCAGCACCTTGTGACAACTGGACAGCCACATGCAAAAGAATGAAACTGCACTACTATCTTATATCATACATAAAAATTAAGTCAAAATGGATTTAAGACTTCAATATAAAACCTGAAACCATAGAACTCTTAACAGAAAACACATGGGCAAAGCCATTTGACACAGATCCTGGCAGTGATTTTTTGGGATCACCCTACAAAAGCCACAGCAAAATTTGCTTTTGTTGCTGTGGCTTTTGTAGGGTGATCCCAAAAAGTCACTGCCAGAATCTGTGTCAAATGGCTTTGCCCATGTGTTTTCTGTTAAGAGTTCTATGACATCAAACTTAAAAAGCCTCTGCCTAGCAAAGAAATTCACCAACAAAATAAATAGGCAACCTACCAACTGGGAGAAAAGATTTGCCAATCATATGATAAAAGGTTCATATCCTATATATATGTATATATAAAAACTCATACAACTCAGTAACAACAATAACAACAACAAAAACAAACAATGTGATTAAAAAGTGGAAGGACTATCCAAATGGACATTATCCAGAGAAGACCTACAGAGAACCAGTATGTAGGTGAAAAGTGGCTGAACATCATAAATCATCAAGGAAATGCAAATCCAAACAACAATGAGATATCACCTCACATTGGTGAGAAGGCTTAGTATCAAAAAGAGAAGAAATCGTAAACGTGAGTGAGGATGTAGAAGGTAGGGAACCCCAGTGCATGGCTGGTGGGAAAATAAGCAGGTGCAAATACTAAGGAAATAATATGCAGGCTCCTCAAAAAATTAAAAATGCAACTACCCTAAAATCCAGCAATTTCTCTTCTGCCCTTTTATTCAAAGAAAACAAAAAAATCTATTTGAAAAAATATATGAACCCCCCATATTCATTGCAGCACTAGTTAGAAAGCCTAAGAGAGGAGGACAACCTATGTGTCTATGGAGGGATGAATCGGTAAAGAAGATGTGATGTATGTCTACAAAGTACAATACTCTTCAGTCTTCCTAAAAAAAAAAAAAAAAAAATCTTTCCATTTGCAACCACATGGATGGACCCCGAGAGCAGAATGCTAAGTGAAATGAGTCAAGGACGACAGATGCTATATGATGACATCACTTTTACATGGTATCTAAAAGAACATTTAAAACTGAGCTTAAAGAGGGGGCGCCTGGGTGGCTCAGCGGGTTAAGCCACTGCCTTCGGCTCGGGTCATGAACTCGGAGTCCTGGGATCGAGCCTCGCATCGGGCTCTCGGCTTGGCAGGGAGCCTGCTTCCTCCTCTTCTCTCTGCCTGCTTGTGATCTCTCTCAATAAATCTCTCTCAAATAAATAAATAAAATCTTTAAAAAAACCTGAGCTTAAAGAGACAGTGAAGAGATGGGTGGTTGATGGGCAGGGGGATGGGTGTGAGATGGATGACAAGGGTCCAAAGGTACAAACATACAGGGATAAAGTAGGTAAGTCACAGGATGTAATGTGCAACATGGTGACCACAGTTAATAACACTGTACTGCAAACTTAGAAGTTGCTAAGAGTGTTCTTACAAGTTATCCTAAGAATAAGGTTTTTTTTTTTTTTTTTTTTTTTTTTTAGCAGACAAGATTAAGTTTTATTGAATTATAATTACAAGTGGAAAGAACTTTTTATAAGACAAGACAAGACAAAACTGGATTTAAAAAGACAAGCCATACAGCACTGCTCAGAGGACTCAGAACATACACAGAACTGCCAACATCTGCACAGGAGGCTTCCCTCCTGATCCTCACAGAGCCTAAAGAAGAGCTTTTGAAACTGGTGAATGCATGCACAGAACAGCATGTAAGGTGCTGGGCTCCACTCTGCTCAGCACGGTCTGCCCTACATCACACTTCAGGGTACAGGAAGAAGCAGGGGGATACTGAAGAAGTTGAGGAAGGGTAGCAATGCTGGGTGTATAGAAAGTGCCTTACCAGTTTTCAAATCCCTGGGTATGGTCCATTTCCTAGGTGTCTTTTGAGATCCTACAAAAAGTCGTTGCTGCTGTCTACTCAGGCTCAGTCAGCTGGGCAGCCAACATCTTTACTTCCCTGGTAACCTATGAACAATCCCTGTCTTGTGACTCAAATAAAGGGGGAGAAGAGCACATAAAATTGGTCTCATTTCTCTCTGTTGGGGTGGTCCTTCAGCTGTTGATCTCAGTCACTAACAAAGGCTGTTCCTGACTGTGCCCTTAATTGGCTGCAAGTGAGTCAAGAAAATAATAGTAACAAAAGTAGGTAAAATTTATTCCTATGCCTTAGGAAGCATTCTAAGCCATAAGGTCCAGAGCAAAGCATGGAGGCATGAGGGACTGGGATAAGCCCCAATAACGGAGAGCTTAAAAGCATGGGTTTTGGAGCACAGAGACAAGGGCTTGAAATCTGGTTCCAAACATTATCTGTGTCTCTCAGAACCAGGGCCTTCTCAGGATCCTAGCTGACTGAGATAATCAAGCTGATGAAGTGCGTAGAACGCTGAAACCAGGGGCCTGCTCCTCAATTACCTAATGATACTCCTGAGGGTGACCATCATGTTGGCATTCACTTCCCCTGCACCAGGCACCAGGGTTCACATTTACCTCGGATGTGCCTTCCATTTACTAACTCACTAAATCCTTAAAACAAGTCTGCATAGGTACTATTTTCAGGTCCATCTGTCAGATGAGAAATCTGAGGCATGGAGATGACATCTTCTGCCAAAGGTCAGGCAGCTAGAAGTACAAGGAGAGGAATGACAACCTGTACTATGAACCTGTCTGTAAAAAGCTCATTACCTCCGTTAAATCCTACAATAACCACAAGGTTTTGAGGTTCTTCCTGCTTTATAGATGGAGAGCCTGAGGCACAGTCCCAGGGTAGAGTCCCCACCCACCTGGCCCCCCCAGTGCAAAGAAGCACCCCTTGGCAATCTACCTTGGCCAAGTCCTCCCCTCCAGGCCACTTCACTCCATCCACCCCCTTACTGCTGCCCAGCACCTCTGCTCTGCCCCTCTGTCATGTAGCTTTTGCCCGCTGGCCACTGCACACCATTGCAGCCCCACTGCCATACACAGTTGCCACTGCTGCTCTGCTGTGCACCACCCCCCCCGCACCACTACCACTGCCCAAGCTACTGCCCAGCTACTGCCCCCCTTCCACCTGTTGCCCATTGTGATTCCAACACCACTGCTACCTTGGTCACCCAGCTACTGCTACCCATCTCCACTGCCCTGCTCAGAGCCCTGAGCCAGGCCACACCATTTTCGTGCAGCTGCAGTGGTGCTGCTCTGTCCTACCCCTCCCTGGTGCCGATGCAGTCCTGCTCCGCTTCCCCTCACCCTTGTGCTGCCACCCCACTGTCCTTCCCCAAGCCACTGCTTCCCTGCTGCCCCACCTATTTGCTGCTGTGGCCTTGCAGTGCCACCCCCCTTACCCAGGGGCCACTGCTGCCCTTTGCCCTGTCCTGCAGCTGCCTTTGGCTGCCTTGCCTACCAAGCTGTTGATCTGCCACTGCTGTGGGGCTTGCACCCCCGTGGTGCAAGCCCCGAGTGTGCTCTACCACCTCACTGCCCATCTGTGCCCAGACCCTGATAAAGCTGTGCTGCCCCACACTGCTCCCAACCACTGTCAATACTGCCTCACTTGCCCCACCCTGTTGCCATGGCCATGAGATGAGCCAAGCCCACTTGCTGCAGCCCCACTATACCCTCCCCCAACTGCCACCCTGCCGGGCTGCAGCTCCTGCACCCTGCTGTCACTGCCCCACCACTCCCGAGTTGCTGCTACTGCCCTATATCCCAGTACTGCTCTATGTCCTCTGCTGAGCTTCACAGCCCCTTCTCTGCCTCACCCCATTGACAGGCACTACCTCCCTGCCCACCACACCGCCTCATTGCCATGCCACTGTGTCCCTCATGCCATGCTGGTGAAGCACTACCACCTAGCCTCCCCAAACCCCTGCCCAGGCGCCATGCTGCTGCCACCTTTCTGCTCCAGGCCACACTCCCCACGCTGAAACCTCCTGGCAGCCCCACCCCAACATGGGCCTCTGGACCCCTCACACCACCCCCTTACCACCACTGCTGCTGCTCCACTGCTGCCCTGTGTCCCCAGCTGCTGTCACTGTCAGCTGACCCGCCCCATATTAATGAGCACTTGGGCTCAGCCCTGCCTGCCATGCTGCTGCTATACTGTTGTCACAGAGCTGGTCCCAGTCCACCTCACCATGGGCTACTGCCTAGATTCCACTCCCCACCGCCAGTGCTGCCCTGCTAACCCACCTAGTTGTCATACCTCTCCCGCCCCCCTCAACCCACCACCCCTCCCTGCAAGCTACTGCTTGGCTGCCCATTCTCCGGCACTCTGGTGCCTCCCTACTGCCCTGTCCCTCTGGTGAACTGCAGCCATATGCCTGGTCCCGGCTCCCACTCCCCATGTTGCTACCATATGGCTGTCCACCCACATGTGCTGCTCCTGCCCTGCCCGTCCGCACATCTTCACCACTGCCACCCCACTGTGCCAGCCCCCCACTGCTACCCTGCTGCACCCCCCACCCTGCTACTGCTGTCAAGCTCCACAGCAGTGCCCCTTTCTCCTGCAACTGCTCACCTTCAACATTGCTGTCCTGCTGCCCCGCCCCATTGCCACTGATGCCCTCTTGTGCCACCCACAGCCGCCCTGACGCACCACACTCCAACACTTCTACCACCCTCACCTGCTACCATGGTGGCTGTTTTACAAAAGCCACTGCCACACTACCTTGGTGCCCTGCTGATTCTGCCCATCTCCACTGCCCCGCCCTGCCCCCATGCCATCCCACACCATTGCCTTGCAGCTGTTGCCCCACTGGTCCCTCCCAACCACATCCTTGTCAATGCCTCCCCGTTTTGCCTCACTGCTTTGTGTCCCCGTCTGTTGCCATCCCACTGTGCCTCCCCACCATTTCTTCACTACTTACTGTCCCCTTGCTCCTGAGGCTGCACAGCGCCGTGCCCCGCCTCAGTGCCACTGCCACTGCAGATCCTTTGCTGCCCTCTGTCTTGCTGCTGCTGCTGCTGCTGCTGCTGCTGCTGTGTTTCTCTGCCCTGCCCACCCAGCTGTTGACCTGATGCTGCTGCCCTGCAGGTCCCACTAACCCTTCCCGCACCACACTGCTACCACCTGGATGACCCCTACCCCTGCTCTAGTGCCTCCCAATTCCCTCCCCGTTGATGTGTTGCTGCCGCCCCACTCATTCCAGCCTCCCCCATGCTGCTACTGCCCAAATGCCCTCCCTTGTGGCCCTGCCACTGAGCTGCGCCCACACTGTCCACCTTACCACCGCTGCCGCTGCTTGGCTTCTGCCCTGTGCCCCAGGCCACTGCTGAGCTTCACTGCCCCTACCCCATTGGCATGTTTTAAGGCCCCACCCAGCCCACCATGCCCTTGCTGTGCAGTTGCTGTACAGCTGCCTCCCAGGTGGTCCTGCAACCCCTTCTCCAGGGTGCTACTGCCTCCCTGCCACCCCACTTGTTCCAGGGCACCCCTGCTGTCCCACCCTGCCCACCACCAAGTACCATTACATCCCTGCTGCCCCACAGCATTGCAGCTACCATCCTGCTATGCCCTCCCCCCACTGCTACCTTTCAGGGCTGCACCCCAACCCCACTACCAGCCACCTGCCTATTGCTGTCACTGCCCCACGCCTTACCACCATGCTGCTGCTGATCTGCTGCCTCCCTGTGTCCCACTGCCGCCCTGTGTCCCACTGCCGCCCTGTGTCATGCAGCTGCTGCTCTTCCCAGACAAGCCCTTTGCAGCCCTGCCCCACTGACTTGCACTGCTGCCCCTCCTGCCTTGCTGCTGCCCTGCTGGTTCCAACCCCCCACCTCCCAGCACTCTGCCACCTAGGTGCTACCCTTGCCCCCCTACTGCAGAGCCTTCTTGCTTTCCTACCCCTGTTGCCACACTGCTACCTCCTCGCTGGTCCTGCTCCACCTTCCCTGTGCTGCTACTGCCAAGATGCCCCCACAACATGAGCCGCTCTCACTGTGCTGCACCCCTGTACACACTGCCCCACATACAATCACCTTTACTGCTCTGCTGCTGCCCTGTGCCCCACCCTTCTCCCCCACCCACTGCTGCTATTGCTGCTATTAGTGGTACTGCCTTGTTGATACACACCAGTCCCAGCCAACAAAGCCAGGCCCTTGCTTTGCTGCCCCACCCACCAGGCCAGGACATCCAAGGCTTGCTGGAGCCTGGCTGGTCCCGCCCCACCCACGTGCCAACTAAGACTTGCTGCTTCCCCCTCACTACCTCCACTGTCTCCCTGATGCCCTGCACATTGCCATGCTCATGCCACCCCAGAGGTCCGCCCCCTCCCCCATGCTGCTACCACCTTGCTGCCTCCCCACATGCACCCCTGCCACCCTGCTGTCCCCCCAACCAAACCACCGCAATTAGCACTGCTGCTGCAGCTCCACTGTGGCCCTGTGTCCCTGGCCTCTGCTGTGCTTTGCTGCCCCGCCCCTTGGACTTGCACTGTGGCCTGCCCACCACGCCCACCATGCCAAGACTGTGTTGTGGCCTGGGGGCTGGTCCCACCCCCTATCCCCCACCAGCACTGCCGCCTAAATTCCACCCAGCACCCACAAATGCCACACTGCTGCTCCTCAGGTGTGGCATGCAGACTCTGCCACCCCTCCTGTGCCAGTATCTGGTTGTCCCGTCCCCAGGCTCTGAGGACCCCTGCTCCCACCACCACTGGTCCCGCCCCCCACATTTGCCACTTCCTGCTAGCTAGCTAGTTTTCCCTCCACCCCACCCAGTTGCCTCCCCCCTGCCCTGCACATTGCCAAGCTTCTGCCACACTAAATGCCCGCCTGCCACTCCTCCCCATGCTGCTATGAGCTGGCTGCCTTCCCACATGCATTCCTGCCACCCTGCTGAGTCCCCCCCCCGCCCCCCCCCCCCGTACATCCCCTTTACCTCTGCTGTCACTGCTCCACTGCTGCCCTGTGCTCCCATCTCTACTCTGCTTTGCTGCATTGCCCCCTGGATTTGCACTATGGGCCAGCCCACCATGCCCTATATGCTACTGCCTGGGGGCTGGTCACACCCCTTCTCTCCCCTGCACCCCCCACTGTCCCCTATATTCCACCCACCACTACAGGTGCCACACTGCTGCCACACAGGGGTGTCATGCAGCTCCTGGCCCTTGGTCCTGCCACCCCTCCCTCTGCCTGTACTTCTGTTTGCCCACTCCCCTGGCTTTGGTGAACCCTGCTCCATCCCCTGCTGGTCCCACCCCCCTAACTGAGCCCTATCACCTGGCTGCCACCTCCTGGGGCCCTGCAGTCCCTCTGCCCAGCCCATCACCCTAAGGCATTACTGCCCCATTACCTCACCGCATTGCTCTTGATTCCCCCTGACACAACCTGCTGCACCCCGCCCACCATTGGTGTGGGTCTCCAGGGCTCTGTTGTCCTGCTGCATATCCACCCATTGCCAATGCTACCCTCCCCAAGCTAATGCCTGCCTTGCCCCCTTTCAATACACTGCCCATCCCTCCAAATCCCCAACCCCCAAAAACCCCCACCCCTGCCCCACCACCCTCTGGACAGGCACTACTTCTTATGTTTCCAAGGCCACCACCACTTCCTTGGTTGCCCGCTGCCATTGCCTTGCCCCATTAGCTTGAGACTGCCACCCCACTGGTCCTTCCCACACCTCACATTTAACCTCTACTCCAATACCATCCTGCTTCGTGCCCTCCCCACCTCCACTGCTGATCTCACTCCTGGCTTCTGAGCTCTTTCCCTCCTGAGTCACTTACCTATTTCTGGAAGGTTTTCAGACCTATGTAATCTTCTCTTAAGTCTTCCATAGGAACGCCTGTTCCTTTACTCACTGGGATAATTTCTTCTGGGCTGCTGCACCAGCCTGGGAGTATCTATGGCTGAATCACATATTTTGATTTTTGAAATAACTTTATGTCCATTCCCAACAATCAATGCTGAGATCTAACCAGTATTTTTTCTTGTTCACTTGCATTGTCTAATATGTGCAAAAAGATGTTGAATAATAATACTTAGGTCACATTTCCCTGTTCCTGAATTTGCAGAAATGTCCTCCCTCCAGCCACCCCATTAGCTATTTTCCTGACTGTGGGAATGAGTTCTATGTGTGTGGGAGATAGTGTGTTATCACAGCATGAGTGTCTCTGTTCCTATTTTATGAGGTTTTTATGATGGCTTTGATTTCAGTTTAGTCAAAGGATCTTTCAAAGTCTAGTGAGATCATGCTATTTTCATTGGTGATTTATTAATATGATATCTTATCTTAGAGCATTTATCAATATGGAATCCCACTCTGTATCTGCAATAAATCACTACGGTCATAGTGTATGAATATATTAATCTGATATTGGAATATCAATGCTGACATTTTACTTAGAACATATGTATTGATATTTCATAATATTCTGCAATCTCCATTTTTCTGTAATTTATGTATCAAGTGTATGTAACAATATTATATTTCTTCCTATAACAATTCAAATTTTCCACAGTTTTCATTGTTTTCTATATATAGCATTTACATATATGAAGAAAACATATGAAACTATGGTCTCTGAAAACTTGTTAGTGATGTTTGTGAAGCTAATGCATCTTATGCTTGAGGAATAGTTCCTAATAATATTGTCTATTGTTTACCTAAGCATTTATTCTGTTTATTCATTTTTAATGGAAATATTATTCTTCTTAATAAAGTAAGATTTTTATTTAATAGTAATACAGGTTAATTATGCTTTTCTCCTCTTTTTTATTAACGTGTCACTTCTCATTTGCATATTTGTGTATTTTCCATTTTCATTCAAAGGTCAGTAAATGGTTTCTACAATTCTATCATACAAAAACCGGATTTTCAGGCACTAATTAGATTGATTGATTGATCTTAAAGATTTTATTTATTTATTTGACACAGAGAGAGCAATCACAAGTAGGCAGAAAAGTAGTCAGAGAGGGGGAGAAAGCAGGGGCTCCCTTCTGAGCTGAAAGCCAGTTGCTGGTCTTGATCCCAGGACCCTGAGATCATGACCTGAGCCAAAGGCAGAGAATTCACCCACTGATCCACCCAGGCACCCCTAAAATACACTAATTCTTGCACCCTTGGCAGGCAGTGTCCTCACTGAAATGTGAGTGTGCTGCACAGGGGCTGTGCAACACACACATCGGCTCTGACTCACTTTCTCCTGTCACTTTCATCCTCCATCCCATGAAGCTAGTGTTCAGCCTAGGGATTAAAAAGGAGGACAGAAAATCCTACTCTTGGACTAATTTGCATATTTAAAAAAATCGCCTGCAATGCTACCTGCATCTAGGACAAGAGACCTCTAGGAGGGGCAGACGGGAATGCCAACAATTGATCCTGAAGGAGCAGAGCCTTGGGCTTCTCTGTCCTGTCCTGATTCCTCCCTTCACCTTCTCATAGACAGGGAGTTCCCTTTAGAGCTCAGAGAAGAAAAATGCAGAACCGAGTCATTTGCATTGTTTTACCCCATCATCTGTCAGGGTGATCACCACCCCATTATTTCTGTCACCATGTTACTTCAAGCTCTCCTTCAGAGTTCTAAATCAGACTGTGTGGTATTCCATCACCTATGATAACTGAGTCTATGTCAGAGAAAAAATAAAATTTACAGTTATACTTATATAGAAGTATAAGTATATACTTATATATATACTTATATAAATATTATATATAATATTATATATATTATATATTATATATAATTATATAATATATATAATATACTTATATAAATATTATATATTATAAAATTTCATTACATAAATTTTATAAACATTATAGAAACATTTATAGTAAATATATCAAATATGTACTTACAGAATATAGAAACTGATAATATGTAGGTGTCAATATAATACATAATACATTATATGTAAATATATGTTTTTATTATGTATGCTTATGTATATGTTTATGTATGTTATATATAGTATGTTGAAATTTATAAATTATATACTATGTCTGTTATATATGTGTGTGTGCATGTGTGTGTGTGCATTATTTAAAAAACTGGGAGAGAGAAAGAGTAGCCTAGATTCATTTTATTTTTTTCTAAATATTTTATTTATTTTTTTGACAGAGAGATCACACAAGAAGAGAGAGCTGCAGAGGCAGAGAGAAAAGCATACTCCCCACTGAGCAGGGAGCCCATGCATAGCTCCATCATAGGACCCGAAGATCATGACCTGAGCTGAAGGTAGATGTTTAACTGACTGAGCCACCCAGGCATGCTGCAAGTTCATTTTCTGATTCTAAGAAACCAGTAAAGGGAAAACCAGCAGACACTGTTGCTGCGAATGCAGCTGATTCATATAAGTAGAACCCATGTTGTACAGAGATATTTACCTTGATTCAGAGAGGAATGAGGCTGAGAAGATGTGAACAAAATCACCCAATGGTGTGAACACAGACCTTGGGGAAAGAAGAAAACACACTAAGCCATATGTCAGGTGCCTGGAGCAGAGAGAGAGCATGCAAAATTCCAGAGGTGCTGCCCTAACATACTGTGGGAGAGGAACATGAATTCATGGACCCACTGGAGTGAAATTCACTGATTTTCTAGCCCTGGTGGACAGTGTACTCAGAGATGAGAAGCACAGCTCAGAGAAAGCTCTTCTGTGGGTCTAGCAGCCCCATACTAAGGCCACCAGTGGGCGAAGAGCTGGCTCAGGGCTCCCTTCAGAGGTCAGGGATCCTGGATTATTAGTGTGATAACTCAATTTATTCGTGATGAAATATGTAATAAATGGCATAGCTCTCACACTGTCAGGATTTTAGTTACTGTTTCTAAATGATATGTTACTGGTCATTTCTATATTTTATACTGACTTATGGAAGGTGATATTCTGTTATTCAGATATTTCAGTTCTTTTTAATTCTTACTTTTTCTCTTAACTTTTAGATTCTCCTTATTTTCAAATTTGATGCACAGAACACAACAAAATTTTCTCCACCGTATCCAAGAATCCTTTGTTTGATAGGTATAAAATAATTGATGAGGAATCTTTCTGTGTTACGAGTGAGCTCTCAAATACAATCAGAAGTGTAAACAGTAGCCACATGGATTACAGGAAACACAACATGCCAGCAGTTCTTAAATTAATATAAAATCATATATTTTTAAGGATTTTATTTATTTATCTGACAGGCAGAGATCACAAGTAGGCAGAGAGGCAGGCAGAGAGAGAGAGAGAGAGGAGGAAGCAGGCTCCCCTCGGAGCAGAGAGCCCAATGCAGGGCTCGATCCCAGGACCCTGGGATCATGACCTGAGCCGAAGGCAGAGGCTTTAACCCACTGAGCCACCCAGGCGCCCCAATATAAAACCATATTTTATTTCCCACTTTGAAGAACACTGACTTTAAGATAACTGGAGAATGTTATATTCCTGCTCCTTCTCTTCTTCCACCTCCTCAGTCCTAATCCCCTCACCTACTCTTCCAGTTCCTTCTTTTCTCTAGGACACTGCTCAGAAAAGCGGGTTAAATGATTCATAATATTCCCACCAACTGATTCAGATACTCTATCATTTTTATTTCTAATTATGAGTCTTGTGTTTTCTTATTTTATCCTCTGGTTTTGGAAGGAATGTCCTAATTTACTGGTGATATTATTACTTTTATTCTAAAACACTGCAGGTACTTGTAAGTGACCCCAGATTATTGATGGCTTCTTAGAGCAGAAGACAGTTGGCATTCTGAGGCTGACAGTGCAGCTTTGCATATGTACCCCAATACTGGTCTCCCCACAGCTGCTGCTGGAGACAATTTCAAAGATCATGTCAGTAGGAGGGCCTGTCCCTTCACACACCCACATATGACTCTTATTTCCCACTTGGTTTATGACTGGAAAGAAGAGGGCCACTAATCGCCTACAAAGGGTGCAATCAGGGATTTCATTAAGAAAGGAAAAATTCCACTCATGGTGACATATTAGGTATAAACTAGAAGCAGGCCAGGAGGTGGAGAACACACACATCTCTTCATTCAACTCTCAGGCTTTCCAGAAAAGCCTGAGTTCTGGGGGAGCTCATTTGGTGAAGGAGCACACCCCATCACTCAGTGTCCCAGTATGCTATAGGCATTGCTCTCTGTGAGATCCCAGCACCTGCCTCTATGGTGATTTCTCCCAGGACACATCATGTTGACACTGGGACAGGGAGAGAAGCAGCGGATATCCATGAAATACCTTATCTTTCTAATGGTTTTGTAGGCATGAATAGTTAACATGGACACCCCACACTAGCTCAAGAAACTGAGGTTGCACTGTCCTGAAAGGATCACCATCATGGCCTGGACTGTTACTCTTCTCAGGTTCCTCACTAAAGGCTCTGCTCAGATGAAGGGACTCTGCAACTGTGGTGGGCACATAAAAGCAGTGTCTCGGGGTGACTCTTGTCTACAATAGCATTTGTCTTTCCTTTGGTTTTAGGAAAAGGTGGTCAGATTGTTGTGACCCAGGAGCCATCCCTGGCAGTATCTCTAGGAGGGATGGTTATACTCACTTTTGGTCTTGGGTTTGAGTAATTACTAATTACTAGAAACTGTCCTACTACTAGTAACTACTAGTTACTACTAGTAAATGACCTGGCTAGTACTAGCAGATCCCAGGATGGGTTCCCCACCCCCTAATGTACCCAATAAAGAACTACTCCTCTGAGGTCCCTGATTTCTTTTCTGGATCCATCTCTGGGAACAAAGCCATCCTTACCATCAGTGAGGCTTAGCCTGATGATGAAGTCAACTACCAGTGTGCGTAGTGGTGTTTACAGCGTGATTAAAATTCATGGGCTCAGAATGGCTCAGCCCTTAGAGGCAGGAGAGAACATGACAAGGAGAATAGTCAATACCACTATGGGAAGTAAGACTCCCTGGCTCCTGTCTAGTGTTTCATCACCATGTGCCCCATTCCATCTCTCCCAGGTGTGTCCATTTCTCCAATGTGATCTTCTAAGACTGGGATTCCTCTCTGCTTTGATTGAGAAGGGGCTCAGATCCAGAACACATCCCCAAAGAGTAAGACTCAGTGACCTCACTGCTGCTTGTGAAATGTTTCTTATTCCGGTGCATCAACAAACATGCCTCTAGAAGTATACTGCACTATGGGCCTCAAGCAGCAAGAAACATCTCATATACACAACCTGAAATTATACCTAAAGAACCTTGAAAACGACAAGGAAATAAAGCCTAAATTTGAGAGGAATAGGGTAGTAAAGTTTAGAACAAAAATCAAGATAACTTCTAAATCAAGATATAGAAATTTAAAAAAATATGGACAGACCAAGGAATCACAGACCTGGCTCTTTGTGTGTGTGTGTGTGTGTGTGTGTGTGTGTGTGTGTGTGTGTATGTGTGTGTATTTAAGATTTTATCATCAAAAGAAAGGCACACTTCTATGGGCAGCGCCTCATTTGGATGTGTCTGGAGTTTTGGAAGCTTGACTACCTTACGTTCTCCTACAGATAGATCTTGAGAACTTGTTTGGAGGTTCCAGCAGGGGAGCACTCTTATACATTTGACCAAAGAAAGGTCCTCTCCTCTCTAGGGGAAGGTCGTCTTCTTTGACCAAGAGCACAGCTTTGGGAGGGATGCATATGGAGTAGTGAGGAAGGAAGGGGACACCCACCTAGCCAGCCAGATCATCAGAATCAATGTTGGTGAACAATATGATGACAGATGTTGCAGTCAGATCACCCTCACTATCAACAAGGACCTGGTTCTATGAAAGAATTAGCAGAATTTATGAAGCCCCTGGCTGGACTTACAAAAAGAGAGAGAGAGAGAGAGAGAGAGAGAAAGAAAGGGCCCAAATAAATAAAACCATGAACGAAAGAGGAGAGATTACAGCCAGCACCTCAGGAAAACAAACCATCATAAAAGAAAATTATGAGAAATTATATTCTAACACATTAGGCAATCTGGAAGAAATGGATAAATTTCTTGGAGCATATAAACTAAAAAAAAAAAAAAAGTGAAACAAGTAGTAATAGAAAATATGAACAGTCCTATAAGCAAGAAAGAAATTGAATCCCTAATCAAAAACCTCCCAACAAACAAAAGTCCAGGACTGGAATCCTTCAAAGGAAAATTCTATAAGCATTTAAGGAACAATTAATACCCATTCTTCCAAACTGTTCCAAAAAATAGAAACAAAAGGGAATCTTCCCAAATTGTTCTATGAGACCAGCATTACCTTTATCCCCAAACCAGACAAAAACCTCACTAAAAAGGAGAATTATTGACCAATGTCCCTGAAGAACCTGGATGCATAAATTCTCAACAAGATACTGGTTAATCGGATCCAACAATACAGTAAAATGATTATTCACCATGGACGAGTGGTTTTTATTTCTGGGCTGCAGAGATGGTTCAGTACCTGCGAATCAATCAAGTGATACACCACATTAATAAAAGAAAGGACAAGAACCATATAATCCTAACAATTGATGCAGAGAAACACATTTGTCAATACACCATCTTTCTTGTTAAAAACACTCGACAAAGTAAGGATAGAAGGAACACTAAGGCCAGATCACTTCTATGATTTGTCTCAAAAATCCACAACCTTAGTATAATCATAAGTAGACATCAGACAACACAGATTTTGAGACACTCTACAAAATCTCAGTCCAGTAGTCTTCAAAATACTCAAAGCCAAGAAGAACAAAGGAATACTGACAAAAATGGTACATTATAGAATATTAGTACATCATGATGAATAAATGCAATATATTATTTCACCTGAATCCCAGAAAGAAAGAAATATATTAGTGGCAAAAACCTGTGAAATCTGCCCATAGTCTGCAGGTTCATTACTATCAGTCAACCTCTGCTCAGCTCTTGATTTTAAACCTAACTGTAGTTATGCAAGATGTTAGCATTAGAATAATCTAAGCCACAGGGATATGAGTGATCTTTGTACTACATTTGCATTTTTCTGTACATATACTATTGTTATAGTTTTACACAGAAGAACATAAAAATATAAAAATAAAAATATAAATAAAAATATATCCTGTTCCCTTTTCTGTGTTTACAAACCTCAAAGTTAATGTATATGTTGTACTGGGCACCAGGCCTCACTCTAAAAATGTTCACAGTGAGTCCTTAGTCAATTACTGTATTTTCTTTTCATTTTTCTGTCAATTACTATATTTTCTTTTCATTTTTCTGTAAAGAAAAGTATTAACATAGTAATCTCAATTCCTCTCTTTTATTTAAATAGCTTGGGGATCATGATGCATCACCTCCATAGCATGAGCTAAGCAGGATCTCCAACGCCCTGGCAGTAAAGGAAACAATTCAGAGCAGACACCACAATGATCCCCAGTTTTGGCCAGTAGAAAACATTCCCATTTATCCCAGTCCTCTCTCTTACCAGTGAAACACCATAGACACAGTACAACAAACAAGTATAGGAAGAATCTAGGAGGGAGAAAGAATAAGGAAGATTTCCCACAAACCTCAACAGTCAAGTAAAACACAGCAGTGAATTCCTTGGTTCCTTCCCTTTTGTTACCTCCCCAACATGAAAGACAAGATGCTGTAGGAGACTCAAACCAACAATCACTCAGATGCCCAGATCCAGGGAAATGAAAGAAAGAACACCAAAATTGCAAAAATGCTAATACTTGTGATCGGAGGATATGGAGAAAAGTTGACCTGAGCTTGAAAATATTTTTGACAAACCTGCCCATCACTTACCTGCACATACTAATGAATTCCCAAACTGTTCTCTAATGCAGAGCTCTAAGCAGTGCTGAGCAAAGACCTGTTGTCCATCCTCTCCTGGCAAAATAAGTTATTATCCAATTGTCCATGTGGAGTATGTCCCTCGTTTAAGTGTAGAATTGAGCCTCCAACCCATGGGAGCATCAACAGGCCTGGGAAAGGAGGGGCCATTGGGCTAGTTAGTTCTTCCCACCCATGAGTTTAGCTGGCTTGAGAGAGCCTACTTCAACCCATCTCTTCAGCAGGGGGAGATGCAACGGCAGAGCTGGGCTGTACTCCTATACTCCTGATGGTGACCATGGGGCCTGTGAGGAGCTAAGTTTGTGCTCTCACCTAACATTAACACATTGAATAAGGGGGTTGAACCCAGGGGAGCAGACCTTACACTTGACCCACTAACCTCTGATGTTAGAGATTAGATTGCTTAGTGGGGACCCAAATGACCATTCCTTGCAGTGAAGCAACTCCATTCAGGTCTGTGTGTCCCATTCTGGGGACAGCAGAGCCCAGCAGGGAGGCTGCTCAACTCCCCCACCATCTGGGAACTAGTAAGTCACAAATTTGCCCCGTTTTACCCAACAAGGAGTCAGCGGCACCGACAAGTGGGAGAAAGAACTTCACTTTCCCTGGGGCCATGAGGAATCTGACATACAACCTCTGACGTCCTGCTCACCTCTATGGGAGGAATGAATGATTGAAGGAAGGTAATTGGGGAGCCAGCAGTTCACATTCTATTGCCCCAGATATCCAGGATCCAGAAAAAAGGTTATTTGTCATGTCAAGAAGCAGGAAAATTTAACCTTGAATGAGAAAGAAGAATTTACTGCCACTAGCATTAGGGCGACTTGGTTGCTGAAATTACTGGATAGATATTTTTAGGCAATAATCATAAAATCCATCTGGTGAGCAACTAGAAACACTCATGGAACAAATGGAAAGATAGAATGCAGAATTGAAATAGAAGTCATCAGAACACACCAAGTGGAGATTATAGAACTGAAAATACAATAGATGGATTTGATAAAGAAACCTCACTGATCAAGCTCAAGAATAGGTAACAATTATTTGTTAATTCTTTGTTTGTTAAAAAGGATAAAGGGCCTATATCCCCTCTGCATAATTCCCCCCACCATGAAGAGTCTCCTTTGGGTGTCATCAGGGGGCGCTGTGCACCAGCTCAGAGAGGGCTAGGCTGAAGCCAGCTGCAATGGTTCTAGCTGAGTGGGCCCTGCACATGATCTAGTTGACCCCAAAGAGGTGACAGCAGCTGCTTTTTCAGAAGGGACAAACTCAGAGCTCTTGGGCTCCTCAGACCTCCTCTTGAGAGGGAAGCTACAAGCTGGGCTGAGGACCGAGTATCATGTGGCATTGTGGGCTCATTTTTATACAATGCACCACAAAACACAGCTTCACCAGGGAGATGATGTGGAGACAAGAAACACATCCCAGATACCAGCACCAGCTGTAAGGGCAGGGGAATCTTAGGAGGTCCACACCGTGACCTGGACTCCTTACCTCCTTCTCCCCCTCCTCAACCATTGACCAGGTTCATGGAGATTTCTAAAGGGAGCCATTGGAGAAGTCCCTCTGCTTTAACTCTTCATTCTTAACATGTGTCTGTTTTCATTTCAAAGACCAATTAATTATCATACTTTGGTGACTCAGGGAGAGAGAGTCATTCTCACCTGTGCCTCCAGCACTGGAGTAGTCACCAAAGCTCACCATCCATACTGGTTCCAGGAGAAGCCTGGCCATGTCTCGAGGACATTGATTTATGATGCAAGCAATAAACACCTCTGGACACCCATCTCAGGTTAACTCCTTGGGGGCAAAACTCCCCCAACCCTCTCTGGTGCCCCGCCTCAGGACAAGGCTGATTATCACTGGGAGCTAACCTTAGAGTGGCGGTTGGTACAGTGTGAGACCCAGTTGTGGGAGGAAGACAAAAACAGGTTTTCACCAAGTGTGGGTACAACTATGGTCATGTCATACAGGCATTACATGAGCAGACACTTGATGTACAAAATAAACTAAGTATTAACCATCCATGCAGATATGGGGATTGGATGGGTCTGAATGTTTACACATTGTTGAATCAGTTTTGGAACATAATTTTTTGATATTTTATCAAAATATTAACTATGCACATAGGGTAACTTAATATTATATTTTTAGAAAGCAATTTTTTAAAGAAATTTACCTACCTAAGACACTTAAGAATGAATATACAGCCCGGAGGAGCCGAGAGCCCAGGGCCCCACTCCTCGGTGCGCCCTCAGAGAACAGCGCCCAGTTGCTCCCGTCTACCTGACCTCCGGCTGCGCTCCAAGCTCACCGAGCCTGTGACTGGTTCAAGGGTATCGTAAGGACATAACTTTTCAACCAACTGAGCCACCCAGGCATCCCAGGACATAACTTTTCAAACCAGTTGGAGCGACCAGAGATACCTCATCTTTACAGATAATGGATTAACATAAAAGCAAAAACAACTTTTATTATCCCAGATCCTTCATGATATTGTGGAGTTGAATCAACCAAACATGCATTGGATATTTGGCCCAATGAGTTATGTACTATATATCATCGTTTCAGTTTTATGGACAAGGATATGAAGTCACGGAGAGGTGAAGTGATTTACGCAGGAGTCCCACAGCTGGTACCTGATTCAAATGATTGCAAAATAAACCTGAATTTTGGACTTGGAAATTTTGGAGATACAGATGTATATCCCCGTATAAATCTAGATCTCCTTTGTGACAAATTTTTTTTTTTTTTGCTTTAAGTAATTAAATTTTAGCTTTGGGCCCTTTATATGCTAGTTAAACTGTTTTGGACTGTCTGGGAAAACCACAAACAAAACACATTCAGAAAGCCACATATCATTTAGCCTGGCCAAAACTACCAGAGCAACTAGACTGATTAATTGCCATGTGGGTACTTCGCATTGTACCAGAAGTGCTGCTACTGTAATTTGAGGAACTGCTAATGAACACGTATGCTGAAGGAGTCAATAAGGATTTTTTTTTAATTTTTAATTTTTTATAAACATATGTTTTTATCCCCAGGGGTACAGGTCTGTGAATAACCAGGTTTACACACTTCACAGCACTCACCAAAGCACATACCCTCCCCAATGTCCATAATCCCACCCCCTTCTCCCAAACCCCCTCCCCCCCAAAAACCCTCAGTTTGTTTTGTGAGATTAAGAGTCACTTATGGTTTGTCTCCCTCCCAATCCCATCTTGTTTCATTGATTCTTCTCGTACCCTCTTAAGCCCCCATGTTGCATCGCCACTTCCTCATATCAGGGAGATCATATGATAGTTGTCTTTCTCTGCTTGACTTATTTCGCTAAGCATGATACGCTCTAGTTCCATCCATGTTGTCGCAAATGGCAAGATTTCATTTCTTTAGATGGCTGCATAGTATTCCATTGTGTATATATACCACATCTTCTTGATCCATTCATCTGTTGATGGACATCTAGGTTCTTTCCATAGTTTGGCTATTGTGGACATTGCTGCTATAAACATTCGGGTGCACGTGCCCCTTTGGATCACTACGTTTGTATCTTTAGGGTAAATACCCAATAGTGCAATTGCTGGGTCATAGGGCAGTTCTATTTTCAACATTTTGAGGAACGTCCATGCTGTTTTCCAGAGAGGTTGCACCAGCTTGCATTCCCACCAACAGTGTAGGAGGGTTCCCCTTTCTCCGCATCCTCACCAGCATCTGTCATTTCCTGACTTGTTGATTTTAGCCATTCTGACTGGTGTGAGGTGATATCGCATTGTGGTTTTGATTTGTATTTCCCTGATGCCGAGTGATATGGAGCACTTTTTCATGTGTCTGTTGGCCATCTGGATGTCTTCTTTGCAGAAATGTCTGTTCATGTCCTCTGCCCATTTCTTGATTGGATTATTTGTTCTTTGGGTGTTGAGTTTGCTAAGTTCTTTATAGATTCTGGACACTAGTCCTTTATCTGATATGTCGTTTGCAAATATCTTCTCCCATTCTGTCAGTTGTCTTTTGATTTTGTTAACTGTTTCCTTTGCTGTGCAAAAGCTTTTGATCTTGATGAAATCCCAATAGTTCATTTTTGCCCTTGCTTCCCTTGCCTTTTGCGTTGTTCCTAGGAAGATGTTGCTGCGGCTGAGGTCGAAGAGGTTGCTGCCCGTGTTCTCCTCAAGGATTTTGATGGATTCCTTTCGCACATTGAGGTCCTTCATCCATTTTGAGTCTATTTCTGTGTGTGTGGTGTAAGGAAATGGTCCAATTTTATTTTTCTGTATGTGGCTGCTGAAAAAGCATTTGACAAAGTAGAGCATCCCTTCCTGATCAAAACTCTTCAAAGTGTAGGGATAGAGGGCACATACCTCAATATCATCAAAGCCATCTATGAAAAACCCACCACAAATATCATTCTCAATGGAGGAAAAACTGAAAGCTTTTCCGCTAAGGTCAGGAACACGGCAGGGATGTCCATTACCACCACTGCTATTCAACATAGTACTCGAGGTCCTAGCCTCAGCAATCAGACAACAAAAGGAAATTAAAGGCATCCAAATCGGCAAAGAAGAAGTCAAATTATCACTCTTTGCCGATGATATGATACTATATGTGGAAAACCCAAAAGACTCCACTCCAAAACTGCTAGAACTTATACAGGAATTCAGTAAAGTGTCAGGATATAAAATCAATGCACAGAAATCAGTTGCATTTCTCTACACCAACAGCAAGACAGAAGAAAGAGATATTAAGGAGTCAATCCCATTTACAATTGCACCCAAAACCATAAGATACCTAGCAATAAACCTAACCAAAGAGACACAGAATCTATACTCAGAAAACTATAAAGTACTCATGAAAGAAATTGAGGAAGACACAAAGAAATGGAAAAATGTTCCATGCTCCTGGATTGGAAGAATAAATATAGTGAAAATGTCTATGCTACCTAAAGCAATCTACACATTTAATGCAATTCCTATCAAAGTACCATCCATCTTTTTCAAAGAAATGGAACAAATAATTCTAAAATTTATATGGAACCAGAAAAGACCTCGAATAGCCAAAGGGATATTGAAAAAGAAAGCCAACGTTGGTGGCATCACAATTCCGGACTTCAAGCTCTATTACAAAGCTGTCATCATCAAGACAGCATGGTACTGGCACAAAAACAGACCCATAGATCAATGGAACAGAATAGAGAGCCCAGAAATCGACCCTCAACTCTATGGTCAACTCATCTTCGACAAAGCAGGAAAGAATGTCCAATGGAAAAAAGACAGCCTCTTCAATAAGTGGTGCTGGGAAAATTGGACAGCCACATGCAGAAAAATGAAATTGGACCATTTCCTTACACCACACACAAAAATAGACTCAAAATGGATGAAGGACCTCAATGTGCGAAAGGAATCCATCAAAATCCTTGAGGAGAACACAGGCAGCAATCTCTTCGCCCTCAGCCGCAGCAACATCTTCCTAGGAACAATGCCAAAGGCAAGGGAAGCAAGGGCAAAAATGAACTATTGGGATTTCATCAAGATCAAAAGCTTTTGCACAGCAAAGGAAACAGTTAACAAAATCAAAAGACAACTGACAGAATGGGAGAAGATATTTGCAAACGACATATCAGATAAAGGACTAGTGTCCAGAATCTATAAAGAACTTAGCAAACTCAACACCCAAAGAACAAATAATCCAATCAAGAAATGGGCAGAGGACATGAACAGACATTTCTGCAAAGAAGACATCCAGATGGCCAACAGACACATGAAAAAGTGCTCCATATCACTCGGCATCAGGGAAATACAAATCAAAACCACAATGCGATATCACCTCACACCAGTCAGAATGGCTAAAATCAACAAGTCAGGAAATGACAGATGCTGGTGAGGATGCGGAGAAAGGGGAACCCTCCTACACTGTTGGTGGGAATGCAAGCTGGTGCAACCTCTCTGGAAAACAGCATGGACGTTCCTCAAAATGTTGAAAATAGAACTGCCCTATGACCCAGCAATTGCACTATTGGGTATTTACCCTAAAGATACAAACGTAGTGATCCAAAGGGGCACGTGCACCCGAATGTTTATAGCAGCAATGTCCACAATAGCCAAACTATGGAAAGAACCTAGATGTCCATCAACAGATGAATGGATCAAGAAGATGTGGTATATATACACAATGGAATACTATGCAGCCATCTAAAGAAATGAAATCTTGCCATTTGCGACAACATGGATGGAACTAGAGCGTATCATGCTTAGCGAAATAAGTCAAGCAGAGAAAGACAACTATCATATGATCTCCCTGATATGAGGAAGTGGTGATGCAACATGGGGGCTTAAGAGGGTACGAGAAGAATCAATGAAACAAGATGGGATTGGGAGGGAGACAAACCATAAGTGACTCTTAATCTCACAAAACAAACTGAGGGTTGCTGGGGGGAGGGGGTTTGGGAGAAGGGGGTGGGGTTATGGACATTGGGGAGGGTATGTGCTTTGGTGAGTGCTGTGAAGTGTGTAAACCTGGTGATTCACAGACCTGTACCCCTGGGGATAAAAATATATGTTTATCAAAAATTAAAAATTTAAAATTAAAAAAAAAAGAAACTATGTCATTTTTATTTCTGATTATGAATCTCATGTTTTCCTAATTTATCATGTAATGTTGAGAGAAATGCCCTAATTTATTGGTGAGATTTTTACTTTTATTCTAAAACACCACAGGTACTTTGAAGTGGCCCATATTATTGATGCCTTCTTAGAGCAAAAGACAGCTGCATTCTGAGCTTGACAATGCAGCTCTGCCTGTGAACCTCATCACTGGTCCCCCACTGCTACTATTGGAGACAGTTTCAAGGACTACGTCAGTAGGGGACAATTTCCCTTCACATACCTACATATGGCTCTGTGATTCCCACTGGGTTTATGACTGTAGAAAAGATGGTCCACTAATCTCTCGCAAAAGACAGAATTAAGGATTTCAGTGGGGAGAGAGAAGTTCCAGGCATGGGGTAGGTTTGGGGTGAAGTAGAAGCAAGGCCAGGAGGTGGAAAATACACCCATATGCTCATTCAGTATTCAGGATTTCCATCAAAGAAACTTGATTCTGAGGTGACAAGAGTTCTGGGGAACCCCTTTGGTGAAGGACCACACCTTGTCACTCAATATCACAGTCACCCTAAAAGCACTGGTCTGTGTGAGGTCCCAGCATCTGCCTCATTCATGGTCTCCCCAAGGGGACATCATTGTGACACTGGGTCTTGGAGAAAGAGGATGTTGTTTTCTATGAAATACATGAAAAGACCTCAAGGACATCCCACACCACCTTAGTAGTCCAAAGAGGAACACATGCAGTGAGGGTCCCCATGATAACCAGTCTTATGCATTTCTCAGTGTCTTCACTAATGGTTACATTAGAGGAAGAAACTGTGGATCTGTGGGGAGCCACATAAAAGAAATTTCTCAGGGTGATTCTTGTCTCCCATAACAGGACCTATCTCTCTTGATTTTAGGGAAAGTTTATCAGATTGTGGTGACCCAGGAGCCATCACTGTCAGTGTCTCTAAGAGAAACATTTATACTTATTTTTGGTCTTACATCTGGGTCAGTCTCTACCAGTTACTAACCTGGCTGATACCAACAGAGCCCAGACCAAGCTCCCCTTATCTGCCACACAAATAACCATCCCTCTGAGGTCCCTGAACACTTCTATGGATCCATCTCTGGGAATAAAATCACCCTTAACATTGTTGAGGCTCAACCTGAGGATGAGGCTGACTATCTCTGTATGCTCTATGTGGGTGGTGGTGTTTACACAGTGGCTTAAATCTATGGGAAAGTGCATCCAGAACCTCTCATGTGGTCAGAATCACTCAGCTTATAGAAACAAGAGAGGAAGTATTTGGGGGGGGGGGGGATTCACCACCACCATGGGAAGTGAGGATCCCTGGTCTAATTATCCTTCCCAGTGGTTCCTGTGTATGTGCTCCATCCCAATTCTCCTAGGGTGTGTTCCTCTCTCCAGTGTGACCCCTCAATCCCGGGATTCCTTTCTTTCTCTGTGCCTATTGATGGGAAGGGAACTCACACACAAACAATGAGACTTGTTGACCTCACTGCTCAAAGTGAGATGTTTCTGATTCAAATGTATCAACAAACAAGCTCTCTGAAGTATACTTCAATTTGGGCCTCAAGAAGCAAGAAAGGTCTCAAATATACAACATAACCTTACACCTAAAGAAGCTAGAAAAAGAATAGAAGATAAAGCCTAAATCCAGAATGGGAATGGAAATAATGATTAGAACAAAAATCAATGAAATAGAATTTTTAAAAATTCAGCAGAGCAGATTAACAAAATAAGGATTAGTTCTCTGAAAGTATTAATAAAATTGATACCCCCCTGGCCAGATATATATATATATATATATATATATATATATATATATATATACACACACACTCTAGGGAAAAGACCCAAATAAATAAAATCATGAATGAAAGAATTGAGCAATCTGGATAACATTAATGCATTCCTAGAAACACAAACTATCAAATATAAAACAGGAAGAAATAAAAAATCTGAACAGACCCATATCTAGCAAGGGATTTGAATTAGTAACCAAAATCTCCCAACAAACAATAGTCTAGTGCTGGATGGTTTCCCAGAGGAATTCTACCAAACATTTAAAGAAAAAGTAAAACCTATTCTTTGGAAAGTGTTCTATAAATCATAAATGGAAGGAAAACTTCTAAACCCATTCTATGAATCTAGGATTTCCTTGATCCCCAAACGAGACAAGGATCCAATGAAAAAGGTGAATACAGACCAATACCCCTCATAAGCATGGATGCAAATATTCTAAACAAGATATTGGCTAATAGGATCCAACAGGACATTAAAAGAATTATTCACCATGTGCAAGTTGGACTTATTCCTGGGCTGCAAGAGTGGGTCAACATCTTGAAATCAATGTGATACACCACATTAATAAAATAAAGGACATAAACCATATGATCTTTTTAGTTGGTGCAGAAAAAGCATTTGAAAAAATACAGCATCCTTTCTTGATAAAACTCTCCATAGTGTAGAAATAGAAGGAACATACCTCAATACCATAAAAGGCACCTATGAAAAGCCCACAGTGATGATCATCTCAATGGGGAAAAACAGGGATTTTCCCCTCAGATCAGAAACATAACAGGAATGTATACTCTTACCATTGTTATTCTACATAGAAGTGGATATCCTAGCCTCAACAATCAACAACAAAAACAACAACAACAACAACAAAAAAAAAAAAAAAAGAGAGAGAAAGAAAGAAAGAAAGAAAAGCCATCCAAACTAACAGAAAAGAGGTCAAACTTTAACTCTATGCAAATGACATGATACTCTATTAGGAAAAACAAAAAGACTCCACCCTAAAATTGTTAGAACTCCTACAGGAATTCATTTATTTCATTATTTTATTCTATTCTATTCCATTTTATTTTATTTCATTTTACTTTTTCAGTGTTCCAAGATTCATTGTTTAGGCATCACACCTAGTGCACCATGCAATATGTTCCCTCCTTAACACCCACCACCAGGAATTCATTTTATATTTTATATTTTAATTATGTTCTGTTAGCCACCATTAGTTTCATTAGTTTCAGATGCAGTGCATCATTAGCTTCAGATTCAAAGTTAAGTAATTTATCAGGTGGATATAATACCCAGTGTTTATCACATCACATGTCTAACTTAATACCCATGACCCAGTTGGCCCCTCCCTCTCCCTACACTTCTCCAGCAACCCTCAGTACCTTTTCCATAGTTAAGAGTCTCTCATGGTTTTTCTCCCTCTCTGATTTCTTCCTCTTCAGTTTTCAGTAACATAGCAGGATATAAAATCAATACACAGAAATCAGTTGCATTTCTATAGACTAGTAATGAGACAAAAGAAAGAGAAATTACGAAATTGATCTCATTTTCAATTGCACCAATAACCATAAGATAACCAGGAACAAACTTAACCAAAGAGGTAAAGGTTCTATACTGTGAAAACAAAACAAAACAAAACAAAACAACAACAACAACAACAACAACAAACCAACAAAAAACAAAAAACAAAAACAAAAATACCAACCAAACAAACAAAAAAACATGTGAAAGGAATTGCAGAAGACACGAAGAAATGTATTGTTAAATTATCTGTGCTACACAAAGAATCTACATATTCAATTAAATTTCTATCAATATATCATTAAGGGGGAGATAAGATGGTGGAGAAGTAGTTGGAGGTGCTGTTTCAACTGGTGCCCTAACGTGAGCTGATTATCTACCAAAGAACTCTGATCACCCATGAAATCACCCTGAGTTTGGAATTATACACTTCTGGATCTCTACAGGGGCAGAAGATGCCAGTGGACAGGTAAAGTGGAGTGGGAATAGCAGACTGATATTGGAAGATAAACAAAAGGGGGAGGGAGCCACCATAAGTGACCCATTTGAAAGTACAAGAATGCACTGTCACTGGGGACCAGTATTAACTTGGAGTCTGCTTGAAAGCACTCAAAAGGAGTAAGAAATCTTAAGGGGAAACTGGTGTAATTTGGCAGTTAGGGACAGGGTCTTAAGCCCACAGACACAGGATGGCCATCGATGGGGCTAAGCACAGAAAGCACAGCGAAGAAGCCAGGTCTTGGTCCCTGGTTCACTGGTGCATTTGGGTGGCAGCACTCCAGAGGGAATCTGGTGTTGATGCTAGCCAGTGCTCTCCAGAACCACAGTCTTTTGCACTCTGCATGCATGCTGCATGACTGGGGCCTGAGTCACACTCTACACCCTCCCCTGAGAGAGGTCCATGCAGGCACCATCTCTAGGATAGAGAGATTCTGAACACTCCCAGCCCATGCCAGCATTAAAATCTCAGTGTGCTGTCTCTGGTTGGGACCTCTCTGGTGGCCTGGACCTGCCCAGACAGCCACAGCTAGTATTTTTCTTGGTTTTGGGTACAACTGGGAATTCCTGTGACCCCAGAGCCCATGACTGGGGACGTGCTCTGACAGGGGCAGAAGGGGCATTTATGTGCTCTGGAGAATCCAGAGGGGAACAGACTGAGGCTTCTCTCTGAGATGGAGGTCTAGGTGCAGTTTGCTTTCCTCTAAACCTCCAAAGTACCTCCAAAAGCCACCAAGGTGGGGAGGGAGAAACAAACAAAGGAACAAACAAAATCCTCCAGAGAACAAAAGTCTGAAAAACTGGTTTCCTCAGAGCCCAACCCCTTGATGGGGGTAAGAGGACTCAACTCTAGCAAGACCTCCTGAAAAACCACACAACAGGCCCCATGCCAAAAAGCCAGCCAAAGGAAAAACAAAACAAAACAAAACAAACAAAAAACAAAAACAAAAACAAAAAACAAGAGTACAGCCACCACTACTTCATAGATACAACTTTATTTTTAATCCATTCCCTCTATTCTCATTCTTCTCATTTTTTAATATAATTTTAATCTAATTTACCATCACAATGAGATGTTCAGTACATCAAATTCCATAATAACCTTTTAACCTGGACTTTTTTTGATACATAGACCTGTGATTTTCTTTTGCTTTTCTATTTTATTTTTATTTTTAAAATATCCATATAGAGATATACTTCAAGGTAATCCCCTTTCCCCAATCAATGTTACACCTATGTGTAAACCAATTTTAATTCCCCTTTATCTCAGGAAATTTGAGTCCTTTAACAATGATATCAAGATACATCCAGGAAGAATCAAAATAGCCTTCCTTGCCCACACTGAGAATTTATAAGCAGCGCCCTCCCATCTTTTTCTTCTGTCAGTGTTTCTGTCTATTTGTTTTTATTCTGGTAGGATATAAGTCTTGTACTTCTGGTTCATTTTGGCTGGGCTCTTATTTATTTATTTATTTATTTATTTATTTATTTATTTATTCTTGTCATCTACTTTTGTCAGTCTTTTTGTTTGTCTGTTTTTGTTTGTGTATTTTATAAATCTTACCTTTGGGGCCCATTTGGACTGGGTCTTCCCTTTTTTTCTTTTATTTTTTTCCCCTGCTCTCTCTCTCTCTCTTTTCTTTTTCCTTCCTTTTTCATGGGGACTCTTGATTGCTCAGAAGCGTTCCAGAGTGTAGCTTGCCTGCACGATGGTTATACATTCAGCTACATATCTGTTCAGCCATCTCTCACCAAAATGAGTAAGAAGAGGAAGGCCCAACAGAGGAAAAATTCAGAAACTGGGCCCTGTCCATCATATCTATTGGATATGGACATAAACAGTATGTCTGAAAGGGAATCCAGACTAACAATTATCTAGGCAATAGCTTGGTTGGAGAAAAGTTTGATGACAAAATGGAATTGATTGGGTCAGAAGTGAAAGCCACCAAGGATGATGCTAACAGTGCTCTCAACAAGTTCCAATCTAATCTAAATTCTCTAACACTTAGGATAACTGAGTCAGAAGATAAAATTAGTGATCCGGAGGACAAACTGATAGAGAAAACGGATCAGGAGGAGGTCTAGAACAAACAGCTTAGAAGCCATGAAAACAGAATTATGGAAATAAATGATGCCAAGAAATGTTCTAAGGTCAGAATTATTGGAATTCCTGAGGGGGAAGAGAAAGAAAGAAGACTAGAGGATATAGTTGAACAAAGCTCCCTGAAAATTTTCCCAATCTGGTGAATGGAACCAGTGTTTATGTCCCAGAGGCAGAAAGTTCTCCACCCAAGATTATAGAATCTAGAAAGACCTCAAGACAACTGATTGTGAAAATGATGAATCATAATTTTACACAGGAGCTCTTGAAAGCAGCTAGGGGGAAGAGATTCCTTACTTACACAGGAAAGCCCATCAGAATAACGTCAGACCTGTCCACAGAAACCTGGCAAGTCAGAAAGGGATGGAAAGATGAATCCAGGGCACTAAATGAAAAGAACATGCAGGCAAGAATAATTTATCCAGCAAGACTGCCATTGAAAATGAATGAAGAGATTAAGAGCTTCCAAGACTCACAAGGCTTAAGAGTATGTGATGACCAAGCCATCACTGAAAGAAATATTAAAGGGGGTTCTATAAAACAGGAATAAAACCCAGAAAATTTCATTGAACAGAAATTTCTGGAGATAATCTATAGAAACAAATACTTCACGGGTAACACTATGTCAATAAAAATGTAGCTCTCAATAACCACCCTCAATGTGAATGGCCTAAATGTACCCATAAAAAAACACAGGGTTGCAGATTGGATAAAACAACAGCACCCATCCATATTCTGTCTACATGAGGCCTGTCTTAAATCTAAGGATACATCCAGACTGAAAGTGAAGGAATGGAGAAACAACTTTCATGACAATGGGCCTCAAAAGAAGGCTGGGGTAGCAATTCTCATACCAGATAAATTAGATTTTAAACTAAAGACTGTAGTCAGAGATACAGAATGATACTACATAATTCTTTTTTTTTTTAATTTTTTTATTTTTTATAAACATATATTTTTATCCCCAGGGGTACAGGTCTGTGAATCACCAGGTTTACACACTTCACAGCACTCACCAAATCACATGCCCTCCCCAATGTCCATAATCCCACCCCCTTCTCCCAAACCCCCTCCCCCCGGCAAACCTCCGTTTGTTTTGTGAGATTAAGAGTCACTTATGGTTTGTCTCCCTCCCAATCCCATCTTGTTTCATTTATTCTTCTTCTACCCATTAAGCCTCCATGTTGCATCACCACTTCCTCATATCAGGGAGATCATATGATAGTTGTCTTTCTCTGCTTGACTTATTTCGCTAAGCATGATACGCTCTAGTTCCATCCATGTTGTTGCAAATGGCAAGATTTCATTTCTTTTGATGGCTGCATAGTATTCCATTGTGTATATATACCACATCTTCTTGATCCATTCATCTGTTGATGGACATCTAGGTTCTTTCCATAGTTTGGCTATTGTGGACATTGCTGCTATAAACATTCGGGTGCATGTGCCCCTTTGGATCACTACATTTGTATCTTTAGGGTAAATACCCAATAGTGCAATTGCTGGGTCATAGGGCAGTTCTATTTTCAACATTTTGAGGAACCTCCATGCTGTTTTCCAGAGTGGCTGCACCAGCTTGCATTCCCACCAACAGTGTAGGAGGGTTCCCCTTTCTCCGCATCCTCGCCAGCATCTGTCATTTCCTGACTTGTTGATTTTAGCCATTCTGACTGGTGTGAGGTGATATCTCATTGTGGTTTTGATTTGTATTTCCCTGATGCCGAGTGATATGGAGCACTTTTTCATGTATCTGTTCGCCATCTGGATGTCTTCTTTGCAGAAATGTCTGTTCATGTCCTCTGCCCATTTCTTGATTGGATTATTTGTTCTTTGGGTGTTGAGTTTGCTAAGTTCTTTATAGATTCTGGACACTAGTCCTTTATCTGATATGTCGTTTGCAAATATCTTCTCCCATTCTGTCAGTTGTCTTTTGATTTTGTTAACTGTTTCCTTTGCTGTGCAAAAGCTTTTGATCTTGATGAAATCCCAGTAGTTCATTTTTTCCCTTGCTTCCCTTGCCTTTTGCGTTGTTCCTAGGAAGATGTTGCTGCGGCAGAGGTCGAAGAGGTTGCTGCCCGTGTTCTCCTCAAGGATTTTGATGGATTCCTTTCGTACATTGAGGTCCTTCATCCATTTTGAGTCTATTTTTGTGTGTGGTGTGAGGGAATGGTCCAATTTCATTTTTCTGCATGTGGCTGTCCAATTTTCCCAGCACCATTTATTGAAAAGGCTGTCTTTTTTCCATTGGACATTTTTTTCCTGCTTTGTCGAAGATTAGTTGACCATAGATTTGAGGGTCTATTTCTGGGCTCTCTATTCTGTTCCATTGATCTATGTGTCTGTTTTTGTGCCAGTACCATGCTGTCTTGATGATGACAGCTTTGTAATAGAGCTTGAAGTCCGGAATTGTGATGCCACCAACGTTGGCTTTCTTTTTCAATATCCCTTTGGCTATTCGAGGTCTTTTCTGGTTCCATATAAATTTTAGCATTATTTGTTCCATTTCTTTGAAAAAGATGGATGGTACTTTGATAGGAATTGCATTAAATGTGTAGATTGCTTTAGGTAGCATAGACATTTTCACAATATTTATTCTTCCAATCCAGGAGCATGGAACATTTTTCCATTTTTTTGTGTCTTCCTCAATTTCTTTCATGAGTACTTTATAGTTTTCTGAGTATAGATTCTGTGTCTCTTTGGTTAGGTTTATTCCTAGGTATCTTATGGTTTTGGATGCAATTGTAAATGGGATTGACTCCTTAATATCTCTTTCTTCTGTCTTGCTGTTGGTGTAGAGAAATGCAACTGATTTCTGTGCATTGATTTTATATCCTGACACTTTACTGAATTCCTGTATAAGTTCTAGCAGTTTTGGAGTGGAGTCTTTTGGGTTTTCCACATATAGTATCATATCATCTGCGAAGAGGGATAATTTGACTTCTTCTTTGCCGATTTGGATGCCTTTAATTTCCTTTTGTTGTCTGATTGCTGAGGCTACGACCTCTAGTACGATGTTGAATAGCAGTGGTGATAATGGACATCCCTGCCGTGTTCCTGACCTTAGCGGAAAAGCTTTCAGTTTTTCTCCATTGAGAATGATATTTGCGGTGGGTTTTTCATAGATGGCTTTGATGATATTGAGGTATGTGCCCTCTATCCCTACACTTTGAAGAGTTTTGATCAGGAAGGGATGTTGTACTTTGTCAAATGCTTTTTCAGCATCTATTGAGAGTATCATATGGTTCTTGTTCTTTCTTTTATTGATGTGTTGTATCACATTGACTGATTTGCGGATGTTGAACCAACCTTGCAGCCCTGGAATAAATCCCACTTGGTCGTGGTGAATAATCTTTTTAATGTACTGTTGAATCCTATTGGCTAGTATTTTGTTGAGTATTTTCGCATCTGTGTTCATCAAGGATATCGGTCTATAGCTCTCTTTTTTGGTGGGATCCTTGTCTGGTTTTGGGATCAAGGTGATGCTGGCTTCATAAAATGAGTTTGGAAGTTTTCCTTCCATTTCTATTTTTTGGAACAGTTTCAGGAGAATAGGAATTAGTTCTTCTTTAAATGTTTGGTAGAATTCCCCCGGGAAGCCGTCTGGCCCTGGGCTTTTGTTTGTTTGGAGATTTTTAATGACTGTTTCAATCTCCTTACTGGTTATGGGTCTGTTCAGGCTTTCTATTTCTTCCTGGCTCAGTTGTGGTAGTTTATATGTTTCTAGGAATGCATCCATTTCTTCCAGATTGTCAAATTTATTGCTGTAGAGTTGCTCATAGTATGTTCTTATAATAGTTTGTATTTCTTTGGTGTTAGTTGTGATCTCTCCTCTTTCATTCATGATTTTATTTATTTGGGTCCTTTCTCTTTTCTTTTTGATAAGTCGGGCCAGGGGTTTATCAATTTTATTAATTCTTTCAAAGAACCAGCTCCTAGTTTCGTTGATTTGTTCTATTGTTTTTTTGGTTTCTATTTCATTGATTTCTGCTCTGATCTTTATGATTTCTCTTCTCCTGCTGGGCTTAGGGTTTCTTTCTTGTTCTTTCTCCAGCTCCTTTAGGTGTAGGGTTAGGTTGTGTACCTGAGACCTTTCTTGTTTCTTGAGAAAGGCTTGTACCGCTATATATTTTCCTCTCAGGACTGCCTTTGTTGTGTCCCACAGATTTTGAACCGTTGTATTTTCATTATCATTTGTTTCCATGATTTTTTTCAATTCTTCTTTAATTTCCCGGTTGACCCATTCATTCTTTAGAAGGATACTGTTTAGTCTCCATGTATTTGGGTTCTTTCCAAACTTCTTTTTGTGGTTGAGTTCTAGCTTTAGAGCATTGTGGTCTGAAAATATGCAGGGAATGATCCCAATCTTTTGATACCGGTTGAGTCCTGATTTAGGACCGAGGATGTGATCTATTCTGGAGAATGTTCCATGTGCACTAGAGAAGAATGTGTATTCTGTTGCTTTGGGATGAAATGCTCTGAATATATCTGTGATGTCCATCTGGTCCAGTGTGTCGTTTAAGGCCTTTATTTCCTTGCTGATCTTTTGCTTGGATGACCTGTCTATTTCAGTGAGGGGAGTGTTAAAGTCCCCTACTATTATTGTATTATTGTTGATGTGTTTCTTTGATTTTGTTATTAATTGGTTTATATAGTTGGCTGCTCCCACATTGGGGGCGTAGATATTTAAAATTGTTAAATCTTCTTGTTGGACAGACCCTTTGAGTATGATATAGTGTCCTTCCTCATCTCTTATTATAGTCTTTGGCTTAAAATCTAATTGATCTGATATAAGGATTGCCACTCCTGCTTTCTTCTGATGTCCATTAGCATGGTAAATTCTTTTCCACCCCCTCACTTTAAATCTGGAGGTGTCTTCGGGCTTAAAATGTGTTTCTTGGAGGCAACATATAGATGGGTTTTGTTTTTTTATCCATTCTGATACCCTGTGTCTTTTGACAGGGGCATTTAGCCCATTCACATTCAGGGTAAGTATTGAGAGATATGAATTTAGTGCCATTGTATTGCCTGTAAGGTGACTGTTACTGTATATGGTCTCTGTTCCTTTCTGATCTACCACTTGTAGGCTCTCTCTTTGCTTAGAGGACCCCTTTCAATATTTCTTGTAGAGCTGGTTTGGTATTTGCAAATTCTTTCAGTTGTTGTTTGTCCTGGAAGCTTTTAATCTCTCCTTCTATTTTCAATGATAGCCTAGCTGGATATAGTATTCTTGGCTGCATGTTTTTCTCGTTTAGTGCTCTGAAAATATCATGCCAGCTCTTTCTGGCCTGCCAGGTCTCTGTGGATAAGTCAGCTGCCAATCTAATATTTTTACCATTGTATGTTACAGACTTCTTTTCCCGGGCTGCTTTCAGGATTTTCTCTTTGTCATTGAGACTTGTAAATTTTACTATTAGGTGACGGGGTGTGGACCTATTCTTATTGATTTTGAGGGGCGTTCTCTGAACCTCCTGAATTTTGATGCTCGTTCCCTTTGCCATATTGGGGAAATTCTCCCCAATAATTCTCTCCAGTATACCTTCTGCTCCCCTCTCATTTTCTTCTTCTTCTGGAATCCCAATTATTCTAATGTTGTTTCGTCTTATGGTGTCATTTATCTCTCGAATTCTCCCCTCGTGGTCCAGTAGCTGTTTGTCCCTCTTTTGCTCAGCTTCTTTATTCTCTGTCATTTGGTCTTCTATATCACTAATTCTTTCTTCTGCCTCATTTATCCTAGCAGTTAGAGCCTCCATTTTTGATTGCACCTCATTAATAGCTTTTTTGATTTCACCTTGGTTAGATTTTAGTTCTTTTATTTCTCCAGAAAGGGCTTTTATATCTCTCGAGAGGGTTTCTCTAATATCTTCCATGCCTTTTTCGAGCCCAGCTAGAACCTTGAGAATTGTCATTCTGAACTCTAGATCTGACATATTACCGATGTCTGTATTGATTAGGTCCCTAGCCTTCGGTACTGCCTCTTGTTCTTTTTTTTGTGTTGAATTTTTATGTCTTGTCATTTTGTCCAGATAAGTGTAAATGAAGGGGCAAGTAAAATACTAAAAGGGTGGCAACAACCCCAGGAAAATATGCTTTAACCAAATTAGAAGAGATCCAAAATCGTGAGTGGGGAGAAAGGGGATAAAAAGAGGTTCAAAAAGGAAGAAAGAAAAAAAAAAACAAAAAGAAAAGAAAAAAAAAGAAAAGAAAAGAATTTTTAAAAAAAGAAAACACCTAAAAAAATGTAAAAAAGAAAAAATATATATATTAGACAAACTAGTAAAAAATCGTTAAAAAAGAAAAAGGTAACAGTTAAAAAAAAATTTTACCTGAAGACGAGAAAAAAAAAAAATGAAAAAGAAAAAATTAAATTAACTGCAAGACTAAAAAAAATCACAGGAAAAAAGCCATGAGTTCCGTGTTTGGCTTTCTCCTCCTCTGGAATTCTGCTGCTCTCCTTGGTATTGAGACCGCACTCCTTGGTAGGTGAACTTGGTCTCGGCTGGATTTCTTGTTGATCTTCTGGGGGAGGGGCCTGTTGTAGTGATTCTCAAGTGTCTTTGCCCCAGGCGGAATTACACCGCCCTTACCCGGGGCCGGGGTGAGTAATCCGCTCGGGTTTGCTTTCAGGAGCTTTTGTTACCTGAGCGCTTTCCGTAGAGTCCCGGAGGACGGGAATACAAATGGCGGCCTCCTGGTCTCCGGCCCGGAGGAGCCGAGAGCCCAGGGCCCCACTCCTCAGTGCGCCCTCAGAGAACAGCGCCCAGTTACTCCCGTCTGCCTGACCTCCGGCCGCGCTCCGAGCTCACCGAGCCTGCGACCGGTTCAAGGTAACACGGAGCTGCGAGCTTACTGTCGGCTCTGTATCTGTAGCCGGCTTTCCCGTTCCAATACCCGCAAGCTCTGCGACACTCAGACACCCCCGATCCTTCTGTGACCCTGCGGGACCTGAGGCCACGCTGACCCCGCGTGGGCTTCGCCCCGGTTTAGCCTCTGGAGCGATGTCCCTCAGCGGAACAGACTTTTAAAAGTCCTGATTTTGTGCACGGTTGCTCCGCTGCTTGCCAGGAGCCGGCCCCTCCCCCCGGGGTCTATTTTCCCGTCGCTTTGGATTCACTTCTCCGCCGGTCCTACCTTTCAGAAAGTGGTTGTTTTTCTGTTTCCAGAATTGCTGTTCTTCTTCTCTTCGATCTGCCGATGGATTTTCAGGTGTTTGCAATCTTTAGATAAGCTATCTAGCTGATCTCCGGCTAGCTGAAGCAGTCTCAGCTTGCTACTTCTCCGCCATCTTGACTCCTCCTCCGATACTACATAATTCTTAAAGGGACCATTCACCAAGACGATCAAGAAGATCTAACAATTGTACATACTTATGGCCCCAAAATGGAAGCAGCCAATTACATAAGAAAACTGTTAATCAAGAAAAAAGAGTTACAAAGTCACAAACCATAAGTGACTCTTAATCTCACAAAACAAACTGAGGGCTGCTGGGGGGAGGGGTGTTGGGAGAAGGGGGGTAGGGTTATGGACATTGGGGAGGGTATGTGCTATGGTGAGTGCTGTGAAGTGTGTAAACCTGGCGATTCAGAGACCTGTACCCCTGGGGATAAAAATGTATTATATATTTATAAAAAATAAAAAAAAAATAAAAAAGAGTCATGTGTATATGAATCCATTAATAGTAGGAGATCTTAACATGCCAATCTCAGTAACAAACAGATCAACCAAGCAGAAAATCAAGAAATAAACAAAATCATTGAATGACACATTGGTCCAAATGGATCTCATAGATATATACAGAACATAACACCCTAAAACAACAGAATACTCATTCTTCTCAAGTGCACATGGAACCTTCTCCAGAATAGACCACATACTGGGTCACAAATTAGGGCTCAGCCAATACCAAAAGACTGAGATTATTCACTGCATATTCTCAGATCACAGTGTTTTGGAACTGGAGCTCAACCACAAGGAAAAGTTTAGAAGGAACTCAAACACTCCAAAGCTAAAGACCACCTTGCTTAAGAATGCTTGGATCAACCAAGAAATCAAAGAAGTACTTAAACAATTAATGGAAACCAATGAGAATGAAGACACTTTGGTCCAAAACCTATGGGATACAGCAAAGGCTGTCCTAAGAGGGAAATACATAGCCAACCAAGCCTCCCTCGAAAAAAATTGAAAAATCCAGAATATACCAACTGTCTCTACACCTTAAAGAACTGGAGAATCAACAATGAATTAAACCAACTCCACACAAAAGAGGGGAAATAATCAAAATAAAAGCAGAGATCAATGAGATAGAAACTAGAGATACAGTACAATGCATCAATGAAACTAGAAGCTGATTTTTTTGAAAGACTCAATAAGATCAATAAACCATTGGCCACACTAATCTAAAAGAAAAAGGTGAAAGCCAGAATTAATAAAACTATTGATGAAAATGGAGAGATCACAACTCACACCGAGGAAGTTGAAACAATCTTCAGAAATTATCAACAGTTATATGCCAATAAGTTAAGCAACCTACATGGAATGGATGCATTCTTGGAAACCTATAAACTTGAACCAGGAAGGAATTGACAATTTGAATAGACCGGTATCTTGTAACAAGATTTAAGTAGTGACCAAATACCTCACAAAAAACAAGAGCCCAGGACCTGACAAATTCCCTGGGGAATTCTACCACACTTTCAAAGAAGAAATAACACTTTTCTCCTAAAGCTGTTTCAAAAAAATGGAAGCAGAAGGAAAACTTCCAGACTCTTTTTATGAAGCCTGTACTACCCTGATATACAAACCAGGCAAAGACCCACCAAAAAGAAGAATTTCAGACCAATATCCTTGATGAATATGTTTACTAAGATTCTCAACAAGATCCTAGCAAACAGGATCCAACAGCACATTAAAAAGATTATCCACCATGACCAGGTGGGATTCATCCCTGGGTGTCAAGGATGGTGTAACATTCGAAAATCAATCAATGTGATAGAACAAATCAATAAGAGAAGAGAGAAGAGCCATATAATCCTCTCAATTGATGCAGAAAAAGTATTTGACAAAATCCAGCATCTGTTCCTGATTAAAATGCCTGGAAATATAGGGATAGAGGGAATATTCCTCAACTTCATAAAATCTATCCATAAAAAACCCACAGCAAATATCATCCTCAATAGGAAAAAGCTCGCAGCCTTCCCGTTGAGATCAGGCACACAATAAGGATGTCCACTCTCCCCACTCTTGTTCAACATGGTACTAGAAGTCCTAGCAACAACAATCAGACAACAAGGAGAAATAAAAGGTATTCAAGTTTGTAATGAAGGAATCAAACTCTATCTTCGCAGATAACATGATTCTTTTTATGGAAAACCCAAAAGACTCCACCCCAAAACTACTAGAAATCATATAGCAATTCAGTAATGTGGAAGGTTACAAAGTCAATGTAGAGAAATCAGTTGCTTTCATATACACTAACAATGAAAATACAGAAAGGGAAATTAGAGAATCAATTCCATTTACTATAGCACCAAGAACCATAAGATACATGGGAATAAAGCTAATCAAAGAGGTAAAGTATCTGCACTTGAGGAACTACAGAACATTCATGAATGAAATTGAAGAAGACACAAAAAGATGGAAGACCATTCCATGCTCTTGGATCAAAAGAATAAAAATTGTTAAAATGTCTATACTGCCTAGAGCAATCTATGCTTTCAATGCCATTCTGATAAAAATTCCACTGACATTTTTCGAAGAGCTGGAGCAAACAATCCTAAAATTTGTGTGGAATCAGAAGAGACCCTGAATTATTAAGAAAATGTTGAAAAAGAGAAACAAAACTTGTGGCATCATGTATCCTGATTTCAAGCTTTACTACAAAGCTGTGATCACCAAGACAGCATGGTACTGGCATAAAAGCAGACACATAGACCAGTGGAACAGAGTAGAGAACCCAGATATGGACTCTCAACTCTATGGTCAAATAGTCTTCGACAAAGCAGGGGAAAAAAAATATTCAGCGGAAAAAAGATTCAATAAATGGTGCTGGGAAAATTGAACAGCTGTATGTAGAAGAATGAAACCCAACCATTCTCTTACATTATTCACAAAGATAAACTAGAAATGGATAAAGGTCTCAATCTGAAGCAGGAATCCATCAGAATTCTATAGGAGAACAGAGGCAGGAACCTTTTTGATATCAGCTACAGCGACTTCTTTCAAGATATGTCTCCAAAGGCAAAGGAAACTAAAGTGAAAATGAATTTTGGGGACTTCATCAAGATCAAAAGCTTCTGCACAGCAAAGGAAACAATCAACAAAACAAAGAGGCAACCTATGGAATGGGAGAAGATATTTGCAAATGACAATACAGACAAAAGGCTGATATCCAGGATCTATAAAGAACTTGTCAAACTCAACACACACAAAACAGATAATCATGCCAAAAAATGGGCAGAATATGTAAACAGACACTTCTCCAATAAAGACATACAAATGGCTATCAGACACATGAAAAAATGTTCATCATCACTAGCCATCAGGGAGATTCAAATGAAAACCACATTGAGATACTATCTTACACCAGTTAGACTGGCCAAAATCAACAAGACAGTAAACAACGTGTGTTGGAGAGGGTGTGGAGAAAGAGAAACCCTCTTACACTGTTGGTGGTAATGCAAGTTGGTGCAGCCACTTTTGAAAACAGTGTGGAGATTTCTTAAGAAATTAAAAATAAAGCTTTCCTATGACCCTGCAATTGCACTACTGATTATTTACCCCAGCGATACAGATGTAGTGAAAAGAAAGGCCATCTGTACCCCAATGTTCATAGCAGCAATGGCCACAATCACCAAACTGGAAAGAACTAATATGCCCTTCAACAGACAAATGGAAAAGGAAAATGTGGTCCATATACACTATGGAGCATTATGCCTCCTTCAGAAAGGATGAATACCCAACAGGACTGGAAGAGATTATCCTGAGTGAAGTTAGTCAAGATGAAAGAGTCGATTATCATATTGTTTCACTTATTTGTGGAGAATAAGAAATAACATGGAGGACATGGGGAGCTGGAGAGAAGGGAGTTGGGGGAAGTTGGAAGGGGAGGCAAGCCATAAGAGACTATGGACTCTGAAAAACAATCTGAGGGTTTTGGAAAGATGGGGGTGGGAGGTTGGGTGAGCCTGGTGGTGGATATTATTGAGGGCATGTATTTATGGAACACTGGGTGTGGTACATAAACAATGAATTCTGGTACACTGAAAAGAAATTTTAAAAAAAATTAAAAAATATATATCATCAACATTTTACACAAAAGTGAAACAAGTAATCCTAAAACTGGTATGGAACAAAAAAGAGCCTGGATAGCCAATGGAATGCTGAAAAAAAAAAATAAACTGAAGATGATATCATCAGTTTCAGTCATTAAGGTATAATACAAGCTGAAATCATCAAGATAGTATATTACTGGCACAAAAAAGGCACATTGATCAAAGGAACAGAATAAAGAACCTGGAAATGGACCCTAAACTCTATGGACAACTAATCTTTGATAAAGCAAGAAAAATAGTCCAATGGGGGGAAAAAGCCTCTTCAACAGGTGGTGTTAGGAAAATTGGACAGTTACACAGGGGAGAATGAAATTGGACATTTTCTTACAGCATACCCCAAAACAACCTCATAATGGATGAAAGACTTCAATGTGAGACAGGAGATTATCAAATTTCTAAGGAATGCTGGCAACAACCTCTTTGACCTTGACCATAGCAAAGACTTCAAAGACAAGGGAAACAAAAGTGAGCTGTTGGGACTTAATCAAGATAAAGGTTTTACACAGCAAAGGAAACAGTAGACAATATAAAAATACAGCCTATAAAATGGAAGAAAATATTTGAAAATGTCTTACCAGATAAAGAGCTTGAATCCAAAATCTATAGAGAACTTATCAAACTCACCCCCCCAAAAAACAAAACAAAACAAAACAACAACAACAAAACAAAGAATCCAGTCAGTAAATGGGTAGAGGATATGAACTTACCCAAAAGAAAACATATAAATGGCTAACAGGCATATGAAAAAAAAAATCAACATTACTGAGCATTAGGGAAATACAAATCAAACCACAGTGCAATATCACCACACAACAGTCACAAAGGCTGAAACTAACAGGTTAACAAATAACAGATGTTAGAAAGGATGCAGAAAAAGGGGAACCCTCTTATACTGTTGGTGGGTAGGCAATCTGTTACAACCAATTGGAAAAACTGTATGGGGGTTCAACAAAATGTAAAGATACAGGTACCCTAGGACCCAGCAATTGCAATTCTAGGTTTTTACCAAAAGGTTACAAACAAGGTGATCCGAAACGGCATCTGAACCACAATGTTCATAGCAGCAATGTCCACTAATGCTAAAATATGGAAAGAATGCAGATGCGCATTGACAGATGAATGGATAAATAAGATGTGAAAGATATATGTAATATATATTATATATGTGATATATATGTGATATATATAATATATAATCTATATGATTATAGATTATAGATGTGATAGATTATATATATAATCTATAATGTTTGATACACACACACACACACATATATATATACATATATATGGGTAAATTTTAATATTTGCAACAATGTGGATGGCACTAAGGGGAATTAAATAAGGAAAATGGAGAAAACGATTATCATGATTTCACTCATATGTGGAATTTAAGAAACAAATCAGAGGATCATTGGGGAAGTGAAGGAAAAATTAAACAAGATGAAATCAGATAGGGAAACAAACCATAAATGTTTCTTAACTATAGGAAACGAGCTGAAGGTTGCTGTAGAGGAGGGGGTAGGAAGATAGGCAAGGAGTACTGGGCATTAAGGAGGGCGCTTAATGTACTGGGTTTTATATGCAACTTGGTTTTATATGCAACTGATGAATGACTAAACTCAGCCTCCAAAACTAATAATGCACTATAGGTTAATTAATTGATTTAAAACCAAAAAGAATCAGGAAAATAAAACCTTGAAAGAGAAAGAAAAAATTACTGTCACTAACACTAGGGTTACTCAGTTGCTGACATTACAGGATAGATATTTTTAGGTAACAATCATAAAATCCATCTGATAAGCAGCTACACTCTTGGAACAAATGGAAAAGAAAGAAATGTAGAATTGAATAGAACTCATCAAAACAAACAAATCCAAATACATAAATGAAAAATATAATAGGTGAAATTAATAAAGGAAACTCTCTGAACAATATTAAAAGTAGGTAACACTTATTTATTATTTCTTTGTTTATTGAAAGCACAAATGGGCTACATTTCTTCTGTGTAATTCCCAGCACAAAACAGGCAATCATATCAAAAAATGGGCAGAAGATAGGAACAAACACTTCTCCAATCAAGACATACAAATGGCTATCGGACACATGAAAAAAATGTTCATCATCACTAGCTCCCAGCACTATGAATAGTCTCCTGAGGATGTCACCAGAGGGCGCTATGAACCTGCTCAGTGCTGGCAAGGCCTGAAATCAACTGAAATGGTTCCACCTGACTGGTCTCTGTGCACCTGCCAACTGCCTGAGTGAGAGGTGACAGCAGCTGCTTCCTCCCAGGGGACAAACTCAGAGCTCTCGACCACACAAACCTCCTCTTGAGGGCCGGGGGAAGGGGAATCCATTAGCTGGACTGAGGACCTAGAATTAAAGGGCATTCTGGACTCATATTTACATAATACATGGCCAAAGACACCCTTTACCCCAAAAGCTCAGGAGGAGACAAAGGACACATCCCAGAGATCAGCAACAGCTGTAAGGTCAGGGTATCTGTGGAAAATCCATAGCATGACCTGGACTCTTCTCTTCCACCACCCCTCCTCACCCATTACCCAGTTTCATGGAGATTTCAGAAGCCAGCCCTTGGAGGGATCCCTCTGCCTTTATTCTACATTCCTAACATGTGACTATTTTTATAGTAGGGGCACTTTCTTAGGCTGTGGTGACTTGGGGGCCCTCACTGACTATGTTCCCCATGAGGGAGAGTGACTGTCACCTGTTGCTTGAGCACTGGAACAGTTACCAATGCTAACTATCCATAATGCCAGCAGAAGCCTGAACTACAGAACACTCATGAAAGAAATTGAAGAAGACACAAAAAGATGGAAGACCATTCCATGCTCTTGGATCGGAAGAATAAACATTGTTAAAATGTCTATACTGCCTAGAACAATCTATACTTTTAATGCCATTCCGATCAAAATTCCACCAGTATTCTTCAAAGAGCTGGAACAAATAATCCAGAAATTTGTATGGAATCAGAAGAGACCGGGAATCGCTAAGGAAATGTTGAAAAACAAAAATAAAATGGGGGGCATCACGTTACCTGATTTCAAGCCTTACTACAAAGCTGTCATCACCAAGACAGCATGGTACTGGCATAAAAACAGACACATAGACCAGTGGAACAGAATAAAGAGCCCAGATATGGACCCTAAACTCTATTGGCAAATAATCTTAGACAAAACAGGAAAAAATATACAGTGGAAAAAAAGACAATCTCTTCAATAAATGGTGCTGGGAAAACTGGACAGCTATATGTAGATGAATGAAACTCGACCATTCTCTTACACCGTACACAAAGATAAACTCAAAATGGATAAAAGACCTCAATGTGAGACAGGAATCCATCAGAATCCTAGAGGAGAACATAGGCAGTAATCTCTTTGATATCAGCCACAGCAACTTCTTTCAAGACATGTGTCCAAAGGCAAAGGAAACAAAAGTGAAAATAAACTTTTGGGACTGATCAAGTTCTCGGGACATTGATTTAGGATATAAGCAATAAACACTCCTGGACCCCCACCATGTTTTCAGGTTCCCTCTTTTGGACCACTCCATGTGCTTTATCCTGAGGACAAGGCTGAACAACACTGGTGGCTACACTTAAGAGTGGTGCTTGGTACAGTGACAGACCCAGTGAGGAAAGAAGATAAAACGTTTTTCACCAAGTATGGGTACAAGTGTGATGATGTGACATTGGCATCCCATGACCAGACACTTACTTATCAGGATAAACTAAATGTTAACCATCAATGCAGAAATGCGGTGGGGATAGGTCTGAACTGATTAACATTCATGTTTGAGTCTTAAAGTGGAGAAAAAAATATGAAGGTCTTGGCAGGAACTGGTGCACAAAAGCGGAATTAAGTCATTTTGTATTAGAGAAGCAACACTATCTGCTAAATCAGAACTAAGAATTTAAGTCAAATACATTTCCATCAGAAAAATCTGCAATATTCTTTGCCAGCTCAGAACAAATAAAGGAAACCATCATTTTGTGTGTTGATAAAGTTTTTTTAAATTAGTTTCCATTTCAATGCAAAGCACGTCTATCACATAATTTGTAAGACAATGAACAAATGTAAACTTCTTTGAAAATGATTATTCTCTAAAGTTCTACATGAAAATTGTCAACCCAAAGAAGGTGTGTTGAAATTCTAAAACAATGGACCCAATAATATGACTTTATTTCAAAACAGGATTGCTATAGATGTAATTAGTTAAGATGCTGGCCTCATAATCCAATGCAACTGGTGTCCTTATAACTATTCATGCATATGGAGATGAGAAGTCTCCATGGGAAGAAGAAGTCAGGGATTGAAGTTTGAGCTGAAAGCCAGGGAAAGCTAAAAATTGTCCTCAAACCACTAAAAGCATGAAGGGACAAGGAAGCCTTCCCCTACTAGTTTCAGAGAAGACAAGTCCCTACCTTTTGGATTTTGGACTTTTAGCCTCTAGAAGAGGAAGATGATACATTTCTGCTGTTAAGACACCTAGTTTGTGTGTTTTGTTATGGTAGCACTAGGACAGCAATACACCCAATGTCAATGTACATAAATACGGAAGTGTCCATAATAAGTAAAGAAATGCAGATTGAAAATGAAATTATTTCTCATTTATAAAATTGGCAAATATGTTTCAGACTGGTGTATTATCTGTTATCATATATGGGCTAATAGGAAAACTTATGCATTGATGGTGAAATGACAAATTGGTGAATCAATTATGGAGCTTAATTTTCAAAAATTTTAATCAAAATATTAATTAAATACATGGTTTGAATCATTATATAAATATATTTTGAAGTAAGGCATTCAACATGTATTTATTTATTTTTAAAAATGTATTTATTTTCAGCCTAACAGTATGCATTGTTTTTGCACCACACCCAGTACTCCATGCAATCCATGCTCTCTCTAATACCCACCACCTGGTTCCGCCAACCTCCCACCCCCCGCCGCTTCAAACCCCTCAGATTGTTTTTCAGAGTCCATAGTCTTTCATGGTTCACCTCCCCTTACACTTTCCCCCAACTCCCTTCTCCTCTCTAACTCCCCTTGTCCTCCATGCTATTCGTTATGCTCCACAAATAAGTGAAACCATATGATAATTGACTCTCTGTGCTTGACTTATTTCACTCAACATCAGTCCTGTCCATGTTGCTACAAAAGAATAAACATTGTTAAAATGTCTATACTGCCTAGAACAATCTATACTTTTAATGCCATTCCGATCAAAATTCCACCAGTATTCTTCAAAGAGCTGGAGCAAATAATCCAGAAATTTGTATGGAATCAGAAGAGACCCCAAATTGCTAAGAAAATGTTGAAAAACAAAAATAAAATGGGGGGCATCACGTTACCTGATTTCAAGCCTTACTACAAAGCTGTCATCACCAAGACAGCATGGTACTGGCATAAAAACAGACACATAGACCAGTGGAACAGAATAAAGAGCCCAGATATGGACCCTAAACTCTATGGGCAAATAATCTTAGACAAAACAGGAAAAAATTACATTGGAAAAAAGACAGTCTCTTCAATAAATGGTGCTGGGAAAATTGGACAGCTATATGTAGATGAATGAAACTCAACCATTCTCTTACACCGTACACAAAGATAAACTCAAAATGGATAACAGACCTCAATGTGAGACAGGAATCCATCAGAATCCTAGAGGAGAACATAGGCAGTAATCTCTTTGATATCGGCCACAGCAACTTCTTTCAAGATATGTCTCCAAAGGCAAAGGAAACAAAAGTGAAAATAAACTTTTGGGACTTCATCAAAATCAAAAGCTTCTGCACAGCAAAGGAAACAGTCTAGAAAACAAAGAGGCAACCCCCGGAATGGGAGAAGATATTTGCAAATGACAGTACAGACAAAAGGTTGATATCCAGGATCTATAAAGAACTCCTCAAACTCAACACACACAAAAAAATCATATCAAAAAATGGGCAGAAGATATGAACAGACACTTCTGTAATGAAGACATACAAATGGCTATCAGACACATGAAAAAATGTTCATCATCACTAGCCCTCAGGAGATTCAAATTAAAACCATATTGAGATATCACCTTACACCAGTTAAAATGGCCAAAATCAACAAGACAGGAAACAACATGTGTTGGAGGGGATGTGGAGAAAGGGGAACCCTCTTCCACTGTTGGTGGGAATGCAAGTTGGTGCAGCCTCTTTGGAGAACAGTGTGGAGATTCCTCAAGAAATTAAAAATAGAACTTCCCTATGACCCTGCTATTGCACTCCTGGGTATTTACCCCAAAGATACAGAAGTAGTGAAAAGAAGGGCCATCTATATCCCAATATTTATAGCAGCAATGGCCATGGTCGCCAAATTGTGGAAAGAACCAAGATGCCCTTCAAAGAACGAATGGATATGGAAGATGTGGTGCATATACACTATGGAGTATTATGCCTCCATCAGAAAGGATGAATACCCAACTTTTGTAACAACATGGACAGGACTGGAAGGGATTATGCTGAGTGAAATAAGTCAAGCAGAGAGAGTCAATTATCATATGGTTTCACTTATTTGTGGAGCATAACAAATAGCATGGAGGACATGGGGAGATTGAGAGGAGAAGGGAGTTGGGGGAAATTGGAAGGGGAGGTGAACCATGAGAGACTATGGACCTGAAAAACAATCTGAGGGTTTTGAAGGGGCTGGGGGTGGGAGGTCGGGGTACCAGGTGGTGGGTATTATAGAAGGCACGGATTGCATGGAGCACTGGGTGTGGTGCAAAAATAATCAATACTGTTATGCTGAAAATAAATAAAAAATAAATTGAAAAATAAAACATGAATTTTAAATACATATTTCTCAGGGCAGGAGAACATATAAAAGGCTCATTCTTATTGTTGTTATTGTATTACAATTTGGTAGAGCAGGGATCTAGAAATGTTAGAAAGTTAAAAATGTTAGGAAGAAAAAAGAGGAAGAATTTGGAGGAATGTTAGAAAGTTAGAAGTTAGAGGAAAAGTGAGGGGAGGAGTCAAGATGGTGGAGAAGTAGCAAGCTGAGACTGCTTCAGCTAGCCGGAGATCAGCTAGATAGCTTATCTAAAGATTGCAAACACCTGAAAATCCATCGGCAGATCGAAGAGAAGAAGAACAGCAATTCTGGAAACAGAAAAACAACCACTTTCTGAAAGGTAGGACCAGCGGAGAAGTAAATCCAAAGCGATGGGAAAATAGACCCCGGGGGGAGGGGCCGGCTCCCGGCAAGCAGCGGAGCAACCGTGCACAAAATCAGGACTTTTAAAAGTCTGTTCCGCTGAGGGACATCGCTCCAGAGGCTAAACCGGGGCGAAGCCCACGCGGGGTCAGCGTGGCCTCAGGTCCCGCAGGGTCACAGAAGGATCGGGGGTGTCTGAGTGTCGCAGAGCTTGCGGGTATTGGAACGGAAAGCCGGCTACAGAGACAGAGCCGACAGTAAGCTCGCAGCTCCGTGTTACCTTGAACCGGTCGCAGGCTCGGTGAGCTCGGAGCACGGCCGGAGGTCAGGCAGACGGGAGTAACTGGGCGCTGTTCTCTGAGGGCGCACTGAGGAGTGCGGCCCTGGGCTCTCGGCTCCTCCGGGCCGGAGACCAGGAGGCCGCCATTTGTATTCCCGTCCTCCGGAACTCTACGGAAAGCGCTCAGGTAACAAAAGCTCCTGAAAGCAAACCCGAGCGGATTACTCACCCCGGCCCCGGGTAAGGGCGGTGTAATTCCGCCTGGGGCAAAGACACTTGAGAATCACTACACCAGGCCCCTCCCCCAGAAGATCAACAAGAAATCCAGCCGAGACCAAGTTCACCTACCAAGGAGTGCGGTCTCAATACCAAGGAGAGCAGCAGAATTCCAGAGGAGGAGAAAGCCAAACACGGAACTCATGGCTTTTTTCCTGTGATTTTTTTTAGTCTTGCAGTTAATTTAATTTTTTCTTTTTCATTTTTTTTTTTTCTCGTCTTCGGGTAAAATTTTTTTTTTAACTGTTACCTTTTTCTTTTTTAACGATTTTTTACTAGTTTATCTAATATATATATTTTTTCTTTTTTACATTTTTCTTAGGTGTTTTCTTTTTTTAAAAATTCTTTTCTTTTCTTTTTTTTTCTTTTCTTTTTGTTTTTTTTTTCTTTCTTCCTTTTTGAACCTCTTTTTATCCCCTTTCTCCCCACTCACGATTTTGGATCTCTTCTAAATTGGTTAAAGCATATTTTCCTGGGGTTGTTGCCACCCTTTTAGTATTTTACTTGCCCCTTCATTTACACTTATCTGGACAAAATGACAAGACATAAAAATTCAACACAAAAAAAAGAACAAGAGGCAGTACCGAAGGCTAGGGACCTAATCAATACAGACATCGGTAATATGTCAGATCTAGAGTTCAGAATGACAATTCTCAAGGTTCTAGCTGGGCTCGAAAAAGGCATGGAAGATATTAGAGAAACCCTCTCGAGAGATATAAAAGCCCTTTCTGGAGAAATAAAAGAACTAAAATCTAACCAAGGTGAAATCAAAAAAGCTATTAATGAGGTGCAATCAAAAATGGAGGCTCTAACTGCTAGGATAAATGAGGCAAAAGAAAGAATTAGTGATATAGAAGACCAAATGACAGAGAATAAAGAAGCTGAGCAAAAGAGGGACAAACAGCTACTGGACCACGAGGGGAGAATTCGAGAGATAAATGACACCATAAGACGAAACAACATTAGAATAATTGGGATTCCAGAAGAAGAAGAAAATGTGAGGGGAGCAGAAGGTATACTGGAGAGAATTATTGGGGAGAATTTCCCCAATATGGCAAAGGGAACGAGCATCAAAATTCAGGAGGTTCAGAGAACGCCCCTCAAAATCAATAAGAATAGGCCCACACCCCGTCACCTAATAGTAAAATTTACAAGTCTCAATGACAAAGAGAAAATCCTGAAAGCAGCCCGGGAAAAGAAGTCTGTAACATACAATGGTAAAAATATTAGATTGGCAGCTGACTTATCCACAGAGACCTGGCAGGCCAGAAAGAGCTGGCATGATATTTTCAGAGCACTAAACGAGAAAAACATGCAGCCAAGAATACTATATCCAGCTAGGCTATCATTGAAAATAGAAGGAGAGATTAAAAGCTTCCAGGACAAACAACAACTGAAAGAATTTGCAAATACCAAACCAGCTCTACAAGAAATATTGAAAGGGGTCCTCTAAGCAAAGAGAGAGCCTACAAGTGGTAGATCAGAAAGGAACAGAGACCATATACAGTAACAGTCACCTTACAGGCAATACAATGGCACTAAATTCATATCTCTCAATACTTACCCTGAATGTGAATGGGCTAAATGCCCCTGTCAAAAGACACAGGGTATCAGAATGGATAAAAAAACAAAACCCATCTATATGTTGCCTCCAAGAAACACATTTTAAGCCCGAAGACACCTCCAGATTTAAAGTGAGGGGGTGGAAAAGAATTTACCATGCTAATAGACATCAGAAGAAAGCAGGAGTGGCAATCCTTATATCAGATCAATTAGATTTTAAGCCAAAGACTATAATAAGAGATGAGGAAGGACACTATATCATACTCAAAGGGTCTGTCCAACAAGAAGATTTAACAATTTTAAATATCTACGCCCCCAATGTGGGAGCAGCCAACTATATAAACCAATTAATAACAAAATCAAAGAAACACATCAACAATAATACAATAATAGTAGGGGACTTTAACACTCCCCTCACTGAAATAGACAGGTCATCCAAGCAAAAGATCAGCAAGGAAATAAAGGCCTTAAACGACACACTGGACCAGATGGACATCACAGATATATTCAGAGCATTTCATCCCAAAGCAACAGAATACACATTCTTCTCTAGTGCACATGGAACATTCTCCAGAATAGATCACATCCTCGGTCCTAAATCAGGACTCAACCGGTATCAAAAGATTGGGATCATTCCCTGCATATTTTCAGACCACAATGCTCTAAAGCTAGAACTCAACCACAAAAAGAAGTTTGGAAAGAACCCAAATACATGGAGACTAAACAGTATCCTTCTAAAGAATGAATGGGTCAACCGGGAAATTAAAGAAGAATTGAAAAAAATCATGGAAACAAATGATAATGAAAATACATCGGTTCAAAATCTGTGGGACACAACAAAGGCAGTCCTGAGAGGAAAATATATAGCGGTACAAGCCTTTTTCAAGAAACAAGAAAGGTCTCAGGTACACAACCTAACCCTACACCTAAAGGAGCTGGAGAAAGAACAAGAAAGAAACCCTAAGCCCAGCAGGAGAAGAGAAATCATAAAGATCAGAGCAGAAATCAATGAAATAGAAACCAAAAAAACAATAGAACAAATCAACGAAACTAGGAGCTGGTTCTTTGAAAGAATTAATAAAATTGATAAACCCCTGGCCCGACTTATCAAAAAGAAAAGAGAAAGGACCCAAATAAATAAAATCATGAATGAAAGAGGAGAGATCACAACTAACACCAAAGAAATACAAACTATTATAAGAACATACTATGAGCAGCACTATGGCAATAAATTTGACAATCTGGAAGAAATGGATGCATTCCTAGAAACATATAAACTACCACAACTGAACCAGGAAGAAATAGAAAGCCTGAACAGACCCATAACCAGTAAGGAGATTGAAACAGTCATTAAAAATCTCCAAACAAACAAAAGCCCAGGGCCAGACGGCTTCCCGGGGGAATTTTACCAAACATTTAAAGAAGAACTAATTCCTATTCTCCTGAAACTGTTCCAAAAAATAGAAATGGAAGGAAAACTTCCAAACTCATTTTATGAGGCCAGCATCACCTTGATCCCAAAACCAGACAAGGATCCCACCAAAAAAGAGAGCTATAGACCGATATCCTTGATGAACACAGATGCGAAAATACTCAACAAAATACTAGCCAATAGGATTCAACAGTACATTAAAAAGATTATTCACCACGACCAAGTGGGATTTATTCCAGGGCTGCAAGGTTGGTTCAACATCCGCAAATCAGTCAATGTGATACAACACATCAATAAAAGAAAGAACAAGAACCATATGATACTCTCAATAGATGCTGAAAAAGCATTTGACAAAGTACAACATCCCTTCCTGATCAAAACTCTTCAAAGTGTAGGGATAGAGGGCACATACCTCAATATCATCAAAGCCATCTATGAAAAACCCACCGCAAATATCATTCTCAATGGAGAAAAACTGAAAGCTTTTCCGCTAAGGTCAGGAACACGGCAGGGATGTCCATTATCACCACTGCTATTCAACATCGTACTAGAGGTCCTAGCCTCAGCAATCAGACAACAAAAGGAAATTAAAGGCATCCAAATCGGCAAAGAAGAAGTCAAATTATCACTCTTCGCAGATGATATGATACTATATGTGGAAAACCCAAAAGACTCCACTCCAAAACTGCTAGAACTTATACAGGAATTCAGTAAAGTGTCAGGATATAAAATCAATGCACAGAAATCAGTTGCATTTCTCTACACCAACAACAAGACAGAAGAAAGAGATATTAAGGAGTCAATCCCATTTACAATTGCATCCAAAACCATAAGATACCTAGGAATAAACCTAACCAAAGAGACACAGAATCTATACTCAGAAAACTATAAAGTACTCATGAAAGAAGTTGAGGAAGACACAAAGAAATGGAAAAATGTTCCATGCTCCTGGATTGGAAGAATAAATATAGTGAAAATGTCTATGCTACCTAAAGCAATCTACACATTTAATGCAATTCCTATCAAAGTACCATCCATCTTTTTCAAAGAAATGGAACAAATAATGCTAAAATTTATATGGAACCAGAAAAGACCTCGAATAGCCAAAGGGATATTGAAAAAGAAAGCCAACGTTGGTGGCATCACAATTCCGGACTTCAAGCTCTATTACAAAGCTGTCATCATCAAGACAGCATGGTACTGGCACAAAAACAGACACATAGATCAATGGAACAGAATAGAGAGCCCAGAAATAGACCCTCAAATCTATGGTCAACTAATCTTCGACAAAGCAGGAAAGAATGTCCAATGGAAAAAAGACAGCCTTTTCAATAAATGGTGCTGGGAAAATTGGACAGCCACATGCAGAAAAATGAAATTGGACCATTTCCTTACACCACACACAAAAATAGACTCAAAATGGATGAAGGACCTCAATGTACGAAAGGAATCCATCAAAATCCTTGAGGAGAACACGGGCAGCAACCTCTTCGACCTCTGCCGCAGCAACATCTTCCTAGGAACAACGCAAAAGGCAAGGGAAGCAAGGGAAAAAATGAACTACTGGGATTTCATCAAGATCAAAAGCTTTTGCACAGCAAAGGAAACAGTTAACAAAATCAAAAGACAACTGACAGAATGGGAGAAGATATTTGCAAATGACATATCAGATAAAGGACTAGTGTCCAGAATCTATAAAGAACTTAGCAAACTCAACACCCAAAGAACAAATAATCCAATCAAGAAATGGGCAGAGGACATGAACAGACATTTCTGCAAAGAAGACATCCAGATGGCCAACAGACACATGAAAAAGTGCTCCATATCACTTGGCATCAGGGAAATACAAATCAAAACCACAATGAGATATCACCTCACACCAGTCAGAATGGCTAAAATCAACAAGTCAGGAAATGACAGATGCTGGCGAGGATGCGGAGAAAGGGGAACCCTCCTACACTGTTGGTGGGAATGCAAGCTGCTGCAGCCACTCTGGAAAACCGCATGGAGGTTCCTCAAAATGTTGAAAATAGAACTGCCCTATGACCCAGCAATTGCACTATTGGGTATTTACCCTAAAGATACAAATGTAGTGATCCAAAGGGGCACATGCACCTGAATGTTTATAGCAGCAATGTCCACAATAGCCAAACTATGGAAAGAACCTAGATGTCCATCAACAGATGAATGGATCAAGAAGATGTGGTATATATACACAATGGAATACTATGCAGCCATCAAAAGAAATGAAATCTTGCCATTTGCAACAACATGGATGGAACTAGAGCGTATCATGCTTAGCGAAATAAGTCAAGCAGAGAAAGACAACTATCATATGATCTCCCTGATATGAGGAAGTGGTGATGCAACATGGAGGCTTAATGGGTAGAAGAAGAATAAATGAAACAAGATGGGATTGGGAGGGAGACAAACCATAAGTGACTCTTAATCTCACAAAACAAACGGAGGGTTGCCGGGGGGAGGGGGTTTGGGAGAAGGGGGTGGGATTATGGACATTGGGGAGGGCATGTGATTTGGTGAGTGCTGTGAAGTGTGTAAACCTGGTGATTCACAGACCTGTACCCCTGGGGATAAAAATATATGTTTATAAAAAATAAAAAAATTAAAAAAAAATAAATTAAAAAAAAAAAAAGAAGTTAGAGGAAAAGTTAGAGGAAGGAGGAGGAAGAGGGTGAATGTGTAAAGCACTGTAATTGTATTACGGTGGTGTCACTCTTGTACATGACTCTCTGATGATGGTCACATTACACTGCTTCATAATCACAGCTCACTAAAATCTAGGTCATAGTAACAGTACCTTACTGCATGCATACAAAGTCATTTAGGAGATGGGGTGTCCATGATGGATTGCAGTGTGACATTATACCATCTGCTGCTACAAATTTTTGAACCAATCTCACAGAAAGGGTGGAATAGAAAGTTCCTGACCCGAGGGACTTTGCAAAGGAGGAGAACCTGTAGGTCTAAAGAGAAAATTGATTGTATATGAGATCCTTACTCCACATGAGGCAGTTGTGTCCATGGCATAAGTGATCAATAATTGTGATGTTTCTGGTTTGTGCCTGCAGTTGAACAGTGAGGTCAATGGTCAGATATGGTGAAAGCCTGTGGTCTCCCTTCAGGAAGGGAAGTTCAAGTTTGTGTGGGTCTCACCTTCTCCATAGCCAATGACATGGTCAGATTCATGCTTGTGTTTTTATATATGGTTGTAATTCAAACTTCAGCTGCAACCATCAAGAAATTTTGAACAATAAAGATTTATTATTTACAAGACCTGGAAATTACACAGCAGACCTGGGGCCATATAGGAACGCCATAGGCAGTGGAAAAGCCAGCCTGAATCCTCCCACCAGGAATGTGGAAAGAGACTCAGCTGACAGAATAAGGATCTGGGGATGTGAGACACAGAGAGAGACAGAGAGACCAACTTTCTTGGGTCCCACACTGAGTGTTCACATGGAAGGTGTGCTAGTGTACCTGGTGTACCACCCACAGCAGTGACTCTGACCAAGTCTGGGTCAGGGGTCACTTCCATTGTTATTTCTTCTGTCAGTATATGTCAGTACATGATATTCCTCAGACCACTCATCTGACAGTATCACATGCTTGTGTTCAGTTAAAATTTAGACAAATCCATTGCTAGTGTAGTCTCACTCTGTTAATGTTGCACTGGATAAATTTCATACTCAAAGATAAACGGCTCTTAATGAAGAGTTTAAATAAGGATGAAAAAATCAATTCAGGCCATGCCCTCAGGAGAATGCAGAATGACTCAGAGATGCTTCTGATAGGAGTGATTCAATTTGAGGTTGGGGTTCAGGCCCCACTTGTGGGTTGGAATTGTATTTTCTATTCTAGGATCAACCACCAAATATGAAAATTAGAAGTAACACTATTTAAAATAGTATTAAAAATATGAAACATATAAGAATAAATCTGAGAGAATTTGAAAATTTTATCGACTAAAAACTAAATAAAATATTCATAAGAAACATTAAAGATAAAAGTAAACTACAAATACATCTTTCTTGTGGGTCAAATATTCAATGTGGTGAGATAACAATTCTCCCAGAACTGACTGATACCTTTGTTGCAAAAACTTCTAGTAAATGCACTAGCAATGGTCGGGAAATTCAGAAAAAAAAAAAAAATAGAAACACTACAAAAATCTGTGACTGGATTTTAGCCCTGTGAGAATCCTGCACTCCGTCCACAGGGCCTGCCTGTGGCTGAGGAGGAGGAAGCTCTGGAAATGTTTTGATGTCAGAGGAAGTGAATCCCGGTGTGGCATGGGCACACTGCTTTTGCCTATGCCATAGATGGGCAGTGGACTCGCTGTCTTGAGGGCTGATTCAAAAAGTGTGGGTGCAGAGGGGCTGGGATTGGAAGCCCCGGGGCACTGAGTCTGTGCAGACCCCCACAATGTGCCTCTGTGCTGATAGTTCTGTTCATCATCTCAACTTGGTGAAGGACCCTGTGACTTGAGACCTGTTGGAGAATTGCAACCAAAAGGGCACTTTACAGGGATGCCTGGGTGGCTCAGTGGGTTAAAGCCTCTGCCATTGGCTGAGGTCATGATCCCAGAGTCCAGGGATCCAGCCCCACATCAGGCTCTCTGCTCAGCAGGGAACCTGCTCCCCCCCCCCTCTCTCTGCCTACCTCTCTGCCTACTTGGGATCTCTGTCTGGCAAGTAAACAAAATCTTTTTTAAAAAGGCACTTTACTGAGGAAGGCATGATCTGATTCAGAAGCTCTGACTTGACTTCCAAATGTTCCAAATGAAACCTGCACCCATATAATTCCTGAGAAGACAGTCTGAAGAAACTGATCATAGAATAGATCACCTCCAACAAATGCCTTGGACTATGTTCAAAAAGCACGAGTTTGTATCCCTACAACATATGGGGTGTCATTTGCCTGGACTTGTGGGTGTGTATGCAGTGGGAAGTATGCTTATTGGTGAAATCCTGTGTTCCCTGACATAGGCTTCCTTGAGACTCAGATTCTTACGGCTTCTGTTGGACTCAGGATTCAGATTCCCCTGTTCATCAGCACTTACCATAGATTATTCCAGAGAAAAGTACCCAGGAAGGGGCCAGAAAGTTGGAGCTTATGATATAGATATGGAGCAGAGAAATAGACTGAGACAACTGTGCCTTAGCCGTGGGACCTAAGGAACAAGAGTTTGGATTGTGTACACCACATTTTGGATTCCCCTCCACCTCACTGTCCCTAACACAACACAGGTAAGGGATCCTGATGCTCATGCTCATGGAGGCATCCCTCCCCAGCTGTGCTTCACTCCCTCCACTGTGTGGACCCTGCCCTGGGCCTACAGCACCTCTCCCTGCTGACCTGGCCTTCCTCAGGGACTGCGATCCCAGGACAGAAAGTCATTATCTACTGTCCTGGAAGAAGCAAACACAATGTGGCTGAAAGGTATAATTTTGACTCATCGGCACTTGAGATATGTCCTCAAAACTCTGGACCCCTAGCAACAAACATATACTCTTGGGATATTGGTTCTCTTTATTGTCTCCATGTCACTCTTGATTGCATCTGAAGGATGAAGCTGAACACCATGAACCAGCACAATGAAAATGTCCTAGTACCCTTCTTGTGCCTCAGGCATGGGTAGAAATGAGATTCACGCTTCATGAGCACAACAGCCAATTTCATCTCTATATGCAGACAATGTTAGGTTGATTCTTTCTCCATTTTTTGTCAGTGTTTCCTCCTATGATCAACTAAGGAAATGAAAAAAAAATTAGTTTGTATTTGGGCTTCTTTGAGTATACCCCAACTCCATACATTTGGTGAGTGCAGGAGAATTCTCTGTTTATACTCAGATTTATGCAGTCCCATACTCAGTGATTCAAACCTTTCTGCAACCCTGTTGGTGGGTCCAAGCCTTGTGCTCTGACTCCTTATGTGATATAGGCTTTGGATAAAGTGAGCAGAGTCACCAAATCTCCCCTCTCCATAAAATTTTTTTTTAAAGATAGATCATATATTTGTTTGTTTGTTTAGAGAAAGCAGGAATGGGAGGTGAGGGACAGAGGGAGAGAGACAATACCAAGCAGACTCTCATGACCCTGAGATTATGATCTGAGATAAAATTAAATGCTGGGCACTCAACTAACTGGACAACCCAACACCACTCTCATATCTTATATTGTTTTCGTTCTGGTTTCCGGGCTCTGCAGGCACATCCGTCCATAAAGATTGTGCTAATGAGTGAAGACTCCCATAGTGTAATACCACAGCCTAGATGGCTAAATCAATATATCATTATCTTCTCACAGTTCTGGAGTGTTATCAGTTTTTGTTTGTTTGTTTATTTGTTTGTTTTGTTGTTGTTGTTGTTGTTGTTTTAGGTCCTCTCTTTGGTTTGCAGATGGTCAAGCACCTTTGGGTCCTCACATAGCCTTTCCTCTGTGTGCTCAAATATAAAGTCTCTACTTCTTTTTATAAAGACACCAGCCCTAATTATTAGGACAGCAACTTTATGACCTCATTTACCCATAATTACATCCTTCAGTGCCTTGCCTCCAAACATGACAGTGTGAGTTAGGGTTTCCATATTGGATTTTGAGAAGACACAGTTCAGTCCATATCAAGGGGTGAGGACAGACACCAGGACCAGAGTCCACCTGTGCCTGCCTCAGGATACCCAAATGTCCAGATCCCTCACTGCATTCCAGACTTGGGTCTAGGAGCTCAGCTCACAGTGCAGGAAATACAGGGTGTGTCCCTATGCTCAGAAAGCTGACATTACCTAGGGGAAGAGAGAGGACTCACAAGCAAAATACACTGTGTCTCAAACTGACTTCCCACATGGGCTGAAATGTCTCTGCAGTCCCAGGTAACAACCACAGAACAAAGCTTCTGGATGAGAGAAACTGGCCCTCCCTGGCCAACAAATCAAGAACCCTAGCTTTCAGGATGACTGGACCAGATCATTCCACCATATTTCCTGACAACATGGTGACCAGGAAGGAGATTGTCTGATTGGTTTGGGAAACAGAGGACGTGTTTCATTGACTAACCATGTAGCTGAGAGACATGGGGTCCAAAGAGAAGAAAATGATGGAAGGTTCACCAAATAGCTTCTCACCATCTGCTTTCTCTTCCCTTCACCTTTCTTTTTTTTTTTCCAGACAAATTAATTTTATTTTTAAAAAATTTTTATTATATTTTATTCACCCTCTTAGAAATTCATGTTAGGATACAGACTATGGACTGTGGTATCTGGGATACAGGACACAGGCCTGGCAGTTCCCATCCCATAAAACTACACATTGTCCCCCTGAGCAGTATTTTGTTCCTGTACCCATCCAATTTCAGGCCAAGACACCCTCACTTCCTGTGCAGGAAATACAGGGTGTGTCCCTATGTTCACAGCGCAGTGTGGTGATCTGAAATTTAGGTGGTCTCACGAGAGGCAGAAAGTAGAAAAAATGTTGCTCACAGGATGGCCTCCTATTCCCAGACGTAGTAATAACGTCAAGGAGTTCCTAGAAACTTCAGTGTGGCCACTTCCAAACACACCACATCTGGCTCCTCTCCTCCACCAGTCCCTCTGTCAGGTGAGTACCAGACTCCAGTATAATCACAGGAGCCACTTCTTTTGTTCACACTTCATACAAGCCTCTGCCTGCTCCCAGGCTCCCTCAGTCACCTCTGTGTCCTTGCTGAGTGTCCCACACTCATAGAGTCCTGCTAACAGGGATTGAAATCACAGTCTGTCTGACACTGATTCCACCATGACTTTGCCCCTCTGGGACACAGGCCAACTATTAAGAGTTACAATTGAACTCTCCCGGTTTTTCCCCCACCTTGGGCTCTCCTTGTTGGTGTCTTTACAGAATGCTCCCTTTCTATTAATGTTATTTTATATCTTCATGTCTTGTGACATTTCTTTTTCCAAGTTCTAGTCTCTTCCTTATATTTTCAAACCTTCCCACCACTCAGATCATGATCCCAAACAATCACCTCCTGTCCATTGCCACTATAAGCACGTGTGGGGTGGATTTCAGTAAAAAGTTTACTTCCTAGGAATCACTCCAGGACCTAAGAAAAGTCATTCTGAGGTTAAATACTTCAGACCCAGACAAAACAGTGTGACAAGACTGGGTAGACTGGGTAGAAAGATCCCTGGGATATTTCAGTCAATATCCTCCAAATGTGACTGATTGTAATTTTCAAAATATTGCACTCATGACTCTCTTATAAATAGAGTATCAACATGGGTCACAAAATTTGACTCTTATTTTACTGATGGAGCCTGAAAAATGGAACGTATTTTAAATAATATTTTTTTAAATATAGTAATTAGATTCCACCAAGATATTTAAAAAAAAAAGATAATTTCTGTGTTGAAGATGAGCTCTTTCATGTTCTAAAAGGTAGCAAATTATGAGCTTTTCATTTGATGGAAGGACCAAGGGGTGTTGGATGTAAGTGATGAATCACGAAACTCTCTCTCTGAAACTAATGAAAAGTAAAGTAAATGAAAATAATAAAAGTTTATAAATAAATTAAAAAATAAAATTTGAAAAAAAATGAACTGTGGATTTATCTTCTCCTGTGAGAAAAATCATCAGCATGATTTCATATGAAACATTAAAGGAGGCCATCTAGACATTAGAATGCCCCATGTTGGACTTCCCATCTGATCCTCCAAAGGGAAACTATTTTCCCTCCATCCTCATGCACCTAGCTTTCCCTGCTCCCACTTTGCTGCATAGCTCTGGCCTGTCTTCCTTTCCAGAGCCTCCACACATCATGCTGATCCAGTAAGCAAGCCCATTGACCTGACCAAACAAAGCCCACCTTGCTGGGCTCTTCAGGCCCTTCTCTGCCTGAGTCTCCTTTTTCTGAATGCTCATGCCCTTGTTGCTAAGATTCCTCTTCCCCTGAGTCATGTTATTCATCTCTTTCTCCCTCTGTTTATACACACCAAGTGGACTCTTCATCTAAACCCAAGGGACCTTTGAGTTATGTTCTTGCTCTCTCTTCTGTCCTTTTGTCTCAGGTTCCCTTTTCCTGGGATCCCATCAGGCTCCATACCCTGATCCATGGGTGTAGCAGTACAGTCTCTGGTCTTTCTGCATCCAGTGGTGAAGGTGAGGTAGGGAGGTCCATATTTGCCTCCCCCACTCTTGATTCTTCTTCACTGGAAGGTCCATGAGGCAGAGGGAGAAGCTGTCAGGCTCAGACTGGCTTCCACTGACAACCACTGCAGCCAAAACCAGGCAGGGGCCCAGTAAATAGTTACCATTGCAGACATGCCCCTCACCACTCAGGCCACGTGACACTGGGCCTGGATGGGGACCTGTCAGCTGTGTACATGCTCCTTCCTCTGCCCCCACACTGACAGGAAGCAATCCAGCTTCACTCTCAGGCCTTTGAACTATGATTTGTTTGCCCAGGGACCAAAAGGGGGCACTGATGACCTGTTCTGTGGTCCTTACACAGCTGCTCAGTGAGGACCATTCAACCAAGGGAAACTGCTTGGAGGCTGGGCCCTGTGCTCCCTGATGGGGACTCAGTGGCTGTAACATCTCTGGCCTTGCTGAGTCCCCTGAGTAGAGACCTGTGTGTGATCTCAGCCCTCTCCCCAAGGCTAAAGCCAACTACTATCATTCTCAGTGTGTGGTATGAGCTGAGCTCCACCACCAGGGCTCAAGGAGGAGCTGGGCAGTCATTGGATGGACCCCATGTTCATGGACAGCCCCTCCTGTGACAGAGGATGGAGGAGGAAAGGAGACCGGGGATAGCTCATCCCATTGTGGGGACAGGAGCCTGTGACATCATGGCCTGGAGTTTTAGCCCTTTGCCCTGTCACTGCAGAAGTATGGGTTCACTTCTGGGACACAGACCAACCTATCAGCCTATGTCAGCCACTCTGGCTTAGAAGTCTAGATAAATTTAATCTGATGCCTGATGAATCACCCTTAAATTTGTTAGCAGGTTCCATGTCCTAGTCTATGCTGACTCAGCCGCCTTTTCTTTCTCTGCATCCCTGGGATCATCAGCGAGATTCGCCTTCATCGTGAGCAGTGTGGGGACCTCTGCCTTAACCTGGTTTCAGCAGCAGCCAGGAAGCCTCCCGAGCATCTGCTGAGGTGATACTCAGACTCAGCATTTCTCTGGGATCTCCAGCCACATCTCTGGCTCCAAAGATGCCTTGGTCAATTCAGGGTTTCTGCTCATCTCTGGGCTGCAGCCTGGGGATGAGGCTGAGGATTACTGTCATACAATTCTTGACAGAGGAAGCAGCTTTCATTACTCACAGTGTCTCACATAATGAGGAAACTGGTCAAAAACCTCTGGATCTAATAATCTTGTTTGCCATACTCTTTTCAGTAAATAAGCTTGCCTGAAGAGACATGCAAGATTGTTTCTTCTACATAATGATCTATCATTCAACAGGGAAAGAGAGTGTCATATAAGGCATGTAGAGTAGACAAATGGGGAGATCCCAGGAAGACACAAACCGTTACTGTAGCAGAGCCCAACTACACATTGTCACTCAATCTGGGGAAGATGAACAGGAATAAGTATTGTGTTTACAACTGAACACGCACAATACAAAAACATTAATCCACAATCAATTTCACCATCTTATTCCATATAGTATGACCTAGTGTCACTGATAATGTATCCACAGCTGATATACTGACAATAACCCTGGTCACAGACCCAGTATCCTCCTTCTGAACCAGCTACACATGAACTTGGAAAAGATCCTAGACTCTCTTTGACAACCCCCCCCCCCCCCCCCCACACACACACAGATCCTCCTCCTCTTCTCCTCTCTGCTCTTGCATCTCTCAGGCTTCAGTCTCTCTGTCTGGCTCTTCAATCTGAACTACATCTCCATGTCAAGATTTCAGGGGAAACTGGAAATGATCATGCTATAGATTCCAGTTTCCAGGGTCCATCTCTAGGGAGAAAGATAACCAGAAAATTGCCCTGCATGAAATCCTTCATATTCTACATTTTGCTTCTGTCACTCAAGAGTACCTAGACTTATGATATAGAAAATAATGAAAAGGTTTGCTTTCAAATTGGTCTTCACTGACTAAATGAATCCTTCCCTATAGAGAACATAGGGCCCCTGACTCAGTGCTGCACCCATGGAGTTCAGAGCCCATGAGATGTGGGACACAACCCCCTGTTTTCTCAAGGCTGGACTCTCATATCCTCAGTCAACCCCTGACACCTCCAGAGAAGCTGGACTTCTGCTGGGGGAATCCTCTGTTCTGACCTAGGTCCACAGGGTTGTAATATCAGGGACATGGTTCCTCTTAACTCCAAATCTCCTCCATTCAGATATGGGAAATTGGACAAAAACTTCCAGTCTAGTTGGTCTTGGTAATAGAACTTCCTTCATCTAGTCATGAGTGGCTTAGTGAGCAATTGCTCTGTCCCAAACATGCTAAACACAAAGCACAGGGAGTACAGCTATGCCCACCCCTGGACACAGGGATGGGCATAGCTGTACTCCCTGTGCTTTGTCCAAATTTTTACTTCCTGGAGGCTCTGTCTGTTTGGTAATTCTGTCTCTGAGATGGCTCTGAAGTTTATAGAAACAGCTTCTTCTTGGGGTTCACTGGGCACCATGTCAGCTTTTTTCCTGCAGGACCAGATTTTAGGAACAAATTTATAGGCTCCTACTCAACTGAAAACAGAAGAAAATTATTTCCCCCTTTTTCCTCATCTGTGCTTTTAACCATAAATCCCATCCATTTTCTCTCTGTGACAAATAAAGATCTGACAAAAGTACACAAGTCATTGTACTTGCACCATATCATTGGCATTGCCCCTGAATTTAAATCAATCTGACTGAGTTAAATTTAGATAAACTAACCTGCATCCATTTCAGGTGCACAGTTGGCCAAATGGTTACTAATAAATAAAATGTGTCACTGCATCACTGTCACATCAGCAGTGTCACTCCTTCCCTTATAGGACCTCCTACAGGTCTGTCCCTTGTACTCTGTGGTCAGTGCCAAACATACTCATGTTTCAGGGCTTCTGTGGACTTGTGTCTGTACTGGGAGTTCTGATACTAGGAGGGAAACACTGCCCAGAGTGTCTGTAGAACTGTTGTTAGGAGCAGGTAGAAACGGTGACAGATGACAAAGATGTTCAATGAGCATCACCTCTCGGAATGCATGTCAAGGTTTCTACAAACAACCTAGAGACAAATGTTCTCCATCTCCTCAGTGCTTGTGCTGGAAACCACAGAGAAGTCACATAAACAAGGAGCCAAGTGTCCATGGGGACCTGTTATTGCACTGAACTCCGCCCTGATCTAAGGGGAGTTTGTGCGGAGACACCGTTTGAGTTCTGATCCATGAGAGCTATGGATAGACTCACTCTGAGGTTCTGAGTCCAGCATAAAGTATGTCCTACTATGATGGGAGGAAACATAAGGGGAGGCCTGGCCTGGCTTTAATGCATAGACAGTGGTCAGTGTAGTGGGAATGCCACTTTCTGATGAGGTCTGGTCAACATATCACACAAGGATATGTCTGAGTCTGGACACCAGAGGGTGTTTGTGTCCCATTTATCAGGGCTCAGAGGTGATCAGATGTGGGACCTGCCACCTGGCCCTGAATGTGTCTGGGTTCCCAGCTGGAATATTCCCAGCCCTGGCCCCACACAGACCTTCCTCTGACCACACCCATGACATCTTCAGGCAGATGGACTTGACCCAGGACCAGTGAGGGTTCAGAGAGCTGGGAGTCTTATTTACATAAATGGTCCCACCCCCTCTCACAGGATGAAGAGGGAGAGAGAACTGAGGAGGCTCTGCTCAGCTGTGGGGCCACAGAAGGCAGGATCGGTGATGACCTCCACCATGGCCTGGTCCCCTCTCCTCCTCACACTCCTCATTCACTGCACAGGTGACTGGATGTGGGTATAGGGGAAGGGTCCCTAGGAGGACTTGTGAGGTACTTTTTCTCCTCTTGTCTGCAGACCACAACATCACCCTCTGTGTCTCTCCCCCTTGCAGGGTCCTGGTCCCAGTCTGTGCTGACTCAGCCACCCTCTGTGTCTGGGACCCTGGGCCAGAGGGTCACCATCTCCTGCACTGGAAGCAGCAACAATATTGGAGATTATGGTGTAACCTGGCAACAACAGCTCCCAGGAACAGCCCCCAGAACCATTATCTATGCTAATACCTATCGACCTTCAGGGGTTCCAGATAGATTCTCTGGCTCCAAATCTGGCAGCGATGCTACCCTGACCATCACTGGGCTCCAACCTGAGGATGAGGCCGAGTATTACTGTGCAACATGGGACAATAGTCTCAGAGCTCACACAGTGTCACAGTCCTGTGGGGAAGTGAGACAAAAACCTACTTACCTATTTGCAAAGTGAATGAGCACCCCAGAGGCTGCCTGATTAGTCTCTGCCTGTGATTCTCCTTATTCTTTCTTTGACACCCTGGCCCAGGTTGATCCTGGGGCACCCCCTGGGAATGGTGGCTGCGTTTCTCCTTTCTGCCCTCACAGTTGATCAGAGGAGCTCAATTTAGACAAAAGGCCTCAAAGGAAATAGAAAGTTTTTCCTTATGAGTTGGAACAATTTACTTCTAAGCTAGTGTACGTTCATTTATCATCTTCTGATTTTTCAGTAAATGAAATCCTTTCAGGTCATGAAGCCAGCATGGTCCCTCGGCACTGTTCCTGCTGTAGCTCTCTGTGCAGCTGGAATCATTATTGGTTTAGCTTTAACCAAATGACCAGTTCTGGTTAGTATTTGATGTTTGAATGGAATACATGAAAAATTTCAAACATAAAATTATAAAAGCCAAAGGGGGAAACACACATACACACTTTCTAAGGATAAGCCCTCATGTGAATGCTTATGGAAACTATTCATAATCTCACCTCAAGGCAGTCAAAAATCTGCACACTTATTTTCATACTAGCTTTTCACAAAATGACCAAGACTTGAGGTAACAAAGGTGTCCTTTAATATGATGGGGATATCAGTCAAAATGTAAAGGAAATGAGCTCTTGATTCTGAAAATATACATGAATTTTAAATGCCCATTTCTTAGGAAAGAAGAACCTCTAAAAGGCTGCATTATGTATAATTGTGGTTGTATCACATTTTGGATAAGGCAGGAATCCAGAGGCAGTAAAGAAGCCAGGGATTGATGGGAGGTGAGGATGGAGGAGGAGGGTGCATGTGTGAAGCAGCTACTGTATTTGTGGTGGTTTCACTCTTGTGCAGGGCACTGTGATGGTGGCCGCACTGTGTGACTGGGTTGTCACAGCCCAGTAAACTACAGCATAGCGAAAGCATCATAGTGCGTGCATGGAAACTCATTTAGGAGTCTGGGGTCCATGACAGAGGGCACAGTGCGACTTCATCCTGTCCTCTGCTCTACAAAGGTATGAACCTGCCTCACTGAAGAGGGAGGAAAGCAAGGTGTGGACCTGAGTGATTTGAAAGGTGTTTTATGAAAGGGGAAAAGAAACTGCACATGAGCCCCTTATTCCCATTGGCAGAGTTGTGTCCCATGGGGTGAGTAGTCAGTAATGTGATATTTCTGAGCTGTGCCTGGAATTGAACAAATAAGTCAATAATCACAAATGGTGGGAGCCAGTGTTCTCCCTTTCAGGAACAAAAGTTCATGCTTTGTGCAGGTTTCAACCTCTTCATAACCAGTGCTGTGGTTGGACTCACCCTTGTGGTCCTTATTATGACTGCAAGACACCCTTCTGCTATAACACAGAAAACTTTGAAAAATGAAGGTGTACTATTTACAAAACCTGGAAATTATACAACACAACTGGGGCCACAGAGGTCATGGGTAGACAAAGCAAACCTGTGCCCTTCCCACCAGGAGTGTGGACAGAGACTCAGGTGACAGAGGGATGACCTGGGGTGAGAGATAGAGATCAAGACACAGAGAGACAGAGAGAGACCAAACCTGTAGGGACCCACAGTGTAGTCCTTGGGTGAAAGTTCACTGATGCTTTTGTCTTTCTGCTCTCAGCCCTGGGGATAGTGTTGACACCCTGCGTCACTCTAATAATGGAGAAGCATGGAGCCATGGAGGCAGTTGAAGACAGTCCTCAGGGAGGAGATTTAGCAGGGGATTCTGAGTCAAGTGAGGCCATGAAACTGCAGCCCAAGGAAGGCTGAGTGTACCTGTCTTCTGTGGAGACTGTCAGGGGAACCACACATTGGAGGCAAGGGTAGGAAACTCTGCTCTGGGCTCCTGTTCCCTTATGTCCATCAGCGGGGACCATGGTCGAGGCAGCAGGGGCACTGTGATCCTGTCCCTGGGCCCATCATGTGATGGCAGCTGTGGAAACAGCTCCTTCCTGAGTCTGGGCCCAGGGCCATCTGCTTTCACTATAGGGCCCCTAGATATCATGTGGGTCCTCAGAGTCCTCTCCCCATGACAGACACTAAAAAGAAGAAGTAGGGGTGCAGACTAGTGACCAGAATTCAGTGCTCCTCCCACTGGGGACAGAAGGGGATGAGAGAGAGCCTGTAGCTCTGCCTCCCCATGACTGAAGTTCCTGCGGATGTGCAGGTGGGGTGAGAAGTTTGGGTTCTTCTTTGTTCCCATTTCTTCATGATGCCCACTGTCCCAGGCACTTCAGCCTGACCTTGGACATTCACACTCATGCTCCTAAATGAAGGTCTGCAAACATCACCACCAAACTCATCTTCATTGTCTTCAGCCCTCCCAGGAACATTTATGTGGGAAAGACAAAGCGGGGTTAGTCCTGTCTTATTCTTTCACCCAACTCACCACGTGGGAGCCTGAGCAGAAGGTAGGACATCTCTAACACACATGTTGCAAGAATGATGAAGGGATTAAATATGGGATCCAGCCTGGACTGAGAAACTCTGCTTCCAGAACTCCTGTCACCCACTCTGTATATGGAGACAGTGCCCGGGTTTCTGTCCCAGGCTCCTGCCCCTCCTACGTGCCCAAACCTGCCCCAGAGACTGGTCAGCCCAGTTAGACACTAGCATCAGGGGTGGACATTGCTTACTGACACTCAAGGTCATGGTCCACCATTCCCAAGCTTTAAATTTTGTGTTTCTGCTTGTTTTCCAGATCTTCAACTCTTTCATGAACCGACACACATCTTACTATCTAATTTTCTACTGCAGTAAACAGCAGCACCACCCAGTGGGTCAGTCAAAGCAGAAATCCCCAGTTCTCACTATACTCTTCCTCCTTCTCTCCCCCAGTTCCTTCTGCTCCACAATCCTGAACATGTTCTTTGAGCACAGCTTCCTTTATCCTTACCTCTTGTTTCCTGCATCAGTTATTCTTCCCAGACCACATAGGGTCTTCAGTCCTGCACTGTTGTGTCCATACTCCTATTCTGGGTTCACATTGTCACCAGATGAATTTCCTTCTATGAAATTGCCATTTCTTATCCCGACTTGATTATATTCATGGCCTGGTTTGAGTTTTCCTTCTATGACTCCATGTGCAGGACATGGTCACTCCTCTCTTGAGAAGAACTTGGAAGGTCCTTCCTTGGAGGAACTCTCTCAATGTCCCAGGAGGTGAGATAATTTCATGATTTTGTATGATTTCAGTTTTCTGGACATTCCCATTCTCCCAGGAGTGCTTATTTCTTGATGACTTACCCTCATATTGCAGACATTGAATTCATGTTCTTTCAATCAGACCCAAAATAGTGCTTCGCACAGTTGTTCGGGTCATTGCTGAAGGCTACAATGCAGCCCTGAGGAGTCAACCTCAGGACACTGAGGCTGCTGCAGCCAGGAATGCAACCAGCAGGAGGTATTGTGAATCTCCCTGGGCCCTGCAAGGGGGCCCTCCCAGCTGCAGGAGCCCCTGGCTTCAAGGCTGGGCAGAGACTAAGTTGTCTCCTGTGGTCGCTGATGAGACCCACCAGCCTGGTCCCTCAGGGCCTGGCAGAGGCTCCTGTGAACGATTCTGTGGGTGTCCCCACAGTTGCTCCCTCCATCCCCTCCTGGGTCCCACTCACAGCAGGCCCTTCCCTTAGACTTCTTGTCCTCAGGTCCTATCACTGCTACTGAATTACTAATCAAGTGGGGTCTGGGAGAGTCTGGAAGGGGATGCAAATTTGCGTAAAGAGCATTTTCATTTCCCTGGGAGCAGTTGGAAGGATAAGACAAGCCTGCAACAGGCCGGCTCCACTGTGGGTTCCAGGGGCTGTGTCACCACGTCCAGGACTCCTTTCCTCCTCTTGATCTCTCTCTGCTCAGGTAGGCACATCATCTGACTTCTCAGGGAGACTCCCAGATACTACTAATGCCTAAGAATCAGAAACTCCCAGCATAAATGTCCCATCACCAATGAGTGAATGCCTTTGCAGTCTATCTGTCCCAGCCTGTGCTGATCCAGCCACCCTCCTTCAGGGCATCTCTAGGAACAATAGTCAGACTCATCCGCACTCTGAACAGGGACATCAGTACGGCAGCTATATGATGTACTGATATCAGCAATAGCCAGGGAGCCCTCCCAGGTTTTTCCTGTACTAATACTCAGTCACAGACAAGAAGTGGGGACCTGGGCAGAGAGAGAATATCAAGACGAAGAGAGGAACCAACAAGGGGAAGACTAATTCTCCCCTCTCTCCCACTTGGAAGAGCCCTGAGCCTGCTCTGACAGGACTGGGAGCAATGACCTTTCCAAGTGTGTGTGACTCTCCTCCACTGTGAGCCTTTAACCCCATGGAGAAATTGGATGCTGGTCTCCCTCAGCCGCTGGGGAAGCCAAGTCATCTCCTCCTTCTTCCTGTGACTAGGACCATCACCAGCCCAGAGTGATGCAGGGATTAGACATGGAGGGATGGCAGAAGCATATTTACATGAACATATATTCCTAAGAATAAAAGAAAAGAATGACTGAAACTCAGTGTCCCCAGTTCCATAGTGGGCCTCAGGAGGCTGAGGTATTATGTTTCCTACATGGCTACATATTCCTTTGCAACATATAATCCACATGAGATCACTCTGTTACCCAAGTGCAGCTCACTGAAGAGTGCCTTTCCTCACTGCAGGTGGTGGTGTCACCTGAGTCCTACCTGATATAGGATTCCAGGAGAGTCACCTGCTCCCTCCTGGTGTCTGGAGCAACAGGAACATCCAACTTAGCACAATTATGATCCCTGCCCAGCTAACTAAATATCAGGGAGCACAATGGGGAACAAGGTTCTTCTAATGGGAGGACATGTTGTGGGGTATCTTGAGAGGAGTAAGGCGGTGGAACTCCCACAAAGTGGAAGACACAAGGTGGGTGACAGATGTCAATTTTCTCAACTCACAAGGGCATCTCTGAGTTGAAAATTTCCTGATCAGTGACTGGACCAATCTTCTCCTTTTCCTCGTCGTCGTCCTCCTCCTCCTCCTTCTTCTACTTCTTAAGATTTATTCTTATTATTATGGACATTGGGGAGGGTATGTGCTTTGGTGAGTGCTGTGAAGTGTGTAAACCTGGTGATTCACAGACTTGTACCCCTGGGGATAAAAATATATGTTTATAAAAAATAAAAAATTAAAAAAAAAAGATTTATTTTTATTTATTTATTTATTTATTTATTTATTTATTTAGAGAGAATGAAGGGAAGGGCAACCCTGAAGTCAGGGCCTAAGCCAAAATCACATGTCACACAGTTAACTGACTGAGATTCCCAGGTGTCCCAGTGACTAGATCAATTTTCTTGCTGGTTCTCTGTGCCTGTCCTGCTTCCTCATGCCCGAGCCATTCATTCCACCATACTCCACAGATTCCTCAGAAAACTGCTGTCTGGAGAAGCAGGGACGATATGCTGGGAACCTGCAATCAACTTAGGCAGAGGGAGTCCTTTCTCTATGCATTAGATGCTCCTCCCTCCTCCTATGTTTCCTTGTTTCAACTTCTTCCTGTGCCATGGCATCCCTACAACTCTGAATGCCAACCCCAAAGAGTAATTGAACCGTCCCTATCCCAACCTATTTCTCAGTGGATGGAGCAGGGGGGGTCCTACCTTCACTTGGAATTCCTTGAGGGACCTCTCTCCTCTTTTTCCAACATTTCGAGTCATAGCCTGGACCATGTTCCTCTCAATCCCTTCTGAGAATCTGTTACTTATTTCTGCTTCCACTTTCCCTTTCTCATACCTACCCTAGTCCATGACCAGAAGCTGATATGGGATACACATGTGGAATGGATATTTGGTCACAAACAACTACCCCATAGAGAGAAGATGCATCATGCCCTGGGGGCGGGGGCAATGTTCTGGTGAATATCCATGTGTCTTCCTGAGTGTCCTCATTAAGTTCCTTCCTCACATGGGGATCTCATAGGTGGGCTGGACACACAGATCTGGGGGAGAACTAATGGTTTTTGGCAATCTCATCACCTAAGGATTCACTCCAATGATCCCAATTACCCTCTAGCAAGCATCCCTGAACATCATGCACATGTCAGATCATATGAATATCTATTTTTATGTTGGTCAAATTATTGATACTATATGTGAAAATGATGCGATTGATAAATATCTGGCTCTCACTGAACAGGATAAATGCTCTATAATTTGTATAAATTAGAAAAAAAACTGAAAAACTCTCAGGTTTGGAGTATATGAATCAATGAAATAAAAGTATAATTATCTTTTTTTTCTTTTTACTTTTTCTTTTTTTTCTTTCATTTATTTATTTACAACATAACAGTATCATTATTTTTTCACCACACCCAGTGCTCCATGCAATCCGTGCCCTCTATAAAACCCACCACCTGGTACTCCGACCTCCCACCCCCCTGCCACTTCAAACCCCTCAGATTGTTTTTCAGAGTCCATAGTCTCTTGTGATTCACCTCCCCTTCCAATTTACCCCAACCCCTGTCTCTCTAACTCCCCATGTCCTCCATGCTGTTTGTTATGCTCCACAAATAAGTGAAACCATATGATAATTGACTCTCTCTGCTTTATTTCACTCAGCATCATCTCGTCCAGTCTCGTCCATGTTGCTACAAAAGTTGGGTATTCATCCTTTCTGATGGAGGCATAATACTCCATAGTGTATATGGACCACATCTTCCTTATCCATTCATCCGTTGAAGGGCATCGTGGTTCTTTCCACAGTTTGGTGACCGTGGACATTGCTGCGATAAACAATGGGGTACAGATGGCCCTTCTTTCACTACATCTGTATCTTTGGGGTAAATACCCAGGAGTGCAATGGCAGGGTCATAGGGAAGTTCTATTTTTAATTTCTTTTCTTTTTTCTCTGAGATAGGCTTATTTATTTATTTATTTTTTCAATTTATTAATTTCAGAAAAACAGTATTCATTATTTTTTCACCACACCCAGTGCTCCATGCAATCCGTGCCCTCTATAATACCCACCACCTGATACCCCAACCTCCCAGCCCCTGCCACTTCAAACCCCTCATATTGTTTTTCAGAGTCCATAGTCTCTTGTGATCCACCTGCCCTTCCAATTTACCCCAACTCCCTTCTCCTAACACCCCTTGTCCTCCATGATATTTGTTATGCTCCACAAATAAGTGAAACCATATGATAATTGACTCTCTCTGTTTGACTTATTTCACTCAGCATAATCTCTTCCAGTCCCGTCCATGTTGCTACAAAAGTTGGGTATTCATCTTTTCTGATGGAGGCATAATACTCCATAGTGTATATGGACCACATCTTCCTTATCCATTCATCCATTGAAGGGCATCTTGGTTCTTTCCATAGTTTGGTGACTGTAGCCATTGCTGCTATAAACATTGGGGTACAGATGGCTCTTCTTTTCACTACATCTGTATCCTTGGGGTAAATACCCAGGAGTGAAATTGCAGGGTCATAGGGAAGCTCTATTTTTAATTTCTTGATGAATCTCCACACTGTTTTCCAAAGAAGCGGCACCAACTTGCATTCCCACCAACAGTGGAAGAGGGTTCCCCTTTCTTCACGTCCTCTCCAACACATGTTGTTTCCTGTTTCGTTAATTTTGGCCATTCTAACTGGTGTAAGGTGATATCTCAATGTGGTTTTAATTTGAATCTCCCTGAGGGCTAATGATGATGAACATTTTTTTCATGTGTCTGATAGCCATTTGTATGTCTTCATTGGAGAAGTGTCTGTTCATATCTTCTGGCCATTTTTTGATATGTTTGCCTGTTTCGTGTGTGTTGGATTTGAGGAATTCATTATATATCCTGGATATCAACCTTTTGTCTGTACTGTCATTTGCAAATATCTTCTCCCATTCCGTAGGTTGCCTCTTTGTTTTCTAGACTGTTTGCTTTGCTGTGCAGAAGCTTTTGATTTTGATAAAGTCCCAAAAGTTTATTTTAGCTTTTGTTTCATTTGCCTTTGGAGACATAACTTGAAAGAAACTGCTGTGGCTGATATCGAAGAGATTACTGCCTATGTTCTCCTCTAGGATTCTGATGGATTCCTGTCTCACATTGAGGTCTTTTATCCATTTCGAGTTTATCTTTGTGTATGGTGTAAGAGAATGGTCTAGTTTCATTCTTCTACATATAGCTGTCCAGTTTTCCCAGCACCATTTATTGAAGAGACTGTCTTTTTTCCACTGTAATTTTTTCCATTTTTGTTGAAGATTATTTGCCCTTAGAGTTGAGGGTCCATATCTGGACTCTCTACTCTGTTCCACTGGTCTATGTGTCTGTTTTTATGCCAGTTCCATCCCATCTTGGTGATCACAGCTTTGTAGTAAAGCTTGAAATCAGGTAACGTGATGCCCCCAGTTTTATTTTTGTTTTTCAACATTTCCTTAGCGATTCCTGAACTTCATCAAATCTATCTACACCACACACAAAAATAGACTCAAAATGGATGAAGGACCTCAATGTACGAAAGGAATCCATCAAAATCCTTGAGGAGAACACGGGCAGCAACCTCTTCGACCTCTGCCGCAGCAACATCTTCCTAGGAACAACGCAAAAGGCAAGGGAAGCAAGGGAAAAAATGAACTACTGGGATTTCATCAAGATCAAAAGCTTTTGCACAGCAAAGGAAACAGTTAACAAAATCAAAAGACAACTGACAGAATGGGAGAAGATATTTGCAAACGACATATCAGATAAAGGACTAGTGTCCAGAATCTATAAAGAACTTAGCAAACTCAACACCCAAAGAACAAATAATCCAATCAAGAAATGGGCAGAAGACATGAACAGACATTTCTGCAAAGAAGACATCCAGATGGCGAACAGACACATGAAAAAGTGCTCCATATCACTCGGCATCAGGGAAATACAAATCAAAACCACAATGAGATATCACCTCACACCAGTCAGAATGGCTAAAATCAACAAGTCAGGAAATGACAGATGCTGGCGAGGATGCGGAGAAAGGGGAACCCTCCTACACTGTTGGTGGGAATGCAAGCTGGTGCAGCCACTCTGGAAAACAGCATGGAGGTTCCTCAAAATGTTGAAAATAGAACTGCCCTATGACCCAGCAATTGCACTATTGGGTATTTACCCTAAAGATACAAATGTAGTGATCCAAAGGGACACATGCACCCGAATGTTTATAGCAGCAATGTCCACAATAGCCAAACTATGGAAAGAACCTAGATGTCCATCAACAGATGAATGGATCAAGAAGATGTGGTATATATACACAATGGAGTACTATGCAGCCATCAAAAGAAATGAAATCTTGCCATTTGCAACAACATGGATGGAACTAGAGCGTATCATGCTTAGCGAAATAAGTCAAGCAGAGAAAGACAACTATCATATGATCTCCCTGATATGAGGAAGTGGTGATGCAACATGGAGACTTAAGTGGGTAGAAGAAGAATAAATGAAACAAGATGGGATTGGGAGGGAGACAAACCATAAGTGACTCTTAATCTCACAAAACAAACTGAGGGTTGCCGGGGGGAGGGGGTTTGGGAGAAGGGGGTGGGATTATGGACATTGGGGAGGGTATGTGATTTAGTGAGTGCTGTGAAGTGTGTAAACCTGGTGATTCACAGACCTGTACCCCTGGGGATAAAAATATATGTTTATAAAAAATAAAAAATTAAAAAAAAAATCTATCTATGAATGACCCACAGCAAATATCATCCTCAATGGGAAAAAGCTTGTGTCCTTCCCATTGAGCTCAAGAACACGACAAGGAAGCCCACTCTCACCACTCTTGTTCAACATAGTATTAGAAGTCCTAGCAACAGCAATCAGACAACAAAGTGAAATAAAAGGTATCCAGATTGGTAATGAAGAAGTCAAACTCTCTCTCTTTGCTGATGACATGATTCTTTATATGGAAAACCGAAAAGACTCCACCCCCAAACTTCTAGAACTCATACAGCAATTCAGCAACGTGGCAGGATACAAAGTCAATGTACAGAAATCAGTGGCTTTCTTATACACTAACAATGAAAATACAGAAAGGGAAATTAGAGAATCGATTCCATTTTCTATAGCACCAAGAACATTAAGATACCTGGGAATAAACCTAACCAATGAGGTAAAGGATCTGTACTTGAGGAACTACAGAACACTCATGAAAGAAATTGAAGAAAACACAAAAAGATGGAAAACCATTCCATGCTCTTGGATCTGAAGAATAAACATTTTTAAAATGTGTATACTGCCTAGAGCAATCTATACTTTTAATGCTATTCTGATCAAAATTCCACCGGTATTATTCAAAGATCTGGAGCAAATAATCCCAAAATTTGTATGGAATCAGAAGAGACCCTGAATCGCTAAGGGAATGTTGAAAAATATAATTATCTTTGAATAATTTATACTAAACATTGCTTATGCTTTTAACTGCACAGTCCCAATGTAAATATATTGTTGAATTAGTGGGGTGGAATGCCTTTTCCCCCTCTATCTTCACGTAATCCAATAGTCCAAGGTGGGTGTCAAAGCTTGAGAGGTTATCTTTGGATGTCACTGAACCTCTCAAAAAAAGAGTAGTCTGGGCCCATGGAGAAGTTAGTTGGAGATGATGGAGGCTGGAGTAGGGAGTGGGGAGTTGGTCAACCAGCAGAGAGGGCCTGGGTGTGGGGAGGTTGGTGTCCTCTCCCAGGGACCACCCCCTGAGGAAACAGAGAGATGGAAGCAGAGCTGTCTTCTCTGTCCTGACAAAATCACTGGTTTAGAAGCACAGAGTGGACTCCTTCCTGAGCCTCCTGATTACTTCTTTACCTGTACCAGTCAGAAAATGGTGCTTCCAAATATGTTTAACAAATAACTACAAAAGTTCTAGAACATATTAGTGAGTTATTTCTCAAACTAAAAATTAAAAAAATAAACTTTATGCATTTTTTATTTATCCATAAGTATTGTAGGCAGAGCAGGTTCAATTTAGTTCTTACGCTCATCCTATTTTCAGAGTCTGTTTCAGAGTCTGTTTTCAGAGTGTTTCAGAGATCACTCATTTCATCCACATGTATTCAGAGCTTCCTCCCTCTTCCTTCATTACATGTTCCTACTCTTCCAAAAGAGGGAACATGTTCTGTTATCACCCGTAAGTTGTGTCTATCTAGCATCAACTACAGAAGTCCATGTAGTAAATTCCCTACAACAACCAGGTGATTTTCTTTACATCAACAGTGAAGAAGCCCACAAGGACATTAAACAACAACATCATCATCATCAACAACAACAACAACACAACAATCAATTCTATTTAAGGTAACATCAAAAAGAATAGAACTTTTAGGAGTCAACTTAACCAAGTAGGCAAAAGCCTGTAAGTTGAAAAGTGCAAAGGATTGCCGAAAATACTAAGATTTAATTAAGTGAGAGGAGCCCACATCCATCAGTTGGACGACTTAATATTGTGAACGTATAACCAACACCACCCAAATCCATCTCCACATTCAGTTATGTCCTCCCATGAGCTTGTTGCCCCCAGTTTAATCCCACAATGTCTGCTGCTCACCCCCTGCTTGTTGGAGGGTTTTGAATAAATGTCTGTTCTTTGGACTCAGGTTTAGACACTCAATTCCCATGAGTTCCATATTAGTCCATGAGGGTTTTCAGTGTAGGAGAGATAGAAGAACCCCTCAACTGAAGAGGGCTCCCTTTACAGTAATGTTCTGTGTATACCAATCTTCATACTAATTAAAATTATAAAGTTGATTTAAAGAGTATTAAATATATAAGAGAGTCAAATATGAAAGCATCTTTCAGGCTAAATTTCAAGGAAACTTTGAGCCCAGAAAAGTCAGCAAAGGAAAGTGACTACTTTCCTGGCACCATTCTGTACTCATGGCAGAGACTGGCATCATAAGTCCTTGTAGTCCTTGCAGGCTCAGGGGACCTCACAGGAGAATCTAAACCCTCAACAATAGCAACGACTGCCAAACTGGATGACAAGTCCATGTAGAATTACTACAAGATGTGAACCACCTTGGTACTTTGAGAAGGTTAAGCCTTTTATTTGGTTCAAGATGACAGTAGACTGATTATGACCCAAGCTCCTGGAAGAGGTAAAACCCAATGTCAGATAATCCTGAAATATCTGCTAAAATAAAGTGTGCAACACACCATGTATTTAGCCATCCGGAGATTGTTAGTGACCTGGAAAAAAACTGTCAGCTCAAACACCACAGATGGCACCTCTTCATTCTACTGCACTGGGCAGTGGCATCATTCTACATTCAATTACAAAAGTCTGGACATCTTTCCAAGAGCACTGGGAGGTGTCAGAGGCCCTGGAGAGCTTGGTGTCTCAGCCCAACAGGTGCTGCTATGGGACTGCACTGGTGTGGACAGGCTTCTGGTCCAAGGTAACTAGGGCAATACTCTAATAATTCTTGCACACTTGGTAGGCAGTGTCTTCACTGATGTGTGACTGCAGCATCTGTGTCCCCGCATCTGCATGGGGGCTCATTTCTGACTCACTCCCTCCTTCCTGCCTCATTCTCTACCCCAAGGCATCCTTGCCCAGGCTGGTGCTCAGACTGAGACAGAAAGGCCCACACCTGGAGAAGTTGCATCATGAAAATAATTCACCTTCCATGCTACCTGGGTCTAGAACAAGGCATCCATGGGCAGGAGAGGGAGGGTGCCAACAGTGTGGCCTTAGCCAGAAAAACTCTGGGGCTTCTCTGTACTGCCATGTTTCTTCTATCACCTCCTCCCTCATAGACAAGGAGTCCCATTTAGGCCTGAGGAGAAAAATAACCTGGGTTGAGGGAGGCATTTGCCCTACTTTGCTCCCAAACAAAGGCCCATTCTGTCTGTCACCTTACAGCCTCCAGTTTTCCTTCCAGGGCCCTGTCAGACTGTTCTATCCAGGGCACTTGGTCCTGTTTAGGGGGGAAGGAAGTTTTGTATATATGTCATATTTATTATAAATTATAAGTAAATATTACATATTATAAAATTGTATATATTATGTAAACATATAGACATATATTAAATGTGTATGATATATTGAATGGATATGAATATCATTATATATATTCTGATAAATATATATAATATAGATATCATATCTAATGTAAAATACTGTAGATTATATATAAACATTTTATCATATGTATGTTACAAGTTGCATGGTGCATATACATATGTATTATCGTTTTACATTTAAGTACTATAAGTTATATATAGAGGGAGGGAGAAGAAAGTGATGTTAATGCGTGTGGGAATTAATGTCAATTTGTTCCATCCTGAGTTAAATCTGGATACAGTCAGGTGTGTACACACAAAGGGCTCTGTATTTGCAGCAAATAAGGACATCACAGGGAATAATTGCACAAACTTGTCTCTGAGAACAGGAGAGAGTCAGTTCTTCTTCTTCTTCCTTTTTTTTTTTTCTAATTGTAGAAACTATTTTATTTTTTATTAATTTCTTTTCAGTGTAACAGAATTAATTGTTTATGCATCACACAAAGGGCTCCATGCCATACATGTCCTCCATAATACCCACCACCTGGCTCCCCCATCCTCCCAAACCCCACCCCTTCAAAACCCTCAGATTGTTTTTCAGAGTCCATAGTCTCTCATGGTTCATCTCCCCTTCCAATTTCCCCCAACTCCCTTCTCCTCTCCATCTCCCTATGTTCTCCTTGTTATTTGTTATGCTCCACGAATAAATGAAACCATATGATACTTGACTCTCTCTGTTTGACTTAATTGACTCAGCATAATTTCTTACAGCTCCATACATGTTGATACAAAAGTTTCATATTCATCCTTTCTGAGAGAGGCATAATACTCCATAGTGTATATGGACCACATTTTCCTTATCCATTCATCCGTTGAAGGGCATCTTGGTTCTTTCCACAGTTTGGCGACCATGGCCATTGCTGCTATAAACATTGGGGTACACATGGCCCTTCTTTTCACTACATCTGTATCTTTGGGGTAAATACCCAGTAGTGCAATTGCAGGATCATAGGGAAGCTCTATTTTTAACTTCTTAAGGAATGTCAACACTGTTCTCCAAAGTGGCTACACCAACTTGCATTCCTACCAATAGTGTAGGAGAGTTCCCCTTTCTCCACATCCTTTCCAACACATGCTGTTTCCTGTTTAGCTAATGTTGGCCATTCTAACAGGTGGAAGGTGGTATCTCAAAGTCATTTTAATTTGAATCTCCCTGAAGGCTAGTGATGATGAACATTTTTTCATGTGTCTGATAGCCATTTGTCTGTCTTCATTGGAGAAGTGTCTGTTCATATCTTCTGCCCATTTTTTGACAAGATTATCTGTTTTGTGTGTATTGGGTTTGAGAAGATCTTTATAGATCCTGGATATCAGCCTTTTGTCTGTACTGTCATTTGCAAATATCTTCTCCCATTCCGGGGGTTGCCTCTTTGTTTTCTTGACTGTTTCCTTTGCTGTGCAGAAGCTTTTGATCTTGATGAAGTCCCCAAAGTTCATTTTCGCTTTTGTTTCCCTTACATTTGGAGACATAACTTGAAAGAAGCTGCTGTGGCTGATATTGAAAAGATTACTGCCTATGTTCTCCTCTAGGATTCTGATGGATTCCTGTTTCACATTGAGGTCTTTTATCCATTTTGAGTTTATCTTTGTGTATGGTGTAAGAGAATGGTCGAGTTTTATTCTTCTACATATAGCTGTCCAATTTTCCCAGCACCATTTATTGAAGAGACTGTCTTTTTTTCACTGTATATTTTTTCCTGCTTTGTCGAAGATTATTTGACCATAGTGTTGAGAGTCCATATCTGGGCTCTCTACTCTGTTCCACTGGTCTATGTGTCTGTTTTTATGCCAGTACCATGCTGTTTTGGTGATCACAGCTTTGTAGTAAAGCTTGAAATCAGGTAACGTGATGCCCCCAGCTTTATTTTTGTTTTTTAACATTTTCTTAGCAATTTGGGATCTCTTCTGATTCCATACAAATTTTTGGATTATTTCCTCCAGCTCTTTGAAAAATACCAGTGGAATTTTTATCGGAATGGCATTAAAAGTATAGATTGCTCTAAGAAGTATAGATGTTTTAACAATATTTATTCTACCAGTCCAAGAGCATGGAATGGTCTTCCACCCCTTTGTGTCTTCAATTTCTTTCATGAGTATTCTGTAGTTCCTCAAGTACAAATCCTTTACCTCTTTGGTTAGGTTTATTCCCAGGTAGCTTATGTTTCATTGAATTACAATAAATGGATTCAATTATTTAATTTCCCTTTCTGTGTTTTCATTGTTAGTGTATAAGAAATCTACTCATTTCCGTATATTGACTTTGTATCCTGCCACCTTACTGAATTGCTATATGAGTTCTAGTAGTTTGGGGTGGTGTCTTTTGGGTTTTCCATTTAAAGTATCATGTCATCTGCAAAGAGAGATTTTTACTTCTTCACTGCCAGTTTGGATACCTTTTATTTCTTTTTGTTGTTTGATTGCTGTTGCTAGGACTTCTAATATGACATTGAACAGGAGTGGTGAGAATGGGCATCCTTGTCATGTTCCTGATTTTAACGGGAAGGCTGCAAACTTTTTCCCATTGAGAATGATATTTGCTGTGGGTCTCTCATAGATAGATTTTAGGAAGTCCAAGAATGTTCCCTCTATCCCTATACTTTGAATTGTTTTAATCAGGAACAGATGCTAGATATTGTCAAATGCTTTATCTGTATCAATTGAGAGGATCATGTGGTTCTTCTCTCTTCTCTTATTAATTTGTTCTATCACATTAATTGATTTGCAAATGTTGAACCATCCTTGTAGCCCAGGGATGAATCCCACCTGGTCGTGGTGGATAAACTTTTAATGTGCTGTTGAATCCTGTTTGCTAGGATCATGTTGAGAATCTTAGCAATCATATTCATCAGTGATATTGGTCTGAAATTCTTCTTTTTGATCAGGTCTTTGCCTGGTTTGGGATTAGGGTAATGCTGGCTTTATAGAAAGAGTCTGGAAGTTTTACTTCTGCTTCAATTTTTTGAAACAGCTTCAGGAGAATAAGTGTTATTTCTTCTTTGAAAGTTTGGTAGAATTCCCCAGGGAATCTGTCAGGTCCAGGGCTCGTTTTTTGGGAGGTTTTTGATCACTGCTTCAATCTCGTTACTAGATATCAGTCTGTTTAGGTTGTAAATTTCTTCCTGGTTCAATTTTGGGAGTTTACAGTTTTCCAGGAATGCAACAATTTCATCTATGTTGATTAACTTATTGGCATATAACTGTTGATAATAACTTCTGATGATTGTTTCTACTTCCTTGGTGTTCGTTGTGATCTCTCCCTTTTCATTCATAATTTTATTAATTTGGGCTTTCTCTCTTTTCTTTTGGATTAGTGTGGCCAATTGATATTATTGATTCTTTCAAAAAACGATCTTCTACCATCATTGATACATTCTACTGTATCTCTAGTTTCTACCTCATTGATTTCTGCTCTAATCTTGACTATTTCCCTTCTTGTGTGTGGAGTTGGCTTAATTTGTTGTTGATTCTCCAGTTCTCTAAGATGTAGAGACAGTTGCTGTATTTTGGATTTTTCAATTTTTTAAATTTATTTTTTATTTTCAGCATAACAATATTCATTATTTTTGCACCACACCCAGTGCTCCAAGCAATCCGTGCCCTCTATAATACCCACCAACTGGCACCCCAAGTTCCCATCCCCTGCCACTTCAAACCCCTCAGACTGTTTTTCAGAGTCCATAGTCTCTCATGGTTCACCTCCCTTTCCAATTTACAACTCCCTTCTCCTCTCTAACTCCCCATGTCCTCCATGCTATTTGTTATGCTCCACAAATAAGTGAAACCATATGATAATTGGCTCTCTCTGCTTGACTTATTTCACTCAGCATAATCCCTTCCAGTCTTGTCCATGTTGCTACAAAAGTTGGGTATTCATCCTTTCTGATGGAGGCATAATACTCCATAGTGTAAATGACAGTACAGAGAAAGGGTTGATATCCAGGATCTATAATGAACTCCACAAACTCAACACACACAAAACAGACAATCATATCAAAAAATGGACAGAAGGTATGGACAGAACTTCTCTAATGAAGAACACATACAAATGGCTATCAGACACATGAAAAAAATGTTCATCATCACTAGCCATCAGGGAGATTCAAATTAAAACCACATTGAGATATCACCTTACACCAGTTAGAATGGCCAAAATCAACAAGACAGGAAACAACATGTGTTGGAGGGGATGTGGAGAAAGGGGAACCCTCTTCCACTGTTGGTGGGAATGCAAGTTGGTGCAGCCTCTTTGGAGAACAGTGTGGAGATTCCTCAAGAAATTAAAAATAGAACTTCCCTATGACCCTGCCATTGCACTTCTGGGTATTTACCCCAAAGATACAGATGTAGTGAAAAGAAGGGCCATCTGTACCCCAATATTTATAGCAGCAATGGCTAAGGTCGCCAAACTGTGGAAAGAACCAAGATGACCTTTAACGGATGAATGGATTTTTCATTTTTTTTTAAGGGAGACTTGGATGCTATGTATTTCCCCCCTAGGATCGCTTTTTCTGTATCACACACATTTTGGGCCAAAGTGTCTTTATTCTCATTGGTTTCCATTAATTATTTTAGTTTTTCATTGATCTCCTGGTTGATCCAAGCATTCTTAAGCAAGGTGGTCTTCAGCTTCCAGGTGTTTGAGTTCCTTCCAACTTTTTGATTGAGCTCCAGTTCCAAAGCATTGTGATCTAAGAATATGCAGGGAATAATCTCAGTCTTTTGGTATCAGTTGAGCTCTAATTTGTGACCCAGTATGAGGTCTATTCTGGAGAATGTTCCATGTACACTTGAGAAGAATGAGTATTCTGTTGTTTTAAGGTGGAATGATATATCTATGAGGTCCATTTGGTCCAATGTGTAATTCAGTGCTCTTGTTTCTTAATTGATTTTCTCATTGGATGATCTGCCTCTACCGAGAGAGGCATGTTTAGATCTCCTACTATTAATGTATTCATATCAATATGACTCTTTATCTTGGTTAACGTTTTCTTATGTAATTGGCTGCTCCCATATTGGTGACATAGATATTTGCAACTGTTAGATCATCTTGGTGGATAGCCCCTTTAAAAATGATGTAGTGTCCTTCTGTATCTCTGACTACATTCTTTAGTTTAAAATCTAATTTATATGATATGAGAATCACTACCCCAGCCTTCTTTAGAGGCTCATTGGCATGAAAGGTTCTTCTCCATCCCTTCACTTTCAGTCTGCGTGTATCCTTGGGTTTGAAATGGGTCTCTTGTAGACAGCATATGGATGGGTCCTGTTGTTTTATTCAATCTGTAACCCTGTGTCATTTTTATGGCACATTTAGGACATTCACATTGAGAATTATTATTGAGAGATATGTTTTTGTTGACATCGTGTTTCCTTTGAAGTCTTTCTTTCTGTAGATTGTCTCCATATATTTCTGTTAAATGATATTCTTAGGCTTTTTCCTCTTTTACATAACTCCCCTTAATATTTCCTGCAGTGTCGGCTTGGTGGTCATATGCTCTTTTAAGCCTGGCTGGTCTTGGAAACTCTATTTCTCCATTCATTTTTTAATTTTTTTTTTAATTTCTTTTCAGCGTAACAGTATTCATTGTTTTTGCAGCACACCCAGTGCTCCATGTAATCCGTGCCATCCCTAACACCAACCACCTGGTTCCCCAAACCTCCCATTTTCCACTCCATTCATTTTTGAATGTCAGTCTTGCTGGGTAAAGTATTCTTGGCTACATATTCTTCTCATTTAGTTACCCGAATATGTCTTGCCAGCCCTTTCTGGCTTGTTAGGTTTCTGTGGATAGGTCTGACATTATTCTGATGGGCTTTCCTCTGTACGTAAAGCGCTTCTTTGTCCTAGCTGCTTTCAATAGATCCTGTCTACAATTATGATTTCTCAAGTTTACTATCAGATGCCTTGATGTTTTTCTAGATTCTATAATCTTGGGGGGAAACCATTCTGCCTCTAGTGCATGAACGCTGGTTCTAGTCACAAGATTGGGAAAATTTTTATGGATAATTCGTTCTCCTATATCTTCTAGTCTTCTTTCTTTCTCCTCCCTATCAGAGATTCCAATAATTCTGATGTTGGAACATTTCATGGTGTCATTTATTTCCTTAATTCTATTTTCTTGGTTTTTAAGCTGTTTGTTCCAGGCTTCCTTCTGATCCTTTCTCTCTATCTGTTTATCCTCCAGATCACTAATTCTATCTTCTGTCTCAGTTACCCTAGCTTTTAGAGAATTTCCATTAGATTGGAGCTCATTGAGAGCATTGTGAACATCATTCCTGGTGGCTTTCAGTTCTGCCCTAATCAATTCCACTTTGTCATCCTTGGCTTTCTCCAACCTAGCTATTGCCTGGATTATTGTCAGCCTGAATTCCCTTTCCGACATATTGTTTATTTCGATAGCCATTAGCTCTGTTGCAGAAGACCCACCTCTGAATTTTACCTCTGTTGGTCATTTTGGTGAGAGATGACTGAACAGATGTAGCTGAATGTGTCAACCATGGTGCAGGCATGGTGCACCCTGGAACACTTCTGAGCAATCAGGAGTCCCCACCCAAATGAAAGAAAAAAGAACGAGAGAAAAAAGAAAAAAAGAAAAAAAAAAGAGTGAGAGAGAGAGAGAGAGAGAGAGGAAATAAAAGAAAGATAAAATAAAAGAGAAGGCCCAGCCCAGATGGGCCCCTAGGTAAGATTTATTAAGTATTCCAACAAAAACAGACAAACAGAGAGACTGATAAAAGTAGATGACAAGAGAAAAATAAATAAATATATGTATAAAACCAAACCAAACCAAAACAAAACAAAGAATCTCATCAAAAAGAAGCCCAAGAGTAGGATTTATATACTACCAGGACAAACACAAATACACAGAAACACTGGCAGAAAAAAAAAAAAAAAAAGATGAGAGAATGTTTATATATTCTCAGTGTGGGGGAGGAAGGTTATTTTTATTCTTCCTGGATGTATCTTAATATCTTTGGTAAAGGACTTAACTTTCCTAAGATAGACGGGGATTAGAAATTGGTTTAACTATAGAGGTAGCATTGATTGGGAAAAAGGATTACCTTGAAGATTAACTTGATATGAATAATAAAAAAAAATAAAAAAAGAATAAACTAAACTAAAATTAAAAAAATAGAAAAGCAAAGGAAAAGCACAGGTATATGTATCAAATAGTTGAGGTTAAAAGGTCATTATGGAACTTGATGTACTGGACATCTCACTGTGATGGTAAACAAGTTAAAAAATTATCTATAAAAAAAAAGAACCTGGGGCGCCTGGGTGGCTCAGTGGGTTAAGCCGCTGCCTTGGGCTCAGGTCATGATCTCAGGGTCCTGGAATTGAGTGCTGCATCGGGCTCTCTGCTCAGCAGGGAGCCTGCTTCCCTCTCTCTCTCTCTGTCTGCCTCTCCATCTACTTGTGATTTCTCTCTGTCAAATAAATGAATAAAATCTTAAAAAAAAAAAAGAACCAGAATAGTGGGGACAAATTAAAAATAAATCTATGAAGTATTGGTGGTTGTTCTCTTGTCTTTTTTTTTTTTTTTTTTTTTTTTTTTGGTTGGCTTTCTGGGGGAGGGGCCTGCCAAGTGGATTTTCAGTCAATGATGACCAGTTTTTCAGGCTTTTGTTCTCTGGAGTTTTTTGTTGTTGTTGTTGTTCATTTGTTTTCTCTTGCCTTGTTGGCTTTGGGTGGTTTTTGGAGGTTTAGAGGAAAGCGAACTGCACCCAGACCTCCCTCTTAGAAAGAAGCCTCAGTCTCTTCCCTTCTGGGTGCTCCAGAGCACATAAATACCCCCTTGCCTGTTGGCAGAGCAAGTTCCCAATCTCACGGTGCCTGAGAACACAGGAACTCCTGCTTGTACCTAAAACCATGACAGCAGCAGCTGTCTGGGCAGCTCCAGACTGCCAGAGAGGTCCCAAACAGTAATAGCACACTGAGGTTTTCCTACTGGCCCAGTCTGGGAGTGCTCAGTCTCTTCAGGTCTGAGAGCACTGGGATGGGGCCTGCATGCACCTCTCTCAGGAGAGGCTGTGGGGCGCTACTCAGACTCTGGTTTCGAGGCCTGCATACATGGAGAGTGCAAAGAGCTGTGGTTCTGCCAGCTGGTGAGTCTCCCTGCCCCTCACAGAAGCCACCACTCAGGCTCTCTCAGGCATGCTTGCTGCTCAGGGACCAAGACCTTGTTCCTTCCCTGCACTCTCTCTGTCTCAGTGCTAGGGGTGGCTGTCCTGGGTTTGGGGATTTAAGCCCCTTTCCCAATTACCCCAATTCCCACAATTTCCCCCCAGAATCCTTGCCCTTTTTGAGTGCTTTCAACCAGACTCCAAGTTAGTGCTGGTCCCCAGTCACAGGGCACTCTCGTATTGGATAATTACTTTCCAATGGGTCATTTCTGATGGCTCCCTCCCCCTTTTGTTTATCTTCTGATATCAGTCCAATGTTCCTACTCCACTTTACCTGCCTACTGGCATCTTCTGCCCCTATAGAGATCCAGAAGTGTATAATTCTAATATCAGGCTGATTTCATGGGTGATTGGAATCCCTTGGTAGGTAATCAGCTCAATTTAGGGTACAGGTTGAAGCGGCGCCTCCTCCTAGTTCCCTGTCATCTTGTCCTGAGTCAGTTCTTTTTATTATTTGGGATGAATATTCATAAGGGGAGCTTTTCATCCCATGTCAAGGTTGGAATAAGGGTGTCAGGAGTACTGAGAACACAGCCCTCTTCAGGCATCCTCTGTTGTGTTACTGCAGACTGGGCTCCTCCTAGTGCAGAGACTTTCACATTATAACAAAGCAGAGGTGGCTTTCCCACAGTGAAATGGCTAGGGACTTGCTCCCAGAGCCAGATTACACTGGAAAGAGTTTGAGTTCCTTATCTAGAGTTGTGCGGCCTGGTTTCCTTGGAAATAACACTGAGGGTTTCACCACTGATTTGCTGTCTCTGATGTGGTTAGACTATTTCCTGGCCTGGGAGAGACTGCCAAATTTTGCATTCCCTTAAAATTTTTAACTAGTGGACTTTTTTTTTTCATTTCTTCTTAATTCTGACACCTCTTAGGAAGATCTACAAGATGTGGGCTGGGAAAGTGAAGCTGCTGGGGCAGAGATCATGGGAAATAGCTGGGGGTCTTAACCAACTTCTCTTGTGTCAGGAGAGCTATATCTCAATTTTTGTTTGTTTGGTTAGTTTTGTTTTTCCCATGGGTACCCCTAGGTTTTTATGCTGACACATGGATCCACTTAGGGGATTCCTTGTGTATCATGATTGTCCTTCAGAAATGAAAAGCCCAGCCAAAAGACAGTTCTCTTCTGGGGCAACCAGCATCACCCTAGAATCAGCAGGGGTTGGTGTGTGTGGGATTCTGCCTGCTCGTTTCAACATTGTGAGGGACTCCTGGGCTCTGGGTTCTCCTCCAACCCCCAGTTTCCCAACCCTTGTGCTCACCACTATATTCAGACTTCTCCATAAGAAAGGATTCTTCTGACCCGTGATGACTTGAGAATGTTTGTGATAGTTTCTCAGGGTTCCCTTCAAGGTCTGGGATCCTTGCTAAATGCTGTGATTCACCAATTTAGTCATAATGAAATATATTTCATTATTTCTCAAACTCAGGATTTTAGTTGCTCTTTCTAAGGAATATAATATTGGTCACTTATTTCTATATTTTATGATGACTTACAGAAGTTGACACATTTTTTTCCAGATATGTCCATTATTCTTTCTAATTCTTCCTTTTTCTTTTAGCTTTAGGTCCTCCTTATCTTCAAATTTGGTGCACCTAAAATTGCATACCTTTCTCCAGTGTATCAAAGGATCTTTTGATAAACAGACCCAACATGATTGGGTATAAACCTTTGTGTGATGTAATCTGGGCTCTCACAGACATTGAGGAGGGTGAACAACAACAAACCATATTGCATGGAACAATGTACTAGTAGTTATGAAATTAATATAAAATCATACTTTATTCACATCATGATGAACACAGATTTGACACAGGTGGACATTCCTTAAATGGGTATTTAAGGAATGTAGGGGAGTTGGGCCTGAGTGTATCAGTCAGTGAGGCATCTGCCTTAGGTTTCAGTCATGACCTCAGGGTCCTAGGATCAAGCACTGGGTCTGGCTCATCAGGGACTCTGCTTCTCCCTCTCTTTCTGCACTACTCCCAGCTTATACATGTGCTGTCTCTCCCCAAAATAAATAAAATCTTGAACAATATAAAGAATGTAGGGGAGAGTGAATGAATGAATGACGGATGAATGGATGGATGGATGGATGGATGGATGAATGAATGAGTGAGTGGTGTAGACTAAGCCCTCATAGAGGTATTTACTGTATTACCTATGTCCTCCTTATGGGAGACAGAAGGTGTTTCTCAGCTCTGGTCATCTGTGTTTCCACCCCTCTCCACAGGTCACACCGTGGTGGCCATATGACAGAGGGACAACACACTATCAGCAGGCCCCAACTGCTCTCTTACCTGGCCTCACCTGTGTCAGTCTGGGCATTCCCATCAAGGTGGGAAACACCTTCCATCAACCTGACATTCTGGATCATCCATCCTTCTTTCACAGCCCAGGGTCCATACGGTTACCTCCCAGTATCACACCTGGGGACATGTGACATTTATCCCTTCCCTGTTTCCTCTGCTGTCTGCTTCCTCCCGCCACCTTACTGGTGTCCCCTTCCATGTCTCCCTGTCCCAGATTCTATAGAACTTCCAACAGAGCTAAATCCCTAATGACCAGAACTGACTAGAAGCCCATCAAATGGAGGGGAGGTCACAGGATGGTCCCTCCATTGTTCCTGCTCTGTCCCCACAGCCCCAGTGTGTCCTGTCAGTGTTGCTCAGGAAGGACCCAACATTCTCACACTTGGTGTCCTCCTGTGTGAAGATGTGTGCCCTCTCTGCAAGCTCTTGTTTACACTCAGCAACCAGATCCGGGCCACCTCCTCTGAGCCCTCCTGTGGGGGAAGATTCTTTCTTCTCTCTGATCCCTGTATCTTGTCCTCAGCTCCACAGAGATTCACAGGCTTTCCAGGTCAGGACTGCACTTGTACCTCCTGCTAAACCCCAGTTCATGGAGAAAGCCTGATCAGGGACAGCACACCAGGACTTTTGTCCTTTCCTGCAGGGTCACTGTCACATGGTGGGAACACAGGTTTTCACAGAAGCAGGTGAAGGAGAGGCCTGTCATCTATTGGAATGAAGGAGAGATTCTCCCAGAGACCAACAAGGGGCACTGTGTGACTGTCTGGGGGTTTCTGCAGGACAGCATCTCCCAGCAGGTCAGTCTTCCACTGACAGGAGGCCTGAAAACTGGGTCCCTAGTTTTCAGTAGAGATAGGCTGGTATAATATCCTTGAGGCTGGATAAGTCCCTTGACCAGGACCTGTTAGGTCCCAGGAGCTACTTCCTCCAGGCCCACCATAGGGAATCTAGTACATCAGGAATTCTCCCTATCAAAGGCCCACAGAACTGGAAATGCACAGGAGGGAGAACCAGGGGTGGGTCTCATTTGCATGAGCAGGCCCTCCTTTTAGACGGGGGATAAGACAGAACAGGGGCAGCCAGTTTCAGCTCTGTGAGCTAAGAAGAGGCTGTGTCATCATGGCCTGGAACTCTGTCCTCCTTGTGCTCTTGTCACTGCACAGGTAGGGACAGGCCCCAGAGCAAGAAGGTGGTCCCCCAGACTAATAGATCCCTCTGGCTCAGTTTCTCAACCACACGCACCCTAACACTTCTCTTCATTCTGATGTGTCTGTGCTTGCAGGTTCCCTGTCCCAGCCTGTGCTGACCCAGCCGCCCTCCCTCTCTACATCTCCAGGAACAACAGCCAGACTCACCTGCTCCCTGAGCAGGGACATCAGTGTTGGTAGTAAATACATGTACTGGTACCAGCAAAAGCCTTGAAGTCCACCCCAATTTTTCCTGTTCTACTACACAGATTCAGACAAGCAGCTGGGACCTGGGGTCCCCAGTCATGTCTCTGGTTCCAAAGATGCCTCCACTAATATGGCAAGTTTGCTCACCTCTGACCTGCAGCCTGAGGACAAGGCTGACTATTACTGCAGTGTAGGTTACAGCAGTGGGAGCAGTTTTCGTTACTGACAGTGTCTCAGACAATGAAGAAGTGAGACAAAAACATCTGGACACTCAGACTTTGTCTCCGAGCCTCTTGTATTGAGAAATATTTGTGGAGCTTCCTATCAGATGTATGCCAGTGGTGCTAAGCACCATGACAGTCACAGATGAGAGAATGGGGCAAAATCCTGGTTTCAAGTGGTGACACATATATTGAGGTGATTAATTCCTTCACTGGTGACAGCAGTAGAACATATTCCCCAGGAATTTGGGCATGAGATGGGGCCCCGCTGGAACTCTGTCCGTTCCTTACACATGCAAACCCATGGAGACTCTCAAATGTTAGATAAAATGTATATTAATACTAATAAATATTGGCATCACTAATACATTTTGCCTTGCTACACATGTAGAATAGAAGATGACATCCACCCAGAAGCACCACACATAATATTATGTTTTAGGAATCACACATATATGAATATTTTATTTTAAGATTTTATTTTTAAATACTCTCTAAACCCAGCTTGGGCTCAAACATGCAACGATGAGATCAAGAGTCTCATGGCCTAGGGACTGTGCCAACCAGGCACACGTCTAGGTGCTTATTTCAGGACAGAGTGTCACCTGAGGCTTATTGTATCCACTAAGTCCTGCTTTTTGCCTCCAAATGAGAAAGCTAATTAGAGAGATGAACTTTCTGAGGAGCCTCCCATCCTTAACAGAGATTTTACCAAAAAGCTGTTTGTTTGCTACTCGGAACTGGCAGTGAGCCTGGAGTTCAGAACCTATACTGTCTGAGTGTACTGCTTTTAACTTAAAATGAAGTCTCTGGGTCAAATGTGTAAAAATCCCTGCAGCTTAGCTCAAGGTCACTCACACTTTGTGTGGTTGTGAGTTTTGTGTTTTTTTTTTTCCCTTTCATTTTAGAGTCAAACACACAATTCTTGGAGCCACAGAATTCTCAGGTCCTCTGTGATGGAAAGCACATATATATGTACACACACACAAATATAAATACATAATTTATATATAAACACATAAATAGAAATATGATTATATATATATAATAAAATCATATATATGTGTGTATATATGTATATATACACACATGCATACACATGGAGAGAGAGAGAGAGAGAGAAAGCACGCTTTTCTCCACTTTGCATCACAAATTAAGTTTCTTGCCTTGCAGGAGGTCTTAAAGCAGGCTCTTAAATTAAATTAAGTTAATTAATTATTTTTAAAATTTTATTTCTTTGATTTATAATTTTATATCATAACATAACATTATAAGATTTTATGTTTTTATTTATTCATTTATTTAATTTGAGAGACAGAGAGAGTGAGAGAGGGAACACAAACAGGGGAAGTGGGAAAGGCAGAAGCAGGCTTCCCAAATGGCAGGGAGCCCAGTGTGGGGCTTGAGCCTAGGACCCTGGGACCATGACCAGAGCCAAAAGCTGATGCCCAATGACTGAGCCATTCAGGCGCCCCAGGCTCTTAATTTTATTTTATTATTATTATTATTTTTTAAAATACTTTATTTATTTGTTTGACAGAGATCACAAGTAGGCAGAGAGGCAGGCAGAGAGAGGGAAACAGACTCCCTGCTGAGCAGAGAGCCTGATGTGGGGCTTGATCCAAGGACCCTGAAATCATGACACAAGCTTAAGGCAGAGGCTTTAACCCACTGAGCCACCTAGGCGCCCAAGGCTCTTAATTTTAAAATAAAATAAAGCAGAGTCTTTACTGTGAGAAAGAGAAATGTTTCATTGTAATTTAGTGGCAAATTCAAATATGCCTGGGAGATAGGCTTCCTGTTGGAAGTTTCCAGTTCAGTTTGGTAATGCTTGAAGCTGCTACCATGATTAATTCAGGGGGATGTATTTGCAGTAGTTGCCAAAAATTGCATTTAAATGTGCCTCTGCTGACAATCCATGGAGGGAAGTCACAATGTGACTATCCACAGCCACAGCCAGATTTACCTGATTGTCCAAAAGGCATTATCGTTCTCTGTGTACCAAGTTAATCTTTATTATTTCAACATTTAGTTCCTATTTTGTTTAAAACAGTTCATGTCTTCATGGGTTTCCAGGGAACAAATGGATTCTGCATTTATGCTTTATGTCTGTATCATCATGGGATATTAACAGGCAGCCTTTATATTTTTGGCCATTTTTTCTTGTTTCCATTCTAATAGCATATAGGAATGTATCATTCCTACTGTAAAATCTTTTCACAAAACTATTCGCAATCAGTGTGTCTTCTTTGGTGAGTATTACTTGGTTTTAAAAAGATAAGGAGATTGTTTTTGTGCTTACTGTTGAATTTTTAGAGTTTTTTATATATTTTATATATTCTGTGTGCACATTTTGATAATAAATGAAAAAAGTAAGTGATAAAAACAGTCCATTTGTTCACAGTCATGTGAGAGAAGAGAACGGAAATTACCAAACTGTAAGTTAGTTCAATGGCACCCTTATTGTGCTGATTTTTAATTGAAGGGAAATTAAAACTTGGATTTAAGGATAGAAAGAATCACTGGGAAACTACCATACATTAAGGCTCAGAGAGCTATCCAGAAAGTGGAGAATGAAATTCTCGATAAAAATAAAAAAAAATACACAAGATGATATGCATTGCTCAGTTCTCACAGAAGGAAAGATGGATTGATGGATGGATGGATGCATGCATGCATGCGTAGGTGGATGGATGGAAGGAGGGGAGGAAAGGAGGATGGGAGGAAGGAAGGGAGAAAGGGAGGGAGGCAGGAGGTGTTCCTTAATCAATGACTCACACAGTATCATCTGTCCTTCCAGATTCTATTCCTTGAGGTCACTTTCCTGACCTAGAGCTCACTCTCCAGTGACCCTATGTTCTCCTTTCCAAAGACCACCATGCAGTCCATGATTCTTTGCCCCAGGATTCCTGGGTTGGCCTTGACTGACACTAACAGGCCTCCAGAGCTGGGTGAAGGAATGGAAGGGAACGACCTGAGGAGTAGGGGTTTGTGTTAGGGCTCCTGGATTAACAGGGCTGGGAAGAATGAAGGAATCCATACTTCTTAAAGGATTGACTGAGGGGGAGGAGTCAAGATGGTGGAGAAGTAACAAGCTGAGACTACTTCAGCTAGCAGGAGATCAGCAAGATAACTTATCTAAAGATTGAAAACACCTACAAATCCAATGGCAGATTGAAGAGAAGAAGAACAGCAATTCTAGAAACAGAAAAACAACCACTTTCTGAAAGGTAGGACTGGCGGAGAAGTGAATCCAAAACAACGGGAAGATAGACCCCGGGGGGGGGGGGCAGCTCCCGGCAAGTGGTGGAGCAACAGAGCACAAAATCAGGACTTTTAAAGGTCTGTTCTGCTGAGGGACATCGCTCCAGAGGCTAAACCGGGGTGAAGCCCATGTGGGGTCAGCGTGGCCTCAGGTCCCGCAGGGTCACAGAAGGATCGGGGGTGTCTGAGTGTCGCAGAGCTTACAGGTATTAGAATGGGGAAGCCAGCTACAGAGACAGAGCCGAGGAGTGAGCTCCCAGCTTGGGGTTACCTTGAACTGGTCACAGGCTCGGTGAGCTTGGAGCATGGATGGAGACCAGGGAGATGGGAATAATTGGGCGTGGTTCTCTGAGGGCGCACTGAGGAGTGGGGCCCCCGGTTCTTGGCTCCTCCGGGCCGGAGACCGGGAGGCCGCCATTTTCATTCCCGTCCTCCAGAACTCTAAGGAAAGTGCTCAGGGAGCAAAAGCTCCTGAAAGTGAACCCGAGCACATTACTCAGCCCGGCCCCTAGTAAGGGTCATCCCGGTCCCTGGTAAGGGCGGTGCAATTCCGCCTGGGGCAAAGACACTAGAGAATCACTACAACAGCGCCCCACCCCCCCGACCCAGAAGATCAACAAGAAATCCAGCCAGGACCAAGTTAACCTACCAAGGTGTGCAGTTTCAATACTGAGGAGAGCAGCAGAATTCCAGAGGAGGAGAAAGCAAAGCACAGAACTCATGGCTTTATCCCCATGATTCTTTAGTATTATAGTTAATTTAATTTTTTTCCTTTTCAATTTTTTTTTCTGATTTTTTTTATCTTACCCTTTTCTTTTTTAACGTTTTTTTTTTTTAACATTTCCAGTCATTTATTTATTTATTTTTAAATTTTTAAAATTTATTTTCAGCATAACAGTATTAATTGTTTTGTACCACAATAAGTGCTCCATGCAATCTGTGCCCTCTATAATACACACCACCTGGTACCCCGACCTCTCACCCCCCGCCCCTTCAAAACCCTCAGATTGTTTTTCAGAGTCCATAGTTTCTCATGGTTCATCTCCCCTTCCAGTTTACCCCAACTCCCTTCTCCTCTATAACTCTCCATGTCCTCAATGCTTTTTGTTATGCTCCACAAATAAGTGAAACTATATGATAATTGACTCTCTCTGCTGGATTATTTCACTCAGCATAATCTCTTCCAGTCCCGTGCATGTTGCTACAAAAGTTGGGTATTCATCCTTTCTGATGGAGGCATAATACTCCATAGTGTATATGCACCACATCTTCCTTATCCATTCGTCTGTTGAAGGGCATCTTGGTTCTTTCCACAGTTTGGTAACCACAGCCATTGCTGCTATAAACATTGGGGTACAGATGGCCCTTCTTTTCACTACATCTGTATCTTTGGGGTAAATACCCAGGAGTGCAATAGCAGGGTTATAAGGAAGTTCTATTTTTAATTTCTTGAGGAATCTCCACACTGTTCTCCAAAAAGGCTGCACCAACTTGCATTCCCATCAACAGTGTAAGAGGGTTCCCCTTTCTCCACATCCCCTCCAACACACGTTGTTTCCTGTCTTGTTGATTTTGGCCATTTTAACTGGTGTAAGGTGATATCTCAATATGGTTTTAATTTGAATCTCCCTGAGGGCTAGTGATGATGAACATTTTTTCATGTGTCTGATAGCCATTTGTATGTCTTCATTGGAGAAGTGTCTGTGCATATCTTCTGCCCATTTTTTTGATATGATTGCCTGTTTTGTGTGTGTTGAGTTTGAGGAGTTCATTATAGATCCTGGATATCAACCTTTTGTCTGTACTGTCATTTGCAAATATCTTCTCCCATTCCGTGGGTTGCCTCTTTGTTTTCTTGACTGTTTCCTTTGCTGTGTAGAAGTTTTTGATTTTGATGAAGTCCCAAAAGTTTATTTTAGCCTTTGTTTCCTTTGCCTTTGGAGACATATCTTGAAAGAAGTTGCTGTGGCTGATATCGAAGAGATTACTGCCTATGTTCTCCTCTAGGAGTCTGATGGATTCCTGTCTCATGTTGAGGTCTTTTATCCATTTTGAGTTTATCTTTGTGTATGGTGTAAGAGAATGCTCGACTTTCAATTTTCTACATATAGCTGTCCAGTTTTCCCAGCACCATTTATTGAAGAGACTGTCTTTTTTCCACTGGATATTTTTTCCTCTTTTGTCAAAGATTAATTGATCAGAGAGTTGAGAGTCCATACCTGGGCTCTCTACTCTGTTCCACTGGTCTATGTGTCTGTTTTTAATGCCAGTACCATGCTGTCTTGGTGATTACAGCTTTGTAATAAAGCTTGAAATCAGGTAACGTGATACCTCCAGTTTTATTTTTGTTTTTCAACATTTCCTTAGCGATTCGGGGTTTCTTCTGATTGCATACAAATTTTAGGATTATTTGCTCCAGCTCTTTGAAAAATACTGGTGGAATTTTGATTGGAATGGAATTAAAAGTATAGATTTCTCTAGGCAGTATAGACATTTTAACAATGTTTATTCTTCCGATCCAAGAGCATGGAATGGTCTTCCATCTTTTTGTGTCTTCTCCAATTTCTTTCATGAGTGTTCTGTAGTCCCTTGAGTACAGATCCTTTACCTCTGTGGTTAGGTTTATTCCCAGGTATCTTATGGTTCTTGGAGCTATAGTAAATGGAATCGGTTCTGTAATTTTCCTTTCTGTATTTTCATTATTAGTGTATAATAAAGCCACTGATTTCTGTACATTGACTTTGTATCCTGCCACGTTGCTTAATTGTTGTATGAGTTCTAGTAGTTTGGAGGTAGATCATGCTTAATATATTCATCTATACAACCCCTCAACCACCTCTCACCAAAATGACTATGAGGAGGAATACCCAACAGAGGCCAAATTCAGGGAGGTCCCCTCTCCATCATAACTGTTGGCTGTGGACATAAACAGTATGTTGGAAAGAGAATTCAGGATAACAATTATTCAGGCAATGGCTAGGTTGGAGAAAATCAGTAGTGACAATATAGAATCTCTAATGGTAGAAGTGAGAGTTGACCTGACAGAAGTTAAAAATTCTATCAGTGAAATTCACTCTAATTTTCTAATTTCAATCTATACTCTAATAGCTAGGGTAATCAAGGCAGACAATAGAATTAGTGATCTAGAGGACAAACTGATAGAGAAAAAGGATCAGGAGGAGACCTGGAACAAACATCTTAGAAGCCACAAAACGGATTTAGGGAAATAAATATGCCATGAAATGTTCCAACATCAGAATTATTGGGGTCCCTTTTGTGGTGGAGAAATAAAGAAGACTAGAAGTTAGAGTTGAACAAATTTGGGATGAAAATTTCCCAAGTCTGAGGAATGGAACAAGGTTTTATTTCCGAGAGGCTTAAAGGGTACCCACCAAGGTCAATAAATCTAGAAAGGCCTCAAGATACTTAACTCTGAATTTCACAAATCATGATTTCAGACAGGATGTCTTAAGGGCAGCTAGAGAGAAGAGATTCCATACCTACAGAAGAAGCATCATCAGAATAATGTCAGGCTTGACCACAGAAATCTGGCCATCCTGAAAGAGCTGGCAAGGCATATTCATGACACTAAATGAGAAGAACCCACAGCCAAGAATACTTTATCCAGCAAGCCTGACATTAAAAATGGATGGAGAGATAAAGAACTCCAAGACTGGCAGGGTTTAAAAGAGTATTTGACCACCAATCTGGCACTACAAGAAATATTAAGGAGGAGGGTTCTATAGAAGAAGAAAGAACCACACAGTAAAATAGGACATAAATGTGCAGAGACAACCTATAGAATCAAAGACTTCACAGCCAATATGATGCCAATAAAAACGTAACTTTCAATGATCACTCTCAATGTTAATGGCCTAAGTACTCCCATAAAATGGCCCAAGGTTGCAGACTGGATAAAATGACAGGGCATGCCCATATGCTATCTACAAGAGACATATTTGGAACTGAAAGATACATTAAAACTGAAAATGAAGATATGGAGAACCATATTTAATAGCAATGGGCCTCAAAAAAAAAAAAAAAAAGCTGGGTTAGTGGTTCTCATCTCAGGTAAATGAGATTTTAAGCTGAAGACTGTAGTCAGATATAGAGAAGGACACTATGTCACTCTTAAATTCCCTATCCACCAAGAAGATCTAACAATTGTATTTAGTTATGCTCCCAATATGGGAGCAGCCAACTACATAGCCCAACTCTTAATCAAAATAAAGAGTCATATTGATATGAATAATTGTAGTAGATATTAATACACCACTATATAATAGATCATCCAAGTTAAAAAAATAATAAAGAAACAATAGCTTTTATTGATATATTGGACCAGATGAACCTCATAGATATCTGCAGAATATTCCACCCTAAAACAACAGAATACTCATTCTTCTCGAGCACACATGGAACAATCTCCAGAATAGACCGTATGCTAGGTCACAAATCAGGAATCAACTGATATCAAAAGACTGAGATTATTTACTGCATACTCTCAGACCACAATGCTTTAAACTGGAACACAATCACAAGGAAGTTTGGAAGGAATTCAAACACATGGAAGCTAAATACCATCCTGCTCAAGAATGTTTGAATCAACAAGGAAATTAAAGAAGAACTTATATAGTTCATGGAAACTAGTGAGAATGCAGACACATTGGTCCAAATCCTATGGGATACAGCAAAGGTCATCCTAAGAGGGAAACACATAGTCATCCAAGCCACATTAAAAAAAAAAAAAACAAAGAAAGAAAAGAAAAATTCAGAATGCAAAATCTTTCCTTACACTTTAAAGAACTGGAAAATCAACAAATTAAGCCAAACCCACACACAAGAAGGGAAATAATCAATATTATATCAGAGATCAATGAGTTAGAAACTAGAAATACAGTAAAACACATCAATGAAACTAAAAGCTGGTTCTTTGAAAGAATCAATAGAATTCTTGATTCTATTGAAAGAATTGGCCAAACTAATCCAAAATAGAAGAGAGAGGACCCAAATTAATAAAATTACAAATAAAAGGGGAGAGATCACAGGTAACACCAAGTAATATGAAACGATCATCAGAAATTATTATTTTTTTTAAAAGATTTTATTTATTTACTTGAGAGAGAGATAGTGAGAGAGAGCATGAACGAGGAGAAGGTCAGAGAGAGAAGCAGACTCCCCATGGAGCTGGGAGTCCGATGCGGGACTCGATCCCGGGACTCCAGGATCATGACCTGAGCCGAAGGCAGTCGTCTAACCAACTGAGCCACCCAGGCGTCCCGATCATCAGAAATTATTATCAACAGTTAGATCCCAACAAGTTAAGCAACTTAGAAGAAAATGATGTGTTCCTGGAAACCTATAAGCTTCCAAGAATTAAACAGAAAGAAATTGAAAACCTGAATAGACCAATACCTAGTAACAAGATTGAAGCAGTGATCAAAACCTCAAACAAACAAAACAAAACAAAACAAAAACAAAAACAAAACAAAAACAAAACAAAACAAAACAAAAAACAAGAGTCCAGGACCTGATAGATTTCCTGGGAAATCTACCAAACATTCAAGAAGAAATAATACCTAGTGTCCTGAAGGTGATTCAAAAAATAGAAACAGAAGGAAAATGTCAGATTTTTCCTATGAATTCAGTATTACCCTCATCCCAAAACCAGGGAAAAGACTCCATCACAAAGGGGAATTTCAGACCAATATCCCTAATAAATATGGATGTGAAAATTCTATATAAGATCCTAGCTAATACAAATTTTTGGATTATTTGCTCCAGCTCTTTGAAGAATACCAGTGGAATTTTGATTGGAATGACATTAAAAGTATAGATTTCCCTAGGCAGTATAGACATTTTAACAATGTTTATTCTTCCAATCCAAGAGCATGGAATGGTCTTCCATCTTTTAGTGTCTTCAATTTCTTTTATGAGTATTCTGTAGTTCCTCAAGTACAGATCCTTTACCTCTTTGGTTAGGTTTTATCCAGGTATCTTATGGTTCTTGGTCCTATAGTAAATGGAATCGATTCTCTAATTTCCCTTTCTATATTTTCATTATAGGTGTCTAAGAAAGCCATTGATTTCTGTACATTGGCTTTGTATCCTGCCACGTTGCTGAATTGCTGTATGAGTTCTAGAAGTTTGGGGGTGGAGTCTTTTCGGTTTTCCATATAAAGAATCATGTCATCTGTGAAGAGAGAGAGTTTGACTTCTTCATTGCCAATTTGGATACCTTTTATTTCTCTTTGTTGTCTGATTGTTGTTGCTAGGACTTCTAATACTATGTTGAACAAGAGTGGTGAGTGTGGGCATGCTTGTCGTGTTTCTGATCTCAAAGGGAAGGCTGCAAGCTTTTTTCCATTGAGGATAATATTTGCTGTGGGTCTTTCATACATAGTTAGATGTAGTTCAGGAATGTGCCCTCTATCCCTATACTTTGAATCATTTTAATCAGGAATGGATGCTGAATTTTGTCAAATGTTTCTTCTGCATCGATTGAGAGAACCATGTGGTTCTTCTCTCTTCTCTTATTAATTTGTTCTATCATATTGATTGATTTGCGAATGTTGAACCATCCTTGTATCCAGGGATGAATCCCACCTGGTCATGGTGGATAATCTTTTGAATGTGCTGTTGTATCCTGTTTGCTAGGATCTTTTTGAGAATCTTAGCATCCATATTCGTCAGTGATATTGGTCTGAAATTCTCCTTTTTGGTAGGGTCTTTGCTTGGTTTGTGGATCAGGGTAATGCTGGCTTCCTAGAAAGAGTCTGGAAGTTTTCCTTCTGCTTCAATTTTTTGAAACAGCTTCAGGAGAGTAGGTGTTATTTCTTCTTTGAAAGTTTGGTAGAATTCCCCAGGGAATCCGTCAGGCCTTGGGCTCTTGTTTTTTGGGAGGTTTTTGATCACTGCTTCAATCTCGTTAATAGATACGGTCTATTCAGGTTGCCAATTTCTTCCTGGTTCAATTTTGGGAATTTATAGTTTTCCAGGAATGCATCCATTTCATCTAGGTTGCTTAGTTTATTGGCATATAACTGTTGATAATAACTTCTTTTTTTTTTCCAATACTGTTTTATTTTTTTTTAATTAATATTTAATTTTCTATAAACATATATTTTTATCCCCTGGGATACAGGTCTGTGAATCACCAGGTTTAAACACTTCACAGCACTCACCAAAGCACATACCCTCCCCAATGTCCATAATCCCACCCCCTTCTCCGAAACCCCCTCCCCCCAGCAACCCTCAGTTTGTTTTGTGAGATTAAGAGTCACTTATGGTTTGTCTCCCTCCCAATCCCATCTTGTTTCATTTATTCTTCTCATACCCACTTAAGCCCCCATGTTGCATCACCACTTCCTCATATCAGGGAGATCATATGATAGCTGTCTTTCTCTGCTTGACTTATTTCGCTAAGCATGATACGCTCTAGTTCCATCCATGTTGTCGCAAATGGCAAGATTTCATTTCTTTTGAAGGCTGCATAGTATTCCATTGTGTATATATACCACATCTTCTTGATCCATTCATCTGTTGATGGACATCTAGGTTCTTTCCATAGTTTGGCTATTGTGGACATTGCTGCTATAAACATTTGGGTGCACGTGCCCCTTCAGATCACTACGTTTGTATCTTTAGGGGAAATACCCAATAGTGTAATTGCTGGGTCATAGGGCAGTTCTATTTTCAACACTTTGAGGAACCTCCATGCTGTTTTCCAGAATGGCTGCACCAGCTTGCATTCCCACCAACAGTGTAGGAGGGTTCCCCTTTCTCCGCATCCTCACCAGCATCTGTCATTTCCTGACTTGTTGATTTTAGCCATTCTGACTGGTGTGAGGTGATATCTCATTGTGGTTTTGATTTGTATTTCCCTGATGCCGAGTGATATGGAGCACTTTTTCATGTGTCTGTTGGCCATCTGGATGTCTTCTTTGCAGAAATGTCTGTTCATATCCTCTGCCCATTTCTTGATTGGATTATTTGTTCTTTGGGTGTTGAGTTTGCTAAGTTCTTTATAGATTCTGGACACTAGTCCTTTATCTGATATGTCGTTTGCAAATATCTTCTCCCATTCTGTCAGTTGTCTTTTGATTTTGTGAACTGTTTCCTTTGCTGTGCAAAAGCTTTTGATCTTGATGAAATCCCAATAGTCCATTTTTTCCCTTGCTTCCCTTGCCTTTGGCGTTGTTCCTAGGAAGATGTTGCTGCGGCTGAGGGCGAAGAGGTTGCTGCCTGTGTTCTCCTCAAGGATTTTGATGGATTCCTTTCGCACATTGAGGTCCTTCATCCATTTTGAGTCTATTTTTGTGTGTGGTGTAAGGAAATGGTCCAATTTCATTTTTCTGCATGTGGCTGTCCAATTTTCCCAGCACCATTTATTGAAGAGGCTGTCTTTTTTCCATTGGACATTCTTTCCTGCTTTGTCGAAGATGAGTTGACCATAGAGTTGAGGGTCTATTTCTGGGCTCTCTATTCTGTTCCATTGATCTATGGGTCTGTTTTTGTGCCAGTACCATGCTGTCTTGATGATGACAGCTTTGTAATAGAGCTTGAAGTCCGGAATTGTGATGCCACCAACGTTGGCTTTCTTTTTCAATATCCCTTAGCTATTCGAGGTCTTTTCTGGTTCCATATAAATTTTAGCATTATTCGTTCCATTTCTTTGAAAAAGATGGATGGTACTTTGATAGGAATTGCATTAAATGTGTAGATTGCTTTAGGTAGCATAGACATTTTCAAAATATTTATTCTTCCAATCCAGGAGCATGGAACATTATTCCATTTCATTGTGTCTTCCTCAATTTCTTTCATGAGTACTTTATAGTTTTCTGAGTATAGATTCTGTGTCTCTTTGGTTAGGTTTATTCCTAGGTATCTTATGGTTTTGGATGCAATTGTAAATGGGATTGACTCCTTAATTTCTCTTTCTTCAGTCTTGCTGTTGGTGTAGAGAAATGCAACTGATTTCTGAGTATTGATTTTATATCCTGACACTTTACTGAATTCCTGTATAAGTTCTAGCAATTTTGGAGTGGAGTCTTTTGGGTTTTCCACATATAGTATCACATCATCTGCGAAGAGTGATAATTTGACTTCTTCTTTGCCGATTTGGATGCCTTTAATTTCCTTTTTTTATCTGATTGCTGAGGCTAGGACCTCTAGTACTATGTTGAATAGCAGTGGTGGTAATGGACATCCCTGCCGTGTTCCTGACCTTAGCGGAAAAGCTTTCAGGAAGGGATGCTGCACTTTGTCATATGCTTTTTCAGCATCTATGGAGAGTATCATATGGTTCTTGTTCTTTCTTTTATTGATGTGTTGTATCACATTGACTGATTTGTGGATGTTGAACCAACCTTGTAGCCCTGGAATAAATCCCACTTGGTCGTGGTGAATAATCTTTTTAATGTACTGTTGAATCCTATTGGCTAGTATTTTGTTGAGTATTTTCGCATCTGTGTTCATCAAGGATATCGGTCTATAGCTCTCTTTTTTGGTGGGACCCTTGTCTGGTTTTGGGGTCAAGGTGATGCTGGCCTCATAAAATGAGATTGGAAGTTTTCCTTCCATTTCTATTTTTTTGGAACAGTTTCAGGAGAATAGGAATTAGTTCTTCTTTCAATGTTTGGTAGAATTCCCCCGGGAAGCCGTCTGGCCCTGGGCTTTTGTTTGTTTGGAGATTTTTAATGACTGTTTCAGTCTCCTTACTGGTTATGGGTCTTTTCAGGCTTTCTACTTCTTCCTGGTTCAGTTGTGGTAGTTTATATGTTTCTAGGAATGCATCCATTTCTTCCAGATTGTCATAGCATGTTCTTAAAATAGTTTGTATTTCTTTGGTGTTAGTTGTGATCTCTCCTCTTTCATTCATGATTTTATTTATTTGGGTCCTTTCTCTTTTCTTTTTGATAAGTCGGGCCAGGGGTTTATCAATTTTATTAATTCTTTCAAAGAACCAGCTCCTAGTTTCGTTGATTTGTTCTATTGTTTTTTTGGTTTCTATTTCATTGATTTCTGCTCTGATCTTTATGATTTCTCTTCTCCTGCTGGGCTTAGGGTTTCTTTCTTGTTCTTTCTCCAGCTCCTTTAGGTGTAGGGTTAGGTTGTGTACCTGAGACCTTTCTTGTTTCTTGAGAAAGGCTTGTACCGCTATATATTTTCCTCTCAGGACTGCCTTTGTTGTGTCCCACAGATTTTGAACCGTTGTATTTTCATTATCATTTGTTTCCATGATTTTTTTCAATTCTTCTTTAATTTCCCGGTTGATCCATTCATTCTTTAGAAGGATACTGTTTAGTCTCCATGTATTTTGGTTCCTTTCAAACTTCCTTTTGTGGTTGAGTTCTAGCTTTAGAGCATTGTGGTCTGAAAATATGCAGGGAATGATCCCAATCTTTTGATATTGATTGAGTCCTGATTTACGACCGAGGATGTGATCTATTCTGGAGAATGTTCCATGTGCACTAGAGAAGAATGTGTATTCTGTTGCTTTGGGATGAAATATTCTGAATATATCTGTGATGTCCATCTGGTCCAGTGTGTCATTTAAGGCCTTTATTTCCTTGCTGATCTTTTGCTTGGATTATCTGTCCATTTCAGTGAGGGGAGTGTTAAAGTCCCCTACTATTATAGTATTATTGTTGATGTGTTTCTTTGATTTTGTTATTAATTCGTTTATATAGTTGGCTGCTCCCACGTTGGGGGGATAGATATTTAAAATTGTTAAATCTACTTGTTGAACAGACACTTTGAGTATGATATAGTGTCCTTCCTCATCTCTTATTATAGTCTTTGGCTTAAAATCTAATTGATCTGATATAAGGATTGCCACTCCTGCTTTCTTCTGAGGTCCATTAGCATGGTAAATTCTTTTCCACCCCCTCACTTTAAATCTGGAGGTGTCTTCGGGCTTAAAATGTGTTTCTTGGAGGCAACATATAGATGGGTTTTGTTTTTTAATCCATTCTGATACCCTGTGTCTTTTGACAGGGGCATTTAGCCCATTAATATTCAGGGTAACTATTGAGAGATATGAATTTAGTGCCATTGTATTGCCTGTAAGGTGACTGTTACTGTATATGGTCTCTGTTTCTTTCTGATCTTCCACTTGTAGGCTCTCTCTTTGCTTAGATGACCCCTTTCAATATTTCCTGTAGAGCTGGTTTGGTATTTGCAAATTCTTTCAGTTTTTGTTTGTCCTGGAAGCTTTTAATCTCTCCTTCTATTTTCAATGATAGCCTAGCTGGATATAGTATTCTTGGCTGCATGTTTTTCTCGTTTAGTGCTCTGAAAATATCATGCCAGCTCTTTCTGGCCTGCCAGGTCTCTGTGGATAAGTCAGCTGCCAATCTAATATTTTTACCATTGTATGTTACAGACTTCTTTTCCTGGGCTGCTTTCAGGATTTTCTCTTTGTCACCGAAACTTGTAAATTTTACTATTAGGTGACGGGGTGTGGGCCTATTCTTATTGATTTTGAGGGGCGTTCTCTGAACCTCCTGAATTTTGATGCTCATTCCCTTTGCCATATTGGGGAAATTCTCCCCAATAATTCTCTCCAGTATACCTTCTGCTCCCCTCTCTCTTTCTTCTTCTTCTGGAATCCCAATTATTCTAATGTTGTTTCGTCTTATGGTGTCACTTATCTCTCGAATTCTCCCCTCGTGGTCCAGTAGCTGTTTGTCCCTCTTTTGCTCAGCTTTATTCTCTGTCATTTGGTCTTCTATATAACTAATTCTTTCTTCTGCCTCATTTATCCTAGCAGTGAGAGCCTCCCTTTTTGATTGCACCTCATTAATAGCTTTTTTGATTTCACCTTGGTTAGATTTTAGTTCTTTTATTTCTCCAGAAAGGGCTTTTATATCTCTCGAGAGGGTTTCTCTAATATCTTCCATGCCTTTTTCGAGCCCGGCTAGAACCTTGAGAATTGTCATTCTGAACTCTAGATCTGACATATTACCGATGTCTGTATTGATTAGGTCCCTAGCCTTCGCTACTACCTCTTGTTCTTTTTTTTGTGTTGAATTTTTACGTCTTGTCATTTTGTCCAGATAAGAGTATATGAAGGGGCAAGTAAAATACTAAAAGGGTGGCAACAGCCCCAGGAAAATATGCTTTAACCAAATTAGAAGAGATCCAAAATTGTGAGGGGGGAGAAAGGGGATAAAAAGAGGTTCAAAGTAGAGGAGTCAAGATGGCGGAGAAGTAGCAAGCTGAGACTGCTTCAGCTAGCCGGAGATCAGCTAGATAGCTTATCTAAAGATTGCAAACACCTGAAAATCCATCGGCAGATCGAAGAGAAGAAGAACAGCAATTCTGGAAACAGAAAAACAACCACTTTCTGAAAGGTAGGACCGGCGGAGAAGTGAATCCAAAGCGACGGGAAGATAGACCCCGGGGGGAGGGGCCGGCTCCTGGCAAGCGGCGGAGCAACCGCGCACAAAATCAGGACTTTTAAAAGTCTGTTCCACTGAGGGACATCTCTCCAGAGGCTAAACCGGGGCGAAGCCCACGCGGGGTCAGCGTGGCCTCAGGTCCCGCAGGGTCACAGAAGGATCGGGGGTGTCTGAGTGTCGCAGAGCTTGCGGGTATTGGAACGGGAAAGCCGGCTACAGAGACAGAGCTGACAGTAAGCTCGCAGCTCCGTGTTACCTTGAACCGGTCGCAGGCTCGGTGAGCTCGGAGCGTGACCGGAGGTCAGGCAGACGGGAGTAACTGGGCGCTGTTCTCTGAGGGCGCACTGAGGAGTGCGGCCCTGGGCTCTCGGCTCCTCTGGGCCGGAGACCAGGAGGCCGCCATTTGTATTCCCGTCCTCTGGAACTCAACGGAAAGCGCTCAGGGAACAAAAGCTCCTGAAAGCAAACCCGAGCGGATTACTCACCCCGGCCCCGTTTAAGGGCGGTGCAATTCCGCCTGGGGCAAAGACACTTGAGAATCACTACAACAGGCCCCTCACCCAGAAGATCAACAAGAAATCCAGGCGAGACCAAGTTCACCTACCAAGGAGTGCGGTTTCAATACCAAGGAGAGCAGCAGAATTCCAGAGGAGGAGAAAGCCAAGCACGGAACTCATGGCTTTTTTCCTGTGATTTTTTTTTAGTCTTGCAGTTAATTTAATTTTTTCTTTTTCATTTTTTTTTTTTCTCTCGCCTTCGGGTAAAATTTTCTTTTTAACTGTTACCTTTTTCTTTTTTAACGATTTTTTATTAGTTTATCTAATATATATATATATATATATATATATATATATATATATATTTACATTTTTCTTAGGTGTTTTCTTTTTTTAAAAATTCTTTTCTTTTCTTTTTTTTTTTCTTTTTCTTTTCTTTTTGTTTTTTTTTTTCTTTCTTCCTTTTTGAACCTCTTTTTATCCCCTTTCTACCACTCGCGATTTTGGATCTCTTCTAATTTGGTTAAAGCATATTTTCCTGGGGTTGTTGCCACCCTTTTAGTATTTTACTTGCCCCTTCATTTACTCTTATCTGGACAAAATGACAAGACGTAAAAATTCAACACACAAAAAAAGAACAAGAGGTAGTACCGAAGGCTAGGGACCTAATCAATACAGACATCGGTAATATGTCAGATCTAGAGTTCAGAATGACAATTCTCAAGGTTCTAGCCGGGCTCGAAAAAGGCATGGAAGATATTAGAGAAACCCTCTCGAGAGATATAAAAGCCCTTTCTGGAGAAATAAAAGAACTAAAATCTAACCAAGGTGAAATCAAAAAAGCTATTAATGAGGTGCAATCAAAAATGGAGGCTCTCACTGCTAGGATAAATGAGGCAGAAGAAAGAATTAGTGATATAGAAGACCAAATGATAGAGAATAAAGAAGCTGAGCAAAAGAGGGACAATCAGCTACTGGACCACGAGGGGAGAATTCGAGAGATAAGTGACACCATAAGACGAAACAACATTAGAATAATTGGGATTCCAGAAGAAGAAGAAAGTGAGAGGGGAGCAGAAGGTATACTGGAGAGAATTATTGGGGAGAATTTCCCCAATATGGCAAAGGGAACGAGCATCAAAATTCAGGAGGTTCAGAGAATGCCCCTCAAAATCAATAAGAATAGGCCCACACCCCGTCACCTAATAGTAAAATTTACAAGTCTCAATGACAAAGAGAAAATCCTGAAAGCAGCCCGGGAAAAGAAATCTGTAACATACAATGGTAAAAATATTAGATTGGCAGCTGACTTATCCACAGAGACCTGGCAGGCCAGAAAGAGCTGGCATGATATTTTCAGAGCACTAAACGAGAAAAACATGCAGCCAAGAATACTATATCCAGCTAGGCTATCATTGAAAATAGAAGGAGAGATTAAAAGCTTCCAGGACAAACAACAACTGAAAGAATTTGCAAATACCAAACCAGCTCTACAGGAAATATTGAAAGGTGTCCTCTAAGCAAAGAGAGAGCCTACAAGTGGTAGATCAGAAAGGAACAGAGACCATATACAGTAACAGTCACCTTACAGGCAATACAATGGCACTAAATTCATATCTCTCAATAGTTACCCTGAATGTGAATGGGCTAAATGCCCCTGTCAAAAAACACAGAGTATCAGAATGGATAAAAAAACAAAACCCATCTATATGTTGCCTCCAAGAAACACATTTTAAGCCCGAAGACACCTCCAGATTTAAAGTGAGGGGGTGGAAAAGAATTTACCATGCTAATGGACATCAGAAGAAAGCAGGAGTGGCAATCCTTATATCAGATCAATTAGATTTTAAGCCAAAAACTATAATAAGAGATGAGGAAGGACACTATATCATACTCAAAGGGTCTGTCCAACAAGAAGATTTAACAATTTTAAATATCTATGCCCCCAATGTGGGAGCAGCCAACTATATAAACGAATTAATAACAAAATCAAAGAAACACATCAACAATAATACAATAATAGTAGGGGACTTTAACACTCCCCTCACTGAAATGGACAGGTCATCCAAGCAAAAGATCAGCAAGGAAATAAGGGCCTTAAATGACACACTGGACCAGATGGACATCACAGATATATTCAGAATATTTCATCCCAAAGCAACAGAATACACATTCTTCTCTAGTGCACATGGAACATTCTCCAGAATAGATCACATCCTTCATCCTAAATCAGGACTCAACCGGTATCAAAACATTGGGATCATTCCCTGCATATTTTCAGACCACAATGCTCTAAAGCTAGAACTCAACCACAAAAGGAAGTTTGGAAAGAACCCAAATACATGGAGACTAAACAGTATCCTTCTAAAGAATGAATGGGTCAACCAGGAAATTAAAAAAGAATTGAAAAAAATCATGGAAACAAATGATAATGAAAATACAACGGTTCAAAATCTGTGGGACACAACAAAGGCAGTCCTGAGAGGAAAATATATAGCGGTACAGGCCTTTCTCAAGAAACAAGAAAGGTCTCAGGTACACAACTTAACCCTACACCTAAAGGAGCTGGAGAAAGAACAAGAAAGAAACCCTAAGCCCAGCAGGAGAAGAGAAATCATAAAGATCAGAGCAGAAATCAATGAAATAGAAACCAAAAAAACAATAGAACAAATCAACGAAACTAGGAGCTGGTTCTTTGAAAGAATTAATAAAATTGATAAACCCCTGGCCTGACTTATCAAAAAGAAAAGAGAAAGGACCCAAATAAATAAAATCATGAATGAAAGAGGAGAGATCACAACTAACACCAAAGAAATACAAACTATTATAAGAACATACTATGAGCAGCTCTATGGCAGAGAAAGACAACTATCATATGATCTCCCTGATATGAGGAAGTGGTGATGCAACATGGAGGCTTAAGTCGGTAGAAGAAGAATCAATGAAACAAGATGGGATTGGGAGGGAGACAAACCATAAGTGACTCTTAATCTCACAAAACAAACTGAGGGTTGCCGGGGGGAGGGGGTTTGGGAGAAGGGGGTGGGATTGTGGACATTGGGGAGGGCATGTGATTTGGTGAGTGCTGTGAAGTGTGTAAACCTGATGATTCACAGACCTGTACCCCTGGGGATAAAAATATATGTTTATAAAAAATAAAAAATTAAAAAAAAAAGGAGGTTCAAAAAGGAAGAAAGAAAAAAAAAAGAAAGAAGAAAAACATAAAAGAAAAGAATTAAAAAAAGAAAACACCTAAGAAAAATGTAAAAACGAAAAAATATATATATTAGATAAACTAGTAAAAAATCGTTATAAAAGAAAAATGTAATAGTTAAAAAAAAAATTTACCCGAAGGCGAGAAAAAAAAAAATGAAAAAAAATTAAATTAACTGCAAGACTAAAAAAAATCACAGGGAAAAAGCCCTAAGTTCCGTGCTTGGCTTTCTCCTCCTCTGGAATTCTGCTGCTCTCCTTGGTATGAAACCGCACTCCTTGGTAGGTGAACTTGGTCTCGGCTGTATTTCTTGTTGATCTTATGGGGGAGGGGCCTGGTGTAGTGATTCTCAAGTGTCTTTGCCCCAGGTGGAATTGCACCGCCCTTACTGGGGCCGGGGTGAGTAATCTGCTCAGGTTTGCTTTCAGGAGCTTTTGTTCCCTGAGCGCTTTCCGTAGAGTTCCAGAGGACGGGAATACAAATGGCGGCCTCCTGGTCTCTGGCCCGGAGGAGCCGAAAGCCCAGGGCCCCACTCCTCAGTGCGCCCTCAGAGAACAGCGCCCAGTTACTCCCGTCTGCCTGACCTCTGGCCGCGCTCCGAGCTCACCGAGCCTGCGATGGTTCAAGGTCACCCCAAGTTCGAGCTTACTGTCGGCTCTGTCTCTGTAGCCGGCTTTCCCGTTCCAATACCCGCAAGCTCTGCGACACTCAGACACCCCCGATCCTTCTGTGACCCTGCGGGACCTGAGGCCACGCTGACCCCACGTGGGCTTCGCTCCGGTTTAGCCTCTGGCGCGATGTCCCTCAGTGGAACAGACTTTTAAAAGTCCTGATTTTGTGCGCAGTTGCTCCGCTGCTTGCCGGGAGCCGGCCCCTCCCCCCGGGGTCTATCTTCCTGTCGCTTTGGATTCACTTCTCCCCCTGTCCTACCTTTCAGAAAGTGGTTGTTTTTCTGTTTCCAGAATTGCTGTTCTTCTTCTCTTCGATCTGCCGATGGATTTTCAGGTGTTTGCAATCTTTAGATAGGCTATCTAGCTGATCTCCGGCTAGCTGAAGCAGTCTCAGCCTGCTACTTCTCTGCCATCTTGACTCCCCCCCCCCTGATAATAACTTCTGATGATTGTTTCTACTTCCTTGGTGAAGTAGAAGTTGTGATATTCCCTTTTCTTTAATAATTTTATGAATTTGGGCTTTCTCTCTTTTCTTTTGGATTAGTGTGGCCAATGGTTTATTGCTCTTATTGATTCTTTCAAAAAACCAGCTTCTAGTTTCATCGATACGTTCTACTGTATCTCTGTTTTCTACCTCATTGATCTCAGCTCTAACTTTGATTATTTCCCTTCTTATGTGTGGAGTTGGCTTGATTTGTTGTTGATTCTCCACTTCTTTAAGTTGTAGAGACAGCTGCAGTGTTCTGGATTTTTCAAATTTTTGAGGGAGGCTTGGGTGACTATGTATTTCCCCCTTAGGAACAACTTTGCTCTATCCCAGAGGTTTTGTACCAAACTGTCTTCATTGTCATTGGTTTCCATGAATTGTTTCAGTTCTTCTTTGATCTCCTGGTTGATCTAAGCATTCTTTTTCTTTTTTTTTTTTTTTTATTAATTTATTTATTTTCAGCATAACAGTATTCATGTTTTTTTTTTTTCTTACCACACCCAGTGCTCCATGCATTCTGTGCCCTCCATAATACCCACCAACTGGTACCCCAACCTCCCACCCTCCCCCGCCACATCAAACACCTCAGATTGTTTTTCAGAGTCCATAGTCTCTCATGACTCACCTCCCCTTCCAATTTACCCCAACTCCCTTCTTAAGCAAGGTGTTCTTTAACTTCCAGGTGTTTGTGTTCCTTCTGAACTTTTCCTTGTGATTGAGCTCAAGTTTCAAAGCATTGTGATCTGAGAATATGCAGAAAATAATCTCAGTCTTTTGGTATTGGTTGAGTCCTGATTTGTGACCCAGTATGTGGTCTATTCTTGAGAAGCCTCCTTGTGCACTTGAGAAGAAGGAGTAATCCAAAAATTTGTATGGAATCAGAAGACACCCCGAATCACTAAGGAAATGTTGAAAAACAAAAATAAAACTGGGGGCATCACTTTACCTGATTTCAAGCTTTACTACAAAGCTGTGATTACCAAGAAAACATGGTACCGGCATAAAAACAGACACCTAGACCAGTGGAACAGAGTAGAGAGTCCGGATATGGACCCTCAACTCTATGGTGAAATAGTCTTCGACAAAACAGGAAAAAATATCCAGTGGAAAAAAGACAGTCTCTTCAATAAATGGTGCTGCGAAAACTGGACAGCTATATGTAGAAGAATGAAACTCGACTATTCTCTTACACCTTGCACAAAGATAAACTCGAAATGGATAAAAGACCTCAACGTGAGACAGGAATCCATAAGAATCCTAGAGGAGAACTTAGGCAGTAATCTCTTCGATATTAGCCACAGCAACTTCTTTCAAGATATGTCTCCAAAGGCAAAGAAAATAAAAGTGAAAATAAATTTTGGGACTTCATCAAAATCAAAAGCTTCTGCACAGCAAAGGAAACAGTCAAGAAAACAAAGAGGCAACCCACGGAATGGGAGAAGATATTTGCAAATGACAGTCCAGACAAAAGGTTGATATCCAGGATCTATAAAGAACTCCTCAAATTCAACACACACAAAACAGATAATCATATCAAAAGAGGGTAGAAGATATGAACAGACACTTCTCCAATGAAGACATACAAATGGCTATCAGGCACATGAAAAAATGTTCATCAACACTAGCCATCAGAGAGATTCAAATTAAAACCATATTGAGATATTACCTTACACCAGTTAGAATGGCCAAAATTAGCAAGACAGGAAAGTGCATTTGTTGGATGAGATGTGGAGAAAGGGGAGCCCTTTTCCACTCTTGGTGGGAATGCAAGTTGGTGCCGCTTCTTTGGAGAACAGTGTGGAGATTCCTCAATAAATTAAAAGTAGAGCTTCCCTATCACCTTGCCATTGTACTACTGGGTATTTACCCCAAAGATACGGATGTTGTGAAAAGAAGGGCCATCTGTACCCCAATGTATATAGGAGTAATAGCCACAGTCTCCACGGAAAGAACCAAGGTGCCCTTCAACGGATGAATGTATAAGGACGATGTGGTGCATATACACTATGGAGTATTATGCCTCCATCAGAAAGGATGAATACTGAACTTTTGTAGCAACATTTATGGGACTGGAAGAGATGATGCTGAGTGAAATAAATCAAGCAGAGAGAGTCAGTTATCAAAAGGTTTCACTTATTTGTGGAGCATAACAAATAGCCTGGAGGACATGGGGAGTTAAAAAGGAGAAGGGACTTGGGGGAAATTGGAAGGTGAGTTGAACCATGAGAGACTATGGACTCTGAAAAACAATCTGAGGGGTTTTAAGTGGTGGGGGGTTAGGAGGTTGGGGGAACCAGGTGGTGGGTATTAGAGAGGGCATGGATTGCATGGAGCACTGGGTGTGGTGCAAAAATAATGAATACTGTTATGCTGAAAATAAATAAAAAATAAACTAAAAAATAAAAGAAAATACAAGTTCCTAACTAATAGTATCCAATAGTGCATGAAAGAGGTTATCCACCATGACCAGGTGGGATTTATCCGTGGGATGCAAGGGTGGTTAAACATTCTAAAACAATTAGTGTGGTCAAACAAATCAATAAAATAAGAGAAAACAATCATGCAGTCCTCCTTTTTGATGTAGAAAAAGCATTTGATCAAATACAACATCCGTTCCTGGTTAGAACATTTCAAAGTGTATGGATAGATGAAACATTCTTCAACTTCATAATATCTCTTGATGAAAAACCCACAGCAAATGTCATTCTCAATGGGGGAAAGCTGACAGTCTTCCCTTTGAGATGAGGAAAACAAGGATGCCCATTCTCGCCACTGTTATTCACCATAGTACTAGAAGTCTTAGGAACAGTAATCAGACAACAGAAAGAAAGAAATGAAAGGTATTAAAATTTCAGAAAAAGAAGTCAAACTCTCTCTCTTCACAGATGAGATGATACTTTATATGGAAAACTCCAAAGACCCCATAACCAAACTACTAGAACTCATACCGCAATTCAGGAATGTGGCAGTATACAAAATCAGTGCATAGAAATCAGGTTTTTTTTTATACACTAACAGTGAAAATATGGAAGGGAAAATTAGAGAATCAATTTCACTTACTATAGCACCAAGAACCATAAGATACTTTGAAATAAACCTAACCAAATAGGTAAAGAATCTGCATGGAAGGAACTACATAATACTCAGGAAAGAAATTGAAGAAGGCCCCCAAAATGGAAAAACATTCCATGCTCATGGATCAGAAAAATACATACTGTTAAAATGTTCATAATGTCAAGAGCAATCTGTATGTTCAACGTCATTCTGATCAAAATTTCACCAGCATTTTTCAAAGTGCTGAAAGAAACAATCCAAAAATATGTATGGACCAGAAAGACCCCAAATTGCAAAGGATATGTTGAAGAAGAAAAACAATCTTGGGGACATCACATTACCTGATTTCAATCTTTACTACAAAGCTGTAATCACAAGTATAATATGGTACTGGCACTAAAACAGACACATAGACCTCTGGAACAGAGTTGATTACTCAGATTTGGACCCTCCATTCTATGGTCAAATAATCTTTGACAAAGCAGGGGAAAATATCCCGTGGAAAAAAGACAGTCTCTTCAGTAAATGGTTCTGGGAAAATTGGACAGCTATATAAAGAAAAAATAAAACTTGATCACTCTTTTAAGCCATGCACAAAGATAAACTCAAATGGAAGAAAGACCTCAATGTGAGACAGGAATCTTTCAAAATCCTAGAGGAGAACATAGTCTGTAACCTCTTAGAAATGCGCCATAGCAACTTTTTTCAAGACATGTCTCCAAAGGCAAAGGAAACAAAAATATAAATGAACTTTTGAGACTTCAAGATAAAAAGGTTTTGCACAGAAAAGGAAAGATTCAACAGATCATATAGGCAACCCACTGAATGGGAGAAGTGATTTCCAAATGACACTGTAGATAAAGGGTTGATATCCACAATCTGTAAAGAACTACTCAAATTCAACACCCAAAAAAGAGATAATCACATCAAGAAATAGCAGAAGACATGAACAGACACTTCACTAAAGAAGGAATCCAAATTGCTAACAGACACATGAGAAAAATATTTATCATCACTAGTCATCAGGGAAATTCAAATCAAAATCACATGGAGATACTACTTACACCAGTTAGAATGGCCAAAACCAACAGTACAGGAAACAACAAATGTTGGAGGGGATGTGGAGAAAAGGGAGCCCTTTTACACTGTTGGTGGGAATGCAAGTTGGTGCAGCCACTTTGGAAAACAATGTAGAGATTCTTCAAAAAAGTAAAAACAGAGCTATCTTATGACTCTGCAATTGCACTATGGGCTATTTACCCCAAAGATACAGATGTAGTGAAAAGATGTGCCATGTGGACCACAATGTTCATAGCAGCAATGGCCACAATTGCCAAACTGTTGAAAGAGCCAAGATAACCTTCAACAGATAAATGGATAAAGAATATATGGTCCAGGGCGCCTGGGTGGCTCAGTGAGTTAAAGCCTCTGCCTTCGGCTCAGGTCATGATCCCAGGGACCTGGGATCGAGCCCTGCATCAGGATCTCTGCTCAGCAGGAAGCCTGCTTCCCGTCTTCTCTCTTTGCCTAATTGTGATCTCTGTCTGTCAAATAAATAAATAAAATATTTTACAAAAAGAATATATGGTCCATATATACAATGGAATATTATATCTCCATCAGAAAGGATGACTACCCAACTTTTGTATCAACATGAACGGGTCTGGAGGAGATTATGCTGAGTGAAATCAGTCAAGCAGAGAAAGTCAAGAACTGTATGGTTTCACTTACTTGTGGAGCATAAGGAATATAATGGAGAACATTAGGAGAAGGAAAGGAAAAAAGAATTGGGGTAAATCAGAGGGGGAAATGAACCATGAGAGACTGTGGACTCTGAGAAACCATCTGAGGGCAATGGAGGAGAGGGGGTTGGGGGGAATGTGTGAACCTGGTGGTAGGTATTAAGGAGAGCATGTATTGCATAGAGTACTGGCTGTGGTGCATAAACAAGGAATCCTGGAAGACTGTAAAAGTAAAATAAAATTTAAAAAGAGAAAGCAATCAGAAGAATAATATGATGTTTGATAGAAGTACCCCTAAAATTTTACTCAGAGTATGTCCAAAAATAAATTAATTACTAAGAAATTGTGCATACATTAGGAATTATGCATACATTATGGTTTAGAAATATATTTCCATATCAGTAATTAGTCTGGAAAGTATACTCATGAAAATTCTAATGGTATACTATTTAATATTTCAATGTTTTAGATTGTAAAATCCATTTTTGCCTTATGAGAAAACTAGTTTCATTGTGGAATATATCTCATTTTACACACTATTCAATAGTGTACTTTATATGCTTCTTGTTATGGACAAATAATTGTACTTAGGCCACATTATTTATCAAAAAAATAATTTACTATATAATTTAAGGATTTAAGCAACAAAGTTAGTCACTCTAAAAAATGTTTATTTTGTCAATACATGAGCATGCAATATTTTTCCATCTTTTTTTGCCTTCCTCCATTTCTTTCATCAGTGTTCTTTAATTTCTAGAATATAAATCTTTTACCTCTTTGGTTTGATTTATTCCGATGTATCTTATGGTTTTTGGTGCTATTATAAATAAATCAAATCCATTTTTGCCTTATGAGAAAACTAGTTTCATTGTGGAATAAACCTCATTTTACACACCTTAATTGCTCTTCTTCTGTTACCATTATAGTGTGTAGAAATGGAACTGATTTATATGCATTGATTTTGTATCCTGCTGTATTGCTTGATTACTCTATGAGTTATAATAACATGGGGTGGAGTCTTTTGGATTTTCCACATAAAGAATCATGACTTCTCCAAAGAGAGATAACTTGACTTCTTCTTTGCCCATTTGAATAGTTTTTTTTTTTAATTAGTTTATTTATTTTCAGAAAAACAGTATTCATTATTTTTACACCACACCCAGTGCTGCATGCAATCCGTGCCCTCTATAATACCCAGCATCTGGTACCCCAACCTCCCCCCCCCCGCCACTTCAAACCCCTCAGGTTGTTTTTCAGAGTCCATAGTCTCTCATAATTCACCTCCCCTTCCAATTTACCTCAACTCCCTTCTCTCTAACACCCCTTGTCCTCCATGATATTTGTTATGCTCCACAAATAAGTGAAACCATTTGATAGTTGACTCTCTCTGCTTGACTTATTTCACTCAGCATCATCTCTTCCAGTCCGGTCCATGTTGCTACAAAAGTTGGGTATTCATCCTTTCTGATGGAGGCATAATACTCCATAGTGTATATGGACCACATCTTCCTTATCCATTCACCCGTTGAAGGGCATCTTGGTTCTTTCCATAGTTTGGCAACCATGGCCATTGCTGCTATAAACATTGGGGTACAGATGGCCCTTCTTTTCACGACATCTGTATCTTTGGGGTAAATACCCAGGAGTGCAATGGCAGGGTCATAGGGAAGTTCTATTTTTAATTTCTTGAGGAATCTCCACACTGTTCTCCAAAGAGGCTGCACCAACTTGCATTCCCACCAACAGTGGAAGAGGGTTCCCCTTTCTCCACATCCTCTCCAACACATGTTGTTTCCTGCCAAAATTAACAAAACAGGAAACAACCATTTGAATACCTTTTATTTCTTTTTGTTGTATGATTACTGTTGCTAGGATTTCTAGTACTATGTTGAACAATACTGGTGAGAAATAGACATCCTTGTCATGTTCCTGACTTTAAGGAAAAGTTCTCAGTTTTTCCCACATTAAGAATGATATTTGCTCTGGGCTTTTCATAAATGGCTTTTATGATATTGAGGTATGTTCCCTTTATCCCTATGCTTTGAAGAATTTTAATTAGGGAAGGATGTTGCATTTTGTCAAATGCTTTTTCTGCATTGATTGAAAAGATCACATGTTTCATGTATTTTCTTTTATTAATGTTCTCTCTCACATTGATTGAATTATGAATGTTAAAGCACCTTTGCATCCTAGGAATAAATCCCACCTGACAATGTTGAACAATCCTTTTAATGAACTGTAGGATCCTATTTGAAAAAATATTGTTGAATATTTTGGGATCTTATTCATCAAGGATTTTGGTCTGTAATTCTTTCTTGATGGAGCCTTTGCCTGGTTTTGGCATCAGGGTAATGTTGGCCTTATAGAACGAGTCTGGGAGTTTTCTTTCTATTTCTATTTTTTGAAAAAGCTTCAATAGAATAAGTATTATTTTTTTCTTTAAATGTTTGGCAAAATTCCTGGGAATCTATCTGGCTGGACTCTTGTTTATTTGGATATATATATTTTTTATTTTTTTAAATTTATTTTTAACCTAACAATATTCATTGTTTTTGTACCACACCCAGTGCTCCATGCAATCCATGCCCTCCATAATACCCACCACCTGGTACCCCAAACTCCCACCCCCCCGCCCCTTCAAAACCCTCAGATTGTTTTTCAGAGTCCATAGTCTCTCATGGTTCACCTCCCCTTCCAATTTCCCCCAACTCTCTTCTCCTCTTTATCTCCCCATGTCCTCCATGCTATTTGTTATGCTCCACAAATAAGTGAAACCATATGATAATTTTGATTACGGCTTCAATTTCCTTGCTGGTTATTGGTCTGTTCAGTCTATTCAGATTGTCTATTACCCCCTGTATCAGGCTTGGTAGTTTATATGTTTCCAAGAATACATCCATTTCTTCTAGATGTTTTTTTAATTTGTTGGCTTACAGTTACTGGTAAATAATTTTAGTATTTTTTTCTATTTTCTTGGTGTTAGTTATGCTCTTTCCTCTTTCACAATTTACTAATTTGGGTCTTCTTTCTTTCTTTCTTTCTTTCTTTCTTGAGAAGTCTAACCAGAGATTTATCTATCTTATTAATTCTTTCAAACAATATGCTTCTAGTTTCATCCTTCTGTTCTACTGTTTTTATGCTCTATTTCATTGACATTTCATTGATTTGTTTTCTAAACTTTATTATTTATCTTCTCCTGCTAGATTTAGGCCTTATTTGCTATTCTTTCTTTAGGTCCTTAAGGTGTAAGTTTATCTTCTGCATTCATTATTTTTCTACCTTTTTTTTTTTTTTTTTTTTTTAATGAGTCTCGGGTAGCTATGTATTTCCCTCTTAGGACTGCCTTGCTGTATCCCATAAGTTTTGGACCAGTATGTTTTCATTCTCATTAGTTTCTTTGAATTGTTTAAGTTTTTCTTTCATTTCCTGGTTGACCCAATTATTGTTCATCAGGATACTCTTTAACATCTAGGTATTTGAGTTCCTTCCAAAATTCTTCTTTTGGCTGAGTTCCAGTTTCACAACATTGTGGTCTGAAAAAATGCAGCGGATAATCCAAATCTTCTGGTATTGGTTGAAACCTGACTTGTCACCCAATTAGTAGTCTACTCTGGAGAAAGTTCAATACACATTCAATAACGAGTTTTGGTTTTTCTCTTTTTTTCTTTCCTTTGTCTCACTTTATTTATTTATTTGTTTATTTGTTTATTTATTTATTTAATTTTAGGATAGAACCGTTTATCACACTAATGGGCCTCAAAATACAGCTGGGGTGGGGCATCTGGGTGGCTCAGTGGGTTAAGCCTCTGCCTTCAGCTCAGGTCATGATCCTAGGGTCCTGGGATCAAGCCCCACATCGGGCTCTCTGCTCAGCGCGGAGCCTGCTTCCCCCTCTCTCTCTGCCTGCCTCTCTGCCTACTTGTGATCTCTCTCTGTCAAATAAATAAATAAAATCTTAAAAAATACATCTGGGGTAGCAATCCTAATATCATACAAATTAGATTTTAAACCAGAACCATCGTAAGAGTTGTAGAGGAACATTATTTCATACTTGAAGTGTATATCCAATAAAAAAGATCTAACAATTATCAATATCTATGTCTCAAATATGGGAGAAGCCAATTATAAAAACCAATTAAAAACCAAATAAAGAAACATGTGGATAATAATACATTAATAGTAGGATACCCCAACACTCCATTCAATGCAATGGAGATCATCTAAGATCATCTAAGATGATAAGATCATTAAAGAAACAAGGGCTTTGAATGACACATTGAACCAGATGTACTTTGTAGATATATTGCACTAGTTCTCATCTCTGTTTAATGAAGGTTCCCTCTTAGTGTTATTTTGTTTGTTTTATGTTTCCATACATGACCGCCTGGTGATGCTGTAGGACTACCTATGGTCCCTACACAGTTGCTCAGTGAGAACACATCATTCCAAAGCAGTCTCAAGGACTTTTGAGAATCTGTAATCTTGGGGGGAGACTGGCATAAGGGATGGTCACTGTTTTCATGACAGCGACTCAGTAGCTGTGTCCTGACTGGCCTGGCAGAATCCCTTGAGCAAGGTCCTGTGTGTGGTCTCAGCAGGTGCTTCCTCCATGGAATGAACCAACTCCCATTCTCTTCAGTGTGTGGTGTGTGATGAGCTCCAGCACCAGGGCTCAGGGAGTGGCTGGGCAGTCCCTGGATGGAGCGCTTGCATGGACTGCATGGACAGCCCCTCCTTCGGCTGAAGGTGGGGGAAAAATGAGATTTTTGGCAACCCAACCCATGTTGGGTATCAGGGGCTGTGCCCCATGGCTTGGACTCTTTTCCTCTTCATGTTCTTGAGTCAATGCATAGGGAAGGATAAATTTCAGGCGTACAGGATATCAGCCTAGCTAGTTCATAACCTCTGGCTCATACCCTGTGAAATTTTACCTTGTGTCCACTCCATCACTCATGACCATGTGTATTTGCAAGTTTCTTGTCCCAATCTGTGCTGACCCAGCTATCCTCCCTCTCAGGATTGCTGGCAACAACAGCCAGACTTGCCTAAATCCTTGAACAGTAGTTTCAGTGTTGAAAGCTATACCATAAGCTTGTTCTACTTTAAGCCAGGTAACCTCCCTGGTATATCATTGACTCACATACTTACCAAGGCTCTGGAGTCAGTAGCTGTTTCTCTGGATAAAAAGATGCCTTAGCTAATGCAGGGTTTCTGCTCAACTCTGAGCTTCATTCTGAAGTTGAAGTTAACTATTAGTTTGCTCTATATCACTAAAATGAGAGCATCTATCATGATTCACAGTGTCCCAGACAACAAACATATGAGAAAACAACAACAACAACAACAAACAAACATACAAAAAAACAACCTGAGGCTACAGATCATGGCTGTGAGCCTCTTTTTCAGTAAGAAACCCACCTGGAGACACATGCAGGAAGGACTCTTCTGCAGGAAGATTTGTCCTTGAAAGGGGAAATAGAAAGACATGGAATATGTCTATAATATGAGACACTATTGAACATCCCAGGAAGACAATAAAGATAATCTACTGGAGTCTAAATGCACATCACCACTGAATCTGGACATCATGAACAAGAATAAATAGTGTGTCTACACTTGAACCTGTTGCCCAGCAAGCATTCATCTACACATCAGTTTCAGCATCTTATTCCATAAAGTGTTACCTTGTGTCACTACTGATGTGTTCACAGCTGATATATTGACGATAACCCTGGTCATAGGCAAAGTCTCCTCTCTCTCAACCAGATACTTGTATGTTTGGACCAGATCTAATAGTATTTCTCTGACAACACCCCCACATATCATTCTTCCTCTTCTCTCCTCTGCTTCTGCCACCCTCAGGCTTCAGTCTTTCCCTTTGTCTCCTCAGGTCTGAACACCATCTTCACATAGGAATTCAGAGAAAACTAGAAATGATAGTTCTGTAGTTTCCAGTCTCCAGTGTCCATCTGTCTGGAGAAGAATAAGCAGAAAAAAGAGCTGCATGCAGCAACTCCCATTGTCCTTCCTGTTCTCACCCCAGGGTCCATGTTTTTGTTGCCAACACCCTTGGTAAGTTTCTTTATATGAAAGTCAAGTTATTTCATTTTCCTTAAAAGGATGTGTTAATTTAATCCTTAGGCATTTGAACATGGAATCTGTTGATTTTTACAACCTTCAGAATTAACTGATACCACACACATGGGGAAATCTGAAGAGATCCACAAAGAATCACCTGCATATTTTAAGAAATGGCATTATTTGTCTTACGTTCCAGATAGATTCTAGTTCCTCAGATTTCTGTGGACAGAAGATTCACTGCAAAAACAGTTTTTTCCTATGGTACCTGAAGTCCTGGGCTATAATGTTTTATCACATAAACATCATTTTCTTCTTCTCTGTCATTGTTAGACACCTGGGGACACAAGGAACTGTGAGTTTTCCTGTCATGTGTGGCAGGAAGATGGTATCTGCATGCTTGCCCCATGTCCTGTGCTGCTTGATAACATAAGACACAATAGATATAGGTCTTGGGTCTGCTGAGATTAAAATAAAACAAAACAAACAAACAAACAAAAAAGACAAATTTCTTGTCTCACAATAAGACCTGACTCCTGATTCAGTGAACTGTTAACAGGTTTATTCTCACATCAGTCCTTACAGCTGACATAAACCCCCTTTTTCATTAAAAACCTTTGAAATACTTGCTTCTAAATGAAGGATACTGGATCTTGGAGTTTTTTTTTAAAGAGAATTATCATAGAGAAATTCCTCAGGGTGTTTAAGAGCTGCACAAGGAAGAGGGGGTTTCTTAATCACATTTTTGTGCACACACACACACACAAACACACAAATTTACACACAAACAACTCTTTACTCTTGGTAAGTGACTAATGCACTGGTATATGTGATTCTAGGATTCACTGTCTCTCCAGAAGCCAGGGTCAATGTGGGCTCACCCAGCCATTTTCAGTGTCACAATCTCCAGAAGGCAGAATCTTCATCAGCAGGAAACCCCAGGGGCAGGGAGTGTTACTGGGATCCTGTCATCACACAACCAGGATGTGCCCTGAGCCTTGGCTCTCTGGGATAATGTTGATACTCAGAAATCCCAGGAGGAATTTTTGTCACTATGGGAATCTCATCCCTTCACCACTTCTGGGCTATAGTCAGCATCTGAGGCTGACCAGTACATTGATTATGAGACTCAAGCCTCAGTGTTGCTCCCAAGGAGCTTAAAACCCTTGGGAACAAGAGACACAACTTCCTCATGTTCTCAGAGCTGGGCTGTTACTCCATCAGTCATCCCAGTAAAACCTCCAGCCAGTCTGCACTCTGATGGAAAGTCATCTTCCCCAAACCAGGGCCAAAGGCTATGTGACGTCAGGGCCAATATCCCCTTATCTCCATCATTCCTTGAATCAGATGTGGGAAATTTGACATTTTGCCTAGGGTAGCAGAAATTCATTGCGGTAGTCATAGGTGAGTGAATGAATTACTGCTTTACCCTGGACTTCCTGGACACAAGTTGCAGGTACTAGAGCTGTGCCCACCACAGAGAATGGTCTGACTCCAAATCTCTTTGTCCTATAACCTCTGTCTCTGTTTGGCAGTTTTGTCAGTAGGATGGTTCTCAGTTCATAGGAAGAGGCCCCTTATCTGGTTTTACTGGGCATAAGGTTGGCCTTTCCTACCTGGGAGACCAGACATATGGTACAAATAAGAGATTTTAGAAAAAGCATATTCTACTGAGAACAGAAGTCATTCCTGTCCCACTGTTCTCCAACCATATTTTTTTAAAGTTTTTATTTATTTATTTGACAGACTGAGATCACAAGTAGGCAGAGAAGCAGGCAGAGAGAGGAGGAAGGAGGCTCCCTGCTGAGCAGAGAGCCCGATGCAGGGCTCAATCCCAGGATGCTGGGAACATGACCTGAGCAGAAGGCAGAGGCTTTAATCCACTGAGCCACCCATGTGCCCCTCTCCATCCATATTTTTAACCACTCTTTCCACCAATTTTCTTTCTGCAATAAGCACAAATATGGGAAACTACACTAGTGAAGGTATCTACATCTTCACAATACTGTTGTCATTTAGTTTAAATCAATCTTACTGAATGGAATTGTGCAAAAAATAACACACATTTATTTTAAGTATGGGGTTGGCTCAGTGGTGAATAAAATATACACTCTTTTGCCAGGTCTCTGTCAGAGTATCTGTATCTCTCACTCCTTAATTCCTAGAACTTCAAACATGTTTGTCTTTGTGCTCTGATGTCAGTGCAACACACAGCCTCATATGGCAAGGCTCCTGAAGACTTATGTCTGTGTGCTTTGAGGAGAGATCCTAGGAGGAAATTATGGCCCCAGTATGTGGATAACTGTTGTTTTAAGCAGATGGAAAGATTGAGGAGCAAAAGGGAACAAAGATGTTTAGTATGTAACCATTGAAGGGATGCACATGAGGGCTTCTGCCTATAAACTGGGGATGAACTCCCCATCTCCTCAAGGCTGCAGGAACCTCAGAGGATGAGGAACTATGGAAATCAGGGAGCTGGCCAATAGGAGTAAAATCCATGAATCCTGCACAAAAGGGACCATAAGTCCATCGGGAACTATCAGTTCTTTGGTCTTGATGTTTATCTATGAGGAAGTTGTATAAGAGACAGCCTATCAGTCCTGAACCACAACGAAACCAAGAGGTAGTTGGACAGAGTAACCCTGAAGACACTTAGTAGCACCTATAGTGATCCCTGAATTAATAAGAATTGGCAAATAGGAACACTTGGCTTGGCCCTAAAGGAGGAAAGAGTGGAGAGCTTGGGGGAGACAGAAGTGTCTGCTGGGTTCTGGTCACCATTATCTCAGACAATAATGTGTCTGCGTCTAGGCACTAGGGGGCACTCATGGTCTGTCATTGAGTTTCACCTGTGATTAGGAGTTCCTTTCCGGTCTACCACCCTTACTTGCTCAACTAGAGAGGGACCTTACCCTTGGGCAGTTAGGAGTCAGAGACCTGGGTGTTTCATTTGCATGGTTGGTCACACCCTCTCTCAGGGATTGAATAAGGGAAGAGAGATTAGGGGACGTTCTGCACAGTTGTGGGGCCTCAGGAGATAGGATCTGTGATGACCTCCGCCATGGCCTGGTATACTCTCCTCTTCACCCTCCTTGCTCACTGCACAGGTGATTGGATGTGGAGACAGGGGAAGGGGCCCTAAGAGGACCTAAGAGCAGGAAGGGCCCTGCTTCCTTCTCTTGTTTATAGACCCCAACATCACCTCTGTATTTCTTCCTCTTCCAGCATCCTGGGCCCAGTCTGTGCTGACTCAGCCATCCTCACTGTCTGGGTCTCTTGGCCAGAGAGTCACCATCTCCTGCACTGGAGGCAGCACCAACATTGGTGATGGTTATAGTGTGTACTGGTACCAACAGTATCAGGGAAAGGCCCCTAAAACAATCATCTATGATACTAGCTCTAGACCCTCAGGGGTCCCTGAACGGTTTTCTGGCTCTAGATCTGGCAACACTGGCTCCCTCACCATCACTGGACTCAAGACTGAGGATGAAGCTGATTATTACTGCTCATCATGGGACAAGAGTCTCAGTGGTCACACAGTGCTCCGGGTCTGTGAGGAAGTGAGACAAAAACCGCTGTTTCCCTAGCAATGGAGGTTACCTCGCAGCCTACAGTACTTGGCCATATCAGCTACTTCCTTTGTTTATTCTAAACTGTAGTCTGAGATCATCTCATGGTTTTGACCACAAAATAGTCCATATTCCTTAAAGTCAGACCCCCAGGTTTGTCTTTTGCAGGGGCATATTGTAAGATTTTCTCATATTGAGGAGAAATTCCTGGGTTCCATGGGCAGTCTGCCCTGGGGACAGATTCGGTGACTGGACAGAAACAGACACAGAAACAGACACAGAGACCAAGGGTGCCTAACTAAAGATAGAGTCCTATCCAGTTATACACTTCCATACTACTTAATGAACATCTATTACGTGCCACACTTGACTAGCTATGCAGGATACAGGTAGACATGATAGGAAGGGTCTCCATGCCCAGGATTTACAACTTGTTGTAAAGGAAAGCTCTATCACAGGAGCATGAGTGGTGAAGTTTTTGGAGTTGGAATGGAGTACTGCAGAGGTTGACAGGGAACCCCAGAATCTGATGTTCAGTACTGTCATCCTGGTTTTACACCAGTGATGAAGTAGCAGGTGGGGAGTGTGGAGATGTGACTAGATGAGGGCTGTGAATTGTGCCCTAGGCAGACTAGGAGTCTGGAGGAGGGATGGAGGAATGAGAAATATCAGGGTTCTTATGAATAGGAGGAAGCCAAGACTGAGAATGGGGATGTGGAGGAGGACAAGGTGGGATGAAGATTGGGAACATTGTGGTGAGGGGTTTCTTCAGCTGGGACAATGTGAGGACCCACCTGTGATTCAGGATGACTTTCACCTCATGTTAATAGGATTAGCCCCTACAAGGGGAATGTTTATCGGGACTCCGAGGAATGCACCTTCCTTCCTTCCTTCCTTTCTTTCTTTTAAATTAATTTACTTATTTTCAGCATAACAGTATCATTATTTTTTCACCACACCCAGTGCTCCATACAATCCATGCCCTCTATAATACCCAGCATCTGGTACCCCAACCTCCCACCCCCCCATCACTTCAAACTCCTCAGATTGTTTTTCAGAGTCCATAGTCTCTCGTGATTCAACTCCCCTTCCAATTTACCCCAACTCCCTTCTCCTCTCTAACTCCCCATGTCCTCCATGCTTTTTGTTATCCTCCACAAATAAGTGAAACCATATGATACATGACTCTCTCTGCTTGACTTAATTCACTCAGCATCATCTCTTCCAGTCCTGTCCATGTTGCTACAAAAGTTGGGTATTCGTCCTTTCTGATGGAGGATTATACTTTATAGTGTATATGCACCACATCTTCCTTATCCATTCATCCGTTGAAGGGCATCTTGGTTCTTTCCATAGTTTGGCGACCGTGGCCATTGCTGCTATAAACATTGGGGTACAGACAGCCCTTCTTTTCATGACATCTGTATCTTTGGGGTAAATGCACCTTTCTTCTTACTCTTCTCTTAACTTTGATGAAACTTCACCAGTGTCTGTTTTTTGGGAAGTATTTCCTTTATTATTCAAAACTATTTATCTGGAATAAGGTTCAATTTGACATTTGTCAAATTAACAGGTGAAAATAAAATTTAATAGACAGCATAAAGGGAATCCATGCGTAACAAATAGCATGGAGGACATGGGGAGTTAGAAGAAGGGAGTGGGGGGAAATTGGAAGGGGGGTGATCCATGAGAGACTATGGACTCTGAAAAACAATCTGAGGGGTTTGAAGTGGTGGGGGGGTGGGAGGTTGGGGGAACCAGGTGGTGGGTATTAGAGAGGGCACGGATTGCATGGAGGACTGGGTATGGTACAAAAAACAATGAATACTGTTATGCTGAAAATAAATTTTAAAAAAAGGGAATTCATGCAGATATGGAGAATTCCAAAGACAGCAAGCCAACATGGCAATTATTTGACCAAAGGAGACATAGGAGTCTGAATACAACGAGGAGAAAGAGCATTAGCAGGAAGGTGAAAGGAGATGTGTGGAAAATACACTGCCCTACTATCTAGATATAGGAACCTCCATTAATATCTTTCTTCCTGGTACAAGCAGGCAGTTTGGGGGAAGCTATAGAACTTTCTGTAAAACAGCAGAACCATGAGAGACTGTGGACTCTGAGCAACAAACTGAGGGATTTGGAGGGGATGAGGATGGAGAGTTGGGTGAACCTGCTGGTGCTATTATGGAGGGCACACATTGCATGGAATACTGGTTTTTGTACATAAACAATGAATTCTAGAACCCTGAAAAGGAATTAAAAAATATATATATATATATGTGTGTGTGTGTGTGTGTGTATACATATATATACATAAATATATATGTATATATACATAAATTTATATATATAAATATATATATGTATATATATATATATATATATATATATATATATATATATAACTCTAGTTTTTCTAGTTTTTCTCCCTCTTTGATGGACATTTGGGAATTTTCTAGTTTTTTGAGAAAAGGTTGTATTGCTGTATACTTACCTCTCAAAACTGCATTTGCTTTTCATGTTTTGCTTATCATGTTTTCATTTTCTATTGTTTCCATGATATTTTTAATTTTAATTCCTAGTTGACCCATTTACTCTTTAGTATGATTTTCTTGAACTTCCAAGTGTTTGAGTTCCTTCCAAATTTTCGCTTGTGATTAAGTTCAAGTATCAAATCATTGTGGTATGAAAAATATACAGGAAATAGTTCAAGTTATTTGGTACCATAGGAGACCTGATATGTGACCCAGTATGTGATCTATTCTAGATAATGACCCATGGGAAAATAAGAATGTGGATTCTGTGGCGTTAAGTTCCTATGTTTTGTATATATCTGTGAAGTCCATATGGTTCAGTGTGTCACACAAAGCCCCTGTTTCCTTGTTGATATTTTACTTAGATGATCTCTCATTGCTCTGAATAGGCTGTTAAATCCCTTGCTATTATTGTATTAAAAATAATATGTTTCATTACTTTGGCTATTAATTGGTTTATATAATTGGCTGTTCCCATGTTTTCCAAAGTGGCTGTACCAGCTTGCATTCCCTTTAACAGTAGAAGAAGGCTCCCATTTCTGCACATCCTCTTCAACATTTGTTGTTCCTGCATTGTTAATTTTGGTCATTCTAACTGGTGTAAGGTGGTATCTCAATGTGATTTTGATTTGAATTTCCATGACAGCTTTTACATGTGTCTGTTAGCCATTTGCATGCCTTCTTTGGAGAAGTGTATGTTCATGTTTCTGCCCATTTTTTAACTTGATGATTTGTTATTTGAGTGTTGAGTTTGAGAAGTTCATTAAAGATCTTGGATACCAGCCCTTTGTCTGTAGTGTCACGTGCAAATACCTTCTCCCATTCCATGGGTTGCCTCTTTGTTTTGCTAACTGGTTCCTTTACTGTGCAGGAGCTTTTTATCTTGCTGAATTCCCAAAGGTTCACTTTCACTTTTGTCTTCCCTGCCTTTGGAGCTGTGGCTTGAAAGAAGTTGCTGTGGTGATGTCAAAGATGTTACTGCCTACTTGACTTATTTAGCAAAGCATGATATGCTCTAGTTCCATCCATGTTGTCGCAAATGGCAAGATTTCAAAAATACATGTTTTTGATTTTGTTAACTGCAGCCATCAAAAGAAATGAAATCTTGCCATTTGCAACAACATGGATGGAACTAGAGCGTATCATGCTTAGCGAAATAAGTCAAGCAGAGAAAGACAACTATCATATGATCTCCCTGATATGAGGAAGTGGTGATGCAACATGGAGGCTTAAGTGGGTAGAAGATTAAATGAAACAAGATGGGATTGGGAGGGAGACAAACCATAAGTGACTCTTAATCTCACAAAACAAACTGAGGGTTGCCGGGGGGAGGGGGTTGGGGAGAAGGGGGTGGGATTATGGACATTGGGGAGGGTATGTGATTTGGTGAGTGCTGTGAAGTGTGTAAACCTGGTGATTCACAGACCTGGGGATAAAAATATATGTATATAAAAAATATATGTTTATAAAAAATAAAAAAAAAATAAAAAAAAAAAAAAAAAAAAAAAATACATGTTTATAAAAAATAAACAATTAAAAAAAAAAGATGTTGCTGCCTATGTTCTCCCCTAAGAATTTGATGGATTTCCGTCTCACCTTGAAGTATTTCATCCATTTTGAGTTTATCTTCATGTATGTTGTTAGAGAATGGTCAAGTTTCAGTCTTCTATACATAACTGTCCAATTTTACCAGCAGCATTTATTGAAGTGTCTGTCTTTTTATCATTGAGCATTTTCCCTGCTTTGTCGATGATTATTTGGTCATAGAGTTGAGGGTCCATACCTGGGCTCTCTATTCTGTTCCACTGATCTATGTATCTGTTTTTTGTTTTGTGTGTGGGAGGGAACATTCCCATCCTCTCTTGTTGATCACAGCTGTAACATACCTATGTATTTTAGGTTTTAACTTATATTTCAAATATTATCTCATATTTGAAAATATGCTCTTTATGAATATATGGCTCTTAGCATAAAGAATCAATACTGAATGAATTATATTACTTGTTAAACTGTAATTGAAAATATCTCAGTAATGAAACATATTATTCAATAAAATAAAAGTATCATTAACCTATAATAATGTATAATTCAAATGATATAGGTTACTAACTGTACAATTTGGTTTTTTTAAAAGATTTTATTTATTTATTTGACAGACAGATCACAAGTAGGCAGAGAGGCAGGCAGAGAGAGAGCGGGGCAAGCAGACTCCCTGCTGAGCAGAGAACCCGATGCGGGGCACGATCCCAGGACCCTGGGATCATGACCAGAGCTGAAGGCAGAGGCTTTAACACACTGAGTCACCCAGGCACCCCATAACTGCACAATTTGATTGATCTTCCAATGAAAAGTAAATGATTTACTGGAATATATATTTTGTCCTCCTCCAATTAATCTAAAAGTCCAAGGCAGGCTTAAAAGCTTGTGGGGTTCTCCCAAGATGTCACTAATCTCAGAGAAGATGAGGATCTCATGAGGAGGAGGGGGAGATGCCAGAGGCTGAGGAAGGGAGTGGGAGTTAGTCAATCAGAATAGAGGGGTTGGGTATAGGGAGGTTAGTGTCATCTCCCAGGAGCCACATGTGAGGAATTAGAAAGCTGGAAGCAGAGCTCTCCTCTCAGTACTGACAGAACCACATGGTCAGAAACAAAGAGGAACATATTACTTCCTTCCTGGCACCAATCAGAAGATGCTTGGTCCTTGTGAAAGACATGTTTCAAAAATGATGTCACAAGTCCTTGAACACATAAAGAAGGTGTTTCTCAAATATAAATAGAACACCCCCAAAAAACAAACAAACAAACAAACAAAAAACTTTAGCTTGTTTTTTTCCACCATAATTAGATGACATAGCATAGTTATTTTCCTTCTCCTGCATAGTGTCCTCCCTCAAGATGGCTCTTTTCATGGTCATCAATGCAGAACTTCCCTTTCATATTCCCTCCTGCTTCATTCCTTGTCTGTACTATTTCAAAATGAGAGAGAGAGAGAGAGAGAAAACAAAACAAAACAAAACCTCTATCATCAACCCTAAATGAGATCTATCTAATGTCTCCTAATGTGGTAATAAATAAGGAACAATTACCTACAATTACGTGGTTTTCTCTACACTAAGATTGCGGACGTCCAAAACGATACTTAAAAACAATTCCCTTTAAGATAACATTAAAATGAATAACATGTTTAGGACTGAACTTAACCAAGTAGGAAAAAGACTCGTAAAATGAAAACTATAAATTATTGCTGAAAAAGATTTTAAAAGTGAGAGGACACTATAACCAAATATTGTATGACTTAATATTATGAAACTACAACCAATACTATCCAAGTCCGTCTCCACATTTGGTGCCCTCCTACCATGACCTTTCTGTCCCTATCTTATCTCACAATGTATACTATTCACTCCCTGTCATTCCTTATTTGGGTGGATGGTACATATAAATCTCTGTTCACTGGAAACACATTATAGACACCGCCATGAATTCCATGGAGTTCTGAACAAAACATCTTTGTTAGGGCCCAATGTGCTTAGAGGAAAGGGCCAAGAGGATTTTCAGTGCAGGAGAGAGGGAAGAACACTTCAGAAGGGAAGAGAACTCCATTTGTAGTAATGTTCTATTTATATCAATTATCATACTGAGTTAATACAAAAGTAGTCTGAAAACATTAGATATACCAGAGAGTCAAATAAATAAAAATTCCAGGCTAACATTCAAGGAAAAAATATGAACCCAGTGAAGTAGGTGAGAGCAAAATACACAATTTCCCTCATGATATTATATTGTCATAACAAACATAGGCTGAAAATTCCTTGCAGTGAGGGCTGAGGACCTGACAGGATAACCTAAAGTCAACAAGAAAACAATTGTCACACTGTAAGATGAGTTCATGAGAATTATTATGATGTGTGAACCATGTTGGTACCCCGAGAACTTTAAGTCCTTTACTTTGTTCAAGATGATTGTAGACTGGTAATGACCCCAGGCAACTAGAAGAAGCAAACTCCAATGTTAGGTAATCCTGAAATATCTTGTAATATAAGCACTGAGCAGCCCATCGTGTACTTAGCTGTTTGGAGAGCAATTTTTATTTGAAAAGAAAGAAAGAAAGAAAGAAAGAAAGAAAGAAAGAAAGAAAGAAAGAAAGAAAGAAAAGAAAATGAAAGGAAAAAAAAAACACACCAAAAACCTCAGTCCCAAACACCACATCTTCTCATTCTACTGCTACCCTGGGCAGTGACATTGGCATTATCCTGTTGCCCAGTCTGGACACATTTCCAGGAGTACTGGGTGGTGTCAGAGGGGTTGGTGGACTAAGCATCTGAGTCCAGCAGAGGGCACTTGGCATAGGTGCTCTGAGAATTGTGTTCTGGGCCAGGTCAACTAGGAAAATATACTAATTCTTGCACACTTAGCATGCAGCGTCCTCACTGAATTGTGATTCTGCAACACAGGGGCCTCTGGAGCCACATGAGTGATCACCTCTGGCTCATTTTGTCACATCACCTTTCATCATCCATTCTGATGAAGTCAGTGTTCAGGATGGTGTTCAGACAGGGACAGAAAATGCTACACCTGGATGAATTTGCCTATTGAAAAAATCACCTGCAATGTTACCTGGGTATAGGACAAGAGAGCCCTGGTAGGGGAAGATGTTAATGTCCACGAGGAGCAGAGCTCTGGGGCTTCTCTCTCCTGTCCTGATTCCTCCTTCACCTACTCCCTCATAGACAGGAAGTTCCCTTTAGGGCTGAGAGAAAAATGTAGATGGGGGTCATATGCACTGCTTGGCTCCCATCATCACACAGGATGGTCAACACCTTATTGTTTCTGTCTCCTTGTAGTCTTTAGCTCTCCTGTAGAGCCCTAAGTTCGACTATGCTACTCTATCCCTCATAAGAACTGAGTCTATGTTAGAGAAAAATAAAACTTACTTAACTACTAATCATTATTTATAAATGTTGTACATTATAAAACCTTAGTACATAAAATATATAAACACTATACAAACATATATGTTAAGTATATTGTGCATTATATTATATTTTGATTCATAAATTACAATTCATAAATTGTAGATCCTGCAATAATATGTATCACATATAATATAAAATATTTTATATTATATATAAACATATGCACTATATTATGATAGGTATTGAGTCTTATATATGTCACAGATTATATAGTATATATGTTATATGTATGTCTTTTACTTATTTAAAAGAATGGGAGGGATAATGTAGCCCAAATACATATTCTGACACTAGGAAAACAGTGAAACGTAAACCAGCATGCACAGCATCCTATGAACACAGCTGATAAGTACAAGTAAATCCATGGTATACAGAGAGACATTCACCTAAACCCAGGGAGGACTGGACCTGTGAGGAGGTGACTAAAATCTCTTGATCATGTGCACGCAGACCTTGGGGAAAGCAAATAAGACCCACTGAGTCATATCAGAAGCCTTGAGAAGAGAGAGAGCTTGTGAGTTTCCAGAGGTGCTTCCCTGACACACCGTGTGACAAGAACGTGAAGTTATGGACCAAGTGGACCAGGATTCACTGATACTCTAGAGCCTGGTGAACATGTGAATCAGCCCAGCCCTCAGCAATGAAGAACACAGCCCAGAGAAAGCTTTTCCCCGGGTCCAGGAGACCAATCCAAGGGCCACTAGGGGGGCGATCCTCTCTAAGGCTGGCTCAGGGATCCTTATAAATGTCAGGGAGCCTTGCTGATTACTGTGATCTCCCAATTTATTCATGATGGAATATATAGTAAATGCTTTAGCTCTCACACTGTCAGGATTTTAGTTGTTATTTCTAAATAATATGTTATTGGTAATTTACTTCTATATTTTATAGAAAGTACAGAAGATGTTATTGTGTTATTCAGATATTTCAAATATTTTCTGCAATTCATTCTTTTTCTCTATATTTTCAAATTGTCCTTATTTTCAAATTTGATGTAAAATATATTACACACTCTTCTACCCTATATCATGAATCTTTTCTTTGAAGGCTTAAAATATTTGATGGGGAATCTTTGTGTAATATGAATTCAGCTCTCAAACACAATCAGAAATGCAAATAGTACACTCATGGATTACATGAAGCACACAATGTGCCAGCGATTCTTTTTTTTTTTTTTTAATTTCTTTTCAGTGTGCCAGAATTCATTGTTCATGCACACATCCAGTGCTCTATGCAATATATCCCCTCCATAATGCCCACCACGAGGCTGACCCAACTTCCCACCCCCTGCCCCTTCAAAGCCCTCAGATTGTTTGTCAGAGTCCATAGTCTCTCTGGGTTCATCTGCCCCTCCAATTTCCCTCTACTCCCTTCTCCCCTCCATCTCCCCATGACTTCTGTGTTATTTCCATGCTCCAAATATGTGTCAGTGATTCTTAAATTAATATAAAATAATATTTTATTTCCCATTTTGATGAACACTGATTTTGTTGCTGAACTTAAAAGATAACTGGAGAAATGTTATCTTTCTCCTTCTCCTCAGTCCTAATACCCTCATTTTCTCTCTCCATTCCTTCTGCTCCATAGGATACTGTTCAACAAAGGGGATTTAGATGTTCCATGATGATCACACCAACTGATTCAGACACTATGTCATTTCTATTCCTGATTATGAGTCTCATGTTTTCCTAATTTATCATCTAATGATCAGAGAAATGCCCTAATTTATTGGTGAGATTATTACTTTTATTCTAAAACACTGCAGGTACTTTGAAGTGACCCATATTATTGACGGCTTCTTAGAGCAGAAGACAGCTGGTATTCTGAGCCTGACCATGCAGCTCTGCATGTGAACTCCATCACTGGTCCCCCACTGCTACTATTGGAGACAGTTTCAAGGTCTGTGTCAGTAGTGGACCATTTCCCTTCACACAGCCACATAAAGCTCTGTGTTTTTCCGCTGGGTTTATGACTGGAGAAAAAAGGGCCCACTAATCTCTCACAAAGGACAGAATTAGGGATTTCAGTGGGAAGGGAAAAGTTCCAGGCATGGGGTTAGATTTGGGTTGAACTAGAACCAAGAACAGGAGGTGGAGAACACACCCATATCCTCATGCTGTTTTCAGGATTTCCAGCAAAGAAGCTTGATTCTGAGTTGACAAGAGTTCTGGGGAGCCCCTTTGGTGAAGGACCATACCCTGTCGTTCAGTATCCCAGTCACCCTAAAGGCACTGGTTTATGTGAGTTCCCAGGATCAGCCTCTTTCATGATCTCCCCAAGGGGACATCATGGTGACACTGGATTTTGGAGAAAGAGGATGTTGTTTTCTATGAAATACATGAAAAGACCCCAGGGACACCCTACACCAGCTTAGAAGTCCAAAAGGGACATGTACAGTGAGGGTCCTCATGATGGCTAGTCTTATGCATTTTTGTGTCCTCCCTAATGGTTTACAGTAGAGCAAGAGATTCTAGATGTGGGGGTCACATAAAAGTAAATTCTCAGGGTGATTCTTGTCTCCCATAACAGGAGCTATCTCTCTTGATTTTAGGAAAAGATTATCAGCTTGTGGTGACCAAAGAGCCATCACTATCAGTGTCTCTAAGATAAACAGTCATACTCATTTTTGGTCCTACATCTGGACAAGTCCCTACCAGTTACTAACCTGGCTGATACTAAAAGAGCCCAGACCAAGCCCCCATTATCTTCCAGACAAAAGGCCATCCCTGAGGTCCCTGATCACTTCTATGGATCCATCCCTGGGAATAAAACCACCCTTAACATCATTGGGGCTCAGCCTGAGGATGAAGCTGACTATCTCTGTATGCTCTATGTGGGTGGTGGTATTTACACAGTGGTTTAAATATATGGGAAAGTGCATCCAGAACCTCTCATGTGGTCAGAATGACTCAGCTAATAAAAGCAGGAGAGGAAGTGTTTGGGGGAAATTTACCACCATGGGAAGTGAGGATCGCTGGTCCAATTATCCTGCCCAGTGAGTGGTTCATGGGCATGTGCTCCATCCGATTTCTCCCAGGGCGTGTTCCTCTCTCCAGTGTGACCCTTCAATACCAGGATCCCTCTCTTCCTATCTGCCTAGATTGATGGGAAGGGGACTGAAACACGATGAGACTCAGTGACTTCACTGCTCATTGTGAGATATTTCTGATTCAAATGCATCAACAAATAAGCCCTCTGAAGTATATCACATTTCACCTCAAGAAGTAAGAAGGGTCTCAGATATACAATATAACTGTACACCTAAAGAAGCTAGAAAAAGAATAGCAAGTAAGGCCTAAATCCAGCATAGGAATGGAAAGAAAGATTAGAACAGAAATCAGATATAGCAATTTGCATGTTGTCATTAGAGAAATGTCTGTTCATATCTTCTGCCCATTTTTTGGATGTGATTGTCTGTTTTGTGTGTGTTGAGTTTGAAGAGATCTTTATAGATCCTGGCTATCAACCTTTTGTCTGTACTGTCATGTGCAAATATCTTCTCCCATTCCGTGGGTTGCCTCTTTGTTTTGTGGACTGTTTCCTTTGCTGTGCAGAAGCTTTTGATCTTGATGAAGTCCCAAAAGTTCAACTTCACTTTTGTTTCCTTTGCCTTTGGAGACATATCTTGAAAGAAGTTGCTGTGGCTGCCTATGTTCTTCTTTAGGATTCTGATGGATTCCTGTCTCACGTTAAGGTCTTTTATCCATTTTGAGTTGATCTTTGTGTACGGTGTAAGAGAATGGTCAAGTTTCATTCTTCTACATATAGCTGTCCAGTTTTCCCAGCACCATTTATTGAAAAGACTGTGTTTTTTCCACTGTATATTTTTTCCTGTTTTGTCAAAGATTATTCTCCCATAGAGTTGAGTGTCCATATCTGGGCTCTCTACTCTGTTCCAGTGGTCTATGTGTCTGTTTTTATGCCAGTACCATGCCGTCTTGGTGATCACAGATTTGTAGTAAAGCTTGAAATCAGGTAATGTGATGCCCCCAGATTTATTTTTCTTTTTCAACACTTCCTTAGCGATTCGGGGTCTCTTTTGATTCCATACAAATTTTTGGATTATTTGCTCCAGCTCTTTTAAAAATACCAGTGGAATTTTGATCAGAATGATATTAAAAGTATATATTTCTTTAGGCAGTATAGACATTTTAACAATGTTTATTCTTCTGATCCAAGAGCATGGAATGGTCTTCCATCTTTTTGTGTCTTCCTCAATTTCTTTCATGACTGTTCTGTAGTTCCTCGAGTACAGTTCCTTTACCTCTTTAGTTGGGTTTATTCCCAGGTATCTTATGGCTCTTGTTGCTATAGTAAATGGAATCAATTCTCACCATCACTAGCCACCAGGGAGATACAAATTAAAACCACATTGTAATACCACCTTACACTAGTTAGAATGCCCAAAACTAGCAAGACAGGAAACAACATGTGTTGGAGAGGATGTGGAGAAAGGGGAACCCTCTTGCACTATTGGTGGGAATGCAAGTTGGTGCAGCCACTTTGGAAAACAGTGTGGAGATTCCTCAAGAAATTAAAAATAGAGCTTCCCTATGGCTCTGCCATTGCACTACTGTGTATTTACTCCAAAGATACAGAAGTAATGAAAGGAAGGGCCATCTGTACCCCAATGTTTATAGCAGCAATGGCCATGGTTGTCAAACTGTGGAAAGAACCAAGACACCCTCAAGTTACATTGTTACACTATTTCAAGCTTTATACAAATCTGTGATCACCAAGACAGCATGGTACTGGCATAAAAACAGACACATAGATCAGTGGAACAGAGTAGAGAGCCCAGATATGGACCCTCAACTCTATGGGAAAATAATCTTCAACAAAACAGGAAAAAATATGCAGTGGGGAAAAAAAAAAAACAGTCTCTTCAATAAATAGTGCTAGTAAAACTGGACAGCTATATGTATAAGAATGAAACTCGACCATTCTCTTACACCGTACACAAAGATCAACTCAAAATGGATAAAAGACCTCAACGTGAGACAGGAATCCATCAGAATCCTAAAGAAGAACATAGGCAGTAACCTCTTCAATATCAGCCACAGCAACTTCTTTCAAGATATGTCTCCAAAGGCAAAGGAAACAAAAGCGAAGATGAACTTTTGGGACTTCATCAAGATCAAAAGCTTTTGCACAGCAAAGGAAACAGTCCACAAAACAAAGAGGCAACCCACGGAATGGGAGAAGATATTTGCACATGACAGTACAGACAAAAGGTTGATAGCCAGGATCTATAAAGATCTCTTCAAACTCAACACACACAAAACAGACAATCATATTAAAAATGGGCAGAAGATATGAACAGACACTTCTCCAATCAAGACATACAAATGGCTATCAGGCACATGAAAAAATGTTCATCATCACTAGCCATCAGGGAGATTCAAATTAAAACCACATTGAGATACCACCTTACACCATTTAGAATGGCCAAAATCAGCAAGACAGGAAACAACATGTTTTGGAGGGGATGTGGAGAAAGGGGAACCCCCTTACACTGTTGGTGGGAATGCATGTTGGTGCAGCTACTTTGGAGAACAGTGTGGAGATTCCTCAAGAAATTAAAAATAGAGCTTCCCTATGACCCTGCAATGGTACTACTGAGTATTTACCCCAAAGATACAGATGTAGTGAAAAGAAGGGCTATCCATACCGCAATGTTTATAGCCGTAATGACCATGGTCGCCAAACTGTGGAAAGAACCAAGATGCCCTTTAACAGATGAATGGATAAGGAAGATGTGGTCCATATACACTATGGAGTATTATGCCTCCATCAGAAAAGATGAATACCCAACTTTTGACGGGACTGGAAGATATCATGCTAAGTGAAATAAGTCAAGCAGAGAGAGTCAATTATCATATGGTTTCACTTATTTGTGGAGCATAACAAATAGCATGGAGGACATGAGGAGATGTAGAGGAGAAGGGAGTTGAGGGAAATTGGAAGGGGAGGTGAACCATGAGAGACTGTGGACTCTGAAAAACAATCTGAGGGTTTTGAAGGGGCAGGGGGTGGGAGATTTGGGGAAGCAGGTGGTGGATATTAGAGAGGGCACAGATTGCATAGAGCCCTGCGTGTGGTGCAAATACAATGAATACTGTTACACTGAATATAAATAAAAAAAATAAAAAACAAAATCAATGATATAGAATTAAAATAAAAATACTACAGAGCAGTTTAACAAAATAAGGATTAATTCTCTCAAAGAATTAATAACATTGTTAAACCCCTAGTCAGATATATTGAAACAAACAAAAAACTATAGGGAAAATACCCTAATATATAAAATCATGAATGAAAGAAAGAGAAAGCACTGAGCACTTTAGAAATACAAATAATTATAACAAAACAATCTGAGGAGTTTGAAGTGGCGGGGGTGTTGGGATGTTGGGGTACTAGGTGGTGGGTAGTATAGAGGGCACGGATTGCATGGAGCACTGGGTGTGGTGAAAAAATAATGAATACTGTTATGCTGAAAATATATAAATTTAATTTTAAAAATAGTATGGCAATTATATGCCAAGAAATTGGGTAATCTGGATGACATGGATGCATTCCTAGAAGCATAAGCTACCAAAACTGAAACAGGAAGAAATAGAAAATCTGAAAAGACCCATATCTAGCAAGGGATTTGGATTAGTAACCAAAAATCTCCCAACAAACAACAGTCCAGGGCTGCATGTCTTCCCAGGGGAATTCTACCAAACACTTGAAGAATTAACACCTATTCTTTGGAAAATGTTCTGTAAATTATAAATGGAATGAAAACATCCAAATCCATTTTATTAATCCAGAATTTCCTTTATCCCCAAACCAAGACAAAGGCCCCATGAAAAAAGAGAATACAGACCAATATCCCTCATGAACATGGGTGCAAGTATTCTAAACAAGATATTGGGTAATAGGATCCAACAGTACATTAAAAGAATAATTCACCACGGGTAAGTTTGACTTATTCCTTGGCTTCTAGAATGGATCAATATCTTGAAATCAATATGATACACCTCATTAATAATATAAAGGACATAAACCATATGATCTTCTCAGTTGATGCAGAAGAAACATTTGACAAAATACAGCAGTTTTTTTTTTTTTTTTTTTTTTTTTTTTTACAAAACTCTCCATAATGTAAGGATAGAAGGAACATACCTCAATATCATAAAATGCAACTATGAAAAGCCCACAGTGATTATCATCTCAGTGGGGAAAAACAGAGATTTTCCCCTCAGGTCAGAAACACAGCAGGGATATCCACTCTTACCACTGTTATTCAACACAGAACTGGAAATCCTAGCCTCATCAATTGACAATAAATATAAATAAAAGCCATCCAAATCAGCAAGGAAGAAGCCAAACTTTAATTCATTGCAAATGACACTATACTCTGTTAGGAAAACCAAAAGATTCCATCCTAAAATTGCTGGAACTCCTACATGAATTCATTTATTTCATTATTATATTCTATAATATTCTATTTTACTTTTTCAGTGTTCCAAGATTCATTGTTTATGCACCACACCCAGTGCTCCATGCAATATGTGCCCTCCTCAATACCCACCACCAGAAATTCATTTTATATTTTATATTTTATATTTTAATTATGTTCTGTTCACCACCATTAGTTTCATTAGTTTCAGATGTAGTGCATCATTAGTTTCAGATTTAAAATTAAGTAATTTAACAGTTGGATATCATACCCAGTGTTTATCACATCACATGTCTAACTTAATACCCATCACCCAGGTGCCCCCTCCCCCTCCCCACTCCTCTCCAGCAAACCTCAGTATCTTTTCCATAGTTAAGAATCTCTCATGGTTTTTATCCCTCTCTGATTTCTTCCTCTTTCTTCTTTCAGCAACATAGCAGGGTATAAAATCAATACATAGAAATCAGTTGCATTTCTATAGAATAGTAATGAGACAGAAAAAAGAGAAATTAAGTAACTGATCCCATTTTCAATTGCACCAAAATCCATAAGATAACCAGGAACAATCTAACCAAAGAGGAAAATGTTCTGTACTGTGAAAAATAAAATAAAATAAAATAATAATAATAATAATATAAAACATAAAAACAAAAGCAAAAGCAAACGAACAAATATGAAAGTAATTGCAGAAGACACAAAGAAATGGATTGCCAAATTATGTGTGCTACACATAGAATCTACATATTCAACAAAATCTCTATCAATATATCATCAACATTTTAGACACAGCTGGAACAAGTAACCCTAAAACTTGTATGGAACAAAAAAGAGCCTGGATAGCCAAAGGAGTGCTGAAAAAGAAAACTGAAGATGGTGTCATCAGTTTTTCAGGAATTAAGGTATATTAAAATGCTGTAATCATCAAATAGTATATTACTGGCACAAAAACAGATACATAGATCAAAGGAACAGAATAATGAACCTGGAAATGGAACCTCAACTCTAAGGACCACTAATCTTTGTTAAAGCAAGAAAGATAGTCCAATGGTGGGGGGAGCTTCCTCAAGTGGTGTTGGGAAAGTTGGTCAGTCACAGGGAAGAACAATATTGGAGCATTTTCTTACACCATACACAAAGATTTTCTTACACCATACTCAAAATGGATGAAAGACCTCAATGGGAGACAGGAATCCATTTAAATCCTTGAGGAAAATTCTGGCTACAACCTCTTTGACCTTGGCCACAGGAAAGACTTCAAAGACAAGGGGAACAATTGCAAAACTGAACTATTGGGACTTGATTAAGATAAAAGGTTTTGCCCAGCATAGGAAACAGTAGACAAAACAAAAAGACAGCCTACAAAACAGGAGAAGATATTTGTAAATGTCTTATCAGATAAAGGGCTTGAATCCAAAATCTATAGAGAACTTACCAAACTCACCACCCTATAAAACAAAGAATCCAGTCGATAAATGGGCAGAGGATATGAACAGACATTTACCCAAAGAAAACCTAGAATTGGCTAACAGGCATATAAAAAAAAAAAACCCAACATTACTGAGCATCAGGGAAATACAAATAAAAACCACAGTGTGATATCACCTCACAACAGTCAGAATGGCTGAAACTAACAGGTTAGGAAATAACAAATGTTGGAAAGGATACAGAAAAAGGGGAACTCTCTTATACTGCGGGAGGTATAGCAACATGTTACAGCCAATTGGAAAAATAGTAAGGAGGTTCAACAAAATGTTAAAAATGCAGGTACTCTAGAAGCCAACAATTGCAATTCTAGGTTTTTACACAAAGGTTACAAACATAGTGATCCGAAAGGGCACCTGAACCAAAGTGTTCATAGCAGCAATGTCCACTAATACTAAAATATGGAGAGTGTAGATGTCCATTGACAGATGAATGGACTAAGAAGAAGTGATAAACTATATGCATGTGTGTGTGTGTATATATATATATATATATATATATATATATATATATATATGGTGTAAATTTTACCATTTGCAACAATGTGGATAGAACTAAAGGAAACTAAATAAGTAAAATAGAGAAAGACGAGTATCATATGACTTCACTTATATGTGGAATTTAAGAATCATGGGGGAAGTCAAGGAAAAATTAAACAAGATGAAATCAATTAGGGAGAAAAACCATAGGGGGTTCTTAACGATAGGAAACAACAACAACAACAACAACGAAAAACCCTGAAGGTTGCTGCAGGGGAGGGAGTAGGAGGATAGGCAACTGGGTACTGGGCATTAAGGAGAGTGCTTAATGTAATGAGCACTGGGTTTTATATGCACCAATGAATCACTGAACTCAGCCTCTGAAACTATTAATGCACTATAGGTTTGTTTGATTTAAAATAACAAAGAATCAGGAAAATAAATCCTTGAAAGAGAAAGAAGAATTTGCTGTCATTAACACTAGGGTTACTCAGTTGCTGAAATTACAGGATATATATTTTTTGGCAACAATCATAAAATCTATATGATAAGCAGCTACACTCTTGGAACAAATGGAGAAGAAATGTAGTATTGGATATAACTAATCAAAAAATGCAAATACAGAAATGAAAAATATAATAGGCGAAATTAATAAAGGAAACTCTCTGAACAATCTTAAAAGTAGGTAACACTTATTTATTATTTCTTTGTTTATTGAAAGCACAAATAATCTACACCTTTCTATGTAATTCTCAACATCATGGATAGTCTCCTGAGGATGTCGCCAGGGGGCGCTATGCACCTGCTCAGTGCTGGCAAGCCCTGAAATCCACTGAAATGGTTCCACCTGACTGGTGCCTGCGCACCTGCTAATTGCCTGAGTGAGAGGTGACAGCAGCTGCTTCCTCACAGGGGACAAACTCAGAGCTCTCGACCACCCAGACATCCTCTTGGGGGCGGAGGGGAAGCTATTAGCTGTACTGAGGACCTAGAATCAAAGGGCATTATGGACTCATATTTACATAATGCACTGCCAAACACACCCTTTACCCGAAAAGCTCAGGAGGAGATAAAGGACACATCCCAGAGACCAGCAACAGCTCTATGGACAGGGGATCTGTGGAAAATCCATACCATGACCTGGACTCTTCTCTTCCACCTCCCCTCCTCACCCATTGCCCAGTTTCATGGAGATTTCAGAGGTCAGCCTTTGGAGGGATCCCTCTGTCTTTATTCTCCATTCTTAACATGTATCTATTTTTATAATAGGGACATTTCCTCAGGCTGTAACCACAGCTTGGGGGTCCTCACTGACGATGTTCCCCAGAGGGACAGTGACTGTGATCTGTTTCTCCAGCACTGGAGCAGTTACCAATGCTCACTATCCATACTGCCAGCAGAAGCTTGCTCAAGTCCCCAGGACATTGGTTTAAAATATAAGCAATAAACAGTCCTGGACCCCCACCAAGTTTTCAGGTTCCCTCTTTTGCAGCAAAGCTCCCCTGACTGTTCTATGTGCTTTAGCCTAAGGACAAGGCTGAACACCACTGGTGGCTACTCTCAGAGTGGTGCTTGGTGCAGTGACAGACCCAGTGAGGAAGGAATAAAGACAAGCCAAAAAAAACACAAAAACTTATTTCACCAAGTGTGGGTGCAAGTGTGATAATGTGACATTGGCATCCCATTACCAGACACTTGACTTATCAGGATAAACTAAATGTTAACCGTCAATGCAGAGATGAGGTTGAGATAGATCTGAACTGATTAATATTTATGTTTGAGTGGAGAAAAAAATATGAACGTCTTGGCAGGAACTGCTGCACAAAAGCAGAATTCATTTATTTTGTATTGGAGAAGCAACACTATCTGCTAAATCAGAACTAAGAATTTAAGCCAAATACATTTCCATCAGAAAAACCTGCGATATTTTTTTGCCAGCTCAGAACAAATGAAGGAAACCATTATTTTGTGTGTTGTTAAAGTTTTTTTTAATTAGTTTCCATTTCAATGCAAAGCAAGTATATCACATAATTTGTAAGACTATGAACAAATACAAACGTTTTTGGAAATGGTTATTCTCTAAAATTCTACATGAAAATTGTCAACCCAAAGAAGGTATATTGAAGTTCTAAAATATTGAACCCAATAATATGACTTTATTTGAAAAAGGGATTGCTATAGATATAATTAGTTAAGATGCTGGACTGATAATCCTATGCAACTTTTGTCCTTATAACTATTCATCCATATGGAGATGAGAAGTCTTTATGAGTAGAAGGAGTCAGAGATTGAAGTTTGACGTGAAAGCCAGGGAAGGCAAAAATTTGTCCTCAAACCACTGAAAGCATGAAGAGACAAGGAAGGATTCCCCTATTAGTTTCAGAGGGGACAAATCCCTAACTTTTGGAATTTGGACTTCTAGCCTCTAGAAGAGGAAGATGATACATTTCTGCTGTTAAGACACCTAGTTTGTGTGTTTTTTTATGGTAGTACTAGGACAGCAATACACCCAATGTCAATGTATACAAATATGGAAGTGTCCATAATAAATGAAGAAATGCAGATTGAAAATTAAATTATTTCTCATTTATAAAATTGGCCAATATTGTTTCAGACTGATGTATTATCTGTTATCATATATGGGCTAATAGAAAATCTTACACATTGATGGTGAAATGACAAATTGGTGAATCAATTCAGGAACTTAATTTTCAAAAATTTTAATTAAAATATTATTTAAATACATGGTTTGAATAATTATATACAAAAAACAATTATTAAAGAAAATTACAGAACTGAGATGCTTAAGAATGAATACACAAGTCCATCCTGTCAGAGTCATTGATCATGACAAATAACTGAAACTGACATGAATGGTTATCATGGGAAAAGTAACCAAATTATAATAAATCGTCTTATGGAATAAAGATGAACTACAAATCCAAATCATAGAAAACTACATGTACCTTTGAACAAAGATCACCAATTATATTTTATGTGGATATTCTTGTCATGGTCCAATGCAACACAAAATCAAGACCTCATAATGCAGTAATTTAGTAATAATATATATTATTTTAGTGTATTTTAGTAATAATATATATTATTTTAGTGTATTTTAGGCTGCTTCTGAGAGCTCAGGGATTTGGTTATATTGTATTTAGTATATATATATATATATATAGAGAGAGAGAGAGAGAGAGAGAGAGAGATTCTACAGCACATCCTTTAAAGTATGAATAGTTAGCCAGTGGCAGTGGAACAGAAGAGTGGGTTTTCAGTGGATGACATCATATTAATTTTATAGAACACTTAGACAAATGGTACTAAATACCAATCCTTGTACTGAGATGATTTACAAAATTAGATTTCCAAAATCTTAAATACATCACAGAGTTATTACAAAATAATTATTATAAGGATAAAACAATTATTAAAGGGTAAATGAGTATCCACAGCAGTTATCAAGGACAAAATAAAGCTGTCCCCCAGAGCAAAACATTCTTTTGGCAAAGACAGATATGAATACAAGACACATATTGTGGGGCCTGGTGAACATAAGAGGAGACCCTGACAACAAGAACAATAACCAAGTAAGTCCATCTGTAAGGGTAGCCCAGATAGGGTTATTATCAAGAAGGCATGAATGAACTTCTCTGGAAAACTTCAAGCCTTGAGCTTAAATCAAGTAAATTAAGTTCCAGTAATTAAACCAGGGACAAGGAAGAAGCAAAGTCAGGTAATCAGATAATTCTGAAATACCATTTAACATAAATATTTCACTTAGCTGTCTATCTGAGGGTGTTGATGACCTGGAAAAATAAATAGCTGAACCCGAGAGAACTGACCTGCTCATTCTACTGTCCTGGGTGTTGACATCAGAATGGTTGACCTGAAAGGTCAAAAAGTCCTTCCAGGAGGGCTTCGTTGGAGTGTGACATGGGCTGGGGGTGGGAGGCTTGGTGTCTTAGGCCAGCAAGGGGCACTGGTAGTCTGCTTCTGAGAGCTCAGGGATTTGGTTATGTAGACCAGGAAAATCTATCACTGGACCCCTGAAAACTTTGGCAAGTGGAGTCCTCAACTGTGTGTGACTTTCCTGCACATGGGCTCCCAGGAAACACAACAGCCCTTAGTTCTGAATCACACATGCTTCATATTCCATCCTCCACTGTTTCATGGAGTAAACTGTCCTGACCTGATTTTCATGGAAAGATAGGTGAATAGGACAATTCTACAACAAAAATAAATTGAGTTCCTGGACTTGAGCTGCAATGGTCCCTGCAAAAATGGTAGGACTCAGCAGGGGAGGGACGGTCTCCATGCCAACAATCAAGCCTTGACAAGTAGAGTTTAAGGGCTTCTCCAACATGACCTGGTTTATTCTCTTCACTTGCTTACTGATTAAATAGTTTCCTTTAGGGGTAAGTGAAAGTGTGGAGTAGTGAGGAAGGGCACTGGCTCTGTCTTTGGCTACTATGATTTGGTCACAGGTGACTGTCATCCCATTCTTTGTGTCTCCTTTTGACCCTCGTTCCATGGTTTTGAGACAGATGGAGCTGGTTCTGCCATCCACAGGGTCTAAATATCTGTTTAAAATATGATTTAAGGGGTGCCTGTGTTGCTCGGTTGGTTAAGCATCTGTTTTCTCCCCAGGTCATGATCCTAGAGTCCTGCATCAGGTTTCCTCCTCAGTGAGGAGACTGCTTCTCCCTTTGACCCTCCTTCCTCATGCTCTCTCTCTCATTCTCTCTCAAATAAATAAATAAAACCTTTAAAATATAAAAAAATTAAAAATGTTTAAAATATATATTAAAAGAGAGAACACAGACATGGGGAGTTAGAGAGGAGAAGGGAGTTGGGGGAAATTGGAAGGGGAGGTGAACCATGAGAGACTATGGACTCTAAAAAACAATCTGAGGGTTTTGAAGTGGCGGAGGGTGGGAGGTCGGGGAAACAGGTGGTGGGTATTATAGAAGGCACGGATTGCATGGAGCACTGGGTGTGGTGCAAAAATAATGAATACTGTTATGTTGAAAATAAATAAAAAAATAAATTTAAAAAAAGTTTATTCTTCAAAATCAAAAGCTTCTTCACAGCAAAAAAAAAAAAAAAATAGTCAACAAAACAAAGAGACATGGGTATGTGCTTTGTTGAGTGCTGTGAAGTGTGTAAACCTGGTGATTCACAGACCTGTACCCCTGGGGATAAAAATATATGTTTATAAAAAATAAAAAATTAATAAAAAAAAAAAACAAAGAGACAACCCACGCAATGGGATAAGATATTTGCAAATGACATTAGTGACAGAAGGTTGATATCCAGGATCTATAAAGAACTCCTCAAGATCAACACGCACAAAACAGATACTCATATCAAAAAATGGGCAGAAGATATGAACAGACACTTCTCCAATGAAGACATACAAATGGCCATCAGACACATGAAAAAATGTTCATCATCACTAGCCATCAGGGAGATGCAAATTAAAACCACATTGAGATATCACCTCACAGTAGTTAGAATGGCCAAAATTAGCAAGACAGGAAACAACATGTGTTGAAGGGGATGTGGAGAAAGGGGAACCTTCTTCCATTGTTGGTGGGAATACAAGTTGGTGGAGCCACTTTGGAAAACAGTGTGTAGATTCCTTAAGAAATTAAAAATAGAGCTTCCCTATGACCCTGCAATTGCACTGCTGGGTATTTACCCCAAACATACAGATGTAGTGAAAAGAACTGTACCCTATGTTTATAGCAGCAATGGCCACGGTCGCCAAACTGTGGAAAGAACCAAGATGCCCTTCAATGGGCGAATGGATAAGGAAATCGTGGTCCATATATACTATGGAGTATTATGCGGATGAATACCCAACTTTTGTATCAACATGGTCGGGACTAGAAGAGATTATGCCAAGTGAGACAAGTCAAGCAGAGAGAGTCAATTATCATATGGTTTCACTTATTTGTGGAGCATAACAAATAGCATGGAGGACAAGGGGAGTTAGAGAGGAGAAGGGAGTTCGGGGAAATTAGAAGGAGAGGTGAACCATGATAGACTATGGACTCTGTAAAACAATCTGAGGGTTTTGAAGGGGCAGGGGGTGGGATGTTGGGGGAACAAGGTGTTGGGTATTAGAGAGGGCACGGATTGCATGGAGCACTGGGTTTGGTGCAAAAGCAATGAATACTGCTATGCTGAAAATAAATAAATTAAAAAAATAAATAAATAATAGATAAAAATTAAAAAATAGAAATAAAAATTCTGTGTGTGTTAGGGGATGACGCTGAGGTACAGCTCCCTTTGGTTTCTTTGTAGTGACAATGGCATTCCTTAACAGAAACATTCATTTTCAAGATTCCCAACTGCACAGGATCCTTCTCTGACATCAGGAACAGCTTAGAAAAGAGGGTCAGGATCACTCACGGGGCTCTAACTGGGGTGCCAGGAATGTCATAAAGGACAGGGAGTGTTTGGGGTCTGAGGGTATGTGGGATAGACTGGGACAATCCTATATGACCCCTGCAGGCTGCAACAATACTCAGGCCGTCTCAGGGGTCAAGCATCAGTGCTCTCACTAGATGATGCTGACCTGCCAGGACTTTGGGTTATCACCACCCAGGCCACCTCTAACCCTGGGTCAGCTCACCCTCTCCCCCTCTGTTTCCTTTCATCAGTAAGCATGGAAGGGTGACAGAAAGATATCAAGGGCTTATCTGAGGGCAGCACCTCTACTTGCATGGAATTTTCTGGAGATAGAAAGATATTTTTGGAGCTCAGTCTCCACAACAGATCTTTAGGGACAGAATTTGTTTCTCTCCTAGGGCCTGGGCTCCTCTCCTCCTCGCCTTCCTCATTCCCTGCACAGGTGACTGCCGACCTTACCAGGGTGGGTGGAGACCCTCTTGCTCCATATTTTCACTCTTCTTCACAGTACCTGCCCTTCTGCTCACACTACTAGGTCCCCTTATGGTGTCTGTGGTCCATATGGGGCTTATTCAGGCACTCTCAGTGACCATGTTCCCCACAGTGGGCCACACTTGCTGCACCAGAAATAGGGATACAGTTGGCAGTGAGGAAGCAGCTTGGCTACAGTGACACCTAGACCACGTCCACAGCTACTGGTCCACAGGAGGAACACCTAGTCCTCTGTGGTCTCCCACAGAGTCTCTGGCTCCAGGTCAGAGAGCCTGGCTTCTGTGAACATCCCCAGGCTCCAGGCTGTGGACAAACCTGATGATTTCTGCTCAATGTGGGACAGGCGCTGGGAAGTCTGTCCAGTGTTTCAGACCAATGGGGAAAAGACACCCCAACCCTGATCTCCCAGACCTCACCCAATACCATGGAGACCTCACAGAGCAACCTGCCACTGGCCCCCATTAAGAGACAAAGGCTGATTTCCACCTGACATTTGTGGGGCCAATTCAGGATTATAGTAAATAATAAAGTGAGAAGAAGCTTGGGCTGCAGAAGCGGTAAGTGCCTCAGGGCAGCCTTGCTGTGATTATAATGGAGACCACGTGGATATGCGTACATTCATGTACATTCACGTGGTGTAAAAGCAGATTTCAGGGGCATGTCAAGGGATCAATATTTTCCTAAATTGCCGTTTCTGTCCCATTTGGATATGCTGGACTCACATGCACAGTGGTCCATGTCGTTGAACTCCTGTGGAAGCTTACCAGGTTCACCAGCAACCAGCCTCCTCTGTGTTTCTAATCTCAGCTTGTTACCTGACCTCTGATGCAGGACTCCTGCCCCTGCAAGGACATCACTTAATCCACCCAATAGATCATGCCTTATACACCAGAGTGCTTGGCCGACATCTTTACCCAAATCCCTGGTGCACATGCTACATTCGCACACAGGCATGATCCCCATACACGTGTCCTAGCAGCATGTTCTGTTCATGGTCCTTACACTTACCATGTGTGCCATCTGGAAACTGGAAACATGGAGGGATCTATAGGGATACAGTTGGCATTTTGAAAAACATCATAGTTTTCCACTGGAATAAATTTCCATATGTGAGAGTGTCACCTTTACATGAATGGACCTACAAGGGGCCCTCTCACTCCACTCTCTTGGGTCACTACATCAGTGAAGTATCTTTCTCACATACAGTGAAAAAGAACCATTTGCTTTCTGTGTAGAGGGGTATAACAAGACTGGAAGAAGTGGGTGCTGAGAGCAGCAGGGGAGTTGTGGAATTAGGGCCTACACAGTGTGAGCAAACCACTCAGGTGGAAAGAGGGGCACTGGTCAAACTTTGTACTCACTAATGCATGACCTGCCTCCACCAGTGAGGGCCCATTGTTCTGTAAACTCCTGGATCTGCCTCCCTCTGCACACTGCTTCAAAAGTGAATCATTCCTTCCTTTTTTTCTCTACCAGGTCTGGTAAAATTGAGGCTATAGACAATGAGCAGCTGGAATGCATGTCCAAGAAGGAAGTTGGCTCTCAGGAGAGTCTCCCCAGAGGCTAAGACAAATCGTGGCCACAATGTCCTCAATGGAACCTCAGAAGACAGTTCTGTAGGATCCCTACTATGTCTTGCAATTCTTCTTCAGTCCCTTATGCAGGAAGATTTTGCCAAATTTTACAGAAAGGAGTTCCCGAGGTCTCCTGGTACCTACTCTTTCTTCAGTGCTTAGAAAAGGTGAAGTGACATTGGGCTTATACCCCATGTCTCAGAGTGCTGGTCACTTTGGCAAAGGTCCCCAATTTCTGTACTGGAAACCTCAGCAGTGTGGGCTATGCTGGTTCTGGGACAGAAACCCTGTTAATGGAATGATTGACGTCATCTGGGATCTAGCCTGATTGAGAAAAGCTGATCACTTCAGATATGGGGTCACTGCTTCAACCTTACATGGTTCTCTCCACTCTGGACAAGTAGGCCAACACGTATTCTCTGCTACCCTTGTCCATCCATCATGTTTTTCTCACTAAGTGTCACCAGTACTAATCACAGACAGTGACTAGTTACTCATTGGGAGATCTCTGCTGTCATGTCTGCATCAACACTGGCCTGCTTAAGGTCATGATGTTCATTTGCATCTTTAAGAATGACTACTTGATCTTTACCATCAATGCTAAGTATTAACCATTGATTTTGGTTTTTTAATTGCATTTCCCAATACTTGAGGAATACTGTTGAAAAATAATGAAAGTGAAGATCATCTTTGCCTTTTCCTGATCTTTGTGAAAATGGTCACGTTTGCTATGCAATGAACTGAGATGCTGGTTTTAGACTACATCATAAGTGTATCTGAGAGTGTTTATTACTTTATTATAAACATATATGTTTGTATTCCATGTTTTTTAATTGGTCAGAAGCTCTTTCAAGAGAAATTGGGGCAATATGATCATGTCTCTTGATGTAATAAAATGGCATGTGATATAAAAGTTGTTCTTTTATTTTTTATGTTTTTAAATTTCTTTTTAGCATAACAGTATTCATTGTTTTTGCACCACACCCAATACTCCATGCAATACCCGCCACCTGGTTCCCCCAACCTCCCACCACCTGGTTCCCTAATACCCACCACCTGGTTCCCCCAACCTCCCACCCCCCGCCCCTTCAAAACCCTCAGATTGCTTTTGAGAGTCCATAGTCTCTCATCGTTCACCTCCCCTTACAATTTCCCCCGACTCCCTTCTCCTCTCTAACTCTCCTTGTCCTCCATGCTATTTGTTATGCTCCATAAATAAGTGAAACCATATGATAATTGATTCTCTCTGCTTGGCTTATTTCACTCAGCATAATCTCTTCCAGTCCCGTCCATGTTGCTACAAAAGTTGGGTATTCATTCTTTCTGATGGAGGCATAATACTCCATAGTGTATATGGACCACATCTTCCTTATCCATTCGTCTGTTAAAGGGCATCTTGGTTCTTTCCACAGTTTGGCGACCGTGGCCATTGCTGCTATGAACATTGGAGTACAGATGGCCCTTCTTTTCACGACATCTGTATCTTTGGGGTAAATACCCAGGAGTGCAATGGCAGGGTCATAGGGAAGTTCTATTTTTAATTTCTTGAGGAATCTCCACACTGTTCTCCAAAGAGGCTGCACCAACTTGCATTCCCACCAACAGTGGAAGAGGGTTCCCCTTTCTCCACATCCCCTCTGTCACATGTTGTTTCCTGTCTTGCTAATTTTGGCCATTCTAACTGGTGTAAGGTGATATCTCAATGTGGTTTTAATTTGCATCTCCCTGATGGCTAGTGATGATGAACATTTTTTCATGTGTCTGATGGCCATTTTGTATGTCTTCATTGGAGAAGTGTCTGTTCATATCTTCTGCCCATATAAAAGGTGTTCTTAATATGGAGCACAACTTGTGCTATCGGAAAAAGTAATGCTAATAATGGTGTTTCAATTTATTAATATTGTACTGATGTCTCTTTGTTAATATTTTATATATAAAATTTGTATAAATATTTAATGTTACTTGTTTGTAATTTTAATTTCTATGAAATGTAATTTGGAACACGTGTTTATCAGTGTTATAACTCTTTCAGAAGAATTAGGGAATATTTCATTCTTTTCAATGTTATGAAAAGAATATGAAGCAAAGAAATTGAAACTATCTTATCTAATAAGGTTTATTAGATATCTTCTATGAAAATGTCAGTATCTTATGCGTTTCTTTGAAGTGCTTCTATAACTACATTTTCTATTTTCCTATCAAAATTGGTCTATTCACTAAAATTAGTTGAATTAGAACTAGTTTTCTATCTTCCTTTTGAGACCTGAAGTCCCAGAAAGGTGGGACTTGTGTCTACACAGATGAAAAAGGAACAGATTACTCAGACTCCTTATGACTCAGTGTGTGATTCAGTGGAATCACTATTAGAGTGAATCTGCAACCAAATTCCCCTTTCTTATGTAAATTTTAACCCTGTGCAAGAGAAGTTGTCTTCCGAACCACATCTTTATCTCCAAGCTTCATGACACTGGGATGTCTTACAGAGACCCTGCTCTGGGATGGATTTGAGGGGAGATCACACTCAGAGTGGAGAGGACATAACATGGGCAGGGGACACTTTTCCCCATGCTTGGCCTCTACGAGAAAGTCTTCCTGAGGGTACATGGGGACATTCTCATTCTCTGTTTCTCTTTCTCTCTCTCTCATTCTCTCTCTCTCTCTCTCTCTCTCTCACACACACACACACACACACACACACACCCCTCCTATCTCTGAGTGTATAGTGTCCTGGGCTTTGCAGTTTCCAGGCTACTCTATCTCTCCAGAAGTAAGGCTCGATCTGGCTCACCCAACTGTCTTCAGTGTCACGATCTCTATAATGCATAGAAGGCAAACCACCTTCCAGAAGTTCTGGGGGGGGGGGGCATAACTGACAACTGAATAAGAAAAACTTATGACTAAAATATAAATATATGAAGAATTAGAATAAAAATCAAAGTATATTAATAAAAGTTCATAGACTATTATTGAAACAATAATTGTAGACATACCCTTGTCATTGTTGTTCCATTTACTTTTTTTCTTTTAGATTTTTCTTGTTCATTAAGAGAGAGAGAAAGAGACAGAGACACACAGACAGAGAGCATATGCAAAGGGAGATGCAGAGGGAGAGGGACAAGCAGTCTTCTCACTGAGCAGGAAGCCAGACATGGGGCTCAATCCTAGGCCCTGAAAATCATGACGTGAGCCAAAGGCAGACACTTAACCATCTGAGCCACCCGATGTTCCTGTCCCATCTATGTTTTTAACCTCAATTTCCATCCATATTATTTCTGCAATAAGAACAGATCTAAGAGAAGTATGCTAATAGTTTGCTGCATCTTCACAATGACATTAGCACTGAGAAGTAATCAGTTTGAAAGACGTGAACTCTGTGTAACATTAACATGCACCTATATTTTTGCATGTGGTTGGCTCGGTGGTAACTAATATGTGAACTCTGTCCTTGGAAACGTGTAATAGCATTTAGAGTTGTCAGTCTGCCTTTCTAGAACCTCTGGAATGTTTGCCCTCTATGCCTTGAGGTCACTTTTACATGGCAGGGCTCTTGCACACTTGTGTTTGTGTGCTTTGAGGACAGATGCTAGGAGGGAACCACTGCCCATAGTATGTGAAGAACTGTTGTTTCAAACAGGAGGAAACAGTGCCAGATGGCAAAGATACTGTGTGTTACCCCTCTGGGAATGTACAGAGGGGCTTCTACCCACAACATGGAAAAAAGTGCTTTCTATATCCTCAATGTGGAAAGAAGTGCTTCCCATCTCCTCATTGCTGCATGAACCTCATAGGTAGGAGACCTTTGGAAACCGGGAAGAATCACATAGAAGGAAAGAGCCGGTGTCTTGCATAGAAGAGATCATATGTCCATGGAAATCCAGCACTGTTCTGTATTTGATCCTAATCTAAGAAAAAGTTTGTGTAGAGACAGTATCTCAGTCCTCACCTGTGATCAGTCAAAGGAACTGTGGAAAGACTAAACCTGAGGAGTCTGAGTAGAGCACAAAGTCTGTCCTGAGGTGATGGGAGGACACATAAGGGGACACAAGGCCTGGACCTAATGGAGGGGGCAGCAATCAGAGCAGTGAGGAGGCGGAAGTCATGGCTGATGTCACCAGCTCCAGTCCAGTGTCACCATGTGTCCTGAATACACCAGAGGGCACAAGTGCTCTCCAGTCACACAGCAAGGAGCTCCTGTCTCCCTCATCTTACAGGTGCTCCTGTGCCATCCTTTGTATAAAGCCCTCTTAAATTCCACTATTCTCTTTTGCTCAGCTGTTTCCCAAGCTTAGGTCAAAGGAAGGGTTTGCACAGCTTTAAGAAAGGCGAAGATTTGCAAAGAGAACCCCCCCACACACATACCCTGAGGATCAGGGGGACACATAAGAAGTTTTGGTGGCCTCAGGTAGGGCTGTGTAGCTCAGAAGGCAGAGTCTGGGTTGTCTCTACCAAGTTCTGGGCTACGCTGCTTCTCACCCCTCTCGCTCACTGCACAGGGGATTTCCAAATACATCTTGGGGGCCGAATAACATCTGTTTGAGATCTACTAGGTGAAAAACTATATGCTTAGCTATTAGAGCTTTTGCTTTATGTCCTCATTATGCCCTTCAAAGGACAGAGTTCAGATGAGAAAAAAAATTGTACATATTTATGTCACTGGACAAGGTCCAGACTTGTGACTCAGTAAATTGGTAACAGGTCTTCTCTTACGCAAGTCTTCAGGGACTAAATAAATCCTCTTAAAGAGAAATGGTCTTTTAGACAATTAGCAATGACAACCCATATCCATGAAATACATTTCTCCATATTTTGCTTTCTAATACCACTCTCCTGGGAAGAGATGCAGGATTCTTTGGAGAAAGATTTAATCCACAGGGGTACCTGGGTGGCTCAGGAGGTCGATCATGGTTTCCTGGGACCTAGCCACACATTAAGCCACATAAGGCTCCCTGCTTAGTGGAAGCCGGATTCTCCCCCCACCCCCACTTTGTCCCTCTCCATTCTTGTGTTCTCTCACTTGTTTTCTCTGAAAACAATAAATAAATAAAATCCAAGAAAAAAAAAGATTTAATATCCAGATCAGGAATTTCACAGGATGGGTACAGAGTACCTTGTAGTGTCAGAAAGTAAAGAATCTTTCAAAACAAAAACAAATGCACCAGTGTAACTCCACCACACACATGGTTGAGCATGCGAACACACACACACACACACACACACACACAAGGCAGGGTGTGACAAGGAGCTCATGAGTCAACCTAAAGAGTTCCCACTGGGAAAAACTGGAAAGATTTGAGGACCCAATAAATGTAAGCATATAGGGCTGTTTCAAGTTTAACTACATGTCTGTGATCCATATGGTTCACTGGTTGTATAAATGAATTAATGGAAGGAGAAAAGACACATTTCTATGCAGTGATTTCAAAGAACGGAGATTTCAATTTACAGAGTTTGGGTGTCTGTGTACAAAGTAAAAATATAACTACATGTGCATGTATATATGTATGAATGAGCATATGTAGTATTTATAATATTGTATGCCAATATATTTGTATGTTTATACAGTAGGTATATATCACATATAATGTGTGGTATATAATCCATGATAAAATATCTTCACTCAGACAAAAAGCAAAACAGAAAGCATCATGAGAGAATGCTAACAAATATGCAAGACAACTTCCAAGAACTTTTATATAGAGAGCAAAATTGTTTCTAATCCCCTACGATACACAACCTAACAGGAACAGTATTAGATATGAAAATTCTAGGACAATTCCATGTGTTAATATGGACACATTACTTGAGCATATTAGTGAAAAAAATCCAACACTGATCAGTACAATTCACCTTGACCTCCAGGGAAGAGTGGATTGAAAGCACAGCCTTTGTGTTTTCTCTGGAGGTGAGTTTACAAAGATTGCTAAGGGGGATGCAGATATCAAGAGGTGATGAGTCATGTATTAAGTGTCCTAGTAAGAGTCTCAGGCTCTCAGCGTGGATTCCTTAAGGACTTTGGGAAAGGAATACGGGGATGCTGAACACACTGATAAAAAATACAATGCCGTTCTAGCCTGTAGTGGGCAGCATATAACATGGTCATTCTTAGATCAAACAGACCTCTTCCCTGGGTCAAGTCATATCTTTCAAGGGCCACCAGGGGAGATGCTCTCTGCTCCTTTCTGCATTGTCATGGGCTTCTGGATCCTTGGATTTTTCTGTAATACTTGTTTTGCATATTATTCCATTCATTTCTGGATAAAGAGGAATGGTGGAATTATTTAATGAGTGCACAGTTCCTGTTTGGAATTATGAGAAGGGTCTGGGAATGGATAGTGGTGGTGGTGCAAAGCATTGTGAGAATGCAGAGTTCCACTGAATTGTACAGTTAAAGTGATTAAAGTTTTGAATTTTACATTTATGCATATTTTGCTATAACTAGAAATCAGTACTTACTAATTAAAAATTAGTAATTTGAAAATTATTAGTTCAAAGTGAAACTTTGTGTAAAAGTTATTCTCCCAAATATCTCCGCAGTTGAATACAACCCTATGACACCATAAGATGTGATAGACTAATCTGTACTACTCTACCCCTATGATTCATCTCTTGCCTATACCTGCTGTGACCCACATCTGTTCATGTTTAGCTTCCACTATCACTTGTGCTACTCACATCGGGGTGCTGATGTTGTTATCTAGGTCAGTCTTTAGGAAGTCGATGAAATGTTGTGGTTGACCTCCATGGGAACCGAAAACACAGCTCTAAGAAGACATGTTGAGTGGCTTGATCTTCTCAGGAATGGTGGTTGAAGAAGTCTAACAAATATGCCACCTGGACCAGCCCAGTTAACCAAGCTGGAGGTAACTCTGGAATGGGTAGTAGAGGAGCAATCCTTTTGGCCTTGACTGTATCCTTGAGATTAACTTCAGCAGGAGGGCCTGTCATTTACACCACTGAATGATGCCTTGTAATCTTCCTACACTGAACATGATTAAAAAGCATCCAGGAAGAGCTGTTCTGAGGACTCCCGCTATGATGTCAGGGGACCTGAACACTGCAAGGGCAGTGCTGTCATTATATAGTGGTGGCCTCCTAGGGGCTGCATCATTCACCAACATGTCTCTACTGGCCCCTTTAAGGATCTTGTCCTTGGGTATGTGATCACTGATGGTCACTAATTCTTTATAAAAAAAAAAAAAAAAAAAGAATAAATGGATAGACAGCAAAGCATCTGAAAAAAAAATAAAAAAAAAAATAAAATACTTCATGCATAAAAAAAAAATAAAAAAAAATAAAAAAGAATCTTCTCAATAATAAAGAATCTGAGTTAAAAATGCAAATAATCTGAACAGTCAAAGATGACATACAGATGGCAAACACACTAGAGAAAAGATGTTCAGCATCATATATCAGTAGAGAATTGTAAAATAATACAGCAATGAAATATCATTACATACATATGAAAATGGCTGATATCCAAAAAACAGATCACACCAAAGGCTGTTCAGAACATGGAGTGACAGGAACCCTCTTTCATTCCTTAGGGGAATGCAGATTGGAACAGTCATTTTGGAAAAGGGCTTGACTGTTTCTTTATTTTATTTTTTATTTTTTTTTTTTTATTGTTGCCCAACTTTTTTTTTTTTTTTTAAATTTTTTATTTTTTATAAACATATATTTTTATCCCCAGGGGTACAGGTCTGTGAATCACCAGGTTTACACACTTCACAGCACTCACCAAATCACATACCCTCCCCAATGTCCATAATCCCACCCCCTTCTCCCAAACCCCCTCCCCCCGGCAACCCTCAGTTTGTTTTGTGAGATTAAGAGTCACTTATGGTTTGTCTCCCTCCCAATCCCATCTTGTTTCATTTATTCTTCTTCTACCCACTTAAGCCTCCATGTTGCATCACCACTTCCTCATATCAGGGAGATCATATGATAGTTGTCTTTCTCTGCTTGACTTATTTCGCTAAGCATGATACGCTCTAGTTCCATCCATGTTGTTGCAAATAGCAAGATTTCATTTCTTTTGATGGCTGCATAGTATTCCATTGTGTATATATACCACATCTTCTTGATCCATTCATCTGTTGATGGGCATCTAGGTTCTTTCCATAGTTTGGCTATTGTGGACATTGCTGCTATAAACATTCGGGTGCATGTGCCCCTTTGGATCACTACATTTGTATCTTTAGGGTAAATACCCAATAGAGCAATTGCTGGGTCATAGGGCAGTTCTATTTTCAACATTTTGAGGAACCTCCATGCTGTTTTCCAGAGTGGCTGCACCAGCTTGCATTCCCACCAACAGTGGAGGAGGGTTCCCCTTTCTCCGCATCCTCGCCAGCATCTGTCATTTCCTGACTTGTTGATTTTAGCCATTCTGACTGGTGTGAGGTGATATCTCATTGTGGTTTTGATTTGTATTTCCCTGATGCCGAGTGATATGGAGCACTTTTTCATGTGTCTGTTCGCCATCTGGATGTCTTCTTTGCAGAAATGTCTGTTCATGTCCTCTGCCCATTTCTTGATTGGATTATTTGTTCTTTGGGTGTTGAGTTTGCTAAGTTCTTTATAGATTCTGGACACTAGTCCTTTATCTGATATGTCGTTTGCAAATATCTTCTCCCATTCTGTCAGTTGTCTTTTGATTTTGTTAACTGTTTCCTTTGCTGTGCAAAAGCTTTTGATCTTGATGAAATCCCAGTAGTTCATTTTTGCCCTTGCTTCCCTTGCCTTTGGCGTTGTTCCTAGGAAGATGTTGCTGCGGCAGAGGTCGAAGAGGTTGCTGCCCGTGTTCTCCTCAAGGATTTTGATGGATTCCTTTCGTACATTGAGGTCCTTCATCCATTTTGAGTCTATTTTTGTGTGTGGTGTAAGGGAATGGTCCAATTTCATTTTTCTGCATGTGGCTGTCCAATTTTCCCAGCACCATTTATTGAAAAGGCTGTCTTTTTTCCATTGGACATTCTTTCCTGCTTTGTCGAAGATTAGTTGACCATAGATTTGAGGGTCTATTTCTGGGCTCTCTATTCTGTTCCATTGATCTATGTGTCTGTTTTTGTGCCAGTACCATGCTGTCTTGAGGATGACAGCTTTGTAATAGAGCCTGAAGTCCGGAATTGTGATGCCACCAACGTTGGCTTTCTTTTTCAATATCCCTTTGGCTATTCGAGGTCTTTTCTGGTTCCATATAAATTTTAGCATTATTTGTTCCATTTCTTTGAAAAAGATGGATGGTACTTTGATAGGAATTGCATTAAATGTGTAGATTGCTTTAGGTAGCATAGACATTTTCACTATATTTATTCTTCCAATCCAGGAGCATGGAACATTTTTCCATTTCTTGGTGTCTTCCTCAATTTCTTTCATGAGTACTTTATAGTTTTCTGAGTATAGATTCTGTGTCTCTTTGGTTAGGTTTATTCCTAGGTATCTTATGGTTTTGGATGCAATTGTAAATGGGATTGACTCCTTAATATCTCTTTCTTCTGTCTTGCTGTTGGTGTAGAGAAATGCAACTGATTTCTGTGCATTGATTTTATATCCTGACACTTTACTGAATTCCTGTATAAGTTCTAGCAGTTTTGGAGTGGAGTCTTTTGGGTTTTCCACATATAGTATCATATCATCTGCGAAGAGTGATAATTTGACTTCTTCTTTGCCGATTTGGATGCCTTTAATTTCCTTTTGTTGTCTGATTGCTGAGGCTAGGACCTCTAGTACGATGTTGAAAAGCAGTGGTGATAATGGACATCCCTGCCGTGTTCCTGACCTTAGCGGAAAAGCTTTCAGTTTTTCTCCATTGAGAATGATATTTGCGGTGGGTTTTTCATAGATGGCTTTGATGATATTGAGGTATGTGCCCTCTATCCCTACACTTTGAAGTGTTTTGATCAGGAAGGGATGTTGTACTTTGTCAAATGCTTTTTCAGCATCTATTGAGAGTATCATATGGTTCTTGTTCTTTCTTTTATTGATGTGTTGTATCACATTGACTGATTTGCGGATGTTGAACCAACCTTGCAGCCCTGGAATAAATCCCACTTGGTCGTGGTGAATAATCCTTTTAATGTACTGTTGAATCCTATTGGCTAGTATTTTGTTGAGTATTTTCGCATCTGTGTTCATCAAGGATATCGGTCTATAGCTCTCTTTTTTGGTGGGATCCTTGTCTGGTTTTGGGATCAAGGTGATGCTGGCCTCATAAAATGAGTTTGGAAGTTTTCCTTCCATTTCTATTTTTTGGAACAGTTTCAGGAGAATAGGAATTAGTTCTTCTTTAAATGTTTGGTAGAATTCCCCCGGGAAGCCGTCTGGCCCTGGGCTTTTGTTTGTTTGGAGATTTTTAATGACTGTTTCAATCTCCTTACTGGTTATGGGTCTGTTCAGGCTTTCTATTTCTTCCTGGCTCAGTTGTGGTAGTTTATATGTTTCTAGGAATGCATCCATTTCTTCCAGATTGTCAAATTTATTGCCGTAGAGTTGCTCATAGTATGTTCTTATAATAGTTTGTATTTCTTTGGTGTTAGTTGTGATCTCTCCTCTTTCATTCATGATTTTATTTATTTGGGTCCTTTCTCTTTTCTTTTTGATAAGTCGGGCCAGGGGTTTATCAATTTTATTAATTCTTTCAAAGAACCAGCTCCTAGTTTCGTTGATTTGTTCTATTGTTTTTTTGGTTTCTATTTCATTGATTTCTAAGCCAAAGACTATAATAAGAGATGAGGGAGGACACTATGTCATACTCAAAGGGTCTGTCCAACAAGATTTAACAATTTTAAATATCTTTGCCGCCAACGTGGGAGCAGCCAACTATATAAACCAATTAATAACAAAATCAAAGAAACACATCAACAATAATACAATAATAGTAGGGGACTTTAACACTCCCCTCACTGAAATGGACAGATCATCCAAGCAAAAGATCAGCAAGGAAATAAAGGCCTTAAAAGACACACTGGACCAGATGGACATCACAGATATATTCGGAATATTTCATCCCAAAACAACAGAATACACATTCTTTCCTGTGCACATGGAACATTCTCCAGAATGGATCACATCCTCGGTCATAATCAGGACTCAACCAGTATCAAAAGATTGGGATCATTCCCTGAATATTTTCATACCACAATGCTCTAACACTAGAACTCAACCACAAAAGGAAGTTTGAAAAGAACCCAAATATATGGAGACTAAACAGCATCCTTCTAAGGAATGAATGGGTCAACTGGGAAATTAAAGAAGAATTGAAAAAAAATCATGGAAACAAATGATAATGAAAATACAACGGTTCAAAATCTGTGGGACACAACAAAGGCAGTCCTGAGAGGAAAATATATAGCGGTACAAGCCTTTCTCAAGAAACAAGAAAGGTCTCAGGTACACAACCTAACCCTACACCTAAAGGAGCTGGAGAAAGAACAAGAAAGAAACCCTAAGCCCAGCAGGAGAAGAGAAATCATAAAGATCAGAGTTGACTGTTTCTTTAAAAGCAAGCATTGGTATTTTCCAATCCACCACTTGGTATTTTCCTAAAGGAGTAGAAAAAAAAAATGTGACCAAAAATCCTGCAGAGGGATGTTGACAGTGGCTTTATTCATAACTGTCCAAACCTGGAATCAGCCAACTGAAATGAATTTCTGGAGGTGATGGAGGAATAAACTGGGGTGTGCCCGAATAATGGAATATTGATCAGCAGTAAGAAAATCTGAGCCATCAAGCCATAAAAAGACATGGAGAACACTTAGATCCACATTGCTCAGTGAAAGAGCCAATATGAAATGGCTGGACTCTGTATAACTCCAATGATAAAACATTCTCGAAAAAGAAGAGAAATGAAAAGAAAAGAAAAAAGAAAAGAGAAGAAAAGGAAAGGAAAGAAAATCTAGGGACGACTGAGGGGTCGGTTGGTTTTGTGTCCATAACCAGTTTTGTCTTGGGTTGTGATTCCAAGGTCATGGGATTGGGTCATATGCTGGGCAGGTGAAGTGTGGCATTGTTCTTTTGCTCCCTGAACTGGGTTTGCTGCTGATACCCTTCCTCACCACAATAGTGCCAAGACGAAGAAATACCCAACTTAATTCCCCTATCACCCATGAGTGTCTCTGTTCCAACCTGAGCTGACCCAGCTTCCCTCCCTCTCTGCATCTCAGGAAACAATGGCCAGACTCTCCTGCACCCAGAGCACTGGCTTCAGTGTAGGGATCTACTATGTATACTGGCTCCAGCAGATCCTTGGAAGCCCTTCATGGTATCTCTGGTACAATTCAGACTCAAGAATAAAGATGTGATCCAGGGTCTCCAGCTGCTTCTCTGGATCCAAAGCTGCCTCAGGAAATGCAGGGCTTCTGCTCATCTCTGGGCTGCAGCCTGAGGACAAGGCTGACTATTACTGTGCGATTGGACAGCAATGCTTCTCACAGTAACACAGACTGATGGAGACAGGCAACTGAACCCTCCATTTGCTGTCTTGTTCAATGGCAATTCAAAACTTGCAAAAAAATGTTTATACACAAACTGTAATTGTATTTACTACTTGGTTCATGATGGGTCTACTCTCAAGTATCCATTCAGTGATGCCTTGGATTTAAGAAAAATAGAACAAAAATATCAGCAAATACAATTCAATGTGATGATGATGGTGTTTCAGTTATTCCTCTGGGTTGAAACCAGATTCTGTGCACCTGCCCTTTTTATCTCTTGAAATAAGTAAAACTAGACTTTCTTTGCCTTTATCCTCAACTTAACCCAGGGAGCATCCCAGCAGGTGGAGCCTTCTACTGCATGGACTCTACCATTCCAGGTGGCAGAGCAGACACGCTTTCTTCCCTCCCAGGGTCCTGTGCTCAGGACTGGAGAAGGTTCACTGTGCCCCATGGGTAAGGCTCTGGGTTGTGAGATGTTATGTGGAAACCCAGACCTTTGAGGGATTGCCCTGTAATACTTGTTAGGTACCTGAGCTTTCAGTTGGAACTTATGGAGAAGGAGATTTTGAGGCCTCGAGGCCAGGAATCCTCTCATGATCCAAGAGAGTATGGAAGATTCTGCATAATGGCTGGAAAAGGGAGAGCATGTCCCAAAGAAGTTGTAGGAATGGGGTCCATGGATAAGGCTCTGCTATAGCCAACACTACTCAGGGTCCATGGGCACCCCAAATAGATTTTTCTGAGCCCACAGTCAGAGTCTGTGTCCTGCTCACCCTCTATACCTTATTAGAGCTTCTGTGAGGTCAGGCTGTGGGACGTCCAGATCAGGGACCCCCCCCCCCCCAAACCATATGTGCGTGTGTTAATGCCCCTGTGAAGTTCTTGATGATTCCAGACTTGAGGCCACCATCACTTGAACAGGAGAGAAGAAACATGGGATTTCTCATGAAATTGGTACCAAGGCTCAGACTGAGTCCCTATGCCTGTACTCAGGACAGCATGAATGACAATCCTCATTTCCAACCTCATTCTCCAGATCCAGCTGTGTCATCAGCAACTGTTCTACTATCTCTTGGCTTTAGTGTGAGGAGAGACTGATTATTATTGTTATAGAGCTGATACAACCAAATGGCACACAAAGCTCCCAGTCCATGGGCAAATATAATGACATACTCTCTAACCCTGTTCCTGTCTTTATTCATCATTCCCATGTTCCTGTCTGGGAATAAACACAACTCAGGTTATAGTTTCTGCTATTAAGTGTTCTACTGAGATCAGAGAAATTTGTGTTTTAGGTTTTATGGATGTTTATGAGGTCAATAAAAATCTCATTTTATAGGTATTGGTCTTCCAATGCAATAGAATTACTTTGTTTCCAGAAACAAAATGATCCTTATAATTTCTGGGTGACAATGACAAGAAGGGCTGTGGCTCAGGATGTGTGACCCTGGAGAACATGGTGGCCCTCTCCCCAACACCCTACATGTACCCTGTTGCCATTCTGGGCTTTACTGATAATTTCATGTTATCTGAAATCTAGAGATATTCAGTTTGTCTCTTTATCCTGAGATTTGATGGAATGACAACACACATACATTGATGTGAGAGTAGGTGGAATCCCTTTTTTGGTACAAGACTTTTTGGCACATTGAACATGTATGTAACGTGCTAAATCTCATTAGGTTCATATGCCAAATATGGAGGGTTTGGAATTGTTTCATGTTCAGGAAGAAAGCAGGACAAGGGACAAAGATAGTGGGATAGTCATCAAGATGAGTTATATCTATGATCTTGTATTGAATAAGGATGCAAGATGTTCTTTATCTATAGCTTAAGTTAAATATAGACATATATATATATATATATATATACACACACACACATAAATTTATTTATTCTCATCTCTTGAATATTTGTATATATTTACATGTATATATATATATATATATATATATATATATATATATATATATTCTCTTCTCCCTTCTGTGGTGATGTGAGTATATCAGGTAATGAAGAACCACTGACTGACACTCAGAGTTGCCAAAATATGTGTTGTTTTTTTTTAATATAATTTTTTATTTTTTATAAACTTATGTGTTTTTTTTCCCACTATTACAAGTGGAAACTTATCTCACCAAAGAATGAGGAAGACATCGCTGATAGACCAGGGAAGGGGCTGAAATTCAGGGTTTTGAAATAACAGGAAAAGAGGGAAGTTGGGTGCCAGAGAGCAAGGGTTGGGGCTGCATGAAGGGTGGGGCCAGAGCATGAAGGCCTTTTTGGGAAGTTCAGGGTTTGGGTTTTCTGCCAAGAGCAATGGGAGTTTCACTACTTGGGGTGCCTGCCTGGGCTCAATGAGGAACATCCCTATGCCTGCCTTTAAGACAGAGTATGTGAGGAAATCTGGTGATCCTCATCACAGGAATTTACTAGAAATCCTTGTATGGATGTTTGGAGAACATGTGCACAGCGAAACCTGAGCTGCATCCCTGGGGCACTGAGGAAGGGAAAATTTATGGAACCAACTGCTCAGATATTGAATACATCTGGAAAACTATAACATCTCACATTTAACTTCTACTAAACTAAGAAAAAAACATTAAGAAATATAAGTAAAGATTTTAAAAATATAAATAAATTTTATGACACCTAAGACAAACTCCTGCCAAGAAATATATGCCACAGATAAGTAGAGCCTACAAACTTGGAATTATGAACTCAGTTCCTCTTGACTGGTAAATGTGAAGCCAACAAAATCTGTTATTTGTATTTATTTTTTTCACCCACCATTAAATCAAATATAATATCCATCAACATGTTCAAGGCAATGTTTTCAAATGCTTGCTGCATTGTCCTCTTTGGAATATGGCACTAAATGCTTGTATTCCTACAAAATTCTCTATTTATGCCTTTCCTAGGAATAGTCCATACAATTTCTTCAAAACAGCTCAGGTGTTCCCCCCACTCTGTATCACCTGACCTGATACACATCTGGGTCACTCAGCGTTATCTAGAATGTCCTCTAACTAATTATATATGCACGTATTTAAAAATCTTATGGACGAGGGCTCCATCTGGAGTGAGAACTTACAGGAAGCAAGCACAAGCATCAGAATCCTAGAACAGGTGTCCCCAACTGTTGTTAAGTTCTCATTTTTTGAAACGCTTACATAAGTACCTGCTTTTACTGATAAAATAAATCTGAAGAGGATTTTCAGTTTTATATTAATTGAGAAAAAGAAAGAAAGGCCATACTAAAATTCAACATTTGTTTTATTTTTCAGGGAGACTTTACAAGACAAGCACCACTCAGAAAGCAGGACTGGCGTCATCCAGCTCCTTCCCTGTGAACTACACTCAGCCTCTCAGTATCAGGACTCCAGCACTTTGAACTATGTATGTCATCATATTTACTTTATCTCTATTTATTTTGTACATCTGACAGCAAAATGTATCCTTAGGTATTAGAGAAACCTAGGAAAGCCTTTTTGAGCCTGAAAACATGCAGAAATTTGTGCATATAAATTAATGTTAAATACTTCTTTGTCTTATGCCATTGTGGCTTACTAAAGATCCTTAGGGAAGATGTACTTTCAGAGAGCAGGAGAAACATACTAAGAATTGTACGGTGGATGCGTGTATACACAGGGAATTGAGGAACTGCAGAAATCAGCTGGCCACTTAGGGTTTTGGGATACAGAGACTACTGCAACCTGTGACCAGCAGGGGTGGGGGGGGGGTGCTGTAGGATTGCCCTATTATCCTTATATGGTGGTTTACTGAGGTACATTCACTCAAGGGAAACGACCTGGGGACTGGGACCTGCTGTCCTTGATGGGGACTCAGCAGCTGTTTCTTCTCTGGTCTGGCAGAGTCCCCTGAGAGGGAGCTGTATGTGGTCTCAGCAGGTGCTTCCCAAGAGGTGAAACCAAACACCATCCTCCTGAATGTGTGGTGTGAACTGAGCTCTACCACCAGGGCTCAGGGAGGGGCTGGGCTGACACTGGGTGGACCCCATTTGCATGGACAGTCCTGCCAGCTGCATAGGGTGAAGGAGAAAAGGAGGCCTGGGGCAGACCAGCCCATTGTGGGGACCAGGGTCTGTGTCACCATGGCCTGGATTCCTGTCCTCCTCATGCTCCTGTCTCACTGCACAGGTAGGAAAAGGCCTCAGGGACACAGGTGGCCCCATATGTCATTTTCTATGTTCAGGATATTGAGGCTTTTTGTTTTTTTGTTTTCTGTTTTTGTGTGTGTGTTTTTGTTTTGTTTTTCCCACTTATTGTTCCATCATCCATGAGTGTCTCTATTTGCAGGATCTTTGGCCCAGCCTGTGCTGACCCAGCCACCCTCACTCTCTGCCTCTCTGGGAACAATAGCCAGACTCACCTGCACCTTGAGCAGGGACATCAGTGTTGGTAGTAAATACATGTACTGGTACCAGCAGAAGCCAGGGACCCCTCCCCGGGTTCTCCTGTACTACTACTCAGACTCAAATACACAGCTGGGACCTGGGATTCCCAGTCGCTTCTCTGGCTCCAAGGACACTTCAGCCAATGCAGGGATTCTGCTCATCTCTGGGCTGCAGCCTGAGGACGAGGCTGACTATTACTGTGCAGTGGGGCATAGTGGTGCTGGTCACAGTGACACACAGAGATGGGGAAGTGGGACAAATACCTCAGCCTGCTCACAACCTTGCACTCTGACTCTCTTCCAAATTAAAATAACTAGAGTAAACACTGACTGTACTTGGAAATAGCTTCTAGATCACAATATCCTTTCTCCCAGGTTCTTATGCAACCTAAGTGATCTCTCAGGGAGAAAATAATACAAAACAAAACAAAGACAACAAAAAAACTCATGGTAATGGACAAACTTTGTCTGGTGATCCAAGTGTAAAAATTCAGAGCCTGTTGAGCTCGCATTTTTTCTCTCTTTATAAAGACACATGAACTGGGGCACCTGGGTGGCTCAGTTGGTTAAGCCGCTGCCTTCAGCTCAGGTCATGATCCCAGGGTCCTGGGATCAAGTCCCGCATCGGACTCCTTGCTCAGCAGGGAGCCTGCTTCTCTCACTGCCTCTGCCTGCCTCTCTGCCTGCTTGTGTGTACTCTCTGTCTCTTTCTCTGGAAAATAAATAAAATCTTAAAAAAAAAAAGACACATGAACTTTCCTTGATTTTCTTGAACAGAGCATACAGATCATCCAAGCAGGTGGACAGTCCCCCAGAGCATGGACCCTGTTCCTACAGGGCTCAGAGCACAGATCCTCCTTCCCTCCATGCTCCTGTGCTTAGGACAGGGTGAGTAGCTCTGTGTTTCAGGAATAAGGTCTAGGATTGGTGCCGAGTAAGGACTCAGAACAGGAGGCATTCTGAGGGCACAAGTGACTTGTTGGACTCTATTATTTCAGCTGTGATGTCAGGAGAGGGTAGTTAGACCTGGAGGAATTTTGAGTGTCTATTCTCTGACCTCTCAGTAGGGCTTGTATGGGTAAGGGGAAGTCTCCAGCTGTGCTATAAAATGCTGAGCCTGCTCTACGGAAGGTAGGTGAAGTAGATCCCACAGCTGACACTGTCAGCTGTAGATCACACAGTAGATCAGTAGATCACACAGCTAACACTGTCAGGGTCAGCAACCCATGCAGCAGATTTCCTGAGCCCACAGGCACTGACTGTGTCCTCCTCTTTCCTGCCACAATAGGGCTTGTCAGTGATCTACACAGTATGGGGGCAATGCAGCACCATGAACATGATGACCCCCACCTGTGCACAAGGATGTCCACCCCATGAGCCTCCCCAGGAATATGTCCTGTTATTTGTGACAGCAAGGGTAGACTTGCAAGATATTACCCTAAGTGAAAAAAGGCCTACAGGGAAAGACACATTATGTTTTTTCTTCTTATTTATATGTGGAATCTACAGGAAAAAGTAATAACAGAAAAACCCTGCTGCATAGTTTTAGTAGTGAAGATGATTTAGAATAGGATATTTGTATGCCTACAGCTTCTTAAATATAATTGGACTGTCAAATAATAATTTATAATTATTATAATATACATAACAGGGCACCTGGGTCGCTCAGTTGGTTAAGCAACTGCCTTCAGCATAGGTCATGATCCCAGAGTCTGGGATTGATTCCTGCATGGGATCCCAGCTTTGCAGGGAGTCTGCTTCTCCCTCTGACTGTCTCCCCTCTCAGACTCTCTCTTACTTGCTCTCTCTCTCAAATAAATACATATAATCTTTATAAAAATAATATACATAACAGAAAATTTACTGTTTCAGTCACTCTTTAATGTGCAATTCAGAGATATTGGGTACACTCCCAATGTTGTGTACCCATCACAACTAGCCATTTCTAGAATCTTCATCATCCCAAGCAGTAACTGTGTACCCGATAGGGGAATATATAACATGGATCCGGCCAAGGAGCCGGGGCTCCAGGATCCCTTGCCAATTCAGGAAGCAACAGAGAGCAGAGGGCAGCATTGATGGGGGCTCTTGGCAGATATGGCCTGTCCCAGGTGGGAGCATTCTTTGGGCTGTGCTTCCTACCCCAGATTGACCATATAGATGCACTGTGCCTGCCATGGCATGGGTATCAATGTGCCCACTGCAGGGTGCCCAGTCATTCTACCTTTGTGTCCCGAAGTGTGCCATGAAACACCAGAGACAACATGAGGATCTCATTTGGGGCATCTGCTATATGAGTCATGCATATCACTATCTGAATCCCATCCAAAATCCATGTCAACTCTTCTCCAGAGAATAATATCACCAGAATTTTCTTAAGAAATGTATTGGATGTATAGATTTCTTTGGGTAACAAGGACATTTTAATGCCATTTTTGATGTGGAGAGCACCAGATTTAAGAATTACTTGGAGATTGTGTGTGAGGCATAAAGATGTTTTTAAGATGATACCCATGTCTGTGGTTCAGAATTTGTGTTGATGATGATAGTCCTAATGAAGCTTGAGATACCTATTTTGGGCATAAGTTATAGAGGCAGATATTTGTATTTTTTTTCATTTGCTGATTTATTTGTGTTTAATTCAAACGTATTTCTCGAATGCCAGGAAAGTATCAGCAAGCTCCAAAAAGTGTTGCAAGAAGATAAACAAATTTGTGAAGATCACAGGCACATGTTCAGTTTTTATCTGACTCACTATGAAAGGCAGTGATCAGATATTTTTTGAGAAGTTCAGAAGGAACCATTAAGCATTTGTATGAATAAGACATACAGTTCTATGTTAAGTGAGAGATACTGGATAGAAATAAACACACACACACACACACACACACACACACACACACACTGCCCTTATCAGAGTAGAATGGATTAGATAACATCACTGGAGAAAATAATCATGTTAATATTTATAGCGTGAATACAACCACGTCTGGCACATTGATGAACTAGAAATGGATCATTTCTGTGAGTCATTAAATGAGTCATTAAAATATATCTCAGACTGAGGACAGAGGCTTAGGAATTTCTGGATCATGAATGATGTCCTTGGGACTCCTATCCCTATGTCCCCAAATGTACAGTGCCACCAAGATGAGCCTAGTGTCTGGTCCAGGAGACCCATTCACACATGGTGTCTCCCCTCTTGCCTGGGGGTTCCTGACTACATCCTGGGAGGGCTCTGTGGTTGACCATCTCTCTCTTTATAGGGAGAGTGACAGTAGCTTCTTCTTTTGCTGTTTTTTTCCTAAAACCAAAACAAATGTATTATAATTTGCATGCCATAAATTTCAGTGCTCTAAAGTGTACAATTCAGTGGTCTGTAGTATATTTAACTGAGTTGAGCAACTACCATCAAGATTAAATTGACATTGCCATCACCTGCAGATAATCCCCTGACCCACCAGTGGTCATGCCAGTGTCCTCCTGTGCTCAGCACTCTGTGGCCCGAAATTCCCTCCTGTTTGCAGTGAACTCTCTACTGTGCACATTTCATAGGGACTGAACCCTAGAAACAGTGCTCTTATATGTGTTCTGTTCATTGTCATCAGGAGCATGTGTATTGTTGTGGCGGCATCACCACCAGATGGAAATATGCAGACTGCTTCATTTATGTACATGTCACCTTGTGTGGAGGGCATGGAAATCTATCTGTAATCTATCTAATTTTAATGCATGGGATGCTGAAATGCTCATGATTTACCTTTCCATAGCGGTCTATAAAATAGTTATGGAAAATTATAAAAAAAATAGTTATGGATTTCAATGTGTTTTTTTATATTTATTTTCCAATATCAAATATCCCTTATTATTTTTTTAGGTTTGTTCGAAGTAAATAATTCATTCAGTGGTTCTTTTATTTGGTTATGAAAAGTAACATTATGTTATTTAGATTTTTTTCTAGTTTTTCTCTCATGCATTTTTTTTTCTTGACTTACAGTGGGAAGTGGGCTGTTTCTCCTTTCCCTTTTTCCTACTCCCCTGTGCCTGGCAGACACTAAATGTCACTTTTCCGGGACGCCTGGGTGGCTCAGTGGGTGAAGCCGCTGCCTTCGGCTCAGGTCATGATCCCAGGGTCCTGGGATCGAGCCCCGCATTGGGCTCTCTGCTCAGCAGGGAGCCTGCTTCCTCCTCTCTCTCTCTGCCTGCCTCTCTGCCTGCTTGTCATCTCTCTCTGTCAAATAAATAAATAAAAAATCTTTTTTAAAAAAATAAATGTCGCTTTTCCCTTCTTTTCCCATTATAGTGGTGTTTTCAGGGCTCCCCACCTAAGGTGCTGACCCTGTCTGCCCACAGCACTGCATTTGAGACCTCCTGTCTCCCTCTTGGAGGCCCAATCTGTGGTCAGGGCCCAGGTCTCCTTGCTGTCCTGTGTCTTCACACTCAGAGAACTTTCTGCTCTGATGTTGGTTCAGAACTGCTACTAGCTCCCACCTCTGCCTCCCACAGACTTTTTTGAAACTGACTTTTCTTTCCACTGAAGCTCATGACTTCTGAGGTTAGCATGGGAGTGAGGACACCAAGGTCTCTGGTCGGTTTGAGCATTTATGTATTCATTTGTTTTCATTTACGGAATGGGAGAAGTTGGTGTATGAGCTATCTCATATGGTGTGAGTCCTGTATAGTTTCCTGTCTTCCTAATTTGTGAAGGTGTTTTTAAGAGATATAATTTCTGTGCAGGGCAAGCATTTTGGATATATATATACACACACACACACATACACACACAATATATATATTGTATATATATGTATGTATGTATACATACATACATACGTATGTGTATATATATATATACACACAATTATAAATACTTTTAGAAAGCATATTTTCTTCCCTAATACCACGGATGAAATGGATCATCTCAAAGAGTATATATTGAAGTTATAGCCCTTAGGGCCAAAGAATGTAACCTTATTTGATAATGGGGTTGTCCCAGATGTAATTAGGAAAGATAAGACGATAATGTGTTGGGGTGACCTCCTCATCCAATATCACTGGTGTGTGTGTGTGTGTAACAAAACAGCCAGATAGAGACCAGGAGGGCACCATGGGAACATAGAGGCAGAGACTGTGGCCCCAGAGCTGCAATCAGGGTGTGCCAAAAATTGGCCTTATACTTCCAATGGTTAGAGAGAGACAAGGAGGATTCCTCAGCAGGTTTCAGAGGGGACACAGTCACTCCCTGCAAACTGTGGGACATTAAGAGAACCACAGAAATACAATTCTACTGTTTGAAGCCACCTAGTCTGTGGTACATTCTTAGGCAACTGTAGAAATATACCTAAAAATCAATATATATAAATATAGGAAATGTTACTAATAAGTGGAGATATGCAACTTAATAATGAAATTACTTCTCAGTTATAAAATTGGTAAATATTAAGATGGAGTTTATCCTCTGTAATATGTGTGCTAAAATGGGAACTCTTATAAATGATGGTGAGAGTATAAATTGGTACATAAATTTTAGAGCATAAATTTTAAATTTTTATCAAACATTAAATATATGTATGGCTTGCATCGGTGTTACATTTTTGCAAATCAATTATTAAAAACATAACCTAACTAATACACATAACAATAAATATACTGGCATATCCAGTTCAGAGATGTTACAATAACAACAATTGAGACCAACATGGATATTTCTCCATGGAAAAGTGGTCAAATTATGGTAAATTATCCTATTGAAAGATGATGAAATATGAATTAAAATAAGATACATCTCTATACATGCAAAAAATATCACAGATTATATTTTATATGTAAAGACAGTCATGGAGCGCTGGAACTATACAAAAACTAAGACTGTGTTATCTTTTATATATATAATACTACACATATATAACACAAAGACAGATACACATACATGTATATAAAATTTTCATATATATTATATATATACTTTACATATATAACATATACACATATATTATATATATGAATATATGTATGAAATTACTAGAGCACATTCTTGAGAGAGGTTTCAGTTATGCACTCAGAGAGTAAGTGGCTGTGGAACAGAAGAGTGGGTTGTCAATGGACAGTATCATATCAATTTTATAGACCATTTATAGTTACATTATTTATTGTCATCCCTTTTACCATGAAAAATAATAAAATTTGACTAAAAATACATTAAATGGAACAGAGAACTAATACAAAATAATGTCTGTAAGGGTAATATTCAAGAATAAGGGGGTGTCTGGGTGACTCAGTGGGTTAAATCCTCTGCCTGCAGCTCTGGTCATGCTCCCAGAGTACTGGGATTGAGCTCTGCACTGGACTCTCTGCTCAGCAGGGAGCCTGCTTCCTCCTCTCTCTCTCTCTGCCTGCTTATGATCTCTGTCTGTCAAATAAATAAATAAAATAAATAATCGTTTAAAAAGACGAATAAGTGAGAATCCACCAAATTAATCAAGGACAAAAGATATGTTGTATCTGACAGCATGATATTCTCATGGCAAAGACTTATGATAAAGGCAAGATATATGCCATGGGACCTCGTTACCCTAACAGGAGACCCTGGCAACAACAACAATAACCAAATAAGTCAACCTGTAAGGGTAATCCAAACAAGGGGTGCCTGGGTGGCTCAGTAGGTTAAGTCACTGCCTTCGGCTCAGGTCATGATCTCAGGGTCCTGGGATCAAGTCCCACATCAGGCTCTCTGCTCAGCAGGGAGCCTGCTTCCTCCTCTCTCTCTCTCTCTCTCTGCCTGCCTCTCTGCCTACTTGTGATCTCTCTCTGTCAAATAAATAAATAAATAATCTTTTAAAAAAAAGGGTAATCCAAGCAGAATTACTACAATAGGCTTCTCTGGGGAACTAGAAGCCTTGAACTTGGTTCAACTACATTATGTCCGAGTAGCAAAGCCAGGCACAAGGCAGATGCAGACTCAAATATCACATAATCCTGAAAACTCTCCTAATGTAAATGTTTCAGTTAGCTGTGTACCCGAGGGCATTGATTCTCTGGAAAAATGGATGGATCAAACCCAAAGCCCACATAGCTGACCTACTCATTCTACCCCCTGGATGGTGACATTAGAAAGATCCACCTGCAAAGGTCACAAAATCCTTCCTGTGGTGCTGGAGAGTGTTCCATATTCTGTGGGGGAATATGTCAGAGGTCAGTAGGGGCACAGGTGGGCTTCTCCTGAGAGCTCAGGGTCTGAGCCAGAAAGACTAGGAAAATCTAACAGTGACATTTGCCACTAGGGCAAGCAGGATCCTCACTGAGACTTTCCTGCACCTGGGCCTTCAGGGCCGCAAGATCCTTCAGCTCAGATTCGTGCATGCCTCATACTTCATCCTCTATGGAATCAGACTAAATTGTCTAGACCTGATATTCATGGGAAGAGAGATGGACAGGATGATCAGATAACAGAAACACATTTGAAATAGACCAAACCTTGGAACAGAAGTCACCAAGGTCACTGGGGATGTGATCTGGTGAAAGACACCCCCCTGACACAGTGTCTCAGGTCACCCTGCAGACATTGTTGTGTGTGAGTTCCCAGCATCTGCTCCTTTCAAGATCTCCCAGGGGACATGTGAGAAACCCTAGGGCAGTGAGAAAGAGGAGGTTGATTTGCATGAAGCGCCTTCTCCTCATAACAGGTCTGGAGATATGAAAATGTCCAGAACACCCCCACTCCAGCCTAGAGTCTGTGAGGGACACATACTGCAGGAGTCCCCAACATGACCTAGGTGTTATTTCTCCTTGGGCTCATTGCATATGGCTCAGGTCATGGGTAGGGAATCTGTCCATGGGAAACATTTAAAATCAGGGACTCAAGGGCTTCTTTTTTTCCCCCCATAACAGCAGCTTTCTCTCCTGTTGGTAATCAGAGCAGACTCTCAGAGTGTGGTGAACCAGAAGCCATCACTGTTAGTGTCTCCAGAAGGGACAGTCACCCTAACTTGTGGCCTCAGCTCTGGCTCAGTCTCTGCAACTATCTCCCTTCACTGATTCCCGCAGACCCCAGGCCAGGCTCCCCACATGCTCATCCACAGCACAAGCAGCCTCCCTTTTGGGGTCCCTGTTTGCTTCTCTGGATCCAGCTCTGGGAACAAAGCCATTCTCACTATCATGATGGTCGAGGCTGAGGATGAGGTCGACTATCACTGTTTGCTGTCTGTGGGTGGTGGTCCTTACACAGTGATTTAAATCTATGAGGAAGTGTAACTGGAACCTCCTGAAGGGTTATGAATGGCTTAGCCTTAGAGACAAGAGAGAAGTTGGTTGTGGTAATGGTCACCACCACCATGGGAAGGGAAGCTCCCTGGCCTCATCCTCCTCTTCCTTGGTTCAAGGCCATGTGTACCCCATCCTGGTTATTCCAGAATGTGTCCATCTCTCCACTGTGACATTTTCAGACTGTGCTTCCTCTCTCACCTGCCTGATGTGTTGAGTGGGGACTCAGTTCCATTTTATATAAATCAGTACTAAGAGTCAATCTTCTGCTGCTTCCAATAAAGACTATTATCCAGAGAGCATTGGAAGTTATGATTATATTCATTAATTTGATCATTAGAGACATGTTAACAATTTATTTTAATTGGAATCTTGATAAAGACGCAATTCTCCATCCTAGACCTTTTAAATCTGAAGCATCTGTTGATGTTCATAGATTTACATTTAACAATTCCTCCAGGAGATTTGTATGACTGTTAATGTTTGCAAAGCATGTGTTCTTTTATTATTATGAAGTTATTTCTGAAAATGTCTCTTTAGAAGACAGTTGCAACATCTTCTGACACAATCATTCCTCAAATCCCACTGAAGACCAAAGAACACTGAGAAACAGATTCAAAATCTCAGGCTACTGATGGTTATAAGAGTTGGCTATGGCACAATGAATGCTGGGAGATACAGAAGTGAGGGAGAATATGTATCCAGTGGATGTAGTTGTATAATTTGGCCTGGAGCCTGGATGATCTGAGCATTCTGGTTTTTGACTATAAAAGGCTCCCAGGGAAATAACGAGAGACACAGGATGGCATAACATTGTACATTTTGTTTCAACCCCCTGCCACTAAATGAGGTTGTGCAATACTTGGCATTATATTTGGATGGTTTCTACTATTTTTGTTTCAGAATATATCATCTGCATTGAAAATTACTGAACAGGGGAGCCTGGGTGGCTCATTGATTGTCTGCCTTGGTTCAGGTCATGATCTCCAGGTCTCAAGATGCAGCCCCACATCAGACATCCAGCTCAGGGGATGTGTCCTTCTCTATCTGCTTGTACCTCTGCTTGTAGTCTGTGTGTGTGTGTGTGTGTGTGTGTGTGTGTGTGTGTGTGTATGTGTATGTGTGTGTCTATACACTCTCAAATAAATAAATGAAATCTTAGCAAAATAAAATAAGCATAAAAATCACTAAACAATACAGAAATTTAATATATCAGTTTATTTTATATCCACAATGATATTAACTTCTAGGGAAAGTTACAACAAAGTTAAATACATCCCAGGCATAACTTAAGCACTGTAGATTTTGTTCCAGGAATGAGGAGTCACATTGTCTAACTCATCCTGCCAGTAACTGCATTGAAATTGTTCATTGATTTAGTTGATAGCCTTCCCTTGAAGAAAATTTCAGGCCAGAAGACTTCACTAGAGAATTCTACCATGCATTTAAAGGGGAAATAATGAGAGTACTAGAGAAAATGGAGAGGAAGAAAGAAACTTGAATATATATTATAAATCCAGTTTTTCTCTGATATCATAACCAGATAAAATGTTTAAAATAGAAGTTAAGAATCAATATAATTAAAAAAATAATCAATATGGTTCATAGACTTAAGGACCAAAATATAACAAAATATTTGCATATTCAGTCAGCAATATATCAAATGGGCACCTGAGTTGCTCAGATGGATAAGGGTCTCACTCTTGGTTTTGGCTCAGGTCATGATCTCATGGATCATGGGATTGTGCCCCTTTTGGTTCACATTTCAGCCTGTTTGAAGATTATCTCCCTCTGTGCCACCTTTCTCTCTCTCTCTCAAGTTAAATGAATACATCTTTAAGAGATCCCCAATGCATCAAAGATGGTCATTTAAGACATTTAAGGTTTGAAACATTTGAAAGTCAGTCAAGGTAATTCACTCTATAAGAGAATAAATTAAAAATAAAATCATCTCAATAAATGCACCAATATTCCCCTGAAGCCATTCATCTAGAGTGAAACCATTCAAGAAGGGGAAAAAAAATTGTATTATTCTTAGGTGATATGATCATCTATGTACAAAATAAAAGAGAATTGACATGAAAAGAAAAATCTCAAAACTCTGAAATATGGACTCTGAAAAACAATCTGAGGGGTTTGAAGTGGCGGGGGTGTGGGAGGTTGGGGTACCAGGTGGTGGGTATTATAGAGAGCACGGATTGCATGGAGCACTGGGTGTGGTGAAAAAATAATGAATACTGTTTTTCTGAAAATAAATAAATTTAAAAAACCTAATAAGCAATTGCAGCATTTTCAAATGCACACTTAATATAGAAAAATCAAGTGCTTACCCATTAACTAGCATTAAACAAGTGGAGTGTGAAATACACTCAATTTATATTAGCCCCGAAAAAGGGGAAATTCTTAGGTCAAAAATTAAACATAATATGTGTAAGATCTATATAAGGAAAATAACATAATTCTGATGAATGAAATCAAAGATAAACTAAATAAATTGAGAGATAGTCTATGTTCATGTAAGAATGCTCATTACTTTCAAGATGCTGGTTCTTCTGAATTAGATGTATAGATTCCATTTAACCCTTAAATCCTAGAAAGTTATCCTATAAAACCTGAAGAACTGATTCAAAAGTTTACACAGAGAGGGAAGAGATCCTAATTAGCAACATAATATTGCAGGGGAAGAACAAACTTACAAGACTGACTCTTGAACTTGAAGACCTTTTATAAAGCTATAGTATTCAAGGGGTGCCTGGATGGCTCAGTGGCTTAAACCTCTGCCTTAGGCTCGGGTCATGATATCTGGGTCCTGGTATCGAGCCCTGAGTAGTGCTCTCTGCTCAGCAGAGAACCTGTTTCCCTTCCTCTATCTCTGCCTGTCTCTCTTCCTACTTGTGATCTCTGTCTGTCAAATGAATAAATAAAATCTTATTTTTTAAAAAAGCTATAGCATTCAAGATCAATAGAAGATGAGGAGAGAAATGTAGATCACAGTATGTACACTCGATGTCCGCCCTGCATTCAACAGATGCTCAATGTTGCCAAAATGTGTGTCTACCATGATCCCCAGGTGAAATCCATCTCCTTCCAAGAGAGCCTTGTGTGGAGAACATGGGAAGGATTGAAGTCAGGATCAGAGGAGTGATGTGACTGGAGCAGGGGACAAGGGGCAGAGCCTGCCAGGTGGATGGGGAAGTGTGAATGACATAGCAGGGAGGACCCTTAGATGTGGGAGGGGCTTAGGTGTTTAGCAAACAACAGTGAAGAGACATTGAAGGGTTTGAAGCCATGGGGTGACATGCCTGAGATATAGGTAAAGGACCCATCTGAGTGCCTTGAGGAGAGGGTTTCTGAGGGCAATATGTGATTGTGGTCATAGGCCTATTACTTAAGGTTCCTGTGAGTCTAGAGATTTGGTGAATATTTGCACATATAGCCTATTTGTTTTTGGGGCCCAGTGAGAACATGATTTCTGCATCCCTTTTCCCAGGCATGCAGAAATAATAATAAAGCATCACATTAAACTTCCCGCTGAAAGAAAGCAGTGGGTACAAAAACTGCAAGTGGAATATAAATTTAGCTACAATATAAGCAGTTGGTGAGGCAACAGAGGCAGAATCCTGGCAAGAATTTCAAAGCAGAAATACTCAGAAACCAATGAATTTAGGAGATACATATCACTTCCAAACTTAAGGAGATACGTCTACTATTCACCATTAAATATTCAGTCAGGCAAAGTTGTTAAATTTTCAGAAACCAATCCTTTGCATCTGATCCTGACCAAATTGTAACAGCATCAAATGATATTTGAAATATTTGCTGAGTCACTGCCTCAGGAATATGTCACTGAGCTTACTTCCTGGAAAATGTCCAGTCTGAGCATTCCCTGAAGATCCCGTACATGCCCCTCCAACCAGCTCTACTGTCCTCTGATCAGTGATGTTTGACATGATGCATTCACCTTTTACAGTAACTTCTCAGAGGATTGTGAACACTATTTGTTGATTTTTGTACATTTTTGCCATTTCCAGGGAGTGAGAAATCATAGTGATCGTACACAGTGTAAACGAATCATAGGATCTAGAGATCAGACATGGGAATGAGAAAAGACAGTGACCTGGTGAGCTGCTGAAAGCCACTGGGCTCTCAGGGCTTTAGTCCATGGTGAGGTGGGTGTGCTGTGATCAGCAAACTAAATACTCTTCAATGGGTGGTGTGAGCTGAGATCCAGCACCAAGGCTCAGGGAAAAGCTGTGTAGTCACCAGATGGACACCATTTGTATGGACAGCCCTTCCTGTGACAGAGGTTGGAGGACAAAAGGGTGTTTCGGCCAGCACAACCCACTTTGGGGATCAGGGTTTGTATCACCATGGTCTGGATACCTGTCCTACTTGTGTTCCTGTCTCACCAGACAGGTAAGGGCAGACCTCAAAGTTACTGGGTGGCTCCAAAGGAATGTTTCCATGCTCAGCATTTGAGAATTATTTTTTCCCATTCCAATGCCACCACTCTTGAGTGTCTTTGTTTGCAGGTTCCCTGTCCCAGCCTGTGTTGACCCAGCTGACCTCCCTCTCTGTATCTAGGAAACAAAAGCCAGACTCAACTGCACCCTGAGCAGTGGATTCGGTGTTGGCAACTGTATCATATTCTGGTGCCAGTAGCATCCATGAAGCCTTCCCTGGTACCTCCTGTACTTCTACCCAGACTCAATTACAGAGCTGGGATCTGGGGTCCCAAGCTGATTCTCTGGATCCAGTGATGTCTTGGCCAATGCAGGAGTTCTGCTTATCTCTGGATGCAGTCGGAGGACAAGGCTGGCTACTCCTGTGCTACAGAACATAGCGGTAGAAGCAGCAGCCATTACTCACAGTGTCTCAGACACAGAGGAAGTGAGGTAAAAAAAAAACCATCAGCCCATAGGCTTTACCTTTGAGCCTCTTTAACTGAGAAGCTTCTCTTGAAGCTCTTGGAGGTGAGATTCCTCTGTGGGAGATGTGTCCTTGAGGAGGAAGGAGTGAAGCCCAGATTATGCTGTTACCTGAGACAGGGCAGGAGGGTAGTCCCAGAAGCACACCCAGGTGAGGGGATTGAGACCAGCTGCTCATTCCCCAGGTTCTGGAGAACTTGATCAATGCTAAACACTTATACATGAAAAGCATCAGCCCTTCCGCCCAGTTGTGTCTCCTTACTACTGTCAAGAAGCAGAAATGCACTGTACATGTACAAGATCCTTCTATCTAGAATAAGAAAAATAAATAAATTAAAAAAAGAAGTTTCTAAAAAATAATCAAATTGACTTGAGCCAGATTAATAGGAGAAAATCAAATTTAATAGTGTACATATGAGGATCCACACAGAGAAGGAAACCCCAAAGATACTCAGGCAAAATGAAGTATATATGTTTTTTTCTGAACTACACCAGAGGTAGGGTAGACTATTTAGTGCAAATAAATGGAATTTACAGACAGAGGAAGGGGAGTAAATATTTGGTAGACAAATGTGTGTGGATCCCCTGGGATATAATGGAACAGAGAGGACGCCAACAAAACAGGCCTTGTTGGGCCCCTCTCTGTCTGCCCCACCTAGTTCAGGTCCTAGTGTAGTCGTCTGTGGTGGGAGGTCTTGTTCCCAGAGGAGCTGCTCTGCCTCAATTCCCTTAGTCCATTGAGGGGGAGTTAAAGGTCTTTTCCTGAGACTGCTGGGTTTCAGCTTTGAACTCAAAATAATCTTCATGCCATAGGGGCCCATTTTGGAGTGTCCTGTCCTTGTCCCTTACAGTTCTCTCTTCTGATTTTTCCCTGAAGTCTCACACATTCACAGTTGAGCAGCAAGATTGTTTCATCTTGTTGACCTAGTTTCTTAGTTTGAAAGCAGGTCAGTTCAGCCTAGCTCATTTCAGGAGTGTGTGATGCAGATAGGCTCTCAAAAAGTCCATATTGGGGAAGCAATCAGATAATTGGCAAGCTGCATTTTTATAGAAATTAAAATGAAACATAGGCTAATGTTTGGAACAAATTATAAGCCCTGTTCCCATGTCTTGGGTGCTACTGATGCAGGTTGGCTGGGTCTGAGGACTCAGAGAGGATCCCCCAGGAGCAGCCAAGAGGTTCCTTGACTTCACACACCATAGACATCAAACATAAGCCAAAAGACTGAGATCAGGTTTTATGGAAGACATCGAACATGCGCAGAAGGTCTGGGAGATTCAGAAAGGAAAAGAAAAGAGTCTCAGCTTTGCTTGGGGTTTGGAGATTTTACTGAGGATTGTGGTCTGGTGCACAAGTATTCTCAGGCATCTGGGAACTGGTTATAACAAGAAGGAGTCTTCCAGTGTCTTCCATAATTCACTCATGCCCTGGAACCAGGGGCCTCAGAGAATCAGTGGTCTGGAAAGCATTCATGATGACCCCACACAGTCACCCCTTAGATGTTCTTTATTGAACTGAAAGACTTCAGAGAATCTGCAAACACCTTGGCCTTCACAAGGAGGATGCATTTATCTATAAGGCCTGTGCAGGGTTGGAGTGGAGTCCCTAGCAAGAATACTAGCAGGAAATGAACAGGAAAGGGAGTCCTTCATGGGGTCCCTTCAGGATCCCTGTCTCACTGTCAGTGAGAATATTTGTGAATGTGAGTTTGGAAGCATCTTTAGATGGAGTGAGGGCAGGACATGGCAATGTGATGGCTTGCCCTGGTTTGCAGTTTGGATATTCTTCGTGGTATTTTTGAGTGGCTGATGGAGCAATATGCAGGAAGATTGTCTGCACATGAACCCCTGGGTTATTTTCCTGAAGTTTACCTCAGGTTACAGTTCACAGGGCTTCAGGAGGGTGGATGGGCTTAATTCTCAAATGATTTACAATGTCAGTTGAGAGAAAAATACAATTGTTACTTTGATTACAACTACTGGCATGTTTGACCTCTATGCTCTGAGGTCATTGCCACACAGAGACTCATGAGGCTGGGCTTCTGTAAATGTCAGCCTGTGTGCTGACAGAACAAGTCCTAGGAGGGAATCACTGTCCACAGTGTGTGCAGAACTGTTTTCTCAAGCCTTTGGAAATAATGATAGATGACAAAGATTTTCAGTATGTAACCCCTCTGTGAATGTACATGAAGGCTTCTACACACATTGCAGAGATGTGCTTCCCATCTCCTCCATGATGTGGGAACCTGAGCTGAATGAAAGAGAAGTCTGGAAACATGGATCTGTCATGTAACAGGAATACCTAGCATCCATCAGAGAAGGAAGCATGTATCCATGGGGACCCACCAAACTCTGGACTTGATCCTGATCTAAAAGGAGTTTGTGTAGACCCACCATCTCAGTTCTGACATATGCTCAGTTAAGGGAGCTGTGGAAAAACTCACCCTGAGGAATCAGAATAGAGCATAAAATCTGCACAGATGTAATGGGAGGACACATAAGGGGACACCTGGCATGGCCTTAATGCAGTGGGCAGTGATCTGAGAAGTGGGGAGGCAGGAGCTGTCTCTTATGGACTCTGGTCACCATACCACACAATGGCATGTCTGGGTCTGGGCACGGGGCAGGGGGGATACGGGGTCCAGTTTTGAGAGTTAAGGGAAGCACAGGACCTAGGCTCAGGGTTTACAGCTCTGACATCCTGTCTCCTGGATGCACACAGCCCCTTCCTTGCCCTCCCCCTGTCATATCTGGCTGAGGGACCTGACTAACTGACAGTGAGGGGACCAGAACCAGGGTCTCATTTGTAGGCATAGGCCCTCCGTCTTTCCAAAAATGAAGAGGGGAAGGGAAAGATTAGAGGAGGCTCTGCCCAGCTGTGGGGCACAGAAGACAGGATCTGTGATGACCTCCACCATGGCCTGGTCACTTCTCATCCTCAACCTTCTTGCTCACTGCACGAGGGTCTGGATGTAGGGACACAGCAAGGGCCTCTGGGAGTTCACATTGGGACCTGCTTCATTCTCTGTGTCTAGTCCCCATCATGACCCTCTCTGTGTCTCTCCCCCTTGCAGGGGCCTAGTCCCATTCTGTGCCGACTCAGCCATCTGCCATGTCTGGGGCACTGGGCCAGAGGGTCACCATCTTTTGCCCTGAAAGCAGCTCCAACATCAGGCGTGGTAATTATGTGAACTGGTGCCCATAGCTCCTATAAACAGCTTCCTGACATATGAGAGTAACAATGACCTTTGGGTCACTGATCTATTCTCTGGGTCCAGGTCTGGCAGCTTTGGCTCCCTGACCATCAGTGGGCTCTAGGCTGTAGATGAGACTCATTATTCCTGCTAAGCATAGTTCAGCAGTCTTAATGGTCAGTGTTCCAGGCCTGGTGTGGAAGTAAAACAAAACATAGTTACCTGAGAAGATGGTAAACAGCCCAGAAGCTGCCTAGTCAACTTAGGCTGGAACTTCTGTTTACTCTTTCACTGATGCGTTGGGCCCTAGGTCCCTCTGGGGGCACCATCTAGTAGTGAAAGTATTCCTTCACTTCTTTATACCTTCTGTACTCAAAGTCACTCATTGTAGCCCATTTGTAGACATATAGTATTTATGGAATTAGAAAGTCCTTGTGTTAATTATCTATGACTCTTTACTTCTAAGCTGGCTTATACTCATTTATTTTATTTTGTTTTTTAATAAATGAAAGTATCTAGGGGGGGCTCTAAACCTCCATGTGGCTTCAACATGTCCCTGCTCTGCTTGATGGATATGTCAGTTCTCTTTGCATTTAGGATCATCATTTGCTTAACTTTAACCAGATAACTCATTTTGGTTATATTCTGATATTTGTGGGGAATATGGGAAATGTGCCAAAGTACAAATTAGATAAGGTGAAACTAAAATTAAATTTCTGTGCAAAGAAATTACTGCATGTGAATATTTACAGAATATTTATTCATAATCACCATATGTGAAAAGCAATCAGAACAGCATGTGCATGTTTATAACAGGTTTTTAAAAATCCCTACAACTTGAAATAACAAGTCATCCTCCAGTTGGTTATATATTTGTACACTGGGATACTATTAGTCAGCATTGTACCTCATGGTCCAGCAATTGCCCTACAAGGCATTTACCCAAAGGATATACAAATACTGATTTGAAGGTGCACGTGCCTCCAGTGTTTAGAGCAGCATTATCAACAATAGACAGATATGGAAAGAGCCCAAATGTCTATTAACTGATGAATAGATAGAGAAGATGTGGTATGTGTGTGTGTATATACATATATTATATATGTATTATATTTTCTATTATATATGTGTATATTTATTATTATATATGTATATATGTTATATTTGTATATATGCATGTATTACATATATATATCTATTATGTGTGTGTATATATGTGTGTGTATGTGTGTATATATACACACACACACATATATTATCAGTCAGTCATCAAAAAGAATGGAATCTGGCCATTTGCAATGATGTGGAAGGTGTAGCATTGCTTATTTGCTAAGAAAAATAAGTTAGAGAAAGACAAATTCTGTATGATTTCACTCATAAGTGGAATTTAAGAAACTAAACAGGTGATCATATTGGATGGAAAAAAAATAGAGAGGAAAAGCAAACCGTAAAGGTCTCTTAGCTATTGAGAATTAACTGAGGGTTGATGGAAGAGGTGGGTGGGGTGTGGGCTAAATGGGTGATGGTTGTTAAGGAGGGCACTTGTGATGAGCAGAGGGTGTTTCATGTAAGTAAAAAATCAGTAAGTTCTATATCTTAAACCAATTTTACCTTGTATTTTAACTAGAATTTAAATTTTAAAAACTTGAGAAAAAAAACACAGGCACAAAAACAAAACAAGAAATAAGTAAAACAAATGACCTATGAAGTCATAGTAGTATACATGAATTTTAAATACATATTTCTTCAGAAAAGAAGAACTTTTAAAGTGCTATATTTAATATAATTATAAATGAAATACATTTTACAAGTTACATCTTACAAAAATCTAGAGGTGCTGAAAAGGTCAATGATGGAGAGGAGGTGGAGGAAGGAGCAGGAGAATGAATATGCAAGAACAGTATTCATGGCAGGGTCACTCTTTTCCAGGATTCTGTTATGGTGGCCACACCACACGGCTGTGTTGTCACAGCTCAGTAAACTCTACAACACAGTGACAACATCTTAGTGCATGCACACAAACTCATCTAGGAAGTCTGGGAGCCATCATGGAGTGAACAATGTAACATCATCCCATTCACTCCTCTATGAAGGTAGGAAGCCTACTCAGTGAAAGGGTGGGGCAAAGGAATGATGACCTGCAGGATTTTGAAAAGGAAGGAAGACTGTATGTCCAAGGATAAAAGAAACTCTACTTGAACCTCTTTCTAAAGTTGGTGGACTTGTGTCTGATTGCAGTGAGTGATAAATAATTCTTGAGATGTGCCTGAATTGAACAATGAAGTTAATGGTCACATATAGTAGGAGCCAAAGTTGTCCCATCAGGAACAGAAGTTCATGTTCTGTGCAGAACTCCATAACCTATGCAGTGGCTGGCCCCACTCTTGTGGATCTTAATATGATTGCAAGTTATCCTTCAGCCACAACCATAGGAATCTTTGGAAAATACAGTTTTATTACCAATAAGACCTGGAAATTAGATAGCATACCCGGAGCTGCTGACCAAGGTCATGAGTCTGTGTCCTCCGTACCAGAAGTGTGGGCAGAGCCTCAACAGACAGGGAGGAGCTGAGAATGAGAGATAGAGATGGAGAGACACATAGGGATAGACCAACTTTCTTGAATATGACTCATAATCTTGGGGGAAGATGCACTGGGGCCTTTGCCCATTTTCTCTTTGCACTAAAGATGGGTTCTGACACCTCACCACATCTCAGCCTGTTAGTACAGAAGCACTGGAGCAGTGGAGACAGCTGGAGACAGTCCTCAGTGATGAGCCACGTTAGGAAATTTTGAGTATGACCATGAGGGTCCAGCCTAAGGAAAGCCCAGTGTGGCACATTCTCTATGGAGAGTGGGCAGAGGACACAAAGGGCTGGAAGGATGGGGGGTTCTATTCTGGTCTCCAGTCCCCTTAACTCAGTTAGGGGACCCAGGAATGGGGCAACAGGGACACTGTGAGCCTGTCCCTGGGCTCCATGGTGTCACGGCAGCTGGGAATGCAGCGTCTGCTTAAGTTGTGGCCCAAGGCTGCAGCCTTGGGTCCCTGTGCACACTGTCACCAGATGGTTTCCCCCACTCTGTGAAATTGCTGTGTCCCATCATGGGACACAACTTATTTTGATTTTCTCTTCTATGAGCCCATGTGGAGAAATGGTCACTCCTCTTCCGAGACACACTTTAAAGTACCCTCAGAGGACAAGATCCCAAAATGTTACCAGGGGAGGGGTCATCTCCATATTTCATATGATTTATGCTTTGTAAGCATTCTCATTCTCACAGGACTGTTTATTTCTCATGATTTTCCCCTCTATATTATAAGCCTCTTTAATCACAGAAGTGTATCTAGATTCTTTAAATGATACTCAACATGGTGCTTCCCACATCTGCTCCTTCCAACCCCCTTCCTGGGTCCCATTCAGAGCAGGTCCTGCCCTTAGCCTCCTCTGTCCTCAGGCCCCCTCTCAAGTTACTACATCAATGATCAGATGGGGACTGTCAGAATCTGGAAACCGGTATACTTTTGCATGAAGAATACCCTCCTGTGTGCCTGGGTGGCTCAGTTGGTTAAGTAACTGCCTTCAGCTCAGGTCATGATCCTGGAGTCCCAAGATCAAGTCCCACATCAGGCTCCCTGCTTGGCAGGGAGTCAGCTTCTCTCTCTGACCCTCCCCTCTCTCATGCTCACTTTCTCTCTCAAATAAATAAATAAAATCTTTAAAAAATATCCTCTTTTACATGGGGACAGTACAGAGGATAAGACAAACCCAAGACAGCCTGGCTTCTCCATGGATACCAAGGACTGTGTCCCCATAGACTGGGCCCCTCTTCTCTTCATTTCCCTTTCTCTCTGCTCACATAGGGAAATCATCTGATGTCTTGGGATATTCCCAGGTGTTATCAGCCCTTAAGACTGAGAAACTCTCAATGTTAACAACCCATCACCCATGAGCATTTGTGTTTGCAGATTCCCTGTCCCAGTCTTCGATGACCCAGCCACACTCCTTCTTGAAATCTCTGGGAATAACAGTCAGACTCACATGGACCCTGAGCAGTGGTTTCAGTGTTGGATCATAGGCTGGTACCAGCAAATGCCAGGCAGGCCTCCCCAGTGTCTCCTGAGCTTCTACTCAGTCTCAGAAAAAGACCAGCATCCTTGGGTCCCCAGCTGTGTCTCTGGCTCCAAAGATGCCTCGGCCAATGCAGGGCTTCTAATCATCTCTGGTCTGCAGTCTGAGGACAAGGCTGACTATTACTGTGTTGTTAGAAATACTGGTGCTTCTCACAGTGACACTGGCATAATGGTAAGTAGAACAAAAGCACTGACCTGGTATGAATGGGACCCAAGAGGGTGTGGAGGGAGTAGCTGTGGAAACAACCATAAGATCCTGCCGAGAAGCTTCTTCAAGGCCCTAGAATCCTCTGTCAGTTTCCCATCAATGAATCTTTAGTCTTAGGCAAAAATGTAGAAGAGGAAAAAGATGAAGAAGAGAAGAGGGATAAGAAGAAAAAGGAGGAGGAGGAGAAGGAGGAGAAATAAGCAAAATCACAGCAAAACTGAATTTATACCAGTGAAAGAAAGAAAGAACTCTACTAGCTTTCTTGTTCAGGAAAAGGCCTGATCCCAGCAGGTGGACAGTCCTATACACATGGCTTCTTCTCCCAATGTAACTGAGAGACCTTCCCTCCCTTCCCCATCTGAGGGGCTGGCTGACGTTCACTGTGCTCCTGATATGAGGCAGGAAAATGGCAAATACAGGCCTGGGGGAGGTTAAGGTCCAGAGCTGACCTGTATCACCAGTGTGGTATCTGTGTCTTTTACTGCTGTGATATCATGTCAAGAAGATGAATGTTAGGCATGGGGGACATCTGCTAAATGAGACCAGCAAACCTATATTCAGATCTGGAGATGGAGAAAGTGGGAGAATCCAGCATTCCTAGGAAACTTCTGAGTGCCAAAAGTGACTTCCAACAGGTGACACTACTCAACCCACATGAATTCTCATAGGTAGGTTTCCAGAGCCCATGGGAAGTGATGTGTGTCCTCTCCACCTTTTCTACTCTGTAGTAGATGTTAAGCACCCAGGGTGTCAGCCAGCATTGTGGAGTATCAAAAAACCCTAAAATATGCAATATCACTCCCTCTGAAGCTCTCAATAGGGTCCAATGAGGAGTTCACCTTTGTCACACAGAGTACAACAGAAACATTGGAGATTACCATGATGGTGGGTAACAAGGTCTCCCAGGCAAAGCCCCTATGCCTGTGAACTAGTCCAACAGTGATATCCTCAAGAGCCACAGGCAAATATTCCTGCTCCTGGTTTATCAACATGACCTCCTTGATCACCCCTGACCTGCAGACTGAGGATAGGACTGACTCTCACCATGATAGAGGTGAGCACAGCACCACTGCCAACAAGAGCTACCCTTCCACATATGTCCCCGATCAGATGCTCTGCCCCATCTTCACCCATCCCTACCTGTGGCCAACATCAGCTCTGTTTCTCTGGTGTCACTTGTGCTTCAGAAACCAGAAAACTCCACATACTTTATTCTTTCTATCTTATGAGCTCAATGAAAATAACTTACTTTCAAGATGCCTAGAAGGGGCGTGCCTGGGTGGCTCAGTGGGTTAAACCTCTTCCTTCAGCTCAGGTCATGATCTAAGTGTCCTGGGATCAAGCCCTGCATTGGGTCTTTGCTCAGTGGGGAGCCAGTTTCCCCCTCTCTCTCTGCATGCCTTTCTGCCTACTTTGTAACCTCTCTGTCCAATAAATAAATAAAATATATATTTTTTAAAAAGATGCCTATATGGTAGTTTGTTTAACATCTGCATTAGGGTTAGGTCATCATCCTGCAGCTCTGTGATCAAACTCAGTATCAGGATCTCTGCTCAGGGAGTTTTTACTTCTCACTCTCCTTCTTTACCCCCACCCCAATGTTCTCTCTCTTTTTCTCAAACAAATAAAATCTTAAAAAAAAAGAAAAGAAAAGAACTGACTTCTTACTGTGTCCCAGTCTAAACAAACTCATTTTGTCTCAATAACTGAAAGTATCCCCCACACTTGTTGGGTGGGAGTGGTTAGGAAAACAGTGATATGGGACTGTGATGTGAGATACCCAAGTCCCCTCTGCCAAGTTCCCTATATGTCCCCTAGTCCTTTTCTAGGATTTGATGATCATTTCATGACTCTGAAACTAGCCAGACTGTGTTTCTCTGTCTCTTTCAATGATACCCTAGGGATGGTAGGAATGCTCTGGGGTAGGAGATGATCCTTCCCCTTTTGAGGACAGGGCCCTCAGGCATGCTCATCACTTCTCTCTGTTTAATCCCAGAGTTCACATACACTTCTGTCTCAGGTTCTTTCATTGGAAGGATGTAAAATAAATCTATTATTCTAGGTCTAGATTCAGTAAGCCCAAATCCCATTATCAAATAAACTTTTATTATAGGAATGTTCTAGATAGTCCTGTTTTCTAAGTGCTGATCCATGGTGCTCTCAAACTTGATCAGAGCCTGTACTTTTGGGTAATAGGTCATGAGTTTCCTGCAGTACAGAAGTAGAAGGAGGACCTCTAATTCAGAGGAAGTTCCACTATAGAAATGATATTTTTATACCAATTGTCTCACTATATTATAAAACTCCAATAAATATGTTAAAGGTCAAATGGAAACCAAGAGAGGTACGAATGATCAGAAGACACTTTTTCCCAACAATGTTATAGTATCATGACCAATACAAGCATCAGATGTCAAGTCCTGTAGAATGTGGCCTGGGGTAACCTAACTGCAGACCCTTACACCAACAAGAGCAACAACACAATGAGACACCATATAAAAGGAATCCATGTACGTTCAGTTACAGTTATGAGTATGGGGAAACTATGGGAGAAGATAAAACCTTAATCTTAAGGACCAATTCAAGCTAGTCATGGATTAGTAATGACCCTGGTACAGGGCTGAATAAATACAAATGCCAGGCAGTTCTGAATATCTGGTAACATAATCACTGTGCAGTACAAAGGCAACTAGGAAAATACTCTATTGAGTGTTGCATAATTGACCGAGAATTGTCCCCAGTGAAGTGAGACTTTTTGCATACTGGGTCCCCAGAAACCACATGTGTACTCAATATTGACTCCCACCACTGTATCAAGTTTCATCCTCCATCATCATGGGTTGTCATCCTGGCCTACATCCAAGCAGGGACAGATGGACAGTCAACCAAAGAGACAGATTTGTATGAACATACCAGACCTATGAAGGCAAATGGAAATAAGGTCAATGACACCTGCAGATGGCAGGGACAGATTTTCAGATACTTGTCCTCTGCAAGCAGAGTCTGGAATCTTCAGTATAGCCAGGATTTCTCTGTCCTTCACAAACCTCAATCCACAGTTAAGGTGTTCTATGAGGATACTTTTGAAAAGACTTTGAGGTCATGAATATGCAGGGACAGCAGATGTGAGTTAAGCAGTAAGCACAGTAATTCAGCTGCCCCAATGAGTGAGGAAGCCCCTGAGCCCTCAGCTCTCATTCCCCCAGTAAGTGTGTGTGGGGTGCGGTCACTGCACACATCTCCTTGGGAGTCCCTGCTACCTTAACCCAGAGCAGGAGGAGTGCATGGGCATGTCCTTCAGGGATTGAAAGCCCAGCACAAGGCAAGCTCTTGGCTGCATCAAGCAGCATCAGCATGGAACACCTGGGCAGCTGCTGCCTGTGCTTCTCATTGTGAGGGTCTCCTGGTTCTCCCTCATCCGACTTCCCACTTTCCCCATTCAGCGCTGTTTCCTACTTACTCTCTAGACAATCTTCAAAAGCAGTGATTCAGTAACTCAGACCCAACCATGAGAATGACTGGGATACTCAGGAGTGTTGTCTCAAGACTCCCTCTAGCGGTCAGGGATCCTATTGGAATCTATGGCATCTCTGCTTATTCCTGATGAAAAGCACAATACATGCAGTTTCTTTCTTTTTATTTATTTATTTTTTATTTTCAACATAACAGTATTCATTATTTTTGCACCACACCCAGTACTCCATGCAATCTGTGCCCTCTATAATACCCACCACCTGGCACCCCAACCTTCCCCACCCCACCCCCGTCAAAACCCTCAGATTGTTTTTCAGAGTCAGTAGTCTTTCATGGTTCACCTCCCCTTCCAATTTACCCCAACTCCCTTCTCCTCTCTATCTCCCCATGTCCTCCATGCTATTTGCTATGCTCCACAAATAAGTGAAACCATATGATAATGGACTCTCTGCTTGACTTATTTCACTCAGCATAATCTCTTCCAGTCCCGTCCATATTGCTACAAAAGTTGGGTATTCATCCTTTCTGATGGAGCCGTAATACTCCATAGTGTATATGGATCACATCTTCCTTATCCATTCGTCCATTGAAGGGCATCTTGGTTCATTCCACAGCTTGGCAACTGTGGCCATTACTGCTATAAACATGGGGTACAGATGGCCCTTCTTTTCACAACATCTGTATCTGGGGTAAATACCCAGTAGTGCAATGGCAGGGTCATAGGGATGTTCTATTTTTAATTTCTTGAGGAATCTCCACACTGTTCTCCAAAAAGGCTGCACCAACCTGCATTCCCACCAACAGTGTAAGAGGGTTCTCCTTTCTCCACATCCCCTCCAACACATGTTGTTTCCTGTCTTGCTAATGTTGGCCATTCTAACTGGTATCAGGTGATATCTGAATGTGGTTTTAATTTGAATCTCCCTGAGGGCTAGTGATGATGAATATTTTTTTCACGTAACTAATAGCCATTTCTATGTCTTCATTGGAGAAATGTCTGTTCATATCTTCTGTCCATTTTTTGATATGATTGTCTGTTTTGTGTGTGTTGTTTGAGGAGTTCTTTATAGATCCTGGATATCAACCTTTTGTCTGTACAATTCAGCAACGTAGCAGGATACAAAATCAATGTTCAGAAATCAGTGGCTTTCTTGTACACTAACAATGAAAATACAGAAAGGGAAATTAGAAATTGATTCCATTTCCTAAAGCAGCAAGAACCATAAGATACCTGGGAATAAATATAACCAAAGAGGTAAAGGATCTGTACTCGAGGAACTACAGAATGCTCATGAAAGAAATTGAAGACACAAAGAGATGGAAGACCATTCCATGCTCTTGGGTCGGAAGAATAAACATTGTTAAAATGTCTATATTGCCTAGAGCAATATATACTTTTAATGCTATTCCGATCAAAATTCCACTGGTATTCTTCAAATAGCTGGAACAAATAATCCAAAAATTTGTATGGAATCAGAAGAGACCCCGAATCGCTAAGGAAATGTTGAGAAACAAAAACAAAATGGGGGGCATCACGTTACCTGATTTCAAGCTTTACTACAAAGCTTGATCACCAAGACAGCATGGTACTGGCATAAAAACAGACACATAGACCAGTGGAACAGAGTAGAGAGCCCAGATATGGACTCAACTCTATGGTAAATTAATCTTCAACAAAACAGGAAAAAGTATACAGTGGAAAAAAGACAGTCTCTTCAATAAATGGTGCTGGGAAAACTGGATAGCTATATGTAGAAGAATGAAACTGGGCCATTCTCGTACACCATACACAAAGATAAACTCAAAATGGATAAAAGACCTCAATGTGAGACAGGAATCCATCAGAATCCTAGAGGAGAACATAGGCAGTAATCTCTTCGATATCAGCCACAGCAAATTCTTTCAAGATATGTCTCCAAAGTCATAGGAAACAAAAGCAAAAATAAACTTTTGGGACTTTATCAAAATCAAAAGCTTCCGCACAGCAAAGGAAATAGTCAAGAAAACAAAGAGGCAACCCACGGAATGGGAGAAGATATTTGCAAATGACAATACATGCAGCTTCTTTAGTTGCAATATCCATAGTCATAAATACCTATTCTGTTGCTTCTCATTTGTTTCATCATTTTTAGTGATGGATGAGAACAAATATATATGTCTTCAGATTGGTCAATTATCCTAATTCTTCCTTTCCTCCTTAAGTGTTAGGTCCTCTCCATCTCAATATTTCATACGTATAATTACACATGAGCTACTTTTCCAGGAATAATGCTTGTTAATAGATATCAATGAATTTAATATGAATATTTGTGTTTGATGTCATTTAAGTTCTGAACACAAATGTAATAAAGGGGAAAATGGCCATAAAACTTCATTAAACCACTTACTTAGAATTCAGAAATGAACATTCAATCACCTTTTCATTGAATAATGGGATGAACTCCAAATTTGTGGCTTCTCTTTCACCTATTACTCTAGAAATTGTATGTTGCTCCCAAATCCACTGTCATATCCACACCACATTTCTAGTTCTCTATGCTCTACAGTGTCTGTGCAAGTAAAGGGAATTTTATAGTATTCATACAAATGTTCACCCAAATGTTTTCAGATACTGTTATTCTTTCTTCAGATTATGATGCACATGCTATCTTTTCTTTATCTTTAATGTGTGAGTTCTTTGGATAAATTTCAAATATAATATTAGAATGATTAATATTCCCCTGAAAATATTCACTTACAGAAGGGAGGGTGTGGGAGGATGGGGTGATTGAGAGAGGGCTATTAGTGAGGTCCCATAGTGGGATGAATATGGGGTGTTAAATGCAACTAATGAATTCTTAACACTACAACAAAACTTATCATGCTCTGTATGTTGGCTTACTGAACATAATGAAGAATGAAAAAAAAAAAAAAAAAAAGAACTCCACTCACCATTGTTACATCAAACTGCCAGATGTTTGAACTCTCTGATTATCTGTGATTTATCTCTGTTTACTTTCTGCACCTAGATACATGTTTCCTAAGTTATCAGAAAACCAAGGAGAGGTTATTTTTTATGTCTTGGAACATTTTAAAAATATCAAATAAATTGGTTGCAAACACTTTCTCACATGATGCCATGTAAAAATAAGAAAGGATCCATAGGGATGTTCAAGTGTCAGTTTGCAGAAGAAACCTGTACTTGAAATCAGACCATGGATATGTATGTATAGATAGGGACCTGGTGAGCTGCAGAAACCAGCTGAGCTCTCAGAGTTTTGGTCCTTGTGATATGTGTGCCCTGTGACTAGCAGAGTGGTGCTGTGAGACTGGACAGTGGTCCCTCTTCAGAGACTCAAGGAAGAGCTTTCACTCAATGAAGCCTGGAACTGGAGACATGGTTTTGTGTTCCCTAAAATAGATGCAGCATCTGTGTCCTCTCAGTCCTGATAGAGCCCCCAGAGCAGGGACCTATGTGTGTATCAGCAGACACCTATGTGCTTCTCCCAGAGCTCTCCCCAGGGAGGAAGCCAATGACCATCCTTCTCTGTGTGTGATGAGAGATGAGCTTCAGCACCAGGGTTCAGGGAGAGGCAGAGCAGCCACTGGATGGACCCATTGAAATGGACAGTCCCTCCTTTGTCAGAGGGTGGTGGGAAAAGGGGACCTCAGACAGCCCAGACCACTGTGGGAACTAGAGCCTGTCTCACCATGGCCTGGAAAGCAGTCCTCCCTGTTTTTCTTTCTCATGGCACAGGTAGGCACAAGCTTCAGGGACACAAGACAACTGGTGCCTGCTCCTCTGTCATGGAGACTGAGAAACATTACACTTGTCTCTGCCCCATCAACTATGATTGTGTTTGCAGGTCACCTCTCTCAGCCTGTGCTGACACAGGTGCACTCCCTCTCTGAATTTCTGAAAAAAATGGATAGACTCACCTACACCCAGAGTAGCGGCTTCAGTGTTGGGGGATTCTATATCATCTGACATGAGCAGAAGCCAGGGAGCTCTTCTTGGAGGCTCCTATACAATTAATCGGACTCAGAGTAGCTCCAGGGCTCTGGGATCCCCAGCCACATCTCTGGCTAAAAAGAGGTCTTGGCCCATGTAGGGCTTCTGCTCATCTCTGGGCTGCAGCCTGTGGACGAGGCTGTCTCTTTTTGTGATATTTTCCAAGGCAGCTGTTATATGGACAGTGTCCTCCCTAATCTTGGGGAACTGAGTTTAAAACCTCCCCATTGCTGTCCCTGCATGCTGCCATCACCCCTGCTCATGTGACATCTGTTGTCATGTCTTCAGTCAACTTCCCTTCCTAGGAACATTGTATGTGCAAATGCCCTCTCATTTACTCTACAGGGTTCATTTGCTTCATGGCTAATATCTTCTTACACAGATATCCTTGCTCTATAGGAATAAATCAGGTCTTAGGTCAAAGTACGACTTCACAGAGACTGTGGACAGGATGGAAGTGACTGACCCTACCCATGTCAGCCCAGGGTCTAAGTCTGACTCAGAGACCTGGGTTGTCTGAGTACCTATGGTTGGTCACTGGGTTCAACATGACCCATGCCCATGTCTCAGGACCAGTATTAAGAATCAGACACCTCCCTTCTGCATCTGCTGATCCAGTCTTTCTCTAGGAACTGTTTCCCGTATCCCCACCCCCCAGGACCAGAGGAAGCAGGTCTCTGTAGCTCCAAGGGGATTAACAACAAACCCCTCTCTAAAGTAAGATGTGACTATGTGTGTTCCTTCCCTGTCTACACGGACCCATAATCAGACTCCCTCATCACTGAAGTGGTTGTAGAGCCATGTTTTTTTTTCATATCAAGGTGATCTGAGGCTCATGCCACGATGCTAGTGAGGCTAAGAGTACTCAGGATCTAGGGACATGCACAGAAAAAGAGAAGAAGTTGAAATTGGACAAGTTATGGAGACAGGATCATGGACATACAGAGGAGCTGTGTCACCATCCACAGTTGCAGGAAGCTGACTCTGGGAATACCCCACCAAGCCTGAGCCTTTCCCTTTTCCAATTCCCTATGCACAGGTAAATGGCAAAGTCGTGTCTGGAAGTTGTCCCTAGGAGCACTGGCTGTTCATCTTTTCCATACCCTAGCAACACCATGTAGCCCTTGGTTCACCTAATCAACAGTGCAGGACACTAGATGCATAAATCCCAATCACTTTATGTTATGCAGAGATATATGTCTTGGATACTCTCTAAGGCTGGGATTTCTTTACCTTCTTGTAACAATGAGAGTTAACAAGGTAGTCTCTTGGTGACTCCAAAGTCTTTCTCAGGGGACCTGACCTGGGCTAGTCAAAACTGCCTACTGTCCTTCCCCTCAATGACCTCACTCCCTGGATGGAAAAATATAAATATAGATATATCTAGATATATCTAGCTACCTTTCTCTATCTACCTATCTAGATATAGGTAGATAGATCTAGATAGGTAGATAGAGAGAGAGAGGTAGCTAGATATATCTAGATATATCTATATATACGGATACACACACACACACACATATATACACACTTACATACACACATATATAAGTATGTATGTATTTGTATTCATATTTATACATTTCATCGACACCAATTGCAGTCTTGGCTGTACATCCCACATAAGCACTCAAGGCTCTTCCAGATGTCCCATCCCTGCCAATCCTGTAACCCAGAAGGTATTTAAAATTGAAGCATCTCTGGAGATATTACTTCTGCAGCACAGCTCCATATCCATCACAATGGTCCTGCCCCTTTCTCCTCTGTTTCTTCTCAGGCTCATGAGAGGGAGGAAGAACTGAGTACCTTGCCATGTTCAACCATAGAATATCCCCCAGTAAACGCAGATTGGTGGAGACAACACAGAACTTTTTGAGGTTTGCATTTTCTGCAACTGTGCAGTGAAGAAAAATGTTCCTCCTGAATATGAATATTTGATAACTGTGGAATGTTGACCCTTCCCAGGGTGGGGAATAACTCTCCCATACTGTGGACAACCTGTGTGGTTGGAAGTGCCCCTGAGCATGTGTTGATGGGATCATATCACATATCACAGAAGCTCTGCAAACTCAGGAAGTTTCCAGGACTTGGCTGAAAGCTCTCTTTGATTATTCTCATGATTGCGGACTTCCCGTAAGTCTTGAAGTACAAGATATTCGTGGATGAATCTACTTGTTATCACACAGTATGCAGTTCAGGGAATCATTGTGGTAGAGGAAGACTCATACATCCTCACTGAGGGGATTCTTTGAGCACTAAATATGAGCTCTAGCTCTCCCTTGTCTCATATCTTCCCACAGATCTTATGCAGACTGTTAGCATGTGGAGACCCTGTCCTGTGCAGTCTGGCAGGGACATCTTCCTCATCTAAATGAGCCTTCCCTCCTCCACAATCATTTCCCCTGGACAGGGAAATATGGGTGGGTATGAAACAGGGGTAGCATCTCATGAAGATAATCCTGAATTTGATCCTCAGTTGTGGGGATCTGGAGTAATGGAACAGTCCTTCTGGGGTGATGTGACATTTTAGTTTGGTCTTTAGAGTGGGGAGTTTTGTGTTCTCATGCTAAGTCCTGTAGGTGCTTATTTTTGTGGGAATGTCCTCATTCACATGTTTCCCATGTCAGGCTAGAGAATCAGCCACAATGTGGCAGACTACCTTTATGGTGTTAGGGGTCAATTAAGAACCCAGTTTGAACTCCATATTTGGGTTGACATTCTTTCAAATTTGGAGGCTGAATCCATATGGGAGACACACAATCCAGGGAAAATAATTTGAAAAGTATGTACTGTCTAGTTGTTGTGATGAGGCAGACCTCTCAGGACCCCTCACATCACAGCCAATAGGAAACTGGACGCAGCATGAACACAAACTTTATGATGCTATATTAAAAAACAATCAGATAGTATTATTTATTTCATATAAATGTTCCCTTTGAAATCCCTAGATTCCCCATGCCACGTTGAGTGGACTAATATCAGTGATTCAGCCTGACCATGTTGGTTGCCACACAGGCATGCCCCTCCCATTTTGTGAATTACAGTGACAAGGACAGTGACAAGGACAGATGGAGAGTCCACTGGAGCTTCCCAGGTTCCTGCAGATGGACACATGACCAGCAGGGAGCGACATGGTTGTTGCAGAGTTACTTGGGGGAGTTCCACTCAGGAAACTCCTGCTGACACCAAAGCATTCTAGAAGGCACTGGCACTGGTACCTGACACAGTGCTCAAGTCTCGGCCACTGTGTCCCAACTGGTACAAGAGAGTACTCGTCACTCACACTAAGGCGCTTCTTCCTCCAATATTCCCCACACACAGAAATCTCAGAGCATCTTTACCCCTTCAATTTCTCTGTCCACATAACCTTGCTCAGGTTCCTTGTCATATCTCAGAGAGGGACAAAGCCAGATAAAGATGGGGACAAATTTAAAGGACAGTCTTCTCCCTATTAGAAGTAAGGTGGATGGATAATAAAGGCCTTGCCCAGCCCAGTGCTGCTCTAGGACCTCTGGGACTGTGACCACCATGGACTGGACTTCACTCCTCCTCATGGTCTGCTCTCAATGCACAGTTAGGAACAAGCTTTTGAGCAGCAGGGAAGCCCCCTCCCCAAGCTGTGTGGATTGCCCTAATCTAATCCCTTATCAGTTGCCCCAGCTCCATTAAGAATGTGTGACTTTGTTGCAGTTTCTCCATCCCAGCCGGTGCTGACCCAGCTGTCCTCTCTCTCTGTATCCCTGGGAACAACTGCCAGACTCACCTGCACCCAACAGTGGCTTCATTGTTAGTGGTCACAACATACACTGGTTCCAACAGAAGCCAGGGAGCCCTCCCCAGTTTCTCCTATTTTTCTACTCAGACTCAAATAAGAACTAGTGCTCCAGGGTCACCAGCCACTTCTCTGGCCCCAGCGATGCTTTGGCCAATCCAGGGCTTCTGCGTTTCTGTCAGCTGCAGCCTGAAGATAAGGCTGATGATTACTGTGCTACAGTTCCTGACAGTGGGAGCAGCTTTCATTCCTCAGTGTCTCAGATAAGGAGGAAGTGGGTTGAAAACCTTAGGACCCACAGATCTTGTCTCTAAGCCTCTTTTCAGTAAGAAACCTATCTGTAGAGACATACTAGGTTGGTCTTTTCTGCACTACAATCTATCCTTCAACAGGGAAAGAGGAACAGTCATGTAACTCATAAAGTGAGGCAAAACAGAGCATCCCAGGAAGACACAGACAGGTGAGCTTTCAGAGCCGAACAGCACATAACCACTCAATCTGGAGAAGATGAAGAGGAATAAATACTGTGTTTACAAATGGATATGCTGCCCAGAGAATATTTCCACATCAATTTCACCATCTTATTCCATAAAATGTCACCTTGTGTCACTACTGATGTATCCATAGCTGATATATTGATAGTAATCCTAGTCCTAGACCCAGTCTCTTCTCTTTGAACCAGCTACATATGAATTTGGACCAGGTCCCACAGACTCTAACTGACAACACTCCCCACACCCTCCCTCCTCTTCTACTCTCTGTTCTCACATCCTTAGGCTTCAGTCTCCCCCTCTGGCTCTTGTCTTAGTTCCATGTCCCATCAATATTTTTATTTTATTTTATTACTTTATTTCATTCCATTTCATTTCACTTCATTCCAAAGATTATTTATTTATTTATTTATTTATTTATTTATTTATTTATTTACAGGGAGGGAGACAGCGAGAGAAGGAACACATGCTGGGAAAGTGAGAGAGGGAAATGAAGGCTTCTTGCAGATTAGGGAGCCCGAGGTGTAGATCCATCCCAGATCTCTGGGATCATGACCCGAGATGAATATAGAGTCGGAATTTGAACCTACTGTGCCCCTATGGAGCCCCAAAGCCAGTCTCTTTAATATGAAAATAAAGTTATTACATTTACTGAAAAGGAGTGTTCACCTACCTTTAGGTATCTGTACATGGGATCTATTGTTCCTTACTCACTTCAGAACTAACTGTTGTCCCTACCCATGGGGAGTCATGGAGGAATCCACAGAGAAGGATCACATGCATATTTTAGGATATATCACTATTTTTTTATGCTCCACATTCTCATTCTTAGGAACTCTCTGAACAGTAATTCCACTACAGAAATATTTTTCTATGCTTCATAAAGTCCCATGCTGTAGTGTATTTTCACACAGGCACAAAACCATTAGCAATATCTCATTCTCACTCCCTTGTAGTTACCTGGGGACACAGGGGGCAATGGGTCTGGCTGGGATGTGGGAGCAGAAAGGATGGAGCTTCGTGCTCCCCCATGCCCTGTGCTTCCATACACCCCAAAACCCCACAGTTGAAGACTTTGTGTCTGCAGAGATAAAATTTGACAGATTTCTTGTCACTCAACAAGACTTGGATGCCTGATTCAGTCAATTGTTAATAGGTTTGCTCTCACACGAGTCCTCCTGGCCTCCATAAACCCTTTTATGGTAAAATTCTTGGATATATGTACCTCTAAATATATGTTCAGGACCCATAAGTTTTTTTTTTTTAATTGTCATGTAACTCAATTTATTATTTCTTTTTTTTTTAATTTTTTTATTTTTTATAAACATATATTTTTATCCCCAGGGGTACAGGTCTGTGAATCACCAGGTTTACACACTTCACAGCACTCACCAAATCACATACCCTCCCCAATGTCCATAATCCCACCCCCTTCTCCCAAACCCCCTCCCCCCGGCAACCCTCAGTTTGTTTTGTGAGATTAAGAGTCACTTATGGTTTGTCTCCCTCCCAATCCCATCTTGTTTCATTGATTCTTCTCCTACACACTTAAGCCCCCATGTTGCATCACCACTTCTTCATATCAGGGAGATCATATGAGAGTTGTCTTTCTCTGCTTGACTTATTTCGCTAAGCATGATACGCTCTAGTTCCATCCATGTTGTTGCAAATGGCAAGATTTCATTTCTTTTGATGGCTGCATAGTATTCCATTGTGTATATATACCACATCTTCTTGATCCATTCATCTGTTGATGGACATCTAGGTTCTTTCCATAGTTTGGCTATTGTGGACATTGCTGCTATAAACATTCGGGTGCATGTGTCCCTTTGGATCACTACATTTGTATCTTTAGGGTAAATACCCAATAGTGCAATTGCTGGGTCATAGGGCAGTTCTATTTTCAACATTTTGAGGAACCTCCATGCTGTTTTCCAGAGTGGATGCACCAGCTTGCATTCCCACCAACAGTGTAGGAGGGTTCCCCTTTCTCCGCATCCTCGCCAGCATCTGTCATTTCCTGACTTGTTGATTTTAGCCATTCTGACTGGTGTGAGGTGATATCTCATTGTGGTTTTGATTTGTATTTCCCTGATGCCAAGTGATATGGAGCACTTTTTCATGTGTCTGTTCGCCATCTGGATGTCTTCTTTGCAGAAATGTCTGTTCATGTCTTCTGCCCATTTCTTGATTGGATTATTTGTTCTTTGGGTGTTGAGTTTGCTAAGTTCTTTATAGATTCTGGACACTAGTCCTTTATCTGATATGTCGTTTGCAAATATCTTCTCCCATTCTGTCAGTTGTCTTTTGATTTTGTTAACTGTTTTCTTTGCTGTGCAAAAGCTTTTGATCTTGATGAAATCCCAGTAGTTCATATTTTCCCTTGCTTCCCTTGCCTTTTGCGTTGTTCCTAGGAAGATGTTGCTGCGGCAGAGGTCGAAGAGGTTGCTGCCCGTGTTCTCCTCAAGGATTTTGATGGATTCCTTTCGTACATTGAGATCCTTCATCCATTTTGAGTCTATTTTTGTGTGTGGTGTAAGGAAATGGTCCAATTTCATTTTTCTGCATGTGGCTGTCCAATTTTCCCAGCACCATTTATTGAAAAGGCTGTCTTTTTTCCATTGGACATTCTTTCCTGCTTTGTCGAAGATTAGTTGACCATAGATTTGAGGGTCTATTTCTGGGCTCTCTATTCTGTTCCATTGATCTATGTGTCTGTTTTTGTGCCAGTACCATGCTGTCTTGATGATGACAGCTTTGTAATAGAGCTTGAAGTCCGGAATTGTGATGCCACCAACGTTGGCTTTCTTTTTCAATATCCCTTTGGCTATTCGAGGTCTTTTCTGGTTCCATATAAATTTTAGAATTATTTGTTCCATTTCTTTGAAAAAGATGGATGGTACTTTGATAGGAATTGCATTAAATGTGTAGATTGCTTTAGGTAGCATAGACATTTTCACAATATTTATTCTTCCAATCCAGGAGCATGGCACATTTTTCCATTTCTTTGTGTCTTCCTCAATTTCTTTCATGAGTACTTTATAGTTTTCTGAGTATAGATTCTGTGTCTCTTTGGTTAGGTTTATTCCTAGGTATCTTATGGTTTTGGATGCAATTGTAAATGGGATTGACTCCTTAATATCTCTTTCTTCTGTCTTGCTGTTGGTGTAGAGAAATGCAACTGATTTCTGTGCATTGATTTTATATCCTGACACTTTACTGAATTCCTGTATAAGTTCTAGCAGTTTTGGAGTGGAGTCTTTTGGGTTTTCCACATATAGTATCATATCATCTGCGAAGAGTGATAATTTGACTTCTTCTTTGCCGATTTGGATGCCTTTAATTTCCTTTTGTTGTCTGATTGCTGAGGCTAGGACCTCTAGTACGATGTTGAATAGCAGTGGTGATAATGGACATCCCTGCCGTGTTCCTGACCTTAGCGGAAAAGCTTTCAGTTTTTCTCCATTGAGAATGATATTTGCGGTGGGTTTTTCATAGATGGCTTTGATGATATTGAGGTATGTGCCCTCTATCCTTACACTTAGAAGAGTTTTGATCAGGAAGGGATGTTGTACTTTGTCAAATGCTTTTTCAGCATCTATTGAGAGTATCATATGGTTCTTGTTCTTTCTTTTATTGATGTTTTGTATCACATTGACTGATTTGCGGATGTTGAACCAACCTTGCAGCCCTGGAATAAATCCCACTTGGTCGTGGTGAATAATCTTTTTAATGTACTGTTGAATCCTATTGGCTAGTATTTTGTTGAGTATTTTCACATCTGTGTTCATCAAGGATATTGGTCTATAGCTCTCTTTTTTGAGACTAGACCTTGTCTAGTTTTGGGATCAAGGTGATGCTGGCCTCATAAAATGAGTTTGGAAGTTTTCCTTCCATTTCTATTTTTTGGAACAGTTTCAGGAGAATAGGAATTAGTTCTTCTTTAAATGTTTGGTAGAATTCCCCCGGGAAGCCGTCTGGCCCTGGGCTTTTGTTTGTTTGGAGATTTTTAATGACTGTTTCAATCTCCTTACTGGTTATGGGTCTGTTCAGGCTTTCTATTTCTTCCTGGTTCAGTTGTGGTAGTTTATATGTTTCTAGGAATTCATCCATTTCTTCCAGATTGTCAAATTTATTGGCGTAGAGATGCTCATAGTATGTTCTTATAATAGTTTGTATTTCTTTGGTGTTAGTTGTGATCTCTCCTCTTTCATTCATGATTTTATTTATTTGGGTCCTTTCTCTTTTCTTTTTGATAAGTCGGGCCAGGGGTTTATCAATTTTATTAATTCTTTCAAAGAACCAGCTCCTACTTTCGTTGATTTGTTCTATTGTTTTTTTGGTTTCTATTTCATTGATTTCTGCTCTGATCTTTATGATTTCTCTTCTCCTGCTGGGCTTAGGGTTTCTTTCTTGTTCTTTCTCCAGCTCCTTTAGGTGTAGGGTTAGGTTGTGTACCTGAGACCTTTCTTGTTTCTTGAGAAAGGCTTGTACCGCTATATATTTTCCTCTCAGGACTGCCTTTGTTGTGTCCCACAGATTTTGAACCGTTGTATTTTCATTATCATTTGTTTCCATGATTTTTTTCAATTCTTCTTTAATTTCCCGGTTGACCCATTCATTCTTTAGAAGGATACTGTTTAGTCTCCATGTATTTGGGTTCTTTCCAAACTTCCTTTTGTGGTTGAGTTCTAGCTTTAGAGCATTGTGGTCTGAAAATATGCAGGGAATGATCCCAATCTTTTGATACCGGTTGAGTCCTGATTTAGGACCGAGGATGTGATCTATTCTGGAGAATGTTCCATGTGCACTAGAGAAGAATGTGTATTCTGTTGCTTTGGGATGAAATATTCTGAATATATCTGTGATGTCCATCTGGTCCAGTGTGTCATTTAAGGCCTTTATTTCCTTGCTGATCTTTTGCTTGGATGACATGTCCATTTCAGTGAGGGGAGTGTTAAAGTCCCCTACTATTATTATATTGTTGTTGATGTTTTTCTTTGATTTTGTTATTAATTGGTTTATATAGTTGGCTGCTCCCACGTTGGGGGCATAGATATTTAAAATTGTTAAATCTTCTTGTTGGACAGACCCTTTGAGTATGATATAGTGTCCTTCCTCATCTCTTATTACAGTCTTTGGCTTAAAATCTAATTGATCTGATATAAGGATTGCCACTCCTGCTTTCTTCTGATGTCCATTAGCATGGTAAATTCTTTTCCACCCCCTCACTTTAAATCTGGAGGTGTCTTCGGGCTTAAAATGTGTTTCTTGGAGGCAACATATAGATGGTTTTTGTTTTTTTATCCATTCTGATACCCTGTGTCTTTTGACAGGGGCATTTAGCCCATTCACATTCAGGGTAACTATTGAGAGATATGAATTTAGTGCCATTGTATTGCCTGTAAGGTGACTGTTACTGTATATGGTCTCTGTTCCTTTCTGATCTACCACTTGTAGGCTCTCTCTTTGCTTAGAGGACCCCTTTCAATATTTCCTGTAGAGCTGGTTTGGTATTTGCAAATTCTTTCAGTTGTTGTTTGTCCTGGAAGCTTTTAATCTCTCCTTCTATTTTCAATGATAGCCTAGCTGGATATAGTATTCTTGGCTGCATGTTTTTCTCGTTTAGTGCTCTGAAAATATCATGCCAGCTCTTTCTGGCCTGCCAGGTCTCTGTGGATAAGTCAGCTGCCAATCTAATATTTTTACCATTGTATGTTACAGACTTCTTTTCCCGGGCTGCTTTCAGGATTTTCTCTTTGTCATTGAGACTTGTAAATTTTACTATTAGGTGACGGGGTGTGGGCCTATTCTTATTGATTTTGAGGGGCATTCTCTGAACCTCCTGAATTTTGATGCTCGTTCCCTTTGCCATATTGGGGAAATTCTCCCCAATAATTCTCTCCAGTATACCTTCTGCTCCCCTCTCACTTTCTTCTTCTTCTGGAATCCCAATTATTCTAATGTTGTTTCGTCTTATGGTGTCACTTATCTCTCGAATTCTCCCCTCGTGGTCCAGTAGCTGTTTGTCCCTCTTTTGCTCAGCTTCTTTATTCTCTGTCATTTGGTCTTCTATATCACTAATTCTTTCTTCTGCCTCATTTATCCTAGCAGTTAGAGCCTCCATTTTTGATTGCACCTCATTAATAGCTTTTTTTGATTTCACCTTGGTTAGATTTTAGTTCTTTTATTTCTCCAGAAAGGCCTTTCATATCTCTCGAGAGGGTTTCTCTAATATCTTCCATGCCTTTTTCGAGCCCGGCTAGAACCTTGAGAATTGTCATTCTAAACTCTAGATCTGACATATTACCGATGTCTGTATTGATTAGGTCCCTAGCCTTCGGTACTGCCTCTTGTTCTTTTTTTTGTGTTGAATTTTTACGTCTTGTCATTTTGTCCAGATAAGAGTAAATGAAGGGGCAAGTAAAATACTAAAATGGTGGCAACAACCCCAGGAAAATATGCTTTAACCAAATTAGAAGAGATCCAAAATCGTGAGTGGGGTGAAAGGGGATAAAAAGAGGTTCAAAAAGGAAGAAAGAAAAAAGAAAAAAAAAAAAAAAGAAAAGAAAAGAATATTTAAAAAAAAAAAAGAAAACATCTAAGAAAAATGTAAAAAAAATATATATATATATATATATATATATTAGATAAACTAGTAAAAAATCGTTAAAAAAGAAAAAGGTAACAGTTTAAAAAAAAAAATTTTACCCGAAGGCGAGAAAAAAAAAAAAATGAAAAAGAAAAAATTAAATTAACTGCAAGACTAAAAAAAATCACAGGAAAAAAGCCATGAGTTCCGTGCTTGGCTTTCTCCTCCTCTGGAATTCTGCTGCTCTCCTTGGTATTGAAACCGCACTCCTTGGTAGGTGAACTTGGTCTCGGCTGGATTTCTTGTTGATCTTCTGGGGGAGGGGCCTGTTGTAGTGATTCTCAAGTGTCTTTGCCCCAGGCGGAATTGCACCGCCCTTACCCGGGGCCGGGGTGAGTAATCCGCTCGGGTTTGCTTTCAGGAGCTTTTGTTCCCTGAGTGCTTTCCGTAGAGTTCCAGAGGACGGGAATACAAATGGCGGCCTCCTGGTCTCCGGCCCGGAGGAGTCGAGAGCCCAGGGCCCCACTCCTCAGTGCGCCCTCAGAGATCTGCGCCCAGTTACTCCCGTCTGCCTGACCTCCGGCCGCGCTCCGAGCTCACCGAGCCTGCGACCGGTTCAAGGTAACACGGAGCTGCGAGCTTACTGTCGGCTCTGTATCTGTAGCCGGCTTTCCCGTTCCAATACCCGCAAGCTCTGCGACACTCAGACACCCCCGATCCTTCTGTGACCCTGCGGGACCTGAGGCCACGCTGAACCCGCGTGGGCTTCGCCCCGGTTTAGCCTCTGGAGCGATGTCCCTCAGCGGAACAGACTTTTAAAAGTCCTGATTTTGTGCGCGGTTGCTCCGCCGCTTGCCGGGAGCCGGCCCCTCCCCCCGGGTTCTATCTTCCCGTCGCTTTGGATTCACTTCTCCGCCGGTCCTACCTTTCAGAAAGTGGTTGTTTTTCTGTTTCCAGAATTGCTGTTCTTCTTCTCTTCGATCTGCCGATGGATTTTCAGGTGTTTGCAATCTTTAGATAAGCTATCTAGCTGATCTCCGGCTAGCTGAAGCAGTCTCAGCTTGCTACTTCTCCGCCATCTTGACTCCTCCCCTCCAGGACCCATAAGTTTTATAAAGAGAATCACCATGGAGAAACAGCCTTCAGGGTGTTGCAAAGGCATAAAAGGGACAGGGGTCTCATTGCCTCATTTTTGTCACACACACACACACACACACACACACAGCCCTCTCCCCTTATGAGTGAATAGTGTGTCTGGATTCCTCTGCAATTTCTAGGCTCTCTGTTCTTCCAGAAGTTTGGGTCACCCTGTGCTCCCCCACCATCTTCAGTGTCACAATCTCCAGAAGGCAATATCCTCTTCAACAGGAAACCTGGATACATCCTGTGCAACTTGGGTCCTGTGGCAGGCAGGATGCATTCTGAAGAACTGCTCTTCTGGGATGAGGCTGATGCTCAGGAATCCCAGAGGGATCTTTGACCATAGGCAGCCCAGACTCTGACCATCTGTAGGCTCAAGTCAGTACTTGTGGGTGACCAGTATATTGATCCTGGGACAGAAGCGTCAGTACTGCTCCTCTGGAGCTCAGGGAGCATGGGGAACATGAGACAAACACTCCCAGTGCTCTTGAGCATGGGCTTTCTATCTCTCAGTCACCCCAGTGACATCTTCAACCAGGTTGCACTCTGATGGAAATTCATCTATCCCAGCCCAGGGCCACAGTACCTGTCATCTCAGGGACACTGTCCCCCTTATCTCCACCTCTCTTCCACTCAGATTTAGGGTATTTGACAGAAAAACCTGGCTCCAGTTGTCCTTAGTAAGTAAAAGTCATTCCTGTAGTCATGGCTGACAGAATGAATACTGTTTCGTCCTGAACAAGCTGGACACAGTTGCAGGGCCTGGAGATGTGTCTACCCCAGAGAGTAGTCTGACCCCAAATCCCTCTATCCTGGGAGGTATGTCTGTGTTTGGTCATTTTGTCAGCAGGATGGTTCTGAGTTCATAGTAACACGGTCCTCAAAGGGTTTCACTGGGCACCACATTGGCCTTTCCTATATTGGAGAGCAGACACATGGTATAAATAAGGGATTTTAGAAAAAGTGTATAAAATCCTAATTCTCCTGAGAACATAAGACATTCCTGAACCACTGTTTTCCATCCATGAGTTTAACCGTCATTCCACCCATATTCTTTATGCAATAAGCACAGATCTGTGGAAAGAACACTACTGATTGTACCTGCATCTTTCCAATGACATTGCCACTGAGTTTAAATAAATTGTACTGAGTGGAATTATGTGCAAAATAACACACATTCATTTTGAATATGAGGTTGGCTTTGTGGTGACTCAAACATAAGCTCTGTCACTAGGTCCCATTCAAAGCACCTGCAGTTGTAATCCCTTTCTTCCTAGAACTTTCAGCAGATTTGCCCTTTGTGCTCTGAGATCAGTGCCATCCACAGCCTCACATGCCAGGGCTCCAGAAGACTAGTGTGTGAACTGTTATTTCAAGTAGGTGGGAAGTGTGACAGGTGACAAAGATGTTCAGTGTGTAACCCTGTAGGAATACACACATTAGACTCTACCCACAACCTGGAAAGAATCACTCCCTGGCTTCTCAGTGTTGTGGGAACCTCAGAGGATGGAGACCTTGGCAAAACAGGGAAGAGGCACATAGGAGGAAAGTCCCAGCCTCCTGCACAGAAAGGACCCTGTGTTCCTGGGGACCTGCCACTGCTCTGGACTGGATCCTGATCTAGAGAAGTTTGTGTAAAGGCAGAATTTCAATACTGACCCAAAAACATAGAAGGAAGCCATGGGAAAACTCACTCTGAACACTTGTAGTAGGGCATATAATATAATGGGTCCTGACTTAATGGGGGTTGACATAGGGACAGCAGGTCAAGCCCTAATGCAGGAACAGTGGACAAAACAGATGGGGTGATGTGGAGATGTGTCTTATGGGCTCTGGTTACCTTGTCACAAAATGATGTGTCTGTCTCTGGACATCAGGGAGCAATTTGGTCCCATTTCTGAGGAGTCAAGGGGGATCAGGGCTGGGACTTGCCACCTGGCACTGCCTGTGCCCTATGCTCAGGGCTCACAGCTCTATCCTCCCCACCCTCCTGACATCACAGAGCTCCTCCACTGCCCAGCCCCTTACATTATGAAGCAATGAGGGACAAGACACTTTCCAGTGAGTGGTCAGGAGCTGGGGTCACATTTGCATGGATGTTCCCAACCTCTCTCTGAGGATGACGAGGGGAAGGGAGAGATCAGGGGAGGTCTGCTCACTTATGGGATCACAGAAGACAAGATCACTGATGACCTCCACCATGGCGTGGTCCCCTCTCTTCCTTACCGTCCTTGCTCACTGAACAGGTATGTGGATGCATAGATAAGGGAAGGGGCCAGGGAGGATGTGTGAGGCCCTTTTTATCCTCTTGTCTGGAGGCCCCAACATCACCCTCTCCATGTCTCTCCTCTTTGCAGGGTCCTGGGCCCAGTCTGTGCTGACTCAGCCAATTTCTGTGTCCCAGGCCTTGGGCTAGAGGGTCTCAATCTCCTGCGCTGGAAGCAGCTCCAACATCTGGGATGGTTATGTTGTGAACTGGTACCAACAGCTCCCAGGAACAGCACCCAGGTCCATCATCTATGCTAATAGCATTCAACCCTCAGGGGTCCCCCAGCTATTCTCTGGCTCCAAGCCTGGCAGCTCAGCCACCTGACCATCACTGGGGCCCAAGGTGAGGATAAGGCTGATTATTATTGACAGTTCTATGACAATAGTATCAATGGTCAGACAGTGTTCCAGAACTGTGGGGAAGTGAGGGAAAAAAAAAAAAGAGAGAGAGAGAGAAACAAACCTGGTATTCCCCAGTAGTGGGTCTCCCTTAGTAGCTCCCACTCCTTGGACATGTCTGCTTTTTGCTTTATTTGAACTAAACTTTAGTCTGAGACTAATCTCAAGGAAGATTGACTATAAAATAATCCACATTCTTTTAAATTAAGCTCCTCCTGGGATGCCTGGGTGGCTGTCATTAAGCATCTGCCTTCAGCTGGGTCATGAACCAAGGGTCCTGGCATCAAGCCCCATATCAGGCCTCCTGGTTGGCAGGAGGTATGCTTTCCAACTCCCACTCTCCCTGCTGTCTCTTTCTTTGTCAAGTAAATTAATTAAAAATTTTTAAAAATTAGACCCCTCCAGCCTAACATTGTTTTGATTTTCTCCTACTGAGGATAAATTTCTGGCTACCCTGGTAACAGAATCTGTTGATGAGGCAAACAAAAGTGGGAGAAACCTGGCTTAAATTAAATCCCCTTACAGCTTGCCATCCACTGTTAGATACCTGACATATGCAGAATGTGTCCTTCCTCAAGGAACTCATGGCTGGCTTAGTGCCTTAATGTGTTTATGTTTTATTGAAGAGTAAAGTAGCCTTATCTTCATAACAGCTAGCCCCTGATGGTCCTGAATACCTTGCATCCAAATTCTTTTGAGACTTACACTATCTTTCACCTCCAATAACAAAAACATATTACCAGAGGAGGGTTAAAATAGCAAAGGAATAGGAGACCCTATTTTAACCAGTCCCCTTAATTAAGCTAAATATCTACCAGAGCACTTGGCACTCCCATGAAATCAGCCTGCAATGTAAGATTATACACTTCTGCATATCTACAGGGGCAGAAGATCATCAGTGGAGAAGTACTGAGGAGTGGGAGTGCTCAGACTGGTATCAGAGGATAAAGAGAATGGGGAGGAAGCCCCCAAAAGCCTGCCATTGGAAAGTAATACCCCAATTTGAAATTTCACTGTGGTAGGGGACTAACATTAGCTTAGGGACTAGTTAACAGTGCTCAAAAATAACAAACAGACTTAAGGGGCAATTGCTGGGATTGAGTGGCTGTAGGTGAGGATCTAAGCCACTGGTCTTCTAGACCAGTATAGGTCATGATTTTAGTGGCACAGAGGTACAGAAAAAAGCAGGAGGCTTGGGTGACCACTGAGACCATGGTTGGAGGCATGCACCACCTGTGGGACATTGCGTTGTTAAACAGAGTTTGCAGAGGGGGAGTCTGTGTGTTCTGGACCATTCAGAAGGAAGCAGACTGTGGATTCTCTCTGAGGCAGAGGTCTGGGTACCGACAGTTTCCTTTGCTCTGACACTCAGAAAAGGCACAAAAAAGATGCCAAAGAACAAAACCTCCAAAAAACAAAAGACAGAAAAACTGGTTTCCACAGAATCTAGTCAACTGATGGGGCAGGGAAACTTGGCCAAAGCAAGATTGACTGAAAAGCAATGCCATAGGCCCCTCCCTCAAAAGACAAGCCAAAACAATGAGAGGACAAAAACCACAGGGTCCCCAAATGAGTGTAAAACCCCAACATTAGGAAAAACAATATATTGAAGTCCCGGTATTGCTGCCAAACCTGTATATTTTGTAGATAAAACTTCACTATTTCTCTTTCTTTATTTCTTTGTTTGTTTATTTGTTTTTATTTTTATTTTAAATTTTTTTAGATTTTATTTATTTATTTAACTGACAGAGATCACAAGTAGGCAGAGAAGTAGGCAGAGAAAGAGGAGGAAGCAGGCTCCCCTCTGAGCAGAGAGCCTGATGTGGGGCTCGATCCCAGGACTCTGGGATCATGACCTGAGCTGAAGGCAGAGGCTTTAACCCACTGAACCACCCAGGATCCCCACCTGTGCATATTTCTAAGTGAAATCTCTAAGTGAAAGAAGCCTATCTGAAGAGGCTAGAACATGACCAGTGGGACATGGTGGGGCAGGAGCCCTGGGCACCAGTTCCAGCTCAAGGAGGACATGCGTCTGGCACCCAGCAGATGGTTCTGGTGCTCCTTCCTCCTCACCTGAGAGCTCCTGTCTCTCTGCATCTTGGAAATTCTCTGGTGTCATCCTTGGGGTGAAGCCCTTCTGACTACTTCATTCTCTTTTCCTCAGCTGGAGCCTAGCCTTAGGTTGAGGGGGTGCTTGTATGTTCCCAGAAAGGAGCAGAATTGCACAGACACCCCTTACCCTGAGGATCAGAGACACATAGGAAAGGTTAATGGGTTCGTGCCTTGCTATAGGGTTTAATAAGAGACTGGGGTGTCTGCACCATATCTTGTGTTTCTTTGCTCTTCGCCCTCCTTACTCACTGCACAGGAGACTTCCAAGTACTACTTGGAAGCAAAACATCCCCAATGTTATTTCCATGGGGTCGAATAACTTATTCTCTACTATGAGGAAGACTTTCCTTTAAATCCTGCTTATGGAGGAGAAGTAAGATGGCAGAGTAGTAGGAGACCCTATTTCAACCTGTCCCTTGAATTGAGGTGGATATCTGCCAGAGAACTCTGAACACCTATGAAATCAACTTGAGATAAGATAAGATAAGATAAGGTAAGATAAGATAGGGAAGTTCTATTCCTAATTTCTTGAGGAATCTCCACACTGTTCTCCAAAGAGGCTGCACCAACTTGCATCCCCACCAACAGTGGAAGAGGGTTCCCCTTTGTCCACATTTCCTCCAACACATGTTGTTTCCTGTCTTGCTAATTTTGACCATTCTAACTGGTGTAAGGTGATATATCAATGTGGTTTTAATTTGAATATCCCTGAGGACTAGTGATGAGGAATATTTTTTCATGTGTCTGATAGCCATTTGTATATCTTCATTGGAGAAGTGTCTGTTCATATCTTCTGCCCATTTTTTGATATGATTATCTGTTTTGTGTGTGTTGAGTTTGAGGAGTTCTTTAGAGATCCTGGATAACAACCTTTTGTCTGTACTGTCATTTGCAAATATCTTCTCCCATTCTGTGGGTTGCCTCTTTGTTTTCTTGACTGTTTCCTTTGCTGTGCAGAAGCTTTTGATTTTGATGAAGTCCCAAAAGTTTATTTTCGCTTTTGTTTCCTTTGCCTTTGGAGACATATCTTGAAAGAAGTTGCTGTAGCTGATATTGAAGAGATTACTGCCTATGTTTTCCTCTAGGAGTCTGACGGATTCCTGTCTCACATTGAGGTCTTTTATCCATTTTGAGTTGATCTTTGTGTGCGGTGTAAGAGAATGGTTGATTTTCATTCTTCTACATATAGCTGTCTCGTTTTCCCAGCACCATTTATTGAAGAGACTGTCTTTTTTTCCACTGCATATTTTTTCCTGTTTTGTCGAAGATATATTTGACCATAGAGTTGAGGGTCCATATCTGGGCTCTCTACTCTGTTCCACTGGTCTATGTGTCTGTTTTTATGCCAGTACCATGCTGTCTTGGTGATCACAGCTCTGTAATAATACTTGAAATCAGGTAACGTGATGCCCCCCGTTTTGTTTTTGTTTTTCAACATTTCCATAGTTATTCGGGGTCTCTTCTGATTCCATACAAATTTTAGGATTATTTGCTCCAGCTCTTTGAAGAATACCGGTGGAATTTTGATCAGAATAGCATTAAAAGTATAGATTGCTCTAGGCAGTATAGACATTATTACTCCAAAGATACAGATGTAGTGAAAAGAAGGGCCATCTGTACCCCAACATTTATAGCAGCAATGGCCACTTGTCGCCAAACTGTGGAAAGAACCAAGATGCCCTTCAATGGACAAATGGATAAGGAAGATGTGGTCCATATACACTATGGAGTATTATGCCTCCATCAGAAAGGATGAATACTCACCTTTTGTAGCAACATGGACGGGACTGGAAGAAATTATGCTGAGTGAAATAAGTCAAGTAGAGAGAGTCAATTATCATATGGTTTCACTTATTTGTGGAGCATAACAAATAGCTTGGAGGACATGGGGAGATAGAGAGGAGAAGGGAGTTGGGGGAAATTGGAAGGGGAGGTGAACCATGAGAGACTATGGACTCTGAAAAACAATCTGAGGGTATTGAAAGGGTGGGGGTTGGGAGGTCGGGGTACCAGGAGGTGGGCATTATAGAGGGCACGGGTTGCATAGAGTACTGGGTGTGGTGCAAAAATAATGAATACTGTTATGCTGAAAATAAAAAAAATGAATAGAAAGATAAGATAAGATAAGAAGATATATCAGGATCTATACCAACAGTATATCTCTGAGGGCCAATTTCCAAATATAAAGCGGGGAACCATGATTCTGTGGACAGATATCAGAAGATAAGTACAAGGGGAAGAGAGCTGCCATAAGCACCGGTGTAGGGAAGGTGAAATAACACAAGAGCACCAAAGCGTCACACACTGAGGCCTGGGCACAGACTGAAATACTGGTAGCTATGAGAAAAGGACTTTGGGGCAGCCCCTTGGACTGAAACCTGGAGCTGCAGGGCCATGCATATGAACTGGGGGCAGCTGGCAGCTTTAGGAGCACAAAGGGCAGAGATGTGCCTGGAACTGGAAGAAAGGGCTGGAGTGCTGCTGTGGGACACCCATTCAATGTCACTATTGTTTTTAGCAGCCCAGACAAAAAGGGAGTCAGTGTGACAGGGAGGGGGGCATTCTGGAGAACAGTCTGTGATCTCTGTTCTGTAACAGAAGTTTGGACATAGTTACTTCTGCTCTGACTCATGCAAGGGACACAGAAGCCCACAAGGGAAAGCAACCAGAGGGGTAAAAAGCCCCCCCAAAACCAGTTTTCACTAAGCCCACCCCCACCACAAGAGGCAAGGCAGTTCTGCCCAAAACTGGTTGCCTGAATAACATCCTGGCAGGCCCATCCCCCCAGAAGTCAGGCTGAAAGAACAAGAGGCCAAAAACAACACTAAAGTCCCTATACAACAGGTACATCTTGATTGCATTGTGGTCAGCTGTTTGGATTCTGTACATTCCCTCAACAACCTCTCACCAGAATGACTAGGAGGAGGCATCTCTAACAGGAAAAATTCAGAGATCGTGACCCCTGCCACAGAACTAATGGATATGGACATAAGCAAGATGTCAGAAATAGGATTCAGGGTAACAGTTATGCAGACAGTAGCTAGGTTGGAGAAAACCATTAATGGTAACATAGATTCTCTAAGGGCAGAGGTTAGAGCTGGTCTGACAGAACTTAAAAATGTTTTCAATGAGATCCAATCTAATCTAGATAATCTAACAGCTAGAATAAATGAGGCAGTTCAAATTAGTGATCTAGAGGACAAACTGTTAGGAAAGAGTGATCAGGAGGCGGCCTGAAACAAACAACTCAGAATCCATGAAAACAGAAATAGAGAAATAAATGACACCATGAAACTTTCCAATGTCAGTATTATTGGGATCCCTGAAGAGAGGGGGAAGTCTAGAAGATATAGCTGAGCAAATCCTGGCTGAGAATTTCCCTAATCTGGGGAATGAAACAAGTGTTCATATCCTAGAGGCAGAGAGGACACCCCCAAGATCAATGAGGGAAGAGAGACCACCATACACATGATAGTGAAACTTCTGAATCTAAAAAGCAGGGAAGATATCTTAAGAGAAACTAGGTGGAAGAGACTCCTTAGGTACAGAGGGAGGAACATCCGAATAATGTCAGACATGTCCACAGAAACTGGTTTCTGTGATCTCTGTTCAGAGAGATCCTCCTTACACCTTAAAGAACTGGAGAATCAACAACGAATTAAACATACCCCATGCACAAGAAGGGAAATAATTAAAATTAGAACAGATATCAATTATCCAATTGATGTGGAAAAAACATGTGACAAAATGCAGTACCCTTAACTTATTAAAACTCTTCAGAGTATAGGGATAGAGGGAACATTCCTCAATTTCATAAAATCCATCTGTGAAAAACCAACAATGAACAACATTCTCAAAGAGGTAAATCTGAGAGCCTTTTTCTTAAGATCAGAAACATGACAAGGATGCCCACTCACACCAGTATTGTTCAATAAAGTACTATAATTCTTGACAACAAAAAGAAATAAAAGGCATTCAAATTGGCAAAGAAGTCAAACTCTTCTCTCTTTGCAGATGGCGTGATACATTTTGTGGAAAGGCAAAACACTCCACCCCCAAATTACTAGAATTCATACAGCAATTCAGTAATGTAGCAGGATACAAAATCAACACACAGAAATTAGTTGCTTTCTTACACAGTAACAATGAAAATGTAGAACGAGAAATTAGAGATCCAGTTCCATTTACAGTAGCACCAAAAAACATAAAATACCTTGGAATAAACCTAACCAAAGAGGTAAAGGATCTATACTCGGGGAACCACAGAACATTCATGAAAGAAATTGAAGAAGACACATGAAGATGGAAAAATATTCCATGCTTATGGATCAGAAGAAAAAAAAAAAAAAACATTGTTAAAATGTCTATGCTGCCCAGAGCAATCTATACTTTCAACACCATCCTGATCAAAATATCATTGACATTTTTCAAACTGCTATAACAAACAATCCTAAAATATGTATGGAACCAGAAAAGTACCCCAAGGAAATGTTGAAAAAAGGAAAACGACGCAGGGGCCATCATGCTGCCTGATTTCAAGCTTTATTACAAAGCTGTGATCCCAAAGACAGCATGTTAATGGCACAAAAACAGACAAATAGACAAATGAAAAAGAGTAGAGATCCCAGTATGGACGCTCAACTCAATGGTTAAATAATCTTCAGCAAAGAAGGAAAAATTATCCAATGGAAATAAGATAATGTCTTCAATCAATGGTGCTGGTAACATTGGACAGCAATGTATAGAAGAATGAAAGTTTACCATTCTCTATACACCATATATAAAGATAAACTAAATGGATGAAATACATCATAGTGAGACAGGAATCCATCAAATTCCTAGAAGAGAACATGGGACATAGACTCTTTTGCATCAGCCACAGAAACTTCTGTCAAGACATGTCTCCAAAGGCAAAGGAAACAAAAGCATAAATGAGCTTTTGGGACTTCAACTAGATAAAACATTTCTGTACAGCAAAAGTGACAATCAACAAGACAAAGAGGAAACCCATGGAATGGGAGAAGATATTTGCAAGATATTTGCAAATGATACTACAGACAAAAGGCTGATATCCATGATCTATAAAGAGCTTCTCAAACTCAATACTCAAAAAACAAATAATCAACTCAAATAATGGGCAGAATACATGAGCAGCCACTTATCCAAAGAAGACATACAAACGGCTAACACACATATGAAAAAGTGTTCATCATCATTAGCCATCAGGGAAATTCAAATATAAAACACATGGAGATACCACATTACACCAGTTAGAATGGCTAGAATTGACAAGGCAAGAAACAACAAATGTTGGAGAGACTGTTGAGAAAGGGGAACTCTCTTACACTGTTGGTGGGAATGCAAGTTGGTGAGCTACATTGGAAAACAGTGTAAAGATGAATGAAAAATAGAGCTACCCTATGACCCAGCAATTGCACTGCTTGGTATTTACCCCATAGATAGAAATGTAGTGAAAAGAAAGGCCATATGCACCACAATGTTCATAGCAGGATTGTCCACAGTAGCCAAACTGTGGAAAGAGCTGAGATTCCCTTCAACAGATGAATCGATACAGAATATGTGGTCCATATATGCAATGGAATATTACTCAGCCATCAGAAAGGATGAATACCCAACTTTTGCATCAATATGGATGGCACTGAAGGAGATCATGCTGAGCAAAATAAGTCAAGCAGAGAAAATAAATTATCATATGTTTTCACTTACTTGTGGAACATCAGGAGTAGCATGGAGAACATTAGTAGAAGGAAGGGAAAAATGAAGAGTGGGAAATTGGAGTGGGAGACAAACCATGAAAGACTACAGACACCAGGAAACAAACTGAGAGTTTTAGAGGGGAGAGGGTGAAGGATGTGTTGGCCAGATGATGGGTATTAAAGAGGGCACATATTAAATGGAGCACGGGGTGTTATATGTAAACAGTGAATCTTGGAACATTGCATTGAAAACTAATGATGAACTGTATGATGACTAACATAGTCATTTATTTATTTATTTATTTATTTTTATTATTTATTATTCTTTATTAAAATAATAATAAAACAAATACTGCTATGCCACTCAGCTAATGGAGTCCTGATGAAATATAATTGACAGACTGATGTCACTTCAGAAGAATAGGACATCCAAGTCAGAAATTTGTTAACAAGTCTGTTTTCAAATGAGTCCTCACTTCCTAAAGTACCTCATCTCCTGGGGTAAGGTCTTTTTTTTTCCTGGGTAAGGTCTTTGAAACAATTTTTCTTTAAATCCATAATCAACTTCATGGAGAACCATCCATTCAGAGAAGACAAAAGAGGTACAGGAGGGTCATTGATCCATTTTCACTGTTTGATCAGTACATTTCTTTCTGGGACCTCAGCCACAGTGTTGCTCCCATTGAGCTCAAGGTCTATATGGGATGTGAGACACAAATCCCCTGTGCTCTCGGAGCTTGGTTGTCACTCTCTCAGTCACCCTAGTGACACTATAGGCAGACTGGACTTCTGTAGACTTTCTCTTGCAATTCAAAAAACACAGGATCTATGACCTCAGGGACATGGTCCTCTTTATTGGCACCTCTCTATCACTCACATGAGATCTTTGACAGAAACTTTGGGGTCCAGGTGGCTTTGCTAGTAGAAATTCATTCTTCTGCTCATGGGTGGATGAATGTGTACTTGTTCTATCCTGAACATTCTGGACATATGTGGATGAGACTACAGGTGTGCCCACCCCAGATCTGAATATGAACCTTGTTTGCTTCATCCTGGAAGCTCTGTCTGTGTTATGAGAATTCCATCCCCAGAGGGCTCTAAAGTTCATAGAAACAGGTCCCTCCTGGGGGGTGGGTCATAGGCACCACTTCAGGTTTTCTCACCTGCATGACTATGCCCACGATACATTCTTATGGAAAAAAAAATAACACAAAAGCTTTCAGAAAATGGTTATAGATGTCTATTCAAATGAACACCAAAGTCATTCTTGTTCTTTGTTCTGCACTGATGTATTTAATCAAAATTTCTACCTATATTCTCCCTGCAATGGGCACAGATCTGGGAACAATGTGCTAGTGGTTCCACCTGCATCTTCACACTGACATTGTCATTGACTTTGAATCAGTATTATTGAGAAGATTTTCTTGAAAAAAACATTCATTCATTTTAATTGGCCAAGTGGTGACCAATTCATAAACTCTTCCCCTGGATTCTTGTCAGAATATCTACAGCTATCACTCCTTCCCTGCTAGAACTTCCAGAATATTTGTCCTTTGTGCCCTGAGGTCAGGGCCACACACAGCTTCACATGGCAGGGCCCAGCAGACTAGGGTCTGTGTTGGGAGGACAGATCCTAGAAGGAAATCACTGCCCCAGTGTGTGGATAACTGTTGTTTCAAACAGGTAGAAACAGTGACAGGTGACACAGATGTTCAGTGTATAACCTTCCAGGAATGCACACAAGAGCTTCTACCACATTTGGCAGAATTGTGCTCCCTGGTTCTTCAGTACTTCAGGAAACTCAGAAAAGGGGAGTGCTGGAAACTGGGGAGGGTGTTTATCATCAAAGTGGAAATTCACAGCATCCTGCACAGGACAGGCCATGGGTACAAGGGAACCTCTCACTACTCTGGGTTTGACACTGATGTAAGAGGAGAGACTGAGACACCACCTTAGTCCTGAATGACCCATGAGCATCCAAGGGGACTATGGACAGATTCACACTGAGGAACTGGAGTGAAGCATAGAATCTATGTTTCAGTAATGGGAGGTCATGTGTTGGGACACATGTCCTTTTCTTAAAGTAGGAGGAGAGTGGATGAAGTGTGGAGGCAGGATCTGTGTCCGATGGGCACTGCCCACCATGTCACACAATGATGTGGCTCTTTCTGGAAAATAAATGGTGTTTGTGGCTTATTTCTGAGGGGTGAGTAGAGAGGGGTGATCAGAGCTGGGAGCTACTACCTGGTACGGCCTGTGTACTCTGTTTTAGGCTCACAGCTGTGACATGCCCAAATCTGCCTCCACACAGCCCCTCCCCTACCCAGTTCCTTGGTATCCTCAAGCAGAGGGACCTCACCCAGAGTCAGTGAGGGGTCAGAGAGCAGGGGTCTTATTTGCATGGATAATTCCTCCTTCTCTCAGAGCATAAAGAGGGGAAGGGACATGTTAGGGGAGGTCTGCTCAGCTGTGGGACAATAGAAGGCAGGATCAGTGATGACCTCCACCATGGCCTATTTACATCTGCTCCTCAGCCTCCTCACTCACTGCATAGGTGACTGGGTGCAAGGTCAGGGTAGGGGGCCTTGGGAGGACATTTGGGCCCTGCTTCCTCCTTTTGTCTCTAGACCCCAGTGTCACTCTCTCTGTGTCTCTCCCCCTTGCAGGCCCTGGGTCCAGTCTGTGCTGACTCAGCTCCCTCCATGTCTGGGGCCCTGGGGCAGACGGTCACCGTCTCCTGTACTGGAAGCAGCACCAACATTAGTATTGGTACTTATATGTTCTGATACCAACAACTCCCAGGAACAGCTCTCAGAGCCATCATCTATGAAAACAGCAGAAGACCCTCAGGGGTCCCAGATTGATTCTCTGGCTCCAAGTCTTGCAGCTTAACCTCCCTGACCATCACTATGCTCCAGGCTGAGGATGAAGCTGAGTTTTACCTCTTAACATGGGACAACAGCCTTAGTGTTGATACACTGCTCCAGTCCTCTGGGGAAGTAAGACAAAAACTCATTTACTCAACTGTGAAGATGGGAGCACACACGAGCAGTTCCTGCTCAGCTTAGCCTCTGATTCTGCTTATTCTTTTGCTGATGTCCTGGGCCCAGGTACATTCAGGGGCATGACCAGGGAGTGAGGGTCTCCTGTCCCTTCTGTCCTAGAGTCACTCAGAGCCCATTCCTAGGTGAAGAGTCTTCATAAGAACAGAAATGTCTTATCAGCTGGAGGTATTTTACTTCTAGGTTGTATCATAGTATTTTTATTCTTTCTGATTTTAAAACAAATAAGTGGGTAGGAGAAGAATCAATGAAACAAGATGGGATTGGGAGGGAGACAAACCATAAGTGACTCTTAATCTCACAAAATAAACTGAGGGTTGCTGGGGGGAGGGGGGTTGGGAGAAGGGGGGTGGGGTTATGGACATTGGGGAGGGTATGTGCTTTGGTGAGTGCTGTGAACTGTGTAAACCTGGCGATTCACAGACCTGTACCCCTGAGGATAAAAATATATGTTTATAAAAAAATAAAAAAATTAAAAAAAACAACAAATCAAATATTTTATTTTGTTTCTGAACATATCACAGAACCCTAGCACTACCCATGTGGTGCTTGAAGATTATCGCAGTCGTGTTGCACCTGAAATTATTATCTACTTGGTTATAAATGGTGCTGCTGCCAAGTTTTGTCTTATTTCTAGATTTTTTGAGAAATAGATAATCACTTAGAGTTAAAAAAGTATTTTAAAATCTTTAATTTTCTGTTCATAGGAAAAAACATACATGTGAATGTTTTTAGAGTTTAATTCATAATCACAAAAAACTGAAAGTGACCAGAAATCTGTCCATAGAGATTTATTCTAGGTTTATATCTAATCACCCAAACATGGAACTGACCAAGATGCCACCAAATAGGCAGCACAGTTATTTTTTAAAGGTTTTATTTATTTATTTGAGAGAGAGAAAGAGAATGAGTGTGGAGGGGGAGGGCAGAGGGAGAAACAGACTCCCTACTGGGCAGGGAGAGTGGGGTTCAAGTCCAGGACCCTTGGATCATGATAGAGCTAAAGGCAGATTCTTAACTGACTGAGCCACCCATGTGCACCATAGGCAGCATATTTATAAAAAGAGATATATTGTATAGTATGGTTTACCTTATATTGAATATTTGATGAAGCAAAACTCACAAGAGTAAAAAAATCTACAGTTTCTAGCAGGATAAGAGAGACAAAAGAGTAGAACATGCGAAGAAGGAAAAAATGTTTCTGAGTAACAGAATGATTCTCTATGTGATGTTGTAATGGCACTGAAATTACACAATGACACTATCAGAGTTCAATGAACACTGTGCAGCCACATGAGTGAACCTAACATGGGTAGAAAAATTAATTTAGGAGATTTGGAGCACAGGATGGAATGCAGACAGTGGCAAACCCATGTACCTGCTGAACAAATGTAACCACAGCTCAGTGCTGGTCTCAGGGGAAAACCACTAAGCTCTATGACTGTGAACATGAGCAGAGCCTGTCCATGGAAAGTCAGAGGAGATTGCATATGAGGACTGTGCTGTAGTAGATAAGATTTGCTCCTATGGGGAACAGGTGGATTATTTTGAGGGGACTGCACTGTGTCCTGGAATTAAACAATCAAGTCAATGGATGGGCACCAGTGGAATGAGATTTCTCATGGTAGGAATGGGAATTCACAGGTATAACCAAGTGAGGAGGTGTGAATGAAGCATGTGGTCATGGGTTAACACTGGAGAGGGCAGCTTGGAATCATGGGTAGATTGATGGGGACAGATAATTGCATGGGGTATCAGTCACCATTGTGTGCATGTCCCTATGTTAGTCGACTCTCGTATAGGAATTCTTGGTCTGTCAGTGGAGGGGAAGTACAATCAGTGATATCCCACAGCCCTGAGATGCATTGCCCCAAATATTGCTTCCTAATATCATTCTCCTGGGATGAGACACAGGCTTCTTTGGATGAATCTTAATATCTAGGTCAGGAATTAGAAGGTAAGAGCATAGAGCACCTTGTAATGTCAGAAAGTGAAATTCCTTCAAAGCAAACACAAAAACATTCATGCAAACACTAATAATCCAGCACACACACACAATGACATGGTGTGAAATAGAGCTCATGAGCTAACTTAAAAAGCTCCCATTGGGCAAAACTGGAAAGATTTGAGCAGCCAAATAAATGTAATAGTATATTTTAGAATTCAAATTCTAAAATAGCTCTCCTTGGTCCACATTGTTAACAGTTTGAACAAATGGATAAGTGGAAGAAGAAGAGACACATTCTATACAGAGATTTCAATTATCAGGTGTAAACACTTTGTCCAGAGGATGTCAGGCTTAATTCCCACTCAGGAATTGTGCACAAAGTCACCAAAAGAAAAAATGTATCATAGTGAGATGAAGTGTAAGGAGACATCACAGCTAAATACCACAAAGAATCGTGAACTGGATCTTAGAACAGTAAAAGGACATGAAGTAAAAACTAAGAAAACCATGCTGTCTTGATGATGACAGCTTTGTAATAGAGCTTGAAGTCCGGAATTGTGATGCCACCAACGTTGGCTTTCTTTTTCAATAGTGGGTACGAGAAGAATAAATGAAACAAGATGGGATTGGGAGGGAGACAAACCATAAGTGACTCTTAATCTCACAAAATAAACTGAGGGTTGCCGGGGGGAGGGGGTTTGGGAGAAGGGGGTGGGATTATGGACATTGGGGAGGGTATGTGATTTGGTGAGTGCTGTGAAGTGTGTAAACCTGGTGATTCACAGACCTGTACCCCTGGGGATAAAAATATATGTTTATAAAAAATAAAAAATTAAAAAAATATATATATGTTTATAAAAAATAAAAAAGTAAAAGTAAAAAAAAAAAAACTAAGAAAACCATCAAATGCTGGGCCCTGTGCACTGGGGTTATGAGATATTCCAGGAGATTCTCATAATACAGCAACATCAACATTAGTCTTACTGTAAGGATGTACACTTTTTACCTATTGTGAGCCAAGAGTGAACTCTGGGAAACATTAGGCGTTGACCTTGAAGCCAGCCCAAACCAATGCTCATTCATTCATTCATTCATTCATCAGTTATTAATTGAAATGTAATCTCTGTCAACACTTAACACTGCAATGTTTTGAAATATTTTCTGAATTGTCCTATTTGGAATATGTACTGAGTGGTTATATCCCTACAGAATTCCCTGTCTATTCCTTTTCCAGAAACAGTCCCTGCAATTTTTTCAAAGCAGCTACACTGTTCTCTCCTCAGTCACACCTGACCTCATGCACTCTTGGGACATTCATCTTTGTCTAGAATGTCCTGTAACTATATATGCACATATTTGCATGTCCCATGGACCAGGGCTCCTCCTAGACTGAGAACTTACAGGGAACCTGCACAAGCATTGGAAACATAGTACAGGTGTCCCCAACTGTTGAAAGTTCTCTTTACACCACTTAGCTTTTATGAAACATTTACACTAAGGCATGCTTTGGCTACTAACAAATATGAAGAAAAAATTGAATTTCACAAAAAATAAGTGCCAACATACCACCCAGCATAAGTTTTGCAGGGAACCTCTACAGAGACTGCACAACTCATACAACATGAGGGGCGCTTTCCAGATCTTTCCCTGAGAATCACACACAGAAGCTCGTCAAGAGGCCACCAGAGCTCTGAACTGTGCATGCCATCACATGTGCTTTATCTACACTTACGTTGTACATCCGATGGCAAGTGTGTCCTTAGGTATTAGACAAGCCTAAGAAAGGTTACCTTTTGAGTCTGAAAACATGTGAAAGATGTGAATATAAATTAATGTTAATTGTTTCTTTGCCTTATGCCATCGTGGCTTACTAAAGTTACTAAGAAATGGACCATGAATGTGTGTATCCACAGGGATGTGATGGGCTGCGGAAACAAGCTGGGCTGTCAGGGCTTTGGAACACAGTGACTGCTGTGCTTCATGACCAGCAGGGGGTGCTGTAGGACTTCCCTGTTGTCCCTACAAGGGGTTCATTGAGGACCCTTCACTAAAGGGAGTCTGGGCCTGGGGCCTGGGCCCTGAGCCTCCTCCTGGGGTCTCAGCAGCTGTGTCCCCTCTGGCCTGGAAGAGTCCCCTGATCTGCCAGGGGTGTGTGGACTCAGCAGGTGCTTCCTCCCAGGGCTTTTCCCAAGACTAAAGACAACTTCTATCCTCCTCAGTGTGTGGTGTGAACTGAACTCCAGCTCCAGGGCTGAGAGGGGTTGGACAGCCATTGGTTGGAGTCCATTTGCATGGACAGCCCCTCCTGTGGCAGAAGGTGGAGGAGCCCAGCCCACTATGGGGACCAGTGTCTGTGTCACCATGGTCTGGATTCCTGTCCTCCTTACGGTCCCCTCCTATTATACAGGTACAGACAGGTGTCAGGGAAACAGGCAGCACTCAAAGACACTCTTCCTATTGTCATAATGTTGATCAGTTTCTCCCTGTTTCTTCCCACATTAATCACACTGTCTGTGTTTGCAAATTCCCTGTCCCAGCCTATATTGATCCAGCCGCCCTCCATCTCTGCATCTCTGGGAGCAACAGCCAGACTCACCTGCAACTTCAGCAGTGACTTCAGTGTTGGCAGCTTCCAAACATCCTTGTACCAGAAGAAGCCAAGGAGCCCTCCTCAGCATCTTCTGAGGGTCTACTCATACTTAAATAAGCACCAGAGCTTCAGGGTCCCCAGCTGCTTCTCTGGATCCAAAGATACCTCAGCCAATGCAGGGCTTCTGCTCATATCTGGGCTGCAGCCTTAAGACAAGGCTGATGATTACTGTGCTAAAGGTCATGGCAGTGGGAGCAGATACACTTATCCATAGTGTCTCAGACAATGAGGAAATGAGACAAAAATCCCTGGGCCCACAGGCCTTGTCTTTGAGTCTATTTTATGGAGAAGTTCTTTGGAGGCTCCTGTGGGAAAAAGTCTTCTGTGGGAAGACCTGTCCTTGAGAAGGAAGGAGTGATACCCAGATTATGCTGTTGTCTGAGACAAAGCAGGTATCTCAGGAGCACACAGGGGTGAGGGATGGAGGCCAAAAGCACATGTCCCAGGGTCTTGGGTAAATTAAAAAATATATATATATGCATTGACTTTAAGTATAAAGGGGTTTGGCCACCAGCACCATGATCAAACTAACAACATTTCCATCACCTGCAGAGAAGCCCTAGACCCACCAGTAGTCAGACCAGTGTTCCCCTGCACTCAGACTCTGTGGCTCCCAAGTCCCTCCTGTCTGTAGTGAGCTCCTACTGTGCACATTTCGCAGTGACCAAATCACGAAACATTTGTAAATGCTCAAATCACTGCATGAGGAGTGTGTGCATTGTTGTGGGGGCATCACCACCATCTGTAAATATACAGATCGCTTCATGTGTGTCCATGTCAGGCTTGTGTGGTGGCCATACTAATATATATGTAAGGCCCTAATTTTAATGCATAGGATGTTGAAATGAACATAATTTATTTTTCCATATTGGTCTATCAAATATTTAAGGATTTCAAATTTTTATTTTCCAATGTCTATTATTCTCTTGTTACCTTTTATTCTGTACATTTGTGCATGATCCCTTTCTGTTTAATGACTTAGCCAGTGTTTGTTTTATTATGTTATGAAAATAATTTTAAATATTAACTAGACCATTTTTCTATTTTTCCTCTCATACATTTTTTCTTTACTGGGGGTGGGTTGGTGAGCATGTCTCCTCTCCCATTATCTTATTCCCCTGCTCCTGGCAGATAATTAATGTCTCAATCCTGTGAGCAAGACCTGTTGTTGAAAGGGTTTTGTTTCACTTCCTCATCATTTGAGACACTGAGTAATGAAAGCTGCTACGACTCCAAAGATTTGTAACAAAATTCTCACTGCAGGTCTCCCCCCAGAGGAACTTCATCCAGCCAATCCCGTGGTCAGGTTTCAGTCTCCGCCTCCCTGTCCTGTGTCTTCATGCTCAGGTGACATTCTCCTCTGATGGGGGTTCAGGCTATCTGCTAGCTTCCCCTTCTGTGTCCCACAGACTTTACTGGAAAAGCCATTTCTCTCCACTGAAGTTCCTGACATGTGAACAGGGGAAACAGTCTGTCCAGATTCAGTCATTAGTGTTTTATTTATTTAATAATTTATTTTTACATGGACTGTGTGAGGCTGGTACATAATTTGTCTCTGGTGTTAATAAGGTGTGAGTCTTGTGTGGTGTCCTCTGTCTTTTTAATGGTTAAAGTGTTTTTAGGATACATAATGGGCATTTCAAATTTTCTTGATGAATATCACCTCAGCTACCCAGAATTTTTCATGAAACATTGGCTTAGGAGTTAAAAAAATCATAATTAAAGGGATACCTCTTTTAAAAATAGATATTTGTATTTGTTTATTCAAATTCAATTATCGAAGGCACACTACATAATCAGGTTTTGATAAAATGTTCAGTGTTTCATTAGCTGAATATAACACCCAGTGTACATAATATTATGTGCCATCTTTAATTCACATCACCTAGTTACCTCACCCCCCACCTACTCCCCTTTCTGCAACCCTCAGTTTCCCACAGTCAAAAATCTCATATGACTTTTCTCCCTCTCTGATTTCTTCCCTTTCAGTTTTCCCTCCCTTCCCTTATTAACCTATTCCTTATGTTCCACATATGAGTGACACCATATGATAATTGTGTTTCTCTGACTGACTTTTTTCACTTAGCTCAATACCTTCCAATTCCATCCATGTCCATGTAAATGGTAGATATTTGTCATTTCTGATGACTGAGTAATATTTCATCATGTATATGAAATACATCTTCTTTATCCATTCATCCATTGAAGAAAATCTTGGCTCCTTCCACAGTTTGGCTATTGTGGACATTGGACATCACTACCATGAACCACCATACACTAGTCAGAATGGCTAAAATTAGTAAGACAGGGAACAAGTGTTGGCAAGGATGTGGAGAAAGGGGAACACTCTTGCACTGTGGGTGAGAATGCAAGCTAGTGCAGCTACTCTGGAAATCAGTGTGGAGGTTCTTTAGGATGTTAAAAATATATACTTTTAAAGAATTTATTTATTTACCTGACAGACAGAGAACAAGTAGTGGGGTGGTGGCAGGCAAATGAGAGGGAGAAGATGGCTCCATAAAGAGTGAGAAGCCTTATGTGGAGCTCGATCCCAGGACCATGGGATTATGACCTGAGCTGAAGACAGATGCTTAACCAATTGAGCCATCCAAGCATCCCCAAAATAGATATGTTTTAAAATAATTATTTTATTTCATTTTTTACTTACATCTAACTGATATAAAGGGTAATGATGGTCAGACAAAGATAATTGTTAATGCCAATTATTACTTAATGGCTCTTTGCAATTTCTTATGAATACATCAATAACTGACTAAAATCACAGGTAGCAAGTAGGGAAAAAGAAGTAATTTTTTTTCTATTTAAGGGATGGCATATATTATGTACAATTGTCATGGAACTACCCTGAGTTTTCTCCTTGATGAGGTATATGGGGGGGCTACAAAAAGTATTTTCACACAAAGGAAACTTGATCTGCAGCAAATAAGGAGATCGGGGGAAGAATTTTCAAAGCTGTGGCTCCCTGAGTGGGGCTGATTGGGTTCCATTATTCCAGGTTAGGATGAATGTTCAAAAAGGGGTAAATTGTCATCCCAGGTGAAGATGGGCATACGACTGTGCAGGGGAACTGAGGACACAATCTGCAGTGTGTCCTGTGGTGTGTTCTTGAAGCTTGTGCTCTTCCAGAGTGAAGATTTAACACTGTAAGGGTCAGAGGTCACTGGAGGTCACTCTATGGTCCTTCTGTGCAGGAGGAGTTGGTGGAGGAGCTCAAACCCATCTAGGCTGCCAGGCTTTTCCTGCTGTTGCCTCTGAAACGTAAGGTAAGCATTCCTGTGAAGAAGAAGGGGTGTCTGTGTGGGTCTCCTTAGTGACAGTTTTAACCTCATGACCCTGTGGGCATGATTTCTGTCCTACTAAATCATTTCAAGGATGTGCCATTGGTCAGTCTTTACTTCTGTCACAAGACTGGGAATTTTACCACTGAGTTATAGTCTCTAATGTGGTTACACTAGCCCTGGTCTGGTAGAGATTGCTAGATTTTGCATTCCCTTTTTTCCCTTAAAGCCCTTACTGATGGTGGTTGTTGCATTTCTTTGTTCAAACACTTCCTAGAAGGTTCTGAAAAATGTGTGTAGCACAAATAGATCCTGCACGGCACAGATCATGGAAAGAACACTAGGGCCTAAGATGAGTGCTTTTGGATCAGGAAAGCTGTCTCTCTCTTTTTTTTTTTTTTTTTTTTAATTTTTTATTTTTTATAAACATATATTTTTATCCCCAGGGGTACAGGTCTGTGAATCACCAGGTTTACACACTTCACAGCACTCACCAAAGCACATACCCTCCCCAATGTCCATAATCCCACCCCTTTCTCCCAAACCCCCTCTCTTTTTTATTTTATAGGGGACCCCAATTTTTCTGGTTATAGAAGTTTCAGGAAATTTATTTGAAAAATATTTCTCCAATAAGATAACTCAGTAAAATCTTTAGAAATATATAAAATAGAATATCCATTATTTCATTATTAATTAAAATAACAATTATTGGGGCACCTGGGTGGCTCAGTGGGTTAAGCCGCTGCCTTTGGCTCAGGTCATGATCTCAGAGTCCTGGGATCGAGTCCCGCATAGGGCTCTCTGCTCAGCAGGGAGCCTGCAAAAAATAAAATAAAATAAAATAAAATAAAATAACAATTATTTCCATAAGTTACAATGAATGACAATCATTCTATTAATTTTATCAACAAAAAAAAAAGGTTCATGTTACTGGAAAGATAACCAGTTCTGAAGTCACACTGGGATTTTCTCCATTGGAAAATCAATAGTAAAGAGAAATGGAGGCGGGGGGGAGTTGCTTTATTCAGGGAGCAAGCACTGGGTGAAGATGGTGGACAAAAACTTCTAAGACCACCTTCCCTATCCACATGATGTTTGAGTTTTTTCGAGGGGATGGGATGGTAAATGGTGGGGGTTCTGTGCAGGAGAAGCAGGTGCTCAGGCTATTAGTCCTATGTGGACATGACCCTGAACAAACTTGCTGGCATCCTGGACAGCTGCTTCCAGTGTGGTCAGGAAATTAATCCCTTTCAGTGGTCAATAAATCTCAAGGAAATTTGGGTAATTCTACTATGGACCAAGGGACTTAGGTCAGCAAACATGGAGTGCAGAACCTTGAAACAAGCTCACACTTAAGACAAGCAGGAATGCAGTTACACTGAGCAGGAACTTCCTGTCATGTGTGCAATCTGTACATTAAAGGAGATCATATTTCCTGAAGAATATGAAAGCACATCTGAAAATATGGTGAACAACTCATTTTCATCTTCAATAAGAATATGAACTATATGGGTGCCTGGGTGGCTCAGTGGGTTAAAGTCTCTGCCTTCGGCTCAGGTCATGATCCCAGGGTCCTGGGATAGAGGCCCGAGTTGGGCTCTCCACTCAGCGGGGAGCCTGCTTCCCTTCCTCTCTCTCTGCCTGCCTCTCTGCCTACTTGTGATCTCTGTCTTTCAAATAAATAAATTAAATATTAAAAAGAGATGTTTTAGAATATGAACTATATATATGTCAACAGGTAATAGGTGATCTCATGCAACTCATCTTCTAACTTCTGTTTTCAAGTTTGGAGTCTGAATGGAAAACACCTTCTAACTTCAAGAAAACTGAGGAAAGCTTGACCATATATTGCAGAAAAAGAAAGACATACGCCTGCACTTCAGTGAGGGATGTGAGAAATGAAGGATCACAGAATGGCTCTAATAGTGACAAACTAGAGGCTGGGGTCTCAAACTTTCACAGGGAAGCAGTCAGCGTGGCCACGTGCACCTGCAACTATAGTCAGCTAAGGATTCAAGTGGAGAAACCACATGGCAAATTTGATGGGTGTGTTGGTTTGTGAGGTGAGTGGGAATAACCCTGGTGGAGTCAGAAAGAATGGATTATGATGATCGAATATTTTAAGTAAGTGAGAAAGAACAGGGAGTATATAGAAATGAAATAATCAGCAGGGAAAAAGGAGAGAGAAGAATGCACTTTATTTTATGTTCACCAATATCCTCGTGCCCATCCTCACTTGAATAGGAGGAGGTGTTATCTCTCCCACCCTGACTCCTGACTTGTCACCTTGTCACCAAAGCAGAAGCAGAAAGAAATCAATTGTGATAATAGTTAAATAATTCAAACAACAGATGACAGGGGGGATCCCTCACCCTGTCAGGTAGGTCTGATTCCCTTCCACTTACTCTTTTTTTATTATTATTAACGCTGAGAAACAAACAGGGTTTTGGAGGAGAGAGGAGTGGGAGGTTGGGTGAGCCTGGTAGCACTGGGTGAGCACTGTGTGTGGTGCACAGCAATGAATTCTGGAACACTGAAAATAAAAAATAAAAAATAAAAATTTTTAAAAATGAAGTAAATACAGAAATTTTATTAGACTTCTTACATCTCAACCATCCACTTCATAGTCAGACTTTTCTGATGTACTTAATGAAGAAAGCGAATTACTAAAAATGAGTTGGTCGGCAACTAGCATACAATTTTACCTTTCGATAATAGAAACTACAATGTAGTTTCTATTAGAAATAATGTTTTCTATTAGAAATAATGTTTTCTAAGATTCATGACTGTAATTCAAAAGATATTTAATTATGTAAAAATAAAATACAACAACAACAACAACAACAACACACCTTATAATGTATTTTTTGCCCCAGGGATACAGGTCTGTGAGTCATCAGGCTTACATATTTCACAGCACTCGCCATATCACATACCCTCCCAATGTCCATAACTCAGCCACCCTAACCTTGCCCACCAACCCTCCAACAGCCCTCAGTTTGTTTCATGAGATTAAAAGTCTTATGATTTGCCTCCCTCCTGATCCCATCTTGTTTCATTTATTTCCTCCCTAACCCTCAAGAACCCCCTTCCTCTCAAATCCCTCATATCAGAGAGATCATACAATAATTTCTTTCTCTGATTGACTTATTTTGCTTAGCATAATACACTCTAGTTCCATCCACATTGTTGCAAATGGCAAGATTTCTTTTCTTTTGATGGCTGCATAGTATTCCATTGTATATAATATATTACATCTTCTTAATCCATTCATCTGTTTATGGACATCTAGGTTCTTTCCATAGTTTGGATATTGTGGACATTGTTGATATAAACATTTGGGTGCATGTGGCCCTTCAGATTACTATTTGTATCATTAGGGTAAATACCCAGTAGTGTGATTGCTTTGTCTTGTTTTGAGGAACTTCCAAACTGTTTTCCAGAGTGGCTGCACCAGCTTGCATTCCCGCCAACAGTATAGGAGGATTTCCCTTTCTATTCATCCTGGCTAAAATCTGTCATTTCCTGACTTTTTAATTTTAGCAATTCTGAGTGGTGTGAGGTGGCATCTCATTGTAGTTTTGATTTGTATTTCCCTAATGCCAAGTGATGTTGATCATGTTTTCATGTGTCTGTTGGCCATTTGGATATCTTCCTTGCCCTCATGGGGACAGTGTGGTCTCAAGACCTCCAGGGTCACAGAAAGACTGGGGGTGTCTGAGTGTAGCAGAACTCCATGTATTGGAGCAGGGAGGCCAGCTACAGAGATGGAGCCAAAGAGTAGGCTCTTGGGATTACCACTTGCTTTTTATTGATGTGGTTTCTCCAGTTCTTTTAACTCCACTCATTCTCCACCAGTGACTCCACATCCCCCTTGATGTCCCATCCACCCCATTTGTTGATTTGCTACAAGTATTCAAGGATGGCCTTCACTTTCTTTGGCCAAGTAATGACCTCAACTTTTCTATCTCCAAATAACTTTGTATATGCTTGACACTGTTTGAGAAAAGAGACTCAAGTCAATAATATGTTATGAAATCATGATTGTATTCTTCTCATCAGCCAAAACAGATTCCCTACATGATGACACCTACTCCTCTCTCCCTCACTACATGACCTGTAATCAATTTCCTTAACATATTTTAAAGTACACATATTTTATTATAAGCTAGAGAGGGTGTGTTGTACCACAAATCTCTGGAACTAATTTATTATGTAAACTGAAACATTGTACTCACTGAGAAACAATTTTCCATTCTCGTTTCTCCAGTCCTGGCAACTCCTCTCTTCTCTGCTTCAGTGAGTTTTACTATTTGGAATGTTCATATGTGTAGAATCAGGCAGTATTTGTCCTTCAGAGACTGGCTTATCTGACTTATATTGTCCTCCAGGCTCATCCACGTTGTCACAAAGGGTGTGATTTCCTTTCTTAAAGGCTGAATAATTGTATGTACATACACAGAAGGACATGATGTCCTCTAGACACAAGAAAAGAAACCAAATGAATAGGTACATGGTGGAGTAAATGTAAAAGAGAGGATACACATGAATATGCCAAGAAAATAAACAAAATGGTTTAGTTGGATGAATTCTCCTAAGAGCTCTGGAAATTGGAAGGTGAGGTGAACCATGAGAGACTATGGACTCTGAAAAACAATCTGAGGGGTTTGAAGTGTTGAGGAGGTAGGAGGTTGGTGTACCAGGTGGTGGGTATTATAGAGGGCACAGATTGCATGGAGCACTGGGTGTGGTGCAAAAATAATAAATACTGTTATGCTGAAAATTAAAAAAATCAATTTAATCAAAAATTTATTTATTTATTTATGTTAATTAATTTTTTTTTTCAGCATAAAAGTATTCATTATTTTTGCACCACACCCAGTGCTCCATGCAATCAGTGCCCTCTATAATACCCACCACCTGGTACCCCGACCTCCCGCCCCCCCACCCCTTCAAAACCCTCAGATCATTTTTCAGAGTCCATACTCTCTCATGGTTCACCTCCCCTTCCAATCTCCCCCAACTCCGTTCTCCTATCTCCCCATGTCCTCCATGCTCTTTGTTATGCTCCACAAATAAGTGAAACCATATGATAATTGACTGTCTCTGCTTGACTTATTTCACTCAGCATAATCTCTTCCAGTCCTGTCCACATTGCTACAAAAGTTGGGTATTCATCCTTTCTGATGGAGGCATAATACTCCATAGTGTATATGCACCACATCTTCCATATCCATTTGTCCGTTGAAGGGCATCTTGGTTCTTTCCACAGTTTGGCGACCATGGCCATTGCTACTATAAACATTGCAGTACGGATGACCCTTCTTTTCACGACATCTGTATCTTTGGGGTAAATACCCAGGAGTGCAATGGCAGGGTCATAGGGAAGTTCTAATTTTAATTTCTTGAGGAATCTCCACACTGTTCTCCAAAGAGGCTGCACCAACCTGCATTCCCACCAACAGTGTAAGAGGGTTCCCCTTTCTCCACATCCCCTCCAACACACGTTGTTTTCTGTCTTGTTAATTTTGGCCATTCTAACTGGTGTAAGGTGATATCTCAATGTGGTTTTAATTTGAATCTCCCTGAGAGCTAGTGATTATGAACATTTTTTTCATGTGTCTGATAGCCATTTGTATGTCTTCATTGGACAAGTCTTTGTTCATATCTTCTGCCCATTTTTTTTTTTTTTTTATATGATTGCCTGTTTTGTGTGCGTTGAGTTTGAGGAGTTCATTATAGATCCTGGATATCAACCTTTTGTCTGTACTGTCATTTGCAAATATCTTCTCCCATTCCGTGGGTTGCCTCTTTGTTTTCTTGAATGTTTCCTTTGCTGTGCAGAAGCTTTTGATTTTGATGAAGTCCCAAAAGTTTATTTTTGCTTTTGTTTCCTTTGCCTTTGGAGACATATCTTGAAAGAAGTTGCTGTGGCTGATATCGAAGAGATTACTGCCTATGTTCTCCTCTAGGATTCTGATGGATTCCTGTCTCATGTTGAGGTCTTTTATCCATTTTGAGTTTATTTTTGTGTACGGTGTAAGAGAATGGTTGAGTTTCATTCTTCTACATATAGCTGTCCAGTTTTCCCAGCACCATTTATTGAATAGACTGTCTTTTTTCCACTGTATATTTTTTCCTGTTTTGTCAAAGATTAATTGACCATAGAGTTGAGGGTCCATATCTGGGCGCTCTACTCTGTTCCACTGGTCTATGTGTCTGTTTTTATTCCAGTACCATGCTGTCTTAGTGACCACAGCTTTGTAATAAAACTTGAAATCAGGTAACGTGATGCCCCCAGCTTTATTTTTGTTTTTCTACATTTCCTTAGCGATTCGGGGTCTCTTCTGATTCCATACAAATTTCTGGATTATTTGCTCTAGCTCTTTGAAGAATACTGGTGGAATTTTGATAGGAATGGCATTAAAAGTATAGATTGCTCTAGGCAGTATAGACATTTTAACAATGTTTATTTTTCCGATCCAATAGCATGGAATGGTCTAACATCTTTGGTGTCCTCTTCAATTTCCTTTATGAGTGTTCTGTAGTTCCTCAAGTACAGATCCTTTACCTCTTTGGTTAGGTTTATTCCCAGGTATCTTATGCTTCTTGGTGCTATAGTAAATGGAATTGATTCTCTAATTTCCCTTTCTGTGTTTTCATTGTTAGTGTATAAGAAAGCCACTGATTTCTGCACATTGACTTTGTATTCTGCCACGTTGCTGAATTACCGTATGAGTTCTAATAGTTTGGGGTTGGAGTCTTTTGAGTTTTCCATATAAAGAATCATGTCATCTGCGAAGAGAGAGGGTTTGACTTCTTCATTGCCAATTTGGATACCTTTTATTTCTCTTTGTTGTCTGATTGCTGTTGCTAGGACTTCTAATACTATGTTGAACAAGAGTGGTGAAAGTGGGCATCCTTGTCTTATTCCTGATCTCAATGGGAAGGCTGCAAGCTTTTTCCCATTGAGGATGATATTTGCTGTGGATCGTTCATAGATAGATTTGATGAGGTTCAGGAATGTTCCCTCTATCCCTATACTTTGAAGCGTTTTAATCAGGAACGGATGCTGGATTTTGTCAAATGCTTTTTCTGCATCAATTGAGAGGACCATGTGGTTCTTCTCTTTTCTCATATTAATTTTTTGTATCACATTGATTGATTTGTGAATGTTGAATCATCCTTGTAGCCCAGGGATGAATCCCACCTGATCATGGTTGATAATCTTTTGAATGTGCTGTTGGATCCTGTTTGCTAGGATCTTGTTGAGAATCTTAGCATCCATATTCATCAGTGATATTGGTCTGAAATTCTTCTTTTTGGTAGGGTCTTTGCCTGGTTTGGGGATCAGGGTAATGCTGGCCTCATAGAAAGAGTCTGGAAGTTTTCCTTCTGCTTCAATTTTTTGAAACAGCTTCAGGAGAATAGGTTTTATTTCTTCTTTGAAATTTGGTAGAATTCCCCATGGAATCCGTCAGGTCCTGGGCTCTTGCTTTTTGGGAGGTTTTTGATTACTGCTTCAATCTCGTTACTAGATATTGGTCTATTCAGGTTGTTGATTTTTCCTGGTTCATTTTGGGAGTTTATCATTTTCCAGGAATGCATCCATTTCATCAAGGTTGCTAAGTGCATTGGCATATAACTGTTGATAATAACTTATGATGATTGTTTCTACTTCCTTGGTGTTAGTTGTGATCTCTCCCTTTTCATTCTAATTTTATGAATTTGGGCTTTCTCTCTTTTCTTTTGGATCAGTGTGGCCAGTGGCTTATCGATCTTATTGATTCTTTCAAAAAACCAACTTCTAGTTTCATTAATACGTTCTACTGTTTCTTTGGTTTCTACCTATTCATCTCAGCTCTAATCATGATTATTTCCCTTCTTATGGGTGGAGTTGGTTTGATTTGTTGTTGATTCTCCAGTTCTTTAAGATGTAGTGACAGCTGCTGTGTTCTGGATTTTTCAATTTTTTTGAGGGAGGCTTGGATGGCTATGTATTTCCCCCTTAGGACCGCCTTTGCTGTATCCCGTAGGTTTTGGACCAAAGTGTCTTCTTTCTCATTGGTTTCCATGAATTGTTTCAGTTCTTCTTTGATCTCCTGGTTGATCCAAGCATTTTTAAGCAAGGTGGCCTTTAGCTTCCAGGTGTTTGAGTCCTTCTGAACTTTTCCTTGTGATTGAGCTCCAGTTTCAAAGCATTGTGATCTGAGAATAGGCAGGGAATCATCTCCGTCTTTTGGCATAGGTTGAGCCCTGATTTGTGACCCAGTATGTGGTCTATTCTTGAGAAGGTTCCATGTGCACTTGAGAAGAATGAATATTCTGTTGTTTTAGGGTAGAATGTTCTGTATATATCTATGAGGTCCATTTGTTCCAATGTGTCATTCAATGCTCTTGTTTCTTTTTTTTTTTTTTTAATATTTTATTTATTTATTTGTCAGAGAGAGAGAGAGTGAGAGCGAGCACAGACAGAGTGGAAGGCAGAGGCAGAGGGAGAAGCAGGCTCCCTGCGGAGCAAGGAGCCCGATGTGGGACTCGATCCCAGGACGCTGGGATCATGACCTGAGCCGAAGGCAGCTGCTTAACCAACTGAGCCACCCAGGCGTCCCTCAATGCTCTTGTTTCTTTATTGATTTTTTGTTTCGATGATCTGTCTATTTCTGAGAGAGGCATGTTAAGATCTCCTACAATTAGTGTATTCATATCAATATGACTCTTTATCTTGATTAACAGTTTTCTTATGTAATTTCTGTTCCCATATTGGGGGCATAGATGTTTACAATTGTTAGATAATCTAGGTGGATAGGCCCTTTAAGGATGATGTAGTGTCCTTCTGTATCTCTGACTACAGTCTTTAGTTTAAAATCTAATTTATATGATATGAGAATCGCTATCCCGGCCTTCTTTTGAGGCCCATTGACATGAAAAATGCTTCTCCATCCCTTCACTTTCAGTCTGGGTGTATCTTTAGGTTCAAAATGGGTCTCTTGTGGACAACATATGGATGGTTCCTGTTATTTTATCCAATCTACAACCCTGTGTCGTTTTATGGGCGCATTTAGGCCATTCACATTGAGAGTGATTATTGATACGTTTTTATTGCATCGAGTTACCTTTGAAGTCTTTCTTTCTGTTGATTGTCTCTATATTTATGTTCAATGCTATTCTTAGGATTTTTCCTCTTTTATAGAACCCCCCTTAATATTTCCTGCAGTGTCGGCTTTGTGGTTGCATAGTCTTTTAAGCCTTGCCGGTCCTGGAAACTTTTTATCTCTCCATCCATTTTGAATGTCAGTCTTGCTGGATAAAGTATTCTTGGCAGCATGTTCTTTTCATTCAGTGCCCTGAATATATCTTGCCACCCTTTTCTGGCTTGCCATGTCTCTGTGGACAGGTCTGACGTTATTTTGATGGCTTCCCTCTGTGAGTAAGGAGCCTCTTTGTCCTAGAGGCTTTCAAGAGATTATACCTACAATTATGATTCCTCAATTTGACTATCAGGTGTCGTGATGTTTTTTTGGAATGTGTAATCTTGTGTGGAGACCGTTCAGCCCCTAGTACATGAACGCTGGTTCCATTCACGATATTGGGATAATTTTCATCAAGGTGTTTTTCCACTATAGTTTCTAGACTTCTTTCTTTCTCCTCCTCTTCAGGGATTCCAAAATTTTGATGTTGGAACGCTTCTTGGCATCATTTATTTCCCTGATTCTGTTTTTGTGGTTTCTAAGCTGTTTGTTCCAGGCTTCCTCCTGATCCTTTCTCTCTATCTGTTTGTCCTCCAGATCTCTAATTCTATCTTCTCTCTCAGTTACCCTAGCTTTGAGAGAGTTTAGATTAAATTGTAACTCATTAAGAGCATTGTGAACCTCCTCCCTGGTATCCTTATGCTCCGCTCTAACATTGTGAACATCATCTCTCGTCGCTTTCAGCTCGGCCCTAATCAATTCCATTTGGTCATCCATGGCTTTCTCCGGCCTAGCTATTGCCTGGATAATTGTTAGCCTGAATTCTCTTTCTGATGTATTGTCTATGTTGATAGCCATTAGCTCTGTTGCAGAAGGTACATCCTCTGTATTTTTTTTTTTTTCTGTTGGACATTCCTCCTCCTAGTCATTTTGGTGGGAGATGACTGAACAAATGCAGCTGGATGTATCAACCGTGGTGCATTCAAGGTGTACCCTGGAACACTTCTGAGCAACCTGGATTCCCCACCCAAACGAGAGACAAAAGAAAAGTAAAGGAAAATGAAAAAAAAAAAAGAAGAAGAAGAAGAAAAGAAACAAAAAGAGAGCAAGAGACAGAAAAGAAAGGGAAGATGAAAGAGAAGGTTCAGCCCAAATGGGCCCCAAGGTAAGATTTATGAAGTAGACAAACAAAAACAGAAAAATAAAAAGACTGATACAAGTATATGACAAGAGAAAAAAAAATATATATATGCAAATAAAGGAAGAACCTCGTCAAAAAGAAAGAACCCCAAGTGTAAGATTTATATGCTATATGGACAAACACAAAAACACAGAAACAGTGGTGGAAGAAGAAGATGGGAGAGTTCTTATAAATTCTCAGTGTGTGTGAGGAAGGTTGTTTTGATTCTTCCTGGATGTATCTTGATATCTTTGTTAAAGGACTCAACTTTCCTAAGATAAAGGGGGATTAAAAATTGGTTTACCCATAGGGTTAGTATTGATTGGGGAAAGGGGATTACTTTGAAGTTTAACTCTATATGAATATTAGAAGATAAAAATAAAAAGCAATAAACTAGACTAAACTAAACTAAAATTTAAAAAAAGGAATTCAAAAAATAGAAATGCAAACAAAAAACATAGGTGTATGTATCAAAAAGTTTAGCCTAGAAGAGTATTATGGAATTTGATGTACTGTACAGCTCGCTGTGATGGTAAATAGTTTAACAAAATTACCTATGTGTAAAAAAAAAAAAAATGAATCAGAATAGTGGGAACAAGTGAACAATAAAAGTTTTCCTATGAAGTAGTGGTTGTTCTCTTGTAGTGCTTTTTTTTTCTCTCTCTTTTTTTTTTTTTTTTTTCTTTCTTGGTTTGTTTTCTGAGGGAGGGGCCTGCCACGTGGGTTTTCAGTCAATGATATTCCCTGAGTTAAGCCCTCCATCCTCCTCAAGGAGGTGGGCTCTGAGGAAACTGTTTTTTTTTTTTTTTTTTTTTTTTTTTCAGGCTTTTGTTCTCTGGCAGTTTTTATGTTTGTTCACTTTTTTTTTTTCTCTCACTTTGACCGCTTTTGATGGTTTTTATAGTTTTAGAGGAAAACAAACCGCACCCTGATCTCCCTCTCAGAGAGAAGCCTCAGTCTGGCTGCAGAGCCTAAATAAGTTCCCCTTTGGCAGCTGGCAGAGGAGGTTCCAAGTTGCGGTCCCTGGGGATGCAGGATCTTTTGCTTGTACCCAAAGCCAAGGCAGTGGTGGCTGTCTGGGCAGCTCCAGACTGCCAGAGAGGTTCCAAGCTTGATTGCACACTGAGATTTTCCCGCTGGCCTGGGCTGGGAGTGCTTGGTCTTTCTGGGCCTAAGAGTGCCTGGCTTGTGCACACCTCTTTCAGGGGCGGCTATGGGTCGCGCATGCATCTCAAGTACTGAGAATGGGGCGCAGGTTCGAAGGCACCAGGCTGGACTTTTGAGCACCTCTGTCAGGGGAGAGATTGGGATGCACATCTTAGGCTCTGAAGCAATGGCGCGGGTCAAAGAGCGCCAGCCGGGCCTTTGTAACTCTCTCAGGGGAGTATGAGGGATGTGCGCGTGAATCTCAGGCTTTGTAGCAGGGCTCGCGCGTTCTGCTGACTGGCGTGGCTCCCATCCCCTCACAGGAGCCAGAACACACGCATTCTTGTGCGCATTGGTGGCTTAGGGACCAAGAGCTGGTTTCTCCGCCCCACTCTCTCTGCCTCAGCACCAGGGGAGGCTGTCCTGGGACTGAGAACTTAAGTCCCTGTCCCTAGCCGCCCTGATTCCTATAATTTCCTCCCCGTGATCCTTTGCTCTTTTGGAGTGCTTTCAGCCAGTCTCCAAGTTAATGCTGGTACCCAGATGCAGGGCACTCTCGCTGGTATTGGGGTATTACTTCCCAACTTGTCGCTTCTGGTGGCTCCCTCCCCCTTTTGTTTATCTTCCAATATCAGTCACCATTCCCACTATGCTTTACCTGCCCACTGGCGTCTTCTGCCCCTGTAGAGATCCAGACATGTATAATTCTCATCTCAGGCTGATTTCATGGTTGATTGGAGTTCTTTGGTATATTAAGCTCACTTTGGGGTACAGGCTGAAAAGGCACCTCCTCCTACTTCTCCGCCATCTTGTCCCCAATCAATAATTTTTCTTTTTTTTTTTAATGTGCCAAAATGTGTGCCTTCACTCTCATCATGCGCTGAAGCCCACCTGCTCTCAAAAGACAGAGAAACTGGTGTGGAGGTCTCAGAAGGAGAGAGGTGCTCAGGGGGTCTAAGGACAGAGGAATGATGAGGCCAGGGCAGTGAGGACATGGACAAGGTCTGTTGGTTCCTATTCAGGTGGGCGTGGCCACAACATGAATAACATCTCAGTGCGGTTAATATGTTATAGTTTATGCAAAAGAAATTAGAAAGAATGAAGAGTTGTAACCCATTGGTTTAATCTGTGAAAGCTCTGTCTGAATGTTATAAGGAGACAGTGCCTGTTGGAAGCAGGTGTTTATTTACTACATTATTTATTAAAGATCTTGTATTATTTCGTGAAGATTTTGCATTATTTATGAAAGATCCAACAAGTGTGTGGACATTTGCTGAGTTCATACAAGTGTATATGCAGGGCACTTGAGCACAAGTGAGTTTCTGCTCTGGTCTGAAGTCCTATCTGCATTAGGACTTTAAAATAATGGACAGGACTGGAAGAGATTATGCTAAGTGAAACAATTCAAGGAGAGAGAATCAATTACCATATGGTTTTGCTTATTTGTGGAGCATATGGTATAACATGGAGCACATGGGGAGCTGGAGAGGAGAAGGGAGTTGGGGGAAATTGGAGGGGAAGACGAACAATGAAAGACTGTGGACTCTCAGGATCTAACTGAGGGTTTTGGAGGGGAAGAGTATGGAAGGATGGGTAAGCCTGATGGTGGGTATTGTGGGGGGCATGTGTTACATGGAGCACTGGGTGCAGTGTATAAACAATGAATTCTGGAACACTGAAAAGAAATTTAAGAAATAAAATTTAAAAAAAAAGAATAAATAGGAATCAGAAAATAACCAGTAAGAAATAAAGGTAGGGAATTAATATTATTTTATTTTATTATTTTATCATATTTAAATTGATCTTATTTATGAAACTATTATATTATTTGCTTATTCGCAAATGGTAAAACCTGGGACAAAGTCCCCACAAGAACTATATGACACAAGTACACCCACTTCACTTAGATAAACCTATATCTATAGAGAAAACTCTCATGTTAATAACACTAGTAAAGGTTAGGTCTATAAAATTTACTAATTCTTATATTACCAAATCTAACTGAATCTACAGAGGTTATGACTATTTCAAATCTTGTGATTATTTATCTAATTCTTATCATCTGAACATATCAGTGAGCATCTTTGTTTCCTTGATTATGCCCATTCTACACTGATTCCCTTAAGAACCCTTGCAGAACCATCAAACAAGCAAACAAATTCCACTGTCCCCTGGTGTGTGACACCAAGTGTGACATATAGGGGTCCTTCAGGTCTATATAGACACCCCTGTGGGAGTCACAGTCTACCTCAGTTGTTTCTCTGAAGGTTAAAAACAAATGTGCAATTTATTCCCCCCAGTATAATGGGTTACATTCAAGAACACTAGAAAATTGAAATCCATGACAGGTAAGGTATGGCAAAACCACAGGCAAGGCCAGAGAACAAAGAAAAATGAAGTTGTTTTATTAAGCAAAGGGTGAGCATGGGAGGGCTGTTAGAGACAAAAAGTCCATGGGAGAAATGGAAATTCTAATTAAGTGGCTGGTCATTGGTGGAGCGGTGACAATTTTCATTGGCTGGGCTGTTGCCAGAGAAAGAAGGCTTTCTGTTCCAGAAGTAGTAAGGTCATAGTACATAGTACCTATTGTACATAGTACTGTAGTGTAGACTTGTAAGATCTGTTTTCTGCTGGGTCTGCATTTGCGGAGTGGTGGGCACGAAAGCTCCCCCTACTGGTCTCTGAACGCCACTCAAAAGAGATTTTCCTCTTATTAATTCTCAGATAATATATGTACGTTTTCACATTCCCATAGACCAGGACTCCTTCTGAGAGTAAGACTCAACAATATAATCTGCAGGTCTGAAGGACTATAGTATCTAGAATTCAGACCCAGTGAGGTGCTGACACTGGCTGAACTCAGAGCTTTGGGCCATGGTGACACATGTGTTCGTTGACCAGCAAGTGGTGATGTGTGATTGCATCATGCTCCATATGCAGCTCAGGAACGAGAACCATTCAAAGGAGCCTGGGCTTGGGGGCCTAGTACAGAGCTCCCTGATGGGACTCAGCAGCTGTGTCTCCTCTGGCCTGGCAGAGTCTCCCCAGGGGACCTGTCTGTGGTCTCAGCAGGTGCTTCCTCCCAAGGCTATCCCCAGGCCTGAAGACAATCTCCATCTTCCTCAATGTGTGGTGTGAGTTGAACTCCAGCACCTGGACTGGATGGGACTCATTTACATAGACAATCCCTTCTGGGGCAGAGGCTGGAGGGGAAAATGATGCCTGAGGCAGCCCAGCCCACTGTGGGGACCAGTGTATGTGTCATTATGGTCTGAATCCCTGTCTTCTTTATGTACCTCTCTCACTGCATAGAAACCCTCAGGGACCAGCCAATATAACCCCTCTGGTTCAGAGTCTATCAAATATACCATGACTGTCTCTTTTTGCAAGTTCTGTGTCCCAGCCTGTGCTGACTCAGCTGTCTTCTCTCTCCATCGCAAGGAACAACAGTCGGACTCACCAGTACCCTGAGCAGTAACATCAGTGTTGGCAGCTATAACATGTGCTGGCACCAGCAATAGCCAGGGAGCCCTCCCCAGTATCTGCTATACCACCACTTGGACTCACATAAACACCAGGGCTCTCAGATCCTCAGTCACTTCTCTGGCAAAGATGTCTCAGCTCATGCAGCTTCTGCTCATCTCTGGGCTGCAGCCTGAAGATGAGGCTGATGATTACTATGCTACAGCTCCCAGCTGTGGGGGCAGCTTTCATTCCACATAGTGTCTCAGATAAGGAGGAAGTGGGTCAAAAACCTCTGGATTCTCAGATCTTATCTGAGCCCCTTTTCAATAAAAAAACCTACCTGGAGAAGGAAACCTGGGTGGATCAGTCATTAAGCGTCTGCCTTTGTCTCAGGTCACAATCCCAGGATCCTGGGATCAAGTCCTGCATTGGGCTCCCTGTTTGGTGGGGAGCCTGCTTCTGCCACTCCTACTCCCCCTGCTTGTATCTCCTCTCTCTCTCTCTCTCTCTCTCTCTCTCTCTCTCTCTCTCCCTGTCAAATAAATAAATAAAATCTTAAAAAAAAAAGAAAAAGATAAAGAAACCTACCTGGAGAAACATAGTAGGGTGGTCTCTTCTCCACAATGATCTATCTTTCAACAGGGAAAGAACAACCATGTAATGCACATAAAGTGAGATAAAATGGGGGCATTCCAGGAAAATGCAGACAGATTAGCTATCAGAGCCCAACTGCACATCACCACTCTATCTGAAGGTGAAGAGGAATAAATACTGTGTCTACAACTGAACATACTTCCCATTGAACATTCATCCACAATTTGTTCTATGACCTTATTCCATGAAGTGTGACTTTGTGTCACTACTGATGTATCCACAGCTGATAAACTGATAATAACCCTGGTCACAGACACAATCTTCTCTCTCTGAATGAGCTACACAAGAACTTGGATCAGATCCTACAGAGTCAAACTGACAGAACCTGACACACCCTCCCTCCTCTTTTCTGCTTCTGCATCCCTTGTGTTTAGTTTTTTTACTCTGGCTATTCAGTCTGAACTCTGTCTCCACGTCAGAATTTCAGAAAAAAAAAAACCTGGAAATAATCTTGCTCTACTTTCCAGTCTCCAAGGTCCATCTCTAGGCAGGAGAGAGACCAGAAAATACAGCTAGCTGCATGCAACTCCTCATATTCTCCTCTGTTTCTCATCCCAGGCTCCATTTTTGTTCCCATCATTACCATTCAGTCTCTCTTTTTTTTAATTTTAGAAGTTTTTGTTTATTTATTTATTTGAGAGAGATTCAGAGAGAGAGAGAGAGAGGGAGAGTGTGTGCACAGAGCAAGGACAGGAAGAGAGCATCTTAAGCAGGCCTATTTTGTGCTAAAGCTCAGGACCCTGAGATCATGACCAAAGGCAGATGCTTAACTGCCTGAATGACCCAGGATTCCCTCAGGACCTTGAGATTAGGAGCAAAGTCAAACCAAGTCAGAAGCTCAACAAACAGTGCCCCCAGTCATCCCCAGTCAGTCTCTTTAATATGAAAATAAAGTTATTGCATTTCCCGAAAAGGATGCATTCATCTACATTTAGGAATTTGCATATGGGATCTCTTGTATTTTACCCACTTCAGAATTAACTGATGTCCCCACCCATGGGGAGATTTGGAGGAATGCACAAAGAATCCCTGCATATTTTAAGATACATAATTACTTTTCTTATGCTCCAGATTCTCATTCCTAAGAATTCTCTGGACAGTGAGTCCACCATAGAAACATTTTTCTATGATACATAAATTTCAGGGCTGTAGTTTTTGTTTTTTTGTTTTTGTTTTTGTCTTTCCCATACAGGCACAAAACCATTGGTATTGTCTTGTTCTCACTCTCTGGTAGACCCTGGGGACATGGTGGACTGTGAGTCTGGCTGGGATGTGGGGGCAGGAAGGAAGCAGCTGCATGCTCCCCACCTGCCCTGTGCTCCCAGACACCTGAAAACCCCACAGCTGTAGGTCTTGTGGCTGCAGCGCCCCCAACCCCCCCAAAAAAAGACATTTCTTTTCAGTCAACAAGACAAGGACTCCTGATTCAGTGAATTCTTTTTTTTTTTTTTTTTAAAAGATTTTATTTATTTATTTGACAGAGAGAGATCACAAGTAGGCAGAGAGGCAGGCAGAGAGAGAGGAGGAAGCAGGCTCCCTGCCGAGCAGAGAGCCCGATGTGGGACTCGATCCCAGGACCTGAGATCATGACCTGAGCCGAAGGCAGCGGCTTAACCCACTGAGCCACCCAGGCGCCCGATTCAGTGAATTCTTAACAGGCTTGCTCTTACATGAGTTCTCCTGGCCTAAGTAAATCCTTCTCCACTAAAAACAAAACAAAACAAAAACAAAAAAAACAAACAAAAACAAAACAAAACAAAAAACCCCAAAACGTTGAGATACTTACCTCTAAATGCAGGACCAGGACCCTGGAGTTTTATAAAGAGAATCACCATGAGGAAATATCCCTTAGAGTGTTTCAAAGTCATAAGAGCGACGGGGGTCATGTAGCCTCATTTTTTTTTAATTTTTAATTTATTTTTTATTTATTTTCAGCATAACAGTATTCATTATTTTTGCATCACACCCAGTGCTCCACGCAATCCATGGCCTCTATAATACCCAACACCTGGTACCCCGACCTCCCACCCCCAGCTCCTTCAAAACCTTCAAAATCCATAGTCTCTCATGATTCACCTCCCCTTCCAATTTCTGCAAACTCCCTTCTCCTCTCGAACTCGCCATGTCCACCATGCTATTTGTTATGCTCCACACATAAGTGAAACCATATGATAATTGACTCTCTCTGCTTGACTTATTTCACTCAGCATAATCTCTTCCAGTCCTGTCCACATTGCTAAAAAAGTTGGGTATTCATGCTTTCTGATGGAGGCATAATATTCCATAGTGTATATGGACCACAATTTCCTTATCCATTCGTCTGTTGAAGAGCATCTTGGTTCTTTCCACAGTTTGGCGACTGTGGCCATTGCTGCTATAAACATTGGGGTACAGATGGCCCTTCTTTTCACGACATTTGTATCTTTGGAGTAAATACCCAGTAGTGCAATTGCAGGGTCATAAGGAATCTCTATTTTTAATTTCTTGAGGAATCTCCACACTGTTTTCCAAAGTGGCCACACCAACGTGCATTCCCACCAACAGTGGAAGAGGGTTCCCCTTTCTCCACATCCCCTCCAACACATTTTGTTTCCTGTCTTGCTAATTTTGGCCATTCTAACTGGTGTAAGGTGATATCTCAATGTGGTTTTAATTTGCATCTCCCTTATGGCTAGTGATGATGAACATTTTTTCATGGGTCTGATATCTATTTGTATGTCTTGATTGGAGAAGTGTCTGTTCATATCTTCTGCCCATTTTTTAATATGATTGTAGGCACTTAATTTTAAAGTTTAATAAGAACTTTTGTTTACCATTTTTTTGAGAAGAGAGGATTTATGGAAATTTCCAACTTTTTAACCAAGTTAAAACAATTTTTTTTTCCTGGTTGAGAGATGCTTTTATTTTGATTCTTCTAAAAACTGAATATCTTGACTAAGAGACTCAGTAACAGACAATGTTAACAATACTGGGTCATCATGAATTAGAATACAACATTCAACTTGAGAAACTAACAAGATTTGCAACATTTTTTTTTTTTTTTTTTTAGTTTTGCATTCACATCGTTTCATCATAAAATCATGTATTTACATAAATATATCTTAATTTTTACCAGTATTGCCCACAAAGAAATTTCCTTTCAAGGTGCCTTTTCCAAAAACCTAGTAGTACTACTTTCTCCTTTCTCTAGACCCCATCATCACCCTCTCTGTGTCTCTCCACCTTGCAGGGTCCTGCACCAACTCTGTTGCCCTCCGTGTCTGGGGCCCTAGGCCAGTGGGTCACTACCTCCTTCACTAAAAGCAGCTCTAATCCCAGGGGTTATGCTGTAAACTGGTACCAACAACTCCCAGGTGCGGTCCCTCCAACTCCTCATCTATGCTCATAATAATCAATCTTTGGTGGTTCCTAAACAATTCTCTGGCTCCAGGCCTGAAAACTCAAGCTCCCTGACCATCACTAGACTCCATGCTGAGGATGAGAATGGTTACTCCTGTCAGTCCTCTGACAGTAGATTCCAAGCTCACATAGTGCTCTGGGCCTGTCAGGAAGTGACACAAACTTGTTGTCTCCACAACAAAGAGGCTCCCTGTGGGGCCCTAACTCCCTGGCCAAGTCAGCTGCTTCCTTTGTTTCTTTGGTATTAACAGGGTCCTGAGATCCATCTGAGGGGAGTTTTCCACAAATTATTTTCACATTCTTTTAAATTTGACTCTGAACCCTGTGCTTGACAAGAATCATTTTTTTGTCACTTTCTCAAGCAAACATTTCTGGGTAGCAAGGGCAGAATGTCCAATGGACAGAGAATCAGGGAAGAACCCAGTAAACATAATCTGGCTGTGTCTGAGTCCCAACACATCAGGAGTGTCCAATATGCATCCTGGTACCAACATATCCCACGTATGGGTTCTGAAAACCTCCACTACTGTGATGGTGAGACCTTCTGGGGTCCCTGATCCTTTCTTCATTTCTATGTCTGAGAGCTCTAGCTCCCTGACCATCAATCACTGGGCTGATGTCTGATGGCATTCTTCTTCCAACTTCCCTCCTGTGACAGCACCTCAGGGCTCACACAGACTCCAAGTCTGTGGAAACTGAGACCAGAGCCTCTTTCTCATCCACCAGGAGGGGGAGCCCCATCAGCTGCTCAGGCTCTACCTGTAGCTTCTGCTTTTGCTACTCCTGCTGCTGCAATATGGGGCCAAGTCCATGCAAGGGCCCTGCCCAGTTGTGAGGGCTCTTCCTTTCCTCCTTTCTCCAAAGCCACTCACAACATCCTCTCCCTAGACAAAGGGTCGTAAAGGACATAGAAATATCATCTCCCTCATCCGGTTGGGACACAGGGTCTCTACACTGAAATTCATGGTGTTGGGGTGGCAGGTCCAGGGTGCTCATCTCCTCCTGAACTGTGAGGAATTGGGTATCATCATTCTTGGTCATTTACCTATTTCTAGAAGTTTCCAGAACTATGCAATCCTACTAGTCTTCCATAGGAATGATTGTTCTTTCTGCTCATTTGGCTTATTTCTTCTGTCCCTGCTGCACAAACAGAGAGTATTGAGGAATCATATATTTGGGTCTTTTGGGATGACTCCCATTTTATTCCCATCAGTGTTGAGATTTAACCAGTGATTTCTCTTGTCCACTTTCATTGTCTAACACTTGCAGAAAGATACTGAATAAAAATGGAGTTAAGGTCACTTATGCTTGTTCATGATCTTGTTGAAATGTCCTCTCCCCCTCACCATAGCTAATTTCCTGTCTGGATGAGTGAGTTATAGGTGTATAGGAGAGAGTGTGTCACCATCTTACAAAACGTGTCTGTTTCTATTTTATGCAATTTTTGTTTGGACTTTCCATTCCATTTGTCAAAGAATTGTTCAAGATCTAGTGAGATAATGTGATTTCCATCTATTTATTTCCAAATAGGATGCCTTATATAAAATAATTTACTAATATGGAATTCAACTTGTACACTTTCAGTAAATCACATATAGTCATGGTGTATGAACAAATGAATGTGATTTTAGGGTCATACTGTTCATATTGTATTTAGATCATTTACACAATATGACAATAGTGATCTGAAAATTCATTTTTTCTATATATTATTGTTCAGGTGTAGGTATCAATTTTACAATTATTTCTATAAGTATTTTAAAATTCCAGGGAGAATTGCTTGCTTAGCAGGGCATGCTACTCTGGATCTCAGGATCATGAGTTCAGAGGAGATGTTGGACATGGGGCCTACTTAAAATAGTTAAAATAAGTAACTAATTAACTAACTAACTAAATAATTTCCATTGTTTTTCAATATTTTGAAATAACATATATATGAAGCTAACACATAAATCACATAAATTTTTCCTCTCTCTGAATTCTTGTTAATGTATCCTTTGAAGCTAACATCATCTCATGACTTTTTGTAGAGCAGTTCCTAGTAGTATTCTCTTTTTTAAAAATTTTCCTTAAAATGATTTTACTCATTTATTAGAAAGAGGGAGAAAGAGTGATAGAGAGCAGAGCAAACATGAATGGGGGGGCAGAAGGACAAGATGACTCTCCAATGAGCAGGGACCCCCACAACATGCTTGATACTAGGACTCTGGGATCGTGACCTGAAAGGAAGGCAGACATTTAGCCAACTGAGCCACGAAGGCACTCATATTTTTTCCACAGAAATTAGTCTGTTTGTTCACTTTTTTTTTTCCTAATGGAACCATTTTTTTTTTCTTCACAATAAAGTATGCTTATGTCTTATGATAACATATGTCAACAGTGTGAGTATTTTTTTTTAATTTTTGTCCACATGACATTTCATAGTTCACATATTTGGATATTATTCATTTTCATTTAAAAATAGTAAGTTGCGGTTCTATTCTGTCTCCTAAAAACAGGATTTTGAGGAATGAATTACAAAGTTGAAAATAGACCTATCTTATGATCCAACCATTACACTACTGGGTATTTACCATAAAGATAGACATACAGTGAACCAAAGGGCACCAGCAGCCAAGTGTTTATAGCAGCAATGTCCTCAATAGCCAAACTATGGAAGAGCTCAGGTGCCCACCTACAGATAAAGAAGATGTGGAATTATATATATAATCTCAATCATATATATATACACACATTTATATTTATATGTATGAAACATACATGTGTTTATATATCCCATCATATATGTATGTGTGTGTGTGTGTATATAGATATAGATAGAGATAGAGATATATACCTATATATATACCTATATATACCTATATATATACCTATATATACCTATATATATACCTATATCTCTATCTATCTATATCTATGATTGGATATTATGCAGTCATCTAAAAACAGAAATCTTAAAATTTGCAATAACATGGATTGAACTAGAAGATATTATGCTAATTCAAATATGTCAACCAGAGAAAGACAATTACCATATGATCTCACTGATATGAGGAATTTGATAAACAAGGCAGAGGATCATAGGGGAAGAGAGGAAAAAAATGAAACAAGTCAAATCCAGAGATGGAGATAAATGATAAGGGACTCCTAATCTCAGGAAATAAACTGAGGGTTGCTGGAGTGAAGGTGGATGGGGGAGGGTATATGTTGTGGTGAGTGCTGTGTATTATGTAAGACTGATGGGTCACAGATTTGTACCCCTGAAACAAATAATACATTTTATGTTAGTGGGAAAAACAAATTAATAAAATTAAAAATTAAATAGAATTTGTGATTCTCTGGATACCCAGGGGTGCTGTGGTCCTGAGAAGAGCACAAAGACTAATACCCACCTCCATCCCACATGTGAGGAGCTTGAGTCTGCTCTAGTGGGACTGGGTGAAATGACCTCTCCAGGTATGTGACCATCTTGCACTGTGACCCCCTAAGCCCTGGAGAAACTGGATTCTGGTCTCCCTCAGCCCCTGGGGAACATAGGTCTTCTCCACCTTCTTCCTGTGACTAGAACCATCACCAGCCTGGAGTGACACAGTGATTAGACATGGGGGTGGCTGCAGCATATTTGCATGAAAGTCTATTTCCAAGAACAATGGAGAATAATGAGCAAAACTCAGTGTCTCCAGTCCCACAGTGGTTCTCAAGAGGCTGTAGTGTTCTGTTTCTTACATGGCTCTGCTTTCATTGGTAACATACAATCCACAGGAGATCCTCCCAGTTATAGCAGTGCAGCTCACTGAAGAGTCCCTGCCTCACCTGTAGGTGGTGGTGCAGACCCAACCCCACCCCATGTGGGATCCCAGAAGAGTCAACTGCTCCCTCCCTGGAGTGTGGATCAGCAGGAACATCCAAGTCAGCACATTAAAGTCCCTGCTCATGTGAGTAAATGTTAGGAAATATAGTTGGAAGCAAGGCTCTTCTTATGACAGTAAGTGCTGTGGGGTGTCTTGGGAGGACAACTGGGGTGGAACTCACATAAATTGGAAGACACAAAGTGGATGACAGATGCCAGGCTTTTCAGCTCCCAAGGGCATCTCTGAGCTGACAGCGTCCTGCACAATGGCTGGTTCAATCTTCTTCTTCCTCCTCTTCTTGTTACTTCCATCTCTCCTTATTCTTCCTTCTTTTTCTCCTCCACCCTCTTCTTCTTTTAAGATTTATTTATTTATTTGAGAGAGAAAGAGTGAGAAGGGGGTACAAAGGGAGAGGGAGAGAGAGAATCATCAAGCAGACTCCCCACTGAATGTGGAGAACAATGAGAGACTGGACCTAACAACTCTGAAATCAAGGCCTGAGACAAAATCAAGAGTGAGACGCCTAACAGATTGAGAAACTCAGGTGCTCCAGTGACTGACTGGATCAATCCTCTAACAGGTTTTCTGTGCATGTTCAGCATCCCCATTCCCACAGCCATTCATTTCATCCCATTCTTCAGGTTCCTCAGACAGTTCCCCTCTGGAGGGGCAGGGGCTATGTGATGGGACCCTGCAATGCATTAGACAGCTCCTTTCTTAGATCCTTTCTCTCTGCATTAAGTGATCTTCCCTACCCCTAATCATCCTTAACTTCACCTTCTCCCCACTCCAAGGCATCCCAAAACTTTGATATCCTTCCAAAAAGAGTAATTGACTCTGTTACACCTGGCATTCTCACAGGATGGGGAGGAAATCCAAACTTCACCTGGGATTCCTTTAGGAACTGTTTTCCGGTTTTGTGAACAGTACAAGGCAGAGCCTTTTCCTGGACCACGTTCCTCTCTATCCCTTATGAGAATCTGTTCTTTATTTCTGTTTCCACCTTCCCCTTCTCATATCTACCCTTGTCCATGACCAGAAGCAGACATGGGACACACATATGGAATAGATGTTTGGTCATAAACAACTACCCCATACAGAGAAGATGCATCATCCCATGGGAACCAATGTTCTGGTGAAGATCCATGTGTCTCTCTGACTGTCCTCATTAAGTTCCTTACTCACATGGAAAGCTGAGAGGTGGGCCAGACCCACACATCTTGGGGAGGATTGATAATCTTTGGCAACTTCCTCACCTAAGGATTCACTTAAATAATGTCCTCCCTCACCAACATGAATTATCCACTGGCCAGCATCCCTGAACTATTATCATGCATGTGTCATATCCTACTGGTATCTATTTATTTTTAATATTGTGATATAATTGTGATAATGATATTTAAAATAGTGATATTGTATGTGAAAATGATGCAAGTGATGAATATCTGACTCTTACTATAGAGGATAAATACCCAGTCTATTGCATAATTTTTATATACATAACTGAAAATGTCTCAGTAATGGAACATATAAATCAATAAACATATAATTATCTGTGAATATTTTATAATCAGAATTTTATAGGCTTCTAACTGCACAGTTCCCATGTAAATATAAAGTTGATTAATGGGGTGGAATACATTGTTTTCTCCATCATCACATAATCCTACAGTTCAAGGTGGGTGTCTAAGTTTGAGAGGTTACCTCTGAATGTCACTGACCTTCTTAAAGAAAGAGGAATATAGGTCTAGGAGGAAGGTGGTGTCAGATGCCAGAGGTTGGAGCAGGGAGTGGGGAACTGGTCAACCAGTTTGGGTATGAAGAGGTCCCATGTTCTCTCCCAAGGAAGGCACAATAAAGAGTCAGAGAGCTGAAGTAGAGCTCTCCCCTCAGTACTGACATAACCATTGGGTCAGGAGCACAGAGGGGGCTCCTTCCTTATCCTTCCTATTATTTCCTTACTGGAACCAATCAGAAAATAGGGGGGTGCTTCTAAAATACGTGTTTCAAAAATAACTACATAAGTTCAAGAACATATAAATGAGTTATTTCACAAACTAGACAATTAAAAAAATATTGTATGTTTTTCTGTTTCATCCATAAGAATTGGAGGCAGTGCAGATTCAGTTTAGTTCTTAAACTCATCCTGTGCTCAGAACCTACCCTGTGAGATAGCTCATTTCATGTTTATGTATGCTGAGCTTCCCTCTCACAGGCCCTCCTGCTTTATTACTTGTTCCTACTCTTCCAAAATAGGGAATGCTTTTTTTGTTGTTGTTGCTTGTTGGTTGATTTGTTTTTAAATCTCCTCTAAGCTGTATCTGTTTAGCATCTCCTACAGGAGTTCATGTAGTAAATTCCCTACAACAACTAGGTGATTTTCTCTACATCAGCAATAAAGAAGCCCAAGAGGATATAAAAAAGCAATTTCATTTAAGATAGTTTCAAAAAGAAGATAAATTTTAGGAGTAACTTTAACCACATAGGCAAAAAACTTGTAAATTGAAAAGTACAAAGGATTGTTAAAAAATATTAAGAGGATTTAAATAAGTGAGAGGAGCCCACATCCATCAGTTGGATGACTTAAAATGGTGAACGTACAACCAACAACTCCCAAATCCGTGTCCACATTCAGAGCTGTATTGCCATGAATTTATTGGCCCTGGTTTAAAACCACAATGTCTATAGCTCACCCCCCTGCCTGTTGGAGGGTTTTGGATAAATGTCTGTACTTTGGACCCAGATTTTAGACAGTCATCCCCCTTGAGATCAACATTGGGACATGAGGGTTTTCAATGTAGGAGAGAAGGAAGAACGCCTCAATAGAGGAGGGCTCCATTTATAATAATGATCTGCGTATACCAATCTTCATTCTAATTCAAATCATAAAAATGGATATACACACACACGTCATATCCTACTGATGTGTGTGTGTGTGTGTGTGTGTGTGTGTGTGTGTGTTAAATAGCATCTTTCAGGTTAAAGTTCAAGTAGACTTTGAACACAGAAAAGGCAGTAGGAGTGGAAGAATCACTTCACTGGCAGCATTCTTTTCTCATGACAAAGACTGGCATCATAAGTCCTTGCAATGTGGGCTCAGGAGACCTAAGAGGAGAATCTAAACCCAAAACAACAATAACAATGGTCAAACAGGAAGATGGGTCCATGTATAATTACTATGAGTTGTGAACCACTTCAGTACTCTAAGAAGTTTTAGGCTTTTACTTGGTTCAAGGTGATGGGAGACTGGTTATGACCCCAAGCTCCTGAAAGAGACAAACACCAATGTTAGTAACATAAGCATTGTGCAACACACCACGTATGCAACCATTCGGAGGTCAATAGTGACCTGGGGGTGGGGAATGTCAGACAGAATGCCACAGAGGGCATCCCTTTATTCTACTGCCCTGGGCAGTGACATCATTCTAGATCTAATAGCAAAATTCTGGACATAATTCTAGGAGCTCTGGGAGGTGTCCAAGGGGCTGGAGAACTTTATGTCTGTCCAGCAGGTGGAGCTGTGGGACTGGGCCTGTGAGAATGGCTTCTGGTCCAGACCAAGTAGGGAAATACTCTAAGAATTCTTGCACACTTGGCAGTAAGTGTTTTCACTGAAGTGTGACTGCAGCCCCTGTGTCCCCACAGCTGCATGGGGGCTCAGCTCTGACTCACTCTCTACTTCTTGGGTCATCCTCCGCCCCATGGGGGACTTGTCCAGGCTGGTGATTAGACAGGGACAGATACACTCACACTTAGAAAGTTCACATCATGAAAAAAAATCTCACCTGCCATGCTACCTGGGTCTAGGGCAAGAGACCCCTGGGGAAAGGAAGGGGAGAATTCCAGCACTGTAGCCTCAGCCAGCAGAATTCTGGACTTCTCTGTCTTGTCCTGATTCCTCTATCACCGTCCCCTCCCCCAATGGACAAGGAGTCCCCTTTAAGTCTGAAGAGAAAATGTGCTGGGATGCAAGAGTCATTTGCCCTGTTTAATTCCCAAATGCAGCCCCATTTTTTTCTGTCACCTTAGAACCTCCAGCTTTCCTTACAGGGCCCTGTCAGACTGTGCTATCCAGGGCATCTGAGTCCTTGTTAAGGGAAAAGGAAATAAAAATATATATGGTATTTATTATAAATTAAAAGCAAATATTGCATATTATAAAATTATATAAACTATATAAGCATATAAGCCTATATAGAATGTGTACAATATGTTATATTGAATTATTACACATATTTTATTATATGTAATCTAGTAAATATAGATATCAGGCATGATATAAAATACTGTAGATTCTATATAAATATTTTATCATATGTATGGCACATGTTACTTGTTGCATATGTTTCATATATTCTAAATTATACATTTAAGTACTATAAGTTACATATAGAGGGAGGGAGAGGAATGCAAAGTTACTCTGTGTGGGAACAAATGTGAGTTTGCTCCATTCTGAATTAAATTTAAAGACAGAGTCATGTGTGTAGTCACACAAAGGAATCTGTATTTGCAGTGAATAAGGAGATCACAGGGAATAACTTGCAAAGCCTTGACTATGGGAGTAGGAAAGAGTAGGTTCTTTTTATTTAGTATTTGGGATGAATATTCAGAAGGGGAGCTTTGTCATCTCATGTCAAGGTGGTCATAGGATGGGTCAGGAGGACTGAGAACACTGGCCTCTTCAGACATCCTCTGCTATGTTACTGTAGGCTGGGCTCCTCCTCGTGCAGAGACTCTCACATTACAAGGAAGAAGAGGTAGCTGTCCCACAAGGGAAAGGGGCTAGGGTCCTGCCCCCAGAGCCAGGATGCACTGGCAGGGTCTGAGCTCCTTGTCTGGGGTAAGGATTGTGGGGTCTGGTTTTCCTTTGAAATGACATTGGGAATTTCACTGATTTGCTATTTCTGATGTGGTTAGACTGTCTCCTGGCCTGATAGAGGCTGTCAATTTTCATATTCCATTTGTTCCCTTAAAATCCTTAACTAGTGAGGTGTTTTGTTTTGCTTTGTTTTTCCCCTTCCATTTCTTCTTAACTCTTACACCTCTGAGGAAGATAATATGTGTGCTGGGGAAGTAGAGCTGCTCTGACAGAGATCATAGGAGATAGCTGGGGTGGGGGGTTAATTGACTTCTCTTGTATCAGGAAAGCTGTATCCCACCTTTTTTGTTTGTTTGTTTGTTTGGTTTTGCTTCTGTCCTGGAGACCCCTAAGTTTTTATGCCCATACATGGACCCATTGATGGGACTGCTTGGTACTATAGCCCTTTGTGGACAGTGTTCATCAACATGGTCCTTCAGAGATGAAAAGCACAGCCCAAAGACAGCTCTCCCCTGGGACAACCACCATCACCTTAGAGTCAACAGGGTTTGGTGGGGGGAGACTGCCTGTTCTTTCTAACTTTGTGAGGGGATCCTGGGCCCTGGGTTTTTCTCCAACACCCAGTTTCCCAACACCTGTGCTCACCACTGTCGCTAGAAATTCACAGTAACAAAGGATCTTCTGATCCATGGTAGAATGCCTGGAGAATGTGTGTGACAGTTTCTCAGGGCTCCCTTCAAGGTCAGGGATCCCAGATGATTACTGTGACTCCCCAATTTATTCATAATGAAATATATTTCAGTAGTTCTCAAACTTATAGTTTTGTTGTCATTTCATAGAAATATGATATTGGTCATTTAATTCTGTATTTTGTGTTGACTTACAGAAGCTGAGAATTTTTTTCAGATATATCTATTAGCCATTATAATTTTTTTTGTTTTTCTTTTAAGCTTGAGTCCTCTTTATCTTCAAATTTGTTGCCCATAAAACTGCATACTTTTCTCCAGTGTATCAAAGGAACTTTTGTTAAACAAACAAAGTGATGGGGTAGGAACCTTTTTGTGATATAAGTTAGTCTCTAAAACACAGGCATTGAGGACAGCAAATAGCATCTAGGCATAATTGTATGAACCAGACAAAGTACTAGCAGTTCTGAAATGAATAAGAAAGCATACTTTATTGATATTATAATGAACACTGTTTTGACACAGGTGGACATTCCTTAAATGTATATTTCAAGAATGTAGGGGAGGTAGACCTGGGTGGGTCAGGTGGTGAAGCATCTGCCTTAGGTTCCAGTCATGACCTCAGGGTCCTGGGATCAAGCTCTGTGTCTGGCTCACCAGGGAGTCTGCCTCTCCCTCTCCTTCTATTCCCACACCACAGCTAGTACATGCACTCTTTCTCTAATAAATAAATAAAATATTTTAAAAATAAAGAACGTAGATGGGAATGAATGAATGAATGAACGAACGAGGCACACTAAGTGCTCACATTGGCAGTTACTGTATTAGTTTGTTTCCTCCTTCCTTAAGAGGAAGGGAAGATGTCTCCCAGCCCTGTTCATGTGTTTCCACACCTCTCCACAGGTCACATATGGTCGCCATGTGACAGAGGGACAACAGACTATCAGCAGACCCCAATCTGCTCTCCCACCTGACCTTATCTGTGCCTTCTGGGCATCCCCATCATTGTGGGAATCACTCTCCATCCACCTGACACTTTCACCCATCCCTCCCTCTCTCAGCCCAGGGTCTAGCTGGTCACCTTCCTGTGTCACACCAGGGGACACATGACATTTCTCCCTTCCCTGTTTCCTCTGCTCTCTGCTTCCTCCAGCTGCCCTCCTCATGTTACCTTCCAAGTCACCCTGTCCCAAGTTCTGTCTTAGAGATAAATCCTTAATGAGCAATACTGACTAGAAGCACAGCTTCTGGTCTCACAGCAAATGGAGGGGAGGTCACAGGATGGCGCATCTGTTGTTCCTGTTGGAAACCCAAACCCTGCAGTCTCCCCACAGCCCCTGTGTGTCCGGTCAGTCCTGCTCAGGAAGGGCCCAGCATTCTCACACCCAGTGTCCTCCTCTATGAAGGTGTTTGTCCCCTTTACAAGCTCCTTTTCACGCACAGTAACCAGAACCAGCTCATGTCCTCTGAGGTCCTCTTGTGGTAACAGATTCCTTCTTTTCTCTATTCCCTGTGTCTTGTCCTCAGCAACACAGAGGTTCCCAGGATCTCCCAAGTTAGGTCTTCTCATGTATTTTCCTTTAGACATGAGTTCACAGAGGAAGACTGATCAGAGTCAGCACACCAGGACCTCTGTCTTTCCTGGAGGGTCATTGTTGCATGGTGGGAACACAGGTTTCACAGAGGCAGGTGAAGCAGAGTCTTGCCATCTATGGGAATGAAGGAGAGATTCTCCCAGAGATCAACAGGGGGCTCTGTAAGACTGTGTCTGGGGGTTTCTGCAGGACAGGGTCTCCTAGCATGGTATGCTGAGTGCCCAGGCTTCAGTGGGGACAGGGAAGCTGTAGCCTCTTTGAAGATGGATAAGTCTGCTTCACCCAGGCCCACCAGAGGGAAACTAGTGTGACAGGAATTCTCCCTACGAAAGGGTTATAGACCTGGAAGTGCACAAGAAGGAGAAGCAGGGGTGGGTTATATTTGCATGAGTAGCCCCTCCTCTCTGAGGACCTTGGACAGGGGATAAGACATGCTAGGGTCAGACCAGTCTCAGCTCTGTGGCGTAAAAGGCTCTGTCACCATGGCCTGGGCCACGGTCCTCCTCATGCTCCTCTGTCACTGCACAGGTAGGGAAAGTCCCCATCACAAGAGGGTGGCCCCCTAGCCTGAGTTAGATCCTTCTGGCTCAGCTTTTTAACCGCACAAACCCTATCCCTTTTCTTCATTCTGATGTGTTTGTGTTTGCAGGTTCCCTGTCCCAGCCTGTGCTGACCCAACCTCCCTCCCTCTCTGCTTCCCTGGGATCATCAGCCAGACTCACCTGCACCCTGAGCAGGGACATCAATGTTGGTGGTAAAAACATGTTCTGGTACCAGCAGAAGCCCGGAAGCCCTCCCCGTTATTTCCTGTACTACTACTCAGACTCAGATAAGCAGCTGGGACCTGGGGTCCCCAGTCGTGTCTCCGGATCCAAAGATACCTCCACCAATACGGCAATTATGCTCATCTCTGGGCTTCAGCCTGAGGATGAGGCTGACTATTACTGTGCTACAGCTCATGGAAGTGGGAGCAGTTTTCATTACCCACAGTGTCTCAGACAACAAGGAAGTGAGACAAAAAACCCCTGTACACACAAAGCTTGTCTCTGAGCCTCTTTTATTGAGAAATTTCTTGGGGTTTCCTGTCAGGTATATGCCTGTGGCACTAAGTACAGTGACAGAGACAGATGAGGGGGTGGGACAAAGACCTGGGGCCTTAGGTTCCAAGCGGTGACAGGTGTTTTGAGGTGGTTAATTCCTTCACTGGTGCTAGCAGTAGACCACGTTCTCCAGGGATTCAGGAGGAAATGGGGCCCTGCTGGAATGCTGTCCTTTCCTTACACACAGACCACATAGAGCCTCTTAAATGTTGAACAAAATGTGTATTAATACTATAAATATTAACAGCACTAATACCATCTCCCTTGTTAAATGTGTTGAAGAGAAGATGATAACCATCCAGAAGGCAGCACACTTCATACTATATATCATTACACATATATGGATAATTTCTTTTTATTTCTTATTTATTTTTTTGACAGAGAAAGACACAGCAAGAGAGGTAGTACAAGTAGGGATAGTGGGAGAGGAGAAGCAGGATTTCCGCAGAGCAGGAAGCCTGGATGTGAGGCTGCATCCCAGGACCCCAAGATCATGACCTGAGCCAAAGGCAGACACTTAATGACTGAGGTGCCACTCCTTTTATTTGTTTTAAATTTAAAACAAATTTTAAATTTGTTTTATTTTTAAATAATCTCTACACCAAGTGTGGAGCCCAAAATTACAACTCTGAGATCAAGATTCAGTGCCTGAGCCAGCCAAGACACCTCTATATGCATATTATCAGGACAGAGTGTCACCTAAGTCTTATCCCAGGCCCCAGCCTGTGCCGTTTGCCTCCAAATGAGAAACCAATTAAATAGATTAACTTTCTGGAGAGCCTCCCTTCCCTAACAGAGATTTCACCCCAAAGCAGTGTTTGTTTGCTCCTGGGAACTAACAGTGACCCTAAAGTTCAGAACCCTCATTGTCTAATGCACTGCTTTTGACCTAAAATTCTGTCTCTGGGTCTATTATGTATGAAGCCCTGGCAGCTCAGCTCAAGGATGCTCACAATTTGAGTGGTTGTTGTTGTTGTTTCTTAATATGTGTGTGTGTGCGTCTGTGTGTTTCCATTTCACTTTAGAGTCAAACACACCATCCCAGAATTCCCAGGGTCTCTCTGATGGGCAGTAATGAATTTCCTGTAAAATAAAAGTGTGCGTGCACTCTCTCTCTTTCTCTCTCTCTGTCTCTCTCTCTCTCTCTCTCTCTCTCTCTCTATATATATATATATATATATATATAATGTTTGGCCTCATAGGAGGTCTTCTTAAAGCAGGCTCTTAATTTTAAATGAAAACAAAGCAGAGCCTTTACTGTGATAAAGAGAAATGATTCATTTTAATTTAGTGGCAAATTTACATAAGGCTAGAAGATGCGTCTTCCTTTGAAATTTCCAAGTTCAGTTTGGTAATGCTAGAAGCTGCCACCATGATAAAGTCAGGGGGATATGTTTTAAATATTCATCCATCAATAACCCATAGACGAAAATCTGGATGTGGATATCAACAGCGCAGGTTTACGTCATTCTCCAAAGGACACTAGCTTTCAGTGTGTACCAAGTCAATCTTCATTATTTCAACATGCAGCTTGTATTTTCTTTAAAAACACTTTAGTGAGGACAAGATGGCGGGGAAATGGGAGGAGGCGCCTTTTCAACCTATACCCTAAAGTGAGCTGATTATCTACCAAAGAACTCTGATCACCCATGAAATCAGCCTGAGGTCAGAATCATACACGTCTGGATCTCTACAGGGGCAAAAGAAGCTAGTGGGCAGGTAAAGCAGAGTGGGAACAGTGGACTGATATCAGAAAATAAACAAAAGGGGGAGGGAGCCACCAGCGGTGACTGGTTGGAAAGTAATACCCCCAATACAGGTGAGAGTGCCCTGCGTCTGGGGACCAGCATTCACTTGGAGACTGGTTGAAAGCACTCCAAAAGAGCAAAGGATTGTGGGTGTGTGGGGGGGAATTGAGGGAATCAGGGCAGCTAGGGACAGGGCCTTAAATCCCTGGTCCCAAGACAGCTTCCCATGGTGCTGAGCCAGAGAGAGTGTGGTGGAGAAACCAGGTTTTGGTCCCTAAGCCACCAGCACGCCTGATGATGCGTGGGATCTGGCTCCTGTGAGGGGATGGGAGCCACACCAGATGGCAGAATGTGCGAGCCCTGCTATAGAGCCTGAGATGCGCACGCCCATCATCCTCCCCTGAGAGAGCTACAAAGGCCCATCCAGCTCCGTTGGATACAGGCCATTGTTTCAGAGCCTAAGACACGTGCACCAAACTATCCCCCCAGAGAGGTCTGCGAAGACCCAGCCTTCTGTTTTAGACCTGCGCCCCATTCTCAGAGCCTGAGACCCGCGCGACCCACAGCCTCCCTTGAAAGAGGTGCGCACAAGCCAAGCACTCTTAGACCCAGAAAGACCAGGCACTCCCAGCCCAGGCCAGTGGGAAAATCTCAGTGTGAGACTGCTGCTTGGAACCTCTCTGGTGGTCTGGAGCTGCCCAGACAGCTGCCACTGCCGTGGCTTTGTGTACAAGCAAAAGATCCTGCGTCCCCAGGGACCACGGCTCTGAACTTGCTCTGCCAGCAGCCAAAGGGGAACTTATTTGGGCTCTGCAGCCAAACTGAGCTTCCCTCTGAGAGGGAGATCAGGGTGCACTTTGTTTTCCTCTAAAACTACAAAAACCAAAAAAAGCAGTCAAGGTGAAAGAAATAAAAAGTGAACAAACATAAAAACTGCCAGAGAACAAAAGCCTGAAAAAAAAAGTTTCCTCAGTGTTCATCCCCTTGAAGGGGGCGGGAGGACTTAACTCAGGGAACATCATTCACTGAAAACCCACGTGGCAGGCCTCTCCCCCAGAAAAAAAAAAAAAAAAAAAAAAAAAAAAAAAAAAAACAAGAAAGAAAAAAAAAAGGATGACAAGAGAACAAACACCACTACTTCATAGGAAAACTTTTACTTTTTACCTGTTCCCACTATTCTGGTTCATTTTTTTTTAATATATATAATTTTTTAACCTATTTACCATCACAGTGAGCTGTCCAGTATATTAAATACCATAATAACCTTCTAACCTAAACTTTTTGATACATACACCTATGTTTTTCTTTTGCATTTCTATTTCTTAAATTTCTTTTTTTTTTAAAGTTTAGTTTAGTTTAGTCTAGTTTATTCCTTTTTATTTTTATTTTCTAATATTCATGTAGAGTTAAACTTCAAAGTAATCCCCTTTCCCCAATCAATACTACCCCTATGGTAAACCAATTTTTAATCCCCCTTTATGTTAGGAAATTTGAGTCCTTTAACAAAGATATCAAGATACAAAAACTTCCTCACCCACACTGAGAATTTATAACCACTCTCCCATCTTTCTCTTCCACCAGTGTTTCTCTGTTCATATGTTTGTCCTGATAGTATATAAATCTTACACTTGGGGTTATTTTTGACAAGGTTCTTCCTTTATTTGCATATATATATATTTTTTCTCTTGTCATATACTTTTAACAGTATTTGTGTTTGTCTGTTTTTGTTTGTGTACTTCATAAATCCTACCTTGGGGCCCATTTGGGCTGAACCTTCTCTTTCATCTTCCCTTTCTTTCCTGTATCTCTCTCTCTCTCTCTTTTTATGTTTTTCTTTTTCTTTTCTTTTTTCTCTCATTTGGGTGGGGAATCCTGATTGCTCAGAAGTGTTGCAGGGTGAACCTTGACTGCACCATGGTCAATACATCCAGCTATATCTGTTCAGTCATCTCTCACCAAAATGACTAGGAGGAGGAATGCCCAACAGAAGAAAAATACAGAGGATGGACCTTCTGCAACAGAGATAATGGCTATCAACATAGACAATACGTCAGAAAGAGAATTCAGGCTAACAATTATGCAGGCAATACCTAGGTTGGAGAAATCCATGGATGACCAAATGGAAATTATTAGGGCTGAACTGAAAACCTCCAGAGAACATGTTTTCAATGTTAGGGAAGAGCTTAAAGCTACCAGGGATGAGGTTTACAATGCTCTCAATGAGTTGCAATCTAATCTAAATTCTATCAAAGCTAGGGTAACTGAGACAGAAGATAGAATTAGTGATCTAGAGGACAAACAGATAGAGAGAAAGGATCAGGAGGAAGCCTGGAATAAAAAGCTTAGAAACCAATAAAACTGAATCAGGAAAATAAATGAATCAGAGAAATGACATGAAGAGTTCGAACATCAGAATTATTGGAATCCCTGAAGGAGAGGAGAAGAAAGAAGTCTAGAAGATATAGTGGAACAAGTTCTTCATGAAAATGTTCCCAATCTCATGAATGGAACCAGTGCTCATGTACAAGAGACTGAACGGTCTTTACCCAAGATTATACATTCCAAAAAAAACAAAAACAAAAAAAAAAAAAAACAAAAAAAAAACAAAACCAAACCATCACGACACCTGATAGTCAAATTGAGGAATCATAATTGAAGGTATAATCTCTTGAAAGCCGCTAGGACAAAGAGGCTCCTTACTTACAGATGAAAGCCCATCAGAATAACGCCAGACCTGTCCACAGAGACCTGGCAAGCCAGAAAGGGCTGGCAAGATATATTCAGGGCACTAAATGAGAAGAACATGCAGCCAAGAATACTTTATCCAGCAAGACTGACATTCAAAATGAATGGAGTGATACAGAGTTTCTAAGACCGGCAAGGCTTAAAAGACTATGCAACCACCAAGCTGACACTGCAGGAAAATTAAGGGTGTTCTATAAAAGAGGAAAAATCCTAAGAATAGCATTGAACAGAAATATAGAGACAATAAACAGAAGGAAAGACTTCAAAGTTAACACAATGTCAACAAAAACGTATCTATCAATAATCACTCTCAATGTGAATGGCCTAAATGTGCCCATAAAATGGCACAAGGTTGCAGATTGGATAAAACGACAGGACCCATCCATATGTTGTCTACAGGAGACCCATTTTGAACCTAAAGATACACCCTGACTGAAAGTTAAGGGATGGAGAAGCATCTTTCATGACAATTGGCCTCAAATGAAGGCTGAGGTAGCGATTCTCATATTAGATAAATTAGATTTTAAACTAAAGACTGTAATCAGAGATACAGAAGGACACTACATCATCCTTCAAGGGACTATCCACCAAGAAGATCTAACAATTGTAAATACCTATGCCCCTAATATGGGAGCAGCCAATTACATAAGAAGACTGTTAATCAAGATAAAGAATAATATTGATATGGATACACTAATTGTAGGAGATCTTAACACGTGTCTCTCAGAATAGACAAATCATCGAAGCAGAAAATCAATAAAGAAACAAGAGCATTGAATGACACATTGGACCAGCTGGACCTCATAGATATATACAGAACATTCCACCCTAAAACAACAGAATACTCATTCTTCTCAAGTGCACATGAAACATTCTCAAGAATAGACCACATACTGGGTCACAAATCAGGACTCAACTGACACTAAAAGACTGAGATGATTCCCTGCATATTCTCAGATCACAATGCTTTGAAACTGGAGCTCAATCACAAGGAACACTTCCAAAGGAACTCAAACACCTGGAAGCTAAAGGCCACCTTACTTAAGAATGCATGGATCAGGGGCGCCTGGGTGGCTCAGTGGGTTAAGCCGCTGCCTTCGGCTCAGGTCATGATCTCGGGGTCCTGGGATCGAGTCCCGCATCGGGCTCTCTCTGCTCAGCAGGGAGCCTGCTTCCTCCTCTCTCTCTCTGCCTCTCTGCCCACTTGTGATTTCTCTCTGTCAAATAAATAAATAAAATCTTTAAAAAAAAAAAAAAAAGAATGCATGGATCAAACAGGAGATCAAAGAAGAACTGAAACAATTCATGGAAAACAATGACAATGAAGACACTTAGGTCCAAAACCTATGGGATACAGCAAAGGCGGTCCTAAGGGGGGAATACATAGATATCCATGACTCCCTCAAAAAAATTGAAAAATCCAGAACACAGCAGCTGTTTCTACACCTTAAAGAACTGGAGAATCAACAACAAATCAAACCAACTCCACACATCAGAATGGAAATCATCAAGATTAGAACTGAGATCAATGAGGTAGAAACCAGAGAGAGTAAAAAAGTATGAATGAAAATAGAAGCTGTTTTTTTTGAAAGAATCAGTAAGATCGATAAGCCAATGGCCACACTAATCCAAAAGAAAAGAGAGAAAGCCCAAATTCATAAAATTAGGAATGAAAAGGGAGAGATCACAACTAACACGAAGGAAGTAGAAACCATCATCAGAAGTTATTATCAACAGTTATATGCCAATAAGCTTAGCAACCTAGATGAAATGGATGCATTCCTGGAAAACTATAAACTCACAAAATTGAACCAGGAAGAAGTCGGCAACCTGAATAGACCTATATCTAGTAACGAGATTGAAGCAGTGATAAAAAACCTCCCAAAAACAAGAGCCCAAGACCTGACGGATTTCCTGGGGAATTCTACTAAACTTTCAAAGACAGAAAAAACAAACAAACAAACAAACAAAACAACAAACAAAAAAACTATTCTTCTGAAGCTATTTCAAAAAATTGAAGCAGAAGGAAATCTTCTATACTCTTTCTATGAAGCCAGCATTACCTTGATTCCCAAACGTGACAAAGACCGTACCAAAAAGAAGAATTTCTGACCAATATCACTGATGAATATGGATGCTAAGATTCTCAAAAAATTCCTAGAAAACAGATCCAACGGCACATTAAAAAGATTATCCACCATGACCAGGTGGGATTCATCCCTGGGCTACAAGAATGGTTCAACATTCGCAAATCAATCAATGTGATACAACAAATTAATATAGGAAAAGAGATGGACCACATGGTCCTCTCAATTGATGCAGAAAAATTATTTGATAAAATCCAGCATCCGTTCCTGATTGAAACGCTTCAAAGTATAGGGATAGAGGGAACATTCCTGAACTTCATCAAATCTATCTATGAAAGACACATAGCAAATATCATCCTCAATGGGAAAAAGCTTGCAGCCTTCCCATTGAGATCAGGAACAAGACAAGGATGCCCACTTTCACCACTCTTGTTCAACATAGTATTAGAAGTCCTAGCAACAGCAATCAGACAACAAAGAGAAATAAAAGGTGTCCAAATTGGCAATGAAGAAGTCAAACTCTCTCTCTTCGCAGATGACATGATTCTTTGTATGGAAAACCCAAAAGACTCCACCCCCAAACTACTAGAACTCATACAGCAATTCAGCAACATGGCAGGATAAAAAGTCAATGTACAAAAATCAGTGGCTTTCTTATGCACTAACAATGAAAATACAGAAAGGGAAATTAGAGAATCAATTCCATTTACTATAACACCAAGAACTATCATAAGATACCTGGGAAGAAACCTAACCAAAGAGGTAAAGGATCTCTACTCAAGGAACTACAGAACATTCATGAAAGAAATTAAAGAAGACACAAAAAGATGGAAGACCATTCCATGCTCTTGGATCAGAAGAATAAACATTGTTAAAATATCTATACTGACTATAGCAATTTATACTTTTAAAGCTATTCCGACCAAAATTCCACCGGTATTTTTCAAAAAGCTGGAGCAAATAATCTTAAAATTTGTATGGAATCACAAGAGACGCCGAATTGCTAAGGAAATTTTGAAAAACAAAATAAAACGAAGGGCATCACGTTACCTGATTTCAAGTTTTATTACAAAGCTGTGGTCACCAAGACTGCATGGTACTGGCATAAAAACGGACACATAGACCACTAGAACAGATTAGAGAGCCCAGATATGGACCTTCAACTCTATGGGCTAAAAATCTTGGACAAAACATGAAAAAATATATAGTGGAAAAAAGACAGTCTCTTCAATAAATGGTGCTGGGAAAACTGGCAGCTATATGTAGAAGAATGAAACTCGACCATTCTCTTACACCGTACACAAAGATAAACTCAAAATGGATAAAGGACCTCAACGTGAGACAGGAATCCATCAGAATCCTAGAGGAGAACATAGGCTGTAATCTCCTCCATATCAGCCACAGCAACTTCTTTCAAGATATGTCTCCAAAGGCAAAGGAAACAAAAGCGAAAATAAACTTTGGGACTTCATCAAGATAAAAAGCTTCTGGACAGCAAAGGAAACAGTCAAACAAGCAAACAAACAAAAATAAAGAGGCAACCCATGGAATGGGAGAAGATATTTGCAAATGACAGTACAGACAAAAGGTTGATATCTAGGATTTATAATGAACTCCTCAAACTCAACACACACAAAACAGACAATCCTATCATAAAATGGGCAGAGACACTTCTCCAAAGAAGATATACAAATGGCTATGAGACACATGAAAAAATGTTCATCATCAGTAGCCATCAGGGAGATTCAAATTAAAACCACATTGAGATATCACCTTACACAAGTTAGAATGGCCAAAATTAACAAGACAGGAAACAACATGTGTTGGAGGGAATGTGGAAAAAGGGGAACTCTCTCCCACTGCTGGTGGGAATGCAAGTTGGTGCAGTCTCTTTGGAGAACAGTGTGGAGATTCCTCATAAAATTAAAAATAGAACTTCCCTATGACCCTGCCATTGCACTCCTGGGTATTTACCCCAAAGATACGGATGTTTTGAAAAGAAGGGCCATCTGTACCCCAATGTTTATAGTAGCATTGGCCATGGTCGCTAAACTGTGGAATGAACCAAGATGCCCTTCAATGGACGAATGGATAAAGAAATTGTGGTGCATATATACTATGGAGTATTATGCCTCCATCAGAAAGGATGAATACCCAACTTTTGTAGCAACATGGACGGGACTGGAAGAGATTATGCTGAGTGAAATAAGTCAAGCAGAGAGAGTCAAGTATCATATGGTTTCATTTATTTGTGGAGCATAACAAATAGCATGGAGGACAAGGGGAGTTAAAGAGGAGAAGGGAGTTGAGGGAAATTAGAAAGGGAGGTGAACCATGAGAGACTATGGACTCTGAAAAACAATCTGAGGGGTTTGAAGTTTTGGGGGGGTGGGAGGTTGGTGTGCTAGTTGGTGGGTATTAAAGAGGGCACAGATTGCATGGAGCACTGGGTGTGGTGAAAAATAATTAATACTGTTATGCTGAAAAAACAAACAAACAAAAAACAACACTTTAGTGAGGAGTGTTAAGAATTGTAATAGCATGGATGACATGGGGAGATAGAGATGAAAAGGGAATTGGGGGAAATTGGAAGGGGAAGTGAACCATGAGACACTATGGACTCTGAAAAACAATCTGAAAGGGTTTGAAGGGGCTGGGGGTGGGAGGTCGTGGTACCAAATATTGGGTATTATAGAGGGCATGGATTGCATGGAGCAATCGGTGTGGTGCAAAAATAATGAATACTTTTATGCTGAAAATAAATAAAAAATTAATTAAAAAAAGAAGTGTACATATTGCAATGAACACTGGGTGTTATACCCAAACAATGAGTCATGGAACACTACTTCAAAAGCGAATGAAGTACTGTAGGGTGAATAATATCAAATAAATAAATAAATACATAAAATTAAAAAAATCATATTTTTGTGTATTTCCAGTGGACAGATGGATTTCATGTTTATGTTCTATGTCCATTCCATCATGGGAAAATTGCTGGCAGTCTTTATATTTTTTGGTCATTTTTGTTTCCATTTTAATATACATATAGGAATGTTTCATTCTCTACTTAACATCTTTCATGCAACTCTGTATAACCCATGAATCTTCTTTAGTAATATTGCTTGGATTGAAAAAGAGAAGTAGATTGTTTTTGTTCTGATTTTTAACATTTTAGAGTCCTTTATATATTCTGTGTTCCTATTGAGATTAAATTAAAAAAAAGAGAGAGAATTAAAGTAATATTCCTTCTATCTGCTACTCCAATTGTTCACAGTCATATGATAGAAGAGAACCAGTGTTGCCAAAATTCATGTTGGTGCAAAGACACCCTTGTCCTGTTGATTTTTAATTAAAGGGAAATTAAAGCTTGGACTTAAGACAAGAAATAATCACTGGGAAATTACCATGCCTTAGGACTCAGATATCAATCCATGAAACTGGAGAATGAAATTCTCATTAAGAAGAAGGAAATATGCAAGGGGACATGCATTGCCCAGTTCTTGCAGGCAACAGAAGGAAACTGGAGGGAAGGAAGGAAGGGAGGAACAAAGGGTTGAAGGGAGAGAGGGAGGAAGGGAGGGAGGGAGGAAAGAAAGAAAGAATTTCCCTAATCAACAACTCACACAATATCATCTGTCTTTCCAGATTCTGTTCATTGAGGTTACATTCCTGACTTGGAGATACCTCTCCAGGGGCCCTATGCCGTTCTTTCCCAAGACCACCATGAAGTCCCTGCTTCTGTGCCCCATGACCCCTGGGCTGACCTTGACTGCCACTATCAGATCTCCAAGCCTGGAGGAAAGAAGGGGAGGGGAGGAGCTGTCAGGTGGGTGTGTTGGGTCAGAACTCCTGGATCCACAGAACTGGCGAGAATAAATGCTACAACAGTTCATCTCTGTGTGGGTCCCAGAGCACCCTGTCGGACCTCTCCTTTCCATTTTCCCTCTCTGTAGAGGATCCAGCCACAGGGATCTTGTGCACATATCAGGGTCTCCTGGGATTTTTCTGGGTACAAGGAAATCTCTTCTAAGGACCCTGCAGAGGATGAGCATTTATGGAAGCCTTACTTCCTGGGAGGAGCTGGATTCTCAGCTGTGACCACAGGGATTCCCTGGCATAATGGCACTGCCCGATGTCATCCACACACATTTCACTGATTATCACCTCTACCTGCTGTTTATGTCATCCCATCCTCACACAAGTGTGCCCCCTTCTTCCTCACAGTCTCTAAACCTCACAGTTAAGACTCATTTTAGTCCCTCTTTCCTTCTACTGGAAGATACAGGAGGACATGAGTCCTGTTGGATCCCCTCCTAAGCATGTCTGATATGTTCTTTCTTTATTTTCCCATTTATTGTCCTGCCATGGATTTCTCATGCGCACCTATTCTCCTCTTGTCTGATGTGCTTCTATGTATTCATAAGATGTCTGGTCATACACACAGTATAATGCATCTCATTTCCCTTATCGTATCTCCACTGCCCCATGGATAATGATTTGCTAAGGGGTCTTCCCCATGGTCCTCTGCACCCCAAAGACCCTCGGGGCCACTGTCACATGGTACTCTTTTCATGTGAAGGACTATGTCTGCTATCCCACAGGCCTGTTTCATTTAAAGGAGGTAGAGAATTTAAAATGATATTTCAAGCCTCCTCCATAGCCGCTGAATTTTAGAGTAAAGCCAAGCTATCAATAGACAATGATTTGTGAGAATGTAGATATGTTTTATTTTTATATTTTATGGTGGTGATGGTGCTCACAAGGTACATTCTCTTAGATTTACGAGGCCATTATGGAGACAACACATTCTTTCTAAATCTGTAAAGTTCAACTAGTACTTATTTCATTACATCTAGAAGCCCACACAATTGGACAATGACTTTAGCAGTTTTTCATGTAATTGGTCCATTTGTATCATCAGGTGATTCAGTGCCTAGGCAATTTAAACTCCATATATTATTTTCACGTTTTTTTTAAAGATTTTATTTATTTATTTATTTGACAGAGATTGTAAGTAGGCAGAGAGGTGGGCAGAGAAAGAGAGGAAGAGAAGCAGGCTCCCTGCTGAGCAGAAATCCTAATGTGGGGCTGGATCCCAGTGTCCTGGGATCATGACCTGAGCTGAAGACAGAGGCTTTAACTCCCTGAGCCACCCAGGGACCCCCATATTGTTTTTTCTTAAAAAAAGTAAATTATTTTAGATAATTAATCATCCTGATTCCTGAAGAAGTAATTAAAATGAAATGTTAAACTTGTATGTGTGGAACAAAATAATGCTCATCAATGAAATAAGATTTTAATGGATAATAGATCTAAAATAGTCATTTATGCAATCTAAAATTGGACTTTCAACATGTCTTTATGCTATATTCTAGCAAATATTTCAGAAAAGAGTGAAGTACACATAATCTTTCTTATCACAGTCAAAGTAATTAAATACTTTATTATTCTCCACCTGCCTGTTATGCATTTCAAAATGTACTGTGGTTGACCAGCAGGCTCCTACCATGAAGAATGTCATCAGCAGGAGCCAGGTATGTCAATGACACCTGTTTTCTGGACCTGCAGCCATCATGTTCCAGAATAATTATTTTCCCTTCTTAGTTTGTGCCCTGAGCCCCTTGTGAAAGGCATTGAGTTGTGTGCTTCACATGTAACAAGAGGTGTCTCTGCCATCCATTTACCAGGTCTGTCAGCCTAGGTGTCTGTATATGCACGTCTGCACACATCTGAGGACATTTGCAGGTGCTGTGCATGGGTCTCGTCCCCAGGCTCCAGACCCACTGGCACTTCATGCAGACAATCAAGGTCTGAGACGGAGTTCCTCTGGAAGTGAGCCCTTCTTTAGGGACACCCAAGGGTCTTTGCAGACTCAGAACTGGGCTAAGATTAGATTCTATGTTAATCCTAACATGTTCATGTGCTTCTTCCTCTGCATCCTTTTCCCTAGCCATTCCCCACTCTGTGGAGGGCAGGAGGAGAGTAACCCTCAGACAGGTCCACCTGCAAGCCCCTTCTGATGGCCTTTGAGCTTTTGGGCTACTCCAGGTTTGGGGGGCTGGATGTGCATGAGGAGACACTGCTCAGGGATGGGGGTGCCAATCAGAGAGACTGAGATAGGTCCCAGCAGATCTGTAGATCTCAGAGTGAATAGCTTAGAGTTGATTGCATCTTGGCCTGGACCTGTCCCTTCCCCATGCTGCCCAGATTCTGCACAGGAGAAAGCCATCATGCAGCAGGAGACTAACCTTCTCTCTCCTCATATGCTAAGGTATCTCCTCATGGGATATATCTGAAGCAGACACATGCACATGCCATGTCCCTGATCTACCAGCGCTCAGCCTCCTGGGTTCCTCTTCATACCTCCTTCTATACCTAATATGAATGCAACGATCCTGAATCCAAGAACCATGCTGGGGACAGTGGTGGTGGCAGCTCCATGGCCTGGCCAGTTCTCGTCATGACACAGCCCCTCTTGTCAGCTGAGTCCTCAGCAGGGTTGTGGACACATGTGGTAAATCTTCTGTCTCCCTGAGTGACACCAATGCCTACTCAGGAGGACTGCAATGGAAATATGGAGCACTCAGATTGGGTCCTAACTGGGGACGTCACTCTGGGACAAAAGGTCAAGTCTGCTATAGTTAAGACATTATGAACCTTTTAGTACACTGACAAAATTCTCTGATTGTCTCATTCCCTGTGAGGTGGCACCTCTCATTCTGAAAGTCACACAGTGAGCTCCAGGGACACTTACAGAGGTTAAGAATGTCAGGAGATCAATGGTTAGGATCATGGAAAACCTGAAGGCAGATGGTCCATGAGCTTGAGCTGGTCAGCTAGAAGAGAAAACTGGTGATGTCGAGAGGTCACACTCCTTGGCCACCAAATATAGGGGAGACAGTGGTGTTTGCCCTGGGCCTCTATGGCCCATGGGTGAGAGCCACATGGAGGTGCCTTAAATCCTGTCCCGGAGAGCATCCTCAGGTATAGAATACTGTCCTCAACAAGCATTTGTTTTGTAGGGGTGTCCTGAATTACCCACAAACCTGACTCTGAAAATTAGGCTTGTTATCAATCATGGGGATGTTGATCAATTAGTTATTGTTAATAAATGCACTCATTTCTGTCCTATGTTGGCATGGACAAAGTCCATGACACAGATAAGGTCTGTGCCAGCAGTGTGTGGAGACAGCATAGATCTTTCTCATGATGACCTTGCTTTTTCTGACAGATTTCAAACTCTTGTCCATCACCCATTGTCTTTCTCTGACCACAAAATCTCCTCAGAGGAAGCACATACTGCTTTCTGACAAGAAGTCAGAGCCCATAATATGCCATTTAGTCTCTTCTGCCTGCTTGACCAGCATTATTCCAAGGTGGGCTTCTCATCCATATGAACATGTAAGACACCTGAGCACTGCAACTGCCCCTCAGAACAATGTATTACTTAAAATATAACCCCCGGGAAATTTTACTAGTTACCAAGCACATTTAGATACAGTCTTAAGAAAAACAGATACTGCAACAGGCCTCTGGGGGAGAGGAAGGTATGTGGCCTTGAAGCTGAGCAGCTGGGAATGCCCAGCTCGCTCAGGGCGGAACACTGCCTGCTTCATTTTTCTGTTATCTCCCCTTTCCCCTCTGAAGAGCACCTGTGGCTACTTGATAAGTCCTTTGAATGTGCTTGTTCAACTATAAACTTTATACTGCTTGTACAGACATATTTTGTCCTCCTTGTTTATCTACAAGGCATATGACTAATATTTGACCTTCATGGACTCTTCTGTGGGTTACTGTTTCTATCTAATAAAAGCGAGACTGAGGAGTTGCTTGGGGCAGCAGTCTTTTCGACTGTTGTCCCCTGATCCCTTTCTCTTCCAGCTGACTTGTTTGTGTCTAATTCTTCTCCCGTTCACTGACTGGAAGCCGCAGAGCACATGAAGGCTTGTGAGGGCGTGCAGCTTCCATAAGAGGTGGGCATGTTGTGACCCTTCATTTTCTGGTGAATTGGACCCAGGTAAAAATCCTCCCCATCTTGGCTAATACAAAGCCCAGATAAGGCCATCTATGGCTCTGGGAAGTTACTGGGACCCACTGAAGAACATGACATGAGCCCAGAGTTTGCATAGGAGGGGTATGAGGCAGTGGGGATTTGGTTTAGGAGGGTCTGAGAGCATGGAGATCAAGGCTTCCTCCCACACATGAAGCAGACAGAATTCCACTGGAGCTCTCAGGGCTTTAGGCCATGATGAAGTGTTTTCCCATGTCCAGAAGGGGACGCTGTGGAATGGTTCTGAAGTCTTTACCAAGCTGCTCAGTAGGACAATTCAAGCAAAGGAGCCTGGGATTGGAGGATGGGTTCTAGACTCCCTGATGGGGACTCAGCATCTGTGTCCTCTCAGATCTGGCAGACTCCTCTGAGTAGGGACCTGTGTGTGGTCTCAACAGGTGTTTTCTCTCAGGGTTCTCCCAAGGGCTGGAGCCAACTTGTATAATCCTCTGTGTCCCGAGTTGAGCTCCAGCACCAGGGGTCTAGGAGGGGCTGGACAGTCACTGGATGGACCCCAGGTGTATGGACAGCCCCTCCTGTGACAGAGGGTGGGTGAGAAAAGGAAGCCTCAAGCAGCCTAACTCCTTTGGGGGATTCGAGGCTATGTTACCATGGCCTGGATTTTTAAATCTTTGTCACACTCTCTCATTGCACAAGGAAGGACTAGCTCCAGGGACACAGAGCAACCTGTCAGACTATGTCAGCCACTCTACCTTGGTGGTTTGTGGACATTTAATCTGGCCCCTGTTCCAACACCCATAAATGTGTTTGTCAATTCGTTGTCCAAGCCAATGCTGAGTCAGCTACCTTCACTCTCTGCATCTCTGGGTTGATCAGCAGGACTCACATGCACCCCGAGAAGTGTCTTCAGTGTGGGGACTTCTGCCTTATCCTTGTTCCAGTAGCTGCCCGGAAGCCCTCCTGAGCTTCTGCTGAGGTGCTACTCAGACTCAACAGGTCTCTGGGATCTTCAGCCACTTCTCTGGATCCAAGGATACCTTGGCCCATGCAGGGCTTCTGCTCATCTCTGGGCTGAATCATGAGGATGAGACTGACTCTCACTGGGCTACAGATCATGGCTGTGGGGGCAGCTTTCATTCCTCACAGTGTCTCAGATAAGGAGGAAGTGAGATGAAGACCCTTGAGCCAATGGACCTGGGCTTCAGACTACTATCAAAGAGAAACATATCTGTTGGAATACCTCTTCTTGGACACAACAGAAATACCCAGATTATGTCTTCAAGGTCACACATTGCAGGGCATTCCCAAAGGACAGGGACAGATGAGGTATCAGAGCCCAACTGCATATTCCTACTGGGTCTGGGGAAGATGGACAGAAATTAACACTGTCTTCTCCTGAACATGCTGCCCCTTGAATATTCATCCACAATCAGTTCCATCACCTTATTCCAAAAAGTGTGACCTCCTGTTACTGCTGATGTATCCATCCCCCCAGTGCTTGATTGTGCTCCCCCCACTTTGGGAAATATTGGAGATGTTGAATTATTTCTCTACTTGAACAGCATCTCTTGCTTTCTTGATCTGTATCTAAGTCTCTGGCTGTCTGGAAACTGGTTACTTTCTTCCAACCAGATGGGAGCATCCATTGGGGTTGGACACTGTGCTTCCTGGGACTCAAGGTTGGGATGGGGTGGGGTCCCTTCCCCTCTTCAGATATTGCCAGGATGTTCCAGAATCCCCACAGGACTTGCATGTGTCTTGGGATTGGACAGAACATGGCCAGAGCCCAGCAGCGGTTTAGGAAATTGGAGAGGGGAGGGTGGCAGGTAGAAAGGAGCCCTCCCTCCTCTAGATGCTGAGGGTGTGCTGGCCACTTGTAACACTGGACTTGCTGGCTGGTGCTGTGTCTGAGGCTTGGCTGGGTCCTGCTTGTGAGCTTCCACCCGTCAGAGACCCACCCAGAGACCCTTACAGTGTGGCACTGAGGAGGCTGGGCTCAGCTGGCTATAGGTGTTGTGGTGTGGGGTCCACTTAGGACTGCGTGCAGGGCCTGCCAGGCCTGAGGTTCACTCCAGCTTTTGGTCTCTCAATGTGGTTATATCACCCTGGGGTTGAGGTAAGTTACAGCCACCTCCATTAATGTCAATTATAACAAAATCCTTTTCAGCCAGTCTGTTCCTCCCTCAAACACAGTTTTTCCCTAGCATGTCCCAAGGACCTGTAGGCCTGCGGTTGGAGATGTAGCAGCAAGTAAAAATGAGTTCTCCTGGGTCAGGCTGGCATAAGGTGGGGTAAGGGCCCCTGGGACTTGGACTCCTTGGCAGGCCATGGCGCTGGCAGTGGCCTGTTCCCCCTCACAGCCCTCCAAGGGCTGCAGGTTTGGTGAAGTAGAAGATGTAGGATTTCCTTGGCTTCTTCTGGCCCGTGTATCCTGGGGTCCCAGCCCCTCTTGGTCCCTCTGGGCTCTGCCTGAGATCGGGGGACAATAGGGAGACAGACCAGGGTGTGGTGGGGAAGGCAGTTAGGGTGGCTGTCAGGAGAGTTCCTTGACCACTAGCACAAACCCCACACCCCAGCAGGGGCAGAAAAGATGGAGGTGGCTCTGTTGTGGTGGAGGAAGGGCATGCAATGCAGTAACCAGGGGCAGGCATGAATCCACAGGTACATTCATGCACATGTATGTGAGTGCACAGGGATGGGACCCCCGCTGCCCCTCTCTGCCTGGGCAGGGCCAGGTGGTGCACTGGAAAGGGCTTTCAATGAATTTGATGACTTCAGGTACTGGGCCAAGTGCTAGAGATCTCCCCTAAGGGCAGGGCCTGGAGAAGACATCCTTCCTGCCCAGAGTTTGACAGAATCCTGTGCCAGGGCCTGGGGGCCTACCTTACGTGGTGAGGAGACAGCAGGACAGATCCTGGGAGAAGAACTTGGAGACCTCGTGGTGATCCCATGTCAATTGTTCAGCTACAACTCCTCCAGTTCCTGTGGGTGCAACAGGCCCCATCATCCTATGGATGTCAGCAGCCGGGAGCCTGCCAGACTCAAGAGATGCCATCTCCTTCTGGCCAGGAGCTAATGAAGTCTGCAGCCCCACACCTGGAAGAACCATCACAGGTAGGGGCTGCAGACAGATGACATGGTAGACAAATAGGTGAGGCCGGGATCTGTGATGTGCTCACACCCTGGAACGTGGGGGTAATTTATTTAATTATTTGTTTGCTTGTTTTATTTTAGGAAATAACTTTCCCTCAGAGAAGTTATGGTTCATTGCCTTTTAACTTCCAGTGTTATTCTTGAGGGGTTAAAAAACCTCTCTGACTCTTAAAAATATTTTATTTATTTGTCAGAGAGAGAGAGAGAGAGAACAAACAAGGGGAACAAGAGACAGAGGAGAAGCCAGCTCCGCAGCAGCAAGGAGCCCAATATTGACAGTAACCCTGGCGACAAACACAATCTCCTCTCTCTGAACCAGCTACACTTGAGCTTGGACCAGATTCTATATATTCTCCCTGACAACACCACACACACATTCCTCTTCTTCTGCTTCTCCCATGTCCCTCAAGCTTCAGTCCCTCCCTCTGGCTCTTTGGTCTGAACTCCATCTCCATGTCAGGATTGCAGAGAAAAATGCAAATGCATGTGGTGTAGTTCCCAGTCTCCAGGGTCCATCGCTGGGGAAGGGAATGTCTAGAAAATAGAGCTGCATGGAACACTTCATATTATCCATCTTGTTTTTGTCACTTTAGAAAACCTGGACTTCTGATTCAGGGATTTGTGAAAAAGGTCTGATACCACATCAGTCCTCACTGCCTAAATAAATCCTTCCCATGGATAATGTAAGACCCCAGTCTCAGTGCTGCTCCCCTAGAGCTCAGAACCCCTGTGGATGTGGGACACAATCCCCTGTGCTCTTTAGGCTGGGATATGACTCCCTCAGTCATCCCTGTGACATCTCCATAGAAGTTGTGCCTCTGCTAAGACTCCATTGTCCCAATCCAAGTCCTCAGGGCTGTGACATCAGAGACACTTATCTCCAACTCTCCTCCACTCAGATGTGGGAATTTGGACAGACAATTCTAGGTTTAGTTGGTCTTGGGTAATAGAATTTCCTTCTTCTAGTCATGGGTGGCTGAGTGAGAAATTTCTCTGTTCTGAACTTGCAGAACAAAAGACACAGGGTTTACAGCTATGCCCACCCGAGTCCAGTCTGATGCCAAATATTTACTTTCTGTGGGCGCTGTCTGTGTTTGGTAATTCTATCTCTGAGATGGATCTGGAGTTCATAGGAATGGCTTCTTCTTGGATTTCACAGTGTACCACATCAACTTTTTACCTGCAGGACCAGGCCCATTATATAAAACTCATGATGATGATGATGATGATGATGATGATGATGATGATGATAATAATCAAATGATTTTAGAAAGAAGTTTATAGGTTCCTATTAAGCTGAAAATAAAAGACATTTATTTTCTATTATTTTTTCATCTATGCTTTCAGCCCTAAATTCCAACCACTTTTTTACCACAACAAACAGGTCTGACAAAAGTACACTACTCATTGTACTTGCAACTTCTCCTTGTCATTGTTCCTGAGTTAAAATCAATCTGACTGAGTTTATTTTGGACAAACTAACCTGCATCCATTTCAAGTGCACACCTGGCAAAGTGATTACTAATAAATAAAATGGGTCATTCCATCATTGTGACATCTGCAGTGTCACTCCTTTCCCCCTATAACCTCCTGCAGTTTTGCCCTTTCTGTTCTGAGGTCAGAGACACACAGCCTCACGTGTCAGGGCTCCTGCAGACTAGTGTCTGTGCTGGGAGGGCAGATCCTAGGAGGGAAACACTGTCCACACTGTGTGGAGAACTGTTGTTTCAAACAGGTAAATATGGTAACTGATGACTAGGAAGGCATGTCAGGATTTCTTCCCACAACTTAGAAGACTCCATTTCCTCAGTGCTTCCCTTAGAAAATGTGGAGGATTCCCATAACAGAAATGGCTTAGCATTCTGTAGAGAAGGGGCCATGTGTCCTTTGGGTCCCATTGCTGTTCTGAGCTTCATCCTGATCTAAGGGGAGTTTGTAAAATGACACCATTTGAGCTCTGACCCATGAAAGCCATGGACAGACTTACTCTGAGGCGTCTAACTAGAGGATGATGTCTGTCCTGTGTGGTGGAAGGACAAGTAAGGAGATCCCTGGCCTGGCTCTAATGAAGCAGACAGTGGTCAGTGCAGTGGGAAACCAGAGATCTCTGATGAGCTCTTATTACCAAGTCATGCAAGGGTGTTTCTGGGCCTGGACATCAGAGGGGCTCAGGTCCATTTTCTGAGGGATCAGAGGTGATCAGAGCTGGAACCTCCCCACCAAATAGTTCTATGCAACAATACTCCCTGGTCTCCCCCCTGACATCCTCTAGTGTGGAACCTGACACATGGCCAGTGAGGGGTCAGAAATCTGGAGTCTAATTGCAAGAATAGTCCCTCCAACTCTCACAGGTAAAAGAGGGTATTGGAGAGACTAGGGGAGGTTCGAACCCCAAATATTTGCCAGGCAAGGTGCTCTGACATAGAAAGAGCTACAATGTGGTAGGAGCATTCTGTGTCCCCATGTTTTTGAAAATGTCATGAGAGATAAGGAAGACACACAAGTATTGATATCAATGCAAATATGATGTTAATGGAGTGTGAGGAGTGGTGAGGTTGGTGGGGTGGAGCTTCAGCACTGGAGGGGTTGACAGGGAACCCTGGATTCTGATGTGCTGTGATGATATCCTGAGGCTACACTAATGGTGAGGAGCAGGATGGGAGCATGAAGACAAAGACCAGGTGGCGACTGTGGATGGTGCCCATGTTATGTTAGGATTCTTGATGAGGGGTGGGAGGTGAGGCAGAGAAGGTGGATAAGATTATGCATGGCATGGAAGATTCAGGGACTGAGGATGGGGGCAGGAAGGAGAAGGAGCAGTTTCATGGTCTTAGGAACAGAGAAGGGAGGGGGTTCCACCCACTGGAGCAGTGGGAGGACCTATCTCTGATGCAGGATGACTTCCATCCCTGGCTCCCAGGACCCAGGAGCAGCCCTGACCCAGGAGAATGTTCATCAGATTTCCAGGATTAGAGATGTTTGCTTACTTTCATCTGACACATGATGAAATTGCACCCATTCCTGTTAAAAATAAGGGATTTTTTTTTACAAGAATGCAACATTGGGATGAACTCATTTCCTTTGTTTATGAACACACTTAGTGAACATGATGGAAGGTGGACTGAACCAGGCACAGGATCACCATCATACAGGAGAGAGCCTCATCCTGCAGAGGCTCAGTGTGGAACTTAGTCTTTCATCTGACAGTTCTCTCAGGGGAAGGAGGCGCAGAGGGGCACAGTGGTCCTGCATCAGCACTATTTTCTCCAGGGTGGCTTCAGAGCTTAGGATGAAATGGCATGAAGCTGAGTGACCATGTTTCAGAAGTCACCCCTTTTGGCAGGGTGACTGGGTGATCCTGAGTCCCTGTGACATCCGATCTCCCCTCCTACAGCCCAGCATCGCCAGCTGGAGCTGGTTCCTGACCATTCTGCTGGTCCCTCCACAGAGCAGTTACGGGCCAGTCCAGGATCACTGGATCCAGGATCAAGCTCCACCTGCAGGGCTTGATCTGAAATTCAGGTAGTGTGGTATGAGGAAGAAACAGAAAATAAATTCCTCATGATGGAATTCCTCTGACCGCCTGCATCTTGCTCACACCTGGAGCTGGGCACACTGCTTATCAGGGGTTGTTCCTGCCCAAACTGAAATCAGTTGAAGTCTGCTCCATATAATTCCAGATTTTTCTGGTAAAACACATCCCTTTATAATATGTTGGTAAATTAGATCTGTTTTTCCATTTTTTGGCTGTTATTGTTGATGTTTGTTCGTTTGTTTTTGCTTTAGTTGATCTTTCTGGAAAAATCATGATGAACTATTGGTAAATTTTCAGACATAAGCATGTAAATTCTTCTCATTTTTAGCAATCTACATAGCACTCATTCTTAAGTTTGGATTATATTTTTCTGAAACCCTGCATTTGGAATGCTGATCATGACAACCACCATATGTCAGGCTCTCTTGCGAACATAGTCTGCTCAAGGAATGAAGAGTTCAGAGAGGGGAGCCTGTGTGGTTCAGTCATTAAGTTTCTGTCTTTGACTCAGACCATGGTCCTGTGGTTCTCAGATTGAGCCCTACATCAGACTCCCTGATAAGCAGGAAGCCCATTTATCCTTCTGTCTGCTGCTCCCCTTACTTGTATCTCTCTCACACAGTTTCAAATAAATAAATAAATAAATAAATAAATAAAATCTTTAAATAAAATGCTTCAAAGAACTTCATTTGTCAAAGCTCCCTCAGACCACTGTCCTGTGCTCCAGAAGAGAGTCCTGGAGGTGAGCCACTAGATGACTATGGATGTCGATGTCTGTGGTTCTTGAGTGTGTTGGGTCATTGAAAGATGGTGAATATTCACCCAGAATCACCCACTGGAGATGCACACCTGGCCTCTTCCAAGATCTTCTATGCCTACAGTGAGGCTGTCTTTCCCCTCCCAGCTGCCAGGGATCCAGAGGGAGGGCAAGCCCTGGTCACCAAGAGTTCATATGTGAGGAAAGAATGTCGGTCCTGCACAAAAGAGATTGTGTCCATGGAAACCTGCACTGCTCATCACATTGTATACCTTATATATGAGAAGTATTTATTTATTAACTACTCATCTGTGCATCTGGAAGTTAAAGTTATTTGCATTTTAGTTTTAATTTACTTTATATTACTTCATTTTTGTTATATTTTTATTCCTCAACTTCATAAAATCTATCTATGAAAAACCCACAGCAAAAATCATCCTCAATGGGAAAAAGCTCACATTCCTTCCTTTGAGATCAGGAACATGGCAAGGATGCCCGCTCTCACCGCTCTTATTCAACATAGTTTTAGAAGTCCTAACAACAGCAATCAAACAACAGAGAGGAAAAAAAAGGTATTCAAACTGGCAATGAAGAAGTCAAACTCTCTCTTTGCAGATGACATGATTCTTTATATGGAAAACCCAAAAGACTCCACCCCTAAACTACTAGAACTCATACAGCAATTCAGCAACGTGGCGGGATACAAAGTCAATGTACAGAAATCAGTTGCTTCCTTATACACTAACAATGAAAATAAAGAAAGGGAAATTAGAGAATTGTTTCCATTTACTATGGCACCAAGAACCATAAGATACCTGGGAATAAACCTAACCAAAGAGGTAAAGGATCTATATTTGAGGAACTACAGAACACTCATGAAAGATATTTGAAGAAGACACAAAAAGATGAAAGACCATTCCACCCTTATAGATCAGAAGAATAATTTGTTTTTAATTTAAATTCAATTAGTCAAGGTATGGTATAATAATTTTTTTTATCAATTTTGAGTTTAACTTTGTGTACGGTGTAAGAGAATGGTCGAGTTTCATTCTTCTACATATAGCTGTCCAGTTTTCCTAGCACCACTTACTGAGGAGACTGTCTTTTATCCACTGTATATTTTTTCCTGTTTTGTCGAAGATTAATTGACCATAGAGTTGAGGGTCCATATCTGGGCTCTCTACTCTGTTACACTGGTCTATGTGTCTGTTTTTATGCCAGTACCATGCAGTCTTGGTGATCACAGCTTTGTAGTAAAGCTTGAAGTCAGGTAGCATGATGCCCCCTGTTTTATTTTTGTTTTTCAACATTTCCTTAGAGATGTGGGGTCTCTTCTGATTCCATACAAATTTTTGGATTATTTGCTCCAGCTCTTTGAAAAACACCGATGGAATTTTGATCGGAATGGCATTAAAAGTATAGATGCCTCTAGGCAGTATAGATATTTTAACAATGTTTATTCTTCTGATCCAAGAGCATGGAATGGTCTTCCATCTTTTTGTGTCTTCTTCAATATATTTCATGAGTGTTCTGAAGTTCCTCAAGTACAGATCCTTTACCTCTTTGGTTAGGTTTATTCCCAGGTATCATATGGATCTTGGTGCTATAGTAAATGGAATCAATTCTCTAATTTCCCTTTCTGTATTTTCATTGATAGTGCATAAGAAAGCCACTGATTTCTGTACATTAACATTGTATCCTGCCACGTTGCTGAATTGCTGTATGAGTTCTAGTAGTTTGGGGGTGGAGTCTTTTGGGTTTTCCATATAAAGAAACATGTCATCTGCAAATAGAGAGAGTTTGACTTCTTCATTGCCAGTTTTGATACATTTTATTTCTCTTTGTTGTTTGATTGCTGTTGCTAGGACTACTAATGCCATGTTGAACAAGAGTGGAGAGTGGGCATCCTTGTCGTGTTCCTGATCTCAATGGGAATGCTGCAAGCCTTTTCCCATTGAGGATAATATTTGCTGTGGGTCTTTCATAGATAGATTTGATGAAGTTCAGGAATGTTCCCTCTATCCCTATACTTTGAAGCGTTTAAATCAGGAACGGATGCTGGATTTTGTCAAATGCTTTTTCTGCATCAATTGAGAGGACCATGTGTTTCTTCTCTCTTCTCTTATTAATTTGTTGTATCACATTGATTGATTTGAGAATGTTGAACCATTCTTGTAGTCCAGGGATGAATCCTACCTGATCATGGTGGATAATCTTTTTAATGAGCTGTTGGACCCTGTTTGCTAGGATAAACTCAAAATGGATAAAAGACCTCAATGTGAGACAGGAATCCATCAGCATCCTAGAGGAGAACATAGGCAGTAATCTCTTCGATATCAGCCACAGCAACTTCTTTCAAGATATGTCTCCAAAGGCAAAGGAAACAAAAGTGAAGATGAATTTTTGGGACTTCATCAAAATCAAAAGCACAGCAAAGGAAACAGTCAAGAAAACAAATAGGCAATCCACGGAATGGGAGAAGATATTTGCAAATGACAGTACAGACAAAAGGTTGATATCCAGGATCTATAATGAACTCCTCAAACTCAAAACACTCGAATCAGACAAACATATCAAAAAATGGGAAGAAGATATGGACAGACACTTCTCCAATCAAGACATACAAATGGCTATCAGACACATGAAAAAATGTTCATCATCATTAGCCATCAGGGAGATTCAAATTAAAACCACATTGAGATATTACCTTACACCAGTTAGAATGGCCAAAATTAACAAAACAGGAAACAACATGTGTTGGAGAGGATGTGGAGAAAGGGGAACCCTCTTCCACTGTTGGTGGGAATGCAAGTTGGTGCAGCCTCTTTGGAGAACAGTGTGGAGATTCCTCAAGAAATTAAAAATAAAGTTTCCCTATAACCCTGCAATTGCACTCCTGGGTATTTACCCCAAAGATACAGATGTCATGAAAAAAAAAAAAAAAAAGGCCATCCGTGCCCCAATGTTTATAGCAGCAATGGCCACGGTCGCCAAACTATAGAAAGAACCAAGATGCCCTTCAACAGATGAATGGATAAGGAAGATGTGGTCCACATATACTATGGAGTATTATGCCTCCGTCAAAAAGGATAAACACCCAACTTTTTTAGCAACATGGACGGGACTGGAAGATATTATGCTGAGTGAAATTACTCAAGCAGGGAGAGTCAATGATCAAATGGTTTCACTTATTTGTGGAGCTTGACAAATACCATAGAGGACAAGGGGTGTTAGAGAGGAGAAGGGAGTTGGGGTAAATTGGAAGGGGAGGTGAATCATGAGAGACTATGGACTCTGAAAAACAACCTGGGGGGTTTGACGTGGCGGGGGTGTGGGAGGTTGGGGTACCAGTTGGTGGGTATTAAACAGGGCACAGATTGCATGGAGCACTGGGTGTGGTGAAAAAATAATGAATACTGTTTTTCTGAAAATAAATTAATTAATTAAAATAAAAGGAATAAACTAGACTAAACTAAACTAAAATTAAAAAAAAAAGAAATTTAAAAAATAGAAATGCAAAGAAAAACACAGGTGCATGTATCAAAAAGTTCAGGTTAGAAGATTATTATGGAATTTGATGTACTGGACATCTCACTATGATGGTAAATAGATTAAAATTATTTATATAAAAATATGAGCTAGAATAGTGGGAAGAATTAATAATTAAATTTGTCCTCTGAAGTAGTGGTGGTTGTTTCTTGTAGTCTTTTTTTTTTTTTTCCTGGTTGGTTTTCTGGGGCACAGGCCTGCCCCAGGGTTTTCAGTCAATGATGATCCCTGAGTTAAGTCCTCCCGCCAACCTCAAGGGGGTGGGCTCTGAGGAAACTGTGTTTTTCAGGATTTTGTTCTCTAGAGATTTTTATGTTTGTTCACTTTTTTTTTCTCTCACCTTGACCGCTTTTGATTTTTTTTTTCATTTATTTAGTTTCAGCATAACAGTATCATTATTTTTTCACCACACACAGTGCTCCATGCAATCTGTGCCCTCTGTAATACCCACCACCTGGTACCCCGACCGCCCGCCCCCCCACCCCTTCAAAAGACTCAGATTGTTATTCAGAGTCCATAGACTCTCATGGTTCACCTCCCCTTCCAATCTCCCCCAACTCCCTTTTACTCTACAACTCCCCATGTCCTCCATGCTATTTGTTATGTTCCACAAATAAGTGAAACCATATGATACTTGACTCTCTCTGCTTGACTTATTTCACTCAGCATAATCTCTTCCAGTCCCGTCCACATTGCTACAAAAGTTGGGTATTCATCCTTTCTGATGGAGGCATAATACTCCATAGTGTATATGGACCACATCTTCCTTATCCATTCGTCCATTGAAGGGCATCTTGGTTCTTTCCACACTTTGGCGACCGTGGCCATTGCTGCTATAAACATTGGGGTACGGATGGCCCTTCTTTTCACGACATCTGTATCTTTGGGGTAAATACCCGGGAGTGCAATGGCAGGGTCATAGGGAAGTTCTATTTTTAATTTCGTGAGGAATCTCCACACTGTTCTCCAAAGAGGCTGCACCAACTTGCATTCCCACCAACAGTGGAAGAGGGCTCCCCTTTCTCCACAGGTCCAACACATGTTGCTTCCTGTCTTGCTAATTTTGGCCATTCTAACATTTGTAAGGTGATATCTCAATGTAGTTTTAATTTGAATCTCCCTGATGGCCACTGATGATGAACATTTTTTCATGTGTCTGATAGCCATTTGTATGACTTGATTGTATAAGTGTCTGTCCATATCTTCTTCCCATTTTTTGATACGTTTGTCTGTTTTGTGTGTGTTGAGTTTGAGGAGTTCATTACAGATCCTGGATATCAACCTTTTGTCTGTACTGTCATTTGCAAATATCTTCTCCCATTCCGTGGATTGCCTATTTGTTTTCTTGACTGTTTCCTTTGCTGTGCTTTTGATTTTGATGAAGTCCCAAAAATTCATCTTCGCTTTTGTTTCCTTTGCCTTTGGAGACATATCTTGAAAGAAGTTGCTGTGGCTGATATCGAAGAGATTACTGCCTATGTTCTCCTCTAAAATTCTGATGGATTCCCACCTCATATTGAGGTATTTTATCCATTTTGAATTTATCTTTGTGTATGGTGTAAGAGTATGGTCGAGTTTTATTCTTGTACATATAGCTGTCCAGTTTTCCCAGCACCATTTATTGAAGAGACTGTCTTTTCCACTGTATATTTTTTCCTGTTTTGTCGAAGATTAATTGACCATAGAGTTGAGGGTCCATATCTGGGCTCTCTACTCTGTTACACTGGTCTATGTGTCTGTTTTGATGCCAGTACCATGCTGTCTTGGTGATCCTAGCCTTGTAGTAAAGCTTGAAATCAGGTAACATGATGTCCCCAGCTTTATTTTTGTTTTTCAACATTTTCTTAGTGATTCGGGGTCTCTTTTGATTTTATAAAAATTTTTTTGGATTATTTGCTCCAGTTCTTTGAAGAATACCAGTGGAATTTTGATCAGAATAGCATTTAAAGTATAGATTGTGCTAGGCAGTATAGATATTTTAACAATGTTTATTCTTCCGATCCAAGAGCATGGAAGGGTCTTCCATCTTTTTGTGTCTTCTTCAATTTCTTTCATGAGTGTTCTGTAGTTCCTTGAGTACAGATCCTTTACCCCTTTAGTTAGGTTTATTCCCAGGTATCTTATGGTTCTTGGTGCTATAGTAAATGGAATCGATTCTCTAATTTCCCTTTCTGTGTTTTCATTGTTATTGTATAAGAAAGCCACTGATTTCTGCATATTGACTTTGTATCCTGCCACGTTGCTGAATTGTTATATGAGTTCTAGTAGTTTGGGGGTTGAGTCTTTTGGGTTTTCCATATAAAGAATCATGTCATCTGCAAAGAGAGAGAGAGAGTTTGACTTCTTCATTACCAATTTGGATTCCTTTTATTTCCCTTTGTTGTCTGATTGCTGTTGCTAGGCATTTTAATACTATGTTGAACAAGAGTGGTGAGAGTGGGCATCGTTGTCGTGTTCCTGATCTCAACGGGAAGGACGCAAGCTTTTTCCCTTTGAGGATAATACTTGCTGTGGGTCTTTCATAGATAGATTTGATGAAGTTCAGGAATGTTCCCTCTATCCCTATACTTTGAAGCATTTTAATCAGGAATGGATGCTGGATTTTGTTGAATGCTTTTTCTGCATCAATTGAGAGGACCATGTGGTTCTTCTTTCTTCTCTTATTAATTTGTTGTATCACATTGATTGATTTGTGAATGTTGAACCATCCTTGTATCCCAGGGATGAATCCCATCTGGTCATGGTGGATAATCTTTTTAATGTGCTGTTGGATCCTGTTTGCTAGGATCTCCTTTGCTAAGATTCTCCTGTTTGAGAATCTTAGATGGTTTTTGTAGGTTTAGAGGAAAGCAAACTGCACCCTGACCGCCCTCTCAGAGAGAAGCCTCAGTTTGCTCTCCTGTGTGTGCTGCAGAGCCCATATAAATTCCCCCTTGGCTGATGGCAGATAAGGTTCCCAGTCATGGTCCCTGGGGACGCAGGATCTTCTATTTGTACCCAAAACCATGACAGTGGCAGCTGTCTGGGCAGCTCCAGACCGCCAGAGAGCTTCCAAGCAGCAATCACACACTGAGATTTTCCTGTTGGTCCGGGCTGGGAGTACCTGGTCTTTCTGGGTCTAAGAGCACTTGACTTGCACACACCTCTCTCAGGGGAGGCTGTGGATCACGCGCGTCTCAGGCTCTGAGAGCCAGGCCGGGGTCTGAGAGCACCAGTCTGTTCCTTGCGCTCCTCTCTCAGTGGAGAGTTTGGGGCGCTCACATGTCCCTGGCTTTGAAACAATTGTGCAGGTCGAAGAGCACCAGGTGGGCCTTTGCGCACCTCTATCAGGGGAGGGTGAGGGGTGCACATATCTCAGGCTCTGTAGCAGGGCTCGGTGTTCTGCTGTCTGGTGAGAATCCCAGCCCCTCACAGGAGCCAGACCCCACACAATCTCAGGCATGCTTGCGGTTCAGGGACCAAAACCTGGTTTCTCCGCTGCACTCTCTTTCTCAGCACCAGGGGGACTTAAGCCCCTGTCCCTAGCGACCTTGATTCCCACAATTTCCCACTCTTGATCCTTTGCTCTTTTTGAGTGCTTTCCACCAGTCTCCAAGTTAATTCTGGTCCCCAGATGCAAGGCACTCTTATATTAGGGGTATTACTTTCCAGTTGGTCGCCTCTGGTGGCTCCCTTCCCCTTTTGTTTATCTTCCAATATCAGTCCCCTGTTCCCACTCCACTTTACCTGCCCACTGGCGTCTTCTGCCCCTGTAGAGATCCAGACGTGTATAATTCTCATCACAGGCTGATTTCATGGGTGATCGGAGTTCTTTGGTAGGTAATCAGCTCACTTTAGGGTACAGGTTGAAAAGTCACCTCCTCTTACTTCCCCTCCATCTTGTCTGTAGTACATTAATTTTTTTTTTCACAGACCTTTTTTTTATTTTTTATTTTTTTATATTATTATTTTTTTAATATAATTTTTTATTTTTTATAAACATATATTTTTATCCCCAGGGGTACAGGTCTGTGAATCACCAGGTTTACACACTTCACAGCACTCACCAAATCACATACCCTCCCCAATGTCCATAATCCCACCCCCTTCTCCCAAACCCCCTCCCCCCGGCAACCCTCAGTTTGTTTTGTGAGATTAAGAGTCACTTATGGTTTGTCTCCCTCCCAATCCCATCTTGTTTCATTTATTCTTCTTCTACCCACTTAAGCCTCCATGTTGTATCACCACTTCCTCATATCAGGGAGATCATATGATAGTTGTCTTTCTCTGCTTGACTTATTTCGCTAAGCATGATACGCTCTAGTTCCATCCATGTTGTTGCAAATGGCAAGATTTCATTTCTTTTGATGGCTGCATAGTATTCCATTGTGTATATATACCACATCTTCTTGATCCATTCATCTGTTGATGGACATCTAGATTCTTTCCATAGTTTGGCTATTGTGGACACTGCTCCTATAAACATTCGAGTACACGTGCCCCTTTGGATCACTACGTTTGTATCTTTAGGGTAAATACCCAATAGTGCAATTGCTGGGTCATAGGGCAGTTCTATTTTCAACATTTTGAGGAACCTCTATGCTGTTTTCCAGAGAGGTTGCACCAGCTTGCATTCCCACCAACAGTGTAGGAGTGTTCCCCTTTCTCCGCATCCTCGCCAGCATCTGTCCTTTCCCGACTTGTTGATTTTAGCCATTCTGACTGGTGTGAGGTGATATCGCATCGTGGTTTTGATTTGTATTTCCCTGATGCCGAGTGATATGGAGCACTTTTTCATGTGTCTGTTGGCCATCTGGATGTCTTCTTTGCATAAATGTCTGTTCATGTCCTCTGCCCATTTCTTGATTGGATTATTTGTTCTTTGGGTGTTGAGATTGCTAAGTTCTTTATAGATTCTGGACACTAGTCCTTTATCTGATATGTCGTTTGCAAATATCTTCTCCCATTCTGTCAGTTGTCTTTTGATTTTGTTAACTGTTTCCTTTGCTGCGCAAAAGCTTTTGATCTTGATGAAATCCCAATAGTTCATTTTTGCCCTTGCTTCCCTTGCCTTTTGCGTTGTTCCTAGGAAGATGTTGCTGCGGCTGAGGTTGAAGAGGTTGCTGCCTGTGTTCTCCTCAAGGATTTTGATGGATTCCTTTCGCACATTGAGGCCCTTCATCCATTTTGAGTCTATTTTCGTGTGTGGTGTAAGGAAATGGTCCAATTTCATTTTTCTGCATGTGGCTGTCCAATTTTCCCAGCACCATTTATTGAAGAGGCTGTCTTTTTTCCATTCGACATTCTTTCCTGCTTTGTCGAAGATTAGTTGACCATAGAGTTGAGGGTCTATTTCTGGGCTCTCTATTCTGTTCCATTGATCTATGGGTCTGTTTTTGTGCCACTACCATGCTGTCTTGATGATGACAGCTTTGTAATAGAGCTTGAAGTCCGGAATTGTGATGCCACCAACGTTGGCTTTCTTTTTCAATATCCCCTTGGCTATTCGAGGTCTTTTCTGGTTCCATATAAATTTTAGAATTATTTGTTCCATTTCTTTGAAAAAGATGGATGGTACTTTGATAGGAATTGCATTAAATGTGTAGATTGCTTTAGGTAGCATAGACATTTTCACAATATTTATTCTTCCAATCCAGGAGCATGGAACATTTTTCCATTTCTTTGTGTCTTCCTCAATTTCTTTCATGAGTACTTTATAGTTTTCTGAGTATAGATTCTGTGTCTCTTTGGTTAGGTTTATTCCTAGGTATCTTATGGTTTTGGGTGCAATTGTAAATGGGATTGACTCCTTAATTTCCCTTTCTTCTGTCTTGCAGTTGGTGTAGAGAAATGCAACTGATTTCTGTGCATTGATTTTATATCCTGACACTTTATTGAATTCCTGTATGAGTTCTAGCAGTTTTGGAGTGGAGTCTTTTGGGTTTTCCACATATAGTATCATATCATCTGCGAAGAGTGATAATTTGACTTCTTCTTTGCCGATTTGGATGCCTTTAATTTCCTTTTGTTGTCTGATTGCTGAGGCTAGGTCCTCTACTACTATGTTGAATAGCATTGGTGATAATGGACATCCCTGCCATGTTCCTGACCTTAGCGGAAAAGCTTTCAGTTTTTCTCCATTGAGAATGATATTTGCAGTGGGTTTTTTCATAGATGGCTTTGATGATATTGAGGTATGTGCCCTCTATCCCTACACTTTGAAGAGTTTTGATCAGGAAGGGATGCTGTATTGGTCAAATGCTTTTTCAGCATCTATTGAGAGTATCATATGGTTCTTGTTCTTAGTTTTATTGATGTGTTGTATCACATTGACTGATTTGCGGATGATGAACCAACCTTGCAGCCCTGGAATAAATCCCACTTGGTCGTGGTGAATAATCTTTTTAATGTACTGTTGAATCCTATTGGCTAGTATTTTGTTGAGTATTTTCGCATCTGTGTTCATCAAGGATATTGGTCTATAGCTCTCTTTTTTGGTGGGATCCTTGTCTGGTTTTGGGATCAAGGTGATGCTGGCCTCATAAAATGAGTTTGGAAGTTTTCCTTCCATTTCTATTTTTTGGAACAGTTTTAGGAGAATAGGAATTAGTTCTTCTTTAAATGTTTGGTAGAATTCCCCCGGGAAGCCGTCTGGCCCTGGGCTTTTGTTTGTTTGGAGATTTTTAATGACTGTTTCAATCTCCTTACTGGTTATGGGTCTGTTCAGGCTTTCTATTTCTTCCTGGTTCAGTTGTGGTAGTTTATATGTTTCTAGGAATGCATCCATTTCTTCCAGATTGTCAAATTTATTGGCGTAGAGTTGCTCATAGTATGTTCTTATAATAGTTTGTATTTCATTGGTGTTAGTTGTGATCTCTCCTCTTTCATTCATGATTTTATTTATTTGGGTCCTTTCTCTTTTCTTTTTGATAAGTCGGGCCAGGGGTTTATCAATTTTATTAATTCTTTCAAAGAACCAGCTCCTAATTTCGTTGATTTGTTCTCTTGTTTTTTTGGTTTCTATTTCATTGATTTCTGCTCTGATCTTTATGATTTCTCTTCTCCTGCTAGGCTTAGGGTTTCTTTCTTGTTCTTTCTCCAGCTCCTTTAGGTGTAGGGTTAGATTGTGTACCTGAGACCTTTCTTGTTTCTTGAGAAAGGCTTGTACCGCTATATATTTTCCTCTCAGGACTGCCTTTGTTGTGTCCCACAGATTTTGAACCGTTGTATTTTCATTATCATTTGTTTCCATGATTTTTTTCAATTCTTCTTTAATTTCCCGGTTGACCCATTCATTCTTTAGAAGGATGCTGTTTAGTCTCCATGTATTTGGGTTCTTTTCAAACTTCCTTTTGTGGTTGAGCTCTAGCTTTAGAGCATTATGGTCTGAAAATTTGCAGGGAATGATCCCAATCTTTTGATACCGGTTGAGTCCTGATTTAGGACCGAGGATGTGATCTATTCTGGAGAATGTTCCGTGTGCACTAGAGAAGAATGTGTATTCTGTTGCTTTGGGATGAAATATTCTGAATATATCTGTGATGTCCATCTGGTCCAGTGTGTCTTTTAAGGCCTTTATTTCCTTGCTGATCTTTTGCTTGGATGATCTGTCCATTTCAGTGAGGGGAGTGTTAAAGTCCCCTACTATTATTGTATTATTGTTGATGTGTTTCTTTGATTTTGTTATTAATTGGTTTATATAGTTGGCTGCTCCCATGTTGGGGGCATAGATATTTAAAATTGTTAAATCTTCTTGTTGGACAGACCCTTTGAGTATGATGTAGTGTCCTTCCTCATCTCTTATTATAGTCTTTGGCTTAAAATCTAATTGATCTGATATAAGGATTGCCACTCCTGCTTTCTTCTGATGTCCATTAGCATGGTAAATTCTTTTCCACCCCCTCACTTTAAATCTGGAGGTGTCTTCGGGCTTAAAATGAGTTTCTTGGAGGCAACATATAGATGGGTTTTGTTTTTTTATCCATTATGATACCCTGTGTCTTTTGACAGGGGCATTGAGCCCATTAACATTCAGGGTAACTATTGAGAGATATGAGTTTAGTGCCATTGTTTTGCCTGTAAGGTGCCTGTTTCTGTATATGGTCTCTGTTCCTTTCCGATCTACCACTTGTAGGCTCTCTCCTTGCTTAGAGGACCCCTTTCAAGATTTCCTGTAGAGCTGGTTGGTGTTTGCAAATTCTTTCAGTTGTTGTTTGTCCTGAAAGCTTTTAATCTCTCCTTCTATTTTCAATGATAGCCTAGCTGGATAAAGTATTCTGGGCTGCATGTTTTTCTCATTTAGTGCTCTGAAAATATCATGCCAGCTCTTTATGGCCTGCCAGGTCTCTGTGGATAAGTCAGCTGCCAATCTAATATTTTTACCATTGTATGTTACAGACTTCTTTTCCCGGCCTCTTTCAGGATTTTCTCTTTGTCACTGAGACTTGTAAATTTTACTATTAGGTGACGGGGTGTGGGCCTATTCTTATTGATTTTGAGGGGCGTTCTCTGAACTTCCTGAATTTTGATGCTCGTTCCCTTTGCCATATTGGGGAAATTCTCCCCAATAATTCTCTCCAGTATACCTTCTGCTCCCCTCTCTCTTTCTTCTTCTTCTGGAATCCCAATTATTCTAATGTTGTTTCGTCTTATGGTGTCACTTATCTCTCGAATTCTCCCCTCGTGGTCCAGTAGCTGTTTGTCCCTCTTTTGCTCAGCTTCTTTATTCTCTGTCATTTGGTCTTCTATATCACTAATTCTTTCTTCTGCCTCATTTATCCTAGCAGTGAGTGCCTCCATTTTTGATTGCACCTCATTAATAGCTTTTTTTATTTCAACTTGGTTAGATTTTAGTTCTTTTATTTCTCCAGAAAGGGCTTTTATATCTCTCGAGAGGGTTTCTCTCATATCTTCCATGCCTTTTTCGAGCCCGGCTAGAACCTTGAGAATTGTCATTCTGAACTCTAGATCTGACATATTACCAATGTCTGTATTGATTAGGTCCCTAGCCTTCCGTACTGCCTCTTGTTCTTTTTTTTGTGTTGAATTTTTCCGTCTTGTTATTTTGTCCAGATAAGAGTATACTCTTATCTGAAGGGGCAAGTAAAATACCAAAAGGGTGGCAACAACCCCAGGAAAATATTCTTTAACCAAATTAGAAGAGAATCCAAATTGTGAGGGGGGAGAAGGGGATAAAAAGAGGTTTAAAAAGGAAGAAAGAAAAAAAAGGAAAAAAAAAAAAGAAAAAAGAAAGAAAGAAAAAAAAAGAAAAGAATTTATAAAAAAGAAAACACCTAAGAAAAATATAAAAAAGAAAATATATATATATTAGATAAACTAGTAAAAAATCGTTAAAAAAGAAGAAGGTAACAGTTAAAAAAAAATTTATCCGAATGCTAGAAAAAAAAAAAATTAAAAGGAAGAAAATAAATTAACCGCAAGACTAAAAAAAAATCACAGGGATAAAGCCATGAGTTCTGTGCTTTGCTTTCTCCTCCTCTAGAATTCTGCTGCTCTCCTTGGTATTGAAACCGCACTCTTTGGTAGGTGAACTTGGTCTCGGCTGGATTTCTTGTTGATCTTCTGGGGGAGGGGCCTGTTGTAGTGATTCTCAAGTGTCTTTGCCCCAGGCGGAATTGCACCGCCCTTACCCGGGGCCGGGGTAAGTAATCCTCTCGGGTTTGCTTTCAGGAGCTTTTGTTCCCTGAGCGCTTTCCGTAGAGTTCCGGAGGACGGGAATACAAATGGTGGCCTCCTGGTCTCCGGCCGGGAGGAGTCGAGAGCCCAGGTCCGCACTCCTCAATGTGTGCTCAGAGAACCGTGCCCAGTTACTCCCGTCTGCCTGACCTCCGGCCGTGCTCCGAGCTCACCAAGCCTGCGACTGGTTCAAGGTCACCCCGAGCTGCGAGCTTACTGTCGGCTCTGTCTCTGTAGCCGGCTTTCCCGTTCCAATATCCGCAAGCTCTGCGACACTCAGACACCCCTGATCCTTCTGTGACCCTGCGAGACCTGAGGCCACGCTGACCCCGCGTGGGCTTTGCCCCGGGTAGCCTCTGGAGCGATGTCCCTCAGCGGAACAGACTTTTAAAAGCCCTGATTTTGTGCACGGTTGCTCCGCCGCTTGCCGGGAGCCGGCCCCTCCCCCCGGCGTCTATCTTCCCGTCGCTTTGGATTCACTTCTCCGCTGGTCCTACCTTTCAGAAAGTGGTTGTTTTTCTGTTTCCAGAATTGCTGTTCTTCTTCTCTTCGATCTGCCGATGGATTTTCAGGTGTTTGCAATCTTTAGATAAGCTATCTAGCTGATCTCCGGCTAGCTGAAGTAGTCTCGGCCTGCTACTTCTCCGCCATCTTGACTCCTCCTGTAGTACATTAATTTTTGATAAAATGTTCAGTGATTCATGATGAATATAACACCCAGTATTTCAATTTTAAAAGCCAGATTTATCTCATCAAGTATGACCAAATTCTTTTACTTTTTCCCTCATTATCTCTACATATTACCTGCTTGCTCTGTGTATGGAGGTATGTCTCTATACTTAAGGATCTCTCTCTGTGAATTCATGAGCCATCTCTGTCATTGGGTGCATGAGAGGTACATTTTCTTTGAGAATTCAGAAAGATGTGACACCATATTCTCTAGGTGCCTTTCTGTTATAAATATGGTGGGTAAGAAAAAAAAATAAATGCATATATATGCATGTAATTAATTACTTCACAAATGGAAATTATTTGATAATCACAAAAATCTACATTTAAATGTGTGTTCTATTAATAAATTGATAACCAATCACACACATTCTTATGGTCAGTTTAGGACAACTTGCAACAGGGAGGTAAGTGACCATAGATAAAATTTATGGAATAAGTTAAAATTTTAGGACAGCTGACACATTTCCAACAAAGTCAATGTCATTCATAGTATGAAATGCTATAGTACCCATGCCAATTACAGCGGATTCAGCCCACATGTCTATATGTGTTTGTATGAGAGAGAGAGACAGAGAGAGAGAGAGAGACAGAGAAAGAGAGAGCAGAAAACAGTACAGGTTTCTGAATGTTTTCCATGAGAAGGTGAGTGCTGGGAACAGTTAGAGGTGGCTGTGTGGGTCCCCAGTCATGTCTCATGACACCTCCTCAGAACAGTCTGTCACCAAACACCATGTCATGTTCTGTAATGAGGGTCCTCCCAGAGCAGAGGAAGGTGTCAACCCTCCCTTTACCTGTTACTACGCCTGGTTCATGTGCTCAAAGCCCATTTTTGAGATCTCCAGGTGGCATCCTTTCTCATCTCCCTTCCCTCCTCAATCTGTCCTTCCTCTGGGTCCCAGGGACTAATCTGAAGTAAGGGATCTTCTATGATCAGAGTGAGGGAAGGGATAAGAGAGGATTGGGGATCTCGGTCTTAGATGGGGTGTAGGAAGAGCTATGGGGACATCTCCACACAGGCTGAACTTTTCCCTCTCAATTCTCATCAGTCACTGGCAGACAACAGATTTCTGGCAGCAGGGGAGGTCCCCTGGGTGGATATGTGGTCCTTTCTTTCTCCTTGGCCCTCAGTTCTCTTGTGAGAGGTTGTAACTCTCCTTCTCTGTGACTCTCTGTCCTTCACTTCAAGGTCCTGGCAATGACCCAGCTATGCTCATGTCAGACAGTCTAGACTAGGAACTCTCTCTCCATAACCTGCTTTGGGATTGGATAAGGTGTGTGGGTTTCAGTTCTTGGGGATACTGCCCCCAAATACTGACTCTTGCGAGTAGTAAGCCATCAGGGATTCCAGATTGACCTTCTGGCTCTAAATCAGATACATGTCTTCACAGAACATCTGAAGCTCCAGTCTGAGGATGGGGCTGATAGTAACTATCATACACAGTAGAGACTTCAATGCCCACACAGTGCTGTGTCTCCAGGAGGGACTGAGACATAAAACACCCTCTGTGATCCCTGAGGATATCATCAGTGCCCTGGGATTGTTGTCACCCTGTCACCAGTACCTGAGGTGACACGACAGGGACTGAGATAATTGTGAGGGCCTGCTGATCTGAGAATTCCCCTCATGAGATCCCATCCAGCCTCCAGCCTTGGACACTATGACCTAGCTCTTCCTGGCCTTATCTACACAGGCAGGAGATCCTCATTCAGGGGATGGGGTCTGGTGGGGGACAGGGGTACGCTAATCCTAGACATCTGTAGACATGAAGGACACTGAGACAGCACTGACCTATGGCCCAGCAGATCTCCAACTACTAGATAAAACAGCGCTAAGAAATTAGTATATTTAATGCTGATTAAATTCACATTCCCATGAAAATTTGAAAGGGGAAACACTCCCACTTTTGGATTTATGATATGTCATCTGATAAAATTCTGTGTGTGTCTTGGAGTGCAACTGAGACACAATTACCTTTGGCCTCTTTGTAGTGAGAATGGTCTCCCTTAATGGAAACCTTCATTTTCAATATTCACAACTGTACAGGGTCCTTCTCTGACATCAGGTGTTCCAGGAATGTCAGAGAGGACAGAGAGGGTTTGGGGTCCAAGGATGTGTGGGATAGCCTGGGATAATCCTATATGACCCCTGCAGGCTGGTAAAACACTCAAGCCCTCTCAGGAGTCAGGCATAAGAGCACTCACTAGATGATGCTGACCTGATAGAACTTTGGAGTTATCACCACCCAGACCGCCTCTACCCCTGGGTCAGCTTATCCTCTCCTCCTCTGTCTCTTTCCATCTCTAAGCATAGAGGGGAGACAGACAGACAGCAGGGGCTTATCTTAGGGCAGTAGTTCTTCTCATATGGAAGTTTCTGGAGATAGAAAGAGATTTGGGGAGCTCAGCCTCCACAACAGAGCTTTAGGGTCAGAGTCTGTTTCTCTACTATGGCCTAGGCTCCTTCCTCCTCGCTTTCATCATCCCCTGCATAGGTGACTGACAACCTTACCCCAGGGTTTGTGGGAGACCCATCTGCTCCATATCTCCACGCTCCTTCATGGTGTGCTTCCCCCCTGGTCACACCTTTCTGTCGCATTATGTTGTCTTTGGCTCAGGTGGAGCTGACTCAGGCACTCTCAGTGATCATGTCTCTTCACAGAGGGCCACGCTTGCTGCACCTGAAACAGAGACAGAGGGAGAAACTTGGGAGAAACTTGGAAACCTTGTCACTCAGACCACATCCCCAGCCACTGATCCACAGGAGGAACACCCAGCCCTCTGGGGTCTTCCACAGAGTCTCTGGCTCCAGATCACATGGCCTGGCTTCTCTTACCATACCAAGGCTCCAGGCTGAATATGAGGTTGATGATTCCTGCTCAGCATAGGACAGCAGCCAGGGAGTCTTCCCAGTGCTTCAGGCTGGGGTGGAAGAGACATCCCAACCTTGAACACTCAGGCAGCCCGGCACATGGGGACCTCATAGAGCATCCTCCCACTGGACTGTGAATAGATAATGGCTAGGTTCCACCTGACTTTGGGGGGGACAATTCAGGTTTATAGGAAATAATAAAGTGAAACAAAGGCTGAGCTGCAGAAGCAACAAGTGCCCCAGGGCAGCACTGTTGTGCATATAACTGTGACTGTGTGGATATGTGGACATTCATGTGCATTCACATGGATTAAAAACAGATTTCAGGGGCACCTGGGTGGCTCAGTGGGTTAAGCCACTGCTTTCGGCTCAGGTCATGATCTCAGGGTCCTGGGATCGAGTCCCGCATTGGGCTCTCTGCTCAGCAGGAAGCCTGCTTCCCTCTCTCTCTCTCTGCCTGCCTCTCTGCCTACTTGTGATCTCTGTCTGTCAAATAAATAAATAAAATAAAATAAAATTAAAAAAACAGATTTCAGGTAGATGTCAACCTATTTTTCTAGGTTGCCTTTTCTGTCCCAATAGGATATCTTGGACTCACGTGATTAGCAAGTCCTCCTCTCTGAGTTCCTGAAGATACTCATTAGGGTCACCAGCCAAGAGCCTCTGTGTTTCTAGTCTTGGCTTGTGCCATTCTCTCTGACCCAGGGCTCCTGTGTCTGTGGGGACATTACTTGACTCACCCTATAGATCCCGCCTTATATACCACAGCATGTGGCAGATGTCTTTGCCCAACTGTCATACACACGTTATGTGCACACATGGGCATGGTCCCCATAAATGTGTCCCAGTGGCCTATTTCCTTCATGGTTCATACAATTACAATGCATGGCATTTGGAAACCTGAGACACAGTGGGAACTCTAGGGATACAGTTGGCGTGATACAGCATTTTAAAATAAATCGTAGTTTTCCAATGAAATAAATTTCCAAATATAAGTGTGTCATCATTCCATGAATGGACCTAGAAAAGCCCTTTCTCACTCCCCTCTTTTGGGTCACTACATCAGGAAGCCAATGATGAAAAATAACCTTTTGCTTGGTGTTCAGAGGGTGGAGGGAGTGAGTGAGGAGGGCAATAGGGGAGCTGTGTAAGAAGGGACTGCAGATGGTGGGCAAACCACTCAGCTGGAGAGAGGGGTCCTGGGAAAACTGTGTCCTCACTGATGTGTGACCTACCTCCACCAGTGAGGGCCCATTGCCCTGTGAGCTCCTAGATCTGGCTCCCTCCGTGCACTGATTCAAATGTGGATCACCCCCCACCCTTTTTTGCCCCTATGGGGTCTGGTATGGTTGAGGCATATAGAAAAGGTGAAGCTGGAATGAATGTACAAGGAAGAAGGGGATCTCAGGAGTCTGCTCAGAGAATAATAAAGCTTGTATCCATAATCCCCTTGATGGAACCTCAGAAGAAAGAGCTCAGTGGGGTCCTCACCATGTCCTAGGGACTCTCCTTCAGACCCTTATGCAGGAGTCTTTGCCAAATCTTACAGAAAGGAGTCCCTGAGGTCACCCGGAACCTGCTCTTTCTTCAGTGTCAGGAGCAGACACAATGACACTGTACTAACAGACCATGTCTCAGTGCAAAGGTCCCGATTTCTGCACTGGAAACATCAGCACTGTGGGCTATGCTGGCTCTAGGGCAGAAGTTCCACAAATGCAGTGATTAATGTCACTTAGGACACAGCCTGTGTGGGAACAGATGATCACTTCAGATCATGCTCAGTGCCTCAAATTCCCATGGTTCTCTTCAATCTGGACAAATGAGTCAACTCATCTTCTCTGTTGTCCTTGTTGTATCCATCGTGTCTCTGTTACTAAGTGTCAGCGGTACTAGTCACAGTTAGTCACTAATCACTCACTAGGGAGATCTCTGCAGTCATGTCTACACCAGCATTGGCTTGTCTAATGTCATGACATCCATTTGCATCTTTAAGAATGACTACTTGTCCATTACCATCAATACTAAGTATTAACCATTAATTTTGTTTCCTTCATTGTATTTTTTAATATATTTTTTTACTTTTTAATTTATTTTTAATTTATTTTCAGCATAACAGTTTTCATTATTTTTGCACCACACCCAGTGCTCCATGCAATCCGTGCCCTCTATAATACCCACCACCTAGTACCCCGACCTCCCACCCCCCAGCCACTTCAAACCCCTCAGATTGCTTTTCAGAGTCCATAGTCTCTCATGGTTCACCTCCCCTTCCAATTTCCCTCAACTCCCTTCTCCTTTTTAACTCTCCATGTCTTCCATGCTATTTGTTATGCTCCACAAATAAGTGAAACCATATGATACTTGACTCTCTCTGCTGGACTTATTTCACTCAGCATAATCTCTTACAGTCCCGTCCATGTTGCTACAAAAGTTGGGTATTCATCCTTTCTGATGGAGGCATAATACTCCATAGTGTATATGGACCACATCTTCCTTATCCATTTGTCCGTTGAAGGGCATCTTGGTTCTTTCCACAGTTTGGCGACCGTGGCCTTTGCTGCTATGAACATTGGGGTACAGATGGCCCTTCTTTTCACGACATCTGTATCTTTGGGGTAAATACCCAGTAGTGCAATAGCGGGGTCATAGGGAAGCAATATTTTATTTTATTTATTTATTTATTTATTTATTTATTTATTGAGGAATCTCCTCACTCTTCTCCAAAGAGGCTGCACCAACTTGCATTCCCACCAACAGTGGAAGAGGGTTCTCCTTTGTCCACATCCTCTCCAACACATGTTGTTTCCTGTCTTGCTAATTTTGGCTATTCTAACTGGTGTATGGTGATATCTCAATTAGTTTTAATTTGAATCTCCCTGAGAGCTAGTGATGATGAACATTTTCTCATGTGTCTGATAGCCATTTGTATGTCTTCATTGGAGAAGTGTCTGTTCATATCTTCTACCCATTGTTTGATATGCTTGTCTTTTTTGTGTGTGTTGGGTTTGAGGAGTTCATTATAGATCCTGGATATCAACCTTTTGTCTGTACTGTCATTTGCAAATATCTTCTCATATTCCATGGGTTGCCTTTTTGTTTTTTTGACTGTTTCCTTTGCTGTGCATAAGCTTTTGAATTTGATGAAGTCCCAAAAGTTTATTTTCGCTTTTGTTTCCTTTGCCTTTCGACACATATCTTGAAAGAAGTTGCTATGGCTGATATCGAAGAGATTACTGTCTATGTTCTCCTCTAGAATTCTGATGGATTCCTGTCTCATGTTGAGGTCTTTTATCCATTTTGAGTTTATCTTTGTGTATGGTGTAAGAGAATGGTTGAGTTTCATTCTTCTACATATAGCTGTCCAGTTTTCCCAGCACCATTTATTGAAGAGACTGTCTTTTTCCACCTTCATTGTATTTTTTGATAATTGAGGAATACTGTTGAACAATAATGGAAGTAATAATCATCTTTGCCTTTTCCTGATCTTTGTGAAAATTGTCCCTTTCACTACACCATGAACTGAGATGCTGGCCTTGAGGTTACATCATAATTGTGCAAGAGAGTGTGTATTACTTTATTATAAATGTATCTGTTTGCATTTCCATATTTTCTTTTTTTGTGATTTGGTCAAAAGGTCTTTCAAGAACAATTGGGGCTACAGGATTGTATCCCTTCATGTAATAATATGGCATGTGATGTGAAATGCGTGCCTAATATGGAGCACAACTTGCATAATTGGAACAAATCACAGTTAATAATGGTATTTCAATTTATTAATATGATACAGATGCCTCTTTGTTAATATTTTATATATATTTGTATCAATATTTAACGTTAACAGGTCTGTAATTTTCATTTTTGTGAAATGTAATTTGGCACATGTATTTATCAGTGTTATCTCTTTTAAAAGAACTAAGAAATATTCCATCCTAATAACAGAAGAATAGAATAAGAAGAAAGTAAATTGGAACCATCTTATCTCAGAATGTTTGTTAAATGTCTCCTGTGAAAATGTAACTTATGCATTTCTGTAGAGTGCTTCTAAAAATCACATTTTCCATTTTCCTATTAAAAATTGATATAAATTATTTATATTTATAGATCAAATTATTTATAGTAGAACTTATATTTATATTTATAGATCAAATTATTTATAGTAGAACTAATTTTATATCTTTTTGAATTTTTTTAAATATTTAATTTAGAGAGACAGATTGAGTGAGCAGGGAAGGAGCATAAGGAGAGAGAGAGAGAGAGAGAGAGAGAATCACAAGTGGACTGCTTGCTGAGCATGGAGTCCCATGCTGAGTTCAATCTCAGGACCTTGATACCATGACCTGAGCCTAAACCAGGAGTCATAAGCTTATCTGACTGTGCCCCTAATTTTGGATCTTCTTCAGAATGTATGAATTTTATTTATTCTTAATAGGAATCATCTCCTACAATTTTTCCCCATTTTTTATTTCATTTTTTATTTTTCCATGTGAGATTATCAGGGGCACTGTGAAGCTGCCCTGTAGTCCCTACAAATTTGCTCAGTGATGACTAGTCATGGAGTATATTCAGGTCTGGAAGCCCTTTGTGGTCTCAGCAGGTGCTTCCTTCCAGGTTTCTCTGCATGTGTGAGTAAACCTCCATCTTCCTCAGTGTGTAATGTGAACTAAGCTTCATACAGGGCTCAGGGAGGAGCCAGGCAGCCCCAGGGTGGACTCAATTTACATGGTCAGGCCCTCCTGTGGCTGAGGGTGGAGGAGAAAAGGAGGCCTGTGGCAGCCCAGCCCACTGTGTTATCAGGGGCTCTCACCATGGCCTGAACACTTGTCCTCCTCATGCTCCTATATTTCTCTACAGGTAGGAAGGGGCCTCAGGGGACACAGCCTGACCTCTAGCAGGTGTGAGCCTCTCTGGCTGAGACCCTAGAGAACTTTATCTGGCTCCTGCCCCATTATACATGAGTGTCTGCATTTGTAGGTTGCGACAGGGCTCATGGAACACAAGGTGGTCCCGAAATCACTCTTTCTGTGCTTAATGTCCTGATGATTCATTTTTCCATTTTCCCATCACCCATCTGTCTGTGTTTTCAGGTTCCCTGCCCCAACCTGTGCTAATCCAGCTTTCCTCCTTCTCTGCACTGCTGGGAACAATGGTAGACTCACTTGTACCCTGAGCAGTGGTGTCTGTGTTGGCAGCTACTACCTCAGCTGGTACCAACAGAAGCCAGGGAGTCCTTCCAGGTTTCTCTTGTACTATTACTCAGACTCAATTTCACGTTGGGATATGGGGTCCCCAGCCACTTCTCTGGCTCCAAATATGCCTCAGCAAATGCTGGGCTTCTGCTTTTCTCTGGGCTGCAGCCAGAGGATGAGGCTGACTATTACAGTGTTACAGCTTATAGCAGTGGGAGCAGCTTCCATTAGCCTTGGTGTCTCAGACAATGAAGAAGTTAGCAATAAGAATCCCTGGAACTAGAGATCTTGTCTCAGAGACTTCTGTGAAAAGTCATGTAGTGGAGAGTTCTCTGATGAAAGACCTTTTCTTGAGGAGAGAGAAGTGACACACAGATTGTGCTATGGCCTGAGATACTGCAAGTGTCCCAAATGCACACTCGGGTGAGGGAATAGAATCCAATTGCATGGTCATAGGGAAGTTCTATTTTTAATTTCTTGAGGAATCTCCACACTTTTCCCCAAAGAGGCTGCACCAACTTGCATTCCCACCAACAGTGAAAGAGGATTCCCCTTTCTCCACATCCCCTCCAACACATGTTGTTTCCTGTTTTGTTAATGTTGTCCATTCTAACTGGTGTAAGATGATATCTCAATGTGGTTTTAATTTGAATCTCCCTGAGGGCTAGTGATGATGAACATTTTTTTCATGTGTCTGATAGCCATTTGTATGTCTTGATTGGAGAAGTGTCTGTTCATATCTTCTGCCCATTTTTTTGGATATATTTGCCTGTTTCATGTGTGTTGAATTTGAGGAGTTCATTATAGATGCTGGATATCAACCTTTTGTCTGTATTGTCATTTGAAAATATCTTCTCCCATTCCGTGGGTTGCCTCTTTGTTTTTGTTTTTTTTTTTTTTTTGTTTGTTTGTTTTTGTTTTGTTTTGTTTTTTTACTGTTTCCTTTAATTGCACTCCTGGGTATTTATCCCAAAGATACAGATGTCGTGAAAAGAAGGGCCATCTGTACCCCAATGTTTATAGCAGCAATGGCCACGGTCGCCAAACTATGGAAAGAACCAAGATGCCCTTCAATGGACGAATGGATAAGGAAGATGTGGTCCATATACACTATGGAGTATTATGCCTCCATCAGAAAGGATGAATACCCAACTTTTGTAGCAACATGGACGGGACTGGAAGAGATTATCCTGAGTGAAATAAGTCCAGCAGAGAGAGTCAATTATCATATGGTTTCACTTATTTCTGGAGCATAACAAATATGATGGAGGACAAGGGGTGTTAGGAGAAAGGAGTTGGGGTAAGTTGGAAGGGGAGGTGAATCATGAGAGACTATGGACTCTGAAAAACAATCTGAGGGGTTTGGAGTGGCAGGGGGGTGGGAGGTTGGGGTACCAGGTGGTGGGTATTATAGAGGGCATGGATTGCATGCAGCACTTGGTGTGGTGAAAAAATAATGGATACTGTTTTTCTGAAAATAAATAAATTAATTTAATAAAAAAAAAAGAATCCAGTTGCACATGCCCTATGATCTATGATAAATTAAAATAATAAATATTTTATTAAAACAAAGCTCACTCCTTCCTTCTATTTCCATTGTATATGCATTACTACTGATGTAAAACATTTCATGTCGGACACATCTGGTCAACTGTTGTGTGGATTTTATTTTCCAAAGCAAGCAATTTCTGTGACACCTGTTGGTGTTGTAAATTTCAGCTCAATTTAACATACAGCTTACCTGCCCTGAGATGGTATCTGATGCACAGAATAATGACTCAGTAGAATGCTCTCCACTTTGATGTCAATGGCAACTTTTATGTTCCTTACCACTTATATCCCACATGGCTACAAATCAGGGGTTCCCATGACACTCTCCTCAGTTCACTCCGTTTACTATAGTGGCTCAAGGAAATTCTTACTTCCCTTTATAAATCCATTGAAGGATATTATGGAAACTGATGACCAATCAGATGAAGAGACACTTGGGGCAAGTTCTGGGACAGTCCCAAGTGCGGGAGATTCTGTCCCCATGGAGTTGTGGGACATCACCTTCTGGATATGGATATTTCACCAATCTGGAATCTTCTCAAAGCCCATATTTGGCATTAGTATTGAGACTGAGGTAGTCATCACTGAACAACATTCTGCTCTTTTCCCCTTTCTGGATAATGGCGTCTGAATACTCCCAACATCTGAACATGGCTTCATCTTTTGGGAGACCAGCCCGATCATGGAGACATCCACAAATCCCCACAGTTATACATTTGCACAAACATGGTCCTAGTGATTTTATCACTTTTGATATGTCAAGAGTTTCAGGAGCCCTGCATCAAGAACTTGGGACAGAGATGTGCATATAGTTTCTACGATCTCACAATACTATTGTATCAACTGTAAATATTGATTGGTACATTCCTGTAATCCACAAATCATATGCTACAAAGTGTTACTCTTGTGTTACTGATGACACATTAGCTAGTATATTAATATGCACATTGATCACACACACACACACACACACACACACACACACACACACACCTACTCTCTCCAAGTGCATAATGCCCTAGACTCTGCAGTTTCCAGGCTTCACTGTCTCTCCAGAAGTCAGGCTCTACCTGTGCTTACCCAGTTGTCTTCAGTGTCACCATCTCTATAAGGCAGAATTCCCATCACCAGAAAACATCAAAGACATTGGCTGTGACTAAGGTCCTGAATTCAGGGCAGCCAGGATGTGCTCTGAACACCTGGGTGGAGGCTGATGCTCAGGAATCCCAGGGGGTGTCTCTGTCAGTGGGGTCAGCTCAGGCCCTAACTATGTCAGGTCTCCAGACAGTGCTTGAAACTGACCAGTACACTGATTCTGGGATAGCAGTCTCAGTGCTTAGGACCCATGGAGGTGTGACACAGTCAACTGCCTGACTCTCCAAGGACTAGGCTGTCCCTCCCTCTTTTACCCCAGTGATACAGCCAATCTGGATATCTGCTGAAAATTCTTCTGTACCAACCCAGTACCACAGGGCCTGTGACTTAAGGGATACAGTGCTCCTTTTCTCAGCCTCTCATCCACACTGATGTGAGACCTTTGATATGAAATTCTGGGTCAGAATGGCCTTGAGTAATAGAAATTCATTTCTCTAGTGACCATGGATGACTGAATGAACAATGGTTCTATCCTGAATGTGCTGGAAACAAGGTTCATGTACTACAGCTGTGCCCGCTGTGAATCAGGTCAAACTGCAAATCACTCCAACCTAAAAGCATAGTCTCTGGTGATTCCATTAGTGAGATTGTTCTTGGATTCATAGGAACAGGCTCCATATGGGGTTTCACTGGACACCATATTCAGCTTTCCTTCCTGTAGCAACAGAGCCAGGATACAAAACTGATGACTAAAATATACATATATGCAGAATTAGAATAAAGATCAAGCTATATTAGTGAAACTTCCTGGACTGTTTTTGAACCAAGAATAGAATACATTCTCTTTGCATTGTTGTTTCATTTATTTTTTTTCTTAAGGTTTTATTTATCCACTTGAGTGAGAGGGAGACAGAAAAGACATGCAGAGGGAGGGGCAGAGGGAGAGGGAGAAGCAGGCTTTCCACTGAACAGGGAGCCCAACTCGGGGCTCAATTCCAGGACCTAGAAATCATTACCTGAGCCAAACGCAAATGCTCAACCATCTGAACCACACAAACAACCCTGTCCCATCTATGTTTTTAACCACAATTTCCATCCATTATTTTTCTTGCAATAAACACTGAGAGAAGTATACCAACCATTAACTACATGTGCACAATGACATTAACATTAAGATGTAGCCAGTTAGAATGAGATGAATTTTGTCTAACATTAACATGCACCTATTTTATATATGTGGTTTTTTCAGAGGTGACTAACACAAGAACTATGTAATTGAAAATATGTAAAAGCATCTATATTTGTCAGTCCTGCTCTCCTAGAACTTCTGGAAGGTTTGCCATATATGATTTGGGGTCAATTTCACACATAGACTCACATGGCCATGGTCCTTGTGTCTGTATAATTGGAGAACATATCCGGAGGGAATCACTGTCCACAGTGTATACAGAACTGTTGTTTCAAGGAGGTGAAAAGAGTGACAGGTGACAAAGATTTTGTGTGTTACCCCTCTGGGAATGCACACAGGGGCTTCTACCCACAACGTGATGAGAAGTGCATTCCATCTCCTCAGTGCTTTAGGAACATCAGAGGTGGAGACCTTTGGAAACCGGGAAGAGTCACATAGAAGGAAAGACATTTTCTTGTACAGATGTGACATGGAGATTTATCATTGTTCTGTATTTAAACCTTATCCAGGAGGAGTTTGTGTAGAGACGGTCAGTCAGTCCTCACCAAGTACTGATCAGCCAAGGGAGCTGTAGAAAGACTCACCCTGAGGAGTCTGAGTAGAGAAAAAATTCTGTCCTGAGGTGGTGGGAGGACACATGAGGGGACACAAGGCCTGGACCTAATTCAGGGGATAGATATCAGAGCACTGGGGAGACATGAGTCATGTCCAATGGGCTCCATTCACCATTTCAACAGCTACAGCTCAGGATCAACATGTGACCTGCATCCACCAGAAGGCAGACATGTTCCTCAGTCTCCCTTCTCCCTGCCCCTTGCAAGAGCTCCTCTTTCATCTCTGGGGTGAAGCCCTCTCAAATCCCTACACTCTCTTTTGTTCCACTATATCCCAAGTTATGTCAAAGGAGGGGATAACACAGCTTTAAAATGGGGAAGATTTGCAAGGAGACTCCCACCACCACCTTGAGGATCAGGGGGGCACATAAGTTTTGGTGAGCTCAAGAAGAGCTACGGGACCCAAGAAGTAGAGTCTGGGGTGTGGCTACCAGATCCGGGGCTCCCTTGGTTCTAACCTTTGTTACCTGCTGCACAGGGATTTCCAAATATGCTTGGGAGCAAAACAACACCAGAGATCTACCAGGCGAAATAACATTTGAGCTATTAGAAAGACTTTGCTTTATGTCCTTCTTATGCCCTTCAATGGAGAGAGGTCAGATAAAAAAATGTACATATTTATGTCACTAGACAGATATGGACTTCTGACTCAGTAAAGTGTTAAAGGTGTGTTCTCATGCGAGTCCTCGGAGACTAAATATATCCTCTTACAAGGAGATTGTCTTTGAGACAATTGATCTCAAAACCAGAATTAAAATATTTTATTTTTTTCATTTATTTTTTTAAATTTTTTAATAAACAAATAATATATTTTTATCCCCTGGGGAACAGGTCTGTGAATCGCCAGGTTTACACACTTCACAGCACTCACCATAGCACATACCCTCCTCAATGTCCATAACCCCATCCCACTTCTCCCAACCCCCCTTCCCCCAGCAACCCTCAGTTTGTTTTGTGAGATTAAGAGTCACTTATGGTTTGTCTCCCTCCCGATCCCATCTTGTTTCATTATTCTTCTCCTACCCCCTTAACCCCCCTGTTGCATCTCCACTTCCTCATATCAGGGAGATCATGTGATAGTTGTCTTTCTCCACTTGACTTGTTTTGCTAAGCATTATACCCTCTAGTTCCATACACGTCGTTGCAAATGGCAAGATTTCATTTCTTTTTATGGCTGCATAGTATTCCATTGTGTATATATACCACATCTCCTTTATCCATTCATCTGTTGATGGACATCTAGGTTCTTTCCATAGTTTGGCTATTGTGTACTTTGCTGCTATAAACATTGAAGTGCATGTGCCCAGTGGGATCACTACGTTTGTATCTTTAGGGTAAATACCCAGTAGTGCAATTGCTGGGTCATAGGGCAGTTCTATTTTCAACATTTTGAGGAACCTCCATGCTGTTTTCCAGAGTGGCTGCACCAGCTTGCATTCCCACCAACAGTGTAGGAGGGTTGCCCTTTCTCCGCATCCTCGCCAGCATCTGTCATTTCCTGACTTGTTGATTTTAGCCATTCTGACTGGTGTGAGGTGATATCTCATTGTGGTTTTGATTTGTATTTCCCTGATGCCGAGCGATATGGAGCACTTTTTCATGTGTCTGTTCGCCATCTGGATGTCTTCTTTCAGAAATGTCTGTTCATGTCCTCTGCCCATTTCCTGATTGGATTATTTGGTCTTTGGGTGTTGAGATTGCTAAGTTCTTTATAGATTCTGGACACTAGTCCTTTATCTGATATGTCGTTTGCAAATATCTTCTCCCATTCTGTCAGTTGTCTTTTGATTTTGTTAACTGTTTCCTTTGCTGCGCAAAAGCTTTTGATCTTGATGAAATCCCAATAGTCCATTTTTGCCCTTGCTTCCCTTGCCTTTGGCATTGTTCCTAGGAAGATGTTGCTGTGGCTGAGGTCGAAGAGGTTGCTGCCCGTGTTCTCCTCAAGGATTTTGATGGATTCCTATCGCACGTTGATGTCCTTCATCCATTTTGAGTCTATTTTTGTGTGTGGTGTAAGGAAATGGTCCAATTTCATTTTTCTGCATGTGGCTGTCCAGTTTTCCCAGCACCATTTATTGAAGAGGCTGTCTTTTTTCCATTCGATATTCTTTCCTGCTTTGTCGAAGATTAGTTGGCCATAGAGTTGAGGGTCTATTTCTGGGCTCTCTATTCTGTTCCATTGATCTATGGGTCTGTTTTTGTGCCAGTACCATGCTGTCTTGATGATGACAGCTTTGTAATATAGCTTGAAGTCCGGAATTGTGATGCCACCAACGTTGGCTTTCCTTTTCAATATCCCTTTGGCTATTCGAGGTCTTTTCTGGTTCCATATAAATTTTAGAATTATTTGTTTCATTTCTTTGAAAAAGATGGATGGTACTTTGATAGGAATTGAATGAAATGTGTAGCTTGCTTTAGGTAGTAGCATAGACATTTTCACAATATTTATTCTTCCAATCCAGGAGCATGGAACATTTTTCCATTTCTTTGTGTCTTCCTCAATTTCTTTCATGAGTACTTTATAGTTTTCTGAGAATAGATTCTGTGTCTCTTTGGTTAGGTTTATTCCTAGGTATCTTATGGTTTTGGGTGCAATTGTAAATGGGATTGACACCTTAATTTCTCTTTCTTCTGTCTTGCTGTTGGTGTAGAGAAATGCAACTGGTTTCTGTGCATTGATTTTATATCCTGACACTTTACTGAATTCCTGTATAAGTTCTAGCAGTTTTGGAGTGGAGTCTTTTGGGTTTTCCACATATGGTATCATATCATCTGCAAAGAGTGATAATTTGACTTCTTCTTTGCTGATTTGGATGCCTTTAATTTCCTTTTTTTGTCTGATTGCTGAGGCTAGGACCTCTAATACTGTGTTGAATAGCAGTGGTGATAATGGACATCCCTGCCATGTTCCTGACCTTAGCGAAAAAGCTTTCAGTTTTTCTCCATTGAGAATGATATTTGCGGTGGGTGTTTCATAGATGGCTTTGATGATATTGAGGTATGTGCCCTCTATCCCTACACGTTGAAGAGTATGGATCAGGAAGGGATGCTGTACTTTGTCAAATGCTTTTTCAGCATCTATTGAGAGTATCATATGGTTCTTGTTCTTAGTTTTATTGATGTGTTGTATCACATTGACTGATTTGCGGATGTTGAACCAACCTTGCAGCCCTGGAATAAATCCCACTTGGTCGTGGTGAATAATCCTTTTAATGTACTGTTGAATCCTATTGGCTAGTATTTTGTTGAGTATTTTCGCATCTGTGTTCATCAAGGATATTGGTCTATAGCTCTCTTTTTTGGTGGGATCCTTGTCTAGTTTTGGGATCAAGGTGATGCTGGCCTCATAAAATGAGTTTGGAAGTTTTCCTTCCATTTCTATTTCTTGGAACAGTTTCAGGAGAATAGGAATTAGTTCTTCTTTAAATGTTTGGTAGAATTCTCCCGGAAAGACGTCTGGCCCTGGGCTTTTGTTTGTTTGGAGATTTTTAATGACTGTTTCAATCTCCTTACTGGTTATGGGTCTGTTCAGGCTTTCTATTTCTTCCTGGTTCAGTTGTGGTAATTTGTATGTTTCTAGGAATGCATCCATTTCTTCCAGATTGTCAAATATTGGCATAGAGTTGCTCATAGTATGTTCTTATAATAGTTTGTATTTCTTTGATGTTAGTTGTGATCTCTCCTCTTTCATTCATTATTTTATTTATTTGTGTTCTTTCTCTTTTCTTTTAGATAAGTCTGGCCAGGGGTTTATCAATTTTATTAACTCTTTCAAAGAACCAGCTCCTAGTTTCGTTGATTTGTTGTATTGTTTTTTTGGTTTCTATTTCATTGATTTCTGCTCTGATCTTTATGATTTCTCTTCTCCTGCTGGGCTTAGGGTTTCTTTCTTGTTCTTTCTCCAGCTCCTTTAGGTGTAGGGTTAGGTTGTGTACCTGAGACCTTTCTTGTTTCTTGAGAAAGGCTTGTACCGCTATATATTTTCCTCTCAGGACTGCCTTTGTTGTGTCCCACAGATTTTGAACCGTTGTATTTTCATTATCATTTGTTTCCATGATTTTTTTTCAATTCTTCTTTAATTTCCCAGTTGACCCATTCATTCTTTAGAAGGATGCTGTTTAGTCTCCATATATTTGGGTTCTTTTCAAACTTCCTTTTGTGGTTGAGTTCTAGTGTTAGAGCATTGTGGTCTGAAAATATTCAGGGAATGATTCCAATCTTTTGATACTGGTTGAGTCCTGATTATGACCGAGGATGTGATCTATTCTGGAGAATGTTCCATGTGCACAGGAAAGAATGTGTATTCTGTTGTTTTGGGATGAAATATTCCGAATATATCTGTGATGTCCATCTGGTCCAGTGTGTCTTTTAAGGCCTTTATTTCCTTGCTGATCTTTTGCTTGGATGATCTGTCCATTTCAGTGAGGGGAGTGTTAAAGTCCCCTACTATTATTGTATTATTGTTGATGTGTTTCTTTGATTTTGTTATTAATTGGTTTATATAGTTGGCTGCTCCCACGTTGGCGGCATAGATATTTAAAATTGTTAAATCTTGTTGGACAGACCCTTTGAGTATGACATAGTGTCCTCCCTCATCTCTTATTATAGTCTTTGGCTTAAAATCTAATTGATCTGATATAAGGATTGCCACTCCTGCTTTCTTCTGATGTCCATTAGCATGGTAAATTCTTTTCCACCCCCTCACTTTAAATCTGGAGGTGTCTTCGGGCTTAAAATGAGTTTCTTGGAGGCAACATATAGATGGGTTTTGTTTTTTTATCCATTATGATACCCTGTGTCTTTTGACAGGGGCTTTTAGCCCATTAACTTTCAGGGTAACTATTGAGAGATATGAATTTAGTGCCATTGTATTGCCTGTAAGGTGACTGTTACTGTATATGGTCTCTGTTCCTTTCTGATCTACCACTTGTAGGCTCTCTCTTTGCTTAGAGGACCCCTTTCAATATTTCCTGTAGAGCTGGTTTGGTGTTTGCAAATTCTTTCAGTTTTTGTTTGTCCTGGAAGCTTTTAATCTCTCCTTCTATTTTCAATGATAGCCTAGCTGGATATAGTATTCTTGGCTGCATGTTTTTCTCGTTTCGTGCTTTGAAAATATCATGCCAGCTCTTTGTGGCCTGCCAGGGCTCTGTGGATAAGTCAGCTGCCAACCTAATATTTTTACCATTGTATGTTAAGACTTCTTTTCCCAGGCTGCTTTCAGGATTTTCTCTTTGTCACTGAGACTTGTAAATTTTACTATTAGGTGACAGGGTGTGGGCCTATTCTTATTTTTTTGAGGGGCATTCTCTGAACCTCCTGAATTTTGATGCTCGTTCCTTTTGCCATATTGGTGAAATTCTCCCCAATAATTCTCTCCAGTATACCTTCTGCTCCCCTCTCTCTCTTCTTCTTCTGGAATCCCAATTATTCTACTGTTGTTTCGTCTTATGGTGTCACTTATCTCTCGAATTCTCCCCTCGTGGTCCAGTATCTGTTTGTCCCTCTTTTGCTCAGCTTCTTTATTCTCTGTCATTTGGTCTTCTATATCACTAATTCTTTCTTCTGCCTCATTTATCCTATCAGTGAGAGCCTCCATTTTTGATTGCACCTCATTAATAGCTTTTTTGATTTTAACTTGGTTAGATTTTAGTTCTTTTATTTCTCCAGAAAGGGATTTTATATCTCCCGAGAGGGTTTCTCTAATATCTTCCATGCCTTTTTCGCACCCGGCTAGAACCTTGAGAATTGTCATTCTGAACTCTAGATCTGACATATTACCAATGTCTGTATTGATTATGTTCCTAGCGTTCGGTACTGCCTCTTGTTCTTTTTTTTTGTGTTGAATTTTTCTGTCTTGTCATTTTCTCCAGATAAGAGTATATGAAGGAGCAAGTAAAATACTAAAAGGGTGGCAACAACCCCAGGAAAATATGCTTTAACCAAATTAGAAGAGATCTTAAATCGTGAGGGTGTAGAAAGGGGATAAAAAGAGGTTCAAAAAGGAAGAAAGAAAAAAAAAGAAAAGAATTAAAAAAAGAAAACAAATAAGAATAATATAATAAATAATATATATATATATATATATATATATATATATATATGATAAACTAGTTAAAAAACATTAAAAAAGAAAAAGGTAAAAGTTTAAAAAAAAATTTTCCAGAAGGTGAGAAAAAAAAAAAAACAAAATATGAAAAGAAAAAAATCAAATTAACTGCAAGACTAAAAAAAATCACAGGGAAAAAACCATGAGTTCCATGCTTTGCTTTCTCCTCCTCTCTAATTCTGCTGCTCTCATTGGTATTGAAACCTCACTCCTTGGTAGGTGAACTTGGTATTGGCTGGATTTCTTGTTGATCTTCTGGGGGAGGGGCCTGTTGTAGTGATTCTCAAGTGTCCTTGCCCCAGGCGGAATTGCACCGCCCTTATCAGGGGCCTGGGTGAGTAATCCGCTTGGGTTTGCTTTCAGGAGCTTTTGTTCCCTGAGCGCTTTCCGTAGATTTCTGGAGGACGGGAATACAAATGGCAGCCTCCTGGTCTCCGGCCTGGAGGAGCCGAGAGCCCAGGGCCCCACTCCTAAATGCGCCCTCAGAGAACCGCGCCCAGTTACTCCCATCTGCCTGACCTCCGGCCGCGCTCCGAGCTCACCGAGCCTGCGACCGGTTCAAGGTAACACCGAGCTGTGAGCTTACTGTTGGCTCTGTCTCTGTAGCCGGCTTTCCCATTCCAATACCCAGAAGCTCTGCAACACTCAGACACCTCTGATCCTTCCGTGACCCTGCGGGACCTGAGGCCACGCTGACCCCGCATGGGCTTTGCCCCAGTTTAGCCTCTGGAGCGATGTCCCTCATCAGAACAGACTTTTAAATGTCCTGAATTTGTGCTCCGTTGCTCTGTCGCTTGCCGTGAGCCGGCCCCTCCCCCCGGGGTCTATCTTCCTGTTGCTTTGGATTCACTTCTCCGCCGGTCCTACCTTTCAGAAAGTGGTTGTTTTTCTGTTTCCAGAATTGCTGTTCTTCTTCTCTTTGATCTGCCGATGGATTTTCAGGTGTTTGCAATCTTTAGATGAGCTATCTAGCTGATCTCCGGCCAGCTGAAGTAGTCTCAGCCTTTTACTTCTCCGCCATCTTTTTATTTATTTTTTTAAAGTAGGCTTCATGCCCAGAGTACAGCCTAATGCAGGGGTTGAACTCACCATCCTGATATCAAGACCTGGGATTGTTTCTACTGGTTTGCCTCAGAGTCCCAAGGAAGTAAGAATTTAAAGCAGCCGCTCCAGTCCTCCTTGGAAACCCTGAGGAGTCTTCTCTTTTCTTTCCTCCCAGTCAAATAAAGAAATGTCTTTCCATTTCACACAGGCCCAGAATAAACTGCGCTCTCCCCACCGAGGCTGCCTGTCAGCGGCGCATGAGGGGAGGGGAATTCAGTATTTTTGACTTTTTGTTTTCTCAGATCTTCAACTCCTTCATGAACAGAGAAACATCTCATTATCTAATGCTCCACTGCAGTACACAGCAGCACTGCCTGATGTGTCAGTCAAAGTAGAAACTTCCAGTTCACAATATACTCTTCCTCTTTCGCTCCCCAAGTTCCTTCTGCTCCACAGTTCTGAGCATCTCCTGTGAGCACAACCACCTGCCTCCCATCCTCCTGTTTTCCTGCCTCAGTTGTTCTTCCCCAACAGCATAGTTTCTTCAGTCCTTCCATGTTGTGTTCATCCATCTGTTCCCCTGTACCCACCATCACCAGATGGTTTCCCCCATTCTGTGAAATTGCAGTTTCCCTTCATAGTTTGGGAAACTTCACAACCTGTTTTGATTTTCTCTTCTATGAGCTCATGTATAGAACACATGGCCATTCTTCTCCTGAGACATACTTGAATGTCCCCTCAGAGGAGGAGCTCCAAAATTGTCCCCAAGGGTGGGATAATCTCACTCTTTTATATGAATTATGTCTTGTAGACATTGTTGTTCTCACAGGAGTGTTTATTTCTTCATGACTTTACCCTCTATATTATAAGCCTTTTCAATCACAAACATGTTTCTATGTTCTTTAAATTGGACCCAAAATGCTGCCTCCTACAGCTGCTCCCTCCACCCTCTCCTGGGTCCCATTCAGAGAATATCCTTCCCTCAACCTATTTTGTCCTCAGGGCTGCTCCCAACCTCCTGAATCACGGATCAGGTGAGGACTGACAGAGTCTGGAAAGGGGTACACAATTGCATAAGGAGTACCCACCTCAACATGGACACAGTATGGAGGATAAGACAAGTCTGAAACAACCTGGCTGTACTGTGGGGACCAAGATCTGTGTTTACCATGGTTTGGACTCTTATCATTTTTCTGTCACTTTCTCTCTGCTCAGGTAGGGGCATTATCTGACTTACCAGGATCTTCCCAGTTATTATCATTCCATTAATTCCACAAGACTTGGAAACTCCAAGGGTAAATGTCACATCACCCATGAGTGCCTGTGTTTGCAGGTTCCCTTTTCCAGCTGCCCTCCCTCTCTGCATCTCTGGGAACAAAAGCAAGACTCAACAGTGTGAGACTGACTCCCACTATCACAGTGATTTCAGTGTTGGGAGAGTTGTAAGTGTCATCATAGACTGGTACCAGCAGAAGACAGAGAGCCTACCCCAGTATCTTCTGAATTTCTACTCATACTTAGATAAAGGCTGGGGTTTGCAGAATCTTCTCTGGATTCAAAGATGCCTCAGAAAATGCAGAGCTTCTGCTCATCTCTGGGCTGCAGCCTGAGGATGAAGCTGAGTGTTACTATCTGGCTGGAGACAGTGGTGCTCCTTGTAGTGACACAGGCAGAAGGGGATGTAGAACAAAACCCTTACCTGCTTTGAGTGGGGCCCAAGAGGGATTGGAGTGAACAGCTGTGGGAACAGTCATGAGATCCTGTCAAGAAGCCTATTCCAGGCCCTAGAATCCTTTCTGTCGATTTCCCATCAATGAAACATTAGACCTGGGGGAAAATGAAGCAAAATGAGAAGAAAAGGTAGGAGGAGGAGGAGGAGAGGAGGGGGAGGGGGAGGGGAGGGAGAGGAGGAGGAGGAAGAAGAAGAAGAAGAAGAGGCAGCAAAATCACAACAAAACTAAACTTAGACCCAGTGAAAGAAACATATAATTTGAAGAGCTTTCTTGTTCAGAGTGAGGCACCATCCCAGCAGGTGTACAGTCCTATAGATACGACTTTGGTTCCTGATGTCACTGAGAGACCTTCCCTCCCTTCCCCATCTTAGAGGCTGGCCAACGTGCACTGTTCTCCTGATATAAGGCAGGAAGATGGCAAAGGTAGGCTTGAAGGAGGTCAAAGGCCAGAGCTGACCTGGATCACTGCTGTGGTGTCTGTGTCTTCCACTCACATGTCAAGGATATGGGGGTTAGGTATGGGGGACGTCTGCTACCCGAGGCCTGCAAACCTATATTAGGGGCTGGGAAAGGAGAAGAGGGGAGGTTCCAAGATTGCGACTAAATGGCTGAGTCCTATATGAGACTTTCCTACAGGTGATACCTGAATGAATTAATCCCCAAAGAATTGGGAATGAATGAATTCCCACATGAATTCCTAATCGTGGGCTTCCAGAGTCCATGGGAAGTGACATGTACCCTCTTCCTCCTTTCTGCCCTGTAGAAGCTTTTAAGCTTGCAGGGTGTCAGCCAGGGTTGAGGAGTGTAAAACGCCCATGGGATGTGCAACAACATTCTCTCTGAATCTTTCAATAAGGTCCCAACTAAGAGCTCACCTTTGTCACACAGAGTACAGCACAATATTTGGAAGCTATTATGAAGGTGGATAGCAAGGTCTCCCAGGCATAGTCCCTGTATGTGAGCTAGTAAAGCAGTGATGGATCTTCAAGAGTCCCAAGGAAATGTTCCTGCTCCTGGTTTATTAACATGACCTCCTTATTCACCCCTGGACTGCAGCCTGAGGATGAGACTGACTCCTTCTATCACAGAGCTGAGCACAGATCCACTGCAACCAAGACCTACCCTTCCACATCTTCCCCCAACCAGCAGATTCTCTGACCCATATTCCTCCATCCTTGTCTGTGACCAACATAAATTTTCCTTCTCTGCTGTAACTGGTGCTTCAGAAGCAAGAGAATGCTACATACTTGACTCTGTCTATTTTATGGAGTCAAATAAAATAACTTACTTTAAGGGCACCTAGATGGCTCAGTCAGTTAAGAATCTGCTTTAGGCTTGGGTTGCCATTCCAAAACCCTGGGATCAAACTCAATATCAGACCATCTGCTCAGTGGGAAGTCTGTTACCTCCTCTCCCCCTGCACCCCCGAACATGCTCTCTTTCTCTCTCTCTCTCTCAAATAAATAAAGGCTAAAAAAAGAGAGAAAATAACCTACATTCTTACTGTTCCCTAGTCTACACAAACTCACTTTGTCTCAAGAAGCCAAAGTATCCCCCACACATGTTGGTTGGAGATGGGAAGGAAAGCAATAATATGGGACTGTGACCTTAGAGAACAAAATCTCCTCTGCCAATCTCTCTATAAGTCCCCTGGTCCTAGCCTAGGATTTGCTGATCATTTCCTGACTCTGAAACTAGCCAGTCTGTGGCTCTCTACATCTTCCAATGGCTCTGGGAGATCATGGAAATGCCATGGGGCAGGAGAAGACCCTTCCCCTTTGGAGGATAGGGACCTCAGATATGCTCACTCAATCCCGTTTAATCCAAGAACTCACATACTTTTCTCTCTCTGGTTCTTAGTTTGGGATGATGTTAAATAAATGTTATTGCAGGTCTAGATGGAGTAAACCCAAATCCTATTATCAGTTAAACTTTTATTATAGGGATAGGGAAATTTCTAGAGTGTCCTTATTTTCTAAGAGATGATAAATTGAGCTCTCAACAAACTTTATCAGACCCTGTACTGGTGGGTAACAAGTCACAAGGTTCCTGAAGTTCAGAATTAGAAAGAGGACCTCTAAGTCAGAGGCAGTTCCACTATAGCAAATATATAAAATTTTATTTATTCATTTGTGAGAAAAAAATCACAAGTAGGCAGAAAGGCATACAGAGAGAAAGGGGGAAACCAGGCTCCCTGCTGAGCAGAAAGCCTGATGTGGGGCTGAATCCGAGGACCCCCAGATCATGACAGAGCCAAAGGCAGAAACTTAACCCACTGAGCCACCGAGGTACCCTGCAATGATATTTTTATACCAATTGTCTTACTGAGAAAAATTACCAAACTCCACTAAAAATATGTTAGATATATCAGGGGAGCAAAAGAAAATAAGAAATATCCAGGCTTAAAAGGCAAATGTAAACCAAAAGAGGTAAGAATGAACAGAAGACACTTTTCCCAACAATGTTATAGTCTCAAAACTAATACTTGACCAAATGCCAAGTCCTGTACAGTATGTACTGGGGTAACCTAACAGGAGACCCTTATATCAACAACAGCAACAGCACAATGAGACATATTTAAAGAGCCCCTGTACAATCAACTCCAGTTATAAACATGGGAGAACTCTGGGGAAGATAAAACCTTAATTTTTAGCACCAGTTCAAGCTGGTCATGGAGTGCTAATGGCACTGCTACAGGGCTGAATAAATCCAAATGCCAGGTAATTCCTAATATCTGGTAACATAATCACTGTGCAGTGCATTCTGTATTTAGCTTTCTGGAGTTCATTAGTGACCTGAAAAAATAATGTCACTCTCCCAATCATTGTGTAAGAGACTTACTCATTCTATGCACCTGGACAGTACCATCAGAAATATCCATCTGAAATCAGTATGGTCCAGGAGAGCTGGGTGGTGTCACAGGTGTTTTGAGGTCTGCAGGTGGCATTACTGAGCTTTCCCAGAAGGGACAGGGCTCTGGCTAAGGCAACTAGGAAAATTCTCTACTGAGTGTTGCTTAATTGACCAAGGATTGTCCCCAGTGAACTGAGACTTTTTGCAAATGAGGTCACCAGAAACCACATGAGTATTCAACACTGACTCACATCACTGTATCAAGTTTTGTCCTCCATCATCATGAGTTGTCATCCTGGCCTGTGTCAAGGCAGGGATAGGTGGACAGTGAAACATAGGGACAGATTTGTATGAAGATACCAGAACTATGAAGACAAATGGAAATAAGATCAATGACACATGTGGATAGAAGTGTCATATTTCTAAATATTTGTCCTCTGCAAGCAGAGTCAAGGGGCTTTAGCATGTCCATGATTTCTCTGCCCTTCACAAATCTCACTCCACAGATAAGGTGTTCAATGAGGACACTGGTGAAGAGTCCTCAGCTCCAGTTGCCTGAAGAAGTGGGGTGAGTGGGAAGGTGGAGTCACTGCATACATTGCCTTGGGACTCACTGCTACCCTCACCCAGGGCAGGAAAAGTGAATGGGCATGCCCTTCAGAAAAGGAAAGCACCACCCAAGGAAACCTCTTGGCTGCATCAAGCAGCATCACCATAGAACACCTGGACAGCTGCGTGTTTGTGCTTCTCATTGTGAGGGGCTCCTGGTACCCTGGTTTTCTCTCATCCAGCTTTCCACTTCTCCCTTATAGCTCTGGTTCCTATTTACCCACTAGACAGTCCTCAGGAACAGTAATTCAGTAATGCAGACCCACCCATGAGAATGACTGGGATAATCAGTAGTTGTGTCTCAGGGCTCCCTCTAGTGGTCAGGGACGCTTCTGGAAAAGTTGGCTTCCCTGCTTTCCCTGATGAAGTGCACAATACATGCAGCTAGGTGCAATATCCATAGATGGTATTTATGACTATTGTGTTACTTCTCTTTTGCTTCATCATTTTGTAGTTATGGATGAGAACAGAAACATACATCTTCAGATGTGTTAATTATCCTTTCTAATTCTTCATTTTCCCCTTAAGTATTAGGTCCTCTCTATATTAAGATTTCATTCATATAATTATGCAATAACTACTTTTCCAAGAATAACATTGTTTAATAGATATCATTGAATTTAATATGAATATTTATGTCTGATGTCATTTAAGTCCCTGAACACAGATTAAAATAAAGGGGATGGGGGGCAAGATGGCCGGGAGGCACCTTTTCAACCTGTACCCTAAAGTGAGCTGATTACCTACCAAAGAACTCTGATCACCCATGAAATCAGCCTGAGATCAGAATTATACACGTCTGGATCTCTACAGGGGCAGAAGACGCCAGTGGGCAGGTAAAGCAATGTGGGAATGGCGGACTGATATCAGAACTTAAACAAAAGGGGGAGGGAGCCACCAGAGGCGACCGGTTGGAAAGTAATACCCCTAATATGAGCGAGAGTGCCCTGAATCTGCAGACCAGCATTAACTTGGAGACTGGTTGAAAGCACTCCAAAAGAGCAAAGGATTGTGGGGGAAATTGTGGGAATCGGGGCGGCTAGGGACAGGAGCTTAAGTCCCTGATCCCAGGAGAGCCTCCCCTGGCGCTGAGCCAGAGAGAGTGCGGTGGAGAAACCAGGTCTTGATCCCTAAGCCGCCAGCACCACGGAGAACGCGTGGGGTCCGGCTCCTGTGAGGGGGCTCACGCCAGACAGAAGAATGCATGAGCCCTGCTATACAGCCTGAGATGCACGCACCCCTCATCCTCCTTTGAAAGAGGTACACAAAGGCCCGGCCGGTGCTCTTTGACCCATGCCATTGTTTCAAAGCATAAGGCGCGCACTCTAAACTCTCCTCTGAAAGAGGTGCGCGAAGGCCCAGCCTGGTGCTTTCAGACCTGCACCCCGTTCTCAGAGCCTGAAACGTGTGTGTGACCTACAGCCTCCCCAGAAAGAGGTGCACACAAGCCAGGCGCTTTAGACCTAGGAAGACCAGGTACTCCCAGCCCGGGCTAGCAGGAAAATGTCAGTGTGCAATCACTGCTTGGAACCTCTCTGGCGATCTGGAGCTGCCCAGACAGCTGCTTCTTCCGTGGTTTTGGGTACAAGCAAAAGATCCTGCATCCCCAGGGACTGCGGCTTGGAACCTGCTCTGCCAGCGGCCAAGGGGGAACTCTACAGCCAGACTGAGGCTTCTGTCTGAGAGGGAGGTCAGAGTGCAGTTTATTTTCCTCTAAAACTACAAAAACCATCAAAAGCCTTCAAGGTGAGAGGAAAAAAAAAGTGAACAAACATTTAAACCAACAGAGAACAAAAGTCTGAAAAAAAAAAAAAAAAAAAAAAACCAGTTTCCTCAGAGCCCACCCCCTTCAGGGGGATGGTGGAACCTAATTCAGGGAACATCATTGACTGAAAACCCACGTGGCAGGCCCCTCCCCCAGAAATCCAACCAAGAAAAGAAAAAAAAAAAAGACTACAAGAGAACAACCACTACTACTTCATAGGATAACTTTTATTTTTAACTTGTTCCCACTATTCTGGTTCATTTTTTTTATATATAGATAATTTTTAAACCTATTTACCATCACAGTGAGCTGTCCAGTATATCAAATTCCATAATAACCTTCTAACCTGAACTTTTTAATACGTACACCTGTGTTTTTCTTTTGCATTTCTATTTTTGGGATTTATTTATTTTAATTTTAGTTTAGTTTAGTCTAATATATACCTTTTTATTTTTATTTTCTAATATTCATATAGAGTTAAACTTCAATGTAATCCCCTTTCCCCAATCAATACTACCCCTATAGGTAAATCAATTTTTAATCCCCCTTTATCTTAGGAAAGTTGAGTCCTTCAACAAAGATATCAAGATACATCCAGGAAGAATCAAAACAATTTTCCTCGCCCACCCTGAGAATTTATAACTACTTTCCCATCTTTTTCTTCCACCACTGTTTCTGTGTTTTTGTGTTTGTCCTGATAGTATATAAATCTTACATTTGGGGTTCTTTTTGACAAGGCTCTTCCTTTATTTGCATATATATATTTTTTTTCTCTTGTCATATACTTTTATCAGTCTTTGTGTTTTTGTGTTTTTGTTTGTATACTTCATATATCTTACTTGGGGTCCATTTGGGCTGAACCTTCTCTTTTATCTTCCCTTTTTTCTTCTGTCTCTCTCTCTATCTCTTTTTTCTTTCTTTCTTTTTTTTTTTTTCTTTCTTCTCTCATTTGGGTGGGGAATCCTGATTGCTCAGAAGCATAGGATGCACCTTAACTGCACCATGGTCAATACATCCAGCTACATCTGTTCAGTCATCTCTCACCAAAATAACTAGGAGGAGGAATGCCCAACAGAAGAAAAATACAGAGGATGGGTCTTCTGCAACAGAGCTAACAGCTATGTCAGACAATATGTCGGAAAGAGAATTCAGGCTAACAATTTCCCAGGCAATAACTAGGTTGGAGACAGCCATGGATGACCAAACAGAATTAATTAGGGCCGAACTGAAAGTGACCAGACAGGATGTTCACAATGTTAGGGCTGAGCTTAAAGCTACCAGGAATGAGCTTCACAATGCTCTCAATGAGTTCCAGTCTAATCTAAATTCTCTCATAGCTAGGGTAAATGAGACAGAAGATAGAATTAGTGATCTGGAGGACAAACAGATAAAGAGAAAGGATCAGGAGGAAGCCTGGAACAAACAGCTTAGAAACCACAAAAACAGAATCAGGGAAATAGATGATGCCATGAAACGTTCCAACATCAGAATTACTGGAATCCCTGAGGGCAGGGTAGAAAGAAAGAAGTCTAGAAGATATAGTGGAACAAGTTCTTCATGAAAATTTTCCCAATCTCACGAATGGAACCAGCATTCATTTACTAGAGGCTTAACGGTCTAGACCCAAAATTATACATTCCAAAAAAAACATCAAGGCACCTGATAGTCAAATTGAGGAATTATAATTGTAGGTATAATCTCTTGAAAGCCTCTAGGACAAAGAGGCTCCTTACATACAGAGGAAAGTCCATGAGAATAATGTCAGACCTGTCCATAGAGACCTTGTAAGCCAGAAAGGACTGGCAAGATATATTCAGGATATTAAATGAGAAAAACATGCATTCAAGAATACTTTATCAAGCAAGACTGACATTCAAAATGGATGGAGAGATAAAGAGTTTCCAAGACCGGCAAGGCTTAAAAGACTACACAACGACCAGGCCAACACTGCAGGAAATATGAAGGGGGGTTCGATAAAAGAGGGAAAATCCTAAGAACAGCATTGAACAGATATATAGAGAGAATCTACAGAAAGAAAGACTTCAAAGGTAACATGATGTCAATAAAAACGTATCTATCAATATTCACTCTCAAGGTGAATGGCCTAAATGCGCCCATAAAACAGCACAGAGTTGTAGATTGAATAAAATGACAAGACCCATCCATATATTGTCTACAAGAGACCCATTTTGAACCTAAAGATACACCCAGACTGAAAGTGAAGGGATGGAGAAGCATCTTTCATGTCAATGGGCCTCAAAAGAAGGCTGGGGTAGCAATTTTCATATCAGATAAATTAGACTTTAAACTAAAGCCTGTAGTCAGAGATACAGAAGGACACTACATCATTCTTAAAGGAACTATCCACCAAGATGATCTAACAATTGTAAATATCTATGCTCCCAATATGGGAGCAGCCAATTACATAAGAAGACTGTTAATCAAGATAAAGAACCATATTGATATGAATGCATTAATAATAGGAGATCTTAACACACCTCTCTCAGAAATAGATCATAGAAGCAGAATATCAATAAAGAAACAAGAGCATTGAATGACACACTGGACCAGATGGACCTCATAGATATATACAGAACATTCCACCCTAAAACAACAGAATACTCATTCTTCTCAAGTTCACATGGAACTTTCTCCAGAATAGACCACATACTGGATCACAAATCAGGACTCAACCAATACCAAAAGACTGAGATTATTCCCTGCATATTCTCAGATCACAATGCCTTGAAACTGGAGCTCAATCACAAGGAAAAGTTCCAAAGGAACTCAAACACCTAGAAGCTAAAGACCACCTTGCTTACAAATGCTTGGATCAACCAGGAAATCAAGGAAGAAATGAAATAATTCATGGAAACTAATGAGAATGAAGACACTTCAGTCCAAAACCTATGGATACAGCAAAAGCACTCCTAAGGGGGAAATATATAGCCATCCAATCCTCTCTCAAAAACAAAACAAAACAAACAAACAAACAAACAAAAAAAACTGAAACATCCAGAACACAGCAGCTGTCTCTACACCTTAAAGAACTGGAGAATCAACAACAAATGAAACGAACTCCACACATAAGAAGGGACATCATCAAGATTAGAGCTGAGATCAATGAGGTAGAAACCAGGGATACAGTAGAATGTATCAATGAAACTAGAAGCTATTTTTTTGAAAGAATCAATAAGAGCCATAAACCACTGGTCACACTAATGCAAAAGAAAAGGGAGAAAGCCCAATTCATAAAACCATGAATGAAAAGGGAGAGATCACAGTGAACACTAAGGAAGTAGAAACAATCATCAGATGTTATCATCAACAGTTATATGCCAATAAGCTAAGCAATCTAGATGAAATGAATGCATTTCTGGAAAACTATAAACTTCCAAAATTAAGCCAGGAAGAAATTGGCAACCTGAATAGACTGATATCTAGTAACGAGATTGAAGCAGTGATCAAAAATCTCCCAAAAAACAAGAACCCAGGACCTGATGCATTCCCTGGGGAATTCTACCAAACTTTCAAAGTAGAAATAACACCAATTCACCTAAAACTGTTTCAAAAAACTTGAAGCAAAAGGAAAACTTCCAGACTTTTTCTATGAAGCCAGCATTACCCTGACCCCCAAACCAGGCAAAGACCATACCAAAAAGAAGAATTCAGACCAATATGACTGATGAATATGGATGCTAAGATTCTCAACAAGATCCTAGCAAACAGGATCCAACAGCACATTCAAAAGATTATCCACCATGACCAGGTGGGATTCATCCCTGGGAGGCAAGCCTGGTTCAACATTTGCAAATCAATGAATGTGATAGAAAAAAATAATATAAGAAGAGAGAATAACCCCATGGTTCTCTCAATCAATGCAGAAAAAGCATTTGACAAAATCCATCATCCATTCCTGATTAAAACGCTTCCAAGTATAGATAGAGGCAGCAGTCCTGAACTTCAAGAAATCTATCTATGGAAGACCCAGAGCAAATATCATCCTCAAAGGGGAAAAAAAAAAAAAAAAACTTGCAGCCTTCCCGTTGAGATCAGGAACATGACAAGGATGCCCACTCTCACCACTCTTTTTTTTTTTTTTTTTTTAGTTTTTTTTTTACATTTTTAGCATAATAATATTCATTAATTTTTCACCACACCCAGTGCTCCATGCAATCCGTGTGCTCTGTAATACCCACCACCTGGTACCCCAAACCTCCCACCCCCTGCCACTTCAAACCTCTCAGATTGTTTTTCAGAGTTTGTAATCTCTCATGGTTCACCTCCCCTTCCAATTTCCCCCAACTCCATTCTCCTCTCTAACTCCCCATGTCCTCCATGCTATTTGTTATGCTCCACAAATAAGTGAAACCATATGATAATTGACTCTCTCTGCTTGACTTATTTCACTCAGCATAATCTCACTACATTTGTTCAATATAGTATTAGAAGTCCTAGCAACAGGAATCAGACAACAAAGAGAAATAAAAAGTATCCAAATTGGGAGTGAAGAACTCAAGCTCTCTCTCTTCGCAGATGACATGATTCTTTATATGGAAAAACCAAAAGACTCCACCCCCAAACTACTAGAACTCATACAGCAATTCAGCAACGTGGCAGGATACAAAGTCAATGTACAGAAATCAGTGGCTTTCTTATACACTAACAAAGAAAATACAGAAATTTAAATGAGGGAATTGATTCCATTTACTATAGCACCAAGAACCATAAGATACCTGGGAATAAACCTAACCAAAGAGGTAAAGGAACTGTACTCGAGGAACCATAGAACACTCATGAAAGAAATTGAAGAAGACAAAAAAAGGTGGAAGACCATTCCATGCTCTTGGATCAGAAGAATAAGCATTGTTAAAATGTCTATACTGCCTAGAGCAATCTATACTTTTAATGCCATTCCGATCAAAATTCCACTGGTATATTACAAAGAGCTGGAGCAAATAATCCAAAAATTTGGAATCAGAAGAGACCCTGAATCGCTAAGTAAATGTTGAAAAACAAAAATAAAACAGGAGGCATCATGCTAGATGATTTCAAGCATTACCACAAAGCTGTGATCACCAAGACAGCATGTTATTGGCACAAAAACAGACACATAGACCAGTGGAAAAGAGCAGAGAGCCCAGATATGACCCTCAACTCTATGGGAAAATAATCTTCAACAAAACAGGAAAAAATATACAGTGGAAAAAAGACAGTCTCTTCAATACATAGTGCTGGGAAAACTGGGCAGCTATATGTAGAAGAATGAGATTGGACCATTCTCTTACACTGTACACAAAGATAAACTCGAAATGGATAAAAGACTTCAATGTGAGACAGGAATCCATCAGAATCCTAGAGGAGAACATAGGCAGTAATCTCTTCAATATCAGCCACAGCAACTTCTTTCAAGATATGTCTCCAAAGGCAAAGGCAACAAAAGTGAAAATGAACTTTTGGGACTTCATCAAAATCAAAAGCTTCTTCACAGCAAAGGAAACAGTCAACAAAACAAAGAGGCAACTCACAGATTGGGAGAAGATATTTGCAAGTGACAGTACAGACAAAAGGATGATAGCCAGGATCTATAAAGAACTCCTCAAACTCAAAACACGCAAAACACATAATCATATCAAAAAATGGGCAGAAGATATGAACAGACACTTCTCCAATGAAGACACACAAATGGCTATCAGACACATGAAAAAAATGTTCATCATCACTAGCCATCAGGGAGATGCAAATTAAAACCACCTTGAGATAGCATCTGACACCAGTTAGAATGGCCAAAATTAGTAAGACAGGAAACAACATGTGTTGGAGGGGATGTGAAAAAAGGGGAACCCTCTTCCACTGTTGGTGGGAAGGCAAGTTGGTGCAGCCTCTTTGGAGAACAGTGTGGAGATTCCTCACGAAATTAAAAATAGAACTTACCTATGAGCCTGAAATTGCACTCCTGGGTATTTACCCCAAAGATACAGATGTCATGAAAAGAAGGGCCATCTGTACCCCAATGTTTGTAGCAGCAATGGTCACGGTCGCCAAACTGTGGAAAGAACCAAGATGCCCTTCAATGGACGAATGGATAAGGAAGATGTGGTCCATATACATTATGGAGGATTATGCCTCCATCAGAAAGGATGAATACCCAACTTTTGTAGCAACATGGATGGGACTGGAAGAGATTATGCTGAGTGAAATAAGTCAAGCAGAGAGAGTCAATTATCATATGGTTTCACCTATTTGTAGAGCCTAACAAATAGCATGGAGAACATGGGGAGTTAGAGAGGAGTTGGGAGTTGGGGGAAATTGGAAAGGGAGGTGAACCGTGAGAGACTATGGACCCTTAAAAACAATCTGAGGGTTTTGAAGGGGCGGGGGGGTGGGAGGTCTGGGTACCAGGTGGTGGGTATTATAGAGGACACGGATTGCATGGAGCATGGGGTGTGGTGCAAAAATAATGAATACTGTTATACTGAAAATAAATAAAATATAAATTAAAAATAAAATAAAATAAAGGGGAAAATTGGCCATGCAAACTTCATTAAACAATTTACTAACAATTTACAAATGAGCATTCTATCACGTTTTTATTGAATTATGGGGTGAACTCCAAATTTGAGGGTTCTCTTTCACCCATTACTCTAGAAATTGTATGTTGCTCCCAAATCCACCATCACATCCACAACCACCATTCTATTTTTTTTTTCTGCTCCAATGTGACTGCTAAATGAAATAGTATTTTATAATGTTCACACAAATATTCACACGGATATTTTCAGATACTGTCATTCTTACTTCAGAGTATGAAACGCATGCTTTATTTTTGTTATTTATATGTGTGATTTCATTGAATAAATCTCACAATTTAATATTAGTGTTGTTACTTTTCCCCTGATAATGTTCACTTACTTAAGGGAGGGGTGGGAGGATGGGGTGAATGGGCAATGGACATTAAGGAGGGAATGTAATGGGAAGAACACAGGCTGCTATATGCAACCAGTGAGTTTGTTGAACACTACAACAAAATCTTATGATATATGTTGGCTAATTGAAAATGGAAAAAAAAAGAACTTCACTCACTAGTGTACCATCAGCTGTCAGATGTTTGAACAGCCTGTGAGTATCTGTGGTTTATCTCCGTTTACTTTTTGTGCCTGCTAGATATATGTTCCCTAATGTATCAATCAGAAAAGCCAAAGAGAGATTACTTTTTAGGTCTGAGAATATATATGTATATGATGTAAAGTCATTGCAAATACTTCTTCCCATGATACCATTTTAAAATAAGAAAGGTTTTTTTAGGAAGATTCAAGTACCAGATTGCAGAAGAAACCTGTACTTGAAATCGAACCATGAATATATATATATATATGTATATACATATATATATATATATATATATACACATACATATATATATATACACACACACTTACATGCATATATATGTATATATATATAATATGTAACCATATATATGGTTATATATAATATAATATAAGTATATACATATTTATATATAACCATGAATGTTAATATATCTATATATATATCTATATCTATGTATCTATATATCTATATATATCTATATCTATATATATCTCTATCTATCTATCTATCTATATTCACACTCATGGTTACATATACTCATATATATATATGACAGGGACCTGGTGAGCTGCAGAAACCACCTAGGCTCTCAGGTTTTTGTGTCTTGTGAGATTTGTGTCCTGTGATCAACAGGGGGGGTGCTGTAGGACTGGAGGGTGGTCCTTCCACAGAGGATCAAGAAGGAGGTTTCACTCAGTGAAACCTGGGACTGGAAACTGGGTCTTATGTTCCTTGAAAGGGACGCAGCATCTGCATCGTTTCAGTCCTGACAGAGACCGGAGAGCAAAGACCTATGTGTGTATCAGCAGATACCCATGTGCTCCTAGACCTATGTGATTCTTCCCAGGGCCTTCCCCAGTGAGGAGGCCAATGCCTATCTTCCTCAGTGTGGTGAGAGCTGAGCTTCAGCACCAGTGTTTAGAGAGGGATGGGGCAGCCAATTGATGGACCCATTTAAATGGACAGCCTCTCCTGTATCAGAGGGTGGTGGGAAAAAGGGGCCTCAGACAGCCCAGACCACTGTGGGAACTTGAGTCTGTGTCACCATGACCTGGACTACAGTCATTGTTTTGCCTTCTCTTGTCAGAGATAGGGACAGGCCACAGAGACAAAAGACAGCCCTACAGCTGATGTCAGCACCTCTGTTACAGATTCTGAGAAACACTGTACTTGCCCTTGCCCCATCACCTATGAGTGTCTGGATTTGCAGGTCTCCTCTTGAAGTCTGTGGTGACTCAGCCCCGCTCCATCTCTTCATCTCTGGAATCAACTGATAGATTCACTGGGCCCTGGAGCAGTGGCTTCAATGTTCAATATAGTATCAGATGATACTATATCATCTGATATGAGCAGAAGTCAGGGAGTTCTTCACAGAGTCTCCTTTGCTACTAATCAGTCTCAGATAACACCAGAGCTACGGGGTCCCCAGTGGACTCTCTGGCTCAAATGATGCCTTGGTTCATGTAGAGTTTCTGCTCACCTCTGGGTGCAGGCTGAGGGCAAGGCTGACTGCGATATTTGTCAAGGCAGCTATTATATGCACAATATCCTCCAGAACCTTTGAGAAGTGAGACTGCGATATTTGTCAAGGCAGCTATTATATGCACAATATCCTCCAGAACCTTTGAGAAGTGAGACTAAATCCTCACTTCTCCCTGCTCTCCCTCCATGCTGCAGTCAGCTCTGCATTGCCTGGTACCAAGCCTACTCCAGGTGAATCTGTCATCATGTATTCAGTCGACTTCCCTTCCTAGGAAGTTCATATGTGGAAATGCCCTCTTATTTATTTTTCAGGGTTTATTTGCTCCACTTCTAATATCTTCTTATATAGATCTCACTGTCTCCAGGAATAAATCAGATCTTAGGCCAAAGTACCAGTTCAGGGAGATTATAGACAAGATGGAGTTGGGTGACCCCACCCATACTAGCTCAGGATCTAGGCCTGACTCAGAGACATGGGTTGTCTGAGAGCCTGTGGTAGGTCACTATGTCTAACATAGTCCATGCCCATCTCTCAGGACCCAGTATTAAGAGTCAGACACCTTCTGTCAGCACCTGCTCACTTCAATCATTCCCTAGGAACTTTTTTTTTTTTTCTTTTTCTTTCTTTTCAATGAGCTGTTTTTCTCCCCACACCCCTCCCCCACCCTGAAGCCCAGAGGAAGCAGGTCTTTGCAGCTCCAAAGGTGTTGAGCAACAGATCCCTCTTTAAAGTAGGATGAGACTGTGTGCGTGTCTCCCGGTGTGCACTGGACATGCAGCATCAGGTTCCCTCATCACAGAAGCAACTGGAAGAACCATGTTTCTTCTTCATCTCAAGATGATCTAGGGCTCATGCCACAATGCTGACAAGGCCAAGAGTACTCAGGGCCTAGGGACATATACAGAAAAATAAAAGTTGCACTTCCACAGTATATGAAGATAGGATCACAGAGATACAGGTGAGCTAAGTCACCACTTTACTGTTGCCAAGTTCACCATGGAATATTTGCAGTAAAGTCTGATTGGTTGGGAAAACACAGAACCTTGTGAGATTTGCATTTGCAGCAACTGTGCAGTGAAGAAAAATGCTCCTCCTGAATGTGGATGTTAGATCAATGTTGTATGTTGACTACTTCAGGGTGGGGAATCACCCTTCCTCATGTGGACAGCTTGTGTGGCTGGAAGTGCCCCTGAGAATGTATCAACAGGATCCTATCACATATCACAGAAGCTCTGCAAACTCAAAAAGGCCCCAGGACCTTGGTCAAACCTCTTTTTGAGCATTCTCATGATTGTGGACTTCCAGCAAACACTGCAAGCCGAGATAATCATGAGAGGAGTCATTTGTCATCACACACTGTGCAGTTCAGGTGATCTTTGTGGTAGTGGTGGGCTCATGCACCCTTACCGAGGGGTTTCTCTGGGCAGTAAACTTAAAGATAAGTCTTTCAAAAAGATGATCCAGAAATCACGTTCTGGGAGCTAGAATAAATTATGTGCTGAGAATGACAATGCATCAGAAATTCTAACTTGCAAATTACAGTGACAAAGGGTACAACCATCTATTTTATGACAATGGGTGATATCGAAGAGATTACTGCCTATGTTCTCCTCTAGGATTCTGATAGATTCCTGTCTCACACTGAGGTCTTTTATCCATTTTGAGTTTATCTTTGTGTACGGTGTAAGAGAATGGTTGAGTTTCATTCTTCTACATATAGCTGCCCAGCTGCACCATTTATTGAAGAGACTGTCTTTTTTCCACTGTATATTTTTTCCTGTTTTGTTGAAGATTATTTGACCATAGAGTTGAGGGTCCATATCTGGGCTCTCTACTCTGTTCCACTGGTCTATGTGTCTGTTTTTATGCCAGTACCATGCTGTCTTGGTGATCAAAGCTTTGTAGTAAAGCTTGAAATCAGGTAACGTGATGCCCCCAGTTTTATTTGTTTTTCAACATTTCCTTAGTGATTCAGGGTCTCTTCTGATTCCATACAAATTTTAGGATTATTTGCTCCAGCTCTTTGAAGAATACCGGTGGCATTTTGATCGGAATAGCAATGGGAAGTTTCTGAGTTGATGAGATATTTGGGGTAGGTCTTTAGAGTGGGGAATTTGAGGTTATCATGCTAAGACCTGCTGGTGCCTACTGTTAGGGGAATGGCCTGAATCACATAGAGTACCAGCAGTTTGCCCCTTTCTGGCCAGAGAACCAGCAATGATGTAGCAGACTACCTTTATGGGTATAGGGGCTCCATTAGGTACCTGGTTTTGACCTCAATAATTGCACTGAAGTTATGTCAAATTCTGAGATTGAATCCAGATAGGAGACACCAATTCAGAGAAAGAACTCTGAAAAGCACAATACTTTCTGTCTAGTGGCCATGATGAGGCACACCTACTAGGGCCCCTCACAACACAGTCAACATTAAACTGGACACAACATATGCACAATCTGTATGAAGCCAGAGAAGCCAGACATCAAAAAGCAAGAAAATAGTATTATTTACTATTGATATTTTCTATAAAATCCAATCCTCCCAATCCCACATAGAGTGAACCACATGAGTAAATTCAATCTGACCACACTGCTTGCCACACAGGCATGTTACTCCCTGTTTGTTGAATGACAGTGACAAGGACAGATTCAGAATCCACGGGAACCTCCCAGGTGCCTGCAGATGGACACATGACCAACATGGGGTGGCATGGCTCTCCCTGAGTCAATGGGGGCAGTTCCAGTTAGGCAACCCCTCTGACACCAAGTCATTCTAGAGGGCACTGGTCCTTAACATAGTGGTCAGGTCTCAGCCACTGTCCCAAATGTTGCAAGGGAGTCCCCATTACCCACACACCTGTGGTTTGACCACATAGCTGCTTCCACCTAGATTCTTTACACAGAAAAACTCAGAGCATCTTTTCCCCTTTTATTTCTCTGTCCACAAACCTTGCTCAGGTTCCTTGTCTTATCTCAGAGAGGGACACAACGAGGTACAGATGGCAGCAAATTTATATGACAGTCTCCTCCCTCTTAGGCTGTAAAGTGGATAAGAAAGACATGGCTTAGCTCAGTCTCAGCTCTACGACCTCTGGCACTGTGACCACCAGGATGTGAAGCCCTCTCCTCCTCATGATCCTCTCTCACTGCACAGGTAGGGGCAAACATT